>NC_133143.1:8786059-9986059 GCF_048418815.1 Hemitrygon akajei | reverse complement strand
CGCTCGTCATTTTATTGGACAGTGCTTCTAGTTGCCTTTTATAGGATGGATCGCTCGTCAGTTTATTGGACAGTGCTTCTAATTGCCGTGTATATGATGGATTGCTCATCAGTTTATTGGACAGAGCTTCTAGTTGCCGTGTATAGGGTTGATTGCACATCAGTTTATTGGGCAGTGCTTCTTGTTCCCGTGTATAGGATTGATCGCTCATCAGTTTATTGGACAGTGCTCATAGTTGCCGTGTATCAGATGGATCGCTCGTCAGTTCATCGGACAGTCCTTCTTGTTGCCGTGTGTAGGATGGATTGCTCGTCAGTTTATTGGACAGTGCTTCTAGTTGCCCTGTATAGGATGGATCGCTCGTCAGTTTATTGGACAGTGCTTTAGTTGCAGTTTATAGGATGGATCGCTCGTCAGTTTATTGGACAGTGCTTCTAGTTCCCGTGTATAGGATGGATCGATCGTCAGTTTATTGGACAGTGCTTCTAGTTGCCGTGCTTTAGGATGGATTGCTCATCAGTTTATTGGACAGTGCTTCTAGTTGCCGTGTATAGGATGGATCGCTCGTCAGTTTATTGGACAGTGCTTCTAGTTGCCGTGTATAGGGTTGATCGCTCGTCAGTTTATTGGACAGTGCTTCTAGTTGCTGTGTATAGGGTTGATCGCTCGTCAGTTTATTGGACAGTGCTTCTAGTTGCCGTGCTTTAGGATGGATCGCTCGTCAGTTTATTGGACAGTGATTCTAGTTGCTGTGTATAGGATGGATCGCTCATCAGTTTATTGGACAGTGCTTTAGTTGCGGTTTATAGGATGGATGACTGGTCAGTTTATTGGACAGTGCTTCTAGTTGCCCTGTATAGGATGGATCGCTCGTCAGTTTATTGGACAGTGCTTCTAGTTGCGGTGTATAGGATGGATGACTGGTCAGTTTATTGGACAGTGCTTCTAGTTCCCGTGTATAGGATGGATCGCTCGTCAGTTTATTGGACAGTGCTTCTAGTTGCCGTGCTTTAGGATGGATTGCTCGTCAGTTTATTGGACAGTGCTTCTAGTTGCCGTGTATAGGATGGATCGCTCGTCAGTTTGTTGGACAGTGCTTCTAGTTGCCGTGTATAGGGTTGATCGCTCGTCAGTTTATTGGACAGTGCTTCTAGTTGCCGTGTATAGGGTTGATCGCTCGTCAGTTTATTGGACAGTGCTTCTAGTTGCCGTGCTTTAGGATGGATCGCTCGTCAGTTTATTGGATAGTGATTCTAGTTGCCGTGTATAGGGTTGATCGCTCGTCAGTTTATTGGACAGTGCTTCTAGTTGCCGTGCTTTAGGATGGATTGCTCGTCAGTTTATTGGACAGTGCTTCTAGTTGCCGTGTATAGGATGGATCGCTCGTCAGTTTGTTGGACAGTGCTTCTAGTTGCCGTGTATAGGGTTGATCGCTCGTCAGTTTATTGGACAGTGCTTCTAGTTGCCGTGTATAGGGTTGATCGCTCGTCAGTTTATTGGACAGTGCTTCTAGTTGCCGTGCTTTAGGATGGATCGCTCGTCAGTTTATTGGATAGTGATTCTAGTTGCCGTGTATAGGGTTGATCGGTCGTCAGTTTATTGGACAGTGATTTTAGTTGCCGTGTATAGGGTTGATCACTCGTCAATTTATTGGACAGTGCTTCTAGTTGCCGTGAATAGGAATGATCGCTCGTCAGTTTATTGGACAGTGATTATGGTTGCCGTGCCTAGGATGGATCGCTCGTCAGTTTATTGGACAGTGCTTGTTGTTGCCGTGTATAGGAAGGATCGCTCGTCAGTTTATTGGACAGTGCTTGTTGTTGCCGTGTATAGGATGGATCGCTCGTCAGTTTACTGGACAGTGCTTCTAGTTGCCGTGTATAGGATGGATCGCTCGTCAGTTTAATGGACAGTGCTTCTAGTTGCCGTGTATAGGGTTGATCGCTCGTCAGTTTATTGGACAGTGTTTCTAGTTGCCGTGTACAGGATGGATCGCTCGTCAGTTTATTGGACAGTACTTCTAGTTGCCGTGTATAGGATGGATCGCTCGTCAGTTTATTGGACAGTGCTTCTAGTTGCCGTGAACAGGATGGATCGCTCGTCAGTTTATTGGACAGTGTTTCTAGTTGCCGTGTACAGGATGGATCGCTCGTCAGTTTATTGGACAGTACTTCTAGTTGCCGTGTATAGGATGGATCGCTCGACAGTTTATTGGACAGTGCTTCTAGTTGCTGTGTATAGGTTGGATCACTCCTCAGTTTATTGGACAGTGCTTCGAGATGCCGTGTATAGGATCGATCTCTCGTCAGTGTATTGGACAGTTCTTCTAGTTGCCGTGTATAGGGTTGGTCACTCATTAGTTTATTGGACAGTGCTTCTTGTTGCCGTGTATGTGATGGATCGCTCGTCAGTTTATTGGACAATGCTTCTGGTGGCGGTGTATAGGATGGATCGCTCATCAGTTTATTGGACAGTGCTTTAGTTGCGGTTTATAGGATGGATCGCTCGTCAGTTTATTGGACAGTGCTTCTAGTTGCCGTGCTTTAGGATGGATCGCTCGTCAGTTTATTGGACAGTGCTTCTAGTTGCCGTGTATAGGGTTGATCGCTCATCAGTTTATTGGACAGTGCTTCTTGATGCTGTGTATAGGAAGGATCGCTCGTTAGTTTATTGGACAGTGCTTCTAATTGCCTTGTATAGGATGGATCATTCATCAGTTTATTGGACAGTGCTTCTAGTTGCCGTGTATAGGATGGATTGATCGTCAGTTTATTGGACAGTGCTTCTAGTTGCCTTGTATAGGATGGATCACTCGTTAGTTTATTGGAAGGTGCTTCTAGTTGCCGTGTATAGGATGGATCGCTCGTCAGTTTATTGGACAGTGCTTCTAGTTGCCGTGTATAGGATGGATCGCTTGTCAGTGTATTTTACAGTGCTTCTAGTTGCCGTGTATAGGATGGACCGCTCGTCAGTTTATTGGACAGTGCTTCTAGTTCCGGTTTATAGGATGAATTGCTCGTCAGTTTATTGGACAATGCTTTGAGATGCCGTGTATAGGTTGGATCACTCCTCAGTTTATTGGACAGTGCTTCGAGATGCCGTGTATAGGATGGATCTCTCGTCAGTTTATTGGACAGTTCTTCTAGTTGCCGTGTATAGGGTTGGTCGCTCATCAGTTTATTGGACAGTGCTTCGAGATGCCGTGTATAGGATGGATCATTCGTCAGTTCATTGGACAGTGCTTTAGTTGCAGTTTTTAGGATGGATCGCTCGTCAGTTTATTCGACAGTGCTTCTAGTTGCCGTGCTTTAGGATGGATCGCTCGTCAGTTTATTGGACAGTGCTTCGAGTTGCTGTGTATAGGAAGGATCGATCGTCCGTTTATTGGACAGTGCTTCTAGTTGCGGTGTATAGGATGGATCGCTCGTCAATTTATTGGACAGTGCTTGTAGTTGCCGTGTATAGGAAGGATCATTCGTCAGTTTATTGGACAGTGCTTCTAGTTGCCGGGTATAGGATGGATAGCTCGTCTGTTTATTGGACAGTGCTTTAGTTGCGATTTATAGGATGGATCGCTCGTCACTTTATTGGACAGTGCTTCTGGTTGCCTGGTATTGGATGGATCGCTCGACAGTTTATTGGACAGTGCTTCTATTTGCCGTGAAAAGGAAGGATCGCTCGTCAGTTTATTGGACAGTGCTTATAGTTGCCGTGTATAGGATGGATCGCTCGTCAGTTTATTGGACAGTGCTTGTAGTTGCCGTGTATAGGAAGGATCGCTCGTCAGTATATTGGACAGTGCTTATTGGTGCCGTGTATAGGATGGATCGCTCGTCAGTATACTGGACAGTGCTTCTAGTTGCCGTGTATAGGATGGATCGCTCGTCCGTTTAATGGACAGTGCTTCTAGTTGACGTGTATAGGGTTGATCGCTCGTCAGTTTATTGGACAGTGCTTCTAGTTGCCGTGAACAGGATGGATCGCTCGTCAGTATATTGGACAGTGCTTATAGGTGCCGTGTATAGGATAGATCGCTCGTCAGTTTATTGGAACAGTGCTTCTTGTTGCGGTGTATAGGATGGATCGCTCGTCAGTTTATTGGACAGTGCTTAGATTTGCCGTGTATAGGATGGATCGATCGTCAGTTTATTGGACAGTGCTTCTAGTTGCCGTGCTTTAGGATGGATTGCTCGTCAGTTTATTGGACAGTGCTTCTAGTTCCCGTGTATAGGATGGATCGCTCGTCAGTTTATTGGACAGTGCTTCTAATTGCCGTGCATATGATGGATTGCTCATCAGTTTATTGGACAGAGCTTCTAGTTGCCGTGTATAGGGTTGATTGCACATCAGTTTATTGGGCAGTGCTTCTTGTTCCCGTGTATAGGATTGATCGCTCATCAGTTTATTGGACAGTGCTTCTAATTGCCGTGTATATGATGGATTGTTCATCAGTTTATTGGACAGAGCTTCTAGTTGCCGTGTATAGGGTTGATTGCACATCAGTTTATTGGGCAGTGCTTCTTGTTCCCGTGTATAGGATTGATCGCTGATCAGTTTATTGGACAGTGCTCATAGTTGCCGTGTATCAGATGGATCGCTCGTCAGTTTATCGGACAGTCCTTCTTGTTGCCGTGTGTAGGATGGATTGCTTGTCAGTTTATTGGACAGTGCTTCTAGTTGCTGTGTATAGGATGGATGACTGGTCAGTTTATTGGACAGTGCTTCTAGTTGCCCTGTATAGGATGGATCGCTCGTCAGTTTATTGGACAGTGCTTTAGTTGCAGTTTATAGGATGGATCGCTCGTCAGTTTATTGGACAGTGCTTCTAGTTCCCGTGTATAGGATGGATCGATCGTCAGTTTATTGGACAGTGCTTCTAGTTGCCGTGCTTTAGGATGGATTGCTCGTCAGTTTATTGGACAGTGCTTCTAGTTGCCGTGTATAGGATGGATCATTCGTCAGTTTATTGGACAGTGCTTCTAGTTGCCGTGTATAGGGTTGATCGCTCGTCAGTTTATTGGACAGTGCTTCTAGTTGCCGTGTATAGGGTTGATCGCTCGTCAGTTTATTGGACAGTGCTTCTAGTTGCCGTGCTTTAGGATGGATCGCTCGTAAGTTTATTGGACAGTGATTCTAGTTGCTGTGTATAGGGTTGATCGCTCGTCAGTTTATTGGACAGTGCTTCTAGTTGCGGTGTATAGGATGGATGACTGGTCAGTTTATTGGACAGTGCTTCTAGTTGCGGTTTTTAGGTTGGATCGCTCGTCAGTTTATTGGACAGTGCTTCGAGTTGCCGTGTATAGGAAGGATCGATCGTCCGTTTATTGGACAGTGCTTCTAGTTGCGGTGTATAGGATGGATCGCTCGTCAATTTATTGGACAGTGCTTCTAATTGCCGTGTATATGATGGATTGCTCATCAGTTTATTGGACAGAGCTTCTAGTTGCCGTGTATAGGGTTGATTGCACATCAGTTTATTGGGCAGTGTTTCTTGTTCCCGTGTATAGGATTGATCGCTCATCAGTTTATTGGACAGTGCGTCTAATTGCCGTGTATATGATGGATTGTTCATCAGTTTATTGGACAGAGCTTCTAGTTGCCGTGTATAGGGTTGATCGCTCGTCAGTTTATTGGACAGTGCTTCTAGTTGCGGTGTATAGGATGGATGACTGGTCAGTTTATTGGGCAGTGCTTCTTGTTCCCGTGTATAGGATTGATCGCTCATCAGTTTATTGGACAGTGCTTCTAGTTGCCGTGTATAGGGTTGATCGCTCGTCAGTTTATTGGACAGTGCTTCTAGTTGCGGTGTATAGGATGGATGACTGGTCAGTTTATTGGACAGTGCTTCTAGTTGCCCTGTATAGGATGGATCGCTCGTCAGTTTATTGGACAGTGCTTTAGTTGCAGTTTATAGAATGGATCGCTCGTCAGTTTATTGGACAGTGCTTCTAGTTCCCGTGTATAGGATGGATCGCTCGTCAGTTTATTGGACAGTGCTTCTAGTTGCCGTGCTTTAGGATGGATTGCTCGTCAGTTTATTGGACAGTGCTTCTAATTGCCGTGTATATGATGGATTGTTCGTCAGTTTATTGGACAGAGCTTCTAGTTGCCATGTATAGGGTTGATTGCACATCAGTTTATTGGGCAGTGCTTCTTGTTCCCGTGTATAGGATTGATCGCTCATCAGTTTATTGGACAGTGCTCATAGTTGCCGTGTATCAGATGGATCGCTCGTCAGTTTATCGGACAGTCCTTCTTGTTGCCGTGTGTAGGATGGATTGCTCGTCAGTTTATTGGACAGTGCTTCTAGTTGCCGTGTATAGGATGGATCGCTCGTCAGTTTATTGGACAGTGCTTTAGTTGCAGTTTATAGGATGGATCGCTCGTCAGTTTATTGGACAGTGCTTCTAGTTCCCGTGTATAGGATGGATCGATCGTCAGTTTATTGGACAGTGCTTCTAGTTGCCGTGCTTTAGGATGGATTGCTCGTCAGTTTATTGGACAGTGCTTCTAGTTCCCGTGTATAGGATGGATCGCTCGTCAGTTTATTGGACAGTGCTTCTAATTGCCGTGTATATGATGGATTGCTCATCAGTTTATTGGACAGAACTTCTAGTTGCCGTGTATAGGGTTGATTGCACATCAGTTTATTGGGCAGTGCTTCTTGTTCCCGTGTATAGGATTGATCGCTCATCAGTTTATTGGACAGTGCTTCTAATTGCCGTGTATATGATGGATTGTTCATCAGTTTATTGGACAGAGCTTCTAGTTGCCGTGTATAGGGTTGATTGCACATCAGTTTATTGGACAGTGCTTCTTGTTCCCGTGTATAGGATTGATCGCTCATCAGTTTATTGGACAGTGCTCATAGTTGCCGTGTATCAGATGGATCGCTCGTCAGTTTATCGGACAGTCCTTCTTGTTGCCGTGTGTAGGATGGATTGCTCGTCAGTTTATTGGACAGTGCTTCTAGTTGCTGTGTATAGGATGGATGACTGGTCAGTTTATTGGACAGTGCTTCTAGTTGCCCTGTATAGGATGGATCGCTCGTCAGTTTATTGGACAGTGCTTTAGTTGCAGTTTATAGGATGGATCGCTCGTCAGTTTATTGCACAGTGCTTCTAGTTCCCGTGTATAGGATGGATCGATCGTCAGTTTATTGCACAGTGCTTCTAGTTCCCGTGTATAGGATGGATCGATCGTCAGTTTATTGGACAGTGCTTCTAGTTGCCGTGCTTTAGGATGGATTGCTCGTCAGTTTATTGGACAGTGCTTCTAGTTGCCGTGTATAGGATGGATCGCTCTTCAGTTTATTGGACAGTGCTTCTAGTTGCCGTGTATAGGGTTGATCGCTCGTCAGTTTATTGGACAGTGCTTCTCGTTGCCGTGTATAGGGTTGATCGCTCGTCAGTTTATTGGACAGTGCTTCTAGTTGCCGTGCTTTAGGATGGATCGCTCGTCAGTTTACTGGACAGTGATTCTAGTTGCTGTGTATAGGGTTGATCGCTCGTCAGTTTATTGGACAGTGCTTCTAGTTGCGGTGTATAGGATGGATGACTGGTCAGTTTATTGGACAGTGCTTCTAGTTGCCCTGTATAGGATGGATCGCTCGTCAGTTTATTGGACAGTGCTTTAGTTGCAGTTTATAGGATGGATCGCTCGTCAGTTTATTGCACAGTGCTTCTAGTTCCCGTGTATAGGATGGATCGATCGTCAGTTTATTGGACAGTGCTTCTAGTTGCCGTGCTTTAGGATGGATTGCTCGTCAGTTTATTGGACAGTGCTTCTAGTTGCCGTGTATAGGATGGATCGCTCGTCAGTTTATTGGACAGTGCTTCTAGTTGCCGTGTATAGGGTTGATCGCTCGTCAGTTTATTGGACAGTGCTTCTAGTTGCCGTGTATAGGGTTGATCGCTCGTCAGTTTATTGGACAGTGCTTCTAGTTGCCGTGCTTTAGGATGGATCGCTCGTCAGTTTACTGGACAGTGATTCTAGTTGCTGTGTATAGGGTTGATCGCTCGTCAGTTTATTGGACAGTGCTTCTAGTTGCGGTGTATAGGATGGATGACTGGTCAGTTTATTGGACAGTGCTTCTAGTTGCCCTGTATAGGATGGATCGCTCGTCAGTTTATTGGACAGTGCTTTAGTTGCAGTTTATAGAATGGATCGCTCGTCAGTTTATTGGACAGTGCTTCTAGTTCCCGTGTATAGGATGGATCGCTCGTCAGTTTATTGGACAGTGCTTCTAGTTGCCGTGCTTTAGGATGGATTGCTCGTCAGTTTATTGGACAGTGCTTCTAATTGCCGTGTATATGATGGATTGTTCGTCAGTTTATTGGACAGAGCTTCTAGTTGCCATGTATAGGGTTGATTGCACATCAGTTTATTGGGCAGTGCTTCTTGTTCCCGTGTATAGGATTGATCGCTCATCAGTTTATTGGACAGTGCTCATAGTTGCCGTGTATCAGATGGATCGCTCGTCAGTTTATCAGACAGTCCTTCTTGTTGCCGTGTGTAGGATGGATTGCTCGTCAGTTTATTGGACAGTGCTTCTAGTTGCCGTGTATAGGATGGATCGCTCGTCAGTTTATTGGACAGTGCTTTAGTTGCAGTTTATAGGATGGATCGCTCGTCAGTTTATTGGACAGTGCTTCTAGTTCCCGTGTATAGGATGGATCGATCGTCAGTTTATTGGACAGTGCTTCTAGTTGCCGTGCTTTAGGATGGATTGCTCGTCAGTTTATTGGACAGTGCTTCTAGTTCCCGTGTATAGGATGGATCGCTCGTCAGTTTATTGGACAGTGCTTCTAATTGCCGTGTATATGATGGATTGCTCATCAGTTTATTGGACAGAACTTCTAGTTGCCGTGTATAGGGTTGATTGCACATCAGTTTATTGGGCAGTGCTTCTTGTTCCCGTGTATAGGATTGATCGCTCATCAGTTTATTGGACAGTGCTTCTAATTGCCGTGTATATGATGGATTGTTCATCAGTTTATTGGACAGAGCTTCTAGTTGCCGTGTATAGGGTTGATTGCACATCAGTTTATTGGGCAGTGCTTCTTGTTCCCGTGTATAGGATTGATCGCTCATCAGTTTATTGGACAGTGCTCATAGTTGCCGTGTATCAGATGGATCGCTCGTCAGTTTATCGGACAGTCCTTCTTGTTGCCGTGTGTAGGATGGATTGCTCGTCAGTTTATTGGACAGTGCTTCTAGTTGCTGTGTATAGGATGGATGACTGGTCAGTTTATTGGACAGTGCTTCTAGTTGCCCTGTATAGGATGGATCGCTCGTCAGTTTATTGGACAGTGCTTTAGTTGCAGTTTATTGGATGGATCGCTCGTCAGTTTATTGGACAGTGCTTCTAGTTCCCGTGTATAGGATGGATCGATCGTCAGTTTATTGGACAGTGCTTCTAGTTGCCGTGCTTTAGGATGGATTGCTCGTCAGTTTATTGGACAGTGCTTCTAGTTGCCGTGTATAGGATGGATCATTCGTCAGTTTATTGGACAGTGATTCTAGTTGCTGTGTTTAGGGTTGATCGCTCGTCAGTTTATTGGACAGTGCTTCTAGTTGCCGTGTATAGGGTTGATCGCTCGTCAGTTTATTGGACAGTGCTTCTAGTTGCCGTGCTTTAGGATGGATCGCTCGTAAGTTTATTGGACAGTGATTCTAGTTGCTGTGTATAGGGTTGATCGCTCGTCAGTTTATTGGACAGTGCTTCTAGTTGCGGTGTATAGGATGGATGACTGGTCAGTTTATTGGACAGTGCTTCTAGTTGCGGTTTTTAGGATGGATCGCTCGTCAGTTTATTGGACAGTGCTTCGAGTTGCCGTGTATAGGAAGGATCGATCGTCCGTTTATTGGACAGTGCTTCTAGTTGCGGTGTATAGGATGGATCGCTCGTCAATTTATTGGACAGTGCTTCTAATTGCCGTGTATATGATGGATTGCTCATCAGTTTATTGGACAGAGCTTCTAGTTGCCGTGTATAGGGTTGATTGCACATCAGTTTATTGGGCAGTGTTTCTTGTTCCCGTGTATAGGATTGATCGCTCATCAGTTTATTGGACAGTGCTTCTAATTGCCGTGTATATGATGGATTGTTCATCAGTTTATTGGACAGAGCTTCTAGTTGCCGTTTATAGGGTTGATTGCACATCAGTTTATTGGGCAGTGCTTCTTGTTCCCGTGTATAGGATTGATCGCTCATCAGTTTATTGGACAGTGCTTCTAGTTGCCGTGTATAGGGTTGATCGCTCGTCAGTTTATTGGACAGTTTTAGTTGCCGTGTATAGGGTTGATCGCTCATCAGTTTATTGGACAGTGCTCATAGTTGCCGTGTATCAGATGGATCGCTCGTCAGTTTATCGGACAGTCCTTCTTGTTGCCGTGTGTAGGATGGATTGCTCGTCAGTTTATTGGACAGTGCTTCTAGTTGCTGTGTATAGGATGGATGACTGGTCAGTTTATTGGACAGTGCTTCTAGTTGCCCTGTATAGGATGGATCGCTCGTCAGTTTATTGGACAGTGCTTTAGTTGCAGTTTATAGGATGGATCGCTCGTCAGTTTATTGCACAGTGCTTCTAGTTCCCGTGTATAGGATGGATCGATCGTCAGTTTATTGGACAGTGCTTCTAGTTGCCGTGCTTTAGGATGGATTGCTCGTCAGTTTATTGGACAGTGCTTCTAGTTGCCGTGTATAGGATGGATCGCTCTTCAGTTTATTGGACAGTGCTTCTAGTTGCCGTGTATAGGGTTGATCGCTCGTCAGTTTATTGGACAGTGCTTCTCGTTGCCGTGTATAGGGTTGATCGCTCGTCAGTTTATTGGACAGTGCTTCTAGTTGCCGTGCTTTAGGATGGATCGCTCGTCAGTTTACTGGACAGTGATTCTAGTTGCTGTGTATAGGGTTGATCGCTCGTCAGTTTATTGGACAGTGCTTCTAGTTGCGGTGTATAGGATGGATGACTGGTCAGTTTATTGGACAGTGCTTCTAGTTGCCCTGTATAGGATGGATCGCTCGTCAGTTTATTGGACAGTGCTTTAGTTGCAGTTTATAGAATGGATCGCTCGTCAGTTTATTGGACAGTGCTTCTAGTTCCCGTGTATAGGATGGATCGCTCGTCAGTTTATTGGACAGTGCTTCTAGTTGCCGTGCTTTAGGATGGATTGCTCGTCAGTTTATTGGACAGTGCTTCTAATTGCCGTGTATATGATGGATTGTTCGTCAGTTTATTGGACAGAGCTTCTAGTTGCCATGTATAGGGTTGATTGCACATCAGTTTATTGGGCAGTGCTTCTTGTTCCCGTGTATAGGATTGATCGCTCATCAGTTTATTGGACAGTGCTCATAGTTGCCGTGTTTCAGATGGATCGCTCGTCAGTTTATCGGACAGTCCTTCTTGTTGCCGTGTGTAGGATGGATTGCTCGTCAGTTTATTGGACAGTGCTTCTAGTTGCCGTGTATAGGATGGATCGCTCGTCAGTTTATTGGACAGTGCTTTAGTTGCAGTTTATAGGATGGATCGCTCGTCAGTTTATTGGACAGTGCTTCTAGTTCCCGTGTATAGGATGGATCGATCGTCAGTTTATTGGACAGTGCTTCTAGTTGCCGTGCTTTAGGATGGATTGCTCGTCAGTTTATTGGACAGTGCTTCTAGTTCCCGTGTATAGGATGGATCGCTCGTCAGTGTATTTTACAGTGCTTCTAGTTGCCGTGTATAGGATGGATCGCTCGTCAGTTTATTGGACAGTGCTTCTAGTTGCCGTGTATAGGGTTGATTGCACATCAGTTTATTGGGCAGTGCTTCTTGTTCCCGTGTATAGGATTGATCGCTCATCAGTTTATTGGACAGTGCTCATAGTTGCCGTGTATCAGATGGATCGCTCGTCAGTTTATCGGACAGTCCTTCTTGTTGCCGTGTGTAGGATGGATTGCTCGTCAGTTTATTGGACAGTGCTTCTAGTTGCTGTGTATAGGATGGATGACTGGTCAGTTTATTGGACAGTGCTTCTAGTTGCCCTGTATAGGATGGATCGCTCGTCAGTTTATTGGACAGTGCTTTAGTTGCAGTTTATAGGATGGATCGCTCGTCAGTTTATTGGACAGTGCTTCTAGTTCCCGTGTATAGGATGGATCGATCGTCAGTTTATTGGACAGTGCTTCTAGTTGCCGTGCTTTAGGATGGATTGCTCGTCAGTTTATTGGACAGTGCTTCTAGTTGCCGTGTATAGGGTTGATCGCTCGTCAGTTTATTGGACAGTGCTTCTAGTTGCCGTGTATAGGGTTGATCGCTCGTCAGTTTATTGGACAGTGCTTCTAGTTGCCGTGCTTTAGGATGGATCGCTCGTAAGTTTATTGGACAGTGATTCTAGTTGCTGTGTATAGGGTTGATCGCTCGTCAGTTTATTGGACAGTGCTTCTAGTTGCGGTTTTTAGGATGGATCGCTCGTCAGTTTATTGGACAGTGCTTCGAGTTGCCGTGTATAGGAAGGATCGATCGTCCGTTTATTGGCCAGTGCTTCTAGTTGCCCTGTATAGGATGGATCGCTCGTCAGTGTATTTTACAGTGCTTCTAGTTGCCGTGTAAAGGATGGACCGCTCGTCAGTTTATTGGACAGTGCTTCTAGTTGCGATTTATAGGATGGATCGCTCGTCAGTTTATTGGACAGTGCTTCTAGTTGCCGTGTATAGGTTGGATCACTCATCAGTTTATTGGACAGTGCTTCGAGATGCCGTGTATAGGATGGATCATTCGTCAGTTCATTGGACAGTGCTTTAGTTGCGGTTTTTAGGATGGATCGCTCGTCAGTTTATTCGACAGTGCTTCGAGTTGCCGTGTATAGGAAGGATCGATCGTCCGTTTATTGGACAGTGCTTCTAGTTGCGGTGTATAGGATGGATCGCTCGTCAATTTATTGGACAGTGCTTGCAGTTGCCGTGTATAGGAAGGATCATTCGTCAGTTTATTGGACAGTGCTTCTAGTTGCCGGGTATAGGATGGATAGCTCGTCTGTTTATTGGACAGTGCTTTAGTTGCGGTTTATAGGATGGATCGCTCGTCACTTTATTGGACAGTGCTTCTGGTTGCCTGGTATTGGATGGATCGCTCGACAGTTTATTGGACAGTGCTTCTATTTGCCGTGAAAAGGAAGGTTCGCTCGTCAGTTTATTGGACAGTGCTTATAGTTGCCGTGTATAGGATGGATCGCTCGTCAGTTTATAGGACAGTGCTTGTAGTTGCCGTGTATAGGAAGGATCGCTCGTCAGTATATTGGACAGTGCTTATTGGTGCCGTGTATAGGATGGATCGCTCGTCAGTATACTGGACAGTGCTTCTAGTTGCCGTGTATAGGATGGATCGCTCGTCAGTTTAATGGACAGTGCTTCTAGTTGATGTGTATAGGGTTGATCGCTAGTCAGTTTATTGGACAGTGCTTCTAGTTGCAGTGAACAGGATGGATCGCTCGTCAGTATATTGGACAGTGCTTATAGGTGCCGTGTATAGAATAGATCGCTCGTCAGTTTATTGGAACAGTGCTTCTTGTTGCGGTGTATAGGATGGATCGCTCGTCAGTTTATTGGACAGTGCTTATATTTGCCGTGTATCAGATAGATCGCTCGTCAGTTTATCGGACAGTCCTTCTAGTTGCCGTGTATAGGATGGATCGCTCGTCATTTTATTGGACAGTGCTTCTAGTTGCCTTTTATAGGATTGTTCGCTCGTCAGTTTATTGGACAGTGCTTCTAATTGCCGTGTATATGATG
The DNA here is from genome assembly GCF_048418815.1 of Hemitrygon akajei. NCBI lineage: Eukaryota > Metazoa > Chordata > Chondrichthyes > Myliobatiformes > Dasyatidae > Hemitrygon > Hemitrygon akajei. The sequence continues at coordinate 9,972,285 of NC_133143.1, read as the reverse complement.
GATTGCTCATCAGTTTATTGGACAGAGCTTCTAGTTGCCGTGTATAGGGTTGATTGCACATCAGTTTATTGGGCAGTGCTTCTTGTTCCCGTGTATAGGATTGATCGCTCATCAGTTTATTGGACAGTGCTCATAGTTGCCGTGTATCAGATGGATCGCTCGTCAGTTCATCGGACAGTCCTTCTTGTTGCCGTGTGCAGGATGGATTGCTCGTCAGTTTATTGGACAGTGCTTCTAGTTGCCCTGTATAGGATGGATCGCTCGTCAGTTTATTGGACAGTGCTTTAGTTGCAGTTTATAGGATGGATCGCTCGTCAGTTTATTGGACAGTGCTTCTAGTTCCCGTGTATAGGATGGATCGATCGTCAGTTTATTGGACAGTGCTTCTAGTTGCCGTGCTTTAGGATGGATTGCTCATCAGTTTATTGGACAGTGCTTCTAGTTGCCGTGTATAGGATGGATCGCTCGTCAGTTTATTGGACAGTGCTTCTAGTTGCCGTGTATAGGGTTGATCGCTCGTCAGTTTATTGGACAGTGCTTCTAGTTGCCGTGTATAGGGTTGATCGCTCGTCAGTTTATTGGACAGTGCTTCCAGTTGCTGTGTATAGGGTTGATCGCTCGTCAGTTTATTGGACAGTGCTTCTAGTTGCCGTGCTTTAGGATGGATCGCTCGTCAGTTTATTGGACAGTGATTCTAGTTGCTGTGTATAGGATGGATCGCTCATCAGTTTATTGGACAGTGCTTTAGTTGCGGTTTATAGGATGGATAACTGGTCAGTTTATTGGACAGTGCTTCTAGTTGCCCTGTATAGGATGGATCGCTCGTCAGTTTATTGGACAGTGCTTCTAGTTGCGGTGTATAGGATGGATGACTGGTCAGTTTATTGGACAGTGCTTCTAGTTGCCCAGTATAGGATGGATCGCTCGTCAGTTTATTGGACAGTGCTTTAGTTGCAGTTTATAGAATGGATCGCTCGTCAGTTTATTGGACAGTGCTTCTAGTTCCCGTGTATAGGATGGATCGCTCGTCAGTTTATTGGACAGTGCTTCTAGTTGCCGTGCTTTAGGATGGATTGCTCGTCAGTTTATTGGACAGTGCTTCTAGTTGCCGTGTATAGGATGGATCGCTCGTCAGTTTGTTGGACAGTGCTTCTAGTTGCCGTGTATAGGGTTGATCGCTCGTCAGTTTATTGGACAGTGCTTCTAGTTGCCGTGTATAGGGTTGATCGCTCGTCAGTTTATTGGACAGTGCTTCTAGTTGCCGTGCTTTAGGATGGATCGCTCGTCAGTTTATTGGATAGTGATTCTAGTTGCCGTGTATAGGGTTGATCGGTCGTCAGTTTATTGGACAGTGATTTTAGTTGCCGTGTATAGGGTTGATCACTCGTCAATTTATTGGACAGTGCTTCTAGTTGCCGTGAATAGGAATGATCGCTCGTCAGTTTATTGGACAGTGATTATGGTTGCCGTGCCTAGGATGGATCGCTCGTCAGTTTATTGGACAGTGCTTGTTGTTGCCGTGTATAGGAAGGATCGCTCGTCAGTTTATTGGACAGTGCTTGTTGTTGCCGTGTATAGGATGGATCGCTCGTCAGTTTACTGGACAGTGCTTCTAGTTGCCGTGTATAGGATGGATCGCTCGTCAGTTTAATGGACAGTGCTTCTAGTTGCCGTGTATAGGGTTGATCGCTCGTCAGTTTATTGGACAGTGTTTCTAGTTGCCGTGTACAGGATGGATCGCTCGTCAGTTTATTGGACAGTACTTCTAGTTGCCGTGTATAGGATGGATCGCTCGTCAGTTTATTGGACAGTGCTTCTAGTTGCCGTGAACAGGATGGATCGCTCGTCAGTTTATTGGACAGTGTTTCTAGTTGCCGTGTACAGGATGGATCGCTCGTCAGTTTATTGGACAGTACTTCTAGTTGCCGTGTATAGGATGGATCGCTCGACAGTTTATTGGACAGTGCTTCTAGTTGCTGTGTATAGGTTGGATCACTCCTCAGTTTATTGGACAGTGCTTCGAGATGCCGTGTATAGGATCGATCTCTCGTCAGTGTATTGGACAGTTCTTCCAGTTGCCGTGTATAGGGTTGGTCACTCATTAGTTTATTGGACAGTGCTTCTTGTTGCCGTGTATGTGATGGATCGCTCGTCAGTTTATTGGACAATGCTTCTGGTGGCGGTGTATAGGATGGATCGCTCATCAGTTTATTGGACAGTGCTTTAGTTGCGGTTTATAGGATGGATCGCTCGTCAGTTTATTGGACAGTGCTTCTAGTTGCCGTGCTTTAGGATGGATCGCTCGTCAGTTTATTGGACAGTGCTTCTAGTTGCCGTGTATAGGGTTGATCGCTCATCAGTTTATTGTACAGTGCTTCTTGATGCTGTGTATAGGAAGGATCGCTCGTTAGTTTATTGGACAGTGCTTCTAATTGCCTTGTATAGGATGGATCATTCATCAGTTTATTGGACAGTGCTTCTAGTTGCCGTGTATAGGATGGATTGATCGTCAGTTTATTGGACAGTGCTTCTAGTTGCCTTGTATAGGATGGATCACTCGTTAGTTTATTGGACAGTGCTTCTAGTTGCCGTGTATAGGATGGATCGCTCGTCAGTTTATTGGACAGTGCTTCTAGTTGCCGTGTATAGGATGGATCGCTTGTCAGTGTATTTTACAGTGCTTCTAGTTGCCGTGTATAGGATGGACCGCTCGTCAGTTTATTGGACAGTGCTTCTAGTTCCGGTTTATAGGATGAATTGCTCGTCAGTTTATTGGACAATGCTTTGAGATGCCGTGTACAGGTTGGATCACTCCTCAGTTTATTGGACAGTGCTTCGAGATGCCGTGTATAGGATGGATCTCTCGTCAGTTTATTGGACAGTTCTTCTAGTTGCCGTGTATAGGGTTGGTCGCTCATCAGTTTATTGGACAGTGCTTCGAGATGCCGTGTATAGGATGGATCATTCGTCAGTTCATTGGACAGTGCTTTAGTTGCAGTTTTTAGGATGGATCGCTCGTCAGTTTATTCGACAGTGCTTCTAGTTGCCGTGCTTTAGGATGGATCGCTCGTCAGTTTATTGGACAGTGCTTCGAGTTGCTGTGTATAGGAAGGATCGATCGTCCGTTTATTGGACAGTGCTTCTAGTTGCGGTGTATAGGATGGATCGCTCGTCAATTTATTGGACAGTGCTTGTAGTTGCCGTGTATAGGAAGGATCATTCGTCAGTTTATTGGACAGTGCTTCTAGTTGCCGGGTATAGGATGGATAGCTCGTCTGTTTATTGGACAGTGCTTTAGTTGCGATTTATAGGATGGATCGCTCGTCACTTTATTGGACAGTGCTTCTGGTTGCCTGGTATTGGATGGATCGCTCGACAGTTTATTGGACAGTGCTTCTATTTGCCGTGAAAAGGAAGGATCGCTCGTCAGTTTATTGGACAGTGCTTATAGTTGCCGTGTATAGGATGGATCGCTCGTCAGTTTATTGGACAGTGCTTGTAGTTGCCGTGTATAGGAAGGATCGCTCGTCAGTATATTGGACAGTGCTTATTGGTGCCGTGTATAGGATGGATCGCTCGTCAGTATACTGGACAGTGCTTCTAGTTGCCGTGTATAGGATGGATCGCTCGTCCGTTTAATGGACAGTGCTTCTAGTTGACGTGTATAGGGTTGATCGCTCGTCAGTTTATTGGACAGTGCTTCTAGTTGCCGTGAACAGGATGGATCGCTCGTCAGTATATTGGACAGTGCTTATAGGTGCCGTGTATAGGATAGATCGCTCGTCAGTTTATTGGAACAGTGCTTCTTGTTGCGGTGTATAGGATGGATCGCTCGTCAGTTTATTGGACAGTGCTTAGATTTGCCGTGTATAGGATGGATCGATCGTCAGTTTATTGGACAGTGCTTCTAGTTGCCGTGCTTTAGGATGGATTGCTCGTCAGTTTATTGGACAGTGCTTCTAGTTCCCGTGTATAGGATGGATCGCTCGTCAGTTTATTGGACAGTGCTTCTAATTGCCGTGTATATGATGGATTGCTCATCAGTTTATTGGACAGAGCTTCTAGTTGCCGTGTATAGGGTTGATTGCACATCAGTTTATTGGGCAGTGCTTCTTGTTCCCGTGTATAGGATTGATCGCTCATCAGTTTATTGGACAGTGCTTCTAATTGCCGTGTATATGATGGATTGTTCATCAGTTTATTGGACAGAGCTTCTAGTTGCCGTGTATAGGGTTGATTGCACATCAGTTTATTGGGCAGTGCTTCTTGTTCCCGTGTATAGGATTGATCGCTCATCAGTTTATTGGACAGTGCTCATAGTTGCCGTGTATCAGATGGATCGCTCGTCAGTTTATCGGACAGTCCTTCTTGTTGCCGTGTGTAGGATGGATTGCTCGTCAGTTTATTGGACAGTGCTTCTAGTTGCTGTGTATAGGATGGATGACTGGTCAGTTTATTGGACAGTGCTTCTAGTTGCCCTGTATAGGATGGATCGCTCGTCAGTTTATTGGACAGTGCTTTAGTTGCAGTTTATAGGATGGATCGCTCGTCAGTTTATTGGACAGTGCTTCTAGTTCCCGTGTATAGGATGGATCGATCGTCAGTTTATTGGACAGTGCTTCTAGTTGCCGTGCTTTAGGATGGATTGCTCGTCAGTTTATTGGACAGTGCTTCTAGTTGCCGTGTATAGGATGGATCGCTCGTCAGTTTATTGGACAGTGCTTTAGTTGCAGTTTATAGGATGGATCGCTCGTCAGTTTATTGGACAGTGCTTCTAGTTCCCGTGTATAGGATGGATCGATCGTCAGTTTATTGGACAGTGCTTCTAGTTGCCGTGCTTTAGGATGGATTGCTCGTCAGTTTATTGGACAGTGTTTCTAGTTCCCGTGTATAGGATGGATCGCTCGTCAGTTTATTGGACAGTGCTTCTAATTGCCGTGTATATGATGGATTGCTCATCAGTTTATTGGACAGAACTTCTAGTTGCCGTGTATAGGGTTGATTGCACATCAGTTTATTGGGCAGTGCTTCTTGTTCCCGTGTATAGGATTGATCGCTCATCAGTTTATTGGACAGTGCTTCTAATTGCCGTGTATATGATGGATTGTTCATCAGTTTATTGGACAGAGCTTCTAGTTGCCGTGTATAGGGTTGATTGCACATCAGTTTATTGGACAGTGCTTCTTGTTCCCGTGTATAGGATTGATCGCTCATCAGTTTATTGGACAGTGCTCATAGTTGCCGTGTATCAGATGGATCGCTCGTCAGTTTATCGGACAGTCCTTCTTGTTGCCGTGTGTAGGATGGATTGCTCGTCAGTTTATTGGACAGTGCTTCTAGTTGCTGTGTATAGGATGGATGACTGGTCAGTTTATTGGACAGTGCTTCTAGTTGCCCTGTATAGGATGGATCGCTCGTCAGTTTATTGGACAGTGCTTTAGTTGCAGTTTATAGGATGGATCGCTCGTCAGTTTATTGGACAGTGCTTCTAGTTCCCGTGTATAGGATGGATCGATCGTCAGTTTATTGGACAGTGCTTCTAGTTGCCGTGCTTTAGGATGGATTGCTCGTCAGTTTATTGGACAGTGCTTCTAGTTGCCGTGTATAGGATGGATCATTCGTCAGTTTATTGGACAGTGATTCTAGTTGCTGTGTATAGGGTTGATCGCTCGTCAGTTTATTGGACAGTGCTTCTAGTTGCCGTGTATAGGGTTGATCGCTCGTCAGTTTATTGGACAGTGCTTCTAGTTGCCGTGCTTTAGGATGGATCGCTCGTAAGTTTATTGGACAGTGATTCTAGTTGCTGTGTATAGGGTTGATCGCTCGTCAGTTTATTGGACAGTGCTTCTAGTTGCGGTGTATAGGATGGATGACTGGTCAGTTTATTGGACAGTGCTTCTAGTTGCGGTTTTTAGGATGGATCGCTCGTCAGTTTATTGGACAGTGCTTCGAGTTGCCGTGTATAGGAATGATCGATCGTCCGTTTATTGGACAGTGCTTCTAGTTGCGGTGTATAGGATGGATCGCTCGTCAATTTATTGGACAGTGCTTCTAATTGCCGTGTATATGATGGATTGCTCATCAGTTTATTGGACAGAGCTTCTAGTTGCCGTGTATAGGGTTGATTGCACATCAGTTTATTGGGCAGTGTTTCTTGTTCCCGTGTATAGGATTGATCGCTCATCAGTTTATTGGACAGTGCTTCTAGTTGCCGTGTATAGGGTTGATCGCTCGTCAGTTTATTGGACAGTTTTAGTTGCCGTGTATAGGGTTGATCGCTCATCAGTTTATTGGACAGTGCTCATAGTTGCCGTGTATCAGATGGATCGCTCGTCAGTTTATCGGACAGTCCTTCTTGTTGCCGTGTGTAGGATGGATTGCTCGTCAGTTTATTGGACAGTGCTTCTAGTTGCTGTGTATAGGATGGATGACTGGTCAGTTTATTGGACAGTGCTTCTAGTTGCCCTGTATAGGATGGATCGCTCGTCAGTTTATTGGACAGTGCTTTAGTTGCAGTTTATAGGATGGATCGCTCGTCAGTTTATTGCACAGTGCTTCTAGTTCCCGTGTATAGGATGGATCGATCGTCAGTTTATTGGACAGTGCTTCTAGTTGCCGTGCTTTAGGATGGATTGCTCGTCAGTTTATTGGACAGTGCTTCTAGTTGCCGTGTATAGGATGGATCGCTCTTCAGTTTATTGGACAGTGCTTCTAGTTGCCGTGTATAGGGTTGATCGCTCGTCAGTTTATTGGACAGTGCTTCTCGTTGCCGTGTATAGGGTTGATCGCTCGTCAGTTTATTGGACAGTGCTTCTAGTTGCCGTGCTTTAGGATGGATCGCTCGTCAGTTTACTGGACAGTGATTCTAGTTGCTGTGTATAGGGTTGATCGCTCGTCAGTTTATTGGACAGTGCTTCTAGTTGCGGTGTATAGGATGGATGACTGGTCAGTTTATTGGACAGTGCTTCTAGTTGCCCTGTATAGGATGGATCGCTCGTCAGTTTATTGGACAGTGCTTTAGTTGCAGTTTATAGAATGGATCGCTCGTCAGTTTATTGGACAGTGCTTCTAGTTCCCGTGTATAGGATGGATCGCTCGTCAGTTTATTGGACAGTGCTTCTAGTTGCCGTGCTTTAGGATGGATTGCTCGTCAGTTTATTGGACAGTGCTTCTAATTGCCGTGTATATGATGGATTGTTCGTCAGTTTATTGGACAGAGCTTCTAGTTGCCATGTATAGGGTTGATTGCACATCAGTTTATTGGGCAGTGCTTCTTGTTCCCGTGTATAGGATTGATCGCTCATCAGTTTATTGGACAGTGCTCATAGTTGCCGTGTTTCAGATGGATCGCTCGTCAGTTTATCGGACAGTCCTTCTTGTTGCCGTGTGTAGGATGGATTGCTCGTCAGTTTATTGGACAGTGCTTCTAGTTGCCGTGTATAGGATGGATCGCTCGTCAGTTTATTGGACAGTGCTTCTAGTTCCCGTGTATAGGATGGATCGATCGTCAGTTTATTGGACAGTGCTTCTAGTTGCCGTGCTTTAGGATGGATTGCTCGTCAGTTTATTGGACAGTGCTTCTAGTTCCCGTGTATAGGATGGATCGCTCGTCAGTGTATTTTACAGTGCTTCTAGTTGCCGTGTATAGGATGGATCGCTCGTCAGTTTATTGGACAGTGCTTCTAGTTGCCGTGTATAGGGTTGATTGCACATCAGTTTATTGGGCAGTGCTTCTTGTTCCCGTGTATAGGATTGATCGCTCATCAGTTTATTGGACAGTGCTCATAGTTGCCGTGTATCAGATGGATCGCTCGTCAGTTTATCGGACAGTCCTTCTTGTTGCCGTGTGTAGGATGGATTGCTCGTCAGTTTATTGGACAGTGCTTCTAGTTGCTGTGTATAGGATGGATGACTGGTCAGTTTATTGGACAGTGCTTCTAGTTGCCCTGTATAGGATGGATCGCTCGTCAGTTTATTGGACAGTGCTTTAGTTGCAGTTTATAGGATGGATCGCTCGTCAGTTTATTGGACAGTGCTTCTAGTTCCCGTGTATAGGATGGATCGATCGTCAGTTTATTGGACAGTGCTTCTAGTTGCCGTGCTTTAGGATGGATTGCTCGTCAGTTTATTGGACAGTGCTTCTAGTTGCCGTGTATAGGATGGATCATTCGTCAGTTTATTGGACAGTGCTTCTAGTTGCCGTGTATAGGGTTGATCGCTCGTCAGTTTATTGGACAGTGCTTCTAGTTGCCGTGTATAGGGTTGATCGCTCGTCAGTTTATTGGACAGTGCTTCTAGTTGCCGTGCTTTAGGATGGATCGCTCGTAAGTTTATTGGACAGTGATTCTAGTTGCTGTGTATAGGGTTGATCGCTCGTCAGTTTATTGGACAGTGCTTCTAGTTGCGGTGTATAGGATGGATGACTGGTCAGTTTATTGGACAGTGCTTCTAGTTGCGGTTTTTAGGATGGATCGCTCGTCAGTTTATTGGACAGTGCTTCGAGTTGCCGTGTATAGGAAGGATCGATCGTCCGTTTATTGGACAGTGCTTCTAGTTGCGGTGTATAGGATGGATCGCTCGTCAATTTATTGGACAGTGCTTCTAATTGCCGTGTATATGATGGATTGCTCATCAGTTTATTGGACAGAGCTTCTAGTTGCCGTGTATAGGGTTGATTGCACATCAGTTTATTGGGCAGTGTTTCTTGTTCCCGTGTATAGGATTGATCGCTCATCAGTTTATTGGACAGTGCTTCTAATTGCCGTGTATATGATGGATTGTTCATCAGTTTATTGGACAGAGCTTCTAGTTGCCGTTTATAGGGTTGATTGCACATCAGTTTATTGGGCAGTGCTTCTTGTTCCCGTGTATAGGATTGATCGCTCATCAGTTTATTGGACAGTGCTTCTAGTTGCCGTGTATAGGGTTGATCGCTCGTCAGTTTATTGGACAGTTTTAGTTGCCGTGTATAGGGTTGATCGCTCATCAGTTTATTGGACAGTGCTCATAGTTGCCGTGTATCAGATGGATCGCTCGTCAGTTTATCGGACAGTCCTTCTTGTTGCCGTGTGTAGGATGGATTGCTCGTCAGTTTATTGGACAGTGCTTCTAGTTGCTGTGTATAGGATGGATGACTGGTCAGTTTATTGGACAGTGCTTCTAGTTGCCCTGTATAGGATGGATCGCTCGTCAGTTTATTGGACAGTGCTTTAGTTGCAGTTTATAGGATGGATCGCTCGTCAGTTTATTGCACAGTGCTTCTAGTTCCCGTGTATAGGATGGATCGATCGTCAGTTTATTGGACAGTGCTTCTAGTTGCCGTGCTTTAGGATGGATTGCTCGTCAGTTTATTGGACAGTGCTTCTAGTTGCCGTGTATAGGATGGATCGCTCGTCAGTTTATTGGACAGTGCTTCTAGTTGCCGTGTATAGGGTTGATCGCTCGTCAGTTTATTGGACAGTGCTTCTAGTTGCCGTGTATAGGGTTGATCGCTCGTCAGTTTATTGGACAGTGCTTCTAGTTGCCGTGCTTTAGGATGGATCGCTCGTCAGTTTACTGGACAGTGATTCTAGTTGCTGTGTATAGGGTTGATCGCTCGTCAGTTTATTGGACAGTGCTTCTAGTTGCGGTGTATAGGATGGATGACTGGTCAGTTTATTGGACAGTGCTTCTAGTTGCCCTGTATAGGATGGATCGCTCGTCAGTTTATTGGACAGTGCTTTAGTTGCAGTTTATAGAATGGATCGCTCGTCAGTTTATTGGACAGTGCTTCTAGTTCCCGTGTATAGGATGGATCGCTCGTCAGTTTATTGGACAGTGCTTCTAGTTGCCGTGCTTTAGGATGGATTGCTCGTCAGTTTATTGGACAGTGCTTCTAATTGCCGTGTATATGATGGATTGTTCGTCAGTTTATTGGACAGAGCTTCTAGTTGCCATGTATAGGGTTGATTGCACATCAGTTTATTGGGCAGTGCTTCTTGTTCCCGTGTATAGGATTGATCGCTCATCAGTTTATTGGACAGTGCTCATAGTTGCCGTGTATCAGATGGATCGCTCTTCAGTTTATCGGACAGTCCTTCTTGTTGCCGTGTGTAGGATGGATTGCTCGTCAGTTTATTGGACAGTGCTTCTAGTTGCCGTGTATAGGATGGATCGCTCGTCAGTTTATTGGACAGTGCTTTAGTTGCAGTTTATAGGATGGATCGCTCGTCAGTTTATTGGACAGTGCTTCTAGTTCCCGTGTATAGGATGGATCGATCGTCAGTTTATTGGACAGTGCTTCTAGTTGCCGTGCTTTAGGATGGATTGCTCGTCAGTTTATTGGACAGTGCTTCTAGTTCCCGTGTATAGGATGGATCGCTCGTCAGTTTATTGGACAGTGCTTCTAATTGCCGTGTATATGATGGATTGCTCATCAGTTTATTGGACAGAACTTCTAGTTGCCGTGTATAGGGTTGATTGCACATCAGTTTATTGGGCAGTGCTTCTTGTTCCCGTGTATAGGATTGATCGCTCATCAGTTTATTGGACAGTGCTTCTAATTGCCGTGTATATGATGGATTGTTCATCAGTTTATTGGACAGAGCTTCTAGTTGCCGTGTATAGGGTTGATTGCACATCAGTTTATTGGACAGTGCTTCTTGTTCCCGTGTATAGGATTGATCGCTCATCAGTTTATTGGACAGTGCTCATAGTTGCCGTGTATCAGATGGATCGCTCGTCAGTTTATCGGACAGTCCTTCTTGTTGCCGTGTGTAGGATGGATTGCTCGTCAGTTTATTGGACAGTGCTTCTAGTTGCTGTGTATAGGATGGATGACTGGTCAGTTTATTGGACAGTGCTTCTAGTTGCCCTGTATAGGATGGATCGCTCGTCAGTTTATTGGACAGTGCTTTAGTTGCAGTTTATAGGATGGATCGCTCGTCAGTTTATTGGACAGTGCTTCTAGTTCCCGTGTATAGGATGGATCGATCGTCAGTTTATTGGACAGTGCTTCTAGTTGCCGTGCTTTAGGATGGATTGCTCGTCAGTTTATTGGACAGTGCTTCTAGTTGCCGTGTATAGGATGGATCATTCGTCAGTTTATTGGACAGTGATTCTAGTTGCTGTGTATAGGGTTGATCGCTCGTCAGTTTATTGGACAGTGCTTCTAGTTGCCGTGTATAGGGTTGATCGCTCGTCAGTTTATTGGACAGTGCTTCTAGTTGCCGTGCTTTAGGATGGATCGCTCGTAAGTTTATTGGACAGTGATTCTAGTTGCTGTGTATAGGGTTGATCGCTCGTCAGTTTATTGGACAGTGCTTCTAGTTGCGGTGTATAGGATGGATGACTGGTCAGTTTATTGGACAGTGCTTCTAGTTGCGGTTTTTAGGATGGATCGCTCGTCAGTTTATTGGACAGTGCTTCGAGTTGCCGTGTATAGGAAGGATCGATCGTCCGTTTATTGGACAGTGCTTCTAGTTGCGGTGTATAGGATGGATCGCTCGTCAATTTATTGGACAGTGCTTCTAATTGCCGTGTATATGATGGATTGCTCATCAGTTTATTGGACAGAGCTTCTAGTTGCCGTGTATAGGGTTGATTGCACATCAGTTTATTGGGCAGTGTTTCTTGTTCCCGTGTATAGGATTGATCGCTCATCAGTTTATTGGACAGTGCTTCTAGTTGCCGTGTATAGGGTTGATCGCTCCTCAGTTTATTGGACAGTTTTAGTTGCCGTGTATAGGGTTGATCGCTCATCAGTTTATTGGACAGTGCTCATAGTTGCCGTGTATCAGATGGATCGCTCGTCAGTTTATCGGACAGTCCTTCTTGTTGCCGTGTGTAGGATGGATTGCTCGTCAGTTTATTGGACAGTGCTTCTAGTTGCTGTGTATAGGATGGATGACTGGTCAGTTTATTGGACAGTGCTTCTAGTTGCCCTGTATAGGATGGATCGCTCGTCAGTTTATTGGACAGTGCTTTAGTTGCAGTTTATAGGATGGATCGCTCGTCAGTTTATTGCACAGTGCTTCTAGTTCCCGTGTATAGGATGGATCGATCGTCAGTTTATTGGACAGTGCTTCTAGTTGCCGTGCTTTAGGATGGATTGCTCGTCAGTTTATTGGACAGTGCTTCTAGTTGCCGTGTATAGGATGGATCGCTCTTCAGTTTATTGGACAGTGCTTCTAGTTGCCGTGTATAGGGTTGATCGCTCGTCAGTTTATTGGACAGTGCTTCTCGTTGCCGTGTATAGGGTTGATCGCTCGTCAGTTTATTGGACAGTGCTTCTAGTTGCCGTGCTTTAGGATGGATCGCTCGTCAGTTTACTGGACAGTGATTCTAGTTGCTGTGTATAGGGTTGATCGCTCGTCAGTTTATTGGACAGTGCTTCTAGTTGCGGTGTATAGGATGGATGACTGGTCAGTTTATTGGACAGTGCTTCTAGTTGCCCTGTATAGGATGGATCGCTCGTCAGTTTATTGGACAGTGCTTTAGTTGCAGTTTATAGAATGGATCGCTCGTCAGTTTATTGGACAGTGCTTCTAGTTCCCGTGTATAGGATGGATCGCTCGTCAGTTTATTGGACAGTGCTTCTAGTTGCCGTGCTTTAGGATGGATTGCTCGTCAGTTTATTGGACAGTGCTTCTAATTGCCGTGTATATGATGGATTGTTCGTCAGTTTATTGGACAGAGCTTCTAGTTGCCATGTATAGGGTTGATTGCACATCAGTTTATTGGGCAGTGCTTCTTGTTCCCGTGTATAGGATTGATCGCTCATCAGTTTATTGGACAGTGCTCATAGTTGCCGTGTTTCAGATGGATCGCTCGTCAGTTTATCGGACAGTCCTTCTTGTTGCCGTGTGTAGGATGGATTGCTCGTCAGTTTATTGGACAGTGCTTCTAGTTGCCGTGTATAGGATGGATCGCTCGTCAGTTTATTGGACAGTGCTTCTAGTTCCCGTGTATAGGATGGATCGATCGTCAGTTTATTGGACAGTGCTTCTAGTTGCCGTGCTTTAGGATGGATTGCTCGTCAGTTTATTGGACAGTGCTTCTAGTTCCCGTGTATAGGATGGATCGCTCGTCAGTGTATTTTACAGTGCTTCTAGTTGCCGTGTATAGGATGGATCGCTCGTCAGTTTATTGGACAGTGCTTCTAGTTGCCGTGTATAGGGTTGATTGCACATCAGTTTATTGGGCAGTGCTTCTTGTTCCCGTGTATAGGATTGATCGCTCATCAGTTTATTGGACAGTGCTCATAGTTGCCGTGTATCAGATGGATCGCTCGTCAGTTTATCGGACAGTCCTTCTTGTTGCCGTGTGTAGGATGGATTGCTCGTCAGTTTATTGGACAGTGCTTCTAGTTGCTGTGTATAGGATGGATGACTGGTCAGTTTATTGGACAGTGCTTCTAGTTGCCCTGTATAGGATGGATCGCTCGTCAGTTTATTGGACAGTGCTTTAGTTGCAGTTTATAGGATGGATCGCTCGTCAGTTTATTGGACAGTGCTTCTAGTTCCCGTGTATAGGATGGATCGATCGTCAGTTTATTGGACAGTGCTTCTAGTTGCCGTGCTTTAGGATGGATTGCTCGTCAGTTTATTGGACAGTGCTTCTAGTTGCCGTGTATAGGATGGATCATTCGTCAGTTTATTGGACAGTGCTTCTAGTTGCCGTGTATAGGGTTGATCGCTCGTCAGTTTATTGGACAGTTCTTCTAGTTGCCGTGTATAGGGTTGATCGCTCGTCAGTTTATTGGACAGTGCTTCTAGTTGCCGTGCTTTAGGATGGATCGCTCGTAAGTTTATTGGACAGTGATTCTAGTTGCTGTGTATAGGGTTGATCGCTCGTCAGTTTATTGGACAGTGCTTCTAGTTGCGGTGTATAGGATGGATGACTGGTCAGTTTATTGGACAGTGCTTCTAGTTGCGGTTTTTAGGATGGATCGCTCGTCAGTTTATTGGACAGTGCTTCGAGTTGCCGTGTATAGGAAGGATCGATCGTCCGTTTATTGGACAGTGCTTCTAGTTGCGGTGTATAGGATGGATCGCTCGTCAATTTATTGGACAGTGCTTCTAATTGCCGTGTATATGATGGATTGCTCATCAGTTTATTGGACAGAGCTTCTAGTTGCCGTGTATAGGGTTGATTGCACATCAGTTTATTGGGCAGTGTTTCTTGTTCCCGTGTATAGGATTGATCGCTCATCAGTTTATTGGACAGTGCTTCTAATTGCCGTGTATATGATGGATTGTTCATCAGTTTATTGGACAGAGCTTCTAGTTGCCGTTTATAGGGTTGATTGCACATCAGTTTATTGGGCAGTGCTTCTTGTTCCCGTGTATAGGATTGATCGCTCATCAGTTTATTGGACAGTGCTTCTAGTTGCCGTGTATAGGGTTGATCGCTCGTCAGTTTATTGGACAGTTTTAGTTGCCGTGTATAGGGTTGATCGCTCATCAGTTTATTGGACAGTGCTCATAGTTGCCGTGTATCAGATGGATCGCTCGTCAGTTTATCGGACAGTCCTTCTTGTTGCCGTGTGTAGGATGGATTGCTCGTCAGTTTATTGGACAGTGCTTCTAGTTGCTGTGTATAGGATGGATGACTGGTCAGTTTATTGGACAGTGCTTCTAGTTGCCCTGTATAGGATGGATCGCTCGTCAGTTTATTGGACAGTGCTTTAGTTGCAGTTTATAGGATGGATCGCTCGTCAGTTTATTGCACAGTGCTTCTAGTTCCCGTGTATAGGATGGATCGATCGTCAGTTTATTGGACAGTGCTTCTAGTTGCCGTGCTTTAGGATGGATTGCTCGTCAGTTTATTGGACAGTGCTTCTAGTTGCCGTGTATAGGATGGATCGCTCGTCAGTTTATTGGACAGTGCTTCTAGTTGCCGTGTATAGGGTTGATCGCTCGTCAGTTTATTGGACAGTGCTTCTAGTTGCCGTGTATAGGGTTGATCGCTCGTCAGTTTATTGGACAGTGCTTCTAGTTGCCGTGCTTTAGGATGGATCGCTCGTCAGTTTACTGGACAGTGATTCTAGTTGCTGTGTATAGGGTTGATCGCTCGTCAGTTTATTGGACAGTGCTTCTAGTTGCGGTGTATAGGATGGATGACTGGTCAGTTTATTGGACAGTGCTTCTAGTTGCCCTGTATAGGATGGATCGCTCGTCAGTTTATTGGACAGTGCTTTAGTTGCAGTTTATAGAATGGATCGCTCGTCAGTTTATTGGACAGTGCTTCTAGTTCCCGTGTATAGGATGGATCGCTCGTCAGTTTATTGGACAGTGCTTCTAGTTGCCGTGCTTTAGGATGGATTGCTCGTCAGTTTATTGGACAGTGCTTCTAATTGCCGTGTATATGATGGATTGTTCGTCAGTTTATTGGACAGTGCTTCTAGTTGCCATGTATAGGGTTGATTGCACATCAGTTTATTGGGCAGTGCTTCTTGTTCCCGTGTATAGGATTGATCGCTCATCAGTTTATTGGACAGTGCTCATAGTTGCCGTGTATCAGATGGATCGCTCGTCAGTTTATCGGACAGTCCTTCTTGTTGCCGTGTGTAGGATGGATTGCTCGTCAGTTTATTGGACAGTGCTTCTAGTTGCCGTGTATAGGATGGATCGCTCGTCAGTTTATTGGACAGTGCTTTAGTTGCAGTTTATAGGATGGATCGCTCGTCAGTTTATTGGACAGTGCTTCTAGTTCCCGTGTATAGGATGGATCGATCGTCAGTTTATTGGACAGTGCTTCTAGTTGCCGTGCTTTAGGATGGATTGCTCGTCAGTTTATTGGACAGTGCTTCTAGTTCCCGTGTATAGGATGGATCGCTCGTCAGTTTATTGGACAGTGCTTCTAATTGCCGTGTATATGATGGATTGCTCATCAGTTTATTGGACAGAACTTCTAGTTGCCGTGTATAGGGTTGATTGCACATCAGTTTATTGGGCAGTGCTTCTTGTTCCCGTGTATAGGATTGATCGCTCATCAGTTTATTGGACAGTGCTTCTAATTGCCGTGTATATGATGGATTGTTCATCAGTTTATTGGACAGAGCTTCTAGTTGCCGTGTATAGGGTTGATTGCACATCAGTTTATTGGGCAGTGCTTCTTGTTCCCGTGTATAGGATTGATCGCTCATCAGTTTATTGGACAGTGCTCATAGTTGCCGTGTATCAGATGGATCGCTCGTCAGTTTATCGGACAGTCCTTCTTGTTGCCGTGTGTAGGATGGATTGCTCGTCAGTTTATTGGACAGTGCTTCTAGTTGCTGTGTATAGGATGGATGACTGGTCAGTTTATTGGACAGTGCTTCTAGTTGCCCTGTATAGGATGGATCGCTCGTCAGTTTATTGGACAGTGCTTTAGTTGCAGTTTATAGGATGGATCGCTCGTCAGTTTATTGGACAGTGCTTCTAGTTCCCGTGTATAGGATGGATCGATCGTCAGTTTATTGGACAGTGCTTCTAGTTGCCGTGCTTTAGGATGGATTGCTCGTCAGTTTATTGGACAGTGCTTCTAGTTGCCGTGTATAGGATGGATCATTCGTCAGTTTATTGGACAGTGATTCTAGTTGCTGTGTTTAGGGTTGATCGCTCGTCAGTTTATTGGACAGTGCTTCTAGTTGCCGTGTATAGGGTTGATCGCTCGTCAGTTTATTGGACAGTGCTTCTAGTTGCCGTGCTTTAGGATGGATCGCTCGTAAGTTTATTGGACAGTGATTCTAGTTGCTGTGTATAGGGTTGATCGCTCGTCAGTTTATTGGACAGTGCTTCTAGTTGCGGTGTATAGGATGGATGACTGGTCAGTTTATTGGACAGTGCTTCTTGTTGCGGTTTTTAGGATGGATCGCTCGTCAGTTTATTGGACAGTGCTTCGAGTTGCCGTGTATAGGAAGGATCGATCGTCCGTTTATTGGACAGTGCTTCTAGTTGCGGTGTATAGGATGGATCGCTCGTCAATTTATTGGACAGTGCTTCTAATTGCCGTGTATATGATGGATTGCTCATCAGTTTATTGGACAGAGCTTCTAGTTGCCGTGTATAGGGTTGATTGCACATCAGTTTATTGGGCAGTGTTTCTTGTTCCCGTGTATAGGATTGATCGCTCATCAGTTTATTGGACAGTGCTTCTAATTGCCGTGTATATGATGGATTGTTCATCAGTTTATTGGACAGAGCTTCTAGTTGCCGTGTATAGGGTTGATTGCACATCAGTTTATTGGGCAGTGCTTCTTGTTCCCGTGTATAGGATTGATCGCTCATCAGTTTATTGGACAGTGCTCATAGTTGCCGTGTATCAGATGGATCGCTCGTCAGTTTATCGGACAGTCCTTCTTGTTGCCGTGTGTAGGATGGATTGCTCGTCAGTTTATTGGACAGTGCTTCTAGTTGCTGTGTATAGGATGGATGACTGGTCAGTTTATTGGACAGTGCTTCTAGTTGCCCTGTATAGGATGGATCGCTCGTCAGTTTATTGGACAGTGCTTTAGTTGCAGTTTATAGGATGGATCGCTCGTCAGTTTATTGGACAGTGCTTCTAGTTCCCGTGTATAGGATGGATCGATCGTCAGTTTATTGGACAGTGCTTCTAGTTGCCGTGCTTTAGGATGGATTGCTCGTCAGTTTATTGGACAGTGCTTCTAGTTGCCGTGTATAGGATGGATCATTCGTCAGTTTATTGGACAGTGATTCTAGTTGCTGTGTTTAGGGTTGATCGCTCGTCAGTTTATTGGACAGTGCTTCTAGTTGCCGTGTATAGGGTTGATCGCTCGTCAGTTTATTGGACAGTGCTTCTAGTTGCCGTGCTTTAGGATGGATCGCTCGTAAGTTTATTGGACAGTGATTCTAGTTGCTGTGTATAGGGTTGATCGCTCGTCAGTTTATTGGACAGTGCTTCTAGTTGCGGTGTATAGGATGGATGACTGGTCAGTTTATTGGACAGTGCTTCTAGTTGCGGTTTTTAGGATGGATCGCTCGTCAGTTTATTGGACAGTGCTTCGAGTTGCCGTGTATAGGAAGGATCGATCGTCCGTTTATTGGACAGTGCTTCTAGTTGCGGTGTATAGGATGGATCGCTCGTCAATTTATTGGACAGTGCTTCTAATTGCCGTGTATATGATGGATTGCTCATCAGTTTATTGGACAGAGCTTCAAGTTGCCGTGTATAGGGTTGATTGCACATCAGTTTATTGGGCAGTGTTTCTTGTTCCCGTGTATAGGATTGATCGCTCATCAGTTTATTGGACAGTGCTTCTAATTGCCGTGTATATGATGGATTGTTCATCAGTTTATTGGACAGAGCTTCTAGTTGCCGTTTATAGGGTTGATTGCACATCAGTTTATTGGGCAGTGCTTCTTGTTCCCGTGTATAGGATTGATCGCTCATCAGTTTATTGGACAGTGCTTCTAGTTGCCGTGTATAGGGTTGATCGCTCGTCAGTTTATTGGACAGTTTTAGTTGCCGTGTATAGGGTTGATCGCTCATCAGTTTATTGGACAGTGCTCATAGTTGCCGTGTATCAGATGGATCGCTCGTCAGTTTATCGGACAGTCCTTCTTGTTGCCGTGTGTAGGATGGATTGCTCGTCAGTTTATTGGACAGTGCTTCTAGTTGCTGTGTATAGGATGGATGACTGGTCAGTTTATTGGACAGTGCTTCTAGTTGCCCTGTATAGGATGGATCGCTCGTCAGTTTATTGGACAGTGCTTTAGTTGCAGTTTATAGGATGGATCGCTCGTCAGTTTATTGCACAGTGCTTCTAGTTCCCGTGTATAGGATGGATCGATCGTCAGTTTATTGGACAGTGCTTCTAGTTGCCGTGCTTTAGGATGGATTGCTCGTCAGTTTATTGGACCGTGCTTCTAGTTGCCGTGTATAGGATGGATCGCTCTTCAGTTTATTGGACAGTGCTTCTAGTTGCCGTGTATAGGGTTGATCGCTCGTCAGTTTATTGGACAGTGCTTCTCGTTGCCGTGTATAGGGTTGATCGCTCGTCAGTTTATTGGACAGTGCTTCTAGTTGCCGTGCTTTAGGATGGATCGCTCGTCAGTTTACTGGACAGTGATTCTAGTTGCTGTGTATAGGGTTGATCGCTCGTCAGTTTATTGGACAGTGCTTCTAGTTGCGGTGTATAGGATGGATGACTGGTCAGTTTATTGGACAGTGCTTCTAGTTGCCCTGTATAGGATGGATCGCTCGTCAGTTTATTGGACAGTGCTTTAGTTGCAGTTTATAGAATGGATCGCTCGTCAGTTTATTGGACAGTGCTTCTAGTTCCCGTGTATAGGATGGATCGCTCGTCAGTTTATTGGACAGTGCTTCTAGTTGCCGTGCTTTAGGATGGATTGCTCGTCAGTTTATTGGACAGTGCTTCTAATTGCCGTGTATATGATGGATTGTTCGTCAGTTTATTGGACAGAGCTTCTAGTTGCCATGTATAGGGTTGATTGCACATCAGTTTATTGGGCAGTGCTTCTTGTTCCCGTGTATAGGATTGATCGCTCATCAGTTTATTGGACAGTGCTCATAGTTGCCGTGTTTCAGATGGATCGCTCGTCAGTTTATCGGACAGTCCTTCTTGTTGCCGTGTGTAGGATGGATTGCTCGTCAGTTTATTGGACAGTGCTTCTAGTTGCCGTGTATAGGATGGATCGCTCGTCAGTTTATTGGACAGTGCTTTAGTTGCAGTTTATAGGATGGATCGCTCGTCAGTTTATTGGACAGTGCTTCTAGTTCCCGTGTATAGGATGGATCGATCGTCAGTTTATTGGACAGTGCTTCTAGTTGCCGTGCTTTAGGATGGATTGCTCGTCAGTTTATTGGACAGTGCTTCTAGTTCCCGTGTATAGGATGGATCGCTCGTCAGTGTATTTTACAGTGCTTCTAGTTGCCGTGTATAGGATGGATCGCTCGTCAGTTTATTGGACAGTGCTTCTAGTTGCCGTGTATAGGGTTGATTGCACATCAGTTTATTGGGCAGTGCTTCTTGTTCCCGTGTATAGGATTGATCGCTCATCAGTTTATTGGACAGTGCTCATAGTTGCCGTATATCAGATGGATCGCTCGTCAGTTTATCGGACAGTCCTTCTTGTTGCCGTGTGTAGGATGGATTGCTCGTCAGTTTATTGGACAGTGCTTCTAGTTGCTGTGTATAGGATGGATGACTGGTCAGTTTATTGGACAGTGCTTCTAGTTGCCCTGTATAGGATGGATCGCTCGTCAGTTTATTGGACAGTGCTTTAGTTGCAGTTTATAGGATGGATCGCTCGTCAGTTTATTGGACAGTGCTTCTAGTTCCCGTGTATAGGATGGATCGATCGTCAGTTTATTGGACAGTGCTTCTAGTTGCCGTGCTTTAGGATGGATTGCTCGTCAGTTTATTGGACAGTGCTTCTAGTTGCCGTGTATAGGGTTGATCGCTCGTCAGTTTATTGGACAGTGCTTCTAGTTGCCGTGTATAGGGTTGATCGCTCGTCAGTTTATTAGACAGTGCTTCTAGTTGCCGTGCTTTAGGATGGATCGCTCGTAAGTTTATTGGACAGTGATTCTAGTTGCTGTGTATAGGGTTGATCGCTCGTCAGTTTATTGGACAGTGCTTCTAGTTGCGGTTTTTAGGATGGATCGCTCGTCAGTTTATTGGACAGTGCTTCGAGTTGCCGTGTATAGGAAGGATCGATCGTCCGTTTATTGGACAGTGCTTCTAGTTGCGGTGTATAGGATGGATCGCTCGTCAATTTATTGGACAGTGCTTCTAATTGCCGTGTATATGATGGATTGCTCATCAGTTTATTGGACAGAGCTTCTAGTTGCCGTGTATAGGGTTGATTGCACATCAGTTTATTGGGCAGTGTTTCTTGTTCCCGTGTATAGGATTGATCGCTCATCAGTTTATTGGACAGTGCTTCTAATTGCCGTGTATATGATGGATTGTTCATCAGTTTATTGGACAGAGCTTCTAGTTGCCGTTTATAGGGTTGATTGCACATCAGTTTATTGGGCAGTGCTTCTTGTTCCCGTGTATAGGATTGATCGCTCATCAGTTTATTGGACAGTGCTTCTAGTTGCCGTGTATAGGGTTGATCGCTCGTCAGTTTATTGGACAGTTTTAGTTGCCGTGTATAGGGTTGATCGCTCATCAGTTTATTGGACAGTGCTCATAGTTGCCGTGTATCAGATGGATCGCTCGTCAGTTTATCGGACAGTCCTTCTTGTTGCCGTGTGTAGGATGGATTGCTCGTCAGTTTATTGGACAGTGCTTCTAGTTGCTGTGTATAGGATGGATGACTGGTCAGTTTATTGGACAGTGCTTCTAGTTGCCCTGTATAGGATGGATCGCTCGTCAGTTTATTGGACAGTGCTTTAGTTGCAGTTTATAGGATGGATCGCTCGTCAGTTTATTGCACAGTGCTTCTAGTTCCCGTGTATAGGATGGATCGATCGTCAGTTTATTGGACAGTGCTTCTAGTTGCCGTGCTTTAGGATGGATTGCTCGTCAGTTTATTGGACAGTGCTTCTAGTTGCCGTGTATAGGATGGATCGCTCGTCAGTTTATTGGACAGTGCTTCTAGTTGCCGTGTATAGGATGGATCGCTCGTCAGTTTATTGGACAGTGCTTCTAGTTGCCGTGCTTTAGGATGGATCGCTCGTCAGTTTACTGGACAGTGATTCTAGTTGCTGTGTATAGGGTTGATCGCTCGTCAGTTTATTGGACAGTGCTTCTAGTTGCGGTGTATAGGATGGATGACTGGTCAGTTTATTGGACAGTGCTTCTAGTTGCCCTGTATAGGATGGATCGCTCGTCAGTTTATTGGACAGTGCTTTAGTTGCAGTTTATAGAATGGATCGCTCGTCAGTTTATTGGACAGTGCTTCTAGTTCCCGTGTATAGGATGGATCGCTCGTCAGTTTATTGGACAGTGCTTCTAGTTGCCGTGCTTTAGGATGGATTGCTCGTCAGTTTATTGGACAGTGCTTCTAATTGCCGTGTATATGATGGATTGTTCGTCAGTTTATTGGACAGAGCTTCTAGTTGCCATGTATAGGGTTGATTGCACATCAGTTTATTGGGCAGTGCTTCTTGTTCCCGTGTATAGGATTGATCGCTCATCAGTTTATTGGACAGTGCTCATAGTTGCCGTGTTTCAGATGGATCGCTCGTCAGTTTATCGGACAGTCCTTCTTGTTGCCGTGTGTAGGATGGATTGCTCGTCAGTTTATTGGACAGTGCTTCTAGTTGCCGTGTATAGGATGGATCGCTCGTCAGTTTATTGGACAGTGCTTTAGTTGCAGTTTATAGGATGGATCGCTCGTCAGTTTATTGGACAGTGCTTCTAGTTCCCGTGTATAGGATGGATCGATCGTCAGTTTATTGGACAGTGCTTCTAGTTGCCGTGCTTTAGGATGGATTGCTCGTCAGTTTATTGGACAGTGCTTCTAGTTCCCGTGTATAGGATGGATCGCTCGTCAGTGTATTTTACAGTGCTTCTAGTTGCCGTGTATAGGATGGATCGCTCGTCAGTTTATTGGACAGTGCTTCTAGTTGCCGTGTATAGGGTTGATTGCACATCAGTTTATTGGGCAGTGCTTCTTGTTCCCGTGTATAGGATTGATCGCTCATCAGTTTATTGGACAGTGCTCATAGTTGCCGTGTATCAGATGGATCGCTCGTCATTTTATCGGACAGTCCTTCTTGTTGCCGTGTGTAGGATGGATTGCTCGTCAGTTTATTGGACAGTGCTTCTAGTTGCTGTGTATAGGATGGATGACTGGTCAGTTTATTGGACAGTGCTTCTAGTTGCCCTGTATAGGATGGATCGCTCGTCAGTTTATTGGACAGTGCTTTAGTTGCAGTTTATAGGATGGATCGCTCGTCAGTTTATTGGACAGTGCTTCTAGTTCCCGTGTATAGGATGGATCGATCGTCAGTTTATTGGACAGTGCTTCTAGTTGCCGTGCTTTAGGATGGATTGCTCGTCAGTTTATTGGACAGTGCTTCTAGTTGCCGTGTATAGGATGGATCATTCGTCAGTTTATTGGACAGTGCTTCTAGTTGCCGTGTATAGGGTTGATCGCTCGTCAGTTTATTGGACAGTGCTTCTAGTTGCCGTGTATAGGGTTGATCGCTCGTCAGTTTATTGGACAGTGCTTCTAGTTGCCGTGCTTTAGGATGGATCGCTCGTAAGTTTATTGGACAGTGATTCTAGTTGCTGTGTATAGGGTTGATCGCTCGTCAGTTTATTGGACAGTGCTTCTAGTTGCGGTGTATAGGATGGATGACTGGTCAGTTTATTGGACAGTGCTTCTAGTTGCGGTTTTTAGGATGGATCGCTCGTCAGTTTATTGGACAGTGCTTCGAGTTGCCGTGTATAGGAAGGATCGATCGTCCGTTTATTGGACAGTGCTTCTAGTTGCGGTGTATATGATGGATTGCTCGTCAGTTTATTGGACAGAGCTTCTAGTTGCCGTTTATAGGGTTGATTGCACATCAGTTTATTGGGCAGTGCTTCTTGTTCCCGTGTATAGGATTGATCGCTCATCAGTTTATTGGACAGTGCTTCTAGTTGCCGTGTATAGGGTTGATTGCACATCAGTTTATTGGGCAGTGTTTCTTGTTCCCGTGTATAGGATTGATCGCTCATCAGTTTATTGGACAGTGCTTCTAATTGCCGTGTATATGATGGATTGTTCATCAGTTTATTGGACAGAGCTTCTAGTTGCCGTTTATAGGGTTGATTGCACATCAGTTTATTGGGCAGTGCTTCTTGTTCCCGTGTATAGGATTGATCGCTCATCAGTTTATTGGACAGTGCTTCTAGTTGCCGTGTATAGGGTTGATCGCTCGTCAGTTTATTGGACAGTTTTAGTTGCCGTGTATAGGGTTGATCGCTCATCAGTTTATTGGACAGTGCTCATAGTTGCCGTGTATCAGATGGATCGCTCGTCAGTTTATCGGACAGTCCTTCTTGTTGCCGTGTGTAGGATGGATTGCTCGTCAGTTTATTGGACAGTGCTTCTAGTTGCTGTGTATAGGATGGATGACTGGTCAGTTTATTGGACAGTGCTTCTAGTTGCCCTGTATAGGATGGATCGCTCGTCAGTTTATTGGACAGTGCTTTAGTTGCAGTTTATAGGATGGATCGCTCGTCAGTTTATTGCACAGTGCTTCTAGTTCCCGTGTATAGGATGGATCGATCGTCAGTTTATTGGACAGTGCTTCTAGTTGCCGTGCTTTAGGATGGATTGCTCGTCAGTTTATTGGACAGTGCTTCTAGTTGCCGTGTATAGGATGGATCGCTCGTCAGTTTATTGGACAGTGCTTCTAGTTGCCGTGTATAGGGTTGATCGCTCGTCAGTTTATTGGACAGTGCTTCTCGTTGCCGTGTATAGGGTTGATCGCTCGTCAGTTTATTGGACAGTGCTTCTAGTTGCCGTGCTTTAGGATGGATCGCTCGTCAGTTTACTGGACAGTGATTCTAGTTGCTGTGTATAGGGTTGATCGCTCGTCAGTTTATTGGACAGTGCTTCTAGTTGCGGTGTATAGGATGGATGACTGGTCAGTTTATTGGACAGTGCTTCTAGTTGCCCTGTATAGGATGGATCGCTCGTCAGTTTATTGGACAGTGCTTTAGTTGCAGTTTATAGAATGGATCGCTCGTCAGTTTATTGGACAGTGCTTCTAGTTCCCGTGTATAGGATGGATCGCTCGTCAGTTTATTGGACAGTGCTTCTAGTTGCCGTGCTTTAGGATGGATTGCTCGTCAGTTTATTGGACAGTGCTTCTAATTGCCGTGTATATGATGGATTGTTCGTCAGTTTATTGGACAGAGCTTCTAGTTGCCATGTATAGGGTTGATTGCACATCAGTTTATTGGGCAGTGCTTCTTGTTCCCGTGTATAGGATTGATCGCTCATCAGTTTATTGGACAGTGCTCATAGTTGCCGTGTTTCAGATGGATCGCTCGTCAGTTTATCGGACAGTCCTTCTTGTTGCCGTGTGTAGGATGGATTGCTCGTCAGTTTATTGGACAGTGCTTCTAGTTGCCGTGTATAGGATGGATCGCTCGTCAGTTTATTGGACAGTGCTTTAGTTGCAGTTTATAGGATGGATCGCTCGTCAGTTTATTGGACAGTGCTTCTAGTTCCCGTGTATAGGATGGATCGATCGTCAGTTTATTGGACAGTGCTTCTAGTTGCCGTGCTTTAGGATGGATTGCTCGTCAGTTTATTGGACAGTGCTTCTAGTTGCCGTGTATAGGATGGATCGCTCGTCAGTTTATTGGACAGTGCTTCTAGTTGCCGTGTATAGGGTTGATCGCTCGTCAGTTTATTGGACAGTGCTTCTAGTTGCCGTGTATAGGGTTGATCGCTCGTCAGTTTATTGGACAGTGCTTCTAGTTGCCGTGTATAGGGTTGATCGCTCGTCAGTTTATTGGACAGTTTTAGTTGCCGTGTATAGGGTTGATCGCTCATCAGTTTATTGGACAGTGCTCATAGTTGCCGTGTATCAGATGGATCGCTCGTCAGTTTATCGGACAGTCCTTCTTGTTGCCGTGTGTAGGATGGATTGCTCGTCAGTTTATTGGACAGTGCTTCTAGTTGCTGTGTATAGGATGGATGACTGGTCAGTTTATTGGACAGTGCTTCTAGTTGCCCTGTATAGGATGGATCGCTCGTCAGTTTATTGGACAGTGCTTTAGTTGCAGTTTATAGGATGGATCGCTCGTCAGTTTATTGCACAGTGCTTCTAGTTCCCGTGTATAGGATGGATCGATCGTCAGTTTATTGGACAGTGCTTCTAGTTGCCGTGCTTTAGGATGGATTGCTCGTCAGTTTATTGGACAGTGCTTCTAGTTGCCGTGTATAGGATGGATCGCTCGTCAGTTTATTGGACAGTGCTTCTAGTTGCCGTGTATAGGGTTGATCGCTCGTCAGTTTATTGGACAGTGCTTCTCGTTGCCGTGTATAGGGTTGATCGCTCGTCAGTTTATTGGACAGTGCTTCTAGTTGCCGTGCTTTAGGATGGATCGCTCGTCAGTTTACTGGACAGTGATTCTAGTTGCTGTGTATAGGGTTGATCGCTCGTCAGTTTATTGGACAGTGCTTCTAGTTGCGGTGTATAGGATGGATGACTGGTCAGTTTATTGGACAGTGCTTCTAGTTGCCCTGTATAGGATGGATCGCTCGTCAGTTTATTGGACAGTGCTTTAGTTGCAGTTTATAGAATGGATCGCTCGTCAGTTTATTGGACAGTGCTTCTAGTTCCCGTGTATAGGATGGATCGCTCGTCAGTTTATTGGACAGTGCTTCTAGTTGCCGTGCTTTAGGATGGATTGCTCGTCAGTTTATTGGACAGTGCTTCTAATTGCCGTGTATATGATGGATTGTTCGTCAGTTTATTGGACAGAGCTTCTAGTTGCCATGTATAGGGTTGATTGCACATCAGTTTATTGGGCAGTGCTTCTTGTTCCCGTGTATAGGATTGATCGCTCATCAGTTTATTGGACAGTGCTCATAGTTGCCGTGTTTCAGATGGATCGCTCGTCAGTTTATCGGACAGTCCTTCTTGTTGCCGTGTGTAGGATGGATTGCTCGTCAGTTTATTGGACAGTGCTTCTAGTTGCCGTGTATAGGATGGATCGCTCGTCAGTTTATTGGACAGTGCTTTAGTTGCAGTTTATAGGATGGATCGCTCGTCAGTTTATTGGACAGTGCTTCTAGTTCCCGTGTATAGGATGGATCGATCGTCAGTTTATTGGACAGTGCTTCTAGTTGCCGTGCTTTAGGATGGATTGCTCGTCAGTTTATTGGACAGTGCTTCTAGTTGCCGTGTATAGGATGGATCGCTCGTCAGTTTATTGGACAGTGCTTCTAGTTGCCGTGTATAGGGTTGATCGCTCGTCAGTTTATTGGACAGTGCTTCTAGTTGCCGTGTATAGGGTTGATCGCTCGTCAGTTTATTGGACAGTGCTTCTAGTTGCCGTGTATAGGGTTGATCGCTCGTCAGTTTATTGGACAGTGATTCTAGTTGCTGTGTATAGGGTTGATCGCTCGTCAGTTTTTTGGACAGTGCTTCTAGTTGCGGTGTATAGGATGGATGACTGGTCAGTTTATTGGACAGTGCTTCTAGTTGCCCTGTATAGGATGTATCGCTCGTCAGTTTATTGGACAGTGCTTTAGTTGCAGTTTATAGAATGGATCGCTCGTCAGTTTATTGGACAGTGCTTCTAGTTCCCGTGCATAGGATGGATCGCTCGTCAGTTTATTGGACAGTGCTTCTAGTTGCCGTGCTTCAGGATGGATTGCTCGTCAGTTTATTGGACAGTGCTTCTAATTGCCGTGTATAGGATGGATCGCTCGTCAGTTTATTGGACAGTGCTTCTAGTTGCCGTGTATAGGGTTGATCGCTCGTCAGTTTATTGGACAGTGCTTCTAGTTGCCGTGTATAGGGTTGATCGCTCGTCAGTTTATTGGACAGTGCTTCTAGTTGCCGTGCTTTAGGATGGATCGCTCGTCAGTTTATTGGACAGTGATTCTAGTTTCCGTGTATAGGGTTGATCGCTCGTCAGTTTATTGGACAGTGATTTTAGTTGCCGTGTATAGGGTTGATCACTCGTCAATTTATTGGACAGTGCTTCTAGTTGCCGTGAATAGGAATGATCGCTCGTCAGTTTATTGGACAGTGATTATGGTTGCCGTGCATAGGATGGATCGCTCCTCAGTTTATTGGACAGTGCTTGTTGTTGCCGTGTATAGGAAGGATCGCTCATCAGTTTATTGGACAGTGCTTATAGGTGCCGTGTATAGGATGGATCGCTCGTCAGTTTACTGGACAGTGCTTCTAGTTGCCGTGTATAGGATGGATCGCTCGTCAGTTTAATGGACAGTGCTTCTAGTTGCCGTGTATAGGGTTGATCGCTCGTCAGTTTATTGGACAGTGCTTCTAGTTGCCATGAACAGGATGGATCGCTCGTCAGTTTATTGGACAGTGTTTCTAGTTGCCGTGTATAGGGTTGATCGCTCGTCAGTTTATTGGACAGTGCTTCTAGTTGCCATGAACAGGATGGATCGCTCGTCAGTTTATTGGACAGTGTTTCTAGTTGCCGTGTACAGGATGGATCGCTCGTCAGTTTATTGGACAGTACTTCTAGTTGCCGTGTATTGGATGGATCGCTCGACAGTTTATTGGACAGTGCTTCTAGTTGCGGTTTATAGGATGAATTGCTCGTCAGTTTATTGGACAATGCTTTGAGTTGCTGTGTATAGGTTGGATCACTCCTCAGTTTATTGGACAGTGCTTCGAGATGCCGTGTATAGGATCGATGTCTCGTCAGTGTATTGGACAGTTCTTCTAGTTGCCGTGTATAGGGTTGGTCGCTCATTAGTTTATTGGACAGTGCTTCTTGTTGCCGTGTATGTGATGGATCGCTCGTCAGTTTATTGGACAATGCTTCTGGTGGCGGTGTATAGGATGGATCGCTCATCAGTTTATTGGACAGTGCTTTAGTTGCGGTTTATAGGATGGATCGCTTGTCAGTTTATTGGACAGTGCTTCTAGTTGCCGTGCTTTAGGATGGATCGCTCGTCAGTTTATTGGACAGTGCTTCTAGTTGCCATGTATAGGGTTGATCGCTCATCAGTTTATTGGACAGTGCTTCTTGATGCTGTGTATAGGGTTGATCGCTCGTCAGTTTATTGGACAGTGCTTCTAGTTGCCGTGCTTTAGGATGGATCGCTCGTAAGTTTATTGGACAGTGATTCTAGTTGCTGTGTATAGGGTTGATCGCTCGTCAGTTTATTGGACAGTGCTTCTAGTTGCGGTGTATAGGATGGATGACTGGTCAGTTTATTGGACAGTGCTTCTAGTTGCGGTTTTTAGGATGGATCGCTCGTCAGTTTATTGGACAGTGCTTCGAGTTGCCGTGTATAGGAAGGATCGATCGTCCGTTTATTGGACAGTGCTTCTAGTTGCGGTGTATATGATGGATTGCTCGTCAGTTTATTGGACAGAGCTTCTAGTTGCCGTTTATAGGGTTGATTGCACATCAGTTTATTGGGCAGTGCTTCTTGTTCCCGTGTATAGGATTGATCGCTCATCAGTTTATTGGACAGTGCTTCTAGTTGCCGTGTATAGGGTTGATTGCACATCAGTTTATTGGGCAGTGTTTCTTGTTCCCGTGTATAGGATTGATCGCTCATCAGTTTATTGGACAGTGCTTCTAATTGCCGTGTATATGATGGATTGTTCATCAGTTTATTGGACAGAGCTTCTAGTTGCCGTTTATAGGGTTGATTGCACATCAGTTTATTGGGCAGTGCTTCTTGTTCCCGTGTATAGGATTGATCGCTCATCAGTTTATTGGACAGTGCTTCTAGTTGCCGTGTATAGGGTTGATCGCTCGTCAGTTTATTGGACAGTTTTAGTTGCCGTGTATAGGGTTGATCGCTCATCAGTTTATTGGACAGTGCTCATAGTTGCCGTGTATCAGATGGATCGCTCGTCAGTTTATCGGACAGTCCTTCTTGTTGCCGTGTGTAGGATGGATTGCTCGTCAGTTTATTGGACAGTGCTTCTAGTTGCTGTGTATAGGATGGATGACTGGTCAGTTTATTGGACAGTGCTTCTAGTTGCCCTGTATAGGATGGATCGCTCGTCAGTTTATTGGACAGTGCTTTAGTTGCAGTTTATAGGATGGATCGCTCGTCAGTTTATTGCACAGTGCTTCTAGTTCCCGTGTATAGGATGGATCGATCGTCAGTTTATTGGACAGTGCTTCTAGTTGCCGTGCTTTAGGATGGATTGCTCGTCAGTTTATTGGACAGTGCTTCTAGTTGCCGTGTATAGGATGGATCGCTCGTTAGTTTATTGGACAGTGCTTCTAGTTGCCGTGTATAGGGTTGATCGCTCGTCAGTTTATTGGACAGTGCTTCTCGTTGCCGTGTATAGGGTTGATCGCTCGTCAGTTTATTGGACAGTGCTTCTAGTTGCCGTGCTTTAGGATGGATCGCTCGTCAGTTTACTGGACAGTGATTCTAGTTGCTGTGTATAGGGTTGATCGCTCGTCAGTTTATTGGACAGTGCTTCTAGTTGCGGTGTATAGGATGGATGACTGGTCAGTTTATTGGACAGTGCTTCTAGTTGCCCTGTATAGGATGGATCGCTCGTCAGTTTATTGGACAGTGCTTTAGTTGCAGTTTATAGAATGGATCGCTCGTCAGTTTATTGGACAGTGCTTCTAGTTCCCGTGTATAGGATGGATCGCTCGTCAGTTTATTGGACAGTGCTTCTAGTTGCCGTGCTTTAGGATGGATTGCTCGTCAGTTTATTGGACAGTGCTTCTAATTGCCGTGTATATGATGGATTGTTCGTCAGTTTATTGGACAGAGCTTCTAGTTGCCATGTATAGGGTTGATTGCACATCAGTTTATTGGGCAGTGCTTCTTGTTCCCGTGTATAGGATTGATCGCTCATCAGTTTATTGGACAGTGCTCATAGTTGCCGTGTTTCAGATGGATCGCTCGTCAGTTTATCGGACAGTCCTTCTTGTTGCCGTGTGTAGGATGGATTGCTCGTCAGTTTATTGGACAGTGCTTCTAGTTGCCGTGTATAGGATGGATCGCTCGTCAGTTTATTGGACAGTGCTTTAGTTGCAGTTTATAGGATGGATCGCTCGTCAGTTTATTGGACAGTGCTTCTAGTTCCCGTGT
The DNA here is from genome assembly GCF_048418815.1 of Hemitrygon akajei. Taxonomy (NCBI): domain Eukaryota; kingdom Metazoa; phylum Chordata; class Chondrichthyes; order Myliobatiformes; family Dasyatidae; genus Hemitrygon; species Hemitrygon akajei. The sequence continues at coordinate 9,941,596 of NC_133143.1, read as the reverse complement.
ATAGGATGGATCGATCGTCAGTTTATTGGACAGTGCTTCTAGTTGCCGTGCTTTAGGATGGATTGCTCGTCAGTTTATTGGACAGTGCTTCTAGTTGCCGTGTATAGGATGGATCGCTCGTCAGTTTATTGGACAGTGCTTCTAGTTGCCGTGTATAGGGTTGATCGCTCGTCAGTTTATTGGACAGTGCTTCTAGTTGCCGTGTATAGGGTTGATCGCTCGTCAGTTTATTGGACAGTGCTTCTAGTTGCCGTGTATAGGGTTGATCGCTCGTCAGTTTATTGGACAGTTTTAGTTGCCGTGTATAGGGTTGATCGCTCATCAGTTTATTGGACAGTGCTCATAGTTGCCGTGTATCAGATGGATCGCTCGTCAGTTTATCGGACAGTCCTTCTTGTTGCCGTGTGTAGGATGGATTGCTCGTCAGTTTATTGGACAGTGCTTCTAGTTGCTGTGTATAGGATGGATGACTGGTCAGTTTATTGGACAGTGCTTCTAGTTGCCCTGTATAGGATGGATCGCTCGTCAGTTTATTGGACAGTGCTTTAGTTGCAGTTTATAGGATGGATCGCTCGTCAGTTTATTGCACAGTGCTTCTAGTTCCCGTGTATAGGATGGATCGATCGTCAGTTTATTGGACAGTGCTTCTAGTTGCCGTGCTTTAGGATGGATTGCTCGTCAGTTTATTGGACAGTGCTTCTAGTTGCCGTGTATAGGATGGATCGCTCGTCAGTTTATTGGACAGTGCTTCTAGTTGCCGTGTATAGGGTTGATCGCTCGTCAGTTTATTGGACAGTGCTTCTCGTTGCCGTGTATAGGGTTGATCGCTCGTCAGTTTATTGGACAGTGCTTCTAGTTGCCGTGCTTTAGGATGGATCGCTCGTCAGTTTACTGGACAGTGATTCTAGTTGCTGTGTATAGGGTTGATCGCTCGTCAGTTTATTGGACAGTGCTTCTAGTTGCGGTGTATAGGATGGATGACTGGTCAGTTTATTGGACAGTGCTTCTAGTTGCCCTGTATAGGATGGATCGCTCGTCAGTTTATTGGACAGTGCTTTAGTTGCAGTTTATAGAATGGATCGCTCGTCAGTTTATTGGACAGTGCTTCTAGTTCCCGTGTATAGGATGGATCGCTCGTCAGTTTATTGGACAGTGCTTCTAGTTGCCGTGCTTTAGGATGGATTGCTCGTCAGTTTATTGGACAGTGCTTCTAATTGCCGTGTATATGATGGATTGTTCGTCAGTTTATTGGACAGAGCTTCTAGTTGCCATGTATAGGGTTGATTGCACATCAGTTTATTGGGCAGTGCTTCTTGTTCCCGTGTATAGGATTGATCGCTCATCAGTTTATTGGACAGTGCTCATAGTTGCCGTGTTTCAGATGGATCGCTCGTCAGTTTATCGGACAGTCCTTCTTGTTGCCGTGTGTAGGATGGATTGCTCGTCAGTTTATTGGACAGTGCTTCTAGTTGCCGTGTATAGGATGGATCGCTCGTCAGTTTATTGGACAGTGCTTTAGTTGCAGTTTATAGGATGGATCGCTCGTCAGTTTATTGGACAGTGCTTCTAGTTCCCGTGTATAGGATGGATCGATCGTCAGTTTATTGGACAGTGCTTCTAGTTGCCGTGCTTTAGGATGGATTGCTCGTCAGTTTATTGGACAGTGCTTCTAGTTGCCGTGTATAGGATGGATCGCTCGTCAGTTTATTGGACAGTGCTTCTAGTTGCCGTGTATAGGGTTGATCGCTCGTCAGTTTATTGGACAGTGCTTCTAGTTGCCGTGTATAGGGTTGATCGCTCGTCAGTTTATTGGACAGTGCTTCTAGTTGCCGTGTATAGGGTTGATCGCTCGTCAGTTTATTGGACAGTGATTCTAGTTGCTGTGTATAGGGTTGATCGCTCGTCAGTTTTTTGGACAGTGCTTCTAGTTGCGGTGTATAGGATGGATGACTGGTCAGTTTATTGGACAGTGCTTCTAGTTGCCCTGTATAGGATGTATCGCTCGTCAGTTTATTGGACAGTGCTTTAGTTGCAGTTTATAGAATGGATCGCTCGTCAGTTTATTGGACAGTGCTTCTAGTTCCCGTGCATGGTATGGATCGCTCGTCAGTTTATTGGACAGTGCTTCTAGTTGCCGTGCTTCAGGATGGATTGCTCGTCAGTTTATTGGACAGTGCTTCTAATTGCCGTGTATAGGATGGATCGCTCGTCAGTTTATTGGACAGTGCTTCTAGTTGCCGTGTATAGGGTTGATCGCTCGTCAGTTTATTGGACAGTGCTTCTAGTTGCCGTGTATAGGGTTGATCGCTCGTCAGTTTATTGGACAGTGCTTCTAGTTGCCGTGCTTTAGGATGGATCGCTCGTCAGTTTATTGGACAGTGATTCTAGTTTCCGTGTATAGGGTTGATCGCTCGTCAGTTTATTGGACAGTGATTTTAGTTGCCGTGTATAGGGTTGATCACTCGTCAATTTATTGGACAGTGCTTCTAGTTGCCGTGAATAGGAATGATCGCTCGTCAGTTTATTGGACAGTGATTATGGTTGCCGTGCATAGGATGGATCGCTCCTCAGTTTATTGGACAGTGCTTGTTGTTGCCGTGTATAGGAAGGATCGCTCATCAGTTTATTGGACAGTGCTTATAGGTGCCGTGTATAGGATGGATCGCTCGTCAGTTTACTGGACAGTGCTTCTAGTTGCCGTGTATAGGATGGATCGCTCGTCAGTTTAATGGACAGTGCTTCTAGTTGCCGTGTATAGGGTTGATCGCTCGTCAGTTTATTGGACAGTGCTTCTAGTTGCCATGAACAGGATGGATCGCTCGTCAGTTTATTGGACAGTGTTTCTAGTTGCCGTGTATAGGGTTGATCGCTCGTCAGTTTATTGGACAGTGCTTCTAGTTGCCATGAACAGGATGGATCGCTCGTCAGTTTATTGGACAGTGTTTCTAGTTGCCGTGTACAGGATGGATCGCTCGTCAGTTTATTGGACAGTACTTCTAGTTGCCGTGTATTGGATGGATCGCTCGACAGTTTATTGGACAGTGCTTCTAGTTGCGGTTTATAGGATGAATTGCTCGTCAGTTTATTGGACAATGCTTTGAGTTGCTGTGTATAGGTTGGATCACTCCTCAGTTTATTGGACAGTGCTTCGAGATGCCGTGTATAGGATCGATGTCTCGTCAGTGTATTGGACAGTTCTTCTAGTTGCCGTGTATAGGGTTGGTCGCTCATTAGTTTATTGGACAGTGCTTCTTGTTGCCGTGTATGTGATGGATCGCTCGTCAGTTTATTGGACAATGCTTCTGGTGGCGGTGTATAGGATGGATCGCTCATCAGTTTATTGGACAGTGCTTTAGTTGCGGTTTATAGGATGGATCGCTTGTCAGTTTATTGGACAGTGCTTCTAGTTGCCGTGCTTTAGGATGGATCGCTCGTCAGTTTATTGGACAGTGCTTCTAGTTGCCATGTATAGGGTTGATCGCTCATCAGTTTATTGGACAGTGCTTCTTGATGCTGTGTATAGGAAGGATCGCTCGTTAGTTTATTGGACAGTGCTTCTAATTGCCTTGTATAGGATGGATCATTCATCAGTTTGTTGGACAGTGCTTCTAGTTGCCGTGTATAGGATGGATCGATCGTCAGTTTATTGGACAGTGCTTCTAGTTGCCTTGTATAGGATGGATCACTCGTTAGTTTATTGGACAGTGCTTCTAGTTGCCGTGTATAGGATGGATCGCTCGTCAGTTTATTGGACAGTGCTTCTAGTTGCCGTGTATAGGATGGATCGCTTGTCAGTGTATTTTACAGTGCTTCTAGTTGCCGTGTATAGGATGGACCGCTCGTCAGTTTATTGGACAGTGCTTCTAGTTCCGGTTTATAGGATGAATTGCTCGTCAGTTTATTGGACAGTGCTTCGTGATGCCGTGGATAGGATCGATCTCTCGTCAGTGTATTGGACAGTTCTTCTAGTTGCCGTGTATAGGGTTGGTCGCTCATTAGTTTATTGGACAGTGCTTCTTGTTGCCGTGTATTTGATGGATCGCTCGTCAGTTTATTGGACAGTGCTTTAGTTGCGGTTTATAGGATGGATCGCTCGTCAGTTTATTGGACAGTGCTTCTAGTTGCCGTGTATAGGATGGATCGCTCGTCAGTTTATTGGACAGTGCTTCTAGTTGCCCTGTATAGGATGGATCGCTCGTCAGTTTATTGGACAGTGCTTCTTGTTGCCGTGTATAGGATGGATCATTCGTCAGTTTATTGGACAGTGCTTCTAATTGCCGTGTATAGGATGGATCGCTCGTCAGTTTATTGGACAGTGCTTCTAGTTGCCGTGCTTTAGGATGGATCGCTCGTCAGTTTATTGGACAGTACTTCTAGTTGCCGTGTATAGGATCGATCGCTCGTCAGTTTATTGCACAGTGCTTCTAGTTGCCGTGTATAGGATGGACCGCTCGTCAGTTTATTGGGCAGTGCTTCTTGTTCCCGTGTATAGGATTGATCTCTCATCAGTTTATTGGACAGTGCTCATAGTTGCCGTGTATCAGATGGATCGCTCGTCAGTTTATCGGACAGTCCTTCTTGTTGCCGTGTGTAGGATGGATTGCTCGTCAGTTTATTGGACAGTGCTTCTAGTTGCTGTGTATAGGATGGATGACTGGTCAGTTTATTGGACAGTGCTTCTAGTTGCCCTGTATAGGATGGATCGCTCGTCAGTTTATTGGACAGTGCTTTAGTTGCAGTTTATAGGATGGATCGCTCGTCAGTTTATTGGACAGTGCTTCTAGTTCCCGTGTATAGGATGGATCGATCGTCAGTTTATTGGACAGTGCTTCTAGTTGCCGTGCTTTAGGATGGATTGCTCGTCAGTTTATTGGACAGTGCTTCTAGTTGCCGTGTATAGGATGGATCATTCGTCAGTTTATTGGACAGTGCTTCTAGTTGCCGTGTATAGGGTTGATCGCTCGTCAGTTTATTGGACAGTGCTTCTAGTTGCCGTGTATAGGGTTGATCGCTCGTCAGTTTATTGGACAGTGCTTCTAGTTGCCGTGCTTTAGGATGGATCGCTCGTAAGTTTATTGGACAGTGATTCTAGTTGCTGTGTATAGGGTTGATCGCTCGTCAGTTTATTGGACAGTGCTTCTAGTTGCGGTGTATAGGATGGATGACTGGTCAGTTTATTGGACAGTGCTTCTAGTTGCGGTTTTTAGGATGGATCGCTCGTCAGTTTATTGGACAGTGCTTCGAGTTGCCGTGTATAGGAAGGATCGATCGTCCGTTTATTGGACAGTGCTTCTAGTTGCGGTGTATAGGATGGATCGCTCGTCAATTTATTGGACAGTGCTTCTAATTGCCGTGTATATGATGGATTGCTCATCAGTTTATTGGACAGAGCTTCTAGTTGCCGTGTATAGGGTTGATTGCACATCAGTTTATTGGGCAGTGTTTCTTGTTCCCGTGTATAGGATTGATCGCTCATCAGTTTATTGGACAGTGCTTCTAATTGCCGTGTATATGATGGATTGTTCATCAGTTTATTGGACAGAGCTTCTAGTTGCCGTTTATAGGGTTGATTGCACATCAGTTTATTGGGCAGTGCTTCTTGTTCCCGTGTATAGGATTGATCGCTCATCAGTTTATTGGACAGTGCTTCTAGTTGCCGTGTATAGGGTTGATCGCTCGTCAGTTTATTGGACAGTTTTAGTTGCCGTGTATAGGGTTGATCGCTCATCAGTTTATTGGACAGTGCTCATAGTTGCCGTGTATCAGATGGATCGCTCGTCAGTTTATCGGACAGTCCTTCTTGTTGCCGTGTGTAGGATGGATTGCTCGTCAGTTTATTGGACAGTGCTTCTAGTTGCTGTGTATAGGATGGATGACTGGTCAGTTTATTGGACAGTGCTTCTAGTTGCCCTGTATAGGATGGATCGCTCGTCAGTTTATTGGACAGTGCTTTAGTTGCAGTTTATAGGATGGATCGCTCGTCAGTTTATTGCACAGTGCTTCTAGTTGCCCTGTATAGGATGGATCGCTCGTCAGTTTATTGGACAGTGCTTTAGTTGCAGTTTATAGGATGGATCGCTCGTCAGTTTATTGCACAGTGCTTCTAGTTCCCGTGTATAGGATGGATCGATCGTCAGTTTATTGGACAGTGCTTCTAGTTGCCGTGCTTTAGGATGGATTGCTCGTCAGTTTATTGGACAGTGCTTCTAGTTGCCGTGTATAGGATGGATCGCTCGTCAGTTTATTGGACAGTGCTTCTAGTTGCCGTGTATAGGGTTGATCGCTCGTCAGTTTATTGGACAGTGCTTCTCGTTGCCGTGTATAGGGTTGATCGCTCGTCAGTTTATTGGACAGTGCTTCTAGTTGCCGTGCTTTAGGATGGATCGCTCGTCAGTTTACTGGACAGTGATTCTAGTTGCTGTGTATAGGATGGATGACTGGTCAGTTTATTGGACAGTGCTTCTAGTTGCCCTGTATAGGATGGATCGCTCGTCAGTTTATTGGACAGTGCTTTAGTTGCAGTTTATAGAATGGATCGCTCGTCAGTTTATTGGACAGTGCTTCTAGTTCCCGTGTATAGGATGGATCGCTCGTCAGTTTATTGGACAGTGCTTCTAGTTGCCGTGCTTTAGGATGGATTGCTCGTCAGTTTATTGGACAGTGCTTCTAATTGCCGTGTATATGATGGATTGTTCGTCAGTTTATTGGACAGAGCTTCTAGTTGCCATGTATAGGGTTGATTGCACATCAGTTTATTGGGCAGTGCTTCTTGTTCCCGTGTATAGGATTGATCGCTCATCAGTTTATTGGACAGTGCTCATAGTTGCCGTGTTTCAGATGGATCGCTCGTCAGTTTATCGGACAGTCCTTCTAGTTGCCGTGTATAGGATGGATCGCTCGTCAGTTTATTGGACAGTGCTTTAGTTGCAGTTTATAGGATGGATCGCTCGTCAGTTTATTGGACAGTGCTTCTAGTTCCCGTGTATAGGATGGATCGATCGTCAGTTTATTGGACAGTGCTTCTAGTTGCCGTGCTTTAGGATGGATTGCTCGTCAGTTTATTGGACAGTGCTTCTAGTTCCCGTGTATAGGATGGATCGCTCGTCAGTGTATTTTACAGTGCTTCTAGTTGCCGTGTATAGGTTGGATCGCTCGTCAGTTTATTGGACAGTGCTTCTAGTTGCCGTGTATAGGGTTGATCGCTCGTCAGTTTATTGGACAGTGCTTCTAGTTGCCGTGTATAGGGTTGATCGCTCGTCAGTTTATTTGACAGTGCTTCTAGTTGCCATGTATAGGATGGATCGCTCGTCAGTTTATTGGACAGTGCTTCTAGTTGCCGTGTATAGGGTTGATCGCTCGTCAGTTTATTGGACAGTGCTTCTAGTTGCCATGTATAGGATGGATCGATCGTCAGTTTATTGGACAGTGCTTCTAGTTGCCGTGTATAGGGTTGATCGCTCGTCAGTTTATTGGACAGTGCTTCTAGTTGCCGTGTATAGGGTTGATCGCTCGTCAGTTTTTTGGACAGTGCTTCTAGTTGCGGTGTATAGGATGGATGACTGGTCAGTTTATTGGACAGTGCTTCTAGTTGCCCTGTATAGGATGTATCGCTCGTCAGTTTATTGGACAGTGCTTTAGTTGCAGTTTATAGAATGGATCGCTCGTCAGTTTATTGGACAGTGCTTCTAGTTCCCGTGTATAGGATGGATCGCTCGTCAGTTTATTGGACAGTGCTTCTAGTTGCCGTGCTTCAGGATGGATTGCTCGTCAGTTTATTGGACAGTGCTTCTAATTGCCGTGTATAGGATGGATCGCTCGTCAGTTTATTGGACAGTGCTTCTAGTTGCCGTGTATAGGGTTGATCGCTCGTCAGTTTATTGGACAGTGCTTCTAGTTGCCGTGTATAGGGTTGATCGCTAGTCAGTTTATTGGACAGTGCTTCTAGTTGCCGTGCTTTAGGATGGATCGCTCGTCAGTTTAATGGACAGTGATTCTAGTTTCCGTGTATAGGGTTGATCGCTCGTTAGTTTATTGGACAGTGATTTTAGTTGCCGTGTATAGGGTTGATCACTCGTCAATTTATTGGACAGTGCTTCTAGTTGCCGTGAATAGGAATGATCGCTCGTCAGTTTATTGGACAGTGATTATGGTTGCCGTGCATAGGATGGATCGCTCCTCAGTTTATTGGACAGTGCTTGTTGTTGCCGTGTATAGGAAGGATCGCTCATCAGTTTATTGGACAGTGCTTATAGGTGCCGTGTATAGGATGGATCGCTCGTCAGTTTACTGGACAGTGCTTCTAGATGCCGTGTATAGGATGGATCGCTCGTCAGTTTAATGGACAGTGCTTCTAGTTGCCGTGTATAGGGTTGATCGCTCGTCAGTTTATTGGACAGTGCTTCTAGTTGCCATGAACAGGATGGATCGCTCGTCAGTTTATTGGACAGTGTTTCTAGTTGCCGTGTATAGGGTTGATCGCTCGTCAGTTTATTGGACAGTGCTTCTAGTTGCCATGAACAGGATGGATCGCTCGTCAGTTTATTGGACAGTGTTTCTAGTTGCCGTGTACAGGATGGATCGCTCGTCAGTTTATTGGACAGTACTTCTAGTTGCCGTGTATTGGATGGATCGCTCGACAGTTTATTGGACAGTGCTTCTAGTTGCGGTTTATAGGATGAATTGCTCGTCAGTTTATTGGACAATGCTTTGAGTTGCTGTGTATAGGTTGGATCACTCCTCAGTTTATTGGACAGTGCTTCGAGATGCCGTGTATAGGATCGATGTCTCGTCAGTGTATTGGACAGTTCTTCTAGTTGCCGTGTATAGGGTTGGTCGCTCATTAGTTTATTGGACAGTGCTTCTTGTTGCCGTGTATGTGATGGATCGCTCGTCAGTTTATTGGACAATGCTTCTGGTGGCGGTGTATAGGATGGATCGCTCATCAGTTTATTGGACAGTGCTTTAGTTGCGGTTTATAGGATGGATCGCTTGTCAGTTTATTGGACAGTGCTTCTAGTTGCCGTGTATATGGTTGATCGCTCATCAGTTTATTGGACAGTGCTTCTTGATGCTGTGTATAGGAAGGATCGCTCGTTAGTTTATTGGACAGTGCTTCTAATTGCCTTGTATAGGATGGATCATTCATCAGTTTGTTGGACAGTGCTTCTAGTTGCCGTGTATAGGATGGATCGATCGTCAGTTTATTGGACAGTGCTTCTAGTTGCCTTGTATAGGATGGATCACTCGTTAGTTTATTGGACAGTGCTTCTAGTTGCCGTGTATAGGATGGATCGCTCGTCAGTTTATTGGACAGTGCTTCTAGTTGCCGTGTATAGGATGGATCGCTTGTCAGTGTATTTTACAGTGCTTCTAGTTGCCGTGTATAGGATGGACCGCTCGTCAGTTTATTGGACAGTGCTTCTAGTTCCGGTTTATAGGATGAATTGCTCGTCAGTTTATTGGACAGTGCTTCGTGATGCCGTGGATAGGATCGATCTCTCGTCAGTGTATTGGACAGTTCTTCTAGTTGCCGTGTATAGGGTTGGTCGCTCATTAGTTTATTGGACAGTGCTTCCTGTTGCCGTGTATTTGATGGATCGCTCGTCAGTTTATTGGACAGTGCTTTAGTTGCGGTTTATAGGATGGATCGCTCGTCAGTTTATTGGACAGTGCTTCTAGTTGCCGTGTATAGGATGGATCGCTCGTCAGTTTATTGGACAGTGCTTCTAGTTGCCCTGTATAGGATGGATCGCTCGTCAGTTTATTGGACAGTGCTTCTTGTTGCCGTGTATAGGATGGATCATTCGTCAGTTTATTGGACAGTGCTTCTAATTGCCGTGTATAGGATGGATCGCTCGTCAGTTTATTGGACAGTGCTTCTAGTTGCCGTGCTTTAGGATGGATCGCTCGTCAGTTTATTGGACAGTACTTCTAGTTGCCGTGTATAGGATCGATCGCTCGTCAGTTTATTGCACAGTGCTTCTAGTTGCCGTGTATAGGATGGACCGCTCGTCAGTTTATTGGACAGTGCTTCTAGTTCCGGTTTATAGCATGAATTGCTCGTCAGTTTATTGGACAATGCTTTGAGTTGCTGTGTATAGGTTGGATCACTCCTCAGTTTATTGGACAGTGCTTCGAGATGCCGTGTATAGGATCGATCTCTCGTCAGTGTATTGGACAGTTCTTCTAGTTGCCGTGTATAGGGTTGGTCGCTCATTAGTTTATTGGACAGTGCTTCTTGTTGCCGTGTATTTGATGGATCGCTCGTCAGTTTATTGGACAATGCTTCTGGTTGCGGTGTATAGGATGGATCGCTCGTCAGTTTATTGGACAGTGCTTTAGTTGCGGTTTATTTGATGGATCGCTCGTCAGTTTATTGGACAGTGCTTCTAGTTGCCGTGTATAGGATGGATCGCTCGTCAGTTTATTGGACAGTGCTTCTAGTTGCCGTGTATAGGATGGATCGCTCGTCAGTTTATTGCACAGTGCTTCTAGTTGTCGTGTATAGGATGGATCATTCGTCCGTTTATTGGACAGTGCTTCCAGTTGCCGTGCTTTAGGATGGATCGCTCGTCAGTTTATTGGACAGTTCTTCTAGTTGCCGTGTATAGGGTTGGTCGCTCATTAGTTTATTGGACAGTGCTTCTTGTTGCCGTGTATGTGATGGATCGCTCGTCAGTTTATTGGACAGTGCTTCTGGTGGCGGTGTATAGGATGGATCGCTCATCAGTTTATTGGACAGTGCTTTAGTTGCGGTTTATAGGATGGATCGCTCGTCAGTTTATTGGACAGTGCTTCTAGTTGCCGTGTATAGGATGGATCATTCGTCAGTTTATTGGACAGTGCTTCTAATTGCCGTGTTTAGGATGGATCATTCGTCAGTTCATTGAACAGTGCTTTTGTTGCGGTTTATAGGATGGATCGCTCGTCAGTTTATTGGACAGTGCTTCTAGTTGCCGTGTATAGGATGGATCGCTCGTCAGTTTATTGGACAGTGCTTCTAGTTGACGTGTATAGGATGGATCGCTCGTCAGTTTATTGGACAGTGCTTCTAGTTGCCGTGCTTTAGGATGGATCGCTCGTCAGTTTATTGGACAGTGCTTCTAGTTGCCGTGTATGGGGTTGATCGCTGATCAGTTTATTGGACAGTGCTTCTTGATGCTGTGTATAGGAAGGTTCGCTCGTTAGTTTATTGGACAGTGCTTCTAATTGCCTTGTATAGGATGGATCATTCATCAGTTTATTGGGCAGTGCTTCTAGTTGCCGTGTATAGGATGGATCGATCGTCAGTTTATTGGACAGTGCTTCTAGTTGCCTTGTATAGGATGGATCACTCGTTAGTTTATTGGACAGTGCTTTTAGTTGCCGTGTATAGGATGGATCGCTCGTCAGTTTATTGGACAGTGCTTCTAGTTGCCGTGTATAGGATGGATCGCTTGTCAGTGTATTTTACAGTGCTTCTAGTTGCCGTGTATAGGATGGACCGCTCGTCAGTTTATTGGACAGTGCTTCTAGTTCCGGTTTATAGGATGAATTGCTCGTCAGTTAATTGGACAATGCTTTGAGATGCCGTGTATAGGTTGGATCACTCCTCAGTTTATTGGACAGTGCTTCGAGATGCCGTGTATAGGATGGATCTCTCGTCAGTTTATTGGACAGTTCTTCTAGTTGCCGTGTATAGGGTTGGTCGCTCATTAGTTTATTGGACAGTGCTTCTTGTTGCCGTGTATATGATGGATCGCTCGTCAGTTTATTGGACAATGCTTTAGTTGCGGTTTATAGGATGGATTGCTCGTCAGTTTATTGGACAGTGCTTCTAGTTCACGTGTATAGGATGGATCATTCGTCAGTTTATTGGACAGTGCTTCTAGTTGCCGTGTATAGGATGGATCACTCGTCAGTTTATTGGACAGTGCTTCTAGTTGCGGTTTATAGGATGAATTGCTCGTCAGTTTATTGGACAGTGCTTCTAGTTGCCGTGTATAGGTTGGATCACTCCTCAGTTTATTGGACAGTGCTTCGAGATGCCGTGTATAGGATCGATCTCTCGTCAGTGTATTGGACAGTTCTTCTAGTTGCCGTGTATAGGGTTGGTCGCTCATTAGTTTATTGGACTGTGCTTCTTGTTGCCGTGTATTTGATGGATCGCTCGTCAGTTTATTGGACAGTGCTTCTAGTTGCCCTGTATAGGATGGATCGCTCGTCAGTTTATTGGACAGTGCTTCTAGTTGCCGTGTATAGGATGGATCATTCGTCAGTTTATTGGACTGTGCTTCTAATTGCCGTGTATAGGATGGATCGCTCGTCAGTTTATTGGACAGTGCTTCTAGTTGCCGTGCTTTAGGATGGATCGCTCGTCAGTTTATTGGACAGTGCTTTAGTTGCGGTTTATAGGATGGATCGCTCGTCAGTTTATTGGACAGTGCTTCTAGTTGCCGTGTACAGGATGGATCACTCGTTAGTTTATTGGACAGTGCTTTAGTTGCGGTTTATAGGATGGATCGCTCATCAGTTTATTGGATGGTGCTTCTAGTTGCCGTGTATAGGATGGACCGCTCGTCAGTTTATTGGACAGTGCTTCTAGTTGCGGTTTATAGGATGGATTGCTCGTCAGTTTATTGGACAGTGCTTCTAGTTGCGGTTTATAGGATGAATTGCTCGTCAGTTTATTGGACAATGCTTTGAGTTGCTGTGTATAGGTTGGATCACTCCTCAGTTTATTGGACAGTGCTTCGAGATGCCGTGTATAGGATCGATGTCTCGTCAGTGTATTGGACAGTTCTTCTAGTTGCCGTGTATAGGGTTGGTCGCTCATTAGTTTATTGGACAGTGCTTCTTGTTGCCGTGTATGTGATGGATCGCTCGTCAGTTTATTGGACAATGCTTCTGGTGGCGGTGTATAGGATGGATCGCTCATCAGTTTATTGGACAGTGCTTTAGTTGCGGTTTATAGGATGGATCGCTTGTCAGTTTATTGGACAGTGCTTCTAGTTGCCGTGCTTTAGGATGGATCGCTCGTCAGTTTATTGGACAGTGTTTCTAGTTGCCGTGTATAGGGTTGATCGCTCATCAGTTTATTGGACAGTGCTTCTTGATGCTGTGTATAGGAAGGATCGCTCGTTAGTTTATTGGACAGTGCTTCTAATTGCCTTGTATAGGATGGATCATTCATCAGTTTATTGGACAGTGCTTCTAGTTGCCGTGTATAGGATGGATCGATCGTCAGTTTATTGGACAGTGCTTCTAGTTGCCTTGTATAGGATGGATCACTCGTTAGTTTATTGGACAGTGCTTCTAGTTGCCGTGTATAGGATGGATCGCTTGTCAGTTTATTGGACAGTGCTTCTAGTTGCCGTGTATAGGATGGATCGCTTGTCAGTGTATTTTACAGTGCTTCTAGTTGCCGTGTATAGGATGGACCGCTCGTCAGTTTATTGGACAGTGCTTCTAGTTCCGGTTTATAGGATGAATTGCTCGTCAGTTTATTGGACAGTGCTTCGAGATGCCGTGGATAGGATCGATCTCTCGTCAGTGTATTGGACAGTTCTTCTAGTTGCCGTGTATAGGGTTGGTCGCTCATTAGTTTATTGGACAGTGCTTCTTGTTGCCGTGTATTTGATGGATCGCTCGTCAGTTTATTGGACAGTGCTTTAGTTGCGGTTTATAGGATGGATCGCTCGTCAGTTTATTGGACAGTGCTTCTAGTTGCCGTGTATAGGATGGATCGCTCGTCAGTTTATTGGACAGTGCTTCTAGTTGCCCTGTAGAGGATGGATCGCTCGTCAGTTTATTGGACAGTGCTTCTTGTTGCCGTGTATAGGATGGATCATTCGTCAGTTTATTGGACAGTGCTTCTAATTGCCGTGTATAGGATGGATCGCTCGTCAGTTTATTGGAGAGTGCTTCTAGTTGCCGTGCTTTAGGATGGATCGCTCGTCAGTTTATTGGACAGTACTTCTAGTTGCCGTGTATAGGATCGATCGCTCGTCAGTTTATTGCACAGTGCTTCTAGTTGCCGTGTATAGGATGGACCGCTCGTCAGTTTATTGGACAGTGCTTCTAGTTCCGGTTTATAGCATGAATTGCTCGTCAGTTTATTGGACAATGCTTTGAGTTGCTGTGTATAGGTTGGATCACTCCTCAGTTTATTGGACAGTGCTTCGAGATGCCGTGTATAGGATCGATCTCTCGTCAGTGTATTGGACAGTTCTTCTAGTTGCCGTGTATACGGTTGGTCGCTCATTAGTTTATTGGACAGTGCTTCTTGTTGCCGTGTATTTGATGGATCGCTCGTCAGTTTATTGGACAATGCTTCTGGTTGCGGTGTATAGGATGGATCGCTCGTCAGTTTATTGGACAGTGCTTTAGTTGCGGTTTATTTGATGGATCGCTCGTCAGTTTATTGGACAGTGCTTCTAGTTGCCGTGTATAGGATGGATCGCTCGTCAGTTTATTGGACAGTGCTTCTAGTTGCCGTGTATAGGATGGATCGCTCGTCAGTTTATTGCACAGTGCTTCTAGTTGCCGTGTATAGGATGGATCATTCGTCCGTTTATTGGACAGTGCTTCCAGTTGCCGTGCTTTAGGATGGATCGCTCGTCAGTTTATTGGACAGTTCTTCTAGTTGCCGTGTATAGGGTTGGTCGCTCATTAGTTTATTGGACAGTGCTTCTTGTTGCCGTGTATGTGATGGATCGCTCGTCAGTTTATTGGACAATGCTTCTGGTGGCGGTGTATAGGATGGATCGCTCATCAGTTTATTGGACAGTGCTTTAGTTGCGGTTTATAGGATGGATCGCTCGTCAGTTTATTGGACAGTGCTTCTAGTTGCCGTGTATAGGATGGATCATTCGTCAGTTTATTGGACAGTGCTTCTAATTGCCGTGTTTAGGATGGATCATTCGTCAGTTCATTGAACAGTGCTTTAGTTGCGGTTTATAGGATGGATCGCTCGTCAGTTTATTGGACAGTGCTTCTAGTTGCCGTGTATAGGATGGATCGCTCGTCAGTTTATTGGACAGTGCTTCTAGTTGACGTGTATAGGATGGATCGCTCGTCAGTTTATTGGACAGTGCTTCTAGTTGCCGTGCTTTAGGATGGATTGCTCGTCAGTTTATTGGACAGTGCTTCTAGTTGCCGTGTATGGGGTTGATCGCTCATCAGTTTATTGGACAGTGCTTCTTGATGCTGTGTATAGGAAGGTTCGCTCGTTAGTTTATTGGACAGTGCTTCTAATTGCCTTGTATAGGATGGATCATTCATCAGTTTATTGGACAGTGCTTTTAGTTGCCGTGTATAGGATGGATCGCTCGTCAGTTTATTGGACAGTGCTTCTAGTTGCCTTGTACAGGATGGATCACTCGTTAGTTTATTGGACAGTGCTTTTAGTTGCCGTGTATAGGATGGATCGCTCGTCAGTTTATTGGACAGTGCTTCTAGTTGCCGTGTATAGGATGGATCGCTTGTCAGTGTATTTTACAGTGCTTCTAGTTGCCGTGTATAGGATGGACCGCTCGTCAGTTTATTGGACAGTGCTTCTAGTTCCGGTTTATAGGATGAATTGCTCGTCAGTTAATTGGACAATGCTTTGAGATGCCGTGTATAGGTTGGATCACTCCTCAGTTTATTGGACAGTGCTTCTAGTTGCCGTGCTTTAGGATTGTATCGCTCGTCAGTTTACTGGACAGTGATTCTAGTTGCTGTGTATAGGGTTGATCGCTCGTCAGTTTTTTGGACAGTGCTTCTAGTTGCGGTGTATAGGATGGATGACTGGTCAGTTTATTGGACAGTGCTTCTAGTTGCCCTGTATAGGATGGATCGCTCGTCAGTTTATTGGACAGTGCTTCTAGTTGCCGTGCTTCAGGATGGATTGCTCGTCAGTTTATTGGACAGTGCTTCTAATTGCCGTGTATAGGATGGATCGCTCGTCAGTTTATTGGACAGTGCTTCTAGTTGCCGTGTATAGGGTTGATCGCTCGTCAGTTTATTGGACAGTGCTTCTAGTTGCCGTGTATAGGGTTGATCGCTCGTCAGTTTATTGGACAGTGCTTCTAGTTGCCGTGCTTTAGGATGGATCGCTCGTCAGTTTATTGGACAGTGATTCTAGTTTCCGTGTATAGGGTTGATCGCTCGTCAGTTTATTGGACAGTGATTTTAGTTGCCGTGTATAGGGTTGAACACTCGTCAATTTATTGGACAGTGCTTCTAGTTGCCGTGAATAGGAATGATCGCTCGTCAGTTTATTGGACAGTGATTATGGTTGCCGTGAATAGGATGGATCGCTCGTCAGTTTAATGGACAGTGCTTCTAGTTGGCGTGTATAGGGTTGATCGCTCGTCAGTTTATTGGACAGTGCTTCTAGTTGCCATGAAGAGGATGGATCGCTCGTCAGTTTATTGGACAGTGTTTCTAGTTGCCGTGTATAGGGTTGATCGCTCGTCAGTTTATTGGACAGTGCTTCTAGTTGCCATGAACAGGATGGATCGCTCGTCAGTTTATTGGACAGTGTTTCTAGTTGCCGTGTACAGGATGGATCGCTCGTCAGTTTATTGGACAGTACTTCTAGTTGCTGTGTATAGGATGGATCGCTCGACAGTTTATTGGACAGTGCTTCTAGTTGCGGTTTATAGGATGAATTGCTCGTCAGTTTATTGGACAATGCTTTGAGTTGCTGTGTATAGGATGGATCACTCCTCAGTTTATTGGACAGTGCTTCGAGATGCCGTGTATAGGATCGATGTCTCGTCAGTGTATTGGATAGTTCTTCTAGTTGCCGTGTATAGGGTTGGTCGCTCATTAGTTTATTGGACAGTGCTTCTTGTTGCCGTGTATGTGATGGATCGCTCGTCAGTTTATTGGACAATGCTTCTGGTGGCGGTGTATAGGATGGATCGCTCATCAGTTTATTGGACAGTGCTTTAGTTGCGGTTTATAGGATGGATCGCTTGTCAGTTTATTGGACAGTGCTTCTAGTTGCCGTGCTTTAGGATGGATCGCTCGTCAGTTTATTGGACAGTGCTTCTAGTTGCCGTGTATAGGGTTGATCGCTCATCAGTTTATTGGACAGTGCTTCTTGATGCTGTGTATAGGAAGGATCGCTCGTTAGTTTATTGGACAGTGCTTCTAATTGCCTTGTATAGGATGGATCATTCATCAGTTTATTGGACAGTGCTTCTAGTTGCCGTGTATAGGATGGATCGATCGTCAGTTTATTGGACAGTGCTTCTAGTTGCCTTGTATAGGATGGATCACTCGTTAGTTTATTGGACAGTGCTTTTAGTTGCCGTGTATAGGATGGATCGCTCGTCAGTTTATTGGACAGTGCTTCTAGTTGCCGTGTATAGGATGGATCGCTTGTCAGTGTATTTTACAGTGCTTCTAGTTGCCGTGTATAGGATGGACCGCTCGTCAGTTTATTGGACAGTGCTTCTAGTTCCGGTTTATAGGATGAATTGCTCGTCAGTTAATTGGACAATGCTTTGAGATGCCGTGTATAGGTTGGATCACTCCTCAGTTTATTGGACAGTGCTTCTAGTTGCCGTGCTTTAGGATTGTATCGCTCGTCAGTTTACTGGACAGTGATTCTAGTTGCTGTGTATAGGGTTGATCGCTCGTCAGTTTTTTGGACAGTGCTTCTAGTTGCGGTGTATAGGATGGATGACTGGTCAGTTTATTGGACAGTGCTTCTAGTTGCCCTGTATAGGATGGATCGCTCGTCAGTTTATTGGACAGTGCTTCTAGTTGCCGTGCTTCAGGATGGATTGCTCGTCAGTTTATTGGACAGTGCTTCTAATTGCCGTGTATAGGATGGATCGCTCGTCAGTTTATTGGACAGTGCTTCTAGTTGCCGTGTATAGGGTTGATCGCTCGTCAGTTTATTGGACAGTGCTTCTAGTTGCCGTGTATAGGGTTGATCGCTCGTCAGTTTATTGGACAGTGCTTCTAGTTGCCGTGCTTTAGGATGGATCGCTCGTCAGTTTATTGGACAGTGATTCTAGTTTCCGTGTATAGGGTTGATCGCTCGTCAGTTTATTGGACAGTGATTTTAGTTGCCGTGTATAGGGTTGAACACTCGTCAATTTATTGGACAGTGCTTCTAGTTGCCGTGAATAGGAATGATCGCTCGTCAGTTTATTGGACAGTGATTATGGTTGCCGTGCATAGGATGGATCGCTCCTCAGTTTATTGGACAGTGCTTGTTGTTGCCGTGTATAGGAAGGATCGCTCATCAGTTTATTGGACAGTGCTTATAGGTGCCGTGTATAGGATGGATCGCTCGTCAGTTTACTGGACAGTGCTTCTAGTTGCCGTGAATAGGATGGATCGCTCGTCAGTTTAATGGACAGTGCTTCTAGTTGGCGTGTATAGGGTTGATCGCTCGTCAGTTTATTGGACAGTGCTTCTAGTTGCCATGAAGAGGATGGATCGCTCGTCAGTTTATTGGACAGTGTTTCTAGTTGCCGTGTATAGGGTTGATCGCTCGTCAGTTTATTGGACAGTGCTTCTAGTTGCCATGAACAGGATGGATCGCTCGTCAGTTTATTGGACAGTGTTTCTAGTTGCCGTGTACAGGATGGATCGCTCGTCAGTTTATTGGACAGTACTTCTAGTTGCTGTGTATAGGATGGATCGCTCGACAGTTTATTGGACAGTGCTTCTAGTTGCGGTTTATAGGATGAATTGCTCGTCAGTTTATTGGACAATGCTTTGAGTTGCTGTGTATAGGATGGATCACTCCTCAGTTTATTGGACAGTGCTTCGAGATGCCGTGTATAGGATCGATGTCTCGTCAGTGTATTGGACAGTTCTTCTAGTTGCCGTGTATAGGGTTGGTCGCTCATTAGTTTATTGGACAGTGCTTCTTGTTGCCGTGTATGTGATGGATCGCTCGTCAGTTTATTGGACAATGCTTCTGGTGGCGGTGTATAGGATGGATCGCTCATCAGTTTATTGGACAGTGCTTTAGTTGCGGTTTATAGGATGGATCGCTTGTCAGTTTATTGGACAGTGCTTCTAGTTGCCGTGCTTTAGGATGGATCGCTCGTCAGTTTATTGGACAGTGCTTCTAGTTGCCGTGTATAGGGTTGATCGCTCATCAGTTTATTGGACAGTGCTTCTTGATGCTGTGTATAGGAAGGATCGCTCGTTAGTTTATTGGACAGTGCTTCTAATTGCCTTGTATAGGATGGATCATTCATCAGTTTATTGGACAGTGCTTCTAGTTGCCGTGTATAGGATGGATCGATCGTCAGTTTATTGGACAGTGCTTCTAGTTGCCTTGTATAGGATGGATCACTCGTTAGTTTATTGGACAGTGCTTCTAGTTGCCGTGTATAGGATGGATCGCTCGTCAGTTTATTGGACAGTGCTTCTAGTTGCCGTGTATAGGATGTATCGCTTGTCAGTGTATTTTACAGTGCTTCTAGTTGCCGTGTATAGGATGGACCGCTCGTCAGTTTATTGGACAGTGCTTCTAGTTCCGGTTTATAGGATGAATTGCTCGTCAGTTTATTGGACAGTGCTTCGAGATGCCGTGTATAGGATGGATCTCTCGTCAGTTTATTGGACAGTTCTTCTAGTTGCCGTGTATAGGGTTGGTCGCTCATTAGTTTATTGGACAGTGCTTCTTGTTGCCGTGTATATGATGGATCGCTCGTCAGTTTATTGGACAATGCTTTAGTTGCGGTTTATAGGATGGATTGCTCGTCAGTTTATTGGACAGTGCTTCTAGTTCACGTGTATAGGATGGATCATTCGTCAGTTTATTGGACAGTGCTTCTAGTTGCCGTGTATAGGATGGATCACTCGTCAGTTTATTGGACAGTGCTTCTAGTTGCGGTTTATAGGATGAATTGCTCGTCAGTTTATTGGACAGTGCTTCTAGTTGCCGTGTATAGGTTGGATCACTCCTCAGTTTATTGGACAGTGCTTCGAGATGCCGTGTATAGGATCGATCTCTCGTCAGTGTATTGGACAGTTCTTCTAGTTGCCGTGTATAGGGTTGGTCGCTCATTAGTTTATTGGACTGTGCTTCTTGTTGCCGTGTATTTGATGGATCGCTCGTCAGTTTATTGGACAGTGCTTCTAGTTGCCCTGTATAGGATGGATCGCTCGTCAGTTTATTGGACAGTGCTTCTAGTTGCCGTGTATAGGATGGATCATTCGTCAGTTTATTGGACTGTGCTTCTAATTGCCGTGTATAGGATGGATCGCTCGTCAGTTTATTGGACAGTGCTTCTAGTTGCCGTGCTTTAGGATGGATCGCTCGTCAGTTTATTGGACAGTGCTTTAGTTGCGGTTTATAGGATGGATCGCTCGTCAGTTTATTGGACAGTGCTTCTAGTTGCCGTGTACAGGATGGATCACTCGTTAGTTTATTGGACAGTGCTTTAGTTGCGGTTTATAGGATGGATCGCTCATCAGTTTATTGGATGGTGCTTCTAGTTGCCGTGTATAGGATGGACCGCTCGTCAGTTTATTGGACAGTGCTTCTAGTTGCGGTTTATAGGATGGATTGCTCGTCAGTTTATTGGACAGTGCTTCTAGTTGCGGTTTATAGGATGAATTGCTCGTCAGTTTATTGGACAATGCTTTGAGTTGCTGTGTATAGGTTGGATCACTCCTCAGTTTATTGGACAGTGCTTCGAGATGCCGTGTATAGGATCGATGTCTCGTCAGTGTATTGGACAGTTCTTCTAGTTGCCGTGTATAGGGTTGGTCGCTCATTAGTTTATTGGACAGTGCTTCTTGTTGCCGTGTATGTGATGGATCGCTCGTCAGTTTATTGGACAATGCTTCTGGTGGCGGTGTATAGGATGGATCGCTCATCAGTTTATTGGACAGTGCTTTAGTTGCGGTTTATAGGATGGATCGCTTGTCAGTTTATTGGACAGTGCTTCTAGTTGCCGTGCTTTAGGATGGATCGCTCGTCAGTTTATTGGACAGTGTTTCTAGTTGCCGTGTATAGGGTTGATCGCTCATCAGTTTATTGGACAGTGCTTCTTGATGCTGTGTATAGGAAGGATCGCTCGTTAGTTTATTGGACAGTGCTTCTAATTGCCTTGTATAGGATGGATCATTCATCAGTTTATTGGACAGTGCTTCTAGTTGCCGTGTATAGGATGGATCGATCGTCAGTTTATTGGACAGTGCTTCTAGTTGCCTTGTATAGGATGGATCACTCGTTAGTTTATTGGACAGTGCTTCTAGTTGCCGTGTAT
Organism: Hemitrygon akajei; assembly: GCF_048418815.1. Taxonomy (NCBI): domain Eukaryota; kingdom Metazoa; phylum Chordata; class Chondrichthyes; order Myliobatiformes; family Dasyatidae; genus Hemitrygon; species Hemitrygon akajei. The sequence continues at coordinate 9,920,378 of NC_133143.1, read as the reverse complement.
AGGATGGATCGCTTGTCAGTTTATTGGACAGTGCTTCTAGTTGCCGTGTATAGGATGGATCGCTTGTCAGTGTATTTTACAGTGCTTCTAGTTGCCGTGTATAGGATGGACCGCTCGTCAGTTTATTGGACAGTGCTTCTAGTTCCGGTTTATAGGATGAATTGCTCGTCAGTTTATTGGACAGTGCTTCGAGATGCCGTGGATAGGATCGATCTCTCGTCAGTGTATTGGACAGTTCTTCTAGTTGCCGTGTATAGGGTTGGTCGCTCATTAGTTTATTGGACAGTGCTTCTTGTTGCCGTGTATTTGATGGATCGCTCGTCAGTTTATTGGACAGTGCTTTAGTTGCGGTTTATAGGATGGATCGCTCGTCAGTTTATTGGACAGTGCTTCTAGTTGCCGTGTATAGGATGGATCGCTCGTCAGTTTATTGGACAGTGCTTCTAGTTGCCCTGTAGAGGATGGATCGCTCGTCAGTTTATTGGACAGTGCTTCTTGTTGCCGTGTATAGGATGGATCATTCGTCAGTTTATTGGACAGTGCTTCTAATTGCCGTGTATAGGATGGATCGCTCGTCAGTTTATTGGAGAGTGCTTCTAGTTGCCGTGCTTTAGGATGGATCGCTCGTCAGTTTATTGGACAGTACTTCTAGTTGCCGTGTATAGGATCGATCGCTCGTCAGTTTATTGCACAGTGCTTCTAGTTGCCGTGTATAGGATGGACCGCTCGTCAGTTTATTGGACAGTGCTTCTAGTTCCGGTTTATAGCATGAATTGCTCGTCAGTTTATTGGACAATGCTTTGAGTTGCTGTGTATAGGTTGGATCACTCCTCAGTTTATTGGACAGTGCTTCGAGATGCCGTGTATAGGATCGATCTCTCGTCAGTGTATTGGACAGTTCTTCTAGTTGCCGTGTATACGGTTGGTCGCTCATTAGTTTATTGGACAGTGCTTCTTGTTGCCGTGTATTTGATGGATCGCTCGTCAGTTTATTGGACAATGCTTCTGGTTGCGGTGTATAGGATGGATCGCTCGTCAGTTTATTGGACAGTGCTTTAGTTGCGGTTTATTTGATGGATCGCTCGTCAGTTTATTGGACAGTGCTTCTAGTTGCCGTGTATAGGATGGATCGCTCGTCAGTTTATTGGACAGTGCTTCTAGTTGCCGTGTATAGGATGGATCGCTCGTCAGTTTATTGCACAGTGCTTCTAGTTGCCGTGTATAGGATAGATCATTCGTCCGTTTATTGGACAGTGCTTCCAGTTGCCGTGCTTTAGGATGGATCGCTCGTCAGTTTATTGGACAGTTCTTCTAGTTGCCGTGTATAGGGTTGGTCGCTCATTAGTTTATTGGACAGTGCTTCTTGTTGCCGTGTATGTGATGGATCGCTCGTCAGTTTATTGGACAATGCTTCTGGTGGCGGTGTATAGGATGGATCGCTCATCAGTTTATTGGACAGTGCTTTAGTTGCGGTTTATAGGATGGATCGCTCGTCAGTTTATTGGACAGTGCTTCTAGTTGCCGTGTATAGGATGGATCATTCGTCAGTTTATTGGACAGTGCTTCTAATTGCCGTGTTTAGGATGGATCATTCGTCAGTTCATTGAACAGTGCTTTAGTTGCGGTTTATAGGATGGATCGCTCGTCAGTTTATTGGACAGTGCTTCTAGTTGCCGTGTATAGGATGGATCGCTCGTCAGTTTATTGGACAGTGCTTCTAGTTGACGTGTATAGGATGGATCGCTCGTCAGTTTATTGGACAGTGCTTCTAGTTGCCGTGCTTTAGGATGGATTGCTCGTCAGTTTATTGGACAGTGCTTCTAGTTGCCGTGTATGGGGTTGATCGCTCATCAGTTTATTGGACAGTGCTTCTTGATGCTGTGTATAGGAAGGTTCGCTCGTTAGTTTATTGGACAGTGCTTCTAATTGCCTTGTATAGGATGGATCATTCATCAGTTTATTGGACAGTGCTTCTAGTTGCCGTGTATAGGATGGATCGATCGTCAGTTTATTGGACAGTGCTTCTAGTTGCCTTGTATAGGATGGATCACTCGTTAGTTTATTGGACAGTGCTTTTAGTTGCCGTGTATAGGATGGATCGCTCGTCAGTTTATTGGACAGTGCTTCTAGTTGCCGTGTATAGGATGGATCGCTTGTCAGTGTATTTTACAGTGCTTCTAGTTGCCGTGTATAGGATGGACCGCTCGTCAGTTTATTGGACAGTGCTTCTAGTTCCGGTTTATAGGATGAATTGCTCGTCAGTTAATTGGACAGTGCTTCTAGTTGCCGTGTATAGGATGGATCGCTCGTCAGTTTATTGGACAGTGCTTCTAGTTGCCCTGTATAGGATGGATCGCTCGTCAGTTTATTGGACAGTGCTTCTTGTTGCCGTGTATAGGATGGATCATTCGTCAGTTTATTGGACAGTGCTTCTAATTGCCGTGTATAGGATGGATCGCTCGTCAGTTTATTGGACAGTGCTTCTAGTTGCCGTGCTTTAGGATGGATCGCTCGTCAGTTTATTGGACAGTACTTCTAGTTGCCGTGTATAGGATCGATCGCTCGTCAGTTTATTGCACAGTGCTTCTAGTTGCCGTGTATAGGATGGACCGCTCGTCAGTTTATTGGACAGTGCTTCTAGTTCCGGTTTATAGCATGAATTGCTCGTCAGTTTATTGGACAATGCTTTGAGTTGCTGTGTATAGGTTGGATCACTCTTCAGTTTATTGGACAGTGCTTCGAGATGCCGTGTATAGGATCGATCTCTCGTCAGTGTATTGGACAGTTCTTCTGGTTGCCGTGTATAGGGTTGGTAGCTCATTAGTTTATTGGACAGTGCTTCTTGTTGCCGTGTATTTGATGGATCGCTCGTCAGTTTATTGGACAATGCTTCTGGTTGCGGTGTATAGGATGGATCGCTCGTCAGTTTATTGGACAGTGCTTTAGTTGCGGTTTATTTGATGGATCGCTCGTCAGTTTATTGGACAGTGCTTCTAGTTGCCGTGTATAGGATGGATCGCTCGTCAGTTTATTGGACAGTGCTTCTAGTTGCCGTGTATAGGATGGATCGCTCGTCAGTTTATTGCACAGTGCTTCTAGTTGCCGTGTATAGGATGGATCATTCGTCCGTTTATTGGACAGTGCTTCCAGTTGCCGTGCTTTAGGATGGATCGCTCGTCAGTTTATTGGACAGTTCTTCTAGTTGCCGTGTATAGGGTTGGTCGCTCATTAGTTTATTGGACAGTGCTTCTTGTTGCCGTGTATGTGATGGATCGCTCGTCAGTTTATTGGACAATGCTTCTGGTGGCGGTGTATAGGATGGATCGCTCATCAGTTTATTGGACAGTGCTTTAGTTGCGGTTTATAGGATGGATCGCTCGTCAGTTTATTGGACAGTGCTTCTAGTTGCCGTGTATAGGATGGATCATTCGTCAGTTTATTGGACAGTGCTTCTAATTGCCGTGTTTAGGATGGATCATTCGTCAGTTCATTGAACAGTGCTTTAGTTGCGGTTTATAGGATGGATCGCTCGTCAGTTTATTGGACAGTGCTTCTAGTTGCCGTGTATAGGATGGATCGCTCGTCAGTTTATTGGACAGTGCTTCTAGTTGACGTGTATAGGATGGATCGCTCGTCAGTTTATTGGACAGTGCTTCTAGTTGCCGTGCTTTAGGATGGATCGCTCGTCAGTTTATTGGACAGTGCTTCTAGTTGCCGTGTATGGGGTTGATCGCTCATCAGTTTATTGGACAGTGCTTCTTGATGCTGTGTATAGGAAGGTTCGCTCGTTAGTTTATTGGACAGTGCTTCTAATTGCCTTGTATAGGATGGATCATTCATCAGTTTATTGGACAGTGCTTCTAGTTGCCGTGTATAGGATGGATCGATCGTCAGTTTATTGGACAGTGCTTCTAGTTGCCTTGTATAGGATGGATCACTCGTTAGTTTATTGGACAGTGCTTTTAGTTGCCGTGTATAGGATGGATCGCTCGTCAGTTTATTGGACAGTGCTTCTAGTTGCCGTGTATAGGATGGATCGCTTGTCAGTGTATTTTACAGTGCTTCTAGTTGCCGTGTATAGGATGGACCGCTCGTCAGTTTATTGGACAGTGCTTCTAGTTCCGGTTTATAGGATGAATTGCTCGTCAGTTAATTGGACAATGCTTTGAGATGCCGTGTATAGGTTGGATCACTCCTCAGTTTATTGGACAGTGCTTCGAGATGCCGTGTATAGGATGGATCTCTCGTCAGTTTATTGGACAGTTCTTCTAGTTGCCGTGTATAGGGTTGGTCGCTCATTAGTTTATTGGACAGTGCTTCTTGTTGCCGTGTATGTGATGGATCGCTCGTCAGTTTATTGGACAATGCTTCTGGTGGCGGTGTATAGGATGGATCGCTCATCAGTTTATTGGACAGTGCTTTATTTGCGGTTTATAGGATGGATCGCTTGTCAGTTTATTGGACAGTGCTTCTAGTTGCCGTGCTTTAGGATGGATCGCTCGTCAGTTTATTGGACAGTGCTTCTAGTTGCCGTGTATAGGGTTGATCGCTCATCAGTTTATTGGACAGTGGTTCTTGATGCTGTGTCTAGGAAGGATCGCTCGTTAGTTTATTGGACAGTGCTTCTAATTGCCTTGTATAGGATGGATCATTCATCAGTTTATGGGACAGTGCTTCTAGTTGCCGTGTATAGGATGGATCGATCGTCAGTTTATTGGACAGTGCTTCTAGTTGCCTTGTATAGGATGGATCACTCGTTAGTTTATTGGACAGTGCTTCTAGTTGCCGTGTATAGGATGGATCGCTCGTCAGTTTATTGGACAGTGCTTCTAGTTGCCGTGTATAGGATGTATCGCTTGTCAGTGTATTTTACAGTGCTTCTAGTTGCCGTGTATAGGATGGACCGCTCGTCAGTTTATTGGACAGTGCTTCTAGTTCCGGTTTATAGGATGAATTGCTCGTCAGTTTATTGGACAGTGCTTCGAGATGCCGTGGATAGGATCGATCTCTCGTCAGTGTATTGGACAGTTCTTCTAGTTGCCGTGTATAGGGTTGGTCGCTCATTAGTTTATTGGACAGTGCTTCTTGTTGCCGTGTATGTGATGGATCGCTCGTCAGTTTATTGGACAATGCTTCTGGTGGCGGTGTATAGGATGGATCGCTCATCAGTTTATTGGACAGTGCTTTAGTTGCGGTTTATAGGATGGATCGCTTGTCAGTTTATTGGACAGTGCTTCTAGTTGCCGTGCTTTAGGATGGATCGCTCGTCAGTTTATTGGACAGTGCTTCTAGTTGCCGTGTATAGGGTTGATCGCTCATCAGTTTATTGGACAGTGCTTCTTGATGCTGTGTATAGGAAGGATCGCTCGTTAGTTTATTGGACAGTGCTTCTAATTGCCTTGTATAGGATGGATCATTCATCAGTTTATTGGACAGTGCTTCTAGTTGCCGTGTATAGGATGGATCGATCGTCAGTTTATTGGACAGTGCTTCTAGTTGCCGTGTATAGGATGGATCGCTTGTCAGTGTATTTTACAGTGCTTCTAGTTGCCGTGTATAGGATGGACCGCTCGTCAGTTTATTGGACAGTGCTTCTAGTTCCGGTTTATAGGATGAATTGCTCGTCAGTTTATTGGACAGTGCTTCGAGATGCCGTGGATAGGATCGATCTCTCGTCACTGTATTGGACAGTTCTTCTAGTTGCCGTGTATAGTGTTGGTCGCTCATTAGTTTATTGGACAGTGCTTCTTGTTGCCGTGTATTTGATGGATCGCTCGTCAGTTTATTGGACAGTGCTTTAGTTGCGGTTTATAGGATGGATCGCTCGTCAGTTTATTGGACAGTGCTTCTAGTTGCCGTGTATAGGATGGATCGCTCGTCAGTTTATTGGACAGTGCTTCTAGTTGCCCTGTATAGGATGGATCGCTCGTCAGTTTATTGGACAGTGCTTCTTGTTGCCGTGTATAGGATGGATCATTCGTCAGTTTATTGGACAGTGCTTCTAATTGCCGTGTATAGGATGGATCGCTCGTCAGTTTATTGGACAGTGCTTCTAGTTGCCGTGCTTTAGGATGGATCGCTCGTCAGTTTATTGGACAGTACTTCTAGTTGCCGTGTATAGGATCGATCGCTCGTCAGTTTATTGCACAGTGCTTCTAGTTGCCGTGTATAGGATGGACCGCTCGTCAGTTTATTGGACAGTGCTTCTAGTTCCGGTTTATAGCATGAATTGCTCGTCAGTTTATTGGACAATGCTTTGAGTTGCTGTGTATAGGTTGGATCACTCCTCAGTTTATTGGACAGTGCTTCGAGATGCCGTGTATAGGATAGATCTCTCGTCAGTGTATTGGACAGTTCTTCTAGTTGCCGTGTATAGGGTTGGTCGCTCATTAGTTTATTGGACAGTGCTTCTTGTTGCCGTGTATTTGATGGATCGCTCGTCAGTTTATTGGACAATGCTTCTGGTTGCGGTGTATAGGATGGATCGCTCGTCAGTTTATTGGACAGTGCTTTAGTTGCGGTTTATTTGATGGATCGCTCGTCAGTTTATTGGACAGTTCTTCTAGTTGCCGTGTATAGGATGGATCGCTCGTCAGTTTATTGGACAGTGCTTCTAGTTGCCGTGTATAGGATGGATCGCTCGTCAGTTTATTGGACAGTGCTTCTAGTTGCCGTGTATAGGATGGATCATTCGTCCGTTTATTGGACAGTGCTTCCAGTTGCCGTGCTTTAGGATGGATGGCTCGTCAGTTTATTGGACAGTGCTTCTAGTTGCCGTGTATAGGATGGATCATTCGTCCGTTTATTGGACAGTGCTTCCAGTTGCCGTGCTTTAGGATGGATCGCTCGTCAGTTTATTGGACAGTTCTTCTAGTTGCCGTGTATAGGGTTGGTCGCTCATTAGTTTATTGGACAGTGCTTCTTGTTGCCGTGTATGTGATGGATCGCTCGTCAGTTTATTGGACAATGCTTCTGGTGGCGGTGTATAGGATGGATCGCTCATCAGTTTATTGGACAGTGCTTTAGTTGCGGTTTATAGGATGGATCGCTCGTCAGTTTATTGGACAGTGCTTCTAGTTGCCGTGTATAGGATGGATCATTCGTCAGTTTATTGGACAGTGCTTCTAATTGCCGTGTTTAGGATGGATCATTCGTCAGTTCATTGAACAGTGCTTTAGTTGCGGTTTATAGGATGGATCGCTCGTCAGTTTATTGGACAGTGCTTCTAGTTGCCGTGTATAGGATGGATCGCTCGTCAGTTTATTGGACAGTGCTTCTAGTTGACGTGTATAGGATGGATCGCTCGTCAGTTTATTGGACAGTGCTTCTAGTTGCCGTGCTTTAGGATGGATCGCTCGTCAGTTTATTGGACAGTGCTTCTAGTTGCCGTGTATGGGGTTGATCGCTCATCAGTTTATTGGACAGTGCTTCTTGATGCTGTGTATAGGAAGGTTCGCTCGTTAGTTTATTGGACAGTGCTTCTAATTGCCTTGTATAGGATGGATCATTCATCAGTTTATTGGACAGTGCTTCTAGTTGCCGTGTATAGGATGGATCGATCGTCAGTTTATTGGACAGTGCTTCTAGTTGCCTTGTATAGGATGGATCACTCGTTAGTTTATTGGACAGTGCTTTTAGTTGCCGTGTATAGGATGGATCGCTCGTCAGTTTATTGGACAGTGCTTCTAGTTGCCGTGTATAGGATGGATCGCTTGTCAGTGTATTTTACAGTGCTTCTAGTTGCCGTGTATAGGATGGACCGCTCGTCAGTTTATTGGTCAGTGCTTCTAGTTCCGGTTTATAGGATGAATTGCTCGTCAGTTAATTGGACAATGCTTTGAGATGCCGTGTATAGGTTGGATCACTCCTCAGTTTATTGGACAGTGCTTCGAGATGCCGTGTATAGGATGGATCTCTCGTCAGTTTATTGGACAGTTCTTCTAGTTGCCGTGTATAGGGTTGGTCGCTCATTAGTTTATTGGACAGTGCTTCTTGTTGCCGTGTATATGATGGATCGCTCGTCAGTTTATTGGACAATGCTTTAGTTGCGGTTTATAGGATGGATCGCTCGTCAGTTTATTGGACAGTGCTTCTAGTTCACGTGTATAGGATGGATCATTCGTCAGTTTATTGGACAGTGCTTCTAGTTGCCGTGTATAGGATGGATCACTCGTCAGTTTATTGGACAGTGCTTCTAGTTGCGGTTTATAGGATGAATTGCTCGTCAGTTTATTGGACAGTGCTTCTAGTTGCCGTGTATAGGTTGGATCACTCCTCAGTTTATTGGACAGTGCTTCGAGATGCCGTGCATAGGATCGATCTCTCGTCAGTGTATTGGACAGTTCTTCTAGTTGCCGTGTATAGGGTTGGTCGCTCATTAGTTTATTGGACAGTGCTTCTTGTTGCCGTGTATTTGATGGATCGCTCGTCAGTTTATTGGACAGTGCTTCTAGTTGCCCTGTATAGGATGGATCGCTCGTCAGTTTATTGGACAGTGCTTCTAGTTGCCGTGTATAGGATGGATCATTCGTCAGTTTATTGGACTGTGCTTCTAATTGCCGTGTATAGGATGGATCGCTCGTCAGTTTATTGGACAGTGCTTCTAGTTGCCGTGCTTTAGGATGGATCGCTCGTCAGTTTATTGGACAGTGCTTTAGTTGCGGTTTATAGGATGGATCGCTCGTCAGTTTATTGGACAGTGCTTCTAGTTGCCGTGTACAGGATGGATCACTCGTTAGTTTATTGGACAGTGCTTTAGTTGCGGTTTATAGGATGGATCGCTCATCAGTTTATTGGATGGTGCTTCTAGTTGCCGTGTATAGGATGGACCGCTCGTCAGTTTATTGGACAGTTCTTCTAGTTGCGGTTTATAGGATGGATTGCTCGTCAGTTTATTGGACAGTGCTTCTAGTTGCCGTGTACAGGATGGATCACTCGTTAGTTTATTGGACAGTGCTTTAGTTGCGGTTTATAGGATGGATCACTCTTCAGTTTATTGGACAGTGCTTCGAGATGCCGTGTATTGGATCGATCTCTTGTCAGTGTATTGGACAGTTCTTCTAGTTGCCGTGTATAGGGTTGGTCGCTCATTAGTTTATTGGACAGTGCTTCTTGTTGCGGTTTATAGGATGAATTGCTCGTCAGTTTATTGGACAATGCTTTGAGTTGCTGTGTATAGGTTGGATCACTCCTCAGTTTATTGGACAGTGCTTCGAGATGCCGTGTATAGGATCGATGTCTCATCAGTGTATTGGACAGTTCTTCTAGTTGCCGTGTATAGGGTTGGTCGCTCATTAGTTTATTGGACAGTGCTTCTTGTTGCCGTGTATGTGATGGATCGCTCGTCAGTTTATTGGACAATGCTTCTGGTGGCGGTGTATAGGATGGATCGCTCATCAGTTTATTGGACAGTGCTTTAGTTGCGGTTTATAGGATGGATCGCTTGTCAGTTTATTGGACAGTGCTTCTAGTTGCCGTGCTTTAGGATGGATCGCTCGTCAGTTTATTGGACAGTGCTTCTAGTTGCCGTGTATAGGGTTGATCGCTCATCAGTTCATTGGACAGTGCTTCTTGATGCTGTGTATAGGAAGGATCGCTCGTTAGTATATTGGACAGTGCTTCTAATTGCCTTGTATAGGATGGATCATTCATCAGTTTATTGGACAGTGCTTCTGGTTGCCGTGTATAGGATGGATCGATCGTCAGTTTATTGGACAGTGCTTCTAGTTGCCTTGTATAGGATGGATCACTCGTTAGTTTATTGGACAGTGCTTCTAGTTGCCGTGTATAGGATGGATCGCTCGTCAGTTTATTGGACAGTGCTTCTAGTTGCCGTGTATAGGATGGATCGCTTGTCAGTGTATTTTACAGTGCTTCTAGTTGCCGTGTATAGGATGGACTGCTCGTCAGTTTATTGGACAGTGCTTCTAGTTCCGGTTTATAGGATGAATTGCTCGTCAGTTTATTGGACAGTGCTTCGAGATGCCGTGGATAGGATCGATCTCTCGTCAGTGTATTGGACAGTTCTTCTAGTTGCCGTGTATAGGGTTGGTCGCTCATTAGTTTATTGGACAGTGCTTCTTGTTGCCGTGTATTTGATGGATCGCTCGTCTGTTTATTGGACAGTGCTTTAGTTGCGGTTTATAGGATGGATCGCTCGTCAGTTTATTGGACAGTGCTTCTAGTTGCCGTGTATAGGATGGATCGCTCGTCAGTTTATTGGACAGTGCTTCTAGTTGCCCTGTAGAGGATGGATCGCTCGTCAGTTTATTGGACAGTGCTTCTTGTTGCCGTGTATAGGATGGATCATTCGTCAGTTTATTGGACAGTGCTTCTAATTGCCGTGTATAGGATGGATCGCTCGTCAGTTTATTGGAGAGTGCTTCTAGTTGCCGTGCTTTAGGATGGATCGCTCGTCAGTTTATTGGACAGTACTTCTAGTTGCCGTGTATAGGATCGATCGCTCGTCAGTTTATTGCACAGTGCTTCTAGTTGCCGTGTATAGGATGGACCGCTCGTCAGTTTATTGGACAGTGCTTCTAGTTCCGGTTTATAGCATGAATTGCTCGTCAGTTTATTGGACAATGCTTTGAGTTGCTGTGTATAGGTTGGATCACTCCTCAGTTTATTGGACAGTGCTTCGAGATGCCGTGTATAGGATCGATCTCTCGTCAGTGTATTGGACAGTTCTTCTAGTTGCCGTGTATAGGGTTGGTCGCTCATTAGTTTATTGGACAGTGCTTCTTGTTGCCGTGTATTTGATGGATCGCTCGTCAGTTTATTGGACAGTGCTTCTAGTTGCCGTGTATAGGATGGATCGCTCGTCAGTTTATTGGACAGTGCTTCTAGTTGCCGTGCATAGGATGGATCGCTCGTCAGTTTATTGCACAGTGCTTCTAGTTGCCGTGTATAGGATGGATCATTCGTCCGTTTATTGGACAGTGCTTCCAGTTGCCGTGCTTTAGGATGGATCGCTCGTCAGTTTATTGGACAGTTCTTCTAGTTGCCGTGTATAGGGTTGGTCGCTCATTAGTTTATTGGACAGTGCTTCTTGTTGCCGTGTATGTGATGGATCGCTCGTCAGTTTATTGGACAATGCTTCTGGTGGCGGTGTATAGGATGGATCGCTCATCAGTTTATTGGACAGTGCTTTGGTTGCGGTTTATAGGATGGATCGCTCGTCAGTTTATTGGACAGTGCTTCTAGTTGCCGTGTATAGGATGGATCATTCGTCAGTTTATTGGACAGTGCTTCTAATTGCCGTGTTTAGGATGGATCATTCGTCAGTTTATTGGACAGTGCTTCTAATTGCCGTGTATAGGATGGATCATTCGTCAGTTTATTGGACAGTGCTTCTAATTGCCGTGTATAGGATGGATCGCTCGTCAGTTTATTGGACAGTGCTTCTAATTGCCGTGTATAGGATGGATCATTCGTCAGTTCATTGAACAGTGCTTTAGTTGCGGTTTATAGGATGGATCGCTCGTCAGTTTATTGGACAGTGCTTCTAGTTGCCGTGTATAGGATGGATCGCTCGTCAGTTTATTGGACAGTGCTTCTAGTTGACGTGTATAGGATGGATCGCTCGTCAGTTTATTGGACAGTGCTTCTAGTTGCCGTGCTTTAGGATGGATCGCTCGTCAGTTTATTGGACAGTGCTTCTAGTTGCCGTGTATGGGGTTGATCGCTCATCAGTTTATTGGACAGTGCTTCTTGATGCTGTGTATAGGAAGGTTCGCTCGTTAGTTTATTGGACAGTGCTTCTAATTGCCTTGTATAGGATGGATCATTCATCAGTTTATTGGACAGTGCTTCTAGTTGCCGTGTATAGGATGGATCGATCGTCAGTTTATTGGACAGTGCTTCTAGTTGCCTTGTATAGGATGGATCACTCGTTAGTTTATTGGACAGTGCTTTTAGTTGCCGTGTATAGGATGGATCGCTCGTCAGTTTATTGGACAGTGCTTCTAGTTGCCGTGTATAGGATGGATCGCTTGTCAGTGTATTTTACAGTGCTTCTAGTTGCCGTGTATAGGATGGACCGCTCGTCAGTTTATTGGACAGTGCTTCTAGTTCCGGTTTATAGGATGAATTGCTCGTCAGTTAATTGGACAATGCTTTGAGATGCCGTGTATAGGTTGGATCACTCCTCAGTTTATTGGACAGTGCTTCGAGATGCCGTGTATAGGATGGATCTCTCGTCAGTTTATTGGACAGTTCTTCTAGTTGCCGTGTATAGGGTTGGTCGCTCATTAGTTTATTGGACAGTGCTTCTTGTTGCCGTGTATATGATGGATCGCTCGTCAGTTTATTGGACAATGCTTTAGTTGCGGTTTATAGGATGGATCGCTCGTCAGTTTATTGGACAGTGCTTCTAGTTCACGTGTATAGGATGGATCATTCGTCAGTTTATTGGACAGTGCTTCTAGTTGCCGTGTATAGGATGGATCACTCGTCAGTTTATTGGACAGTGCTTCTAGTTGCGGTTTATAGGATGGATCGCTCGTCAGTTTATTGGACAGTGCTTCTAGTTGCCGTGTACAGGATGGATCACTCGTTAGTTTATTGGACAGTGCTTTAGTTGCGGTTTATAGGATGGATCGCTCATCAGTTTATTGGATGGTGCTTCTAGTTGCCGTGTATAGGATGGACCGCTCGTCAGTTTATTGGACAGTTCTTCTAGTTGCGGTTTATAGGATGGATTGCTCGTCAGTTTATTGGACAGTGCTTCTAGTTGCCGTGTACAGGATGGATCACTCGTTAGTTTATTGGACAGTGCTTTAGTTGCGGTTTATAGGATGGATCACTCTTCAGTTTATTGGACAGTGCTTCGAGATGCCGTGTATTGGATCGATCTCTTGTCAGTGTATTGGACAGTTCTTCTAGTTGCCGTGTATAGGGTTGGTCGCTCATTAGTTTATTGGACAGTGCTTCTTGTTGCGGTTTATAGGATGAATTGCTCGTCAGTTTATTGGACAATGCTTTGAGTTGCTGTGTATAGGTTGGATCACTCCTCAGTTTATTGGACAGTGCTTCGAGATGCCGTGTATAGGATCGATGTCTCATCAGTGTATTGGACAGTTCTTCTAGTTGCCGTGTATAGGGTTGGTCGCTCATTAGTTTATTGGACAGTGCTTCTTGTTGCCGTGTATGTGATGGATCGCTCGTCAGTTTATTGGACAATGCTTCTGGTGGCGGTGTATAGGATGGATCGCTCATCAGTTTATTGGACAGTGCTTTAGTTGCGGTTTATAGGATGGATCGCTTGTCAGTTTATTGGACAGTGCTTCTAGTTGCCGTGCTTTAGGATGGATCGCTCGTCAGTTTATTGGACAGTGCTTCTAGTTGCCGTGTATAGGGTTGATCGCTCATCAGTTTATTGGACAGTGCTTCTTGATGCTGTGTATAGGAAGGATCGCTCGTTAGTATATTGGACAGTGCTTCTAATTGCCTTGTATAGGATGGATCATTCATCAGTTTATTGGACAGTGCTTCTAGTTGCCGTGTATAGGATGGATCGATCGTCAGTTTATTGGACAGTGCTTCTAGTTGCCTTGTATAGGATGGATCACTCGTTAGTTTATTGGACAGTGCTTCTAGTTGCCGTGTATAGGATGGATCGCTCGTCAGTTTATTGGACAGTGCTTCTAGTTGCCGTGTATAGGATGGATCGCTTGTCAGTGTATTTTACAGTGCTTCTAGTTGCCGTGTATAGGATGGACTGCTCGTCAGTTTATTGGACAGTGCTTCTAGTTCCGGTTTATAGGATGAATTGCTCGTCAGTTTATTGGACAGTGCTTCGAGATGCCGTGGATAGGATCGATCTCTCGTCAGTGTATTGGACAGTTCTTCTAGTTGCCGTGTATAGGGTTGGTCGCTCATTAGTTTATTGGACAGTGCTTCTTGTTGCCGTGTATTTGATGGATCGCTCGTCTGTTTATTGGACAGTGCTTTAGTTGCGGTTTATAGGATGGATCGCTCGTCAGTTTATTGGACAGTGCTTCTAGTTGCCGTGTATAGGATGGATCGCTCGTCAGTTTATTGGACAGTGCTTCTAGTTGCCCTGTAGAGGATGGATCGCTCGTCAGTTTATTGGACAGTGCTTCTTGTTGCCGTGTATAGGATGGATCATTCGTCAGTTTATTGGACAGTGCTTCTAATTGCCGTGTATAGGATGGATCGCTCGTCAGTTTATTGGAGAGTGCTTCTAGTTGCCGTGCTTTAGGATGGATCGCTCGTCAGTTTATTGGACAGTACTTCTAGTTGCCGTGTATAGGATCGATCGCTCGTCAGTTTATTGCACAGTGCTTCTAGTTGCCGTGTATAGGATGGACCGCTCGTCAGTTTATTGGACAGTGCTTCTAGTTCCGGTTTATAGCATGAATTGCTCGTCAGTTTATTGGACAATGCTTTGAGTTGCTGTGTATAGGTTGGATCACTCCTCAGTTTATTGGACAGTGCTTCGAGATGCCGTGTATAGGATCGATCTCTCGTCAGTGTATTGGACAGTTCTTCTAGTTGCCGTGTATAGGGTTGGTCGCTCATTAGTTTATTGGACAGTGCTTCTTGTTGCCGTGTATTTGATGGATCGCTCGTCAGTTTATTGGACAGTGCTTCTAGTTGCCGTGTATAGGATGGATCGCTCGTCAGTTTATTGGACAGTGCTTCTAGTTGCCGTGCATAGGATGGATCGCTCGTCAGTTTATTGCACAGTGCTTCTAGTTGCCGTGTATAGGATGGATCATTCGTCCGTTTATTGGACAGTGCTTCCAGTTGCCGTGCTTTAGGATGGATCGCTCGTCAGTTTATTGGACAGTTCTTCTAGTTGCCGTGTATAGGGTTGGTCGCTCATTAGTTTATTGGACAGTGCTTCTTGTTGCCGTGTATGTGATGGATCGCTCGTCAGTTTATTGGACAATGCTTCTGGTGGCGGTGTATAGGATGGATCGCTCATCAGTTTATTGGACAGTGCTTTAGTTGCGGTTTATAGGATGGATCGCTCGTCAGTTTATTGGACAGTGCTTCTAGTTGCCGTGTATAGGATGGATCATTCGTCAGTTTATTGGACAGTGCTTCTAATTGCCGTGTTTAGGATGGATCATTCGTCAGTTTATTGGACAGTGCTTCTAATTGCCGTGTATAGGATGGATCATTCGTCAGTTTATTGGACAGTGCTTCTAATTGCCGTGTATAGGATGGATCGCTCGTCAGTTTATTGGACAGTGCTTCTAATTGCCGTGTATAGGATGGATCATTCGTCAGTTCATTGAACAGTGCTTTAGTTGCGGTTTATAGGATGGATCGCTCGTCAGTTTATTGGACAGTGCTTCTAGTTGCCGTGTATAGGATGGATCGCTCGTCAGTTTATTGGACAGTGCTTCTAGTTGACGTGTATAGGATGGATCGCTCGTCAGTTTATTGGACAGTGCTTCTAGTTGCCGTGCTTTAGGATGGATCGCTCGTCAGTTTATTGGACAGTGCTTCTAGTTGCCGTGTATGGGGTTGATCGCTCATCAGTTTATTGGACAGTGCTTCTTGATGCTGTGTATAGGAAGGTTCGCTCGTTAGTTTATTGGACAGTGCTTCTAATTGCCTTGTATAGGATGGATCATTCATCAGTTTATTGGACAGTGCTTCTAGTTGCCGTGTATAGGATGGATCGATCGTCAGTTTATTGGACAGTGCTTCTAGTTGCCTTGTATAGGATGGATCACTCGTTAGTTTATTGGACAGTGCTTTTAGTTGCCGTGTATAGGATGGATCGCTCGTCAGTTTATTGGACAGTGCTTCTAGTTGCCGTGTATAGGATGGATCGCTTGTCAGTGTATTTTACAGTGCTTCTAGTTGCCGTGTATAGGATGGACCGCTCGTCAGTTTATTGGACAGTGCTTCTAGTTCCGGTTTATAGGATGAATTGCTCGTCAGTTAATTGGACAATGCTTTGAGATGCCGTGTATAGGTTGGATCACTCCTCAGTTTATTGGACAGTGCTTCGAGATGCCGTGTATAGGATGGATCTCTCGTCAGTTTATTGGACAGTTCTTCTAGTTGCCGTGTATAGGGTTGGTCGCTCATTAGTTTATTGGACAGTGCTTCTTGTTGCCGTGTATATGATGGATCGCTCGTCAGTTTATTGGACAATGCTTTAGTTGCGGTTTATAGGATGGATCGCTCGTCAGTTTATTGGACAGTGCTTCTAGTTCACGTGTATAGGATGGATCATTCGTCAGTTTATTGGACAGTGCTTCTAGTTGCCGTGTATAGGATGGATCACTCGTCAGTTTATTGGACAGTGCTTCTAGTTGCGGTTTATAGGATGAATTGCTCGTCAGTTTATTGGACAGTGCTTCTAGTTGCCGTGTATAGGTTGGATCACTCCTCAGTTTATTGGACAGTGCTTCGAGATGCCGTGTATAGGATCGATCTCTCGTCAGTGTATTGGACAGTTCTTCTAGTTGCCGTGTATAGGGTTGGTCGCTCATTAGTTTATTGGACAGTGCTTCTTGTTGCCGTGTATTTGATGGATCTCTCGTCAGTTTATTGGACAGTGCTTCTAGTTGCCGTGTATAGGATGGATCATTCGTCAGTTTATTGGACAGTGCTTCTAATTGCCATGTATAGGATGGATCGCTCGTCAGTTTATTGGACAGTGCTTCTAGTTGCCGTGCTTTAGGATGGATCGCTCGTCAGTTTATTGGACAGTGCTTTAGTTGCGGTTTATAGGATGGATCGCTCGTCAGATTATTGGACAGTGATTCTAGTTGCCGTGTATAGGATGGATCGCTCGTCAGTTTATTGGACAGTGCTTCTAGTTGACGTGTATAGGATGGATCGCTCGTCAGTTTATTGGACAGTGCTTCTAGTTGCCGTGCTTTAGGATGGATCGCTCGTCAGTTTATTGGACAGTGCTTCTAGTTGCCGTGTATGGGGTTGATCGCTCATCAGTTTATTGGACAGTGCTTCTTGATGCTGTGTATAGGAAGGTTCGCTCGTTAGTTTATTGGACAGTGCTTCTAATTGCCTTGTATAGGATGGATCATTCATCAGTTTATTGGACAGTGCTTCTAGTTGCCGTGTATAGGATGGATCGATCGTCAGTTTATTGGACAGTGCTTCTAGTTGCCTTGTATAGGATGGATCACTCGTTAGTTTATTGGACAGTGCTTTTAGTTGCCGTGTATAGGATGGATCGCTCGTCAGTTTATTGGACAGTGCTTCTAGTTGCCGTGTATAGGATGGATCGCTTGTCAGTGTATTTTACAGTGCTTCTAGTTGCCGTGTATAGGATGGACCGCTCGTCAGTTTATTGGACAGTGCTTCTAGTTCCGGTTTATAGGATGAATTGCTCGTCAGTTAATTGGACACTGCTTTGAGATGCCGTGTATAGGTTGGATCACTCCTCAGTTTATTGGACAGTGCTTCGTGATGCCGTGTATAGGATGGATCTCTCGTCAGTTTATTGGACAGTTCTTCTAGTTGCCGTGTATAGGGTTGGTCGCTCATTAGTTTATTGGACAGTGCTTCTTGTTGCCGTGTATATGATGGATCGCTCGTCAGTTTATTGGACAATGCTTTAGTTGCGGTTTATAGGATGGATCGCTCGTCAGTTTATTGGACAGTGCTTCTAGTTCACGTGTATAGGATGGATCATTCGTCAGTTTATTGGACAGTGCTTCTAGTTGCCGTGTATAGGATGGATCACTCGTCAGTTTATTGGACAGTGCTTCTAGTTGCGGTTTATAGGATGAATTGCTCGTCAGTTTATTGGACAGTGCTTCTAGTTGCCGTGTATAGGTTGGATCACTCCTCAGTTTATTGGACAGTGCTTCGAGATGCCGTGTATAGGATCGATCTCTCGTCAGTGTATTGGACAGTTCTTCTAGTTGCCGTGTATAGGGTTGGTCGCTCATTAGTTTATTGGACAGTGCTTCTTGTTGCCGTGTATTTGATGGATCGCTCGTCAGTTTATTGGACAGTGCTTCTAGTTGCCCTGTATAGGATGGATCGCTCGTCAATTTATTGGACAGTGCTTCTAGTTGCCGTGTATAGGATGGATCATTCGTCAGTTTATTGGACAGTGCTTCTAATTGCCGTGTATAGGATGGATCGCTCGTCAGTTTATTGGACAGTGCTTCTAGTTGCCGTGCTTTAGGATGGATCGCTCGTCAGTTTATTGGACAGTGCTTTAGTTGCGGTTTATAGGATGGATCGCTCGTCAGTTTATTGGACAGTGCTTCTAGTTGCCGTGTACAGGATGGATCACTCGTTAGTTTATTGGACAGTGCTTTAGTTGCGGTTTATAGGATGGATCGCTCATCAGTTTATTGGATGGTGCTTCTAGTTGCCGTGTATAGGATGGATCGCTCATCAGTTTATTGGACAGTGCTTCTAGTTGCGGTTTATAGGATGAATTGCTCGTCAGTTTATTGGACAATGCTTTGAGTTGCCGTGTATAGGTTTGATCACTCCTCAGTTTATTGGACAGGGCTTTGAGATGCCGTGTATAGGATCGATCTCTCGTCAGTGTATTGGACAGTTCTTCTAGTTGCCGTGTATAGGGTTGGTCGCTCATTAGTTTATTGGACAGTGCTTCTTGTTGCCGTGTATTTGATGGATCGCTCGTCAGTTTATTGGACAATGCTTCTTGTTGCTGTGTATAGGATGGATCGCTCGTCAGTTTACTGGACAGTGCTTTAGTTGCAGTTTATAGGATGGATCGCTCGTCAGTTTATTGGACAGTGCTTCTAGTTGCCGTGTATAGGACGGATCGCTTGTCAGTTTATTGGACAGTGCTTCTAGTTGCTGTGAATAGGATGGATCGCTCTTCAGTTTATTGGACAGTGCTTCTAGTTGCCGTGTATAGGATGGATCGCTCGTCAGTTTATTGGACAGTGCTTCTACTTGCCGTGCTTTAGGATGGATCGCTCCTCAGTTTATTGGACAGTGCTTCTAGTTGCCGTGCTTTAGGATGGATTGCTCGTCAGTTTATTGGTCAGTGCTTCTAGTTGCCGTGTATAGGATGGATCGCTCATCAGTTTATTGGACAATGCTTCTGGTTGCTGTGTATAGGATGTATCGCTCGTCAGTTTATTGGACAGTGCTTTAGTTGCGGTTTATAGGATGGATCGCTCGTCAGTTCATTGAACAGTGCTTTAGTTGCGGTTTATAGGATGGATCGCTCGTCAGTTTATTGGACAGTGCTTCTAGTTGCCGTGTATAGGATGGATCGCTCGTCAGTTCATTGAACAGTGCTTTAGTTGCGGTTTATAGGATGGATCGCTCGTCAGTTTATTGGACAGTGCTTCTAGTTGCCGTGTATAGGATGGATCGCTCGTCAGTTTATTGGACAGTGCTTCTAGTTGCCGTGTATAGGATGGATCGCTCTTCAGTTTATTGGACTTTGCTTCTAGTTTCCGTGTATAGGATGGATCGCTCGTCAGTTTATTGGACAGTGCTTCTAGTTGCCGTGCTTTAGGATGGATCGCTCGTCAGTTTATTGGACAGTGCTTCTAGTTGCCGTGCTTTAGGATGGATCGCTCGTCAGTTTATTGGATAGTACTTCTAGTTGCCGTGTATAGGATCGATCGCTCGTCAGTTTATTGGGCACTGCTTCAAGTTGCCGTGTATAGGGTTGATCGCTCATCAGTTTATTGGACAGTGCTTCTTGATGCTGTGTATAGGAAGGATCGCTCGTTAGTTTATTGGACAGTGCTTCTAATTGCCTTGTATAGGATGGATCACCCGTTAGTTTATTGGACCGTGCTTCTAGTTGCCGTATATGGGATGGATCGCTCGTCAGTTTATTGGACAGTTCTTCTAGTTGCCGTGTATAGGATGGATCGCTCGTCAGTGTATTTTACATTGTTTCTAGTTGCCGTGTATAGGATGGACCGCTCGTCAGTTTATTGGACAGTGCTTCTAGTTCCGGTTTATAGGCTGAATTGCTCGTCAGTTTATTGGACACTGCTTCTAGTTGCCGTGTATAGGGTTGATCGCTCATCAGTTTATTGGACAGTGCTTCTTGATGCTGTGTTTAGGATGGACCGCTTGTCAGTGTATTGGACAGTGCTTCTAGTTCCGGTTTATAGGATGAATTGCTCGTCTGTTTATTGGACAATGCTTTGAGTTGCCGTGTATAGGTTGGATCACTCCTCAGTTTATTGGACAGTGCTTCGAGATGCCGTGTATAGGATGGATCTCTCGTCAGTTTATTGGACAGTTCTTCTAGTTGCGATGTATAGGGTTGGTCGCTCATTAGTTTATTGGACAGTGCTTCTTGTTGCCATGTATATGATGGATCGCTCGTCAGTTTATTGGACAATGCTTTAGTTGCGGTTTATAGGATGGATCGCTTGTCAGTTTATTGGACAGTGCTTCCAGTTGCCGTGTATAGGATGGATCACTCGTTAGTTTATTGGACAGTGCTTTAGTTGCGGTTTATAGGATGGATCGATCGTCAGTTTATTGCACAGTGCTTCTAGTTGCCGTATATAGGATGGATCGCTCGTCAGTTTATTGGACAGTGCTTCTAGTTGCGGTTTATAGGATGGATCGCTCATCAATTTATTGGACAGTGCTTCTAGTTGCCGTGTATAGGATGGATCGCTCATCAGTGTATTGGACAGTGCTTCTAATTGCCGTGTATAGGATGGATCGCTCATCATTTTATTGGACAGTGCTTCTAGTTGCCGTGTATAGGATGGATCGCTCGTCAGTTTATTGGACAGTGCTTCTAGTTGCGGTTTATAGGATGGATCGCTCGTCAGTTTATTGGACAGTGCTTCTAGTTGCCGTGTATAGGGTTGATCGCTCATCAGTATATTGGACAGTGCTTCTTGATGCTGTGTATAGGAAGGATCGCTCGTCAGTTTATTGGACAGTGCTTCTAGTTGCCGTGTATAGGATGGATCGCTCGTCAGTTTATTGGACAGTACTTCTAGTTGCCGTGTATAGTATCGATCGCTCGTCAGTTTATTGGACACTGCTTCTAGTTGCCGTGTATAGGGTTGATCGCTCATCAGTTTATTGGACAGTGCTTCTTGATGCTGTGTATAGGATGGACCGCTTGTCAGTGTATTGGACAGTGCTTCTAGTTCCGGTTTATAGGATGAATTGCTCGTCTGTTTATTGGACAATGCTTTAGTTGCGGTTTATAGGATGGATCGCTTGTCAGTTTATTGGACAGTGCTTCCAGTTGCCGTGTATAGGATGGATCACTCGTTAGTTTATTGGACAGTGCTTTAGTTGCGGTTTATAGGATGGATCGCTCGTCAGTTTATTGCACAGTGCTTCTAATTGCCTTGCATAGGATGGATCATTCGTCAGTTTATTGGACAGTGCTTCTAGTTGCTGTGTATAGGATGGATCGATCGTCAGTTTATTGGACAGTGCTTCTAGTTGCCCTGTATAGGATGGATCACTCGTTAGTTTATTGGACAGTGCTTCTAGTTGCCGTATATGGGATGGATCGCTCGTCAGTTTATTGGACAGTGCTTCTAGTTGCCGTGTATAGGATGAATCGCTCGTCAGTGTATTTTACAGTGCTTCTAGTTGCCGTGTATAGGATGGACCGCTCGTCAGTTTATTGGACAGTGCTTCTAGTTCCGGTTTATAGGATGAATTGCTCGTCAGTTTATTGGACAATGCTTTGAGTTGCCGTGTATAGGTTGGATCACTCCTCAGTTGATTGGACAGTGCTTCGAGATGCCGTGTATAGGATGGATCTCTCGTCAGTTTATTGGACAGTTCTTCTAGTTGCCGTGTATAGGGTTGGTCGCTCATTAGTTTATTGGACAGTGCTTCTTGTTTCCGTGCTTTAGGATGGATCGCTCGTCAGTTTATTGGACAGTGCTTATAGGTGCTGTGTATAGGATGGATCGCTCGTCAGTTTACTGGACAGTGCTTCTAGTTGCCGTGTATGGGATGGATCGCTCGTCAGTTTAATGGACAGTGCTTCTAGTTGCCGTGTATAGGGTTGATCGCTCGTCAGTTTATTGGACAGTGCTTCTAGTTGCCCTGAACAGGATGGATCGCTCGTCAGTTTATTGGACAGTGTTTCTAGTTGCCGTGTATAGGATGGATCGCTCGTCAGTTTATTGGACAGTACTTCTAGTTGCGGTTTATAGGATGAATTGCTCGTCAGTTTATTGGACAATGCTTTGAGTTGCTGTGTATAGGTTGGATCACTCCTCAGTTTATTGGACAGGGCTTCGAGATGCCGTGTATAGGATCGATCTCTCATCAGTGTATTGGACAGTTCTTCTAGTTGCCGTGTATAGGGTTGGTCACTCATTAGTTTATTGGACAGTGCTTCTTGTTGCCGTGTAATCATGGATCGCTCGTCAGTTTATTGGACAATGCTTCTGGTTGCGGTGTATAGGATGGATCGCTCGTCAGTTTATTGGACAGTGCTTCTAGTTGCCGTGTATAGTATGGATCATTCGTCAGTTTATTGAACAGTGCTTCTAATTGCCGTGTATAGGATGGATCATTCGTCAGTTCATTGAACAGTGCTTTAGTTGCGGTTTATAGGATCGATCGCTCGTCAGTTTATTGGACACTGCTTCTAGTTGCCGTGTATAGGGTTGATCGCTCATCAGTTTATTGGACAGTGCTTCTTGATGCTGTGTTTAGGATGGACCACTTGTCAGTGTATTGGACAGTGCTTCTAGTTCCGGTTTATAGGATGAATTGCTCGTCTGTTTATTGGACAATGCTTTGAGTTGCCGTGTATAGGTTGGATCACTCCTCAGTTTATTGGACAGTGCTTCGAGATGCCGTGTATAAGATGGATCTCTCGTCAGTTTATTGGACAGTTCTTCTAGTTGCGATGTATAGGGTTGGTCGCTCATTAGTTTATTGGACAGTGCTTCTTGTTGCCATGTATATGATGGATCGCTCGTCAGTTTATTGGACAATGCATTAGTTGCGGTTTATAGGATGGATCGCTTGTCAGTTTATTGGACAGTGCTTCCAGTTGCCGTGTATAGGATGGATCACTCGTTAGTTTATTGGACAGTGCTTTAGTTGCGGTTTATAGGATGGATCGATCGTCAGTTTATTGCACAGTGCTTCTAGTTGCCGTATATAGGATGGATCGCTCGTCAGTTTATTGGACAGTGCTTCTAGTTGCGGTTTATAGGATGGATCGCTCATCAATTTATTGGACATTGCTTCTAGTTGCCGTGTATAGGATGGATCGCTCATCAGTGTATTGGACAGTGCTTCTAATTGCCGTGTATAGGATGGATCGCTCATCATTTTATTGGACAGTGCTTCTAGTTGCCGTGTATAGGATGGATCGCTCGTCAGTTTATTGGACAGTGCTTCTAGTTGCGGTTTATAGGATGGATCGCTCGTCAGTTTATTGGACAGTGCTTCTAGTTGCCGTGTATAGGGTTGATCGCTCATCAGTATATTGGACAGTGCTTCTTGATGCTGTGTATAGGAAGGATCGCTCGTCAGTTTATTGGACAGTGCTTCTAGTTGCCGTGTATAGGATGGATCGCTCGTCAGTTTATTGGACAGTACTTCTAGTTGCCGTGTATAGTATCGATCGCTCGTCAGTTTATTGGACACTGCTTCTAGTTGCCGTGTATAGGGTTGATCGCTCATCAGTTTATTGGACAGTGCTTCTTGATGCTGTGTATAGGATGGACCGCTTGTCAGTGTATTGGACAGTGCTTCTAGTTCCGGTTTATAGGATGAATTGCTCGTCTGTTTATTGGACAATGCTTTAGTTGCGGTTTATAGGATGGATCGCTTGTCAGTTTATTGGACAGTGCTTCCAGTTGCCGTGTATAGGATGGATCACTCGTTAGTTTATTGGACAGTGCTTTAGTTGCGGTTTATAGGATGGATCGCTCGTCAGTTTATTGCACAGTGCTTCTAATTGCCTTGCATAGGATGGATCATTCGTCAGTTTATTGGACAGTGCTTCTAGTTGCTGTGTATAGGATGGATCGATCGTCAGTTTATTGGACAGTGCTTCTAGTTGCCCTGTATAGGATGGATCACTCGTTAGTTTATTGGACAGTGCTTCTAGTTGCCGTATATGGGATGGATCGGTCGTCAGTTTATTGGACAGTGCTTCTAGTTGCCGTGTATAGGATGAATCGCTCGTCAGTGTATTTTACAGTGCTTCTAGTTGCCGTGTATAGGATGGACCGCTCGTCAGTTTATTGGACAGTGCTTCTAGTTCCGGTTTATAGGATGAATTGCTCGTCAGTTTATTGGACAATGCTTTGAGTTGCCGTGTATAGGTTGGATCACTCCTCAGTTTATTGGACAGTGCTTCGAGATGCCGTGTATAGGATGGATCTCTCGTCAGTTTATTGGACAGTTCTTCTAGTTGCCGTGTATAGGGTTGGTCGCTCATTAGTTTATTGGACAGTGCTTCTTGTTTCCGTGCTTTAGGATGGATCGCTCGTCAGTTTATTGGACAGTGCTTATAGGTGCGGTGTATAGGATGGATCGCTCGTCAGTTTACTGGACAGTGCTTCTAGTTGCCGTGTATGGGATGGATCGCTCGTCATTTTAATGGACAGTGCTTCTAGTTGCCGTGTATAGGGTTGATCGCTCGTCAGTTTATTGGACAGTGCTTCTAGTTGCCCTGAACAGGATGGATCGCTCGTCAGTTTATTGGACAGTGTTTCTAGTTGCCGTGTATAGGATGGATCGCTCGTCAGTTTATTGGACAGTACTTCTAGTTGCCGTGTATAGGATGGATCTTTCGTCAGTTTATTGGACAGTGCTTCTAGTTGCGGTTTATAGGATGAATTGCTCGTCAGTTTATTGGACAATGCTTTGAGTTGCTGTGTATAGGTTGGATCACTCCTCAGTTTATTGGACAGTGCTTCTAGATGCGGTTTATAGGATGAATTGCTCGTCAGTTTATTGGACAGTTCTTCTAGTTGCCGTGTATAGGGTTGGTCGCTCATTAGTTTATTGGACAGTGCTTCTTGTTGCCGTGCTTTAGGATGGATCGCTCGTCAGTTTACTGGACAGTGCTTCTAGTTGCCGTGTATGGGATGGATCTTTCGTCAGTTTATTGGACAGTGCTTCTAGTTGCGGTTTATAGGATGAATAGCTCGTCAGTTTATTGGACAATGCTTTGAGTTGCTGTGTATAGGTTGGATCACTCCTCAGTTTATTGGACAGGGCTTCGAGATGCCGTGTATAGGATCGATCTCTCATCAGTGTATTGGACAGTTCTTCTAGTTGCCGTGTATAGGGTTGGTCACTCATTAGTTTATTGGACAGTGCTTCTTGTTGCCGTGTATATCATGGATCGCTCGTCAGTTTATTGGACAATGCTTCTGGTTGCGGTGTATAGGATGGATCGCTCGTCAGTTTATTGGACAGTGCTTCTAGTTGCCGTGTATAGTATGGATCATTCGTCAGTTTATTGAACAGTGCTTCTAATTGCCGTGTATAGGATGGATCATTCGTCAGTTCATTGAACAGTGCTTTAGTTGCGGTTTATAGGATGGATAGCTCGTCAGTTTATTGGACAGTGCTTCTAGTTGCCGTGTATAGGATGGATCGCTCGTCAGTTTATTGGACAGTGCTTCTAGTTGCCGTGTATAGGATGGATCGCTCGTCAGTTTATTGGACAGTGCTTCTAGTTGCCGTGTATAGGATGGATCGCTCGTCAGTTTATTGGACAGTGCTTCTAGTTGCCGTGCTTTAGGATGGAACGCTCGTCAGTTTATTGGACAGTGCTTCTAGTTGCCGTGCTTTAGGATGGATCGCTCGTCAGTTTATTGGACAGTACTTCTAGTTGCCGTGTATAGGATCGATCGCACGTCAGTTTATTGGACACTGCTTTTAGTTGCCGTGTATAGGGTTGATCGCTCATCAGTTTATTGGACAGTGCTTCTTGATGCTGTGTATAGGAAGGATCGCTCGTTAGTTTATTGGACAGTGCTTCTAATTGCCTTGTATAGGATGGATCATTCGTCAGTTTATTGGACAGTGCTTCTAGTTGCCGTGTATAGGATGGATCGATCGTCAGTTTATTGGACAGTGCTTCTAGTTGCCGTGTATAGGATGGATCACTGGTTAGTTTATTGGACAGTGCTTCTAGTTGCCCTATATGGGATGGATCGCTCGTCAGTTTATTGGACAGTGCTTCTAGTTGCCGTGTATAGGATGGAGCGCTCGTCAGTGTATTTTACAGTGCTTCTAGTTGCCGTGTATAGGATGGACCGCTCGTCAGTTTATTGGACAGGGCTTCTAGTTCCTGTTTATAGGATGAATTGCTCGTAAGTTTATTGGACAATGCTTTGAGTTGCCGTGTATAGGTTGGATCACTCCTTAGTTTATTTGACAGTGCTTCGAGATGCCGTGTATAGGATGGATCTCTCGTCAGTTTATTGGACAGTTCTTCTAGTTGCCGTGTATAGGGTTGGTCGCTCATTAGTTTATTGGACAGTGCTTCTTGTTGCCGTGTATATGATGGATCACTGGTTAGTTTATTGGACAGTGCTTCTAGTTGCCGTATATGGGATGGATCGCTCGTCAGTTTATTGGACAGTGCTTCTTGTTGCCGTGTATATGATGGATCGCTCGTTAGTTTATTGGACAGTGCTTCTAGTTGCCGTATATGGGATGGATCGCTCGTCAGTTTATTGGACAGTGCTTCTAGTTGCCGTATATAGGATGGACCGCTCGTCAGTTTATTGGACAGTGCTTCTAGATGCGGTTTATAGGATGAATTGCTCGTCAGTTTATTGGACAATGCTTTGAGTTGCCGTGTATAGGTTGGATCACTCCTCAGTTTATTGGACAGTGCTTCGAGATGCCGTGTATAGGATCGATCTCTCGTCAGTGTATTGGACAGTTCTTCTAGTTGCCGTGTATTTGATGGATCGCTCGTCAGTTTATTGGATAGTGCTTTAGTTGCGGTTTATAGGATGGATCGCTCGTCAGTTTATTGGTCAGTCCTTCTAGTTGCCGTGTATAGGATGGATCATTCGTCAGTTTATTGGACAGTGCTTCTAGTTGCCGTGTATAGGATGGATCATTCGTCAGTTTATTGTACAGTGCTTCTAATTGCCGTGTACAGGATGGATCGCTCGTCAGTTTATTGGACAGTGCTTCTAGTTGCCGTGTATAGGATGGATCGCTCATCAGTGTATTGGACAGTGCTTCTAGTTGCCGTGTATAGGATGGATCGCTCATCATTTTATTGGACAGTGCTTCTAGTTGCCGTGTATAGGATGGATCGCTCATCAGTTTATTGGACAGTGCTTCTAGTTGCGGTTTATAGGATGGATCGCTCATCAGTTTATTGGACAGTGCTTCTAATTGCCGTGTATAGGATGGATCTCTCATCATTTTATTGGACAGTGCTTCTAGTTGCCGTGTATAGGATGGATCGCTCGTCAGTTTATTGGACAGTGCTTCTAGTTGCGGTTTATAGGATGGATCGCTCGTCAGTTTATTGGACAGTGCTTCTAGTTGCCGTGTATAGGGTTGATCGCTCATCAGTATATTGGACAGTGCTTCTTGATGCTGTGTATAGGAAGCATCGCTCCTTAGTTTATTGGACAGTGCTTCTAATTGCCTTGCATAGGATGGATCATTCGTCAGTTTATTGGACAGTGCTTCTAGTTGCTGTGTATAGGATGGATCGATCATCAGTTTATTGGACAGTGCTTCTAGTTGCCGTGTATAGGATGGATCACTCGTTAGTTTATTGGACAGTGCTTCTAGTTGCCGTATATGGGATGGATCGCTCGCCAGTTTATTGGACAGTGCTTCTAGTGGCCGTGTATAGGATGAATCGCTCGTCAGTGTATTTTACAGTGATTCTAGTTGCCGTGTATAGGATGGACCGCTCGTCAGTTTATTGGACAGTGCTTCTAGTTCCGGTTTATAGGATGAATTGCTCGTCAGTTTATTGGACAATGCTTTGAGTTGCCGTGTATAGGTTGGATCACTCCTCAGTTTCTTGGACAGTGCTTCGAGGTGCCGTGTATAGGATGGATCTCTCGTCAGTTTATTGGACAGTTCTTCTAGTTGCCGTGTATAGGGTTGGTCGCTCATTAGTTTATTGGACAGTGCTTCTTGTTGCCGTGCTTTAGGATGGATCGCTCGTCAGTTTAATGGACAGTGCTTCTAGTTGCCGTGTATAGGGTTGATCGCTCGTCAGTTTATTGGACAGTGCTTCTAGTTGCCGTGAACAGGATGGATCGCTCGTCAGTTTATTGGACAGTGTTTCTAGTTGCCGTGTATTGGATGGAACGCTCGTCAGTTTATTGGACAGTACTTCTAGTTGCCGTGTATAGGATGGATCATTCGTCAGTTTATTGGACAGTGTTTCTAGTTGCCGTGTATAGGATGGATCGCTCGTCAGTTTATTGGACAGTACTTCTAGTTGCTGTGTATAGGATGGATCGCTCGTTAGTTTATTGGACAGTGCTTCTAGTTGCGGTTTATAGGATGAATTGCTCGTCAGTTTATTGGACAATGCTTTGAGTTGCTGTGTATAGGTTGGATCACTCCTCAGTTTTTTGGACAGGGCTTGGAGATGCCGTGTATAGGATCGATCTCTCATCAGTGTATTGGACAGTTCTTCTAGTTGCCGTGTATAGGGTTGGTCACTCATTAGTTTATTGGACAGTGCTTCTTGTTGCCGTGTATATGATGGATCGCTCGTCAGTTTATTGGACAATGCTTCTGGTTGCGGTGTATAGGATGGATCGCTCGTCAGTTTATTGGACAGTGCTTCTGGTTGCCGTGTATAGGATGGATCGCTCGTCAGTTTATTGGACAGTGCTTCTAGTTGCCGTGTATAGTATGGATCATTCGTCAGTTTATTGCACAGTGCTTCTAATTGCCGTGTATAGGATGGATCATTCGTCAGTTCATTGAACAGTGCTTTAGTTGCGGTTTATAGGATGGATCGCTCGTCAGTTTATTGGACAGTGCTTCTAGTTGCCGTGTATAGGATGGATCGCTCGTCAGTTTATTGGACAGTGCTTCTAGTTGCCGTGTATAGGATGGATCGCTCGTCAGTTTATTGGACAGTGCTTCTAGTTGCCGTGCTTTAGGATGGATCGCTCGTCAGTTTATTGGACAGTGCTTCTAGTTGCCGTGTATAGGAAGGATCGCTCGTCAGTTTATTGTCAGTACTTCTAGTTGCCGTGTATAGGATGGATCATTCGTCAGTTTATTGGACAGTGCTTCTAGTTGCGGTTTATAGGATGAATTGCTCGTCAGTTTATTGGACAATGCTTTGAGTTGCTGTGTATAGGTTGGATCACTCCTCAGTTTATTGGACAGGGGTTCGAGATGCCGTGTATAGGATCGATCTCTCATCAGTGTATTGGACAGTTCTTTAAGTTGCCGTGTATAGGGTTGGTCACTCATTAGTTTATTGGACAGTGCTTCTTGTTGCCGTGTATATGATGGATCGCACGTCAGTTTATTGGACAGTGCTTCTTGATGCTGTGTATAGGAAGGATCGCTCGTTAGTTTATTGGACAGTGCTTCTAATTGCCTTGTATAGGATGGATCATTCGTCAGTTTATTGGACAGTGCTTCTAGTTGCCGTGTATAGGATGGATCGATCGTCAGTTTATTGGACAGTGCTTCTAGTTGCCGTGTATAGGATGGATCACTGGTTAGTTTATTGAACAGTGCTTCTAGTTGCCCTATATGGGATGGATCGCTCGTCAGTTTATTGGACAGTGCTTCTAGTTGCCGTGTATAGGATGGATCGCTCGTCAGTGTATTTTACAGTGCTTCTAGTTGCCGTGTATAGGATGGACTGCTCGTCAGTTTATTGGACAGTGCTTCTAGTTCCGGTTTATAGGATGAATTGCTGGTAAGTTTATTGGACAATGCTTTGAGTTGCCGTGTATAGGTTGGATCACTCCTTAGTTTATTTGACAGTGCTTCGAGATGCCATGTATAGGATGGATCTCTCGTCAGTTTATTGGACAGTTCTTCTAGTTGCCGTGTATAGGGTTGGTCGCTCATTAGTTTATTGGACAGTGCTTCTTGTTGCCGTGTATATGATGTATCGCTCGTCAGTTTATTGGACAATGCTTTAGTTGCGGTTTATAGGATGGATCGCTCGTCAGTTTATTGGACAGTGCTTCTAGTTGTCTTGTATAGGATGGATCACTGGTTAGTTTATTGAACAGTGCTTCTAGTTGCCGTATATGGGATGGATCGCTCGTCAGTTTATTGGACAGTGCTTCTTGTTGCCGTGTATATGATGGATCGCTCGTTAGTTTATTGGACACTGCTTCTAGTTGCCGTATATGGGATGGATCGCTCGTCAGTTTATTGGACAGTGCTTCTAGTTGCCGTGTATAGGATGGACCGCTCGTCAGTTTATTGGACAGTGCTTCTAGAGGCGGTTTATAGGATGAATTGCTCGTCAGTTTATTGGACAATGCTTTGAGTTGCCGTGTATAGGTTGGATCACTCCTCAGTTTATTGGACAGTGCTTCGAGATGCCGTGTATAGGATCGATCTCTCGTCAGTGTATTGGACAGTTCTTCTAGTTGCCGTGTATTTGATGGATCGCTCGTCAGTTTATTGGATAGTGCTTTAGTTGCGGTTTATAGGATGGATCGCTCGTCAGTTTATTGGTCAGTGCTTCTAGTTGCCGTGTATAGGATGGATCGCTCGTCAGTTTATTGGACAGTGCTTCTAGTTGCCGTGTATAGGATGGATTGCTTGTCAGTTTATTGGACAGTGCTGCTAGTTGCCGTGCATAGGATGGATCATTCGTCAGTTTATTGGACAGTGCTTCTAGTTGCCGTGTATAGGATGGATCATTCGTCGGTTTATTGTACAGTGCTTCTAATTGCCGTGTATAGGATGGATCGCTCGTCAGTTTATTGGACAGTGCTTCTAGTTGCCGTGTATAGGATGGATCGATCGTCAGTTTATTGGACAGTGCTTCTAGTTGCCGTGTATAGGATGGATCACTGGTTAGTTTATTGGACAGTGCTTCTAGTTGCCCTATATGGGATGGATCGCTCGACAGTTTATTGGACAGTGCTTCTAGTTGCCGTGTATAGGATGGATCGCTCGTCAGTGTATTTTACAGTGCTTCTAGTTGCCGTGTATAGGATGGACCGCTCGTCAGTTTATTGGACAGTGCTTCTAGTTCCGGTTTATAGGATGAATTGCTCGTAAGTTTATTGGACAATGTTTTGAGTTGCCGTGTATTGGTTGGATCACTCCTTAGTTTATTTGACAGTGCTTCGAGATGCCGTGTATAGGATGGATCTCTCGTCAGTTTATTGGACAGTTCTTCTAGTTGCCGTGTATAGGGTTGGTCGCTCATTAGTTTATTGGACAGTGCTTCTTGTTGCCGTGTATATGATGGATCACTGGTTAGTTTATTGGACAGTGCTTCTAGTTGCCGTATATGGGATGGATCGCTCGTCAGTTTATTGGACAGTGCTTCTTGTTGCCGTGTATATGATGGATCGCTCGTTAGTTTATTGGACAGTGCTTCTAGTTGCCGTATATGGGATGGATCGCTCGTCAGTTTATTTGACAGTGCTTCTAGTTGCCGTGTATAGGATGGACCGCTCGTCAGTTTATTGGACAGTGCTTCTAGATGCGGTTTATAGGATGAATTGCTCGTCAGTTTATTGGACAATGCTTTGAGTTGCCGTGTATAGGTTGGATCACTCCTCAGTTTATTGGACAGTGCTTCGAGATGCCGTGTATAGGATCGATCTCTCGTCAGTGTATTGGACAGTTCTTCTAGTTGCCGTGTATTTGATGGATCGCTCGTCAGTTTATTGGATAGTGCTTTAGTTGCGGTTTATAGGATGGATCGCTCGTCAGTTTATTGGTCAGTGCTTCTAGTTGCCGTGTATAGGATGGATCATTCGTCAGTTTATTGGACAGTGCTTCTAGTTGCCGTGTATAGGATGGATCATTCGTCAGTTTATTGTACAGTGCTTCTAATTGCCGTGTATAGGATGGATCGCTCGTCAGTTTATTGGACAGTGCTTCTAGTTGCCGTGTATAGGATGGATCGCTCATCAGTGTATTGGACAGTGCTTCTAGTTGCCGTGTATAGGATGGATCGCTCATCATTTTATTGGACAGTGCTTCTAGTTGCCGTGTATAGGATGGATCGCTCGTCAGTTTATTGGACAGTGCTTCTAGTTGCGGTTTATAGGATGGATCGCTCATCAGTTTATTGGACAGTGCTTCTAATTGCCGTGTATAGGATTGATCGCTCATCATTATATTGGACAGTGCTTCTTGATGCTGTGTATAGGAAGCATCGCTCCTTAGTTTATTGGACAGTGCTTCTAATTGCCTTGCATAGGATGGATCATTCGTCAGTTTATTGGACAGTGCTTCTAGTTGCTGTGTATAGGATGGATCGATCATCAGTTTATTGGACAGTGCTTCTAGTTGCCGTGTATAGGATGGATCACTCGTTAGTTTATTGGACAGTGCTTCTAGTTGCCGTATATGGGATGGATCGCTCGTCAGTTTATTGGACAGTGCTTCTAGTGGCCGTGTATAGGATGAATCGCTCGTCAGTGTATTTTACAGTGATTCTAGTTGCCGTGTATAGGATGGACCGCTCGTCAGTTTTTTGGACAGTGCTTCTATTTCCGGTTTATAGGATGAATTGCTCGTCAGTTTATTGGACAATGCTTTGAGTTGCCGTGTATAGGTTGGATCACTCCTCAGTTTCTTGGACAGTGCTTCGAGGTGCCGTGTATAGGATGGATCTCTCGTCAGTTTATTGGACAGTTCTTCTAGTTGCCGTGTATAGGGTTGGTTGCTCATTAGTTTATTGGACAGTGCTTCTTGTTGCCGTGCTTTAGGATGGATCGCTCGTCAGTTTACTGGACAGTGCTTCTAGTTGCCGTGTATGGGATGGATCGCTCGTCAGTTTAATGGACAGTGCTTCTAGTTGCCGTGTATAGGGTTGATCGCTCGTCAGTTTATTGGACAGTGCTTCTAGTTGCCGTGCTTTAGGATGGATCGCTCGTCAGTTTATTGGACAGTACTTCTAGTTGCCGTGTATAGGATCGATCGCACGTCAGTTTATTGGACAGTACTTCTAGTTGCCGTGTATAGGATGGATCATTCGTCAGTTTATTGGACAGTGTTTCTAGTTGCCGTGTATAGGATGGATCGCTCGTCAGTTTATTGGACAGTACTTCTAGTTGCTGTGTATAGGATGGATCGCTCGTTAGTTTATTGGACAGTGCTTCTAGTTGCGGTTTATAGGATGAATTGCTCGTCAGTTTATTGGACAATGCTTTGAGTTGCTGTGTATAGGTTGGATCACTCCTCAGTTTTTTGGACAGGACTTCGAGATGCCGTGTATAGGATCGATCTCTCATCAGTGTATTGGACAGTTCTTCTAGTTGCCGTGTACAGGGTTGGTCACTCATTAGTTTATTGGACAGTGCTTCTTGTTGCCGTGTATATGATGGATCGCTCGTCAGTTTATTGGACAATGCTTCTGGTTGCGGTGTATAGGATGGATCGCTCGTCAGTTTATTGGACAGTGCTTCTGGTTGCCGTGTATAGGATGGATCGCTCGTCAGTTTATTGGACAGTGCTTCTAGTTGCCGTGTATAGTATGGATCATTCGTCAGTTTATTGCACAGTGCTTCTAATTGCCGTGTATAGGATGGATCATTCGTCAGTTCATTGAACAGTGCTTTAGTTGCGGTTTATAGGATGGATCGCTCGTCAGTTTATTGGACAGTGCTTCTAGTTGCCGTGTATAGGATGGATCGCTCGTCAGTTTATTGGACAGTGCTTCTAGTTGCCGTGTATAGGATGGATCGCTCGTCAGTTTATTGGACAGTGCTTCTAGTTGCCGTGCTTTAGGATGGATCGCTCGTCAGTTTATTGGACAGTGCTTCTAGTTGCCGTGCTTTAGGATCGATCGCTCGTCAGTTTATTGGACAGTACTTCTAGTTGCCGTGTATAGGATCGATCGCACGTCAGTTTATTGGACACTGCTTCTAGTTGCCGTGTATAGGGTTGGTCACTCATCAGTTTATTGGACAGTGCTTCTTGATGCCGTGTATAGGATGGATCGCTCGTCAGTTTATTGGACAGTGCTTCTAGTTGCCGTGTATAGGATGGATCGCTCATCAGTGTATTGGACAGTGCTTCTAGTTGCCGTGTATAGAATGGATCGCTCATCATTTTATTGGACAGTGCTTCTAGTTGCCGTGTATAGGATGGATCGCTCGTCAGTTTATTGGACAGTGCTTCTAGTTGCGGTTTATAGGATGGATCGCTCATCAGTTTATTGGACAGTGCTTCTAATTGCCGTGTATAGGATGGATCTCTCATCATTTTATTGGACAGTGCTTCTAGTTGCCGTGTATAGGATGGATCGCTCGTCAGTTTATTGGACAGTGCTTCTAGTTGCGGTTTATAGGATGGATCGCTCGTCAGTTTATTGGACAGTGCTTCTAGTTGCCGTGGATAGGGTTGATCGCTCATCATTATATTGGACAGTGCTTCTTGATGCTGTGTATAGGAAGCATCGCTCCTTAGTTTATTGGACAGTGCTTCTAATTGCCTTGCATAGGATGGATCATTCGTCAGTTTATTGGACAGTGCTTCTAGTTGCTGTGTATAGGATGGATCGATCATCAGTTTATTGGACAGTGCTTCTAGTTGCCGTGTATAGGATGGATCACTCGTTAGTTTATTGGACAGTGCTTCTAGTTGCCGTATATGGGATGGATCGCTCGTCAGTTTATTGGACAGTGCTTCTAGTGGCCGTGTTTAGGATGAATCGCTCGTCAGTGTATTTTACAGTGATTCTAGTTGCCGTGTATAGGATGGATCGCTCGTCAGTTTATTGGACAGTGCTTCTAGTTGCCGTGTATAGGATGGACCGCTCGTCAGTTTTTTGGACAGTGCTTCTATTTCCGGTTTTTAGGATGAATTGCTCGTCAGTTTATTGGACAATGCTTTGAGTTGCCGTGTATAGGTTGGATCACTCCTCAGTTTCTTGGACAGTGCTTCGAGGTGCCGTGTATAGGATGGATCTCTCGTCAGTTTATTGGACAGTTCTTCTAGTTGCCGTGTATAGGGTTGGTCGCTCATTAGTTTATTGGACAGTGCTTCTTGTTGCCGTGCTTTAGGATGGATCGCTCGTCAGTTTACTGGACAGTGCTTCTAGTTGCCGTGTATGGGATGGATCGCTCGTCAGTTTAATGGACAGTGCTTCTAGTTGCCGTGTATAGGGTTGATCGCTCGTCAGTTTATTGGACAGTGCTTCTAGTTGCCGTGAACAGGATGGATCGCTCGTCAGTTTATTGGACAGTGTTTCTAGTTGCCGTGTATAGGATGGAACGCTCGTCAGTTTATTGGACAGTACTTCTAGTTGCCGTGTATAGGATGGATCATTCGTCAGTTTATTGGACAGTGTTTCTAGTTGCCGTGTATAGGATGGATCGCTCGTCAGTTTATTGGACAGTACTTCTAGTTGCTGTGTATAGGATGGATCGCTCGTTAGTTTATTGGACAGTGCTTCTAGTTGCGGTTTATAGGATGAATTGCTCGTCAGTTTATTGGACAATGCTTTGAGTTGCTGTGTATAGGTTGGATCACTCCTCAGTTTTTTGGACAGGGCTTGGAGATGCCGTGTATAGGATCGATCTCTCATCAGTGTATTGGACAGTTCTTCTAGTTGCCGTGTATAGGGTTGGTCACTCATTAGTTTATTGGACAGTGCTTCTTGTTGCCGTGTATATGATGGATCGCTCGTCAGTTTATTGGACAATGCTTCTGGTTGCGGTGTATAGGATGGATCGCTCGTCAGTTTATTGGACAGTGCTTCTGGTTGCCGTGTATAGGATGGATCGCTCGTCAGTTTATTGGACAGTGCTTCTAGTTGCCGTGTATAGTATGGATCATTCGTCAGTTTATTGCACAGTGCTTCTAATTGCCGTGTATAGGATGGATCATTCGTCAGTTCATTGAACAGTGCTTTAGTTGCGGTTTATAGGATGGATCGCTCGTCAGTTTATTGGACAGTGCTTCTAGTTGCCGTGTATAGGATGGATCGCTCGTCAGTTTATTGGACAGTGCTTCTAGTTGCCGTGTATAGGATGGATCGCTCGTCAGTTTATTGGACAGTGCTTCTAGTTGCCGTGCTTTAGGATGGATCGCTCGTCAGTTTATTGGACAGTGCTTCTAGTTGCCGTGCTTTAGGATCGATCGCTCGTC
The DNA here is from genome assembly GCF_048418815.1 of Hemitrygon akajei. NCBI lineage: Eukaryota > Metazoa > Chordata > Chondrichthyes > Myliobatiformes > Dasyatidae > Hemitrygon > Hemitrygon akajei. The sequence continues at coordinate 9,884,165 of NC_133143.1, read as the reverse complement.
AGTTTATTGGACAGTACTTCTAGTTGCCGTGTATAGGATCGATCGCACGTCAGTTTATTGGACACTGCTTCTAGTTGCCGTGTATAGGGTTGATCGCTCATCAGTTTATTGGACAGTGCTTCTTGATGCTGTGTATAGGAAGGATCGCTCGTCAGTTTATTGGACAGTACTTCCAGTTGCCGTGTATAGGATGGATCATTCGTCATTTTATTGGACAGTGCTTCTAGTTGCGGTTTATAGGATGAATTGCTCGTCAGTTTATTGGACAATGCTTTGAGTTGCTGTGTATAGGTTGGATCACTCCTCAGTTTATTGGACAGGGCTTCGAGATGCCGTGTATAGGATCGATCTCTCATCAGTGTATTGGACAGTTCTTCTAGTTGCCGTGTATAGGGTTGGTCACTCATTAGTTTATTGGACAGTGCTTCTTGTTGCCGTGTATATGATGGATCGCTCGTCAGTTTATTGGACAATGCTTCTGGTTGCGGTGTATAGGGTTGATCGCTCATCAGTTTATTGGACAGTGCTTCTTGATGCTGTGTATAGGAAGGATCGCTCGTTAGTTTATTGGACAGTGCTTCTAATTGCCTTGTATAGGATGGATCATTTGTCAGTTTATTGGACAGTGCTTCTAGTTGCCGTGTATAGGATGGATCGATCATCAGTTTATTGGACAGTGCTTCTAGTTGCCGTGTATAGGATGGATCACTTTTTAGTTTATTGGACAGTGCTTCTAGTTGCCCTATATGGGATGGATCGCTCGTCAGTTTATTGGACAGTGCTTCTAGTTGCCGTGTATAGGATGGATCGCTCGTCAGTGTATTTTACAGTGCTTCTAGTTGCCGTGTATAGGATGGACCGCTCGTCAGTTTATTGGACAGTGCTTCTAGTTCCGGTTTATAGGATGAATTGCTCGTAAGTTTATTGGACAATGCTTTGAGTTGCCGTGTATAGGTTGGATCACTCCTTAGTTTATTTGACAGTGCTTCGAGATGCCGTGTATAGGATGGATCTCTCGTCAGTTTATTGGACAGTTCTTCTAGTTGCCGTGTATAGGGTTTGTCGCTCATTAGTTTATTGGACAGTGCTTCTTGTTGCCGTGTATATGATGGATCGCTCGTCAGTTTATTGGACAATGCTTTAGTTGCGGTTTATAGGATGGATCGCTCGTCAGTTTATTGGACAGTGCTTCTAGTTGTCTTGTATAGGATGGATCACTGGTTAGTTTATTGGACAGTGCTTCTAGTTGCCGTATATGGGATGGATCGCTCGTCAGTTTATTGGACAGTGCTTCTTGTTGCCGTGTATATGATGGATCGCTCGTTAGTTTATTGGACAGTGCTTCTAGTTGCCGTATATGGGATGGATCGCTCGTCAGTTTATTGGACAGTGCTTCTAGTTGCCGTGTATAGGATGGACCGCTCGTCAGTTTATTGGACAGTGCTTCTAGATGCGGTTTATAGGATGAATTGCTCGTCAGTTTATTGGACAATGCTTTGAGTTGCCGTGTATAGGTTGGATCACTCCTCAGTTTATTGGACAGTGCTTCGAGATGCCGTGTATAGGATCGATCTCTCGTCAGTGTATTGGACAGTTCTTCTAGTTGCCGTGTATTTGATGGATCGCTCGTCAGTTTATTGGATAGTGCTTTAGTTGTGGTTTATAGGATGGATCGCTCGTCAGTTTATTGGTCAGTGCTTCTAGTTGCCGTGTATAGGATGGATCGCTCGTCAGTTTATTGGACAGTGCTTCTAGTTGCCGTGTATAGGATGGATTGCTTGTCAGTTTATTGGACAGTGCTGCTAGTTGCCGTGCATAGGATGGATCATTCGTCAGTTTATTGGACAGTGCTTCTAGTTGCCGTGTATAGGATGGATCATTCGTCGGTTTATTGTACAGTGCTTCTAATTGCCGTGTATAGGATGGATCGCTCGTCAGTTTATTGGACAGTGCTTCTAGTTGCCGTGTATAGGATGGATCGATCGTCAGTTTATTGGACAGTGCTTCTAGTTGCCGTGTATGGGATGGATCACTGGTTAGTTTATTGGACAGTGCTTCTAGTTGCCCTATATGGGATGGATCGCTCGTCAGTTTATTGGACAGTGCTTCTAGTTGCCGTGTATAGGATGGATCGCTCGTCAGTGTATTTTACAGTGCTTCTAGTTGCCGTGTATAGGATGGACCGCTCGTCAGTTTATTGGACAGTGCTTCTAGTTGCCCTATATGGGATGGATCGCTCGTCAGTTTATTGGACAGTGCTTCTAGTTGCCGTGTATAGGATGGATCGCTCGTCAGTGTATTTTACAGTGCTTCTAGTTGCCGTGTATAGGATGGACCGCTCGTCAGTTTATTGGACAGTGCTTCTAGTTCCGCTTTATAGGATGAATTGCTCGTAAGTTTATTGGACAATGCTTTGAGTTGCCGTGTATTGGTTGGATCACTCCTTAGTTTATTTGACAGTGCTTCGAGATGCCGTGTATAGGATGGATCTCTCGTCAGTTTATTGGACAGTTCTTCTAGTTGCCGTGTATAGGGTTGGTCGCTCATTAGTTTATTGGACAGTGCTTCTTGTTGCCGTGTATATGATGGATCACTCGTCAGTTTATTGGACAATGCTTTAGTTGCGGTTTATAGGATGGATCGCTCGTCAGTTTATTGGACAGTGCTTCTAGTTGCCGTGTATGGGATGGATCACTGGTTCGTTTATTGGACAGTGCTTCTAGTTGCCGTATATGGGATGGATCGCTCGTCAGTTTATTGGACAGTGCTTCTTGTTGCCGTGTATATGATGGATCGCTCGTTAGTTTATTGGACAGTGCTTCTAGTTGCCGTATATGGGATGGATCGCTCGTCAGTTTATTGGACAGTGCTTCTAGTTGCCGTGTATAGGATGGACCGCTCGTCAGTTTATTGGACAGTGCTTCTAGATGCGGTTTATAGGATGAATTGCTCGTCAGTTTATTGGACAATGCTTTGAGTTGCCGTGTATAGGTTGGATCACTCCTCAGCTTATTGGACAGTGCTTCGAGATGCCGTGTATAGGATCGATCTCTCGTCAGTGTATTGGACAGTTCTTCTAGTTGCCGTGTATTTGATGGATCGCTCGTCAGTTTATTGGATAGTGCTTTAGTTGCGGTTTATAGGATGGATCGCTCGTCAGTTTATTGGTCAGTGCTTCTAGTTGCCGTGTATAGGATGGATCGCTCGTCAGTTTATTGGACAGTGCTTCTAGTTGCCGTGTATTGGATGGATCATTCGTCGGTTTATTGTACAGTGCTTCTAATTGCCGTGTATAGGATGGATCGCTCGTCAGTTTATTGGACAGTGCTTCTAGTTGCCGTGTATAGGATGGATCGCTCATCAGTGTATTGGACAGTGCTTCTAGTTGCCGTGTATAGGATGGATCGCTCATCATTTTATTGGACAGTGCTTCTAGTTGCCGTGTATAGGATGGATCGCTCGTCAGTTTATTGGACAGTGCTTCTAGTTGCGGTTTATAGGATGGATCGCTCATCAGTTTATTGGACAGTGCTTCTAATTGCCGTGTATAGGATGGATCTCTCATCATTTTATTGGACAGTGTTTCTAGTTGCCGTGTATAGGATGGATCGCTCGTCAGTTTATTGGACAGTGCTTCTAGTTGCGGTTTATAGGATAGATCGCTCGTCAGTTTATTGGACAGTGCTTCTAGTTGCCGTGTATAGGGTTGATCGCTCATCAGTATATTGGACAGTGCTTCTTGATGCTGTGTATAGGAAGCATCGCTCCTTAGTTTATTGGACAGTGCTTCTAATTGCCTTGCATAGGATGGATCATTCGTCAGTTTATTGGACAGTGCTTCTAGTTGCTGTGTATAGGATGGATCGATCATCAGTTTATTGGACAATGCTTCTAGTTGCCGTGTATAGGATGGATCACTCGTTAGTTTATTGGACAGTGCTTCTAGTTGCCGTATATGGGATGGATCGCTCGTCAGTTTATTGGACAGTGCTTCTAGTGGCCGTGTATAGGATGAATCGCTCGTCAGTGTATTTTACAGTGATTCTAGTTGCCGTGTATAGGATGGACCGCTCGTCAGTTTATTGGACAGTGCTTCTAGTTCCGGTTTATAGGATGAATTGCTCGTCAGTTTATTGGACAATGCTTTGAGTTGCCGTGTATAGGTTGGATCACTCCTCAGTTTCTTGGACAGTGCTTCGAGGTGCCGTGTATAGGATGGATCTCTCGTCAGTTTATTGGACAGTTCTTCTAGTTGCCGTGTATAGGGTTGGTCGCTCTTTAGTTTATTGGACAGTGCTTCTTGTTGCCGTGCTTTCGGATGGATCGCTCGTCAGTTTACTGGACAGTTCTTCTAGTTGCCGTGTATGGGATGGATCGCTCGTCAGTTTAATGGACAGTGCTTCTAGTTGCCGTGTATAGGGTTGATCGCTCGTCAGTTTATTGGACAGTGCTTCTAGTTGCCGTGAACAGGATGGATCGCTCGTCAGTTTATTGGACAGTGTTTCTAGTTGCCGTGTATAGGATGGAACGCTCGTCAGTTTATTGGACAGTACTTCTAGTTGCCGTGTATAGGATGGATCATTCGTCAGTTTATTGGACAGTGTTTCTAGTTGCCGTGTATAGGATGGATCACTCGTCAGTTTATTGGACAGTACTTCTAGTTGCCGTGTATAGGATGGATCGCTCGTTAGTTTATTGGACAGAGCTTCTAGTTGCGGTTTATAGGATGAATTGCTCGTCAGTTTATTGGACAATGCTTTGAGTTGCTGTGTATAGGTTGGATCACTCCTCAGTTTTTTGGACAGGGCTTCGAGATGCCGTGTATAGGATAGATCACTCATCAGTGTATTGGACAGTTCTTCTAGTTGCCGTGTATAGTGTTGGTCACTCATTAGTTTATTGGGCAGTGCTTCTTGTTGCCGTGTATATGATGGATCGCTCGTTAGTTTATTGGACAATGCTTCTGGTTGCGGTGTATAGGATGGATCGCTCGTCAGTTTATTGGACAGTGCTTCTAGTTGCCGTGTATAGGATGGATCGATCGTCAGTTTATTGGACAGTGCTTCTAGTTGCCGTGTATAGGATGGATCACTGGTTAGTTTATTGGACAGTGCTTCTAGTTGCCCTATATGGGATGGATCGCTCGTCAGTTTATTGGACAGTGCTTCTAGTTGCCGTGTATAGGATGGATCGCTCGTCAGTGTATTTTACAGTGCTTCTAGTTGCCGTGTATAGGATGGACCGCTCGTCAGTTTATTGGACAGTGCTTCTAGTTCCGGTTTATAGGATGAATTGCTCGTAAGTTTATTGGACAATGCTTTGAGTTGCCGTGTATAGGTTGGATCACTCCTTAGTTTATTTGACAGTGCTTCGAGATGCCGTGTATAGGATGGATCTCTCGTCAGTTTATTGGACAGTTCTTCTAGTTGCCGTGTATAGGATTGGTCGCTCATTAGTTTATTGGACAGTGCTTCTTGTTGCCGTGTATATGATGGATCGCTCGTCAGTTTATTGGACAATGCTTTAGTTGCGGTTTATAGGATGGATCGCTCGTCAGTTTATTGGACAGTGCTTCTAGTTGTCTTGTATAGGATGGATCACTGGTTAGTTTATTGGACAGTGCTTCTAGTTGCCGTATATGGGATGGATCGCTCGTCAGTTTATTGGACAGTGCTTCTTGTTGCCGTGTATAGGATGGACCGCTCGTCAGTTTATTGGACAATGCTTCTAGATGCGGTTTATAGGATGAATTGCTCGTCAGTTTATTGGACAATGCTTTGAGTTGCCGTGTATAGGTTGGATCACTCCTCAGTTTATTGGACAGTGCTTCGAGATGCCGTGTATAGGATCGATCTCTCGTCAGTGTATTGGACAGTTCTTCTAGTTGCCGTGTATTTGATGGATCGCTCGTCAGTTTATTGGATAGTGCTTTAGTTGCGGTTTATAGGATGGATCGCTCATCAGTTTATTGGTCAGTGCTTCTAGTTGCCGTGTATAGGATGGATCGCTCGTCAGTTTATTGGACAGTGCTTCTAGTTGCCATGTATAGGATGGATCATTCGTCAGTTTATTGGACAGTGCTTCTAATTTCCGTGTATAGGATGGATCATTCGTCAGTTTATTGGACAGTGCTTCTAGTTGCCGTGTATAGGATGGATCATTCGTCGGTTTATTGTACAGTGCTTCTAATTGCCGTGTATAGGATGGATCGCTCGTCAGTTTATTGGACAGTGCTTCTAGTTGCCGTGTATAGGATGGATCATTCGTCGGTTTATTGTACAGTGCTTCTAATTGCCGTGTATAGGATGGATCGCTCGTCAGTTTATTGGACAGTGCTTCTAGTTGCCGTGTATAGGATGGATCGCTCATCAGTGTATTGGACAGTGCATCTAGTTGCCGTGTATAGGATGGATCGCTCATCATTTTATTGGACAGTGCTTCTAGTTGCCGTGTATAGGATGGATCGCTCGTCAGTTTATTGGACAGTGCTTCTAGTTGCGGTTTATAGGATGGATCGCTCATCAGTTTATTGGACAGTGCTTCTAATTGCCGTGTATAGGATGGATCTCTCATCATTTTATTGGACAGTGCTTCTAGTTGCCGTGTATAGGATGGATCGCTCGTCAGTTTATTGGACAGTGCTTCTAGTTGCGGTTTATAGGATGGATCGCTCGTCAGTTTATTGGACAGTGCTTCTAGTTGCCGTGTATAGGGATGATCGCTCATCAGTATATTGGACAGTGCTTCTTGATGCTGTGTATAGGAAGCATCGCTCCTTAGTTTATTGGACAGTGCTTCTAATTGCCTTGTATAGGATGGATCATTCGTCAGTTTATTGGACAGTGCTTCTAGTTGCTGTGTATAGGATGGATCGATCATCAGTTTATTGGACAGTGCTTCTAGTTGCCGTGTATAGGATGGATCACTCGTTAGTTTATAGGACAGTGCTTCTAGTTGCCGTATATGGGATGGATCGCTCGTCAGTTTATTGGACAGTGCTTCTAGTGGCCGTGTATAGGATGAATCACTCGTCAGTGTATTTTACCATGATTCTAGTTGCCGTGTATAGGATGGACCGCTCGTCAGTTTATTGGACAGTGCTTCTAGTTCCGGTTTATAGGATGAATTGCTCGTCAGTTTATTGGACAATGCTTTGAGTTGCCGTGTATAGGTTGGATCACTCCTCAGTTTCTTGGACAGTGCTTCGAGGTGCCGTGTATAGGATGGCTCTCTCGTCAGTTTATTGGACAGTTCTTCTAGTTGCCGTGTATAGGGTTGGTCGCTCGTTAGTTTATTGGACAGTGCTTCTTGTTGCCGTGCTTTAGGATGGATCGCTCGTCAGTTTACTGGACAGTTCTTCTAGTTGCCGTGTATGGGATGGATCGCTCGTCAGTTTAATGGACAGTGCTTCTAGTTGCCGTGTATAGGGTTGATCGCTCGTCAGTTTATTGGACAGTGCTTCTAGTTGCCGTGAACAGGATGGATCGCTCGTCAGTTTATTGGACAGTGTTTTGTAGTTGCCGTGTATAGGATGGAACGCTCGTCAGTTTATTGGACAGTACTTCTAGTTGCCGTGTATAGGATGGATCATTCGTCAGTTTATTGGACAGTGTTTCTAGTTGCCGTGTATAGGATGGATCGCTCGTCAGTTTATTGGACAGTACTTCTAGTTGCCGTGTATAGGATGGATCGCTCGTTAGTTTATTGGACAGTGCTTCTAGTTGCGGTTTATAGGATGAATTGCTCGTCAGTTTATTGGACAATGCTTTGAGTTGCTGTGTATAGGTTGGATCACTCCTCAGTTTTTTGGACAGGGCTTCGAGATGCCGTGTATAGGATAGATCTCTCATCAGTGTATTGGACAGTTCTTCTAGTTGCCGTGTATAGTGTTGGTCACTCATTAGTTTATTGGGCAGTGCTTCTTGTTGCCGTGTATATGATGGATCGCTCGTCAGTTTATTGGACAATGCTTCTGGTTGCGGTGTATAGGATGGATCGCTCATCAGTTTATTGGACAGTGCTTCTGGTTGCCGTGTATAGGATGGATCGCTCGTCAGTTTATTGGACAGTGCTTCTAGTTGCCGTGTATAGTATGGATCATTCGTCAGTTTATTGCACAGTGCTTCTAATTGCCGTGTATAGGATGGATCATTCGTCAGTTCATTGAACATTGCTTTAGTTGCGGTTTATAGGATGGATCGCTCGTCAGTTTATTGGACAGTGCTTCTAGTTGCCGTGTATAGGATGGATCGCTCGTCAGTTTATTGGACAGTGCTTCTAGTTGCCGTGTATAGGATGGATCGCTCGTCAGTTTATTGGACAGTGCTTCTAGTTGCCGTGCTTTAGGATGGATCGCTCGTCAGTTTATTGGACAGTGCTTCTAGTTGCCGTGCTTTAGGATGGATCGCTCGTCAGTTTATTGGACAGTGCTTCTAGATGCGGTTTATAGGATGAATTGCTCGTCAGTTTATTGGACAATGCTTTGAGTTGCCGTGTATAGGTTGGATCACTCCTCAGCTTATTGGACAGTGCTTCGAGATGCCGTGTATAGGATCGATCTCTCGTCAGTGTATTGGACAGTTCTTCTAGTTGCCGTGTATTTGATGGATCGCTCGTCAGTTTATTGGATAGTGCTTTAGTTGCGGTTTATAGGATGGATCGCTCGTCAGTTTATTGGTCAGTGCTTCTAGTTGCCGTGTATAGGATGGATCGCTCGTCAGTTTATTGGACAGTGCTTCTAGTTGCCGTGTATTGGATGGATCATTCGTCGGTTTATTGTACAGTGCTTCTAATTGCCGTGTATAGGATGGATCGCTCGTCAGTTTATTGGACAGTGCTTCTAGTTGCCGTGTATAGGATGGATCGCTCATCAGTGTATTGGACAGTGCTTCTAGTTGCCGTGTATAGGATGGATCGCTCATCATTTTATTGGACAGTGCTTCTAGTTGCCGTGTATAGGATGGATCGCTCGTCAGTTTATTGGACAGTGCTTCTAGTTGCGGTTTATAGGATGGATCGCTCATCAGTTTATTGGACAGTGCTTCTAATTGCCGTGTATAGGATGGATCTCTCATCATTTTATTGGACAGTGTTTCTAGTTGCCGTGTATAGGATGGATCGCTCGTCAGTTTATTGGACAGTGCTTCTAGTTGCGGTTTATAGGATAGATCGCTCGTCAGTTTATTGGACAGTGCTTCTAGTTGCCGTGTATAGGGTTGATCGCTCATCAGTATATTGGACAGTGCTTCTTGATGCTGTGTATAGGAAGCATCGCTCCTTAGTTTATTGGACAGTGCTTCTAATTGCCTTGCATAGGATGGATCATTCGTCAGTTTATTGGACAGTGCTTCTAGTTGCTGTGTATAGGATGGATCGATCATCAGTTTATTGGACAATGCTTCTAGTTGCCGTGTATAGGATGGATCACTCGTTAGTTTATTGGACAGTGCTTCTAGTTGCCGTATATGGGATGGATCGCTCGTCAGTTTATTGGACAGTGCTTCTAATGGCCGTGTATAGGATGAATCGCTCGTCAGTGTATTTTACAGTGATTCTAGTTGCCGTGTATAGGATGGACCGCTCGTCAGTTTATTGGACAGTGCTTCTAGTTCCGGTTTATAGGATGAATTGCTCGTCAGTTTATTGGACAATGCTTTGAGTTGCCGTGTATAGGTTGGATCACTCCTCAGTTTCTTGGACAGTGCTTCGAGGTGCCGTGTATAGGATGGATCTCTCGTCAGTTTATTGGACAGTTCTTCTAGTTGCCGTGTATAGGGTTGGTCGCTCTTTAGTTTATTGGACCGTGCTTCTTGTTGCCGTGCTTTCGGATGGATCGCTCGTCAGTTTACTGGACAGTTCTTCTAGTTGCCGTGTATGGGATGGATCGCTCGTCAGTTTAATGGACAGTGCTTCTAGTTGCCGTGTATAGGGTTGATCGCTCGTCAGTTTATTGGACAGTGCTTCTAGTTGCCGTGAACAGGATGGATCGCTCGTCAGTTTATTGGACAGTGTTTCTAGTTGCCGTGTATAGGATGGAACGCTCGTCAGTTTATTGGACAGTACTTCTAGTTGCCGTGTATAGGATGGATCATTCGTCAGTTTATTGGACAGTGTTTCTAGTTGCCGTGTATAGGATGGATCGCTCGTCAGTTTATTGGACAGTACTTCTAGTTGCCGTGTATAGGATGGATCGCTCGTTAGTTTATTGGACAGAGCTTCTAGTTGCGGTTTATAGGATGAATTGCTCGTCAGTTTATTGGACAATGCTTTGAGTTGCTGTGTATAGGTTGGATCACTCCTCAGTTTTTTGGACAGGGCTTCGAGATGCCGTGTATAGGATAGATCACTCATCAGTGTATTGGACAGTTCTTCTAGTTGCCGTGTATAGTGTTGGTCACTCATTAGTTTATTGGGCAGTGCTTCTTGTTGCCGTGTATATGATGGATCGCTCGTTAGTTTATTGGACAATGCTTCTGGTTGCGGTGTATAGGATGGATCGCTCGTCAGTTTATTGGACAGTGCTTCTAGTTGCCGTGTATAGGATGGATCGATCGTCAGTTTATTGGACAGTGCTTCTAGTTGCCGTGTATAGGATGGATCACTGGTTAGTTTATTGGACAGTGCTTCTAGTTGCCCTATATGGGATGGATCGCTCGTCAGTTTATTGGACAGTGCTTCTAGTTGCCGTGTATAGGATGGATCGCTCGTCAGTGTATTTTACAGTGCTTCTAGTTTCCGTGTATAGGATGGACCGCTCGTCAGTTTATTGGACAGTGCTTCTAGTTCCGGTTTATAGGATGAATTGCTCGTAAGTTTATTGGACAATGCTTTGAGTTGCCGTGTATAGGTTGGATCACTCCTTAGTTTATTTGACAGTGCTTCGAGATGCCGTGTATAGGATGGATCTCTCGTCAGTTTATTGGACAGTTCTTCTAGTTGCCGTGTATAGGATTGGTCGCTCATTAGTTTATTGGACAGTGCTTCTTGTTGCCGTGTATATGATGGATCGCTCGTCAGTTTATTGGACAATGCTTTAGTTGCGGTTTATAGGATGGATCGCTCGTCAGTTTATTGGACAGTGCTTCTAGTTGTCTTGTATAGGATGGATCACTGGTTAGTTTATTGGACAGTGCTTCTAGTTGCCGTATATGGGATGGATCGCTCGTCAGTTTATTGGACAGTGCTTCTTGTTGCCGTGTATAGGATGGACCGCTCGTCAGTTTATTGGACAATGCTTCTAGATGCGGTTTATAGGATGAATTGCTCGTCAGTTTATTGGACAATGCTTTGAGTTGCCGTGTATAGGTTGGATCACTCCTCAGTTTATTGGACAGTGCTTCGAGATGCCGTGTATAGGATCGATCTCTCGTCAGTGTATTGGACAGTTCTTCTAGTTGCCGTGTATTTGATGGATCGCTCGTCAGTTTATTGGATAGTGCTTTAGTTGCGGTTTATAGGATGGATCGCTCATCAGTTTATTGGTCAGTGCTTCTAGTTGCCGTGTATAGGATGGATCGCTCGTCAGTTTATTGGACAGTGCTTCTAGTTGCCATGTATAGGATGGATCATTCGTCAGTTTATTGGACAGTGCTTCTAATTTCCGTGTATAGGATGTATCATTCGTCAGTTTATTGGACAGTGCTTCTAGTTGCCGTGTATAGGATGGATCGCTCGTCAGTTTATTGGACAGTGCTTCTAGTTGCGGTTTATAGGATGGATCGCTCATCAGTTTATTGGACAGTGCTTCTAATTGCCGTGTATAGGATGGATCTCTCATCATTTTATTGGACAGTGCTTCTAGTTGCCGTGTATAGGATGGATCGCTCGTCAGTTTATTGGACAGTGCTTCTAGTTGCGGTTTATAGGATGGATCGCTCGTCAGTTTATTGGACAGTGCTTCTAGTTGCCGTGTATAGGGATGATCGCTCATCAGTATATTGGACAGTGCTTCTTGATGCTGTGTATAGGAAGCATCGCTCCTTAGTTTATTGGACAGTGCTTCTAATTGCCTTGTATAGGATGGATCATTCGTCAGTTTATTGGACAGTGCTTCTAGTTGCTGTGTATAGGATGGATCGATCATCAGTTTATTGGACAGTGCTTCTAGTTGCCGTGTATAGGATGGATCACTCGTTAGTTTATAGGACAGTGCTTCTAGTTGCCGTATATGGGATGGATCGCTCGTCAGTTTATTGGACAGTGCTTCTAGTGGCCGTGTATAGGATGAATCACTCGTCAGTGTATTTTACCATGATTCTAGTTGCCGTGTATAGGATGGACCGCTCGTCAGTTTATTGGACAGTGCTTCTAGTTCCGGTTTATAGGATGAATTGCTCGTCAGTTTATTGGACAATGCTTTGAGTTGCCGTGTATAGGTTGGATCACTCCTCAGTTTCTTGGACAGTGCTTCGAGGTGCCGTGTATAGGATGGCTCTCTCGTCAGTTTATTGGACAGTTCTTCTAGTTGCCGTGTATAGGGTTGGTCGCTCGTTAGTTTATTGGACAGTGCTTCTTGTTGCCGTGCTTTAGGATGGATCGCTCGTCAGTTTACTGGACAGTTCTTCTAGTTGCCGTGTATGGGATGGATCGCTCGTCAGTTTAATGGACAGTGCTTCTAGTTGCCGTGTATAGGGTTGATCGCTCGTCAGTTTATTGGACAGTGCTTCTAGTTGCCGTGAACAGGATGGATCGCTCGTCAGTTTATTGGACAGTGTTTCTAGTTGCCGTGTATAGGATGGAACGCTCGTCAGTTTATTGGACAGTACTTCTAGTTGCCGTGTATAGGATGGATCATTCGTCAGTTTATTGGACAGTGTTTCTAGTTGCCGTGTATAGGATGGATCGCTCGTCAGTTTATTGGACAGTACTTCTAGTTGCCGTGTATAGGATGGATCGCTCGTTAGTTTATTGGACAGTGCTTCTAGTTGCGGTTTATAGGATGAATTGCTCGTCAGTTTATTGGACAATGCTTTGAGTTGCTGTGTATAGGTTGGATCACTCCTCAGTTTTTTGGACAGGGCTTCGAGATGCCGTGTATAGGATAGATCTCTCATCAGTGTATTGGACAGTTCTTCTAGTTGCCGTGTATAGTGTTGGTCACTCATTAGTTTATTGGGCAGTGCTTCTTGTTGCCGTGTATATGATGGATCGCTCGTCAGTTTATTGGACAATGCTTCTGGTTGTGGTGTATAGGATGGATCGCTCATCAGTTTATTGGACAGTGCTTCTGGTTGCCGTGTATAGGATGGATCGCTCGTCAGTTTATTGGACAGTGCTTCTAGTTGCCGTGTATAGTATGGATCATTCGTCAGTTTATTGCACAGTGCTTCTAATTGCCGTGTATAGGATGGATCATTCGTCAGTTCATTGAACATTGCTTTAGTTGCGGTTTATAGGATGGATCGCTCGTCAGTTTATTGGACAGTGCTTCTAGTTGCCGTGTATAGGATGGATCGCTCGTCAGTTTATTGGACAGTGCTTCTAGTTGCCGTGTATAGGATGGATCGCTCGTCAGTTTATTGGACAGTGCTTCTAGTTGCCGTGCTTTAGGATGGATCGCTCGTCAGTTTATTGGACAGTGCTTCTAGTTGCCGTGCTTTAGGATGGATCGCTCGTCAGTTTATTGGACAGTACTTCTAGTTGCCGTATATGGGATGGATCGCTCGTCAGTTAATTGGACTGTGCCTCTAGTTGCCGTGTATAGGATGGACCGCTCGTCAGTTTATTGGACAATGCTTCTAGATGCGGTTTATAGGATGTATTGCTCGTCAGTTTATTGGACAATGCTTTGAGTTGCCGTGTATAGGTTGGATCACTCCTCAGTTTATTGGACAGTGCTTCGAGATGCCGTGTATAGGATCGATCTCTCGTCAGTGTATTGGACAGTTCTTCTAGTTGCCGTGTATTTGATGGATCGCTCGTCAGTTTATTGGATAGTGCTTTAGTTGCGGTTTATAGGATGGATCGCTCATCAGTTTATTGGTCAGTGCTTCTAGTTGCCGTGTATAGGATGGATCGCTCGTCAGTTTATTGGACAGTGCTTCTAGTTGCCGTGTATAGGATGGATCATTCGTCAGTTTATTGGACAGTGCTTCTAATTGCCGTGTATAGGATGGATCATTCGTCAGTTTATTGGACAGTGCTTCTAGTTGCCGTGTATAGGATGGATCATTCGTCGGTTTATTGTACAGTGCTTCTAATTGCCGTGTATAGGATGGATCGCTCGTCAGTTTATTGGACAGTGCTTCTAGTTGCCGTGTATAGGATGGATCGCTCATCAGTGTATTGGACAGTGCTTCTAGTTGCCGTGTATAGGATGGATCGCTCATCATTTTATTGGACAGTGCTTCTAGTTGCCGTGTATAGGATGGATCGCTCGTCAGTTTATTGGACAGTGCTTCTAGTTGCGGTTTATAGGATGGATCGCTCATCAGTTTATTGGACAGTGCTTCTAATTGCCGTGTATAGGATGGATCTCTCATCATTTTATTGGACAGTGCTTCTAGTTGCCGTGTATAGGATGGATCGCTCGTCAGTTTATTGGACAGTGCTTCTAGTTGCGGTTTATAGGATGGATCGCTCGTCAGTTTATTGGACAGTGCTTCTAGTTGCCGTGTATAGGGTTGATCGCTCATCAGTATATTGGACAGTGCTTCTTGATGCTGTGTATAGGAAGCATCGCTCCTTAGTTTATTGGACAGTGCTTCTAATTGCCTTGTATAGGATGGATCATTCGTCAGTTTATTGGACAGTGCTTCTAGTTGCTGTGTATAGGATGGATCGATCATCAGTTTATTGGACAGTGCTTCTAGTTGCCGTGTATAGGATGGATCACTCGTTAGTTTATTGGACAGTGCTTCTAGTTGCCGTATATGGGATGGATCACTCGTCAGTTTATTGGACAGTGCTTCTAGTGGCCGTGTATAGGATGAATCACTCGTCAGTGTATTTTACCATGATTCTAGTTGCCGTGTATAGGATGGACCGCTCGTCAGTTTATTGGACAGTGCTTCTAGTTCCGGTTTATAGGATGAATTGCTCGTCAGTTTATTGGACAATGCTTTGAGTTGCCGTGTATAGGTTGGATCACTCCTCAGTTTCTTGGACAGTGCTTCGAGGTGCCGTGTATAGGATGGCTCTCTCGTCAGTTTATTGGACAGTTCTTCTAGTTGCCGTGTGTAGGGTTGGTCGCTCGTTAGTTTATTGGACAGTGCTTCTTGTTGCCGTGCTTTAGGATGGATCGCTCGTCAGTTTACTGGACAGTTCTTCTAGTTGCCGTGTATGGGATGGATCGCTCGTCAGTTTAATGGACAGTGCTTCTAGTTGCCGTGTATAGGGTTGATCGCTCGTCAGTTTATTGGACAGTGCTTCTAGTTGCCGTGAACAGGATGGATCGCTCGTCAGTTTATTGGACAGTGTTTCTAGTTGCCGTGTATAGGATGGAACGCTCGTCAGTTTATTGGACAGTACTTCTAGTTGCTGTGTATAGGATGGATCATTCGTCAGTTTATTGGACAGTGTTTCTAGTTGCCGTGTATAGGATGGATCGCTCGTCAGTTTATTGGACAGTACTTCTAGTTGCCGTGTATAGGATGGATCGCTCGTTAGTTTATTGGACAGTGCTTCTAGTTGCGGTTTATAGGATGAATTGCTCGTCAGTTTATTGGACAATGCTTTGAGTTGCTGTGTATAGGTTGGATCACTCCTCAGTTTTTTGGACAGGGCTTCGAGATGCCGTGTATAGGATAGATCTCTCATCAGTGTATTGGACAGTTCTTCTAGTTGCCGTGTATAGTGTTGGTCACTCATTAGTTTATTGGGCAGTGCTTCTTGTTGCCGTGTATATGATGGATCGCTCGTCAGTTTATTGGACAATGCTTCTGGTTGCGGTGTATAGGATGGATCGCTCATCAGTTTATTGGACAGTGCTTCTGGTTGCCGTGTATAGGATGGATCGCTCGTCAGTTTATTGGACAGTGCTTCTAGTTGCCGTGTATAGTATGGATCATTCGTCAGTTTATTGCACAGTGCTTCTAATTGCCGTGTATAGGATGGATCATTCGTCAGTTCATTGAACAGTGCTTTAGTTGCGGTTTATAGGATGGATCGCTCGTCAGTTTATTGGACAGTGCTTCTAGTTGCCGTGTATAGGATCGATTGCACGTCAGTTTATTGGACACTGCTTCTAGTTGCCGTGTATAGGGTTGATCGCTCATCAGTTTATTGGACAGTGCTTCTTGATGCTGTGTATAGGAAGGATCGCTCGTTAGTTTATTGGACAGTGCTTCTAGTTGCCGTGTATAGGATGGATCGCTCATCAGTGTATTGGACAGTGCTTCTAGTTGCCGTGTATAGGAAGGATCGCTCGTTAGTTTATTGGACAGTGCTTCTAATTGCCTTGTATAGTATGGATCATTCGTCAGTTTATTGGACAGTGCTTCTAGTTGCCGTGTATAGGATGGATCGCTCGTCAGTTTATTGGACAGTGCTTCTAGTTGTCTTGTATAGGATGGATCACTGGTTAGTTTATTGGACAGTGCTTCTAGTTGCCGTATATGGGATGGATCGCTCGTCAGTTTATTGGACAGTGCTTCTAGTTGCCGTGTATAGGATGGACCGCTCGTCAGTTTATTGGACAGTGCTTCTAGATGCGGTTTATAGGATGAATTGCTCGTCAGTTTATTGGACAATGCTTTGAGTTGCCGTGTATAGGTTGGATCACTCCTCAGTTTATTGGACAGTGCTTCGAGATGCCGTGTATAGGATCGATCTCTCGTCAGTGTATTGGACAGTTCTTCTAGTTGCCGTGTATTTGATGGATCGCTCGTCAGTTTATTGGACAGTGCTTTAGTTGCGGTTTATAGGATGGATCGCTCGTCAGTTTATTGGTCAGTGCTTCTAGTTGCCGTGTATAGGATGGATCGCTCGTCAGTTTATTGGACAGGGCTTCTAGTTGCCGTGTATAGGATGGATTGCTCGTCAGTTTATTGGACAGTGCTTCTAGTTGCCGTGTATAGGATGGATCATTCGTCAGTTTATTGTACAGTGCTTCTAATTGCCGTGTATAGGGTTGATCGCTCATCAGTTTATTGGACAGTGCTTCTTGATGCTGTGTATAGGAAGGATCGCTCGTCAGTTTATTGGACAGTGCTTCTAGTTGCGGTTTATAGGATGAATTGCTCGTCAGTTTATTGGACAATGCTTTGAGTTGCTGTGTATAGGTTGGATCACTCCTCAGTTTATTGGACAGGGCTTCGAGATGCCGTGTATAGGATCGATCTCTCATCAGTGTATTGGACAGTTCTTCTAGTTGCCGTGTATAGGGTTGGTCACTCATTAGTTTATTGGACAGTGCTTCTTGTTGCCGTGTATATGATGGATCGCTCGTCAGTTTATTGGACAATGCTTCTGGTTGCCGTGTACAGGGTTGATCGCTCATCAGTTTATTGGACAGTGCTTCTTGATGCTGTGTATAGGAAGGATCGCTCGTTAGTTTATTGGACAGTGCTTCTAATTGCCTTGTATAGGATGGATCATTTGTCAGTTTATTGGACAGTGCTTCTAGTTGCCGTGTATAGGATGGATCGCTCGTCAGTTTATTGGACACTGCTTCTAGTTGCCGTGTATAGGGTTGATCGCTCATCAGTTTATTGGACAGTGCTTCTTGATGCTGTGTATAGGAAGGATCGCTCGTTAGTTTATTGGACAGTGCTTCTAATTGCCTTGTATAGGATGGATCATTCGTCAGTTTATTGGACAGTGCTTCTAGTTGCCGTGTATAGGATGGATCGATCGTCAGTTTATTGGGCAGTGCTTCTAGTTGCCGTGTATAGGATGGATCACTGGTTAGTTTATTGGACAGTGATTCTAGTTGCCCTATATGGGATGGATCGCTCGTCAGTTTATTGGACAGTGCTTCTAGTTGCCGTGTATAGGATGGATCGCTCGTCAGTGTATTTTACAGTGCTTCTAGTTGCCGTGTATAGGATGGACCGCTCGTTAGTTTATTGGACAGTGCTTCTAGTTCCGGTTTATAGGATGAATTGCTCGTAAGTTTATTGGACAATGCTTTGAGTTGCCGTGTATAGGTTGGATCACTCCTCAGTTTATTTGACAGTGCTTCGAGATGCCGTGTATAGGATGGATCTCTCGTCAGTTTATTGGACAGTTCTTCTAGTTGCCGTGTATAGGGTTGGTCGCTCATTAGTTTATTGGACAGTGCTTCTTGTTGCCGTGTATATGATGGATCGCTCGTCAGTTTATTGGACAATGCTTTAGTTGCGGTTTATAGGATGGATCGCTCGTCAGTTTATTGGACAGTGCTTCTAGTTGTCTTGTATAGGATGGATCACTGGTTAGTTTATTGGACAGTGCTTCTAGTTGCCGTATATGGGATGGATCGCTCGTCAGTTTATTGGACAGTGCTTCTTGTTGCCGTGTATATGATGGATCGCTCGTTAGTTTATTGGACAGTGCTTCTAGTTGCCGTATATGGGATGGATCGCTCGTCAGATAATTGGACAGTGCTTCTAGTTGCCGTGTATAGGATGGACCGCTCGTCAGTTTATTGGACAGTGCTTCTAGATGCGGTTTATAGGATGAATTGCTCGTCAGTTTATTGGACAATGCTTTGAGTTGCCGTGTATAGGTTGGATCACGCCTCAGTTTATTGGACAGTGCTTCGAGATGCCGTGTATAGGATCGATCTCTCGTCAGTGTATTGGACAGTTCTTCTAGTTGCCGTGTATTTGATGGATCGCTCGTCAGTTTATTGGATAGTGCTTTAGCTGCGGTTTATAGGATGGATCGCTCGTCAGTTTATTGGTCAGTGCTTCTAGTTGCCGTGTATAGGATGGATTGCTTGTCAGTTTATTGGACAGTGCTTCTAGTTGCCGTGTATAGGATGGATCATTCATCAGTTTATTGGACAGTGCTTCTAGTTGCCGTGTATAGGATGGATCATTCGTCAGTTTATTGTACAGTGCTTCTAATTGCCGTGTATAGGATGGATCGCTCGTCAGTTTATTGGACAGTGCTTCTAGTTGCCGTGTATAGGATGGATCGCTCATCAGTGTATTGGACAGTGCTTCTAGTTGCCGTGTATAGGATGGATCGCTCATCATTTTATTGGACAGTGCTTCTAGTTGCCGTGTATAGGATGGATCGCTCGTCAGTTTATTGGACAGTGCTTCTAGTTGCGGTTTATAGGATGGATCGCTCATCAGTTTATTGGACAGTGCTTCTAATTGCCGTGTATAGGATGGATCTCTCATCATTTTATTGGACAGTGCTTCTAGTTGCCGTGTATAGGATGGATCGCTCGTCAGTTTATTGGACAGTGCTTCTAGTTGCGGTTTATAGGATGGATCGCTCGTCAGTTTATTGGACAGTGCTTCTAGTTGTCTTGTATAGGATGGATCACTGGTTAGTTTATTGGACAGTGCTTCTAGTTGCCGTATATGGGATGGATCGCTCGTCAGTTTATTGGACAGTGCTTCTAGTTGCCGTGTATAGGATGGACCGCTCGTCAGTTTATTGGACAGTGCTTCTAGATGCGGTTTATAGGATGAATTGCTCGTCAGTTTATTGGACAATGCTTTGAGTTGCCGTGTATAGGTTGGATCACTCCTCAGTTTATTGGACAGTGCTTCGAGATGCCGTGTATAGGATCGATCTCTCGTCAGTGTATTGGACAGTTCTTCTAGTTGCCGTGTATTTGATGGATCGCTCGTCAGTTTATTGGACAGTGCTTTAGTTGCGGTTTATAGGATGGATCGCTCGTCAGTTTATTGGTCAGTGCTTCTAGTTGCCGTGTATAGGATGGATCGCTCGTCAGTTTATTGGACAGGGCTTCTAGTTGCCATGTATAGGATGGATTGCTCGTCAGTTTATTGGACAGTGCTTCTAGTTGCCGTGTATAGGATGGATCATTCGTCAGTTTATTGTACAGTGCTTCTAATTGCCGTGTATAGGGTTGATCTCTCATCAGTTTATTGGACAGTGCTTCTTGATGCTGTGTATAGGAAGGATCGCTCGTCAGTTTATTGGACAGTGCTTCTAGTTGCGGTTTATAGGATGAATTGCTCGTCAGTTTATTGGACAATGCTTTGAGTTGCTGTGTATAGGTTGGATCACTCCTCAGTTTATTGGACAGGGCTTCGAGATGCCGTGTATAGGATCGATCTCTCATCAGTGTATTGGACAGTTCTTCTAGTTGCCGTGTATAGGGTTGGTCACTCATTAGTTTATTGGACAGTGCTTCTTGTTGCCGTGTATATGATGGATCGCTCGTCAGTTTATTGGACAATGCTTCTGGTTGCCGTGTACAGGGTTGATCGCTCATCAGTTTATTGGACAGTGCTTCTTGATGCTGTGTATAGGAAGGATCGCTCGTTAGTTTATTGGACAGTGCTTCTAATTGCCTTGTATAGGATGGATGATTCGTCAGTTTATTGGACAGTGCTTCTAGTTGCCGTGTATAGGATGGATCGCTCGTCAGTTTATTGGACACTGCTTCTAGTTGCCGTGTATAGAGTTGATCGCTCATCAGTTTATTGGACAGTGCTTCTTGATGCTGTGTATAGGAAGGATCGCTCGTTAGTTTATTGGACAGTGCTTCTAATTGCCTTGTATAGGATGGATCATTCGTCAGTTTATTGGACAGTGCTTCTAGTTGCCGTGTATAGGATGGATCGATCGTCAGTTTATTGGGCAGTGCTTCTAGTTGCCGTGTATAGGATGGATCACTGGTTAGTTTATTGGACAGTGCTTCTAGTTGCCCTATATGGGATGGATCGCTCGTCAGTTTATTGGACAGTGCTTCTAGTTGCCGTGTATAGGATGGATCGCTCGTCAGTGTATTTTACAGTGCTTCTAGTTGCCGTGTATAGGATGGACCGCTCGTTAGTTTATTGGACAGTGCTTCTAGTTCCGGTTTATAGGATGAATTGCTCGTAAGTTTATTGGACAATGCTTTGAGTTGCCGTGTATAGGTTGGATCACTCCTTAGTTTATTTGACAGTGCTTCGAGATGCCGTGTATAGGATGGATCTCTCGTCAGTTTATTGGACAGTTCTTCTAGTTGCCGTGTATAGGGTTGGTCGCTCATTAGTTTATTGGACAGTGCTTCTTGTTGCCGTATATATGATGGATCGCTCGTCAGTTTATTGGACAATGCTTTAGTTGCGGTTTATAGGATGGATCGCTCGTCATTTTATTGGACAGTGCTTCTAGTTGTCTTGTATAGGATGGATCACTGGTTAGTTTATTGGACAGTGCTTCTAGTTGCCGTATATGGGATGGATCGCTCGTCAGTTTATTGGACAGTGCTTCTTGTTGCCGTGTATATGATGGATCGCTCGTTAGTTTATTGGACAGTGCTTCTAGTTGCCGTATATGGGATGGATCGCTCGTCAGATAATTGGACAGTGCTTCTAGTTGCCGTATATAGGATGGACCGCTCGTCAGTTTATTGGACAGTGCTTCTAGATGCGGTTTATAGGATGAATTGCTCGTCAGTTTATTGGACAATGCTTTGAGTTGCCGTGTATAGGTTGGATCACGCCTCAGTTTATTGGACAGTGCTTCGAGATGCCGTGTATAGGATCGATCTCTCGTCAGTGTATTGGACAGTTCTTCTAGTTGCCGTGTATTTGATGGATCGCTCGTCAGTTTATTGGATAGTGCTTTAGCTGCGGTTTATAGGATGGATCGCTCGTCAGTTTATTGGTCAGTGCTTCTAGTTGCCGTGTATAGGATGGATTGCTTGTCAGTTTATTGGACAGTGCTTCTAGTTGCCGTGTATAGGATGGATCATTCATCAGTTTATTGGACAGTGCTTCTAGTTGCCGTGTATAGGATGGATCATTCGTCAGTTTATTGTACAGTGCTTCTAATTGCCGTGTATAGGATGGATCGCTCGTCAGTTTATTGGACAGTGCTTCTAGTTGCCGTGTATAGGATGGATCGCTCATCAGTGTATTGGACAGTGCTTCTAGTTGCCGTGTATAGGATGGATCGCTCATCATTTTATTGGACAGTGCTTCTAGTTGCCGTGTATAGGATGGATCGCTCGTCAGTTTATTGGACAGTGCTTCTAGTTGCGGTTTATAGGATGGATCGCTCATCAGTTTATTGGACAGTGCTTCTAATTGCCGTGTATAGGATGGATCTCTCATCATTTTATTGGACAGTGCTTCTAGTTGCCGTGTATAGGATGGATCGCTCGTCAGTTTATTGGACAGTGCTTCTAGTTGCGGTTTATAGGATGGATCGCTCGTCAGTTTATTGGACAGTGCTTCTAGTTGCCGTGTATAGGGTTGATCGCTCATCAGTATATTGGACAGTGCTTCTTGATGCTGTGTATAGGAAGCATCGCTCCTTAGTTTATTGGACAGTGCTTCTAATTGCCTTGCATAGGATGGATCATTCGTCAGTTTATTGGACAGTGCTTCTAGTTGCTGTGTATAGGATGGATCAATCATCAGTTTATTGGACAGTGCTTCTAGTTGCCGTGTATAGGATGGATCACTCGTTAGTTTATTGGACAGTGCTTCTAGTTGCCGTATATGGGATGGATCGCTCGTCAGTTTATTGGACAGTGCTTCTAGTGGCCGTGTATAGGATGAATCGCTCGTCAGTGTATTTTACAGTGATTCTAGTTGCCGTGTATAGGATGGACCGCTCGTCAGTTTATTGGACAGTGCTTCTAGTTCCGGTTTATAGGATGAATTGCTCGTCAGTTTATTGGACAATGCTTTGAGTTGCCGTGTATAGGTTGGATCACTCCTCAGTTTCTTGGACAGTGCTTCGAGGTGCCGTGTATAGGATGGATCTCTCGTCAGTTTATTGGACAGTTCTTCTAGTTGCCGTGTATAGGGTTGGTCGCTCATTAGTTTATTGGACAGTGCTTCTTGTTGCCGTGCTTTAGGATGGATCGCTCGTCAGTTTACTGGACAGTGGTTCTAGTTGCCGTGTATGGGATGGATCGCTCGTCAGTTTAATGGACAGTGCTTCTAGTTGCCGTGTATAGGGTTGATCGCTCGTCAGTTTATTGGATAGTTCTTCTAGTTGCCGTGAACAGAATGGATCGCTCGTCAGTTTATTGGACAGTGTTTCTAGTTGCTGTGTATAGGATGGAACGCTCGTCAGTTTATTGGACAGTACTTCTAGTTGCCGTGTATAGGATGGATCATTCGTCAGTTTATTGGACAGTGTTTCTAGTTGCCGTGTATAGGATGGATCGCTCGTCAGTTTATTGGACAGTACTTCTAGTTGCCGTGTATAGGATGGATCGCTCGTTAGTTTATTGGACAGTGCTTCTAGTTGCGGTTTATAGGATGAATTGCTCGTCAGTTTATTGGACAATGCTTTGAGTTGCTGCGTATAGGTTGGATCACTCCTCAGTTTTTTGGACAGGGCTTCGAGATGCCGTGTATAGGATAGATCTCTCATCAGTGTATTGGACAGTTCTTCTAGTTGCCGTGTATAGGGTTGTTCACTCATTAGTTGATTGGACAGTGCTTCTTGTTGCCGTGTATATGATGGATCGCTCGTCAGTTTATTGGACAATGCTTCTGGTTGCGGTGTATAGGAAGGATCGCTCGTCAGTTTATTGGACAGTGCTTCTAGTTGCCGTGTATATGATGGATCGCTCGTCAGTTTATTGGACAATGCTTCTGGTTGCGGTGTATAGGAAGGATCGCTCGTCAGTTTATTGGACAGTGCTTCTAGTTGCCGTGTATAGTATGGATCATTCGTCAGTTTATTGCACAGTGCTTCTAATTGCCGTGTATAGGATGGATCATTCGTCAGTTCATTGAACAGTGCTTTAGTTGCGGTTTATAGGATGGATCGCTCGTCAGTTTATTGGACAGTGCTTCTAGTTGCCGTGTATAGGATGGATCGCTCGTCAGTTTATTGGACAGTGCTTCTAGTTGCCGTGTATAGGATGGATCGCTCGTCAGTTTATTGGACAGTGCTTCTAGTTGCCGTGCTTTAGGATGGATCGCTCGTCAGTTTATTGGACAGTGCTTCTAGATGCCGTGCTTTAGGATGGATCGCTCGTCAGTTTATTGGACAGTACTTCTAGTTGCCGTGTATAGGATCGATCGCTCGTCAGTTTATTGGACACTGCTTCTAGTTGCCGTGTATAGGGTTGATCGCTCATCAGTTTATTGGACAGTTCTTCTTGATGCTGTGTATAGGAAGGATCGCTCGTTAGTTTATTGGACAGTGCTCCTAGTTGCCGTGTATAGGATGGATCGCTCATCAGTGTATTGGACAGTGCTGCTAGTTGCCGTGTATAGGAAGGATCGCTCGTTAGTTTATTGGACAGTGCTTCTAATTGCCTTGTATAGGATGGATCATTCGTCAGTTTATTGGACAGTGCTTCTAGTTGCCGTGTATAGGATGGATCGCTCGTCAGTTTATTGGACAGTGCTTCTAGTTGTCTTGTATAGGATGGATCACTGGTTAGTTTATTGGACAGTGCTTCTAGTTGCCGTATATGGGATGGATCGCGCGTCAGTTTATTGGACAGTGCTTCTAGTTGCCGTGTATAGGATGGACCGCTCGTCAGTTTATTGGACAGCGCTTCTAGATGCGGTTTATAGGATGAATTGCTCGTCAGTTTATTGGACAATGCTTTGAGTTGCCGTGTATAGGTTGGATCACTCCTCAGTTTATTGGACAGTGCTTCGAGATGCCAAGTATAGGATCGATCTCTCGTCAGTGTATTGGACAGTTCTTCTAGTTGCCGTGTATTTGATGGATCGCTCGTCAGTTTATTGGACAGTGCTTTAGTTGCGGTTTATAGGATGGATCGCTCGTCAGTTTATTGGTCAGTGCTTCTAGTTGCCGTGTATAGGATGGATCGCTCGTCAGTTTATTGGACAGTGCTTCTAGTTGCCGTGTATAGGATGGATTGCTCGTCAGTTTATTGGACAGTGCTTCTAGTGGCCGTGTATAGGATGGATCATTCGTCAGTTTATTGTACAGTGCTTCTAGTTGCCGTGTATAGGATGAATCGCTGGTCAGTGTATTTTACAGTGCTTCTAGTTGCCGTGTATAGGATGGATCGCTCGTCAGTTTATTGGACAGTGCTTCTAGTTGCCGTGTATAGGATGAATCGCTGGTCAGTGTATTTTACAGTGCTTCTAGTTGCCGTGTATAGGATGGATCGCTCGTCAGTTTATTGGACAGTGCTTCTAGTTGCGGTTTATAGGATGGATCGCTCGTCAGTTTATTGGACAGTGCTTCTAATTGCCGTGTATAGGGTTGATCGCTCATCAGTATATTGGACAGTGCTTCTTGATGCTGTGTATAGGAAGGATCGCTCGTTAGTTTATTGGACAGTGCTTCTAATTGCCTTGCATAGGATGGATCATTCGTCAGTTTATTGGACAGTGCTTCTAGTTGCCGTGTATAGGATGGATCGATCGTCAGTTTATTGGACAGTGCTTCTAGTTGCTGTGTATAGGATGTATCACTCGTTAGTTTATTGGACAGTGCTTCTAGTTGCCGTATATGGGATGGATCGCTTGTCAGTTTATTGGACAGTGCTTCTAGTTGCCGTGTATAGGATGAATCGCTCGTCAGTGTATTTTACAGTGCTTCTAGTTGCCGTGTATAGGATGGACCGCTCGTCAGTTTATTGGACAGTGCTTCTACTTCCGGTTTATAGGATGAATTGCTCATCAGTTTTTTGGACAATGCTTTGAGTTGTCGTGTATAGGTTGGATCACTCCTCAGTTTATTGGACAGTGCTTCGAGATGCCGTGTATAGGATGGATCTCTCGTCAGTTTATTGGACAGTTCTTCTAGTTGCCGTGTATAGGGTTGGTCGCTCATTAGTTTATTGGACTGTGCTTCTTGTTTCCGTGCTTTAGGATGGATCGCTCGTCAGTTTATTGGACAGTGCTTATAGGTGCGGTGTATAGGATGGATCGCTCGTCAGTTTACTGGACAGTGCTTCTAGTTGCCGTGTATGGGATGGATCGCTCGTCAGTTTAATGGACAGTGCTTCTAGTTGCCGTGTATAGGGTTGATCACTCGTCAGTTTATTGGACAGTGCTTCTAGTTGCCCTGAACAGGATGGATCGCTCGTCAGTTTATTGGACAGTGTTTCTAGTTGCCGTGTATAGGATGGATCGCTCGTCAGTTTATTGGACAGTACTTCTAGTTGCCGTGTATAGGATGGATCTTTCGTCAGTTTATTGGACAGTGCTTCTAGTTGCGGTTTATAGGATGAATTGCTCGTCAGTTTATTGGACAATGCTTTGAGTTGCTGTGTATAGGTTGGATCACTCCTCAGTTTATTGGACAGGGCTTCGAGATGCCGTGTATAGGATCGATCTCTCATCAGTGTATTGGACAGTTCTTCTAGTTGCCGTGTATAGGGTTGGTCACTCATTAGTTTATTCGACAGTGCTTCTTGTTGCCGTGTATATGATGGATCGCTCGTCAGTTTATTGGACAATGCTTCTGGTTGCGGTGTATAGGATGGATCGCTCGTCAGTTTATTGGACAGTGCTTCTAGTTGCCGTGTATAGTATGGATCATTCGTCAGTTTATTGCACAGTGCTTCTAATTGCCGTGTATAGGATGGATCATTCGTCAGTTCATTGAACAGTGCTTTAGTTGCGGTTTATAGGATGGATCGCTCGTCAGTTTATTGGACAGTGCTTCTAGTTGCCGTGTATAGGATGGATCGCTCGTCAGTTTATTGGACAGTGCTTCTAGTTGCCGTGCTTTAGGATGGATCGCTCGTCAGTTTATTGGACAGTACTTCTAGTTGCAGTGTATAGGATCGATCGCACGTCAGTTTATTGGACACTGCTTCTTGTTGCCGTGTATAGGGTTGATCGCTCATCAGTTTATTGGACAGTGCTTCTTGATGCTGTGTATAGGAAGGATCGGTCGTTAGTTTATTGGACAGTGCTTCTAATTGCCTTGTATAGGATGGATCATTCGTCAGTTTATTGGACAGTGCTTCTAGTTGCCGTGTATAGGATGGATCACTGGTTAGTTTATTGGACAGTGCTTCTACTTGCCCTATATGTGATGGATCGCTCGTCAGTTTATTGGACAGTGCTTCTAGTTGCCGTGTATAGGATGGATCGCTCGTCAGTGTATTTTACAGTGCTTCTAGTTGCCGTGTATAGGATGGACCGCTCGTCAGTTTATTGGACAGTGCTTCTAGTTCCGGTTTATAGGATGAATTGCTCGTAAGTTTATTGGACAATGCTTTGAGTTGCCGTGTATAGGTTGGATCACTCCTTAGTTTATTTGACAGTGCTTCGAGATGCCGTGTATAGGATGGATCTCTCGTCAGTTTATTGGACAGTTCTTCTAGTTGCCGTGTATAGGGTTGGTCGCTCATTAGTTTATTGGACAGTGCTTCTTGTTGCCGTGTATATGATGGATCGCTCGTCAGTTTATTGGACAATGCTTTAGTTGCGGTTTATAGGATGGATCGCTCGTCAGTTTATTGGGCAGTGCTTCTAGTTGTCTTGTATAGGATGGATCACTGGTTAGTTTATTGGACAGTGCTTCTAGTTGCCGTATATGGGATGGATCGCTCGTCAGTTTATTGGACAGTGCTTCTTGTTGCCGTGTATATGATGGATCGCTCGTTAGTTTATTGGACACTGCTTCTAGTTGCCGTATATGGGATGGTTCGCTCGTCAGTTTATTGGACAGTGCTTCTAGTTGCCGTGTATAGGATGGACCGCTCGTCAGTTTATTGGACAGTGCTTCTAGATGCGGTTTATAGGATGAATTGCTCGTCAGTTTATTGGACAATGCTTTGAGTTGCCGTGTATAGGTTGGATCACTCCTCAGTTTATTGGACAGTGCTTCGAGATGCCGTGTATCGGATCGATCTCTCGTCAGTGTATTGGACAGTTCTTCTAGTTGCCGTGTATTTGATGGATCGCTCGTCAGTTTATTGGATAGTGCTTTAGTTGCGGTTTATAGGATGGATCGCTCGTCAGTTTATTGGTCAGTGCTTCTAGTTGCCGTGTATAGGATGGATTGCTTGTCAGTTTATTGGACAGTGCTTCTAGTTGCCGTGTATAGGATGGATCATTCGTCAGTTTATTGGACAG
This sequence comes from Hemitrygon akajei, assembly GCF_048418815.1. Lineage (NCBI taxonomy): Eukaryota > Metazoa > Chordata > Chondrichthyes > Myliobatiformes > Dasyatidae > Hemitrygon > Hemitrygon akajei. The sequence goes on along the minus strand of NC_133143.1, from coordinate 9,856,059 downwards.
TGCTTCTAGTTGCCGTGTATAGGATGGATCATTCGTCAGTTTATTGTACAGTGCTTCTAATTGCCGTGTATAGGATGGATCGCTCGTCAGTTTATTGGACAGTGCTTCTAGTTGCCGTGTATAGGATGGATCGCTCATCAGTGTATTGGACAGTGTTTCTAGTTGCCGTGTATAGGATGGATCGCTCATCATTTTATTGGACAGTGCTTCTAGTCGCCGTGTATAGGATGGATCGCTCGTCAGTTTATTGGACAGTGCTTCTAGTTGCGGTTTATAGGATGGATCGCTCATCAGTTTATTGGACAGTGCTTCTAATTGCCGTGTATACAATGGATCTCTCATCATTTTATTGGACAGTGCTTCTAGTTGCCGTGTATAGGATGGATCGCTCGTCAGTTTATTGGACAGTGCTTCTAGTTGCGGTCTATAGGATGTATCGCTCGTCAGTTTATTGGTCAGTGCTTCTAGTTGCCGTGTATAGGGTTGATCGCTCATCAGTATAATGGACAGTGCTTCTTGATGCTGTGTATAGGAAGCATCGCTCCTTAGTTTATTGGACAGTGCTTCTAATTGCCTTGCATAGGATGGATCATTCGTCAGTTTATTGGACAGTGCTTCTCGTTGCTGTGTATAGGATGGATCGATCATCAGTTTATTGGACAGTGCTTCTAGTTGCCGTGTATAGGATGGATCACTCGTTAGTTTATTGGACAGTGCTTCTAGTTGCCGTATATGGGATGGATCGCTCGTCAGTTTATTGGCCAGTGCTTCTAGTGGCCGTGTATAGGATGAATCGCTCGTCAGTGTATTTTACAGTGATTCTAGTTGCCGTGTATAGGATGGACCGCTCGTCAGTTCATTGGACAGTGCTTCTAGTTCCGGTTTATAGGATGAATTGCTCGTCAGTTTATTGGACAATGCTTTGAGTTGCCGTGTATAGGTTGGATCACTCCACAGTTTCTTAGACAGTGCTTCGAGGTGCCGTGTATAGGATGGATCTCTCGTCAGTTTATTGGACAGTGCTTCTAGTTGCCGTGTATAGGATGGATCATTCGTCAGTTTATTGGACAGTGCTTCTAGTTGCCGTGTATAGGATGGATCGCTCGTCAGTTTATTGGACAGTGCTTCTAGTTGCCGTGCTTTAGGATGGATCGCTCGTCAGTTTATTGGACAGTGCTTCTAGTTGCCGTGCTTTAGGATGGATCGCTCGTCAGTTTATTGGACAGTACTTCTAGTTGCAGTGTATAGGATCGATCGCACGTCAGTTTATTGGACACTGCTTCTTGTTGCCGTGTATAGGGTTGATCGCTCATCAGTTTATTGGACAGTGCTTCTTGATGCTGTGTATAGGAAGGATCGGTCGTTAGTTTATTGGACAGTGCTTCTAATTGCCTTGTATAGGATGGATCATTCGTCAGTTTATTGGACAGTGCTTCTAGTTGCCGTGTATAGGATGGATCACTGGTTAGTTTATTGGACAGTGCTTCTAGTTGCCCTATATGTGATGGATCGCTCGTCAGTTTATTGGACAGTGCTTCTAGTTGCCGTGTATAGGATGGATCGCTCGTCAGTGTATTTTACAGTGCTTCTAGTTGCCGTGTATAGGATGGACCGCTCGTCAGTTTATTGGACAGTGCTTCTAGTTCCGGTTTATAGGATGAATTGCTCGTAAGTTTATTGGACAATGCTTTGAGTTGCCGTGTATAGGTTGGATCACTCCTTAGTTTATTTGACAGTGCTTCGAGATGCCGTGTATAGGATGGATCTCTCGTCAGTTTATTGGACAGTTCTTCTAGTTGCCGTGTATAGGGTTGGTAGCTCATTAGTTTATTGGACAGTGCTTCTTGTTGCCGTGTATATGATGGATCGCTCGTCAGTTTATTGGACAATGCTTTAGTTGCGGTTTATAGGATGGATCGCTCGTCAGTTTATTGGACAGTGCTTCTAGTTGTCTTGTATAGGATGGATCACTGGTTAGTTTATTGGACAGTGCTTCTAGTTGCCGTATATGGGATGGATCGCTCGTCAGTTTATTGGACAGTGCTTCTTGTTGCCGTGTATATGATGGATCGCTCGTTAGTTTATTGGACACTGCTTCTAGTTGCCGTATATGGGATGGATCGCTCGTCAGTTTATTGGCCAGTGCTTCTAGTGGCCGTGTATAGGATGAATCGCTCGTCAGTGTATTTTACAGTGATTCTAGTTGCCGTGTATAGGATGGACCGCTCGTCAGTTCATTGGACAGTGCTTCTAGTTCCGGTTTATAGGATGAATTGCTCGTCAGTTTATTGGACAATGCTTTGAGTTGCCGTGTATAGGTTGGATCACTCCACAGTTTCTTAGACAGTGCTTCGAGGTGCCGTGTATAGGATGGATCTCTCGTCAGTTTATTGGACAGTTCTTCTAGTTGCCGTGTATAGGGTTGGTCGCTCATTAGTTTATTGGACAATGCTTCTTGTTGCCGTGCTTTACGATGGATCGCTCGTCAGTTTACGGGACAGTGCTTCTAGTTGCCGTGTATGGGATGGATCGCTCGTCAGTTTAATGGACAGTGCTTCTAGTTGCCGTGTATAGGGTTGATCGCTCGTCAGTTTATTGGACAGTGCTTCTAGTTGCCGTGAACAGGATGGATCGCTCGTCAGTTTATTGGACAGTGTTTCTAGTTGCCGTGTATAGGATGGAACGCTCGTCAGTTTATTGGACAGTACTTCTAGTTGCCGTGTATAGGATGGATCATTCGTCAGTTTATTGGACAGTGTTTCTAGTTGCCGTCTATAGGATGGATCGCTCGTCAGTTTATTGGACAGTACTTCTAGTTGCCGTGTATAGGATGGATCGCTCGTTAGTTTATTGGACAGTGCTTCTAGTTGCGGTTTATAGGATGAATTGCTCGTCAGTTTATTGGACAATGCTTTGAGTTGCTGTGTATAGGTTGGATCACTCCTCAGTTTTTTGGACAGGGCTTCGAGATGCCGTGTATAGGATCGATCTCTCATCAGTGTATTGGACAGTTCTTCTTGTTGCCGTGTATAGGGTTGGTCACTCATTAGTTTATTGGACAGTGCTTCTTGTTGCCGTGTATATGATGGATCGCTCGTCAGTTTATTGGACAATGCTTCTGGTTGCGGTGTATAGGATGGATCGCTCGTCAGTTTATTGGACAGTGCTTCTAATTGCCGTGTATAGGATGGATCATTCGTCAGTTCATTGAACAGTGCTTTAGTTGCGGTTTATAGGATGGATCGCTCGTCAGTTTATTGGACAGTGCTTCTAGTTGCCGTGTACAGGATGGATCGCTCGTCAGTTTATTGGACAGTGCTTCTAGTTGCTGTGCTTTAGGATGGATCGCTCGTCAGTTTATTGGACAGTGCTTCTAGTTGCCGTGCATAGGATGGATCACTCGTTAGTTTATTGGACAGTGCTTCTTGTTGCCCTATATGGGATGGATCGCTCGTCAGTTTATTGGACAGTGCTTCTAGTTGCCGTGTATAGGATCGATCGCACGTCAGTTTATTGGACACTGCTTCTAGTTGCCGTGTATAGGGTTGATCGCTCATCAGTTTATTGGACAGTGATTCTTGATGCTGTGTATAGGAAGGATCGCTCGTTAGTTTATTGGACAGTGCTTCTAGTTGCCGTGTATAGGATGGATCGCTCATCAGTGTATTGGACAGTGCTTCTAGTTGCCGTGTATAGGATGGACCGCTCGTCAGTTCATTGGACAGTGCTTCTAGTTCCGGTTTATAGGATGAATTGCTCGTCAGTTTATTGGACAATGCTTTGAGTTGCCGTGTATAGGTTGGATCACTCCACAGTTTCTTAGACAGTGCTTCGAGGTGCCGTGTATAGGATGGATCTCTCGTCAGTTTATTGGACAGTTCTTCTAGTTGCCGTGTATAGGGTTGGTCGCTCATTAGTTTATTGGACAATGCTTCTTGTTGCCGTGCTTTACGATGGATCGCTCGTCAGTTTACTGGACAGTGCTTCTAGTTGCCGTGTATGGGATGGATCGCTCGTCAGTTTAATGGACAGTGCTTCTAGTTGCCGTGTATAGGGTTGATCGCTCGTCAGTTTATTGGACAGTGCTTCTAGTTGCCGTGAACAGGATGGATCGCTCGTCAGTTTATTGGACAGTGTTTCTAGTTGCCGTGTATAGGATGGAACGCTCGTCAGTTTATTGGACAGTACTTCTAGTTGCCGTGTATAGGATGGATCATTCGTCAGTTTATTGGACAGTGTTTCTAGTTGCCGTCTATAGGATGGATCGCTCGTCAGTTTATTGGACAGTACTTCTAGTTGCCGTGTATAGGATGGATCGCTCGTTAGTTTATTGGACAGTGCTTCTAGTTGCGGTTTATAGGATGAATTGCTCGTCAGTTTATTGGACAATGCTTTGAGTTGCTGTGTATAGGTTGGATCACTCCTCAGTTTTTTGGACAGGGCTTCGAGATGCCGTGTATAGGATCGATCTCTCATCAGTGTATTGGACAGTTCTTCTTGTTGCCGTGTATAGGGTTGGTCACTCATTAGTTTATTGGACAGTGCTTCTTGTTGCCGTGTATATGATGGATCGCTCGTCAGTTTATTGGACAATGCTTCTGGTTGCGGTGTATAGGATGGATCGCTCGTCAGTTTATTGGACAGTGCTTCTAATTGCCGTGTATAGGATGGATCATTCGTCAGTTCATTGAACAGTGCTTTAGTTGCGGTTTATAGGATGGATCGCTCGTCAGTTTATTGGACAGTGCTTCTAGTTGCCGTGTATAGGATGGATCGCTCGTCAGTTTATTGGACAGTGCTTCTAGTTGCTGTGCTTTAGGATGGATCGCTCGTCAGTTTATTGGACAGTGCTTCTAGTTGCCGTGCATAGGATGGATCACTCGTTAGTTTATTGGACAGTGCTTCTTGTTGCCCTATATGGGATGGATCGCTCGTCAGTTTATTGGACAGTGCTTCTAGTTGCCGTGTATAGGATCGATCGCACGTCAGTTTATTGGACACTGCTTCTAGTTGCCGTGTATAGGGTTGATCGCTCATCAGTTTATTGGACAGTGATTCTTGATGCTGTGTATAGGAAGGATCGCTCGTTAGTTTATTGGACAGTGCTTCTAGTTGCCGTGTATAGGATGGATCGCTCATCAGTGTATTGGACAGTGCTTCTAGTTGCCGTGTATAGGATGGATCGCTCGTCAGTTTATTGGACAGTGCTTCTAGTTGCGGTTTATAGGATGGATAGCTCATCAGTTTATTGGACAGTGCTTCTAATTGCCGTGTATAGGATGGATCTCTCATCATTTTATTGGACAGTGCTTCTAGTTGCCGTGTATAGGATGGATCGATCGTCAGTTTATTGGACAGTGCTTCTAGTTGCCGTGTATAGGATGGATCACTGGTTAGTTTATTGGACAGTGCTTCTAGTTGCCCTATATGGGATGGATCGCTCGTCAGTTTATTGGACAGTGCTTCTAGTTGCCGTGTATAGGATGGATCGCTCGTCAGTGTATTTTACAGTGCTTCTAGTTGCCGTGTATAGGATGGACCGCTCGTCAGTTTATTGGACAGTGCTTCTAGTTCCGGTTTATAGCATGAATTGCTCGTAAGTTTATTGGACAATGCTTTGAGTTGCCGTGTATAGGTTGGATCACTCCTTAGTTTATTTGACAGTGCTTCGAGATGCCGTGTATTGGATGGATCTCTCGTCAGTTTATTGGACAGTTCTTCTAGTTGCCGTGTATAGGGTTGGTCGCTCATTAGTTTATTGGACAGTGCTTCTTGTTGCCGTGTATATGATGGATCGCTCGTCAGTTTATTGGACAATGCTTTAGTTGCGGTTTATAGGATGGATCGCTCGTCAGTTTATTGGACAGTGCTTCTAGTTGTCTTGTATAGGATGGATCACTGTTTAGTTTATTGGACAGTGCTTCTAGTTGCCGTATATGGGATGGATCGCTCGTCAGTTTATTGGACAGTGCTTCTTGTTGCCGTGTATATGATGGATCGCTCGTTAGTTTATTGGACAGTGCTTCTAGTTGCCGTATATGGGATGGATCGCTCGTCAGTTTATTGGACAGTGCTTCTAGTTGCCGTGTATAGGATGGACCTCTCGTCAGTTTATTGGACAGTGCTTCTAGATGCGGTTTATAGGATGAATTGCTCGTCAGTTTATTGGACAATGCTTTGAGTTGCCGTGTATAGGTTGGATCACTCCTCAGTTTATTGGACAGTGCTTCGAGATGCCGTGTATAGGATCGATCTCTCGTCAGTGTATTGGACAGTTCTTCTAGTTGCCGTGTATTTGATGGATCGCTCGTCAGTTTATTGGACAGTGCTTTAGTTGCGGTTTATAGGATGGATCGCTCGTCAGTTTATTGGTCAGTGCTTCTAGTTGCCGTGTATAGGATGGATTGCTTGTCAGTTTATTGGACAGTGCTTCTAGTTGCCGTGTATAGGATGGATCATTCGTCAGTTTATTGGGCAGTGCTTCTAGTTGCCGTGTATAGGATGGATCATTCGTCAGTTTATTTTACAGTGCTTCTAATTGCCGTGTATAGGATGGATCGCTCGTCAGTTTATTGGACAGTGCTTCTAGTTGCCGTGTATAGGATGGATCGCTCATCAGTGTATTGGACAGTGCTTCTAGTTGCCGTGTATAGGATGGATCGCTCATCATTTTATTGGACAGTGCTTCTAGTTGCCGTGTATAGGATGGATCGCTCGTCAGTTTATTGGACAGTGCTTCTAGTTGCGGTTTATAGGATGGATCGCTCATCAGTTTATTGGACAGTGCTTCTAATTGCCGTGAATAGGATGGATCGCTCATCATTTTATTGGACAGTGCTTCTAGTTGCCGTGTATAGGATGGATCGCTCGTCAGTTTATTGGACAGTGCTACTAGTTGCGGTTTATAGGATGGATCGCTCGTCAGTTTATTGGACAGTGCTTCTAGTTGCCGTGTATAGGGTTGATCGCTCATCAGTATATTGGACAGTGCTTCTTGATGCTGTGTATAGGAAGAATCGCTCCTTAGTTTATTGGACAGTGCTTCTAATTGCCTTGCATAGGATGGATCATTCGTCAGTTTATTGGACAGTGCTTCTAGTTGCTGTGTATAGGATGGGTCGATCATCAGTTTATTGGACAGTGCTTCTAGTTGCCGTGTATAGGATGGATCACTCGTTAGTTTATTGGACAGTGCTTCTAGTTGCCGTATATGGGATGGATCGCTCGTCAGTTTATTGGACAGTGCTTCTAGTGGCCGTGTATAGGATGAATCGCTCGTCAGTGTATTTTACAGTGATTCTAGTTGCCGTGTATAGGATGGACCGCTCGTCAGTTTATTGGACAGTGCTTCTAGTTCCGGTTTATAGGATGAATTGCTCGTCAGTTTATTGGACAATGCTTTGAGTTGCCGTGTATAGGTTGGATCACTCCTCAGTTTCTTGGACAGTGCTTCGAGGTGCCGTGTATAGGATGGATCTCTCGTCAGTTTATTGGACAGTTCGTCTAGTTGCCGTGTATAGGGTTGGTCGCTCATTAGTTTATTGGACAGGGCTTCTTGTTGCCGTGCTTTAGGATGGATCGCTCGTCAGTTTACTGGACAGTGCTTCTAGTTGCCGTGTATGGGATGGATCGCTCGTCAGTTTAATGGACAGTGCTTCTAGTTGCCGTGTATAGGGTTGATCGCTCGTCAGTTTATTGGACATTGCTTCTAGTTGCAGTGAACAGGATGGATCGCTCGTCAGTTTATTGGACAGTGTTTCTAGTTGCCGTGTATAGGATGGAACACTCGTCAGTTTATTGGACAGTACTGCTAGTTGCCGTGTATAGGATGGATCATTCGTCAGTTTATTGGACAGTGTTTCTAGTTGCCGTGTATAGGATGGATCGCTCGTCAGTTTATTGGACAGTACTTCTAGTTGCCGTGTATAGGATGGATCGCTCGTTAGTTTATTGGACAGTGCTTCTAGTTGCGGTTTATAGGATGAATTGCTCGTCAGTTTATTGTACAATGCTTTGAGTTGCTGTGTATAGGTTGGATCACTCCTCAGTTTTTTGGACAGGGCTTCGAGATGCCGTGTATAGGATCGATCTCTCATCAGTGTATTGGACAGTTCTTCTAGTTGCCGTGTATAGGGTTGGTCACTCATTAGTTTATTGGACAGTGATTCTTGATGCTGTGTATAGGAAGGATCGCTCGTTAGTTTATTGGACAGTGCTTCTAGTTGCCGTGTATAGGATGGATCGCTCATCAGTGTATTGGACAGTGCTTCTAGTTGCCGTGTATAGGATGGATCGCTCGTCAGTTTATTGGACAGTGCTTCTAGTTGCGGTTTATAGGATGGATAGCTCATCAGTTTATTGGACAGTGCTTCTAATTGCCGTGTATAGGATGGATCTCTCATCATTTTATTGGACAGTGCTTCTAGTTGCCGTGTATAGGATGGATCGATCGTCAGTTTATTGGACAGTGCTTCTAGTTGCCGTGTATAGGATGGATCACTGGTTAGTTTATTGGACAGTGCTTCTAGTTGCCCTATATGGGATGGATCGCTCGTCAGTTTATTGGACAGTGCTTCTAGTTGCCGTGTATAGGATGGATCGCTCGTCAGTGTATTTTACAGTGCTTCTAGTTGCCGTGTATAGGATGGACCGCTCGTCAGTTTATTGGACAGTGCTTCTAGTTCCGGTTTATAGCATGAATTGCTCGTAAGTTTATTGGACAATGCTTTGAGTTGCCGTGTATAGGTTGGATCACTCCTTAGTTTATTTGACAGTGCTTCGAGATGCCGTGTATTGGATGGATCTCTCGTCAGTTTATTGGACAGTTCTTCTAGTTGCCGTGTATAGGGTTGGTCGCTCATTAGTTTATTGGACAGTGCTTCTTGTTGCCGTGTATATGATGGATCGCTCGTCAGTTTATTGGACAATGCTTTAGTTGCGGTTTATAGGATGGATCGCTCGTCAGTTTATTGGACAGTGCTTCTAGTTGTCTTGTATAGGATGGATCACTGTTTAGTTTATTGGACAGTGCTTCTAGTTGCCGTATATGGGATGGATCGCTCGTCAGTTTATTGGACAGTGCTTCTTGTTGCCGTGTATATGATGGATCGCTCGTTAGTTTATTGGACAGTGCTTCTAGTTGCCGTATATGGGATGGATCGCTCGTCAGTTTATTGGACAGTGCTTCTAGTTGCCGTGTATAGGATGGACCTCTCGTCAGTTTATTGGACAGTGCTTCTAGATGCGGTTTATAGGATGAATTGCTCGTCAGTTTATTGGACAATGCTTTGAGTTGCCGTGTATAGGTTGGATCACTCCTCAGTTTATTGGACAGTGCTTCGAGATGCCGTGTATAGGATCGATCTCTCGTCAGTGTATTGGACAGTTCTTCTAGTTGCCGTGTATTTGATGGATCGCTCGTCAGTTTATTGGACAGTGCTTTAGTTGCGGTTTATAGGATGGATCGCTCGTCAGTTTATTGGTCAGTGCTTCTAGTTGCCGTGTATAGGATGGATTGCTTGTCAGTTTATTGGACAGTGCTTCTAGTTGCCGTGTATAGGATGGATCATTCGTCAGTTTATTGGGCAGTGCTTCTAGTTGCCGTGTATAGGATGGATCATTCGTCAGTTTATTTTACAGTGCTTCTAATTGCCGTGTATAGGATGGATCGCTCGTCAGTTTATTGGACAGTGCTTCTAGTTGCCGTGTATAGGATGGATCGCTCATCAGTGTATTGGACAGTGCTTCTAGTTGCCGTGTATAGGATGGATCGCTCATCATTTTATTGGACAGTGCTTCTAGTTGCCGTGTATAGGATGGATCGCTCGTCAGTTTATTGGACAGTGCTTCTAGTTGCGGTTTATAGGATGGATCGCTCATCAGTTTATTGGACAGTGCTTCTAATTGCCGTGAATAGGATGGATCTCTCATCATTTTATTGGACAGTGCTTCTAGTTGCCGTGTATAGGATGGATCGCTCGTCAGTTTATTGGACAGTGCTACTAGTTGCGGTTTATAGGATGGATCGCTCGTCAGTTTATTGGACAGTGCTTCTAGTTGCCGTGTATAGGGTTGATCGCTCATCAGTATATTGGACAGTGCTTCTTGATGCTGTGTATAGGAAGAATCGCTCCTTAGTTTATTGGACAGTGCTTCTAATTGCCTTGCATAGGATGGATCATTCGTCAGTTTATTGGACAGTGCTTCTAGTTGCTGTGTATAGGATGGATCGATCATCAGTTTATTGGACAGTGCTTCTAGTTGCCGTGTATAGGATGGATCACTCGTTAGTTTATTGGACAGTGCTTCTAGTTGCCGTATATGGGATGGATCGCTCGTCAGTTTATTGGACAGTGCTTCTAGTGGCCGTGTATAGGATGAATCGCTCGTCAGTGTATTTTACAGTGATTCTAGTTGCCGTGTATAGGATGGACCGCTCGTCAGTTTATTGGACAGTGCTTCTAGTTCCGGTTTATAGGATGAATTGCTCGTCAGTTTATTGGACAATGCTTTGAGTTGCCGTGTATAGGTTGGATCACTCCTCAGTTTCTTGGACAGTGCTTCGAGGTGCCGTGTATAGGATGGATCTCTCGTCAGTTTATTGGACAGTTCGTCTAGTTGCCGTGTATAGGGTTGGTCGCTCATTAGTTTATTGGACAGGGCTTCTTGTTGCCGTGCTTTAGGATGGATCGCTCGTCAGTTTACTGGACAGTGCTTCTAGTTGCCGTGTATGGGATGGATCGCTCGTCAGTTTAATGGACAGTGCTTCTAGTTGCCGTGTATAGGGTTGATCGCTCGTCAGTTTATTGGACATTGCTTCTAGTTGCAGTGAACAGGATGGATCGCTCGTCAGTTTATTGGACAGTGTTTCTAGTTGCCGTGTATAGGATGGAACACTCGTCAGTTTATTGGACAGTACTGCTAGTTGCCTTGTATAGGATGGATCATTCGTCAGTTTATTGGACAGTGTTTCTAGTTGCCGTGTATAGGATGGATCGCTCGTCAGTTTATTGGACAGTACTTCTAGTTGCCGTGTATAGGATGGATCGCTCGTTAGTTTATTGGACAGTGCTTCTAGTTGCGGTTTATAGGATGAATTGCTCGTCAGTTTATTGTACAATGCTTTGAGTTGCTGTGTATAGGTTGGATCACTCCTCAGTTTTTTGGACAGGGCTTCGAGATGCCGTGTATAGGATCGATCTCTCATCAGTGTATTGGACAGTTCTTCTAGTTGCCGTGTATAGGGTTGGTCACTCATTAGTTTATTGGACAGTGCTTCTTGTTGCCGTGTATATGATGGATCGCTCGTCAGTTTATTGGACAATGCTTCTGGTTGCGGTGTATAGGATGGATCGCTCGTCAGTTTATTGGACAGTGCTTCTAGTTGCCGTGTATAGTATGGATCATTCGTCAGTTTATTGGACAGTGCTTCTAATTGCCGTGTATAGGATGGATCATTTGTCAGTTCATTGAACAGTGCTTTAGTTGCGGTTTATAGGATGGATCGCTCGTCAGTTTATTGGACAGTGCTTCTAGTTGCCGTGTATAGGATGGATCGCTCGTCAGTTTATTGGACAGTGCTTCTAGTTGCCGTGTATAGGATGGATCGCTCGTCAGTTTATTGGACAGTACTTCTAGTTGCCGTGTATAGGAGCGATCGCACGTCAGTTTATTGGACACTGCTTCTAGTTGCCGTGTATAGGGTTGATAGCTCATCAGTTTATTGGACAGTGCTTCTTGATGCTGTGTATAGGAATGATCGCTCGTTAGTTTATTGGACAGTGCTTCTAGTTGCCGTGTATAGGATGGATCACTCATCAGTGTATTGGACAGTGCTTCTAGTTGCCGTGTATAGGATGGATCGCTCATCATTTTATTGGACAGTGCTTCTAGTTGCCGTGTATAGGATGGATCGCTCGTCAGTTTATTGGACAGTGCTTCTAGTTGCGGTTTATAGGATGGATCGCTCGTCAGTTTATTGGACAGTGCTTCTAGTTGCCGTGTATAGGATGGATCGCTCATCAGTTTATTGGACAGTGCTTCTAATTGCCGTGTATAGGATGGATCTCTCATCATTTTATTGGACAGTGCTTCTAGTTGCCGTGTATAGGATGGATCGCTCGTCAGTTTATTGGACAGTGCTTCTAGTTGCGGTTTATAGGATGGATCGCTCGTCAGTTTATTGGACAGTGCTTCTAGTTGCCGTGTATAGGGTTGATCGCTCATCAGTATATTGGACAGTGCTTCTTGATGCTGTGTATAGGAAGCATCGCTCCTTAGTTTATTGGACAGTGCTTCTAATTGCCTTGCATAGGATGGATCATTCGTCAGTTTATTGGACAGTGCTTCTAGTTGCTGTGTATAGGATGGATCGATCATCAGTTTATTGGACAGTGCTTCTAGTTGCCGTGTACAGGATGGATCACTCGTTAGTTTATTGGACAGTGCTTCTAGTTGCCGTATATGGGATGGATCGCTCGTCAGTTTATTGGACAGTGCTTTTAGTGGCCGTGTATAGGATGAATCGCTCGTCAGTGTATTTTACAGTGATTCTAGTTGCTGTGTATAGGATGGACCGCTCGTCAGTTTATTGGACAGTGCTTCTAGTTCCGGTTTATAGGATGAATTGCTCGTCAGTTTATTGGACAATGCTTTGAGTTGCCGTGTATAGGTTGGATCACTCCTCAGTTTATTGGACAGTTATTCTAGTTGCCGTGTATAGGGTTGGTCGCTCATTAGTTTATTGGACAGTGCTTCTTGTTGCCGTGCTTTAGGATGGATCGCTCGTCAGTTTACTGGACAGTGCTTCTAGTTGCCGTGTATGGGATGGATCGCTCGTCAGTTTAATGGACAGTGCTTCTAGTTGCCGTGTATAGGGTTGATCGCTCGTCAATTTATTGGACAGTGCTTCTAGTTGCCGTGAACAGGATGGATCGCTCGTCAGTTTATTGGACAGTGTTTCTAGTTGCCGTGTATAGGATGGATCGCTCGTCAGTTTATTGGACAGTACTTCTAGTTGCCGTGTATAGGATGGATCATTCGTCAGTTTATTGGACAGTGTTTCTAGTTGCCGTGTATAGGATGGATCGCTCGTCAGTTTATTGGACAGTACTTCTAGTTGCCGTGTATAGGATGGATCGCTCGTTAGTTTATTAGACAGTGCTTCTAGTTGCGGTTTATAGGATGAATTGCTCGTCAGTTTATTGGACAATGCTTTGAGTTGCTGTGTATAGGTTGGATCACTCCTCAGTTTTTTGGACAGGGCTTCGAGATGCCGTGTATAGGATCGATCTCTCATCAGTGTATTGGACAGTTCTTCTAGTTGCCGTGTATAGGGTTGGTCACTCATTAGTTTATTGGACAGTGCTTCTTGTTGCCGTGTATATCATGGATCGCTCGTCAGTTTATTGGACAATGCTTCTGGTTGCCGTGTATAGGATGGATCGCTCGTCAGTTTATTGGACAGTGCTTCTAGTTGCCGTGTATAGTATGGATCATTCGTCAGTTTATTGGACAGTGCTTCCAATTGCCGTGTATAGGATGGATCATTCGTCAGTTCATTGAACAGTGCTTTAGTTGCGGTTTATAGGATGGATCGCTCGTCAGTTTATTGGACAGTGCTTCTAGTTGCCGTTTACAGGATGGATCGCTCGTCAGTTTATTGGACAATGCTTTGAGTTGCCGTGTATAGGTTGGATCACTCCTCAGTTTATTGGACAGTTCTTCTAGTTGCCGTGTATAGGGTTGGTCGCTCATTAGTTTATTGGACAGTGCTTCTTGTTGCCGTGCTTTAGGATGGATCACTCGTCAGTTTACTGGACAGTGCTTCTAGTTGCCGTGTATGGGATGGATCGCTCGTCAGTTTAATGGACAGTGCTTCTAGTTGCCGTGTATAGGGTTGATCGCTCGTCAGTTTATTGGACAGTGCTTCTAGTTGCCGTGAACAGGATGGATCGCTCGTCAGTTTATTGGACAGTGTTTCTAGTTGCCGTGTATAGGATGGATCCCTCGTCAGTTTATTGGACAGTACTTCTAGTTGCCGTGTATAGGATGGAACATTCGTCAGTTTATTGGACAGTGTTTCTAGTTGCCGTGTATAGGATGGATCGCTCGTCAGTTTATTGGACAGTACTTCTAGTTGCCGTGTATAGGATGTATCGCTCGTTAGTTTATTGGACAGTGCTTCTAGTTGCGGTTTATAGGATGAATTGCTCGTCAGTTTATTGGACAATGCTTTGAGTTGCTGTGTATAGGTTGGATCACTCCTCAGTTTTTTGGACAGGGCTTCGAGATGCCGTGTATAGGATCGATCTCTCATCAGTGTATTGGACAGTTCTTCTATTTGCCGTGTATAGGGTTGGTCACTCATTAGTTTATTGGACAGTGCTTCTTGTTGCCGTGTATATCATGGATCGCTCGTCAGTTTATTGGACAATGCTTCTGGTTGCGGTGTATAGGATGGATCGCTCGTCAGTTTATTGGACAGTGCTTCTAGTTGCCGTGTATAGTATGGATCATTCGTCAGTTTATTGGGCAGTGCTTCTAATTGCCGTGTATAGGATGGATCATTCGTCAGTTCATTGAACAGTGCTTTAGTTGCGGTTTATAGGATGGATCGCTCGTCAGTTTATTGGACAATGCTTTGAGTTGCCGTGTATAGGTTGGATCACTCCTCAGTTTATTGGACAGTTCTTCTAGTTGCCGTGTATAGGGTTGGTCGCTCATTAGTTTATTGGACAGTGCTTCTTGTTGCCGTGCTTTAGGATGGATCACTCGTCAGTTTACTGGACAGTGCTTCTAGTTGCCGTGTATGGGATGGATCGCTCGTCAGTTTAATGGACAGTGCTTCTAGTTGCCGTGTATAGGGTTGATCGCTCGTCAGTTTATTGGACAGTGCTTCTAGTTGCCGTGAACAGGATGGATCGCTCGTCAGTTTATTGGACAGTGTTTCTAGTTGCCGTGTATAGGATGGATCCCTCGTCAGTTTATTGGACAGTACTTCTAGTTGCCGTGTATAGGATGGAACATTCGTCAGTTTATTGGACAGTGTTTCTAGTTGCCGTGTATAGGATGGATCGCTCGTCAGTTTATTGGACAGTACTTCTAGTTGCCGTGTATAGGATGTATCGCTCGTTAGTTTATTGGACAGTGCTTCTAGTTGCGGTTTATAGGATGAATTGCTCGTCAGTTTATTGGACAATGCTTTGAGTTGCTGTGTATAGGTTGGATCACTCCTCAGTTTTTTGGACAGGGCTTCGAGATGCCGTGTATAGGATCGATCTCTCATCAGTGTATTGGACAGTTCTTCTATTTGCCGTGTATAGGGTTGGTCACTCATTAGTTTATTGGACAGTGCTTCTTGTTGCCGTGTATATCATGGATCGCTCGTCAGTTTATTGGACAATGCTTCTGGTTGCGGTGTATAGGATGGATCGCTCGTCAGTTTATTGGACAGTGCTTCTAGTTGCCGTGTATAGTATGGATCATTCGTCAGTTTATTGGGCAGTGCTTCTAATTGCCGTGTATAGGATGGATCATTCGTCAGTTCATTGAACAGTGCTTTAGTTGCGGTTTATAGGATGGATCGCTCGTCAGTTTATTGGACAGTGCTTCTAGTTGCCGTGTATAGGATGGATCGCTCGTCAGTTTATTGGACAGTGCTTCTAGTTGCCGTGTATAGGATGGATCGCTCGTCAGTTTATTGGACAGTGCTTCTAGTTCCCGTGCTTTAGGATGGATCGCTCGTCAGTTTATTGGACAGTGCTTCTAGTTGCCGTGCTTTAGGATGGATCGCTCGTCAGTTTATTGGACAGTACTTCTAGTTGCCGTGTATAGGATCGATCGCACGTCAGTTTATTGGACACTGCTTGTAGTTGCCGTGTATAGGGTTGATCGCTCATCAGTTTATTGGACAGTGCTTCTTGTTGCCGTGTATAGGGTTGATCGCTCATCAGTTTATTGGACAGTGCTTCTTGATGCTGTGTATAGGAAGGATCGCTCGTTAGTTTATTGGACAGTGCTTCTAATTGCCTTGTATAGGATTGATCATTCGTCAGTTTATTGGACAGTGCTTCTAGTTGCCGTGTATAGGATGGATCGATCGTCAGATTATTGGACAGTGCTTCTAGTTGCCGTGTATAGGATGGATCACTGGTTAGTTTATTGGACAGTGCTTCTAGTTGCCGTATATGGGATGGATCGCTCGTCAGTTTATTGGACAATGCTTTAGTTGCGGTTTATAGGATGGATCGCTCGTCAGTTTATTGGACAGAGCTTCTAGTTGTCTTGTATAGGATGGATCACTCGTTAGTTTATTGGACAGTACTTCTAGTTGCCGTATATGGGATGGATCGCTCGTCAGTTTATTGGACAGTGCTTCTAGTTGCCGTGTATAGGATGGATCGCTCGTCAGTTTATTGGACAGTGCTTCTAGTTTCCGAGTATAGGATGGATCGCTCGTCAGTTTATTGGACAGTGCTTCTTGTTGCCGTGTATATGATGGATCGCTCGTTAGTTTATTGGACAGTGCTTCTAGTTGCCGTATATGGGATGGATCGCTCGTCAGTTTATTGGACAGTGCTTCTAGTTGCCGTGTATAGGATGGACCGCTCGTCAGTTTATTGGACAGTGCTTCTAGATGCGGTTTATAGGATGAATTGCTCGTCAGTTTATTGGACAATGCTTTGAGTTGCCGTGTTTCGGTTGGATCACTCCTCAGTTTATTGGACAGTGCTTCGAGATGCCGTGTATAGGATCGATCTCTCGTCAGTGTATTGGACAGTTCTTCTAGTTGCCGTGTATTTGATGGATCGCTCGTCAGTTTATTGGACAGTGCTTTAGTTGCGGTTTATAGGATGGATCGCTCGTCAGTTTATTGGTCAGTGCTTCTAGTTGCCGTGTATAGGATGGATTGCTTGTCAGTTTATTGGACAGTGCTTCTAGTTGCCGTGTATAGGATGGATCATTCGTCAGTTTATTGGGCAGTGCTTCTAGTTGCCGTGTATAGGATGGATCATTCGTCAGTTTATTTTACAGTGCTTCTAATTGCCGTGTATAGGATGGATCGCTCGTCAGTTTATTGGACAGTGCTTCTAGTTGCCGTGTATAGGATGGATCGCTCATCAGTGTATTGGACAGTGCTTCTAGTTGCCATGTATAGGATGGATCGCTCATCATTTTATTGGACAGTGCTTCTAGTTGCCGTGTATAGGATGGATCGCTCGTCAGTTTATTGGACAGTGCTTCTAGTTGCGGTTTATAGGATGGATCGCTCATCAGTTTATTGGACAGTGCTTCTAATTGCCGTGAATAGGATGGATCTCTCATCATTTTATTGGACAGTGCTTCTAGTTGCCGTGTATAGGATGGATCGCTCGTCAGTTTATTGGACAGTGCTACTAGTTGCGGTTTATAGGATGGATCGCTCGTCAGTTTATTGGACAGTGCTTCTAGTTGCCGTGTATAGGGTTGATCGCTCATCAGTATATTGGACAGTGCTTCTTGATGCTGTGTATAGGAAGAATCGCTCCTTAGTTTATTGGACAGTGCTTCTAATTGCCTTGCATAGGATGGATCATTCGTCAGTTTATTGGACAGTGCTTCTAGTTGCTGTGTATAGGATGGATCGATCATCAGTTTATTGGACAGTGCTTCTAGTTGCCGTGTATAGGATGGATCACTCGTTAGTTTATTGGACAGTGCTTCTAGTTGCCGTATATGGGATGGATCGCTCGTCAGTTTATTGGACAGTGCTTCTAGTGGCCGTGTATAGGATGAATCGCTCGTCAGTGTATTTTACAGTGATTCTAGTTGCCGTGTATAGGATGGACCGCTCGTCAGTTTATTGGACAGTGCTTCTAGTTCCGGTTTATAGGATGAATTGCTCGTCAGTTTATTGGACAATGCTTTGAGTTGCCGTGTATAGGTTGGATCACTCCTCAGTTTCTTGGACAGTGCTTCGAGGTGCCGTGTATAGGATGGATCTCTCGTCAGTTTATTGGACATTTCGTCTAGTTGCCGTGTATAGGGTTGGTCGCTCATTAGTTTATTGGACAGGGCTTCTTGTTGCCGTGCTTTAGGATGGATCGCTCGTCAGTTTACTGGACAGTGCTTCTAGTTGCCGTGTATGGGATGGATCGCTCGTCAGTTTAATGGACAGTGCTTCTAGTTGCCGTGTATAGGGTTGATCGCTCGTCAGTTTATTGGACATTGCTTCTAGTTGCAGTGAACAGGATGGATCGCTCGTCAGTTTATTGGACAGTGTTTCTAGTTGCCGTGTATAGGATGGAACACTCGTCAGTTTATTGGACAGTACTGCTAGTTGCCGTGTATAGGATGGATCATTCGTCAGTTTATTGGACAGTGTTTCTAGTTGCCGTGTATAGGATGGATCGCTCGTCAGTTTATTGGACAGTACTTCTAGTTGCCGTGTATAGGATGGATCGCTCGTTAGTTTATTGGACAGTGCTTCTAGTTGCGGTTTATAGGATGAATTGCTCGTCAGTTTATTGTACAATGCTTTGAGTTGCTGTGTATAGGTTGGATCACTCCTCAGTTTTTTGGACAGGGCTTCGAGATGCCGTGTATAGGATCGATCTCTCATCAGTGTATTGGACAGTTCTTCTAGTTGCCGTGTATAGGGTTGGTCACTCATTAGTTTATTGGACAGTGCTTCTTGTTGCCGTGTATATCATGGATCGCTCGTCAGTTTATTGGACAATGCTTCTGGTTGCCGTGTATAGGATGGATCGCTCGTCAGTTTATTGGACAGTGCTTCTAGTTGCCGTGTATAGTATGGATCATTCGTCAGTTTATTGGACAGTGCTTCCAATTGCCGTGTATAGGATGGATCATTCGTCAGTTCATTGAACAGTGCTTTAGTTGCGGTTTATAGGATGGATCGCTCGTCAGTTTATTGGACAGTGCTTCTAGTTGCCGTTTACAGGATGGATCGCTCGTCAGTTTATTGGACAATGCTTTGAGTTGCCGTGTATAGGTTGGATCACTCCTCAGTTTATTGGACAGTTCTTCTAGTTGCCGTGTATAGGGTTGGTCGCTCATTAGTTTATTGGACAGTGCTTCTTGTTGCCGTGCTTTAGGATGGATCACTCGTCAGTTTACTGGACAGTGCTTCTAGTTGCCGTGTATGGGATGGATCGCTCGTCAGTTTAATGGACAGTGCTTCTAGTTGCCGTGTATAGGGTTGATCGCTCGTCAGTTTATTGGACAGTGCTTCTAGTTGCCGTGAACAGGATGGATCGCTCGTCAGTTTATTGGACAGTGTTTCTAGTTGCCGTGTATAGGATGGATCCCTCGTCAGTTTATTGGACAGTACTTCTAGTTGCCGTGTATAGGATGGAACATTCGTCAGTTTATTGGACAGTGTTTCTAGTTGCCGTGTATAGGATGGATCGCTCGTCAGTTTATTGGACAGTACTTCTAGTTGCCGTGTATAGGATGTATCGCTCGTTAGTTTATTGGACAGTGCTTCTAGTTGCGGTTTATAGGATGAATTGCTCGTCAGTTTATTGGACAATGCTTTGAGTTGCTGTGTATAGGTTGGATCACTCCTCAGTTTTTTGGACAGGGCTTCGAGATGCCGTGTATAGGATCGATCTCTCATCAGTGTATTGGACAGTTCTTCTATTTGCCGTGTATAGGGTTGGTCACTCATTAGTTTATTGGACAGTGCTTCTTGTTGCCGTGTATATCATGGATCGCTCGTCAGTTTATTGGACAATGCTTCTGGTTGCGGTGTATAGGATGGATCGCTCGTCAGTTTATTGGACAGTGCTTCTAGTTGCCGTGTATAGTATGGATCATTCGTCAGTTTATTGGGCAGTGCTTCTAATTGCCGTGTATAGGATGGATCATTCGTCAGTTCATTGAACAGTGCTTTAGTTGCGGTTTATAGGATGGATCGCTCGTCAGTTTATTGGACAGTGCTTCTAGTTGCCGTGTATAGGATGGATCGCTCGTCAGTTTATTGGACAGTGCTTCTAGTTGCCGTGTATAGGATGGATCGCTCGTCAGTTTATTGGACAGTGCTTCTAGTTCCCGTGCTTTAGGATGGATCGCTCGTCAGTTTATTGGACAGTGCTTCTAGTTGCCGTGCTTTAGGATGGATCGCTCGTCAGTTTATTGGACAGTACTTCTAGTTGCCGTGTATAGGATCGATCGCACGTCAGTTTATTGGACACTGCTTCTAGTTGCCGTGTATAGGGTTGATCGCTCATCAGTTTATTGGACAGTGCTTCTTGTTGCCGTGTATAGGGTTGATCGCTCATCAGTTTATTGGACAGTGCTTCTTGATGCTGTGTATAGGAAGGATCGCTCGTTAGTTTATTGGACAGTGCTTCTAATTGCCTTGTATAGGATTGATCATTCGTCAGTTTATTGGACAGTGCTTCTAGTTGCCGTGTATAGGATGGATCGATCGTCAGATTATTGGACAGTGCTTCTAGTTGCCGTGTATAGGATGGATCACTGGTTAGTTTATTGGACAGTGCTTCTAGTTGCCGTATATGGGATGGATCGCTCGTCAGTTTATTGGACAATGCTTTAGTTGCGGTTTATAGGATGGATCGCTCGTCAGTTTATTGGACAGAGCTTCTAGTTGTCTTGTATAGGATGGATCACTCGTTAGTTTATTGGACAGTACTTCTAGTTGCCGTATATGGGATGGATCGCTCGTCAGTTTATTGGACAGTGCTTCTAGTTGCCGTGTATAGGATGGATCGCTCGTCAGTTTATTGGACAGTGCTTCTAGTTTCCGAGTATAGGATGGATCGCTCGTCAGTTTATTGGACAGTGCTTCTTGTTGCCGTGTATATGATGGATCGCTCGTTAGTTTATTGGACAGTGCTTCTAGTTGCCGTATATGGGATGGATCGCTCGTCAGTTTATTGGACAGTGCTTCTAGTTGCCGTGTATAGGATGGACCGCTCGTCAGTTTATTGGACAGTGCTTCTAGATGCGGTTTATAGGATGAATTGCTCGTCAGTTTATTGGACAATGCTTTGAGTTGCCGTGTTTCGGTTGGATCACTCCTCAGTTTATTGGACAGTGCTTCGAGATGCCGTGTATAGGATCGATCTCTCGTCAGTGTATTGGACAGTTCTTCTAGTTGCCGTGTATTTGATGGATCGCTCGTCAGTTTATTGGACAGTGCTTTAGTTGCGGTTTATAGGATGGATCGCTCGTCAGTTTATTGGTCAGTGCTTCTAGTTGCCGTGTATAGGATGGATTGCTTGTCAGTTTATTGGACAGTGCTTCTAGTTGCCGTGTATAGGATGGATCATTCGTCAGTTTATTGGGCAGTGCTTCTAGTTGCCGTGTATAGGATGGATCATTCGTCAGTTTATTTTACAGTGCTTCTAATTGCCGTGTATAGGATGGATCGCTCGTCAGTTTATTGGACAGTGCTTCTAGTTGCCGTGTATAGGATGGATCGCTCATCAGTGTATTGGACAGTGCTTCTAGTTGCCATGTATAGGATGGATCGCTCATCATTTTATTGGACAGTGCTTCTAGTTGCCGTGTATAGGATGGATCGCTCGTCAGTTTATTGGACAGTGCTTCTAGTTGCGGTTTATAGGATGGATCGCTCATCAGTTTATTGGACAGTGCTTCTAATTGCCGTGAATAGGATGGATCTCTCATCATTTTATTGGACAGTGCTTCTAGTTGCCGTGTATAGGATGGATCGCTCGTCAGTTTATTGGACAGTGCTACTAGTTGCGGTTTATAGGATGGATCGCTCGTCAGTTTATTGGACAGTGCTTCTAGTTGCCGTGTATAGGGTTGATCGCTCATCAGTATATTGGACAGTGCTTCTTGATGCTGTGTATAGGAAGAATCGCTCCTTAGTTTATTGGACAGTGCTTCTAATTGCCTTGCATAGGATGGATCATTCGTCAGTTTATTGGACAGTGCTTCTAGTTGCTGTGTATAGGATGGATCGATCATCAGTTTATTGGACAGTGCTTCTAGTTGCCGTGTATAGGATGGATCACTCGTTAGTTTATTGGACAGTGCTTCTAGTTGCCGTATATGGGATGGATCGCTCGTCAGTTTATTGGACAGTGCTTCTAGTGGCCGTGTATAGGATGAATCGCTCGTCAGTGTATTTTACAGTGATTCTAGTTGCCGTGTATAGGATGGACCGCTCGTCAGTTTATTGGACAGTGCTTCTAGTTCCGGTTTATAGGATGAATTGCTCGTCAGTTTATTGGACAATGCTTTGAGTTGCCGTGTATAGGTTGGATCACTCCTCAGTTTCTTGGACAGTGCTTCGAGGTGCCGTGTATAGGATGGATCTCTCGTCAGTTTATTGGACATTTCGTCTAGTTGCCGTGTATAGGGTTGGTCGCTCATTAGTTTATTGGACAGGGCTTCTTGTTGCCGTGCTTTAGGATGGATCGCTCGTCAGTTTACTGGACAGTGCTTCTAGTTGCCGTGTATGGGATGGATCGCTCGTCAGTTTAATGGACAGTGCTTCTAGTTGCCGTGTATAGGGTTGATCGCTCGTCAGTTTATTGGACATTGCTTCTAGTTGCAGTGAACAGGATGGATCGCTCGTCAGTTTATTGGACAGTGTTTCTAGTTGCCGTGTATAGGATGGAACACTCGTCAGTTTATTGGACAGTACTGCTAGTTGCCGTGTATAGGATGGATCATTCGTCAGTTTATTGGACAGTGTTTCTAGTTGCCGTGTATAGGATGGATCGCTCGTCAGTTTATTGGACAGTACTTCTAGTTGCCGTGTATAGGATGGATCGCTCGTTAGTTTATTGGACAGTGCTTCTAGTTGCGGTTTATAGGATGAATTGCTCGTCAGTTTATTGTACAATGCTTTGAGTTGCTGTGTATAGGTTGGATCACTCCTCAGTTTTTTGGACAGGGCTTCGAGATGCCGTGTATAGGATCGATCTCTCATCAGTGTATTGGACAGTTCTTCTAGTTGCCGTGTATAGGGTTGGTCACTCATTAGTTTATTGGACAGTGCTTCTTGTTGCCGTGTATATCATGGATCGCTCGTCAGTTTATTGGACAATGCTTCTGGTTGCCGTGTATAGGATGGATCGCTCGTCAGTTTATTGGACAGTGCTTCTAGTTGCCGTGTATAGTATGGATCATTCGTCAGTTTATTGGACAGTGCTTCCAATTGCCGTGTATAGGATGGATCATTCGTCAGTTCATTGAACAGTGCTTTAGTTGCGGTTTATAGGATGGATCGCTCGTCAGTTTATTGGACAGTGCTTCTAGTTGCCGTTTACAGGATGGATCGCTCGTCAGTTTATTGGACAATGCTTTGAGTTGCCGTGTATAGGTTGGATCACTCCTCAGTTTATTGGACAGTTCTTCTAGTTGCCGTGTATAGGGTTGGTCGCTCATTAGTTTATTGGACAGTGCTTCTTGTTGCCGTGCTTTAGGATGGATCACTCGTCAGTTTACTGGACAGTGCTTCTAGTTGCCGTGTATGGGATGGATCGCTCGTCAGTTTAATGGACAGTGCTTCTAGTTGCCGTGTATAGGGTTGATCGCTCGTCAGTTTATTGGACAGTGCTTCTAGTTGCCGTGAACAGGATGGATCGCTCGTCAGTTTATTGGACAGTGTTTCTAGTTGCCGTGTATAGGATGGATCCCTCGTCAGTTTATTGGACAGTACTTCTAGTTGCCGTGTATAGGATGGAACATTCGTCAGTTTATTGGACAGTGTTTCTAGTTGCCGTGTATAGGATGGATCGCTCGTCAGTTTATTGGACAGTACTTCTAGTTGCCGTGTATAGGATGTATCGCTCGTTAGTTTATTGGACAGTGCTTCTAGTTGCGGTTTATAGGATGAATTGCTCGTCAGTTTATTGGACAATGCTTTGAGTTGCTGTGTATAGGTTGGATCACTCCTCAGTTTTTTGGACAGGGCTTCGAGATGCCGTGTATAGGATCGATCTCTCATCAGTGTATTGGACAGTTCTTCTATTTGCCGTGTATAGGGTTGGTCACTCATTAGTTTATTGGACAGTGCTTCTTGTTGCCGTGTATATCATGGATCGCTCGTCAGTTTATTGGACAATGCTTCTGGTTGCGGTGTATAGGATGGATCGCTCGTCAGTTTATTGGACAGTGCTTCTAGTTGCCGTGTATAGTATGGATCATTCGTCAGTTTATTGGGCAGTGCTTCTAATTGCCGTGTATAGGATGGATCATTCGTCAGTTCATTGAACAGTGCTTTAGTTGCGGTTTATAGGATGGATCGCTCGTCAGTTTATTGGACAGTGCTTCTAGTTGCCGTGTATAGGATGGATCGCTCGTCAGTTTATTGGACAGTGCTTCTAGTTGCCGTGTATAGGATGGATCGCTCGTCAGTTTATTGGACAGTGCTTCTAGTTCCCGTGCTTTAGGATGGATCGCTCGTCAGTTTATTGGACAGTGCTTCTAGTTGCCGTGCTTTAGGATGGATCGCTCGTCAGTTTATTGGACAGCACTTCTAGTTGCCGTGTATAGGATCGATCGCACGTCAGTTTATTGGACACTGCTTCTAGTTGCCGTGTATAGGGTTGATCGCTCATCAGTTTATTGGACAGTGCTTCTTGTTGCCGTGTATAGGGTTGATCGCTCATCAGTTTATTGGACAGTGCTTCTTGATGCTGTGTATAGGAAGGATCGCTCGTTAGTTTATTGGACAGTGCTTCTAATTGCCTTGTATAGGATTGATCATTCGTCAGTTTATTGGACAGTGCTTCTAGTTGCCGTGTATAGGATGGATCGATCGTCAGATTATTGGACAGTGCTTCTAGTTGCCGTGTATAGGATGGATCACTGGTTAGTTTATTGGACAGTGCTTCTAGTTGCCGTATATGGGATGGATCGCTCGTCAGTTTATTGGACAATGCTTTAGTTGCGGTTTATAGGATGGATCGCTCGTCAGTTTATTGGACAGAGCTTCTAGTTGTCTTGTATAGGATGGATCACTCGTTAGTTTATTGGACAGTACTTCTAGTTGCCGTATATGGGATGGATCGCTCGTCAGTTTATTGGACAGTGCTTCTAGTTGCCGTGTATAGGATGGATCGCTCGTCAGTTTATTGGACAGTGCTTCTAGTTTCCGAGTATAGGATGGATCGCTCGTCAGTTTATTGGACAGTGCTTCTTGTTGCCGTGTATATGATGGATCGCTCGTTAGTTTATTGGACAGTGCTTCTAGTTGCCGTATATGGGATGGATCGCTCGTCAGTTTATTGGACAGTGCTTCTAGTTGCCGTGTATAGGATGGACCGCTCGTCAGTTTATTGGACAGTGCTTCTAGATGCGGTTTATAGGATGAATTGCTCGTCAGTTTATTGGACAATGCTTTGAGTTGCCGTGTTTCGGTTGGATCACTCCTCAGTTTATTGGACAGTGCTTCGAGATGCCGTGTATAGGATCGATCTCTCGTCAGTGTATTGGACAGTTCTTCTAGTTGCCGTGTATTTGATGGATCGCTCGTCAGTTTATTGGACAGTGCTTTAGTTGCGGTTTATAGGATGGATCGCTCGTCAGTTTATTGGTCAGTGCTTCTAGTTGCCGTGTATAGGATGGATTGCTTGTCAGTTTATTGGACAGTGCTTCTAGTTGCCGTGTATAGGATGGATCATTCGTCAGTTTATTGGGCAGTGCTTCTAGTTGCCGTGTATAGGATGGATCATTCGTCAGTTTATTTTACAGTGCTTCTAATTGCCGTGTATAGGATGGATCGCTCGTCAGTTTATTGGACAGTGCTTCTAGTTGCCGTGTATAGGATGGATCGCTCATCAGTGTATTGGACAGTGCTTCTAGTTGCCATGTATAGGATGGATCGCTCATCATTTTATTGGACAGTGCTTCTAGTTGCCGTGTATAGGATGGATCGCTCGTCAGTTTATTGGACAGTGCTTCTAGTTGCGGTTTATAGGATGGATCGCTCATCAGTTTATTGGACAGTGCTTCTAATTGCCGTGAATAGGATGGATCTCTCATCATTTTATTGGACAGTGCTTCTAGTTGCCGTGTATAGGATGGATCGCTCGTCAGTTTATTGGACAGTGCTACTAGTTGCGGTTTATAGGATGGATCGCTCGTCAGTTTATTGGACAGTGCTTCTAGTTGCCGTGTATAGGGTTGATCGCTCATCAGTATATTGGACAGTGCTTCTTGATGCTGTGTATAGGAAGAATCGCTCCTTAGTTTATTGGACAGTGCTTCTAATTGCCTTGCATAGGATGGATCATTCGTCAGTTTATTGGACAGTGCTTCTAGTTGCTGTGTATAGGATGGATCGATCATCAGTTTATTGGACAGTGCTTCTAGTTGCCGTGTATAGGATGGATCACTCGTTAGTTTATTGGACAGTGCTTCTAGTTGCCGTATATGGGATGGATCGCTCGTCAGTTTATTGGACAGTGCTTCTAGTGGCCGTGTATAGGATGAATCGCTCGTCAGTGTATTTTACAGTGATTCTAGTTGCCGTGTATAGGATGGACCGCTCGTCAGTTTATTGGACAGTGCTTCTAGTTCCGGTTTATAGGATGAATTGCTCGTCAGTTTATTGGACAATGCTTTGAGTTGCCGTGTATAGGTTGGATCACTCCTCAGTTTCTTGGACAGTGCTTCGAGGTGCCGTGTATAGGATGGATCTCTCGTCAGTTTATTGGACAGTTCGTCTAGTTGCCGTGTATAGGGTTGGTCGCTCATTAGTTTATTGGACAGGGCTTCTTGTTGCCGTGCTTTAGGATGGATCGCTCGTCAGTTTACTGGACAGTGCTTCTAGTTGCCGTGTATGGGATGGATCGCTCGTCAGTTTAATGGACAGTGCTTCTAGTTGCCGTGTATAGGGTTGATCGCTCGTCAGTTTATTGGACATTGCTTCTAGTTGCAGTGAACAGGATGGATCGCTCGTCAGTTTATTGGACAGTGTTTCTAGTTGCCGTGTATAGGATGGAACACTCGTCAGTTTATTGGACAGTACTGCTAGTTGCCGTGTATAGGATGGATCATTCGTCAGTTTATTGGACAGTGTTTCTAGTTGCCGTGTATAGGATGGATCGCTCGTCAGTTTATTGGACAGTACTTCTAGTTGCCGTGTATAGGATGGATCGCTCGTTAGTTTATTGGACAGTGCTTCTAGTTGCGGTTTATAGGATGAATTGCTCGTCAGTTTATTGTACAATGCTTTGAGTTGCTGTGTATAGGTTGGATCACTCCTCAGTTTTTTGGACAGGGCTTCGAGATGCCGTGTATAGGATCGATCTCTCATCAGTGTATTGGACAGTTCTTCTAGTTGCCGTGTATAGGGTTGGTCACTCATTAGTTTATTGGACAGTGATTCTTGATGCTGTGTATAGGAAGGATCGCTCGTTAGTTTATTGGACAGTGCTTCTAGTTGCCGTGTATAGGATGGATCGCTCATCAGTGTATTGGACAGTGCTTCTAGTTGCCGTGTATAGGATGGATCGCTCGTCAGTTTATTGGACAGTGCTTCTAGTTGCGGTTTATAGGATGGATAGCTCATCAGTTTATTGGACAGTGCTTCTAATTGCCGTGTATAGGATGGATCTCTCATCATTTTATTGGACAGTGCTTCTAGTTGCCGTGTATAGGATGGATCGATCGTCAGTTTATTGGACAGTGCTTCTAGTTGCCGTGTATAGGATGGATCACTGGTTAGTTTATTGGACAGTGCTTCTAGTTGCCCTATATGGGATGGATCGCTCGTCAGTTTATTGGACAGTGCTTCTAGTTGCCGTGTATAGGATGGATCGCTCGTCAGTGTATTTTACAGTGCTTCTAGTTGCCGTGTATAGGATGGACCGCTCGTCAGTTTATTGGACAGTGCTTCTAGTTCCGGTTTATAGCATGAATTGCTCGTAAGTTTATTGGACAATGCTTTGAGTTGCCGTGTATAGGTTGGATCACTCCTTAGTTTATTTGACAGTGCTTCGAGATGCCGTGTATTGGATGGATCTCTCGTCAGTTTATTGGACAGTTCTTCTAGTTGCCGTGTATAGGGTTGGTCGCTCATTAGTTTATTGGACAGTGCTTCTTGTTGCCGTGTATATGATGGATCGCTCGTCAGTTTATTGGACAATGCTTTAGTTGCGGTTTATAGGATGGATCGCTCGTCAGTTTATTGGACAGTGCTTCTAGTTGTCTTGTATAGGATGGATCACTGTTTAGTTTATTGGACAGTGCTTCTAGTTGCCGTATATGGGATGGATCGCTCGTCAGTTTATTGGACAGTGCTTCTTGTTGCCGTGTATATGATGGATCGCTCGTTAGTTTATTGGACAGTGCTTCTAGTTGCCGTATATGGGATGGATCGCTCGTCAGTTTATTGGACAGTGCTTCTAGTTGCCGTGTATAGGATGGACCTCTCGTCAGTTTATTGGACAGTGCTTCTAGATGCGGTTTATAGGATGAATTGCTCGTCAGTTTATTGGACAATGCTTTGAGTTGCCGTGTATAGGTTGGATCACTCCTCAGTTTATTGGACAGTGCTTCGAGATGCCGTGTATAGGATCGATCTCTCGTCAGTGTATTGGACAGTTCTTCTAGTTGCCGTGTATTTGATGGATCGCTCGTCAGTTTATTGGACAGTGCTTTAGTTGCGGTTTATAGGATGGATCGCTCGTCAGTTTATTGGTCAGTGCTTCTAGTTGCCGTGTATAGGATGGATTGCTTGTCAGTTTATTGGACAGTGCTTCTAGTTGCCGTGTATAGGATGGATCATTCGTCAGTTTATTGGGCAGTGCTTCTAGTTGCCGTGTATAGGATGGATCATTCGTCAGTTTATTGGACAGTGCTTCTAGTTGCCGTGTATAGGATGGATCATTCGTCAGTTTATTTTACAGTGCTTCTAATTGCCGTGTATAGGATGGATCGCTCGTCAGTTTATTGGACAGTGCTTCTAGTTGCCGTGTATAGGATGGATCGCTCATCAGTGTATTGGACAGTGCTTCTAGTTGCCGTGTATAGGATGGATCGCTCATCATTTTATTGGACAGTGCTTCTAGTTGCCGTGTATAGGATGGATCGCTCGTCAGTTTATTGGACAGTGCTTCTAGTTGCGGTTTATAGGATGGATCGCTCATCAGTTTATTGGACAGTGCTTCTAATTGCCGTGAATAGGATGGATCTCTCATCATTTTATTGGACAGTGCTTCTAGTTGCCGTGTATAGGATGGATCGCTCGTCAGTTTATTGGACAGTGCTACTAGTTGCGGTTTATAGGATGGATCGCTCGTCAGTTTATTGGACAGTGCTTCTAGTTGCCGTGTATAGGGTTGATCGCTCATCAGTATATTGGACAGTGCTTCTTGATGCTGTGTATAGGAAGAATCGCTCCTTAGTTTATTGGACAGTGCTTCTAATTGCCTTGCATAGGATGGATCATTCGTCAGTTTATTGGACAGTGCTTCTAGTTGCTGTGTATAGGATGGATCGATCATCAGTTTATTGGACAGTGCTTCTAGTTGCCGTGTATAGGATGGATCACTCGTTAGTTTATTGGACAGTGCTTCTAGTTGCCGTATATGGGATGGATCGCTCGTCAGTTTATTGGACAGTGCTTCTAGTGGCCGTGTATAGGATGAATCGCTCGTCAGTGTATTTTACAGTGATTCTAGTTGCCGTGTATAGGATGGACCGCTCGTCAGTTTATTGGACAGGGCTTCTTGTTGCCGTGCTTTAGGATGGATCGCTCGTCAGTTTACTGGACAGTGCTTCTAGTTGCCGTGTATGGGATGGATCGCTCGTCAGTTTAATGGACAGTGCTTCTAGTTGCCGTGTATAGGGTTGATCGCTCGTCAGTTTATTGGACATTGCTTCTAGTTGCAGTGAACAGGATGGATCGCTCGTCAGTTTATTGGACAGTGTTTCTAGTTGCCGTGTATAGGATGGAACACTCGTCAGTTTATTGGACAGTACTGCTAGTTGCCGTGTATAGGATGGATCATTCGTCAGTTTATTGGACAGTGTTTCTAGTTGCCGTGTATAGGATGGATCGCTCGTCAGTTTATTGGACAGTACTTCTAGTTGCCGTGTATAGGATGGATCGCTCGTTAGTTTATTGGACAGTGCTTCTAGTTGCGGTTTATAGGATGAATTGCTCGTCAGTTTATTGTACAATGCTTTGAGTTGCTGTGTATAGGTTGGATCACTCCTCAGTTTTTTGGACAGGGCTTCGAGATGCCGTGTATAGGATCGATCTCTCATCAGTGTATTGGACAGTGCTTCTTGTTGCCGTGTATATGATGGATCGCTCGTCAGTTTATTGGACAATGCTTCTGGTTGCGGTGTATAGGATGGATCGCTCGTCAGTTT
This sequence comes from Hemitrygon akajei, assembly GCF_048418815.1. NCBI lineage: Eukaryota > Metazoa > Chordata > Chondrichthyes > Myliobatiformes > Dasyatidae > Hemitrygon > Hemitrygon akajei. The sequence continues at coordinate 9,825,723 of NC_133143.1, read as the reverse complement.
ATTGGACAGTGCTTCTAGTTGCCGTGTATAGTATGGATCATTCGTCAGTTTATTGGACAGTGCTTCTAATTGCCGTGTATAGGATGGATCATTTGTCAGTTCATTGAACAGTGCTTTAGTTGCGGTTTATAGGATGGATCGCTCGTCAGTTTATTGGACAGTGCTTCTAGTTGCCGTGTATAGGATGGATCGCTCGTCAGTTTATTGGACAGTGCTTCTAGTTGCCGTGTATAGGATGGATCGCTCGTCAGTTTATTGGACAGTACTTCTAGTTGCCGTGTATAGGAGCGATCGCACGTCAGTTTATTGGACACTGCTTCTAGTTGCCGTGTATAGGGTTGATAGCTCATCAGTTTATTGGACAGTGCTTCTTGATGCTGTGTATAGGAATGATCGCTCGTTAGTTTATTGGACAGTGCTTCTAGTTGCCGTGTATAGGATGGATCACTCATCAGTGTATTGGACAGTGCTTCTAGTTTCCGTGTATAGGATGGATCGCTCATCATTTTATTGGACAGTGCTTCTAGTTGCCGTGTATAGGATGGATCGCTCGTCAGTTTATTGGACAGTGCTTCTAGTTGCGGTTTATAGGATGGATCGCTCGTCAGTTTATTGGACAGTGCTTCTAGTTGCCGTGTATAGGATGGATCGCTCATCAGTTTATTGGACAGTGCTTCTAATTGCCGTGTATAGGATGGATCTCTCATCATTTTATTGGACAGTGCTTCTAGTTGCCGTGTATAGGATGGATCGCTCGTCAGTTTATTGGACAGTGCTTCTAGTTGCGGTTTATAGGATGGATCGCTCGTCAGTTTATTGGACAGTGCTTCTAGTTGCCGTGTATAGGGTTGATCGCTCATCAGTATATTGGACAGTGCTTCTTGATGCTGTGTATAGGAAGCATCGCTCCTTAGTTTATTGGACAGTGCTTCTAATTGCCTTGCATAGGATGGATCATTCGTCAGTTTATTGGACAGTGCTTCTAGTTGCTGTGTATAGGATGGATCGATCATCAGTTTATTGGACAGTGCTTCTAGTTGCCGTGTACAGGATGGATCACTCGTTAGTTTATTGGACAGTGCTTCTAGTTGCCGTATATGGGATGGATCGCTCGTCAGTTTATTGGACAGTGCTTTTAGTGGCCGTGTATAGGATGAATCGCTCGTCAGTGTATTTTACAGTGATTCTAGTTGCCGTGTATAGGATGGACCGCTCGTCAGTTTATTGGACAGTGCTTCTAGTTCCGGTTTATAGGATGAATTGCTCGTCAGTTTATTGGACAATGCTTTGAGTTGCCGTGTATAGGTTGGATCACTCCTCAGTTTATTGGACAGTTATTCTAGTTGCCGTGTATAGGGTTGGTCGCTCATTAGTTTATTGGACAGTGCTTCTTGTTGCCGTGCTTTAGGATGGATCGCTCGTCAGTTTACTGGACAGTGCTTCTAGTTGCCGTGTATGGGATGGATCGCTCGTCAGTTTAATGGACAGTGCTTCTAGTTGCCGTGTATAGGGTTGATCGCTCGTCAATTTATTGGACAGTGCTTCTAGTTGCCGTGAACAGGATGGATCGCTCGTCAGTTTATTGGACAGTGTTTCTAGTTGCCGTGTATAGGATGGATCGCTCGTCAGTTTATTGGACAGTACTTCTAGTTGCCGTGTATAGGATGGATCATTCGTCAGTTTATTGGACAGTGTTTCTAGTTGCCGTGTATAGGATGGATCGCTCGTCAGTTTATTGGACAGTACTTCTAGTTGCCGTGTATAGGATGGATCGCTCGTTAGTTTATTAGACAGTGCTTCTAGTTGCGGTTTATAGGATGAATTGCTCGTCAGTTTATTGGACAATGCTTTGAGTTGCTGTGTATAGGTTGGATCACTCCTCAGTTTTTTGGACAGGGCTTCGAGATGCCGTGTATAGGATCGATCTCTCATCAGTGTATTGGACAGTTCTTCTAGTTGCCGTGTATAGGGTTGGTCACTCATTAGTTTATTGGACAGTGCTTCTTGTTGCCGTGTATATCATGGATCGCTCGTCAGTTTATTGGACAATGCTTCTGGTTGCCGTGTATAGGATGGATCGCTCGTCAGTTTATTGGACAGTGCTTCTAGTTGCCGTGTATAGTATGGATCATTCGTCAGTTTATTGGACAGTGCTTCCAATTGCCGTGTATAGGATGGATCATTCGTCAGTTCATTGAACAGTGCTTTAGTTGCGGTTTATAGGATGGATCGCTCGTCAGTTTATTGGACAGTGCTTCTAGTTGCCGTTTACAGGATGGATCGCTCGTCAGTTTATTGGACAATGCTTTGAGTTGCCGTGTATAGGTTGGATCACTCCTCAGTTTATTGGACAGTTCTTCTAGTTGCCGTGTATAGGGTTGGTCGCTCATTAGTTTATTGGACAGTGCTTCTTGTTGCCGTGCTTTAGGATGGATCACTCGTCAGTTTACTGGACAGTGCTTCTAGTTGCCGTGTATGGGATGGATCGCTCGTCAGTTTAATGGACAGTGCTTCTAGTTGCCGTGTATAGGGTTGATCGCTCGTCAGTTTATTGGACAGTGCTTCTAGTTGCCGTGAACAGGATGGATCGCTCGTCAGTTTATTGGACAGTGTTTCTAGTTGCCGTGTATAGGATGGATCCCTCGTCAGTTTATTGGACAGTGCTTCTAGTTGCCGTGAACAGGATGGATCGCTCGTCAGTTTATTGGACAGTGTTTCTAGTTGCCGTGTATAGGATGGATCCCTCGTCAGTTTATTGGACAGTACTTCTAGTTGCCGTGTATAGGATGGAACATTCGTCAGTTTATTGGACAGTGTTTCTAGTTGCCGTGTATAGGATGGATCGCTCGTCAGTTTATTGTACAGTACTTCTAGTTGCCGTGTATAGGATGTATCGCTCGTTAGTTTATTGGACAGTGCTTCTAGTTGCGGTTTATAGGATGAATTGCTCGTCAGTTTATTGGACAATGCTTTGAGTTGCTGTGTATAGGTTGGATCACTCCTCAGTTTTTTGGACAGGGCTTCGAGATGCCGTGTATAGGATCGATCTCTCATCAGTGTATTGGACAGTTCTTCTATTTGCCGTGTATAGGGTTGGTCACTCATTAGTTTATTGGACAGTGCTTCTTGTTGCCGTGTATATCATGGATCGCTCGTCAGTTTATTGGACAATGCTTCTGGTTGCGGTGTATAGGATGGATCATTCGTCAGTTTATTGGACAGTGCTTCTAATTGCCGTGTATAGGATGGATCGTTCGTCAGTTTATTCGACAGTGCTTCTAGTTGCCGTGTATAGTATGGATCATTCGTCAGTTTATTGGACAGTGCTTCTAATTGCCGTGTATAGGATGGATCATTCGTCAGTTCATTGAACAGTGCTTTAGTTGCGGTTTATAGGATGGATCGCTCGTCAGTTTATTGGACAGTGCTTCTAGTTGCCGTGTATAGGATGGATCGCTCGTCAGTTTATTGGACAGTGCTTCTAGTTGCCGTGTATAGGATGGATCGCTCGTCAGTTTATTGGACAGTGCTTCTAGTTCCCGTGCTTTAGGATGGATCGCTCGTCAGTTTATTGGACAGTGCTTCTAGTTGCCGTGCTTTAGGATGGATCGCTCGTCAGTTTATTGGACAGTACTTCTAGTTGCCGTGTATAGGATCGATCGCACGTCAGTTTATTGGACACTGCTTCTAGTTGCCGTGTATAGGGTTGATCGCTCATCAGTTTATTGGACAGTGCTTCTTGTTGCCGTGTATAGGGTTGATCGCTCATCAGTTTATTGGACAGTGCTTCTTGATGCTGTGTATAGGAAGGATCGCTCGTTAGTTTATTGGACAGTGCTTCTAATTGCCTTGTATAGGATTGATCATTCGTCAGTTTATTGGACAGTGCTTCTAGTTGCCGTGTATAGGATGGATCGATCGTCAGATTATTGGACAGTGCTTCTAGTTGCCGTGTATAGGATGGATCACTGGTTAGTTTATTGGACAGTGCTTCTAGTTGCCGTATATGGGATGGATCGCTCGTCAGTTTATTGGACAATGCTTTAGTTGCGGTTTATAGGATGGATCGCTCGTCAGTTTATTGGACAGAGCTTCTAGTTGTCTTGTATAGGATGGATCACTCGTTAGTTTATTGGACAGTACTTCTAGTTGCCGTATATCGGATGGATCGCTCGTCAGTTTATTGGACAGTGCTTCTAGTTGCCGTGTATAGGATGGATCGCTCGTCAGTTTATTGGACAGTGCTTCTAGTTTCCGAGTATAGGATGGATCGCTCGTCAGTTTATTGGACAGTGCTTCTTGTTGCCGTGTATATGATGGATCGCTCGTTAGTTTATTGGACAGTGCTTCTAGTTGCCGTATATGGGATGGATCGCTCGTCAGTTTATTGGACAGTGCTTCTAGTTGCCGTGTATAGGATGGACCGCTCGTCAGTTTATTGGACAATGCTTTGAGTTGCCGTGTTTCGGTTGGATCACTCCTCAGTTTATTGGACAGTGCTTCGAGATGCCGTGTATAGGATCGATCTCTCGTCAGTGTATTGGACAGTTCTTCTAGTTGCCGTGTATTTGATGGATCGCTCGTCAGTTTATTGGACAGTGCTTTAGTTGCGGTTTATAGGATGGATCGCTCGTCAGTTTATTGGTCAGTGCTTCTAGTTGCCGTGTATAGGATGGATCGCTCGTCAGTTTATTGGACAGTGCTTCTAGTTGCCGTGTATAGGATGGATTGCTCGTCAGTTTAAAGGACAGTGCTTCTAATTGCCGTGTATAGGATGGATCGCTCGTCAGTTTATTGGACAGTGCTTCTAGTTGCCGTGTATAGGATGAATCGCTCGTCAGTGTATTTTACAGTGCTTCTAGTTGCCGTGTATAGGATGGATCGCTCGTCAGTTTATTGGACAGTGCTTCTAATTGCGCTTTATAGGATGGATCGCTCGTCAGTGTATTTTACAGTGCTTCTAGTTGCCGTGTATAGGGTTGATCGCTCATCTGTATATTGGACAGTGCTTCTTGATGCTGTGTATAGGAAGGATCGCTCGTTAGTTCATTGGACAGTGCTTCTACTTGCCTTGCATAGGATGGATCATTCGTCAGTTTATTGGTCAGTGCTTCTAGTTGCTGTGTATAGGATGGATCGATCGTCAGTTTATTGGACAGTTCTTCTAGTTGCCGTTTATAGGATGGATCACTCGTTAGTTTATTGGACAGAGCTTCTAGTTGCCGTGTATAGGGTTGATCGCTCGTCAGTTTATTGGACAGTGCTTATAGGTGCGGTGTATAGGATGGATCGCTCGTCAGTTTACTCGACAGTGCTTCAAGTTGCGTTTTATAGGATGGATCGCTCGTCAGTTTATTGGACAGTGCTTCTAGTTGCCGAGTATAGGGTTGATCATTCGTCAGTTTATTGGACAGTGCTTCTAGTTGCCGTGTATAGGGTTGATCATTCGTCAGTTTATTGGACAGTGCTTCTAGTTGCCGTGTATAGGATGGATCATTTGTCACTTTATTGGGCAGTGCTTCTAGTTGCCGTGTATAGGGTTGTTCGCTCATTAGTTTATTGGACAGTGCTTCTTGTTGCCGTGTATATGATGGATCGCACGTCAGTTTATTGGACAATGCTTCTGGTTGCGGTGTATAGTATGGATCGATCGTCAGTTTATTGGACAGTGCTTCTAGTTGCCGTGTATAGGATGGATCATTCGTCAGTTCATTGAACAGTGCTTTAGTTGCGGTTTATAGGATGGATCGCTCGTCAGTTTATTGGACTGTGCTTCTAGTTGCCGTGTATAGGATGGATTGCTCGTCAGTTTATTGGACAGTGCTTCTAGTTGCTGTGTATAGGATGGATCGCTCGTCAGTTTATTGGACAGTGCTTCTAGTTGCCGTGCTTTAGGATGGATCGCTCGTCAGTTTATTGGACAGTGCTTCTAGTTGCCGTGCTTTAGGATGGATCGCTCGTCAGTTTATTGGACAGTACTTCTAGTTGCCGTGTATAGGATCGATCGCACGTCAGTTTATTGGACACTGCTTCTAGTTGCCATGCATAGGGTTGATCGCTCATCAGTTTATTGGACAGTGCTTCTTGATGCTGTGTATAGGAAGGATCGCTCGTTAGTTTATTGGACAGTGCTTCTAATTGCCTTGTATAGGATGGATCATTCGTCAGTTTATTGGACAGTGCTTCTAGTTGCCGTGTATAGGATGGCTCGATCGTCAGTTTATTGGACAGTGCTTCTAGTTGCCGTGTATAGGATCGATCACTCGTTAGTTTATTGGACACTGCTTCTAGTTGCCGTATACGGGATGGATCGCTCGTCAGTTTATTGGACAGTGTTTCTAGTTGCCGTGTATAGGATGGATCGCTCGTCAGTGTATTTTACAGTGCTTCTAGTTGCCGTGTATCGGATGGACCGCTCGTCAGTTTATTGGACAGTGCTTCTAGTTCCGGTTTATAGGATGGATCGCTCGTCAGTTTATTGCACAGTGCTTCTTGTTGCCGTGTATAGGATGGATCGCTCGTCAGTTTATTGGACAGTGCTTTAGTTGCGGTTTATAGGATGGATCGCTCGTCAGTTTATTGCACAGTGCTTCTAGTTGCCGTGTATAGGATTAATCGCTCGTCAGTTTATTGGACAGTGTTTCTAGTTGTGGTTTATAGGATGAATTGCTCGTCAGTTTATTGGACAGTGCTTCTAGTTGCCGTGTATAGGTTGGATCCCTCCTCAGTTTATTGGACAGTGCTTCGAGATGCCGTGTATAGCATGGATCGCTCGTCAGTTTATTGGACAGTGCTTCTAGTTGCCGTGTATAGGATGGACCGCTCGTCAGTTTATTGGACAGTGCTTCTAGTTCCGGATAATAGGATGAATTGCTCGTCAGTTTATTGGACAATGCTTTGAGTTGCCGTGTATAGGTTGGATCACTGCTCAGTTTATTGGACAGTGCTTCGAGATGCCGTGTATAGGATGGATCTCTCGTCAGTTTATTGGACAGTTCTTCTCGTTGCCGTGTATAGGGTTGGTCGCTCATTAGTTTATTGGACAGTGCTTCTTGTTGCCGTGTATAGGAAGGATCGCTCGTCAGTTTATTGGACAGTGCTTATAGGTGCGGTGTATAGGATGGATCGCTAGTCAGTTTACTGGACAGTGCTTCTAGTTGCCGTGTATAGGATGGATCGCTCGTCAGTTTAATGGACAGTGCTTCTAGTTGCCGTGTATAGGGTTGATCGCTCGTCAGTTTATTGGACAGTGCTTTTAGTTGCCGTTAACAGGATGGATCGCTCATCATTTTATTGGACAGTGTTTCTAGTTGCCGTGTATAGGATGGATCGCTCGTCAGTTTATTGGACAGTACTTCTAGTTGCTGTGTATAGGATGGATCATTCGTCAGTTTATTGGACAGTGCTTCTAGTTGCCGTGTATAGGATGGATCGCTCGTCAGTTTATTGGACAGTACTTCTAGTTGCCGTGTATAGGATGGATCGCTCGTTAGTTTATTGGACATTGCTTCTAGTTGCGGTTTATAGGATGAATTGCTCGTCAGTTTATTGGAGAATGCTTTGAGTTGCTGTGTATAGGTTGGATCACTCATCAGTTTATTGGACAGGGCTTCGAGATGCCGTGTATAGGATCGATCTCTCATCAGTGTATTGGACAGTTCTTCTAGTTGCCGTGTATAGGGTTGGTCGCTCATTAGTTTATTGGACAGTGCTTCTTGTTGCCGTGTATATCATGGATCGCTCGTCAGTTTATTTGACAATGCTTCTGGTTGCGGTGTATAGGATGAATCGCTCGTCAGTTTATTGGACAGTGCTTCTAGTTGCCGTGTATAGTATGGATCATTCGTCAGTTTATTGGACAGTGCTTCTAATTGCCGTGTATAGGATGGATCATTCGTCAGTTCATTGAACAGTGCTTTAGTTGCGGTTTATAGGATGGATCGCTCGTCAGTTTATTGGACAGTGCTTCTAGTTGCCGTGTATAGGATGGATCGCTCGTCAGTTTATTAGACAGTGCTTCTAGTTGCCGTGTATAGGATGGATCGCTCGTCAGTTTATTGGACAGTGCTTCTAGTTGCCGTGCTTTAGGATGGATCGCTCGTCAGTTTATTGGACAGTGCTTCTAGTTGCCATGCTTTAGGATGGATCGCTCGTCAGTTTATTGGACAGTACTTCTAGTTGCCGTGTATAGGATCGATCGCACGTCAGTTTATTGGACACTGCTTCTTGTTGCCGTGTATAGGGTTGATCGCTCATCAGTTTATTGGACAGTGCTTCTTGATGCTGTGTATAGGAAGGATCGCTCGTTAGTTTATTGGACAGTGCTTCTAGTTGCCGTATATGGGATGGATCGCTCGTCAGTTTATTGGAAAATGCTTTAGTTGCGGTGTATAGGATGGATCGCTCGTCAGTTTATTGGACAGAGCTTCTAGTTGTCTTGTATAGGATGGATCACTCGTTAGTTTATTGGACAGTGCTTCTAGTTGCCGTATATGGGATGGATCGCTCGTCAGTTTATTGGACAGTGCTTCTAGTTGCCGTGTTTCGGTTGGATCACTCCTCAGTTTATTGGACAGTGCTTCGAGATGCCGTGTATAGGATCGATCTCTCGTCAGTGTATTGGACAGTTCTTCTAGTTGCCGTGTATTTGATGGATCGCTCGTCAGTTTATTGGACAGTGCTTTAGTTGCGGTTTATAGGATGGATCGCTCGTCAGTTTATTGGTCAGTGCTTCTAGTTGCCGTGTATAGGATGGATCGCTCGTCAGTTTATTGGACAGTGCTTCTAGTTGCCGTGTATAGGATGGATTGCTCGTCAGTTTAACGGACAGTGCTTCTAATTGCCGTGTATAGGATGGATCATTCGTCAGTTTATTGTACAGTGCTTCTAATTGCCGTGTGTAGGATGGATCGCTCGTCAGTTTATTGGACAGTGCTTCTAGTTGCCGTGTATAGGATGAATCGCTCGTCAGTGTATTTTACAGTGCTTCTAGTTGCCGTGTATAGGATGGATCGCTCGTCAGTTTATTGGACAGTGCTTCTAGTTGCGGTTTATAGGATGGATCGCTCGTCAGTTTATTGGACAGTGCTTCTAGTTGCCGTGTATAGGGTTGATCGCTCATCAGTATATTGGACAGTGCTTCTTGATGCTGTGTATAGGAAGGATCGCTCGTTAGTTTATTGGACAGTGCTTCTACTTGCCTTGCTTAGGATGGATCATTCGTCAGTTTATTGGTCAGTGCTTCTAGTTGCTGTGTATAGGATAGATCGATCGTCAGTTTATTGGACAGTTCTTCTAGTTGCCGTGTATAGGATGGATCACTCGTTAGTTTATTGGACAGAGCTTCTAGTTGCCGTGTATAGGGTTGATCGCTCGTCAGTTTATTGGACAGTGCTTATAGGTGCGGTGTATAGGATGGATCGCTCGTCAGTTTACTCGACAGTGCTTCTAGTTGCGTTTTATAGGATGGATCGCTCGTCAGTTTATTGGACAGTGCTTCTAGTTGCCGAGTATAGGGTTGATCATTCGTCAGTTTATTGGACAGTGCTTCTAGTTGCCGTGTATAGTGTTGATCATTCGTCAGTTTATTGGACAGTGCTTCTAGTTGCCGTGAAAAGGATGGATCATTTGTCAGTTTATTGGGCAGTGCTTCTAGTTGCCGTGAACAGGATGGATCGCTCGTCAGTTTATTGGACAGTGTTTTTAGTTGCCGTGTATAGGATGGATCGCTCGTCAGTTTATTGGACAATGCTTTGAGTTGCCGTGTTTCGGTTGGATCACTCCTCAGTTTATTGGACAGTGCTTCGAGATGCCGTGTATAGGATCGATCTCTTGTCAGTGTATTGGACAGTTCTTCTAGTTGCCGTGTATTTGATGGATCGCTCGTCAGTTTATTGGACAGTGCTTTAGTTGCGGTTTATAGGATGGATCGCTCGTCAGTTTATTGGTCAGTGCTTCTAGTTGCCGTGTATAGGATGGATCGCTCGTCAGTTTATTGGACAGTGCTTCTAGTTGCCGTGTATAGGGTTGATCGCTCATCAGTATATTGGACAGTGCTTCTTGATGCTGTGTATAGGAAGGATCGCTCGTTAGTTTATTGGACAGTGCTTCTAATTGCCTTGCATAGGATGGATCATTCGTCAGTTTATTGGACTGTGCTTCTAGTTGCTGTGTATAGGATGGATCGATTGTCAGTTTATTGGTCAGTGCTTCTAGTTGCCGTGTATAGGATGGATCGCTCGTCAGTTTATTGGACAGTGCTTCTAGTTGCCGTGTATAGGATGGATCGCTCGTCAGTTTATTGGACAGTGCTTCTAGTTGCCGTGTATAGGATGGACCGCTCGTCAGTTTATTGGACAGTGCTTCTAGTTCCGGATAATAGGATGAATTGCTCGTCAGTTTATTGGACAATGCTTTGAGTTGCCGTGTATAGGTTGGATCACTGCTCAGTTTATTGGACAGTGCTTCGAGATGCCGTGTATAGGATGGATCTCTCGTCAGTTTATTGGACAGTTCTTCTCGTTGCCGTGTATAGGGTTGGTCGCTCATTAGTTTATTGGACAGTGCTTCTTGTTGCCGTGTATAGGAAGGATCGCTCGTCAGTTTATTGGACAGTGCTTATAGGTGCGGTGTATAGGATGGATCGCTAGTCAGTTTACTGGACAGTGCTTCTAGTTGCCGTGTATAGGATGGATCGCTCGTCAGTTTAATGGACAGTGCTTCTAGTTGCCGTGTATAGGGTTGATCGCTCGTCAGTTTATTGGACAGTGCTTTTAGTTGCCGTTAACAGGATGGATCGCTCATCATTTTATTGGACAGTGTTTCTAGTTGCCGTGTATAGGATGGATCGCTCGTCAGTTTATTGGACAGTACTTCTAGTTGCTGTGTATAGGATGGATCATTCGTCAGTTTATTGGACAGTGCTTCTAGTTGCCGTGTATAGGATGGATCGCTCGTCAGTTTATTGGACAGTACTTCTAGTTGCCGTGTATAGGATGGATCGCTCGTTAGTTTATTGGACATTGCTTCTAGTTGCGGTTTATAGGATGAATTGCTCGTCAGTTTATTGGAGAATGCTTTGAGTTGCTGTGTATAGGTTGGATCACTCATCAGTTTATTGGACAGGGCTTCGAGATGCCGTGTATAGGATCGATCTCTCATCAGTGTATTGGACAGTTCTTCTAGTTGCCGTGTATAGGGTTGGTCGCTCATTAGTTTATTGGACAGTGCTTCTTGTTGCCGTGTATATCATGGATCGCTCGTCAGTTTATTTGACAATGCTTCTGGTTGCGGTGTATAGGATGAATCGCTCGTCAGTTTATTGGACAGTGCTTCTAGTTGCCGTGTATAGTATGGATCATTCGTCAGTTTATTGGACAGTGCTTCTAATTGCCGTGTATAGGATGGATCATTCGTCAGTTCATTGAACAGTGCTTTAGTTGCGGTTTATAGGATGGATCGCTCGTCAGTTTATTGGACAGTGCTTCTAGTTGCCGTGTATAGGATGGATCACTCGTCAGTTTATTGGACAGTGCTTCTAGTTGCCGTGTATAGGATGGATCGCTCGTCAGTTTATTGGACAGTGCTTCTAGTTGCCGTGCTTTAGGATGGATCGCTCGTCAGTTTATTGGACAGTGCTTCTAGTTGCCATGCTTTAGGATGGATCGCTCGTCAGTTTATTGGACAGTACTTCTAGTTGCCGTGTATAGGATCGATCGCACGTCAGTTTATTGGACACTGCTTCTTGTTGCCGTGTATAGGGTTGATCGCTCATCAGTTTATTGGACAGTGCTTCTTGATGCTGTGTATAGGAAGGATCGCTCGTTAGTTTATTGGACAGTGCTTCTAGTTGCCGTATATGGGATGGATCGCTCGTCAGTTTATTGGACAATGCTTTAGTTGCGGTGTATAGGATGGATCGCTCGTCAGTTTATTGGACAGAGCTTCTAGTTGTCTTGTATAGGATGGATCACTCGTTAGTTTATTGGACAGTGCTTCTAGTTGCCGTATATGGGATGGATCGCTCGTCAGTTTATTGGACAGTGCTTCTAGTTGCCGTGTTTCGGTTGGATCACTCCTCAGTTTATTGGACAGTGCTTCGAGATGCCGTGTATAGGATCGATCTCTCGTCAGTGTATTGGACAGTTCTTCTAGTTGCCGTGTATTTGATGGATCGCTCGTCAGTTTATTGGACAGTGCTTTAGTTGCGGTTTATAGGATGGATGGCTCGTCAGTTTATTGGTCAGTGCTTCTAGTTGCCGTGTATAGGATGGATCGCTCGTCAGTTTATTGGACAGTGCTTCTAGTTGCCGTGTATAGGATGGATTGCTCGTCAGTTTAACGGACAGTGCTTCTAGTTGCCGTGTATAGGATGGATCATTCGTCAGTTTATTGTACAGTGCTTCTAATTGCCGTGTGTAGGATGGATCGCTCGTCAGTTTATTGGACAGTGCTTCTAGTTGCCGTGTATAGGATGAATCGCTCGTCAGTGTATTTTACAGTGCTTCTAGTTGCCGTGTATAGGATGGATCGCTCGTCAGTTTATTGGACAGTGCTTCTAGTTGCGGTTTATAGGATGGATCGCTCGTCAGTTTATTGGACAGTGCTTCTAGTTGCCGTGTATAGGGTTGATCGCTCATCAGTATATTGGACAGTGCTTCTTGATGCTGTGTATAGGAAGGATCGCTCGTTAGTTTATTGGACAGTGCTTCTACTTGCCTTGCATAGGATGGATCATTCGTCAGTTTATTGGTCAGTGCTTCTAGTTGCTGTGTATAGGATAGATCGATCGTCAGTTTATTGGACAGTTCTTCTAGTTGCCGTGTATAGGATGGATCACTCGTTAGTTTATTGGACAGAGCTTCTAGTTGCCGTGTATAGGGTTGATCGCTCGTCAGTTTATTGGACAGTGCTTATAGGTGCGGTGTATAGGATGGATCGCTCGTCAGTTTACTCGACAGTGCTTCTAGTTGCGTTTTATAGGATGGATCGCTCGTCAGTTTATTGGACAGTGCTTCTAGTTGCCGAGTATAGGGTTGATCATTCGTCAGTTTATTGGACAGTGTTTCTAGTTGCCGTGTATAGTGTTGATCATTCGTCAGTTTATTGGACAGTGCTTCTAGTTGCCGTGTATAGGATGGATCATTTGTCAGTTTATTGGGCAGTGCTTCTAGTTGCCGTGAACAGGATGGATCGCTCGTCAGTTTATTGGACAGTGTTTTTAGTTGCCGTGTATAGGATGGATCGCTCGTCAGTTTATTGGACAATGCTTTGATTTGCCGTGTTTCGGTTGGATCACTCCTCAGTTTATTGGACAGTGCTTCGAGATGCCGTGTATAGGATCGATCTCTTGTCAGTGTATTGGACAGTTCTTCTAGTTGCCGTGTATTTGATGGATCGCTCGTCAGTTTATTGGACAGTGCTTTAGTTGCGGTTTATAGGATGGATCGCTCGTCAGTTTATTGGTCAGTGCTTCTAGTTGCCGTGTATAGGATGGATCGCTCGTCAGTTTATTGGACAGTGCTTCTAGTTGCCGTGTATAGGATGGATTGCTCGTCAGTTTAAAGGACAGTGCTTCTAGTTGCCGTGTATAGGATGGATCATTCGTCAGTTTATTGTACAGTGCTTCTAATTGCCGTGTGTAGGATGGATCGCTCGTCAGTTTATTGGACAGTGCTTCTAGTTGCCGTGTATAGGATGAATCGCTCGTCAGTGTATTTTACAGTGCTTCTAGTTGCCGTGTATAGGATGGATCGCTCGTCAGTTTATTGGACAGTGCTTCTAGTTGCGGTTTATAGGATGGATCGCTCGTCAGTTTATTGGACAGTGCTTCTAGTTGCCGTGTATAGGGTTGATCGCTCATCAGTATATTGGACAGTGCTTCTTGATGCTGTGTATAGGAAGGATCGCTCGTTAGTTTATTGGACAGTGCTTCTACTTGCCTTGCATAGGATGGATCATTCGTCAGTTTATTGGTCAGTGCTTCTAGTTGCTGTGTATAGGATGGATCGATCGTCAGTTTATTGGACAGTTCTTCTAGTTGCCGTGTATAGGATGGATCACTCATTAGTTTATTGGACAGAGCTTCTAGTTGCCGTGTATAGGGTTGATCGCTCGTCAGTTTTTTGGACAGTGCTTATAGGTGCGGTGTATATGATGGATCGCTCGTCAGTTTACTCGACAGTGCTTCTAGTTGCGTTTTATAGGATGGATCGCTCGTTAGTTTATTGGACAGTGCTTCTAGTTGCCGTGTATAGTGTTGATCATTCGTCAGTTTATTGGACAGTGCTTCTAGTTGCCGTGTATAGGATGGAACATTTGTCAGTTTATTGGGCAGTGCTTCTAGTTGCCGTGAACAGGATGGATCGCTCGTCAGTTTATTGGACAGTGTTTTTAGTTGCCGTGTATAGGATGGATCGCTCGTCAGTTTATTGGACAGTGCTACTAGTTGCCGTGTATAGGATGGATCGTTCGTCAGTTTAATGGACAGTGCTTCTAGTTGCCGTGTATAGGGTTGATCGCTCGTCAGTTTATTGGACAGTGCTTCTAGTTGCCGTGAACAGGATGGATCGCTCGTCAGTTTATTGGACAGAGTTTCTAGTTGCCGTGTATCGGATGGATCGCTCGTCAGTTTATTGGACAGTATTTCTAGTTGCCGTGTATAGGTTGGATCACTCCTCAGTTTATTGGACAGGGCTTCGAGATGCCGTGTATAGGATCGATCTCTCATCAGTGTATTGGACAGTTCTTCTAGTTGCCGTATATAGGGTTGGTCGCTCATTAGTTTTTTGGACTGTGCTTCTTTTTGCCGTGTATATGATGGATCGGTCGTCAGTTTATTGGACAATGCTTCTGGTTGCGGTGTATAGGATGGATCGCTCGTCAGTTTATTGGACAGTGCTTCTAGTTGCCGTGTACAGTATGGATCATTCGTCAGTTTATTGGACAGTGCTTCTAATTGCCGTGTATAGGATGGATCATTCGTCAGTTCATTGAACAGTGCTTTAGTTGCGGTTTATAGGATGGATCGCTCGTCAGTTTATTGGACAGTGCTTCTAGTTGCCGTGTATAGGATGGATCGCTCGTCAGTTTATTGGACAGAGCTTCTAGTTGCCGTGCTTTAGGATGGATCGCTCGTCAGTTTATTGGATAGTGCTTCTAGTTGCCGTGTGTAGGATCGATCGCTCGTCAGTTTATTGGACAGTACTTCTAGTTGCCGTGTATAGGATGGATCGCTCGTCAGTTTATTGGACAGTGCTTCTAGTTGCCGTGTATAGGATGGATCGCTCGTCAGTTTATTGGACAGTGCTTCTAGTTGCCGTGTTTTAGGATGGATCGCTCGTCAGTTTATTGGACAGTGCTTCTAGTTGCTGTGCTTTAGGATGGATCGCTCGTCAGTTTATTGGACAGTGCTTCTAGTTGCCGTGCATAGGATGGATCACTCGTTAGTTTATTGGACAGTGCTTCTAGTTGCCGTATATGGGATGGATCGCTCGTCAGTTTATTGGATAGTGCTTCTAGTTGCCGTGTATAGGATGGATTGCTCGTCAGTTTATTGGACAGTGCTTCTAGTTGCCGTGTATAGGATGGATCGCTCGTCAGTTTATTCGACAGTGCTTCTAGTTGCCGTGTATAGGGTGAATCGCTCGTCATTGTATTTTACAGTGCTTCTAGTTGCCGTGTATAGGATGGACCGCTCGTCAGTTTATTGGACAGTGCTTCTAGTTCTGGTTTATAGGATGAATTGCTCGTCAGTTTATTGGACAATGCTTTGAGTTGCCGTGTATAGGTTGGATCACTCCTCAGTTTATTGGACAGTGCTTCGAGATGCCGTGTATAGGATGGATCTCTCGTCAGTTTATTGGACAGTTCTTCTAGTTGCCGTGTATAGGGTTGGTCGCTCATTAGTTTATTGGACAGTGCTTATTGTTGCCGTGTATAGGAAGGATCGCTCGTCAGTTTATTGGACAGTGCTTATAGGTGCGGTGTATAGGATGGATCGCTCGTCAGTTTACTCGACAGTGCTACTAGTTGCCGTGTATAGGATGGATCGCTCGTCAGTTTAATGGACAGTGCTTCTAGTTGCCGTGTATAGGGTTGATCGCTCGTCAGTTTATTGGACAGAGTTTCTAGTTGCCGTGTATCGGATGGATCGCTCGTCAGTTTATTGGACAGTACTTCTAGTTGCCGTGTATAGGTTGGATCACTCCAGAGTTTATTGGACAGGGCTTCGAGATGCCGTGTATAGGATCGATCTCTCATCAGTGTATTGGACAGTTCTTCTAGTTGCCGTATATAGGGTTGGTCGCTCATTAGTTTATTGGACAGTGCTTCTTTTTGCCGTGTACATGATGGATCGCTCGTCAGTTTATTGGACAATGCTTCTGGTTGCGGTGTATAGGATGGATCGCTCGTCAGTTTATTGGACAGTGCTTCTAGTTGCCGTGTACAGTATGGATCATTCGTCAGTTTATTGGACAGTGCTTCTAATTGCCGTGTATAGGATGGATCATTCGTCAGTTCATTGAACAGTGCTTTAGTTGCGGTTTATAGGATGGATCGCTCGTCAGTTTATTGGACAGTGCTTCTAGTTGCCGTGTATAGGATGGATCGCTCGTCAGTTTATTGGACAGTGCTTCTAGTTGCCGTGTATAGGATGGATCGCTCGTCAGTTTATTGGACAGAGCTTCTAGTTGCCGTGCTTTAGGATGGATCGCTCGTCAGTTTATTGGATAGTGCTTCTAGTTGCCGTGTGTAGGATCGATCGCTTGTCAGTTTATTGGACACTGCTTCTAGTTGCCGTGTATAGGGTTGATCGCTCATCAGTTTATTGGACAGTGCTTCTTGATGCTGTGTATAGGAAGGATCGCTCGTTAGTTTATTGGACAGTGCTTCTAATTGCCTTGTATAGGATGGATCATTCGTCAGTTTATCGGACAGTGCTTCTAGTTGCCGTGTATAGGATGGATCATTCGTCAGTTCATTGAACAGTGCTTTAGTTGCGGTTTATAGGATGGATCGCTCGTCAGTTTATTGGACAGTGCTTCTAGTTGCCGTGTATAGGATGGATCGCTCGTCAGTTTATTGGACAGAGCTTCTAGTTGCCGTGCTTTAGGATGGATCGCTCGTCAGTTTATTGGATAGTGCTTCTAGTTGCCGTGTGTAGGATCGATCGCTCGTCAGTTTATTGGACAGTACTTCTAGTTGCCGTGTATAGGATGGATCGCTCGTCAGTTTATTGGACAGTGCTTCTAGTTGCCGTGTATAGGATGGATCGCTCGTCAGTTTATTGGACAGTGCTTCTAGTTGCCGTGTTTTAGGATGGATCGCTCGTCAGTTTATTGGACAGTGCTTCTAGTTGCTGTGCTTTAGGATGGATCGCTCGTCAGTTTATTGGACAGTGCTTCTAGTTGCCGTGCATAGGATGGATCACTCGTTAGTTTATTGGACAGTGCTTCTAGTTGCCGTATATGGGATGGATCGCTCGTCAGTTTATTGGATAGTGCTTCTAGTTGCCGTGTATAGGATGGATTGCTCGTCAGTTTATTGGACAGTGCTTCTAGTTGCCGTGTATAGGATGGATCGCTCGTCAGTTTATTCGACAGTGCTTCTAGTTGCCGTGTATAGGGTGAATCGCTCGTCATTGTATTTTACAGTGCTTCTAGTTGCCGTGTATAGGATGGACCGCTCGTCAGTTTATTGGACAGTGCTTCTAGTTCTGGTTTATAGGATGAATTGCTCGTCAGTTTATTGGACAATGCTTTGAGTTGCCGTGTATAGGTTGGATCACTCCTCAGTTTATTGGACAGTGCTTCGAGATGCCGTTTATAGGATGGATCTCTCGTCAGTTTATTGGACAGTTCTTCTAGTTGCCGTGTATAGGGTTGGTCGCTCATTAGTTTATTGGACAGTGCTTATTGTTGCCGTGTATAGGAAGGATCGCTCGTCAGTTTATTGGACAGTGCTTATAGGTGCGGTGTATAGGATGGATCGCTCGTCAGTTTACTCGACAGTGCTACTAGTTGCCGTGTATAGGATGGATCGCTCGTCAGTTTAATGGACAGTGCTTCTAGTTGCCGTGTATAGGGTTGATCGCTCGTCAGTTTATTGGACAGAGTTTCTAGTTGCCGTGTATCGGATGGATCGCTCGTCAGTTTATTGGACAGTACTTCTAGTTGCCGTGTATAGGTTGGATCACTCCAGAGTTTATTGGACAGGGCTTCGAGATGCCGTGTATAGGATCGATCTCTCATCAGTGTATTGGACAGTTCTTCTAGTTGCCGTATATAGGGTTGGTCGCTCATTAGTTTATTGGACAGTGCTTCTTTTTGCCGTGTACATGATGGATCGCTCGTCAGTTTATTGGACAATGCTTCTGGTTGCGGTGTATAGGATGGATCGCTCGTCAGTTTATTGGACAGTGCTTCTAGTTGCCGTGTACAGTATGGATCATTCGTCAGTTTATTGGACAGTGCTTCTAATTGCCGTGTATAGGATGGATCATTCGTCAGTTCATTGAACAGTGCTTTAGTTGCGGTTTATAGGATGGATCGCTCGTCAGTTTATTGGACAGTGCTTCTAGTTGCCGTGTATAGGATGGATCGCTCGTCAGTTTATTGGACAGTGCTTCTAGTTGCCGTGTATAGGATGGATCGCTCGTCAGTTTATTGGACAGAGCTTCTAGTTGCCGTGCTTTAGGATGGATCGCTCGTCAGTTTATTGGATAGTGCTTCTAGTTGCCGTGTGTAGGATCGATCGCTTGTCAGTTTATTGGACACTGCTTCTAGTTGCCGTGTATAGGGTTGATCGCTCATCAGTTTATTGGACAGTGCTTCTTGATGCTGTGTATAGGAAGGATCGCTCGTTAGTTTATTGGACAGTGCTTCTAATTGCCTTGTATAGGATGGATCATTCGTCAGTTTATCGGACAGTGCTTCTAGTTGCCGTGTATAGGATGGATCGATCGTCAGTTTATTGGACAGTGCTTCTACTTGCCGTGTATAGGATGGATCACTCGTTAGTTTATTGGACAGTGCTTCTAGTTCCGGTTTATAGGATGGATCGCTCGTCAGTTTATTGGACAATGCTTTGAGTTGCCGTGTATAGGTTGGATCACTCCTCAGTTTATTTGACAGTGCTTCGAGATGCCGTGTATAGGATGGATCTCTCGTCAGTTTATTGGACAGTTCTTCTAGTTGCCGTGTATAGGGTTGGTCGCTCATTAGTTTATTGGACAGTGCTTCCTGTTGCCGTGTATATGATGGATCGCTCGTCAGTTTATTGGACAATGCTTTAGTTGCGGTTTATAGGATGGATCGCTCGTCAGTTTATTGGACAGTGCTTCTAGTTGCCGTGTATAGGATGGATCGCTCGTCAGTTTATTGGACAGTGCTTCTAGTTGCCGTGTATAGGATGGATCGCTCGTCAGTTTATTGGACAGTGCTTCTAGTTGCCGTGATTTAGGATGGATCGCTCGTCAGTTTATTGGACAGTGTTTCTAGTTGCCGTGCTTTAGGATGGATCGCTCGTCAGTTTATTGGACAGTGCTTCTAGTTGCCGTGTATAGGATGGATCACTCGTTAGTTTATTGGACAGTGCTTCTAGTTGCCGTATATGGGATGGATCGCTCGTCAGTTTATTGGACAGTCTTTCTAGTTGCCGTGTATAGGATGGATCGCTCGTCAGAGTATTTTACAGTGCTTCTAGTTGCCGTGTATAGGATGGATTGCTCGTCAGTTTATTGGACAGTGCTTCTAGTTGCCGTGTATAGGATGGATCATTCATCAGTTTATTGGACAGTGCTTCTAGTTCCGGTTTATAGGATGGATCGCTCGTCAGTTTATTGCACAGTGCTTCTAGTTGCCGTGTATAGGATGGATCGCTCGTCAGTTCATTGGACAGTGCTTCTAGTTGCCGTGTATAGGATGGATCGCTCGTCAGTTTATTGGACAGTGCTTTAGTTGCGGTTTATCGGATGGATCTCTCGTCAGTTTATTGCACAGTGCTTCTAGTTGCAGTGTATAGGATGGATCGCTCGTCAGTTTATTGGACAGTGTTTCTAGTTGTGGTTTATAGGATGAATTGCTCGTCAGTTTATTGGACAGCGCTTCTAGTTGCCGTGTATAGGTTGGATCCCTCCTCAGTTTATTGGACAGTGCTTCGAGATGCCGTGTATAGGATCGATCTCTCGTCAGTGTATTGGTCAGTTCTTCTAGTTGCCGTGTATAGGGTTGGTCGCTCATTAGTTTATTGGACAGTGCTTCTTGTTGCCGTGTATTTGATGGATCGTTCGTCAGTTTATTGGACAGTGCTTTAGTTGCGGTTTATAGGATGGATCGCTCGTCAGTTTATTGGACAGTGCTTCTAGTTGCCGTGTATAGGATGGAACGCTCGTCAGTTTATTGGACAGTGCTTCTAGTTGCCGTGTATCGGATGGATCGCTCGTCAGTTTATTGGACAGTGCTTCTAGTTGCCGTGCTTTAGGATGGATCGCTCGTCAGTTTATTGGACAGTGCTTCCAGTTGCCGTGCTTTAGGATGGATCTGCCGTCAGTTTATTGGACAGTGCTTCTAGTTGCCGTGCTTTAGGATGGATCGCTCGTCAGTTTACTGGACAGTGCTTCTAGTTGCCGTGTATAGGATGGAACGCTCGTCAGTTTAATGGACAGTGCTTCTAGTTGCCGTGTATAGGGTTGATCGCTCGTCAGTTTATTGGACAGTGCTTCTAGTTGCCGTGAACAGGATGGATCGCTCGTCAGTTTATTGGACAGTGTTTCTAGTTGCCGTGTATAGGATGGATCGCTCGTCAGTTTATTGGACAGTGCTTCTAGTTGCGGTTTATAGGATGAATTGCTCGTCAGTTTATTGGACAATGCTTTGAGTTGCTGTGTATAGGTTGGATCACTCCTCAGTTTATTGGACAGGGCTTTGAGATGCCGTGCATAGGATCGATCTCTCGTCAGTGTATTGGACAGTTCTTCTAGTTGCCGTGTATAGGGTTGGTCGCTCATTAGTTTATTGGACAGTGCTTCTATTTGCCGTGTATATGATGGATCGCTCGTCAGTTTATTGGACAATGCTTCTGGTTGCGGTGTATAGGATGGATCGCTCGGCAGTTCATTGGACAGTGCTTCTAGTTGCTGTGTATAGGATGGATCTCTCGTCAGATTATTGGACAGTGCTTCTATTTGCCGTGTATAGGATGGATTGCTCGTCAGTTTATTGGACAGTGCTTCTAGTTGCGGTTTATAGGATCGATCGCTCGTCAGTTTATTGGACAGTGCTTCTAGTTGCCGTGTATAGGATGGATCACTCGTTAGTTTATTGGACAGTGCTTCTTGATGCTGTGTATAGGAAGGATCTCTCGTTAGTTTATTGGACAGTGCTTCTAATTGCCTTGTATAGGATGGATCATTCGTCAGTTTATTGGACAGTGCTTCTAGTTGCCGTGTATAGGATGGATCGATCGTCAGTTTATTGGACAGTGCTTCTAGTTGCCGTGTATAGGATCGATCACTCGTTAGTTTATTGGACAGTGCTTCTAGTTGCCGTATATGGGATGGATCGCTCGTCAGTTTATTGCATCGTGTTTCTAGTTGCCGTGTATAGGATGGATCGCTCGTCAGTGTATTTTACAGTGCTTCTAGTTGCCGTGTATAGGATGGACCGCTCGTCAGTTTATTGGACAGTGCTTTAGTTGCGGTTTATAGGATGGATCGCTCGTCAGTTTATTGGACAGTGCTTCTAGTTGCCGTGTATAGTATGGATCGCTCGTCAGTTTATTGGACAGTGCTTCTAGTTGCCGTGTATAGGATGGATCGCTCGTCAGTTTATTGGACAGTGCTTCTAGTTGCCGTGTATAGGATGGATCATTCGTCAGTTTATTGGACAGTGCTTCTAATTGCCGTATATAGGATGGATCGCTCGTCAGTTTATTGGACAGTGCTTCTAGTTGCCGTGCTTTAGGATGGATCGCTCGTCAGTTTATTGGATAGTGCTTTAGTTGCGGTTTATAGGATGGATCGATCGTCAGTTTATTGGACAGTGCTTCTAGTTGCCGTGTGTAGGATGGATCGCTCGTCAGTTTATTGGACAGTGCTTCTAGTTGCCATGTATAGCATGGATCATTCGTCAGTTTATTGGACAGTGCTTCTAGTTGCCGTGTATAGGATGGATCGCTCGTCAGTTTATTGGACAGTGTTTCTAGTTGCCGTGCTTTAGGATGGATCGCTCGTCAGTTTATCGGACAGTGCTTCTAGTTGCCGTGTATAGTATGGATCGCTCGTCAGTTTATTGGACAGTGCTTCTAGTTGCCGTGTATAGGATGGATCGCTCGTCAGTTTATTGGACAGTGCTTCTAGTTGCCGTGTATAGGATGGATCATTCGTCAGTTTATTGGACAGTGCTTCTAATTGCCGTATATAGGATGGATCGCTCGTCAGTTTATTGGACAGTGCTTCTAGTTGCCGTGCTTTAGGATGGATCGCTCGTCAGTTTATTGGATAGTGCTTTAGTTGCGGTTTATAGGATGGATCGATCGTCAGTTTATTGGACAGTGCTTCTAGTTGCCGTGTGTAGGATGGATCGCTCGTCAGTTTATTGGACAGTGCTTCTAGTTGCCATGTATAGCATGGATCATTCGTCAGTTTATTGGACAGTGCTTCTAGTTGCCGTGTATAGGATGGATCGCTCGTCAGTTTATTGGACAGTGTTTCTAGTTGCCGTGCTTTAGGATGGATCGCTCGTCAGTTTATCGGACAGTGCTTCTAGTTGCCGTGTATAGGATGGATCACTCGTTAGTTTATTGGACAGTGCTTCTAGTTTCCGTATATGGGATGGATCGCTCGTCAGTTTATTGGACAGTGTTTCTAGTTGCCGTGTATAGGATGGATCGCTCGTCAGTGTATTTTACAGTGCTTCTAGTTGCCGTGTATAGGATGGATTGCTCGTCAGTTTATTGAACAGTGTTTCTAGTTGCCGTGTATAGGATGGATCACTCGTTAGTTTATTGGACAGTGCTTCTAGTTGCCGTATATGGGATGGATCGCTAGTCAGTTTATTGGACAGTGTTTCTAGTTGCCGTGTATAGGATGGATCGCTCGTCAGCGTATTTTACAGTGCTTCTAATTGCCGTGTATAGGATGGATCATTCGTCAGTTCATTGAACAGTGTTTCTAGTTGCCGTGTATAGGATGGATCGCTCGTCGGTGTATTTTACAGTGCTTCTAGTTGCCGTGTATAGGATGGACCGCTCGTCAGTTTATTGGACAGTGCTTTAGTTGCGGTTTATAGGATGGATCGCTCGTCAGTTTATTGGACAGTGCTTCTAGTTGCCGTGTATAGTATGGATCGCTCGTCAGTTTATTGGACAGTGCTTCTAGTTGCCGTGTATAGGATGGATCGCTCGTCAGTTTATTGGACAGTGCTTCTAGTTGCCGTGTATAGGATGGATCATTCGTCAGTTTATTGGACAGTGCTTCTAATTGCCGTATATAGGATGGATCGCTCGTCAGTTTATTGGACAGTGCTTCTAGTTGCCGTGCTTTAGGATGGATCGCTCGTCAGTTTATTGGACAGTGCTT
This sequence comes from Hemitrygon akajei, assembly GCF_048418815.1. Classification (NCBI taxonomy): domain Eukaryota; kingdom Metazoa; phylum Chordata; class Chondrichthyes; order Myliobatiformes; family Dasyatidae; genus Hemitrygon; species Hemitrygon akajei. The sequence goes on along the minus strand of NC_133143.1, from coordinate 9,802,145 downwards.
TAGTTGCGGTTTATAGGATGGATCGATCGTCAGTTTATTGGACAGTGCTTCTAGTTGCCGTGTGTAGGATGGATCGCTCGTCAGTTTATTGGACAGTGCTTGTAGTTGCCATGTATAGCATGGATCATTCGTCAGTTTATTGGACAGTGCTTCTAATTGCCGTGTATAGGATGGATCATTCGTCAGTTCATTGAACAGTGCTTTAGTTGCGGTTTATAGGATGGATCGCTCGTCAGTTTATTGGACAGTGCTTCTAGTTGCCGTGTATAGGATGGATCGCTCGTCAGTTTATTGGACAGTGTTTCTAGTTGCCGTGCTTTAGGATGGATCGCTCGTCAGTTTATTGGACAGTGCTTCTAGTTGCCGTGTATAGGATGGATCACTCGTTAGTTTATTGGACAGTGCTTCTAGTTGCCGTATATGGGATGGATCGCTCGTCAGTTTATTGGACAGTGTTTCTAGTTGCCGTGTATAGGATGGATCGCTCGTCAGTGTATTTTACAGTGCTTCTAGTTGCCGTGTATAGGATGGATTGCTCGTCAGTTTATTGGACAGTGCTTCTAGTTGCCGTGTATAGGATGGATCATTCATCAGTTTATTGGACAGTGCTTCTAATTGCCGTGTATAGGATGGATCGCTCGTCAGTTTATTGGACAGTGCTTCTAGTTGCCGTGTATAGGGTGAATCGCTCGTCATTGTATTTTACAGTGCTTCTAGTTGCCGTGTATTGGATGGACCGCTCGTCAGTTTATTGGACAGTGCTTCTAGTTCTGGTTTATAGGATGAATTGCTCGTCAGTTTATTGGACAATGCTTTGAGTTGCCGTGTATAGGTTGGATCACTCCTCAGTTTATTGGACAGTGCTTCGAGATGCCGTGTATAGGATGGATCTCTCGTCAGTTTATTGGACAGTTCTTCTAGTTGCCGTGTATAGGGTTGGTCGCTCATTAGTTTATTGGACAGTGCTTATTGTTGCCGTGTATAGGAAGGATCGCTCGTCAGTTTATTGGACAGTGCTTATAGGTGCGGTGTATAGGATGGATCGCTCGTCAGTTTACTCGACAGTGCTACTAGTTGCCGTGTATAGGATGGATCGTTCGTCAGTTTAATGGACAGTGCTTCTAGTTGCCGTGTATAGGGTTGATCGCTCGTCAGTTTATTGGACAGTGCTTCTAGTTGCCGTGTATAGGATGGATCATTTGTCAGTTTATTGGACAGTGCTTCTAGTTGCCGTGAACAGGATGGATCGCTCGTCAGTTTATTGGACAGAGTTTCTAGTTGCCGTGTATCGGATGGATCGCTCGTCAGTTTATTGGACAGTACTTCTAGTTGCCGTGTATAGGTTGGATCACTCCTCAGTTTACTGGACAGGGCTTCGAGATGCCGTGTATAGGATCGATCTCTCATCAGTGTATTGGACAGTTCTTCTAGTTGCCGTATATAGGGTAGGTCGCTCATTAGTTTATTGGACAGTGCTTCTTATTGCCGTGTATATGATGGATCGGTCGTCGGTTTATTGGACAATGCTTCTGGTTGCGGTGTATAGGATGGATCGCTCGTCAGTTTATTGGACAGTGCTTCTAGTTGCCGTGTATAGGATGGATCGCTCGTCAGTTTATTGGACAGTGCTTCTAGTTGCCGTGTATAGGATGGATCGCTCGTCAGTTTATTGGACAGAGCTTCTAGTTGCCGTGTATAGGATGGATCGCTCGTCAGTTTATTGGACAGAGCTTCTAGTTGCCGTGCTTTAGGATGGATCGCTCGTCAGTTTATTGGATAGTGCTACTAGTTGCCGTGTGTAGGATCGATCGCTTGTCAGTTTATTGGACAGTACTTCTAGTTGCCGTGTATAGGATGGATCGCTCGTCAGTTTATTGGACAGTGCTTCTAGTTGCCGTGTATAGGATGGATCGCTCGTCAGTTTATTGGACAGTGCTTCTAGTTGCCGTGTTTTAGGATGGATCGCTCGTCAGTTTATTGGACAGTGCTTCTAGTTGCTGTGCTTTAGGATGGATCGCTCGTCAGTTTATTGGACAGTGCTTCTAGTTGCCGTGCATAGGATGGATCACTCGTTAGTTTATTGGACAGTGCTTCTAGTTGCCGTATATGGGATGGATCGCTCGTCAGTTTATTGGATAGTGTTTCTAGTTGCCGTGTATAGGATGGATCGCTCGTCAGTGTATTTTACAGTGCTTCTAGTTGCCGTGTATAGGATGGATTGCTCGTCAGTTTATTGGACAGTGCTTCTAGTTGCCGTGTATAGGATGGATCATTCATCAGTTTATTGGACAGTGCTTCTAATTGCCGTGTATAGGATGGATCGCTCGTCAGTTTATTGGACAGTGCTTCTAGTTGCCGTGTATTGGGTGAATCGCTCGTCATTGTATTTTACAGTGCTTCTAGTTGCCGTGTATAGGATGGACCGCTCGTCAGTTTATTGGACAGTGCTTCTAGTTCTGGTTTATAGGATGAATTGCTCGTCAGTTTATTGGACAATGCTTTGAGTTGCCGTGTATAGGTTGGATCACTCCTCAGTTTATTGGACAGTGCTTCGAGATGCCGTGTATAGGATGGATCTCTCGTCAGTTTATTGGACAGTTCTTCTAGTTGCCGTGTATAGGGTTGGTCGCTCATTAGTTTATTGGACAGTGCTTATTGTTGCCGTGTATAGGAAGGATCGCTCGTCAGTTTATTGGACAGTGCTTATAGGTGCGGTGTATAGGATGGATCGCTCGTCAGTTTACTCGACAGTGCTACTAGTTGCCGTGTATAGGATGGATCGCTCGTCAGTTTAATGGACAGTGCTTCTAGTTGCCGTGTATAGGGTTGATCGCTCGTCAGTTTATTGGACAGTGCTTCTAGTTGCCGTGAACAGGATGGATCGCTCGTCAGTTTATTGGACAGAGTTTCTAGTTGCCGTGTATCGGATGGATCGCTCGTCAGTTTATTGGACAGTACTTCTAGTTGCCGTGTATAGGTTGGATCACTCCTCAGTTTATTGGACAGGGCTTCGAGATGCCGTGTATAGGATCGATCTCTCATCAGTGTATTGGACAGTTCTTCTAGTTGCCGTATATAGGGTTGGTCGCTCATTAGTTTTATTGGACAGTGCTTCTTTTTGCCGTGTATATGATGGATCGGTCGTCAGTTTATTGGACAATGCTTCTGGTTGAGGTGTATAGGATGGATCGCTCGTCAGTTTATTGGACAGTGCTTCTAGTTGCCGTGTACAGTATGGATCATTCGTCAGTTTATTGGACAGTGCTTTAGTTGCGGTTTATAGGATGGATCGCTCGTCAGTTTATTGGACAGTGCTTCTAGTTGCTGTGTATAGGATGGATCGCTCGTCAGTTTATTGGACAGTGCTTCTAGTTGCCGTGTATAGGATGGATCGCTCGTCAGTTTATTGGACAGAGCTTCTAGTTGCCGTGCTTTAGGATGGATCGCTCGTCAGTTTATTGGATAGTGCTTCTAGTTGCCGTGTGTAGGATCGATCGCTCGTCAGTTTATTGGACAGTACTTCTAGTTGCCGTGTATAGGATGGATCGCTCGTCAGTTTATTGGACAGTGCTTCTAGTTGCCGTGTTTTAGGATGGATCGCTCGTCAGTTTATTGGACAGTGCTTCTAGTTGCCGTGTATAGGATGGATCGCTCGACAGTTTATTGGACAGTGCTTCTAGTTGCCGTGCATAGGATGGATCACTCGTTCGTTTATTGGACAGTGCTTCTAGTTGCCGTATATGGGATGGATCGCTCGTCAGTTTATTGGATAGTGTTTCTAGTTGCCGTGTATAGGATGGATCGCTCGTCAGTGTATTTTACAGTGCTTCTAGTTGCCGTGTATAGGATGGATTGCTCGTCAGTTTATTGGACAGTGCTTCTAGTTGCCGTGTATAGGATGGATCATTCATCAGTTTATTGGACAGTGCTTCTAATTGCCGTGTATAGGATGGATCGCTCGTCAGTTTATTGGACAGTGCTTCTAGTTGCCGTGTATAGGGTGAATCGCTCGTCATTGTATTTTACAGTGCTTCTAGTTGCCGTGTATAGGATGGACCGCTCGTCAGTTTATTGGACAGTGCTTCTAGTTCTGGTTTATAGGATGAATTGCTCGTCACTTTATTGGACAATGCTTTGAGTTGCCGTGTATAGGTTGGATCACTCCTCAGTTTATTGGACAGTGCTTCGAGATGCCGTGTATAGGATGGATCTCTCGTCAGTTTATTGGACAGTTCTTCTAGTTGCCGTGTATAGGGTTGGTCGCTCATTAGTTTATTGGACAGTGCTTATTGTTGCCGTGTATAGGAAGGATCGCTCGTCAGTTTATTGGACAGTGCTTATAGGTGCGGTGTATAGGATGGATCGCTCGTCAGTTTACTCGACAGTGCTACTAGTTGCCGTGTACAGGATGGATCGCTCGTCAGTTTAATGCACAGTGCTTCTAATTGCCATGTATAGGGTTGATCGCTCGTCAGTTTATTGGACAGTGCTTCTAGTTGCCGTGTATAGGATGGATCATTTGTCAGTTTATTGGACAGTGCTTCTAGTTGCCGTGAACAGGATGGATCGCTCGTCAGTTTATTGGACAGAGTTTCTAGTTGCCGTGTATCGGATGGATCGCTCGTCAGTTTATTGGACAGTACTTCTAGTTGCCGTGTATAGGTTGGATCACTCCTCAGTTTATTGGACAGGGCTTCGAGATGCCGTGTATAGGATCGATCTCTCATCAGTGTATTGGACAGTTCTTCTAGTTGCCGTATATAGGGTTGGTCGCTCATTAGTTTATTGGACAGTGCTTCTTTTTGCCGTGTATATGATGGATCGCTCGTCAGTTTATTGGACAATGCTTCTGGTTGCGGTGTATAGGATGGATCGCTCGTCAGTTTATTGGACAGTGCTTCTAGTTGCCGTGTACAGTATGGATCATTCGTCAGTTTATTGGACAGTGCTTCTAATTGCCGTGTATAGGATGGAACATTCGTCAGTTCATTGAACAGTGCTTTAGTTGCGGTTTATAGGATGGATCGCTCGTCAGTTTATTGGACAGTGCTTCTAGTTGCCGTGTATAGGATGGATCGCTCGTCAGTTTATTGGACAGTGCTTCTAGTTGCCGTGTATAGGATGGATCGCTCGTCAGTTTATTGGACAGAGATTCTAGTTGCCGTGCTTTAGGATGGATCGCTCGTCAGTTTATTGGATAGTGCTTCTAGTTGCCGTGTGTAGGATCGATCGCTTGTCAGTTTATTGGACACTGCTTCTAGTTGCCGTGTATAGGGTTGATCGCTCATCAGTTTATTGGACAGTGCTTCTTGATGCTGTGTATAGGAAGGATCGCTCGTTAGTTTATTGGACAGTGCTTCTAGTTGCCGTGTATAGGAAGGATCGATGGTCAGTTTATTGGACAGTGCTTCTACTTGCCGTGTATAGGATGGATCACTCGTTAGTTTATTGGACAGTGCTTCTAGTTCCGGTTTATAGGATGGATCGCTCGTCAGTTTATTGGACAATGCTTTGAGTTGCCGTGTATAGGTTGGATCACTCCTCAGTTTATTTGACAGTGCTTCGAGATGCCGTGTATAGGATGCATCTCTCGTCAGTTTATTGGACAGTTCTTCTAGTTGCCGTGTATAGGGTTGGTCGCTCATTAGTTTATTGGACAGTGCTTCCTGTTGCCGTGTATATGATTGATCGCTCGTCAGTTTATTGGACAGTGCTTCTAGTTGCCGTGTATAGGATGGATCGCTCGTCAGTTTATTGGACAGTGCTTCTAGTTGCCGTGTATAGGATGGATCATTCGTCAGTTTATTGGACAGTGCTTCTAGTTGCCGTGTATAGGATGGATCATTCGTCAGTTTATTGGACAGTGCTTCTAATTGCCGTATATAGGATGGATCGCTCGTCAGTTTATTGGACAGTGCTTTTAGTTGCCGTGCTTTAGGATGGATCGCTCGTCAGTTTATTGGACAGTGCTTCTAGTTGCCGTGTGTAGGATGGATCGCTCGTCAGTTTATTGGACAGTGCTTCTAGTTGCCATGTATAGGTTGGATCACTCCTCAGTTTATTGGACAGGGCTTCGAGATGCCGTGTATAGGATCGATCTCTCATCAGTGTATTGGACAGTTCTTCTAGTTGCCGTATATAGGGTTGTTCGCTCATTAGTTTATTGGACAGTGCTTCTTTTTGCCGTGTATATGATGGATCGGTCGTCAGTTTATTGGACAATGCTTCTGGTTGCGGTGTATAGGATGGATCGCTCGTCAGTTTATTGGACAGTGCTTCTAGTTGCCGTGTACAGTATGGATCATTCGTCAGTTTATTGGACTGTGCTTCTAATTGCCGTGTATAGGATGGATCATTCGTCAGTTCATTGAACAGTGCTTTAGTTGCGGTTTATAGGATGGATCGCTCGTCAGTTTATTGGACAGTGCTTCTAGTTGCCGTGTATAGGATGGATCGCTCGTCAGTTTATTGGACAGTGCTTCTAGTTGCCGTGTATAGGATGGATCGCTCGTCAGTTTATTGGACAGAGCATATAGTTGCCATGCTTTAGGATGGATCGCTCGTCAGTTTATTGGATAGTGCTTCTAGTTGCCGTGTGTAGGATCGATCGCTCGTCAGTTTATTGGACAGTACTTCTAGTTGCCGTGTATAGGATGGATCGCTCGTCAGTTTATTGGACAGTGCTTCTAGTTGCCGTGTATAGGATGGATCGCTCGTCAGTTTATTGGACAGTGCTTCTAGTTGCCGTGTATAGGATGGATCGCTCGTCAGTTTATTGGACAGAGCTTCTAGTTGCCGTGCTTTAGGATGGATCGCTCGTCAGTTTATTGGATAGTGCTTCTAGTTGCCGTGTGTAGGATCGATCGCTTGTCAGTTTATTGGACAGTACTTCTAGTTGCCGTGTATAGGATGGATCGCTCGTCAGTTTATTGGACAGTGCTTCTAGTTGCCGTGTATAGGATGGATCGCTCGTCAGTTTATTGGACAGTGCTTCTAGTTGCCGTGTTTTAGGATGGATCGCTCGTCAGTTTATTGGACAGTGCTTCTAGTTGCTGTGCTTTAGGATGGATCGCTCGTCAGTTTATTGGACAGTGCTTCTAGTTGCCGTGCATAGGATGGATCACTCGTTAGTTTATTGGACAGTGCTTCTAGTTGCCGTATATGGGATGGATCGCTCGTCAGTTTATTGGATAGTGTTTCTAGTTGCCGTGTATAGGATGGATCGCTCGTCAGTGTATTTTACATTGCTTCTAGTTGCCGTGTATAGGATGGATTGCTCGTCAGTTTATTGGACAGTGCTTCTAGTTGCCGTGTATAGGATGGATCATTCATCAGTTTATTGGACAGTGCTTCTAATTGCCGTGTATAGGATGGATCGCTCGTCAGTTTATTGGACTGTGCTTCAAGTTGCCGTGTATTGGGTGAATCGCTCGTCATTGTATTTTACAGTGCTTCTAGTTGCCGTGTATAGGATGGACCGCTCGTCAGTTTATTGGACAGTGCTTCTAGTTCTGGTTTATAGGATGAATTGCTCGTCAGTTTATTGGACAATGCTTTGAGTTGCCGTGTATAGGTTGGATCACTCCTCAGTTTATTGGATAGTGCTTCGAGATGCCGTGTATAGGATGGATCTCTCGTCAGTTTATTGGACAGTTCTTCTAGTTGCCGTGTATAGGGTTGGTCGCTCATTAGTTTATTGGACAGTGCTTATTGTTGCCGTGTATAGGAAGGATCGCTCGTCAGTTTATTGGACAGTGCTTATAGGTGCGGTGTATAGGATGGATCGCTCGTCAGTTTACTCGACAGTGCTACTAGTTGCCGTGTATAGGATGGATCGCTCGTCAGTTTAATGGACAGTGCTTCTAGTTGCCGTGTATAGGGTTGATCGCTCGTCAGTTTATTGGACAGTGCTTCTAGTTGCCGTGTATAGGATGGATCATTTGTCAGTTTATTGGACAGTGCTTCTAGTTGCCGTGAACAGGATGGATCGCTCGTCAGTTTATTGGACAGAGTTTCTAGTTGCCGTGAACAGGATGGATCGCTCGTCAGTTTATTGGACAGTACTTCTAGTTGCCGTGTATAGGTTGGATCACTCCTCAGTTTATTGGACAGGGCTTCGAGATGCCATGTATAGGATCGATCTCTCATCAGTGTATTGGACAGTTCTTCTAGTTGCCGTATATAGGGTTGGTCGCTCATTAGTTTATTGGACAGTGCTTCTTTTTGCCGTGTATATGATGGATCGCTCGTCAGTTTATTGGACAATGCTTCTGGTTGCGGTGTATAGGATGGATCGCTCGTCAGTTTATTGGACAGTGCTTCTAGTTGCCGTGTACAGTATGGATCATTCGTCAGTTTATTGGACAGTGCTTCTAATTGCCGTGTATAGGATGGATCATTCGTCAGTTCATTGAACAGTGCTTTAGTTGCGGTTTATAGGATGGATCGCTCGTCAGTTTATTGGACAGTGCTTCTAGTTGCCGTGTATAGGATGGATCGCTCGTCAGTTTATTGGACAGTGCTTCTAGTTGCCGTGTATAGGATGGATCGCTCGTCAGTTTATTGGACAGAGCTTCTAGTTGCCGTGCTTTAGGATGGATCGCTCGTCAGTTTATTGGATAGTGCTTCTAGTTGCCGTGTGTAGGATCGATCGCTTGTCAGTTTATTGGAGACTGCTTCTAGTTGCCGTGTATAGGGTTGATCGCTCATCAGTTTATTGGACAGTGCTTCTTGATGCTGTGTATAGGAAGGATCGCTCGTTAGTTTATTGGACAGTGCTTCTAGTTGCCGTGTATAGGATGGATCGATGGTCAGTTTATTGGACAGTGCTTCTAGTTGCCGTGTATAGGTTGGATCACTCCTCAGTTTATTGGACAGGGCTTCGAGATGCCGTGTATAGGATCGATCTCTCATCAGTGTATTGGACAGTTCTTCTAGTTGCCGTATATAGGGTTGGTCGCTCATTAGTTTATTGGACAGTGCTTCTTTTTGCCGTGTATATGATGGATCGCTCGTCAGTTTATTGGACAATGCTTCTGGTTGCGGTGTATAGGATGGATCGCTCGTCAGTTTATTGGACAGTGCTTCTAGTTGCCGTGTACAGTATGGATCATTCGTCAGTTTATTGGACAGTGCTTCTAATTGCCGTGTATAGGATGGAACATTCGTCAGTTCATTGAACAGTGCTTTAGTTGCGGTTTATAGGATGGATCGCTCGTCAGTTTATTGGACAGTGCTTCTAGTTGCCGTGTATAGGATGGATCGCTCGTCAGTTTATTGGACAGTGCTTCTAGTTGCCGTGTATAGGATGGATCGCTCGTCAGTTTATTGGACAGAGATTCTAGTTGCCGTGCTTTAGGATGGATCGCTCGTCAGTTTATTGGATAGTGCTTCTAGTTGCCGTGTGTAGGATCGATCGCTTGTCAGTTTATTGGACACTGCTTCTAGTTGCCGTGTATAGGGTTGATCGCTCATCAGTTTATTGGACAGTGCTTCTTGATGCTGTGTATAGGAAGGATCGCTCGTTAGTTTATTGGACAGTGCTTCTAGTTGCCGTGTATAGGAAGGATCGATGGTCAGTTTATTGGACAGTGCTTCTACTTGCCGTGTATAGGATGGATCACTCGTTAGTTTATTGGACAGTGCTTCTAGTTCCGGTTTATAGGATGGATCGCTCGTCAGTTTATTGGACAATGCTTTGAGTTGCCGTGTATAGGTTGGATCACTCCTCAGTTTATTTGACAGTGCTTCGAGATGCCGTGTATAGGATGCATCTCTCGTCAGTTTATTGGACAGTTCTTCTAGTTGCCGTGTATAGGGTTGGTCGCTCATTAGTTTATTGGACAGTGCTTCCTGTTGCCGTGTATATGATTGATCGCTCGTCAGTTTATTGGACAGTGCTTCTAGTTGCCGTGTATAGGATGGATCGCTCGTCAGTTTATTGGACAGTGCTTCTAGTTGCCGTGTATAGGATGGATCATTCGTCAGTTTATTGGACAGTGCTTCTAGTTGCCGTGTATAGGATGGATCATTCGTCAGTTTATTGGACAGTGCTTCTAATTGCCGTATATAGGATGGATCGCTCGTCAGTTTATTGGACAGTGCTTTTAGTTGCCGTGCTTTAGGATGGATCGCTCGTCAGTTTATTGGACAGTGCTTCTAGTTGCCGTGTGTAGGATGGATCGCTCGTCAGTTTATTGGACAGTGCTTCTAGTTGCCATGTATAGGTTGGATCACTCCTCAGTTTATTGGACAGGGCTTCGAGATGCCGTGTATAGGATCGATCTCTCATCAGTGTATTGGACAGTTCTTCTAGTTGCCGTATATAGGGTTGTTCGCTCATTAGTTTATTGGACAGTGCTTCTTTTTGCCGTGTATATGATGGATCGGTCGTCAGTTTATTGGACAATGCTTCTGGTTGCGGTGTATAGGATGGATCGCTCGTCAGTTTATTGGACAGTGCTTCTAGTTGCCGTGTACAGTATGGATCATTCGTCAGTTTATTGGACTGTGCTTCTAATTGCCGTGTATAGGATGGATCATTCGTCAGTTCATTGAACAGTGCTTTAGTTGCGGTTTATAGGATGGATCGCTCGTCAGTTTATTGGACAGTGCTTCTAGTTGCCGTGTATAGGATGGATCGCTCGTCAGTTTATTGGACAGTGCTTCTAGTTGCCGTGTATAGGATGGATCGCTCGTCAGTTTATTGGACAGAGCATATAGTTGCCATGCTTTAGGATGGATCGCTCGTCAGTTTATTGGATAGTGCTTCTAGTTGCCGTGTGTAGGATCGATCGCTCGTCAGTTTATTGGACAGTACTTCTAGTTGCCGTGTATAGGATGGATCGCTCGTCAGTTTATTGGACAGTGCTTCTAGTTGCCGTGTATAGGATGGATCGCTCGTCAGTTTATTGGACAGTGCTTCTAGTTGCCGTGTATAGGATGGATCGCTCGTCAGTTTATTGGACAGAGCTTCTAGTTGCCGTGCTTTAGGATGGATCGCTCGTCAGTTTATTGGATAGTGCTTCTAGTTGCCGTGTGTAGGATCGATCGCTTGTCAGTTTATTGGACAGTACTTCTAGTTGCCGTGTATAGGATGGATCGCTCGTCAGTTTATTGGACAGTGCTTCTAGTTGCCGTGTATAGGATGGATCGCTCGTCAGTTTATTGGACAGTGCTTCTAGTTGCCGTGTTTTAGGATGGATCGCTCGTCAGTTTATTGGACAGTGCTTCTAGTTGCTGTGCTTTAGGATGGATCGCTCGTCAGTTTATTGGACAGTGCTTCTAGTTGCCGTGCATAGGATGGATCACTCGTTAGTTTATTGGACAGTGCTTCTAGTTGCCGTATATGGGATGGATCGCTCGTCAGTTTATTGGATAGTGTTTCTAGTTGCCGTGTATAGGATGGATCGCTCGTCAGTGTATTTTACAGTGCTTCTAGTTGCCGTGTATAGGATGGATTGCTCGTCAGTTTATTGGACAGTGCTTCTAGTTGCCGTGTATAGGATGGATCATTCATCAGTTTATTGGACAGTGCTTCTAATTGCCGTGTATAGGATGGATCGCTCGTCAGTTTATTGGACTGTGCTTCAAGTTGCCGTGTATTGGGTGAATCGCTCGTCATTGTATTTTACAGTGCTTCTAGTTGCCGTGTATAGGATGGACCGCTCGTCAGTTTATTGGACAGTGCTTCTAGTTCTGGTTTATAGGATGAATTGCTCGTCAGTTTATTGGACAATGCTTTGAGTTGCCGTGTATAGGTTGGATCACTCCTCAGTTTATTGGATAGTGCTTCGAGATGCCGTGTATAGGATGGATCTCTCGTCAGTTTATTGGACAGTTCTTCTAGTTGCCGTGTATAGGGTTGGTCGCTCATTAGTTTATTGGACAGTGCTTATTGTTGCCGTGTATAGGAAGGATCGCTCGTCAGTTTATTGGACAGTGCTTATAGGTGCGGTGTATAGGATGGATCGCTCGTCAGTTTACTCGACAGTGCTACTAGTTGCCGTGTATAGGATGGATCGCTCGTCAGTTTAATGGACAGTGCTTCTAGTTGCCGTGTATAGGGTTGATCGCTCGTCAGTTTATTGGACAGTGCTTCTAGTTGCCGTGTATAGGATGGATCATTTGTCAGTTTATTGGACAGTGCTTCTAGTTGCCGTGAACAGGATGGATCGCTCGTCAGTTTATTGGACAGAGTTTCTAGTTGCCGTGAACAGGATGGATCGCTCGTCAGTTTATTGGACAGTACTTCTAGTTGCCGTGTATAGGTTGGATCACTCCTCAGTTTATTGGACAGGGCTTCGAGATGCCATGTATAGGATCGATCTCTCATCAGTGTATTGGACAGTTCTTCTAGTTGCCGTATATAGGGTTGGTCGCTCATTAGTTTATTGGACAGTGCTTCTTTTTGCCGTGTATATGATGGATCGCTCGTCAGTTTATTGGACAATGCTTCTGGTTGCGGTGTATAGGATGGATCGCTCGTCAGTTTATTGGACAGTGCTTCTAGTTGCCGTGTACAGTATGGATCATTCGTCAGTTTATTGGACAGTGCTTCTAATTGCCGTGTATAGGATGGATCATTCGTCAGTTCATTGAACAGTGCTTTAGTTGCGGTTTATAGGATGGATCGCTCGTCAGTTTATTGGACAGTGCTTCTAGTTGCCGTGTATAGGATGGATCGCTCGTCAGTTTATTGGACAGTGCTTCTAGTTGCCGTGTATAGGATGGATCGCTCGTCAGTTTATTGGACAGAGCTTCTAGTTGCCGTGCTTTAGGATGGATCGCTCGTCAGTTTATTGGATAGTGCTTCTAGTTGCCGTGTGTAGGATCGATCGCTTGTCAGTTTATTGGAGACTGCTTCTAGTTGCCGTGTATAGGGTTGATCGCTCATCAGTTTATTGGACAGTGCTTCTTGATGCTGTGTATAGGAAGGATCGCTCGTTAGTTTATTGGACAGTGCTTCTAGTTGCCGTGTATAGGATGGATCGATGGTCAGTTTATTGGACAGTGCTTCTACTTGCCGTGTATAGGATGGATCACTCGTTAGTTTATTGGACAGTGCTTCTAGTTCCGGTTTATAGGATGGATCGCTCGTCAGTTTATTGGACAATGCTTTGAGTTGCCGTGTATAGGTTGGATCACTCCTCAGTTTATTTGACAGTGCTTCGAGATGCCGTGTATAGGATGCATCTCTCGTCAGTTTATTGGACAGTTCTTCTAGTTGCCGTGTATAGGGTTGGTCGCTCATTAGTTTATTGGACAGTGCTTCCTGTTGCCGTGTATATGATGGATCGCTCGTCAGTTTATTGGACAGTGCTTCTAGTTGCCGTGTATAGGATGGATCGCTCGTCAGTTTATTGGACAGTGCTTCTAGTTGCCGTGTATAGGATGGATCATTCGTCAGTTTATTGGACAGTGCTTCTAATTGCCGTATATAGGATGGATCGCTCGTCAGTTTATTGGACAGTGCTTTTAGTTGCCGTGCTTTAGGATGGATCGCTCGTCAGTTTATTGGACAGTGCTTTAGTTGCGGTTTATAGGATGGATCGCTCGTCAGTTTATTGGACAGTGCTTCTAGTTGCCGTGTGTAGGATGGATCGCTCGTCAGTTTATTGGACAGTGCTTCTAGTTGCCATGTATAGGTTGGATCACTCCTCAGTTTATTGGACAGGGCTTCGAGATGCCGTGTATAGGATCGATCTCTCATCAGTGTATTGGACAGTTCTTCTAGTTGCCGTATATAGGGTTGTTCGCTCATTAGTTTATTGGACAGTGCTTCTTTTTGCCGTGTATATGATGGATCGGTCGTCAGTTTATTGGACAATGCTTCTGGTTGCGGTGTATAGGATGGATCGCTCGTCAGTTTATTGGACAGTGCTTCTAGTTGCCGTGTACAGTATGGATCATTCGTCAGTTTATTGGACTGTGCTTCTAATTGCCGTGTATAGGATGGATCATTCGTCAGTTCATTGAACAGTGCTTTAGTTGCGGTTTATAGGATGGATCGCTCGTCAGTTTATTGGACAGTGCTTCTAGTTGCCGTGTATAGGATGGATCGCTCGTCAGTTTATTGGACAGTGCTTCTAGTTGCCGTGTATAGGATGGATCTCTCGTCAGTTTATTGGACAGAGCATCTAGTTGCCATGCTTTAGGATGGATCGCTCGTCAGTTTATTGGATAGTGCTTCTAGTTGCCGTGTGTAGGATCGATCGCTCGTCAGTTTATTGGACAGTACTTCTAGTTGCCGTGTATAGGATGGATCGCTCGTCAGTTTATTGGACAGTGCTTCTAGTTGCCGTGTATAGGATGGATCGCTCGTCAGTTTATTGGACAGTGCTTCTAGTTGCCGTGTATAGGATGGATCGCTCGTCAGTTTATTGGACAGAGCTTCTAGTTGCCATGCTTTAGGATGGATCGCTCGTCAGTTTATTGGATAGTGCTTCTAGTTGCCGTGTGTAGGATCGATCGCTTGTCAGTTTATTGGACAGTACTTCTAGTTGCCGTGTATAGGATGGATCGCTCGTCAGTTTATTGGACAGTGCTTCTAGTTGCCGTGTATAGGATGGATCGCTCGTCAGTTTATTGGACAGTGCTTCTAGTTGCCGTGTTTTAGGATGGATCGCTCGTCAGTTTATTGGACAGTGCTTCTAGTTGCTGTGCTTTAGGATGGATCGCTCGTCAGTTTATTGGACAGTGCTTCTAGTTGCCGTGCATAGGATGGATCACTCGTTAGTTTATTGGACAGTGCTTCTAGTTGCCGTATATGGGATGGATCGCTCGTCAGTTTATTGGATAGTGTTTCTAGTTGCCGTGTATAGGATGGATCGCTCGTCAGTGTATTTTACAGTGCTTCTAGTTGCCGTGTATAGGATGGATTGCTCGTCAGTTTATTGGACAGTGCTTCTAGTTGCCGTGTATAGGATGGATCATTCATCAGTTTATTGGACAGTGCTTCTAATTGCCGTGTATAGGATGGATCGCTCGTCAGTTTATTGGACTGTGCTTCTAGTTGCCGTGTATTGGGTGAATCGCTCGTCATTGTATTTTACAGTGCTTCTAGTTGCCGTGTATAGGATGGACCGCTCGTCAGTTTATTGGACAATGCTTCTAGTTCTGGTTTATAGGATGAATTGCTCGTCAGTTTATTGGACAATGCTTTGAGTTGCCGTGTATAGGTTGGATCACTCCTCAGTCTATTGGACAGTGCTTCGAGATGCCGTGTATAGGATGGATCTCTCGTCAGTTTATTGGACAGTTCTTCTAGTTGCCGTGTATAGGGTTGGTCGCTCATTAGTTTATTGGACAGTGCTTATTGTTGCCGTGTATAGGAAGGATCGCTCGTCAGTTTATTGGACAGTGCTTATAGGTGAGGTGTATAGGATGGATCGCTCGTCAGTTTACTCGACAGTGCTACTAGTTGCCGTGTATAGGATGGATCGCTCGTCAGTTTAATGGACAGTGCTTCTAGTTGCCGTGTATAGGGTTGATCGCTCGTCAGTTTATTGGACAGTGCTTCTAGTTGCCGTGTATAGGATGGATCATTTGTCAGTTTATTGGACAGTGCTTCTAGTTGCCGTGAACAGGATGGATCGCTCGTCAGTTTATTGGACAGAGTTTCTAGTTGCCGTGTGTAGGATGGATCGCTCGTCAGTTTATTGGACAGTACTTCTAGTTGCCGTGTATAGGTTCGATCACTCCTCAGTTTATTGGACAGGGCTTCGAGATGCCGTGTATAGGATCGATCTCTCATCAGTGTATTGGACAGTTCTTCTAGTTGCCGTATATAGGGTTGGTCGCTCATTAGTTTATTGGACAGTGCTTCTTTTTGCCGTGTATATGATGGATTGCTCGTCAGTTTATTGGACAATGCTTCTGGTTGCGGTGTATAGGATGGATCGCTCGTCAGTTTATTGGACAGTGCTTCTAGTTGCCGTGTATAGGATGGATCACTCGTTAGTTTATTGGACAGTGCTTCTAGTTGCCGTATATGGGATGGATCGCTCGTCAGTTTATTGGACAGTGTTTCTAGTTGCCGTGTATAGGATGGATCGCTCGTCAGTGTATTTTACAGTGCTTCTAGTTGCCGTGTATAGGATGGATTGCTCGTCAGTTTATTGGACAGTGCTTCTAGTTGCCGTGTATAGGATGGATCATTCATCAGTTTATTGGACAGTGCTTCTAATTGCCGTGTATAGGATGGATCGCTCGTCAGTTTATTGGACAGTGCTTCTAGTTGCCGTGTATAGGGTGAATCGCTCGTCATTGTATTTTACAGTGCTTCTAGTTGCCGTATATAGGATGGACCGCTCGTCAGTTTATTGGACAGTGCTTCTAGTTCTGGTTTATAGGATGAATTGCTCGTCAGTTTATTGGACAATGCTTTGAGTTGCCGTGTATAGGTTGGATCACTCCTCAGTTTATTGGACAGGGCTTCGAGATGCCGTGTATAGGATGGATCGCTCGTCAGTTTACTCGACAGTGCTACTAGTTGCCGTGTATAGGATGGATCGTTCGTCAGTTTAATGGACAGTGCTTCTAGTTGCCGTGTATAGGGTTGATCGCTCGTCAGTTTATTGGACAGTGCTTCTAGTTGCCGTGTATAGGATGGATCATTTGTCAGTTTATTGGACAGTGCTTCTAGTTGCCGTGAACAGGATGGATCGCTAGTCAGTTTATTGGACAGAGTTTCTAGTTGCCGTGTATCGGATGGATCGCTCGTCAGTTTATTGGACAGTACTTCTAGTTGCCGTGTATAGGTTGGATCACTCCTCAGTTTATTGGACAGGGCTTCGAGATGCCGTGTATAGGATCGATCTCTCATCAGTGTATTGGACAGTTCTTCTAGTTGCCGTATATAGGGTTGGTCGCTCATTAGTTTTATTGGACAGTGCTTCTTTTTGCCGTGTATATGATGGATCGGTCGTCAGTTTATTGGACAATGCTTCTGGTTGAGGTGTATAGGATGGATCGCTCGTCAGTTTATTGGACAGTGCTTCTAGTTGCCGTGTACAGTATGGATCATTCGTCAGTTTATTGGACAGTGCTTCTAATTGCCGTGTATAGGATGGATCATTCGTCAGTTCATTGAACAGTGCTTTAGTTGCGGTTTATAGGATGGATCGCTCGTCAGTTTATTGGACAGTGCTTCTAGTTGTTGTGTATAGGATGGATCGCTTGTCAGTTTATTGGACAGTGCTTCTAGTTGCCGTGTATAGGATGGATCGCTCGTCAGTTTATTGGACAGAGCTTCTAGTTGCCGTGCTTTAGGATGGATCGCTCGTCAGTTTATTGGATAGTGCTTCTAGTTGCCGTGTGTAGGATCGATCGCTCGTCAGTTTATTGGACAGTACTTCTAGTTGCCGTGTATAGGATGGATCGCTCGTCAGTTTATTGGACAGTGCTTCTAGTTGCCGTGTTTTAGGATGGATCGCTCGTCAGTTTATTGGACAGTGCTTCTAGTTGCTGTGCTTTAGGATGGATCGCTCGTCAGTTTATTGGACAGTGCTTCTAGTTGCCGTGCATAGGATGGATCACTCGTTCGTTTATTGGACAGTGCTTCTAGTTGCCGTATATGGGATGGATCGCTCGTCAGTTTATTGGATAGTGTTTCTAGTTGCCGTGTATAGGATGGATCGCTCGTCAGTGTATTTTACAGTGCTTCTAGTTGCCGTGTACAGGATGGATTGCTCGTCAGTTTATTGGACAGTGCTTCTAGTTGCCGTGTATAGGATGGATCATTCATCAGTTTATTGGACAGTGCTTCTAATTGCCGTGTATAGGATGGATCGCTCGTCAGTTTATTGGACAGTGCTTCTAGTTGCCGTGGATAGGGTGAATCGCTCGTCATTGTATTTTACAGTGCTTCTAGTTGCCGTGTATAGGATGGACCGCTCGTCAGTTTATTGGACAGTGCTTCTAGTTCTGGTTTATAGGATGAATTGCTCGTCACTTTATTGGACAATGCTTTGAGTTGCCGTGTATTGGTTGGATCACTCCTCAGTTTATTGGACAGTGCTTCGAGATGCCGTGTATAGGATGGATCTCTCGTCAGTTTATTGGACAGTTCTTCTAGTTGCCGTGTATAGGGTTGGTCGCTCATTAGTTTATTGGACAGTGCTTATTGTTGCCGTGTATAGGAAGGATCGCTCGTCAGTTTATTGGACAGTGCTTATAGGTGCGGTGTATAGGATGGATCGCTCGTCAGTTTACTCGACAGTGCTACTAGTTGCCGTGTATAGGATGGATCGCTCGTCAGTTTAATGGACAGTGCTTCTAGTTGCCGTGTATAGGGTTGATCGCTCGTCAGTTTATTGGACAGTGCTTCTAGTTGCCGTGTATAGGATGGATCATTTGTCAGTTTATTGGACAGTGCTTCTAGTTGCCGTGAACAGGATGGATCGCTCGTCAGTTTATAGGACAGAGTTTCTAGTTGCCGTGTATCGGATGGATCGCTCGTCAGTTTATTGGACAGTACTTCTAGTTGCCGTGTATAGGTTGGATCACTCCTCAGTTTATTGGACAGGGCTTCGAGATGCCGTGTATAGGATCGATCTCTCATCAGTGTATTGGACAGTTCTTCTAGTTGCCGTATATAGGGTTGGTCGCTCATTAGTTTATTGGACAGTGCTTCTTTTTGCCGTGTATATGATGGATCGCTCGTCAGTTTATTGGACAATGCTTCTGGTTGCGGTGTATAGGATGGATCGCTCGTCAGTTTATTGGACAGTGCTTCTAGTTGCCGTGTACAGTATGGATCATTCGTCAGTTTATTGGACAGTGCTTCTAATTGCCGTGTATAGGATGGATCATTCGTCAGTTCATTGAACAGTGCTTTAGTTGCGGTTTATAGGATGGATCGCTCGTCAGTTTATTGGACAGTGCTTCTAGTTGCCGTGTATAGGATGGATCGCTCGTCAGTTTATTGGACAGTGCTTCTAGTTGCCGTGTATAGGATGGATCGCTCGTCAGTTTATTGGACAGAGCTTCTAGTTGCCGTGCTTTAGGATGGATCGCTCGTCAGTTTATTGGATAGTGCTTCTAGTTGCCGTGTGTAGGATCGATCGCTTGTCAGTTTATTGGAGACTGCTTCTAGTTGCCGTGTATAGGGTTGATCGCTCATCAGTTTATTGGACAGTGCTTCTTGATGCTGTGTATAGGAAGGATCGCTCGTTAGTTTATTGGACAGTGCTTCTAGTTGCCGTGTATAGGATGGATCGATGGTCAGTTTATTGGACAGTGCTTCTACTTGCCGTGTATAGGATGGATCACTCGTTAGTTTATTGGACAGTGCTTCTAGTTCCGGTTTATAGGATGGATCGCTCGTCAGTTTATTGGACAATGCTTTGAGTTGCCGTGTATAGGTTGGATCACTCCTCAGTTTATTTGACAGTGCTTCGAGATGCCGTGTATAGGATGCATCTCTCGTCAGTTTATTGGACAGTTCTTCTAGTTGCCGTGTATAGGGTTGGTCGCTCATTAGTTTATTGGACAGTGCTTCCTGTTGCCGTGTATATGATGGATCGCTCGTCAGTTTATTGGACAGTGCTTCTAGTTGCCGTGTATAGGATGGATCGCTCGTCAGTTTATTGGACAGTGCTTCTAGTTGCCGTGTATCGGATGGATCGCTCGTCAGTTTATTGGACAGTTCTTCTAGTTGCCGTGTATAGGGTTGGTCGCTCATTAGTTTATTGGACAGTGCTTATTGTTGCCGTGTATAGGAAGGATCGCTCGTCAGTTTATTGGACAGTGCTTATAGGTGCGGTGTATAGGATGGATCGCTCGTCAGTTTACTCGACAGTGCTACTAGTTGCCGTGTATAGGGTTGATCGCTCGTCAGTTTATTGGACAGTGCTTCTAGTTGCCGTGTATAGGATGGATCATTTGTCAGTTTATTGGACAGTGCTTCTAGTTGCCGTGAACAGGATGGATCGCTCGTCAGTTTATTGGACAGAGTTTCTAGTTGCCGTGTATCGGATGGATCGCTCGTCAGTTTATTGGACAGTACTTCTAGTTGCCGTGTATAGGTTGGATCACTCCTCAGTTTATTGGACAGGGCTTCGAGATGCCGTGTATAGGATCGATCTCTCATCAGTGTATTGGACAGTTCTTCTAGTTGCCGTATATAGGGTTGGTCGCTCATTAGTTTATTGGACAGTGCTTCTTTTTGCCGTGTATATGATGGATCGCTCGTCAGTTTATTGGACAATGCTTCTGGTTGCGGTGTATAGGATGGATCGCTCGTCAGTTTATTGGACAGTGCTTCTAGTTGCCGTGTACAGTATGGATCATTCGTCAGTTTATTGGACAGTGCTTCTAATTGCCGTGTATAGGATGGATCATTCGTCAGTTTATTGGACAGTGCTTTTAGTTGCCATGCTTTAGGATGGATCGCTCGTCAGTTTATTGGACAGTGCTTTAGTTGCGGTTTATAGGATGGATCGCTCGTCAGTTTATTGGACAGTGCTTCTAGTTGCCGTGTGTAGGATGGATCGCTCGTCAGTTTATTGGACAGTGCTTCTAGTTGCCATGTATAGGTTGGATCACTCCTCAGTTTATTGGACAGGGCTTCGAGATGCCGTGTATAGGATCGATCTCTCATCAGTGTATTGGACAGTTCTTCTAGTTGCCGTATATAGGGTTGTTCGCTCATTAGTTTATTGGACAGTGCTTCTTTTTGCCGTGTATATGATGGATCGGTCGTCAGTTTATTGGACAATGCTTCTGGTTGCGGTGTATAGGATGGATCGCTCGTCAGTTTATTGGACAGTGCTTCTAGTTGCCGTGTACAGTATGGATCATTCGTCAGTTTATTGGACAGTGCTTCTAATTGCCGTGTATAGGATGGATCATTCGTCAGTTCATTGAACAGTGCTTTAGTTGCGGTTTATAGGATGGATCGCTCGTCAGTTTATTGGACAGTGCTTCTAGTTGCCGTGTATAGGATGGATCGCTCGTCAGTTTATTGGACAGTGCTTCTAGTTGCCGTGTATAGGATGGATCGCTCGTCAGTTTATTGGACAGAGCATCTAGTTGCCATGCTTTAGGATGGATCGCTCGTCAGTTTATTGGATAGTGCTTCTAGTTGCCGTGTGTAGGATCGATCGCTCGTCAGTTTATTGGACAGTACTTCTAGTTGCCGTGTATAGGATGGATCGCTCGTCAGTTTATTGGACAGTGCTTCTAGTTGCCGTGTATAGGATGGATCGCTCGTCAGTTTATTGGACAGTGCTTCTAGTTGCCGTGTTTTAGGATGGATCGCTCGTCAGTTTATTGGACAGTGCTTCTAGTTGCTGTGCTTTAGGATGGATCGCTCGTCAGTTTATTGGACAGTGCTTCTAGTTGCCGTGCATAGGATGGATCACTCGTTAGTTTATTGGACAGTGCTTCTAGTTGCCGTATATGGGATGGATCGCTCGTCAGTTTATTGGATAGTGTTTCTAGTTGCCGTGTATAGGATGGATCGCTCGTCAGTGTATTTTACAGTGCTTCTAGTTGCCGTGTATAGGATGGATTGCTCGTCAGTTTATTGGACAGTGCTTCTAGTTGCCATGTATAGGATGGATCATTCATCAGTTTATTGGACAGTGCTTCTAATTGCCGTGTATAGGATGGATCGCTCGTCAGTTTATTGGACAGTGCTTCTAGTTGCCGTGTATAGGGTGAATCGCTCGTCATTGTATTTTACAGTGCGTCTAGTTGCCGTGTATAGGATGGACCGCTCGTCAGTTTATTGGACAGTGCTTCTAGTTCTGGTTTATAGGATGAATTGCTCGTCACTTTATTGGACAATGCTTTGAGTTGCCGTGTATAGGTTGGATCACTCCTCAGTTTATTGGACAGTGCTTCGAGATGCCGTGTATAGGATGGATCTCTCGTCAGTTTATTGGACAGTTCTTCTAGTTGCCGTGTATAGGGTTGGTCGCTCATTAGTTTATTGGACAGTGCATATTGTTGCCGTGTATAGGAAGGATCGCTCGTCAGTTTATTGGACAGTGCTTATAGGTGCGGTGTATAGGATGGATCGCTCGTCAGTTTACTCGACAGTGCTACTAGTTGCCGTGTATAGGATGGATCGCTCGTCAGTTTATTGGACAGTGCTTCTAGTTGCCATGTATAGGTTGGATCACTCCTCAGTTTATTGGACAGGGCTTCGAGATGCCGTGTATAGGATCGATCTCTCATCAGTGTATTGGACAGTTCTTCTAGTTGCCGTATATAGGGTTGTTCGCTCATTAGTTTATTGGACAGTGCTTCTTTTTGCCGTGTATATGATGGATCGGTCGTCAGTTTATTGGACAATGCTTCTGGTTGCGGTGTATAGGATGGATCGCTCGTCAGTTTATTGGACAGTGCTTCTAGTTGCCGTGTACAGTATGGATCATTCGTCAGTTTATTGGACAGTGCTTCTAATTGCCGTGTATAGGATGGATCATTCGTCAGTTCATTGAACAGTGCTTTAGTTGCGGTTTATAGGATGGATCGCTCGTCAGTTTATTGGACAGTGCTTCTAGTTGCCGTGTATAGGATGGATCGCTCGTCAGTTTATTGGACAGTGCTTCTAGTTGCCGTGTATAGGATGGATCGCTCGTCAGTTTATTGGACAGAGCATCTAGTTGCCATGCTTTAGGATGGATCGCTCGTCAGTTTATTGGATAGTGCTTCTAGTTGCCGTGTGTAGGATCGATCGCTCGTCAGTTTATTGGACAGTACTTCTAGTTGCCGTGTATAGGATGGATCGCTCGTCAGTTTATTGGACAGTGCTTCTAGTTGCCGTGTATAGGATGGATCGCTCGTCAGTTTATTGGACAGTGCTTCTAGTTGCCGTGTTTTAGGATGGATCGCTCGTCAGTTTATTGGACAGTGCTTCTAGTTGCTGTGCTTTAGGATGGATCGCTCGTCAGTTTATTGGACAGTGCTTCTAGTTGCCGTGCATAGGATGGATCACTCGTTAGTTTATTGGACAGTGCTTCTAGTTGCCGTATATGGGATGGATCGCTCGTCAGTTTATTGGATAGTGTTTCTAGTTGCCGTGTATAGGATGGATCGCTCGTCAGTGTATTTTACAGTGCTTCTAGTTGCCGTGTATAGGATGGATTGCTCGTCAGTTTATTGGACAGTGCTTCTAGTTGCCATGTATAGGATGGATCATTCATCAGTTTATTGGACAGTGCTTCTAATTGCCGTGTATAGGATGGATCGCTCGTCAGTTTATTGGACAGTGCTTCTAGTTGCCGTGTATAGGGTGAATCGCTCGTCATTGTATTTTACAGTGCGTCTAGTTGCCGTGTATAGGATGGACCGCTCGTCAGTTTATTGGACAGTGCTTCTAGTTCTGGTTTATAGGATGAATTGCTCGTCACTTTATTGGACAATGCTTTGAGTTGCCGTGTATAGGTTGGATCACTCCTCAGTTTATTGGACAGTGCTTCGAGATGCCGTGTATAGGATGGATCTCTCGTCAGTTTATTGGACAGTTCTTCTAGTTGCCGTGTATAGGGTTGGTCGCTCATTAGTTTATTGGACAGTGCATATTGTTGCCGTGTATAGGAAGGATCGCTCGTCAGTTTATTGGACAGTGCTTATAGGTGCGGTGTATAGGATGGATCGCTCGTCAGTTTACTCGACAGTGCTACTAGTTGCCGTGTATAGGATGGATCGCTCGTCAGTTTAATGGACAGTGCTTCTAGTTGCCGTGTATAGGGTTGATCGCTCGTCAGTTTATTGGACAGTGCTTCTAGTTGCCGTGTATAGGATGGATCATTTGTCAGTTTATTGGACAGTGCTTCTAGTTGCCGTGAACAGGATGGATCGCTCGTCAGTTTATTGGACAGAGTTTCTAGTTGCCGTGTATCGGATGGATCGCTCGTCAGTTTATTGGACAGTACTTCTAGTTGCCGTGTATAGGTTGGATCACTCCTCAGTTTATTGGACAGGGCTTCGAGATGCCATGTACAGGATCGATCTCTCATCAGTGTATTGGACAGTTCTTCTAGTTGCCGTATATAGGGTTGGTCGCTCATTAGTTTATTGGACAGTGCTTCTTTTTGCCGTGTATATGATGGATCGCTCGTCAGTTTTTTGGACAATGCTTCTGGTTGCTGTGTATAGGATGGATCGCTCGTCAGTTTATTGGACAGTGCTTCTAGTTGCCGTGTACAGTATGGATCATTCGTCAGTTTATTGGACAGTGCTTCTAGTTGCCGTGTATAGGATGGATCGCTCGTCAGTTTATTGGACAGTGCTTCTAGTTGCCGTGTATAGGATGGATCATTCGTCAGTTTATTGGACAGTGCTTCTAATTGCCGTATATAGGATGGATCGCTCGTCAGTTTATTGGACAGTGCTTTTAGTTGCCGTGCTTTAGGATGGATCGCTCGTCAGTTTATTGGACAGTGCTTTAGTTGCGGTTTATAGGATGGATCGCTCGTCAGTTTATTGGACAGTGCTTCTAGTTGCCGTGTGTAGGATGGATCGCTCGTCAGTTTATTGGACAGTGCTTCTAGTTGCCATGTATAGGTTGGATCACTCCTCAGTTTATTGGACAGGGCTTCGAGATGCCGTGTATAGGATCGATCTCTCATCAGTGTATTGGACAGTTCTTCTAGTTGCCGTATATAGGGTTGTTCGCTCATTAGTTTATTGGACAGTGCTTCTTTTTGCCGTGTATATGATGGATCGGTCGTCAGTTTATTGGACAATGCTTCTGGTTGCGGTGTATAGGATGGATCGCTCGTCAGTTTATTGGACAGTGCTTCTAGTTGCCGTGTACAGTATGGATCATTCGTCAGTTTATTGGACAGTGCTTCTAATTGCCGTGTATAGGATGGATCATTCGTCAGTTCATTGCACAGTGCTTTAGTTGCGGTTTATAGGATGGATCGCTCGTCAGTTTATTGGACAGTGCTTCTAGTTGCCGTGTATAGGATGGATCGCTCGTCAGTTTATTGGACAGTGCTTCTAGTTGCCGTGTATAGGATGGATCGCTCGTCAGTTTATTGGACAGAGCATCTAGTTGCCATGCTTTAGGATGGATCGCTCGTCAGTTTATTGGATAGTGCTTCTAGTTGCCGTGTGTAGGATCGATCGCTCGTCAGTTTATTGGACAGTACTTCTAGTTGCCGTGTATAGGATGGATCGCTCGTCAGTTTATTGGACAGTGCTTCTAGTTGCCGTGTATAGGATGGATCGCTCGTCAGTTTATTGGACAGTGCTTCTAGTTGCCGTGTTTTAGGATGGATCGCTCGTCAGTTTATTGGACAGTGCTTCTAGTTGCTGTGCTTTAGGATGGATCGCTCGTCAGTTTATTGGACAGTGCTTCTAGTTGCCGTGCATAGGATGGATCACTCGTTAGTTTATTGGACAGTGCTTCTAGTTGCCGTATATGGGATGGATCGCTCGTCAGTTTATTGGATAGTGTTTCTAGTTGCCGTGTATAGGATGGATCGCTCGTCAGTGTATTTTACAGTGCTTCTAGTTGCCGTGTATAGGATGGATTGCTCGTCAGTTTATTGGACAGTGCTTCTAGTTGCCATGTATAGGATGGATCATTCATCAGTTTATTGGACAGTGCTTCTAATTGCCGTGTATAGGATGGATCGCTCGTCAGTTTATTGGACAGTGCTTCTAGTTGCCGTGTATAGGGTGAATCGCTCGTCATTGTATTTTACAGTGCGTCTAGTTGCCGTGTATAGGATGGACCGCTCGTCAGTTTATTGGACAGTGCTTCTAGTTCTGGTTTATAGGATGAATTGCTCGTCACTTTATTGGACAATGCTTTGAGTTGCCGTGTATAGGTTGGATCACTCCTCAGTTTATTGGACAGTGCTTCGAGATGCCGTGTATAGGATGGATCTCTCGTCAGTTTATTGGACAGTTCTTCTAGTTGCCGTGTATAGGGTTGGTCGCTCATTAGTTTATTGGACAGTGCTTATTGTTGCCGTGTATAGGAAGGATCGCTCGTCAGTTTATTGGACAGTGCTTATAGGTGCGGTGTATAGGATGGAGCGCTCGTCAGTTTACTCGACAGTGCTACTAGTTGCCGTGTATAGGGTTGATCGCTCGTCAGTTTATTGGACAGTGCTTCTAGTTGCCGTGTATAGGATGGATCATTTGTCAGTTTATTGGACAGTGCTTCTAGTTGCCGTGAACAGGATGGATCGCTCGTCAGTTTATTGGACAGAGTTTCTAGTTGCCGTGTATCGGATGGATCGCTCGTCAGTTTATTGGACAGTACTTCTAGTTGCCGTGTATAGGTTGGATCACTCCTCAGTTTATTGGACAGGGCTTCGAGATGCCGTGTATAGGATCGATCTCTCATCAGTGTATTGGACAGTTCTTCTAGTTGCCGTATATAGGGTTGGTCGCTCATTAGTTTATTGGACAGTGCTTCTTTTTGCCGTGTATATGATGGATCGCTCGTCAGTTTATTGGACAATGCTTCTGGTTGCGGTGTATAGGATGGATCGCTCGTCAGTTTATTGGACAGTGCTTCTAGTTGCCGTGTACAGTATGGATCATTCGTCAGTTTATTGGACAGTGCTTCTAATTGCCGTGTATAGGATGGATCATTCGTCAGTTTATTGGACAGTGCTTTTAGTTGCCATGCTTTAGGATGGATCGCTCGTCAGTTTATTGGACAGTGCTTTAGTTGCGGTTTATAGGATGGATCGCTCGTCAGTTTATTGGACAGTGCTTCTAGTTGCCGTGTGTAGGATGGATCGCTCGTCAGTTTATTGGACAGTGCTTCTAGTTGCCATGTATAGGTTGGATCACTCCTCAGTTTATTGGACAGGGCTTCGAGATGCCGTGTATAGGATCGATCTCTCATCAGTGTATTGGACAGTTCTTCTAGTTGCCGTATATAGGGTTGTTCGCTCATTAGTTTATTGGACAGTGCTTCTTTTTGCCGTGTATATGATGGATCGGTCGTCAGTTTATTGGACAATGCTTCTGGTTGCGGTGTATAGGATGGATCGCTCGTCAGTTTATTGGACAGTGCTTCTAGTTGCCGTGTACAGTATGGATCATTCGTCAGTTTATTGGACAGTGCTTCTAATTGCCGTGTATAGGATGGATCATTCGTCAGTTCATTGAACAGTGCTTTAGTTGCGGTTTATAGGATGGATCGCTCGTCAGTTTATTGGACAGTGCTTCTAGTTGCCGTGTATAGGATGGATCGCTCGTCAGTTTATTGGACAGTGCTTCTAGTTGCCGTGTATAGGATGGATCGCTCGTCAGTTTATTGGACAGAGCATCTAGTTGCCATGCTTTAGGATGGATCGCTCGTCAGTTTATTGGATAGTGCTTCTAGTTGCCGTGTGTAGGATCGATCGCTCGTCAGTTTATTGGACAGTACTTCTAGTTGCCGTGTATAGGATGGATCGCTCGTCAGTTTATTGGACAGTGCTTCTAGTTGCCGTGTATAGGATGGATCGCTCGTCAGTTTATTGGACAGTGCTTCTAGTTGCCGTGTTTTAGGATGGATCGCTCGTCAGTTTATTGGACAGTGCTTCTAGTTGCTGTGCTTTAGGATGGATCGCTCGTCAGTTTATTGGACAGTGCTTCTAGTTGCCGTGCATAGGATGGATCACTCGTTAGTTTATTGGACAGTGCTTCTAGTTGCCGTATATGGGATGGATCGCTCGTCAGTTTATTGGATAGTGTTTCTAGTTGCCGTGTATAGGATGGATCGCTCGTCAGTGTATTTTACAGTGCTTCTAGTTGCCGTGTATAGGATGGATTGCTCGTCAGTTTATTGGACAGTGCTTCTAGTTGCCATGTATAGGATGGATCATTCATCAGTTTATTGGACAGTGCTTCTAATTGCCGTGTATAGGATGGATCGCTCGTCAGTTTATTGGACAGTGCTTCTAGTTGCCGTGTATAGGGTGAATCGCTCGTCATTGTATTTTACAGTGCGTCTAGTTGCCGTGTATAGGATGGACCGCTCGTCAGTTTATTGGACAGTGCTTCTAGTTCTGGTTTATAGGATGAATTGCTCGTCACTTTATTGGACAATGCTTTGAGTTGCCGTGTATAGGTTGGATCACTCCTCAGTTTATTGGACAGTGCTTCGAGATGCCGTGTATAGGATGGATCTCTCGTCAGTTTATTGGACAGTTCTTCTAGTTGCCGTGTATAGGGTTGGTCGCTCATTAGTTTATTGGACAGTGCATATTGTTGCCGTGTATAGGAAGGATCGCTCGTCAGTTTATTGGACAGTGCTTATAGGTGCGGTGTATAGGATGGATCGCTCGTCAGTTTACTCGACAGTGCTACTAGTTGCCGTGTATAGGATGGATCGCTCGTCAGTTTAATGGACAGTGCTTCTAGTTGCCGTGTATAGGGTTGATCGCTCGTCAGTTTATTGGACAGTGCTTCTAGTTGCCGTGTATAGGATGGATCATTTGTCAGTTTATTGGACAGTGCTTCTAGTTGCCGTGAACAGGATGGATCGCTCGTCAGTTTATTGGACAGAGTTTCTAGTTGCCGTGTATCGGATGGATCGCTCGTCAGTTTATTGGACAGTACTTCTAGTTGCCGTGTATAGGTTGGATCACTCCTCAGTTTATTGGACAGGGCTTCGAGATGCCATGTACAGGATCGATCTCTCATCAGTGTATTGGACAGTTCTTCTAGTTGCCGTATATAGGGTTGGTCGCTCATTAGTTTATTGGACAGTGCTTCTTTTTGCCGTGTATATGATGGATCGCTCGTCAGTTTTTTGGACAATGCTTCTGGTTGCTGTGTATAGGATGGATCGCTCGTCAGTTTATTGGACAGTGCTTCTAGTTGCCGTGTATAGGATGGATCATTCGTCAGTTTATTGGACAGTGCTTCTAATTGCCGTGTATAGGATGGATCATTCGTCAGTTTATTGGACAGTGCTTCTAGTTGCCGTGTATAGTATGGATCATTCGTCAGTTTATTGGACAGTGCTTCTAATTGCCGTGTATAGGATGGATCATTCGTCAGTTTATTGGACAGTGCTTCTAGTTGCCGTGTATAGGGTGAATTGCTCGTCATTGTATTTTACAGTGCGTCTAGTTGCCGTGTATAGGATGGACCGCTCGTCAGTTTATTGGACAGTGCTTCTAGTTCTGGTTTATAGGATGAATTGCTCGTCACTTTATTGGACAATGCTTTGAGTTGCCGTGTATAGGTTGGATCACTCCTCAGTTTATTGGACAGTGCTTCGAGATGCCGTGTATAGGATGGATCTCTCGTCAGTTTATTGGACAGTTCTTCTAGTTGCCGTGTATAGGGTTGGTCGCTCATTAGTTTATTGGACAGTGCTTATTGTTGCCGTGTATAGGAAGGATCGCTCGTCAGTTTATTGGACAGTGCTTATAGGTGCGGTGTATAGGATGGATCGCTCGTCAGTTTACTCAACAGTGCTACTAGTTGCCGTGTATAGGATGGATCGCTCGTCAGTTTAATGGACAGTGCTTCTAGTTGCCGTGTATAGGGTTGATCGCTCGTCAGTTTATTGGACAGTGCTTCTAGTTGCCGTGTATAGGATGGATCATTTGTCAGTTTATTGGACAGTGCTTCTAGTTGCCGTGAACAGGATGGATCGCTCGTCAGTTTATTGGACAGATTTTCTAGTTGCCGTGTATCGGATGGATCGCTCGTCAGTTTATTGGACAGTACTTCTAGTTGCCGTGTATAGGTTGGATCACTCCTCAGTTTATTGGACAGGGCTTCGAGATGCCGTGTATAGGATCGATCTCTCATCAGTGTATTGGACAGTTCTTCTAGTTGCCGTATATAGGGTTGGTCGCTCATTAGTTTATTGGACAGTGCTTCTTTTTGCCGTGTATATGATGGATCGCTCGTCAGTTTATTGGACAATGCTTCTGGTTGCGGTGTATAGGATGGATCGCTCGTCAGTTTATTGGACAGTGCTTCTAGTTGCCGTGTACAGTATGGATCATTCGTCAGTTTATTGGACAGTGCTTCTAATTGCCGTGTATAGGATGGATCATTCGTCAGTTCATTGAACAGTGCTTTAGTTGCGGTTTATAGGATGGATCGCTCATCAGTTTATTGGACAGTGCTTCTAGTTGCCGTGTATAGGATGGATCGCTCGTCAGTTTATTGGACAGTGCTTCTAGTTGCCGTGTATAGGATGGATCGCTCGTCAGTTTATTGGACAGAGCTTCTAGTTGCCGTGCTTTAGGATGGATCGCTCGTCAGTTTATTGGATAGTGCTTCTAGTTGCCGTGTGTAGGATCGATCGCTTGTCAGTTTATTGGACACTGCTTCTAGTTGCCGTGTATAGGATGGATCACTCGTTAGTTTATTGGACAGTGCTTCTAGTTCCGGTTTATAGGATGGATCGCTCGTCAGTTTATTGGACAATGCTTTGAGTTGCCGTGTATAGGTTGGATCACTCCTCAGTTTATTTGACAGTGCTTCGAGATGCCGTGTATAGGATGCATCTCTCGTCAGTTTATTGGACAGTTCTTCTAGTTGCCGTGTATAGGGTTGGTCGCTCATTAGTTTATTGGACAGTGCTTCCTGTTGCCGTGTATATGATGGATCGCTCGTCAGTTTATTGGACAGTGCTTCTAGTTGCCGTGTATAGGATGGATCGCTCGTCAGTTTATTGGACAGTGCTTCTAGTTGCCGTGTATAGGATGGATCATTCGTCAGTTTATTGGACAGTGCTTCTAATTGCCGTATATAGGATGGATCGCTCGTCAGTTTATTGGACAGTGCTTTTAGTTGCCGTGCTTTAGGATGGATCGCTCGTCAGTTTATTGGACAGTGCTTTAGTTGCGGTTTATAGGATGGATCGCTCGTCCGTTTATTGGACAGTGCTTCTAGTTGCCGTGTGTAGGATGGATCGCTCGTCAGTTTATTGGACAGTGCTTCTAGTTGCCATGTATAGGTTGGATCACTCCTCAGTTTATTGGACAGGGCTTCGAGATGCCGTGTATAGGATCGATCTCTCATCAGTGTATTGGACAGTTCTTCTAGTTGCCGTATATAGGGTTGTTCGCTCATTAGTTTATTGGACAGTACTTCTTTTTGCCGTGTATATGATGGATCGGTCGTCAGTTTATTGGACAATGCTTCTGGTTGCGGTGTATAGGATGGATCGCTCGTCAGTTTATTGGACAGTGCTT
Organism: Hemitrygon akajei; assembly: GCF_048418815.1. Lineage (NCBI taxonomy): Eukaryota > Metazoa > Chordata > Chondrichthyes > Myliobatiformes > Dasyatidae > Hemitrygon > Hemitrygon akajei. Next base: position 9,771,009 of record NC_133143.1, on the reverse strand, counting down.
CTAGTTGCCGTGTACAGTATGGATCATTCGTCAGTTTATTGGACAGTGCTTCTAATTGCCGTGTATAGGATGGATCATTCGTCAGTTCATTGAACAGTGCTTTAATTGCGGTTTATAGGATGGATCGCTCGTCAGTTTATTGGACAGTGCTTCTAGTTGCCGTGTATAGGATGGATCGCTCGTCAGTTTATTGGACAGTGCTTCTTGTTGCCGTGTATAGGATGGATCGCTCGTCAGTTTATTGGACAGAGCATCTAGTTGCCGTGCTTTAGGATGGATCGTTCGTCAGTTTATTGGATAGTGCTTCTAGTTGCCGTGTGTAGGATCGATCGCTCGTCAGTTTATTGGACAGTACTTCTAGTTGCCGTGTATAGGATGGATCGCTCGTCAGTTTATTGGACAGTGCTTCTAGTTGCCGTGTATAGGATGGATCGCTCGTCAGTTTATTGGACAGTGCCTCTAGTTGCCGTGTTTTAGGATGGATCGCTCGTCAGTTTATTGGACAGTGCTTCTAGTTGCTGTGCTTTAGGATGGATCGCTCGTCAGTTTATTGGACAGTGCTTCTAGTTGCCGTGCATAGGATGGATCACTCGTTAGTTTATTGGACAGTGCTTCTAGTTGCCCTATATGGGATGGATCGCTCGTCAGTTTATTGGACAGTGCTTCTAGTTGCCGTGTATAGGATGGATCGCTCGTCAGTGTATTTTACAGTGCTTCTAGTTGCCGTGTATAGGATGGACCGCTCGTCAGTTTATTGGACATTGCTTCTAGTTCCGGTTTATAGGATGAATTGCTCGTAAGTTTATTGGACAATGCTTTGAGTTGCCGTGTATAGGTTGGATCACTCCTTAGTTTATTTGACAGTGCTTCGAGATGCCGTGTATAGGATGGATCTCTCGTCAGTTTATTGGACAGTTCTTCTAGTTGCCGTGTATAGGGTTGGTCGCTCATTAGTTTATTGGACAGTGCTTCTTGTTGCCGTGTATATGATGGATCGCTCGTCAGTTTATTGGACAATGCTTTAGTTGCGGTTTATAGGATGGATCGCTCGTCAGTTTATTGGACAGTGCTTCGAGATGCCGTGTATAGGATGGATCTCTCGTCAGTTTATTGGACAGTTCTTCTAGTTGCCGTGTATAGGGTTGGTCGCTCATTAGTTTATTGGACAGTGCTTATTGTTGCCGTGTATAGGAAGGATCGCTCGTCAGTTTATTGGACAGTGCTTATAGGTGCGGTGTATAGGATGGATCGCTCGTCAGTTTACTCAACAGTGCTACTAGTTGCCGTGTATAGGATGGATCGCTCGTCAGTTTAATGGACAGTGCTTCTAGTTGCCGTGTATAGGGTTGATCGCTCGTCAGTTTATTGGACAGTGCTTCTAGTTGCCGTGTATAGGATGGATCATTTGTCAGTTTATTGGACAGTGCTTCTAGTTGCCGTGAACAGGATGGATCGCTCGTCAGTTTATTGGACAGAGTTTCTAGTTGCCGTGTATCGGATGGATCGCTCGTCAGTTTATTGGACAGTACTTCTAGTTGCCGTGTATAGGTTGGATCACTCCTCAGTTTATTGGACAGGGCTTCAAGATGCCGTGTATAGGATCGATCTCTCATCAGTGTATTGGACAGTTCTTCTAGTTGCCGTATATAGGGTTGGTCGCTCATTAGTTTATTGGACAGTGCTTCTTTTTGCCGTGTATATGATGGATCGCTCGTCAGTTTATTGGACAATGCTTCTGGTTGCGGTGTATAGGATGGATCGCTCGTCAGTTTATTGGACAGTGCTTCTAGTTGCCGTGTACAGTATGGATCATTCGTCAGTTTATTGGACAGTGCTTCTAATTGCCGTGTATAGGATGGATCATTCGTCAGTTCATTGAACAGTGCTTTAGTTGCGGTTTATAGGATGGATCGCTCGTCAGTTTATTGGACAGTGCTTCTAGTTGCCGTGTATAGGATGGATCGCTCGTCAGTTTATTGGACAGTGCTTCTAGTTGCCGTGTATAGGATGGATCGCTCGTCAGTTTATTGGACAGAGCTTCTAGTTGCCGTGCTTTAGGATGGATCGCTCGTCAGTTTATTGGATAGTGCTTCTAGTTGCCGTGTGTAGGATCGATCGCTTGTCAGTTTATTGGACACTGCTTCTAGTTGCCGTGTATAGGGTTGATCGCTCATCAGTTTATTGGACAGTGCTTCTTGATGCTGTGTATAGGAAGGATCGCTCGTTAGTTTATTGGACAGAGCTTCTAGTTGCCGTGTATAGGTTGGATCACTCCTCAGTTTATTGGACAGGGCTTTGAGATGCCGTGTATAGGATCGATCTCTCATCAGTGTATTGGACAGTTCTTCTAGTTGCCGTATATAGGGTTGGTCGCTCATTAGTTTATTGGACAGTGCTTCTTTTTGCCGTGTATATGATGGATCGCTCGTCAGTTTATTGGACAATGCTTCTGGTTGCGGTGTATAGGATGGATCGCTCGTCAGTTTATTGGACAGTGCTTCTAGTTGCCGTGTACAGTATGGATCATTCGTCAGTTTATTGGACAGTGCTTCTAATTGCCGTGTATAGGATGGATCATTCGTCAGTTCATTGAACAGTGCTTTAGTTGCGGTTTATAGGATGGATCGCTCATCAGTTTATTGGACAGTGCTTCTAGTTGCCGTGTATAGGATGGATCGCTCGTCAGTTTATTGGACAGTGCTTCTAGTTGCCGTGTATAGGATGGATCGCTCGTCAGTTTATTGGACAGAGCTTCTAGTTGCCGTGCTTTAGGATGGATCGCTCGTCAGTTTATTGGATAGTGCTTCGAGTTGCCGTGTGTAGGATCGATCGCTTGTCAGTTTATTGGACACTGCTTCTAGTTGCCGTGTATAGGATGGATCACTCGTTAGTTTATTGGACAGTGCTTCTAGTTCCGGTTTATAGGATGGATCGCTCGTCAGTTTATTGGACAATGCTTTGAGTTGCCGTGTATAGGTTGGATCACTCCTCAGTTTATTTGACAGTGCTTCGAGATGCCGTGTATAGGATGCATCTCTCGTCAGTTTATTGGACAGTTCTTCTAGTTGCCGTGTATAGGGTTGGTCGCTCATTAGTTTATTGGACAGTGCTTCCTGTTGCCGTGTATATGATGGATCGCTCGTCAGTTTATTGGACAGTGCTTCTAGTTGCCGTGTATAGGATGGATCGCTCGTCAGTTTATTGGACAGTGCTTCTAGTTGCCGTGTATAGGATGGATCATTCGTCAGTTTATTGGACAGTGCTTCTAATTGCCGTATATAGGATGGATCGCTCGTCAGTTTATTGGACAGTGCTTTTAGTTGCCGTGCTTTAGGATGGATCGCTCGTCAGTTTATTGGACAGTGCTTTAGTTGCGGTTTATAGGATGGATCGCTCGTCCGTTTATTGGACAGTGCTTCTAGTTGCCGTGTGTAGGATGGATCGCTCGTCAGTTTATTGGACAGTGCTTCTAGTTGCCATGTATAGGTTGGATCACTCCTCAGTTTATTGGACAGGGCTTCGAGATGCCGTGTATAGGATCGATCTCTCATCAGTGTATTGGACAGTTCTTCTAGTTGCCGTATATAGGGTTGTTCGCTCATTAGTTTATTGGACAGTGCTTCTTTTTGCCGTGTATATGATGGATCGGTCGTCAGTTTATTGGACAATGCTTCTGGTTGCGGTGTATAGGATGGATCGCTCGTCAGTTTATTGGACAGTGCTTCTAGTTGCCGTGTACAGTATGGATCATTCGTCAGTTTATTGGACAGTGCTTCTAATTGCCGTGTATAGGATGGATCATTCGTAAGTTCATTGAACAGTGCTTTAATTGCGGTTTATAGGATGGATCGCTCATCAGTTTATTGGACAGTGCTTCTAGTTGCCGTGTATAGGATGGATCGCTCGTCAGTTTATTGGACAGTGCTTCTAGTTGCCGTGTATAGGATGGATCGCTCGTCAGTTTATTGGTCAGAGCTTCTAGTTGCCGTGCTTTAGGATGGATCGCTCGTCAGTTTATTGGATAGTGCTTCGAGTTGCCGTGTGTAGGATCGATCGCTTGTCAGTTTATTGGACACTGCTTCTAGTTGCCGTGTATAGGATGGATCACTCGTTAGTTTATTGGACAGTGCTTCTAGTTCCGGTTTATAGGATGGATCGCTCGTCAGTTTATTGGACAATGCTTTGAGTTGCCGTGTATAGGTTGGATCACTCCTCAGTTTATTTGACAGTGCTTCGAGATGCCGTGTATAGGATGCATCTCTCGTCAGTTTATTGGACAGTTCTTCTAGTTGCCGTGTATAGGGTTGGTCGCTCATTAGTTTATTGGACAGTGCTTCCTGTTGCCGTGTATATGATGGATCGCTCGTCAGTTTATTGGACAGTGCTTCTAGTTGCCGTGTATAGGATGGATCGCTCGTCAGTTTATTGGACAGTGCTTCTAGTTGCCGTGTATAGGATGGATCATTCGTCAGTTTATTGGACAGTGCTTCTAATTGCCGTATATAGGATGGATCGCTCGTCAGTTTATTGGACAGTGCTTTTAGTTGCCGTGCTTTAGGATGGATCGCTCGTCAGTTTATTGGACAGTGCTTTAGTTGCGGTTTATAGGATGGATCGCTCGTCCGTTTATTGGACAGTGCTTCTAGTTGCCGTGTGTAGGATGGATCGCTCGTCAGTTTATTGGACAGTGCTTCTAGTTGCCATGTATAGGTTGGATCACTCCTCAGTTTATTGGACAGGGCTTCGAGATGCCGTGTATAGGATCGATCTCTCATCAGTGTATTGGACAGTTCTTCTAGTTGCCGTATATAGGGTTGTTCGCTCATTAGTTTATTGGACAGTGCTTCTTTTTGCCGTGTATATGATGGATCGGTCGTCAGTTTATTGGACAATGCTTCTGGTTGCGGTGTATAGGATGGATCGCTCGTCAGTTTATTGGACAGTGCTTCTAGTTGCCGTGTACAGTATGGATCATTCGTCAGTTTATTGGACAGTGCTTCTAATTGCCGTGTATAGGATGGATCATTCGTCAGTTCATTGAACAGTGCTTTAATTGCGGTTTATAGGATGGATCGCTCGTCAGTTTATTGGACAGTGCTTCTAGTTGCCGTGTATAGGATGGATCGCTCGTCAGTTTATTGGACAGTGCTTCTTGTTGCCGTGTATAGGATGGATCGCTCGTCAGTTTATTGGACAGAGCATCTAGTTGCCGTGCTTTAGGATGGATCGTTCGTCAGTTTATTGGATAGTGCTTCTAGTTGCCGTGTGTAGGATCGATCGCTCGTCAGTTTATTGGACAGTACTTCTAGTTGCCGTGTATAGGATGGATCGCTCGTCAGTTTATTGGACAGTGCTTCTAGTTGCCGTGTATAGGATGGATCGCTCGTCAGTTTATTGGACAGTGCCTCTAGTTGCCGTGTTTTAGGATGGATCGCTCGTCAGTTTATTGGACAGTGCTTCTAGTTGCTGTGCTTTAGGATGGATCGCTCGTCAGTTTATTGGACAGTGCTTCTAGTTGCCGTGCATAGGATGGATCACTCGTTAGTTTATTGGACAGTGCTTCTAGTTGCCCTATATGGGATGGATCGCTCGTCAGTTTATTGGACAGTGCTTCTAGTTGCCGTGTATAGGATGGATCGCTCGTCAGTGTATTTTACAGTGCTTCTAGTTGCCGTGTATAGGATGGACCGCTCGTCAGTTTATTGGACATTGCTTCTAGTTCCGGTTTATAGGATGAATTGCTCGTAAGTTTATTGGACAATGCTTTGAGTTGCCGTGTATAGGTTGGATCACTCCTTAGTTTATTTGACAGTGCTTCGAGATGCCGTGTATAGGATGGATCTCTCGTCAGTTTATTGGACAGTTCTTCTAGTTGCCGTGTATAGGGTTGGTCGCTCATTAGTTTATTGGACAGTGCTTCTTGTTGCCGTGTATATGATGGATCGCTCGTCAGTTTATTGGACAATGCTTTAGTTGCGGTTTATAGGATGGATCGCTCGTCAGTTTATTGGACAGTGCTTCGAGATGCCGTGTATAGGATGGATCTCTCGTCAGTTTATTGGACAGTTCTTCTAGTTGCCGTGTATAGGGTTGGTCGCTCATTAGTTTATTGGACAGTGCTTATTGTTGCCGTGTATAGGAAGGATCGCTCGTCAGTTTATTGGACAGTGCTTATAGGTGCGGTGTATAGGATGGATCGCTCGTCAGTTTACTCAACAGTGCTACTAGTTGCCGTGTATAGGATGGATCGCTCGTCAGTTTAATGGACAGTGCTTCTAGTTGCCGTGTATAGGGTTGATCGCTCGTCAGTTTATTGGACAGTGCTTCTAGTTGCCGTGTATAGGATGGATCATTTGTCAGTTTATTGGACATTGGTTCTAGTTGCCGTGAACAGGATGGATCGCTCGTCAGTTTATTGGACAGAGTTTCTAGTTGCCGTGTATCGGATGGATCGCTGGTCAGTTTATTGGACAGTACTTCTAGTTGCCGTGTATAGGTTGGATCACTCCTCAGTTTATTGGACAGGGCTTCAAGATGCCGTGTATAGGATCGATCTCTCATCAGTGTATTGGACAGTTTTTCTAGTTGCCGTATATAGGGTTGGTCGCTCATTAGTTTATTGGAAAGTGCTTCTTTTTGCCGTGTATATGATGGATCGCTCGTCAGTTTATTGGACAATGCTTCTGGTTGCGGTGTATAGGATGGATCGCTCGTCAGTTTATTGGACAGTGCTTCTAGTTGCCGTGTACAGTATGGATCATTCGTCAGTTTATTGGACAGTGCTTCTAATTGCCGTGTATAGGATGGATCATTCGTCAGTTCATTGAACAGTGCTTTAGTTGCGGTTTATAGGATGGATCGCTCGTCAGTTTATTGGACAGTGCTTCTAGTTGCCATGTATAGGATGGATCGCTCGTCAGTTTATTGGACAGTGCTTCTAGTTGCCGTGTATAGGATGGATCGCTCGTCAGTTTATTGGACAGAGCTTCTAGTTGCCGTGCTTTAGGATGGATCGCTCGTCAGTTTATTGGATAGTGCTTCTAGTTGCCGTGTGTAGGATCGATCGCTTGTCAGTTTATTGGACACTGCTTCTAGTTGCCGTGTATAGGGTTGATCGCTCATCAGTTTATTGGACAGTGCTTCTTGATGCTGTGTATAGGAAGGATCGCTCGTTAGTTTATTGGACAGTGCTTCTAGTTGCCGTGTATAGAATGGATCGATGGTCAGTTTATTGGACAGTGCTTCTACTTGCCGTGTATAGGATGGATCACTCGTTAGTTTATTGGACAGTGCTTCTAGTTCCGGTTTATAGGATGGATCGCTCGTCAGTTTATTGGACAATGCTTTGAGTTGCCGTGTATAGGTTGGATCACTCCTCAGTTTATTTGACAGTGCTTCGAGATGCCGTGTATAGGATGCATCTCTCGTCAGTTTATTGGACAGTTCTTCTAGTTGCCGTGTATAGGGTTGGTCGCTCATTAGTTTATTGGACAGTGCTTCCTGTTGCCGTGTATATGATGGATCGCTCGTCAGTTTATTGGACAGTGCTTCTAGTTGCCGTGTATAGGATGGATCGCTCGTCAGTTTATTGGACAGTGCTTCTAGTTGCCGTGTATAGGATGGATCATTCGTCAGTTTATTGGACAGTGCTTCTAATTGCCGTATATAGGATGGATCGCTCGTCAGTTTATTGGACAGTGCTTTTAGTTGCCGTGCTTTAGGATGGATCGCTCGTCAGTTTATTGGACAGTGCTTTAGTTGCGGTTTATAGGATGGATCGCTCGTCCGTTTATTGGACAGTGCTTCTAGTTGCCGTGTGTAGGATGGATCGCTCGTCAGTTTATTGGACAGTGCTTCTAGTTGCCATGTATAGGTTGGATCACTCCTCAGTTTATTGGACAGGGCTTCGAGATGCCGTGTATAGGATCGATCTCTCATCAGTGTATTGGACAGTTCTTCTAGTTGCCGTATATAGGGTTGTTCGCTCATTAGTTTATTGGACAGTGCTTCTTTTTGCCGTGTATATGATGGATCGGTCGTCAGTTTATTGGACAATGCTTCTGGTTGCGGTGTATAGGATGGATCGCTCGTCAGTTTATTGGACAGTGCTTCTAGTTGCCGTGTACAGTATGGATCATTCGTCAGTTTATTGGACAGTGCTTCTAATTGCCGTGTATAGGATGGATCATTCGTCAGTTCATTGAACAGTGCTTTAATTGCGGTTTATAGGATGGATCGCTCGTCAGTTTATTGGACAGTGCTTCTAGTTGCCGTGTATAGGATGGATCGCTCGTCAGTTTATTGGACAGTGCTTCTTGTTGCCGTGTATAGGATGGATCGCTCGTCAGTTTATTGGACAGAGCATCTAGTTGCCGTGCTTTAGGATGGATCGCTCGTCAGTTTATTGGATAGTGCTTCTAGTTGCCGTGTGTAGGATCGATCGCTCGTCAGTTTATTGGACAGTACTTCTAGTTGCCGTGTATAGGATGGATCGCTCGTCAGTTTATTGGACTGTGCTTCTAGTTGCCGTGTATAGGATGGATCGCTCGTCAGTTTATTGGACAGTGCTTCTAGTTGCCGTGTTTTAGGATGGATCGCTCGTCAGTTTATTGGACAGTGCTTCTAGTTGCTGTGCTTTAGGATGGATCGCTCGTCAGTTTATTGGACAGTGCTTCTAGTTGCCGTGCATAGGATGGATCACTCGTTAGTTTATTGGACAGTGCTTCTAGTTGCCCTATATGGGATGGATCGCTCGTCAGTTTATTGGACAGTGCTTCTAGTTGCCGTGTATAGGATGGATCGCTCGTCAGTGTATTTTACAGTGCTTCTAGTTGCCGTGTATAGGATGGACCGCTCGTCAGTTTATTGGACAGTGCTTCTAGTTCCGGTTTATAGGATGAATTGCTCGTAAGTTTATTGGACAATGCTTTGAGTTGCCGTGTATAGGTTGGATCACTCCTTAGTTTATTTGACAGTGCTTCGAGATGCCGTGTATAGGATGGATCTCTCGTCAGTTTATTGGACAGTTCTTCTAGTTGCCGTGTATAGGGTTGGTCGCTCATTAGTTTATTGGACAGTGCTTCTTGTTGCCGTGTATATGATGGATCGCTCGTCAGTTTATTGGACAATGCTTTAGTTGCGGTTTATAGGATGGATCGCTCGTCAGTTTATTGGACAGTGCTTCTAGTTGTCTTGTATAGGATGGATCACTGGTTAGTTTATTGGACAGTGCTTCTAGTTGCCGTATATGGGATGGATCGCTCGTCAGTTTATTGGACAGTGCTTCTTGTTGCCGTGTATATGATGGATCGCTCGTTAGTTTATTGGACAGTGCTTCTAGTTGCTGTATATGGGATGGATTGCTCGTCAGTTTATTGGACAGTGCTTCTAGTTGCCGTGTATAGGATGGACCGCTCGTCAGTTTATTGGACAGTGCTTCTAGATGCGGTTTATAGGATGAATTGCTCGTCAGTTTATTGGACAATGCTTTGAGTTGCCGTGTATAGGTTGGATCACTCCTCAGTTTATTGGACAGTGCTTCGAGATGCCGTGTATAGGATCGATCTCTCGTCAGTGTATTGGACAGTTCTTCTAGTTGCCGTGTATTTGATGGATCGCTCGTCAGTTTATTGGATAGTGCTTTAGTTGCGGTTTATAGGATGGATCGCTCGTCAGTTTATTGGTCAGTGCTTCTAGTTGCCGTGTATAGGATGGATCGCTCGTCAGTTTATTGGACAGTGCTTCTAGTTGCCGTGTATAGGATGGATTGCTTGTCAGTTTATTGGACAGTGCTGCTAGTTGCCGTGCATAGGATGGATCATTCGTCAGTTTATTGGACAGTGCTTCTAGTTGCCGTGTATAGGATGGATCATTCGTCGGTTTATTGTACAGTGCTTCTAATTGCCGTGTATAGGATGGATCGCTCGTCAGTTTATTGGACAGTGCTTCTAGTTGCCGTGTATAGGATGGATCGATCGTCAGTTTATTGGACAGTGCTTCTAGTTGCCGTGTATGGGATGGATCACTGGTTAGTTTATTGGACAGTGCTTCTAGTTGCCCTATATGGGATGGATCGCTCGTCAGTTTATTGGACAGTGCTTCTAGTTGCCGTGTATAGGATGGATCGCTCGTCAGTGTATTTTACAGTGCTTCTAGTTGCCGTGTATAGGATGGACCACTCGTCAGTTTATTGGACAGTGCTTCTAGTTGCCCTATATGGGATGGATCGCTCGTCAGTTTATTGGACAGTGCTTCTAGTTGCCGTGTATAGGATGGACCGCTCGTCAGTTTATTGGACAGTGCTTCTAGTTCCGCTTTATAGGATGAATTGCTCGTAAGTTTATTGGACAATGCTTTGAGTTGCCGTGTATTGGTTGGATCACTCCTTAGTTTATTTGACAGTGCTTCGAGATGCCGTGTATAGGATGGATCTCTCGTCAGTTTATTGGACAGTTCTTCTAGTTGCCGTGTATAGGGTTGGTCGCTCATTAGTTTATTGGACAGTGCTTCTTGTTGCCGTGTATATGATGGATCACTCGTCAGTTTATTGGACAATGCTTTAGTTTCGGTTTATAGGATGGATCGCTCGTCAGTTTATTGGACAGTGCTTCTGGTTGTCTTGTATAGGATGGATCACTGGTTCGTTTATTGGACAGTGCTTCTAGTTTCCGTATATGGGATGGATCGCTCGTCAGTTTATTGGACAGTGCTTCTTGTTGCCGTGTATATGATGGATCGCTCGTTAGTTTATTGGACAGTGCTTCTAGTTGCCGTATATGGGATGGATCGCTCGTCAGTTTATTGGACAGTGCTTCTAGTTGCCGTGTATAGGATGGACCGCTCGTCAGTTTATTGGACAGTGCTTCTAGATGCGGTTTATAGGATGAATTGCTCGTCAGTTTATTGGACAATGCTTTGAGTTGCCGTGTATAGGTTGGATCACTCCTCAGCTTTTTGGACAATGCTTCGAGATGCCGTGTATAGGATCGATCTCTCGTCAGTGTATTGGACAGTTCTTCTAGTTGCCGTGTATTTGATGGATCGCTCGTCAGTTTATTGGATAGTGCTTTAGTTGCGGTTTATAGGATGGATCGCTCGTCAGTTTATTGGTCAGTGCTTCTAGTTGCCGTGTATAGGATGGATCGCTCGTCAGTTTATTGGACAGTGCTTCTAGTTGCCGTGTATTGGATGGATCATTCGTCGGTTTATTGTACAGTGCTTCTAATTGCCGTGTATAGGATGGATCGCTCGTCAGTTTATTGGACAGTGCTTCTAGTTGCCGTGTATAGGATGGATCGCTCATCAGTGTATTGGACAGTGCTTCTAGTTGCCGTGTATAGGATGGATCGCTCATCATTTTATTGGACAGTGCTTCTAGTTGCCGTGTATAGGATGGATCGCTCGTCAGTTTATTGGACAGTGCTTCTAGTTGCGGTTTATAGGATGGATCGCTCATCAGTTTATTGGACAGTGCTTCTTTTTGCCGTGTATATGATGGATCGGTCGTCAGTTTATTGGACAATGCTTCTGGTTGCGGTGTATAGGATGGATCGCTCGTCAGTTTATTGGACAGTGCTTCTAGTTGCCGTGTACCGTATGGATCATTCGTCAGTTTATTGGACAGTGCTTCTAATTGCCGTGTATAGGATGGATCATTCGTCAGTTCATTGAACAGTGCTTTAATTGCGGTTTATAGGATGGATCGCTCGTCAGTTTATTGGACAGTGCTTCTAGTTGCCGTGTATAGGATGGATCGCTCGTCAGTTTATTGGACAGTGCTTCTTGTTGCCGTGTATAGGATGGATCGCTCGTCAGTTTATTGGACAGAGCATCTAGTTGCCGTGCTTTAGGATGGATCGTTCGTCAGTTTATTGGATAGTGCTTCTAGTTGCCGTGTGTAGGATCGATCGCTCGTCAGTTTATTGGACAGTACTTCTAGTTGCCGTGTATAGGATGGATCGCTCGTCAGTTTATTGGACAGTGCTTCTAGTTGCCGTGTATAGGATGGATCGCTCGTCAGTTTATTGGACAGTGCCTCTAGTTGCCGTGTTTTAGGATGGATCGCTCGTCAGTTTATTGGACAGTGCTTCTAGTTGCTGTGCTTTAGGATGGATCGCTCGTCAGTTTATTGGACAGTGCTTCTAGTTGCCGTGCATAGGATGGATCACTCGTTAGTTTATTGGACAGTGCTTCTAGTTGCCCTATATGGGATGGATCGCTCGTCAGTTTATTGGACAGTGTTTCTAGTTGCCGTGTATAGGATGGATCGCTCGTCAGTGTATTTTACTGTGCTTCTAGTTGCCGTGTATAGGATGGACCGCTCGTCAGTTTATTGGACATTGCTTCTAGTTCCGGTTTATAGGATGAATTGCTCGTAAGTTTATTGGACAATGCTTTGAGTTGCCGTGTATAGGTTGGATCACTCCTTAGTTTATTTGACAGTGCTTCGAGATGCCGTGTATAGGATGGATCTCTCGTCAGTTTATTGGACAGTTCTTCTAGTTGCCGTGTATAGGGTTGGTCGCTCATTAGTTTATTGGACAGTGCTTCTTGTTGCCGTGTATATGATGGATCGCTCGTCAGTTTATTGGACAATGCTTTAGTTGCGGTTTATAGGATGGATCGCTCGTCAGTTTATTGGACAGTGCTTCGAGATGCCGTGTATAGGATGGATCTCTCGTCAGTTTATTGGACAGTTCTTCTAGTTGCCGTGTATAGGGTTGGTCGCTCATTAGTTTATTGGACAGTGCTTATTGTTGCCGTGTATAGGAAGGATCGCTCGTCAGTTTATTGGACAGTGCTTATAGGTGCGGTGTATAGGATGGATCGCTCGTCAGTTTACTCAACAGTGCTACTAGTTGCCGTGTATAGGATGGATCGCTCGTCAGTTTAATGGACAGTGCTTCTAGTTGCCGTGTATAGGGTTGATCGCTCGTCAGTTTATTGGACAGTGCTTCTAGTTGCCGTGTATAGGATGGATCATTTGTCAGTTTATTGGACAGTGGTTCTAGTTGCCGTGAACAGGATGGATCGCTCGTCAGTTTATTGGACAGAGTTTCTAGTTGCCGTGTATCGGATGGATCGCTCGTCAGTTTATTGGACAGTACTTCTAGTTGCCGTGTATAGGTTGGATCACTCCTCAGTTTATTGGACAGGGCTTCAAGATGCCGTGTATAGGATCGATCTCTCATCAGTGTATTGGACAGTTCTTCTAGTTGCCGTATATAGGGTTGGTCGCTCATTAGTTTATTGGACAGTGCTTCTTTTTGCCGTGTATATGATGGATCGCTCGTCAGTTTATTGGACAATGCTTCTGGTTGCGGTGTATAGGATGGATCGCTCGTCAGTTTATTGGACAGTGCTTCTAGTTGCCGTGTACAGTATGGATCATTCGTCAGTTTATTGGACAGTGCTTCTAATTGCCGTGTATAGGATGGCTCATTCGTCAGTTCATTGAACAGTGCTTTAGTTGCGGTTTATAGGATGGATCGCTCGTCAGTTTATTGGACAGTGCTTCTAGTTGCCGTGTATAGGATGGATCGCTCGTCAGTTTATTGGACAGTGCTTCTAGTTGCCGTGTATAGGATGGATCGCTCGTCAGTTTATTGGACAGAGCTTCTAGTTGCCGTGCTTTAGGATGGATCGCTCGTCAGTTTATTGGATAGTGCTTCTAGTTGCCGTGTGTAGGATCGATCGCTTGTCAGTTTATTGGACACTGCTTCTAGTTGCCGTGTATAGGGTTGATCGCTCATCAGTTTATTGGACAGTGCTTCTTGATGCTGTGTATAGGAAGGATCGCTCGTTAGTTTATTGGACAGTGCTTCTAGTTGCCGTGTATAGAATGGATCGATGGTCAGTTTATTGGACAGTGCTTCTACTTGCCGTGTATAGGATGGATCACTCGTTAGTTTATTGGACAGTGCTTCTAGTTCCGGTTTATAGGATGGATCGCTCGTCAGTTTATTGGACAATGCTTTGAGTTGCCGTGTATAGGTTGGATCACTCCTCAGTTTATTTGACAGTGCTTCGAGATGCCGTGTATAGGATGCATCTCTCGTCAGTTTATTGGACAGTTCTTCTAGTTGCCGTGTATAGGGTTGGTCGCTCATTAGTTTATTGGACAGTGCTTCCTGTTGCCGTGTATATGATGGATCGCTCGTCAGTTTATTGGACAGTGCTTCTAGTTGCCGTGTATAGGATGGATCGCTCGTCAGTTTATTGGACAGTGCTTCTAGTTGCCGTGTATAGGATGGATCATTCGTCAGTTTATTGGACAGTGCTTCTAATTGCCGTATATAGGATGGATCGCTCGTCAGTTTATTGGACAGTGCTTTTAGTTGCCGTGCTTTAGGATGGATCGCTCGTCAGTTTATTGGACAGTGCTTTAGTTGCGGTTTATAGGATGGATCGCTCGTCCGTTTATTGGACAGTGCTTCTAGTTGCCGTGTGTAGGATGGATCGCTCGTCAGTTTATTGGACAGTGCTTCTAGTTGCCATGTATAGGTTGGATCACTCCTCAGTTTATTGGACAGGGCTTCGAGATGCCGTGTATAGGATCGATCTCTCATCAGTGTATTGGACAGTTCTTCTAGTTGCCGTATATAGGGTTGTTCGCTCATTAGTTTATTGGACAGTGCTTCTTTTTGCCGTGTATATGATGGATCGGTCGTCAGTTTATTGGACAATGCTTCTGGTTGCGGTGTATAGGATGGATCGCTCGTCAGTTTATTGGACAGTGCTTCTAGTTGCCGTGTACAGTATGGATCATTCGTCAGTTTATTGGACAGTGCTTCTAATTGCCGTGTATAGGATGGATCATTCGTCAGTTCATTGAACAGTGCTTTAATTGCGGTTTATAGGATGGATCGCTCGTCAGTTTATTGGACAGTGCTTCTAGTTGCCGTGTATAGGATGGATCGCTCGTCAGTTTATTGGACAGTGCTTCTTGTTGCCGTGTATAGGATGGATCGCTCGTCAGTTTATTGGACAGAGCATCTAGTTGCCGTGCTTTAGGATGGATCGCTCGTCAGTTTATTGGATAGTGCTTCTAGTTGCCGTGTGTAGGATCGATCGCTCGTCAGTTTATTGGACAGTACTTCTAGTTGCCGTGTATAGGATGGATCGCTCGTCAGTTTATTGGACTGTGCTTCTAGTTGCCGTGTATAGGATGGATCGCTCGTCAGTTTATTGGACAGTGCTTCTAGTTGCCGTGTTTTAGGATGGATCGCTCGTCAGTTTATTGGACAGTGCTTCTAGTTGCTGTGCTTTAGGATGGATCGCTCGTCAGTTTATTGGACAGTGCTTCTAGTTGCCGTGCATAGGATGGATCACTCGTTAGTTTATTGGACAGTGCTTCTAGTTGCCCTATATGGGATGGATCGCTCGTCAGTTTATTGGACAGTGCTTCTAGTTGCCGTGTATAGGATGGATCGCTCGTCAGTGTATTTTACAGTGCTTCTAGTTGCCGTGTATAGGATGGACCGCTCGTCAGTTTATTGGACAGTGCTTCTAGTTCCGGTTTATAGGATGAATTGCTCGTAAGTTTATTGGACAATGCTTTGAGTTGCCGTGTATAGGTTGGATCACTCCTTAGTTTATTTGACAGTGCTTCGAGATGCCGTGTATAGGATGGATCTCTCGTCAGTTTATTGGACAGTTCTTCTAGTTGCCGTGTATAGGGTTGGTCGCTCATTAGTTTATTGGACAGTGCTTCTTGTTGCCGTGTATATGATGGATCGCTCGTCAGTTTATTGGACAATGCTTTAGTTGCGGTTTATAGGATGGATCGCTCGTCAGTTTATTGGACAGTGCTTCTAGTTGTCTTGTATAGGATGGATCACTGGTTAGTTTATTGGACAGTGCTTCTAGTTGCCGTATATGGGATGGATCGCTCGTCAGTTTATTGGACAGTGCTTCTTGTTGCCGTGTATATGATGGATCGCTCGTTAGTTTATTGGACAGTGCTTCTAGTTGCTGTATATGGGATGGATCGCTCGTCAGTTTATTGGACAGTGCTTCTAGTTGCCGTGTATAGGATGGACCGCTCGTCAGTTTATTGGACAGTGCTTCTAGATGCGGTTTATAGGATGAATTGCTCGTCAGTTTATTGGACAATGCTTTGAGTTGCCGTGTATAGGTTGGATCACTCCTCAGTTTATTGGACAGTGCTTCGAGATGCCGTGTATAGGATCGATCTCTCGTCAGTGTATTGGACAGTTCTTCTAGTTGCCGTGTATTTGATGGATCGCTCGTCAGTTTATTGGATAGTGCTTTAGTTGCGGTTTATAGGATGGATCGCTCGTCAGTTTATTGGTCAGTGCTTCTAGTTGCCGTGTATAGGATGGATCGCTCGTCAGTTTATTGGACAGTGCTTCTAGTTGCCGTGTATAGGATGGATTGCTTGTCAGTTTATTGGACAGTGCTGCTAGTTGCCGTGCATAGGATGGATCATTCGTCAGTTTATTGGACAGTGCTTCTAGTTGCCGTGTATAGGATGGATCATTCGTCGGTTTATTGTACAGTGCTTCTAATTGCCGTGTATAGGATGGATCGCTCGTCAGTTTATTGGACAGTGCTTCTAGTTGCCGTGTATAGGATGGATCGATCGTCAGTTTATTGGACAGTGCTTCTAGTTGCCGTGTATGGGATGGATCACTGGTTAGTTTATTGGACAGTGCTTCTAGTTGCCCTATATGGGATGGATCGCTCGTCAGTTTATTGGACAGTGCTTCTAGTTGCCGTGTATAGGATGGATCGCTCGTCAGTGTATTTTACAGTGCTTCTAGTTGCCGTGTATAGGATGGACCACTCGTCAGTTTATTGGACAGTGCTTCTAGTTGCCCTATATGGGATGGATCGCTCGTCAGTTTATTGGACAGTGCTTCTAGTTGCCGTGTATAGGATGGACCGCTCGTCAGTTTATTGGACAGTGCTTCTAGTTCCGCTTTATAGGATGAATTGCTCGTAAGTTTATTGGACAATGCTTTGAGTTGCCGTGTATTGGTTGGATCACTCCTTAGTTTATTTGACAGTGCTTCGAGATGCCGTGTATAGGATGGATCTCTCGTCAGTTTATTGGACAGTTCTTCTAGTTGCCGTGTATAGGGTTGGTCGCTCATTAGTTTATTGGACAGTGCTTCTTGTTGCCGTGTATATGATGGATCACTCGTCAGTTTATTGGACAATGCTTTAGTTGCGGTTTATAGGATGGATCGCTCGTCAGTTTATTGGACAGTGCTTCTGGTTGTCTTGTATAGGATGGATCACTGGTTCGTTTATTGGACAGTGCTTCTAGTTGCCGTATATGGGATGGATCGCTCGTCAGTTTATTGGACAGTGCTTCTTGTTGCCGTGTATATGATGGATCGCTCGTTAGTTTATTGGACAGTGCTTCTAGTTGCCGTATATGGGATGGATCGCTCGTCAGTTTATTGGACAGTGCTTCTAGTTGCCGTGTATAGGATGGACCGCTCGTCAGTTTATTGGACAGTGCTTCTAGATGCGGTTTATAGGATGAATTGCTCGTCAGTTTATTGGACAATGCTTTGAGTTGCCGTGTATAGGTTGGATCACTCCTCAGCTTTTTGGACAATGCTTCGAGATGCCGTGTATAGGATCGATCTCTCGTCAGTGTATTGGACAGTTCTTCTAGTTGCCGTGTATTTGATGGATCGCTCGTCAGTTTATTGGATAGTGCTTTAGTTGCGGTTTATAGGATGGATCGCTCGTCAGTTTATTGGTCAGTGCTTCTAGTTGCCGTGTATAGGATGGATCGCTCGTCAGTTTATTGGACAGTGCTTCTAGTTGCCGTGTATTGGATGGATCATTCGTCGGTTTATTGTACAGTGCTTCTAATTGCCGTGTATAGGATGGATCGCTCGTCAGTTTATTGGACAGTGCTTCTAGTTGCCGTGTATAGGATGGATCGCTCATCAGTGTATTGGACAGTGCTTCTAGTTGCCGTGTATAGGATGGATCGCTCATCATTTTATTGGACAGTGCTTCTAGTTGCCGTGTATAGGATGGATCGCTCGTCAGTTTATTGGACAGTGCTTCTAGTTGCGGTTTATAGGATGGATCGCTCATCAGTTTATTGGACAGTGCTTCTAATTGCCGTGTATAGGATGGATCTCTCATCATTTTATTGGACAGTGTTTCTAGTTGCCGTGTATAGGATGGATCGCTCGTCAGTTTATTGGACAGTGCTTCTAGTTGCGGTTTATAGGATAGATCGCTCGTCAGTTTATTGGACAGTGCTTCTAGTTGCCGTGTATAGGGTTGATCGCTCATCAGTATATTGGACAGTGCTTCTTGATGCTGTGTATAGGAAGCATCGCTCCTTAGTTTATTGGACAGTGCTTCTAATTGCCTTGCATAGGATGGATCATTCGTCAGTTTATTGGACAGTGCTTCTAGTTGCTGTGTATAGGATGGATCGATCATCAGTTTCTTGGACAGTGCTTCGAGGTGCCGTGTATAGGATGGATCTCTCGTCAGTTTATTGGACAGTTCTTCTAGTTGCCGTGTATAGGGTTGGTCGCTCTTTAGTTTATTGGACAGTGCTTCTTGTTGCCGTGCTTTAGGATGGA
Source organism: Hemitrygon akajei (assembly GCF_048418815.1). NCBI lineage: Eukaryota > Metazoa > Chordata > Chondrichthyes > Myliobatiformes > Dasyatidae > Hemitrygon > Hemitrygon akajei. Next base: position 9,752,422 of record NC_133143.1, on the reverse strand, counting down.
TCGCTCGTCAGTTTACTGGACAGTTCTTCTAGTTGCCGTGTATGGGATGGATCGCTCGTCAGTTTAATGGACAGTGCTTCTAGTTGCCGTGTATAGGGTTGATCGCTCGTCAGTTTATTGGACAGTGCTTCTAGTTGCCGTGAACAGGATGGATCGCTCGTCAGTTTATTGGACAGTGTTTCTAGTTGCCGTGTATAGGATGGAACGCTCGTCAGTTTATTGGACAGTACTTCCAGTTGCCGTGTATAGGATGGATCATTCGTCAGTTTATTGGACAGTGTTTCTAGTTGCCGTGTATAGGATGGATCGCTCGTCAGTTTATTGGACAGTACTTCTAGTTGCCGTGTATAGGATGGATCGCTCGTTAGTTTATTGGACAGTGCTTCTAGTTGCGGTTTATAGGATGAATTGCTCGTCCGTTTATTGGACAATGCTTTGAGTTGCTGTGTATAGGTTGGATCACTCCTCAGTTTTTTGGACAGGGCTTCGAGATGCCGTGTATAGGATAGATCTCTCATCAGTGTATTGGACAGTTCTTCTAGTTGCCGTGTATAGTGTTGGTCACTCATTAGTTTATTGGGCAGTGCTTCTTGTTGCCGTGTATATGATGGATCGCTCGTTAGTTTATTGGACAATGCTTCTGGTTGCGGTGTATAGGATGGATCGCTCGTCAGTTTATTGGACAGTGCTTCTAGTTGCCGTGTATAGGATGGATCGATCGTCAGTTTATTGGACAGTGCTTCTAGTTGCCGTGTATAGGATGGATCACTGGTTAGTTTATTGGACAGTGCTTCTAGTTGCCCTATATGGGATGGATCGCTCGTCAGTTTATTGGACAGTGCTTCTAGTTGCCGTGTATAGGATGGATCGCTCGTCAGTGTATTTTACAGTGCTTCTAGTTGCCGTGTATAGGATGGACCGCTCGTCAGTTTATTGGACAGTGCTTCTAGTTCCGGTTTATAGGATGAATTGCTCGTAAGTTTATTGGACAATGCTTTGAGTTGCCGTGTATAGGTTGGATCACTCCTTAGTTTATTTGACAGTGCTTCGAGATGCCGTGTATAGGATGGATCTCTCGTCAGTTTATTGGACAGTTCTTCTAGTTGCCGTGTATAGGATTGGTCGCTCATTAGTTTATTGGACAGTGCTTCTTGTTGCCGTGTATATGATGGATCGCTCGTCAGTTTATTGGACAATGCTTTAGTTGCGGTTTATAGGATGGATCGCTCGTCAGTTTATTGGACAGTGCTTCTAGTTGTCTTGTATAGGATGGATCACTGGTTAGTTTATTGGACAGTGCTTCTAGTTGCCGTATATGGGATGGATCGCTTGTCAGTTTATTGGACAGTGCTTCTTGTTGCCGTGTATATGATGGATCGCTCGTTAGTTTATTGGACAGTGCTTCTAGTTGCCGTATATGGGATGGATCGCTCGTCAGTTAATTGGACTGTGCTTCTAGTTGCCGTGTATAGGATGGACCGCTCGTCAGTTTATTGGACAATGCTTCTAGATGCTGTTTATAGGATGAATTGCTCGTCAGTTTATTGGACAATGCTTTGAGTTGCCGTGTATAGGTTGGATCACTCCTCAGTTTATTGGACAGTGCTTCGAGATGCCGTGTATAGGATCGATCTCTCGTCAGTGTATTGGACAGTTCTTCTAGTTGCCGTGTATTTGATGGATCGCTCGTCAGTTTATTGGATAGTGCTTTAGTTGCGGTTTATAGGATGGATCGCTCATCAGTTTATTGGTCAGTGCTTCCAGTTGCCGTGTATAGGATGGATCGCTCGTCATTTTATTGGACAGTGCTTCTAGTTGCCGTGTATAGGATGGATCATTCGTCAGTTTATTGGACAGTGCTTCTAATTGCCGTGTATAGGATGGATCATTCGTCAGTTTATTGGACAGTGCTTCTAGTTGCCGTGTATAGGATGGATCTTTCGTCGGTTTATTGTACAGTGCTTCTAATTGCCGTGTATAGGATGGATCGCTCCTCAGTTTATTGGACAGTGCTTCTAGTTGCCGTGTATAGGATGGATCGCTCATCAGTGTATTGGACAGTGCTTCTAGTTGCCGTGTATAGGATGGATCGCTCATCATTTTATTGGACAGTGCTTCTAGTTGCCGTGTATAGGATGGATCGCTCGTCAGTTTATTGGACAGTGCTTCTAGTTGCGGTTTATAGGATGGATCGCTCATCAGTTTATTGGACAGTGCTTCTAATTGCCGTGTATAGGATGGATCTCTCATCATTTTATTGGACAGTGCTTCTAGTTGCCGTGTATAGGATGGATCGCTCGTCAGTTTATTGGACAGTGCTTCTAGTTGCGGTTTATAGGATGGATCGCTCGTCAGTTTATTGGACAGTGCTTCTAGTTGCCGTGTATAGGGTTGATCGCTCATCAGTATATTGGACAGTGCTTCTTGATGCTGTATATAGGAAGCATCGCTCCTTAGTTTATTGGACAGTGCTTCTAATTGCCTTGTATAAGATGGATCATTCGTCAGTTTATTGGACAGTGCTTCTAGTTGCTGTGTATAGGATGGATCGATCATCAGTTTATTGGACAGTGCTTCTAGTTGCCGTGTATAGGATGGATCACTCGTTAGTTTATTGGACAGTGCTTCTAGTTGCCGTATATGGGATGGATCGCTCGTCAGTTTATTGGACAGTGCTTCTAGTGGCCGTGTATAGGATGAATCACTCGTCAGTGTATTTTACCATGATTCTAGTTGCCGTGTATAGGATGGACCGCTCGTCAGTTTATTGGACAGTGCTTCTAGTTCCGGTTTATAGGATGAATTGCTCGTCAGTTTATTGGACAATGCTTTGAGTTGCCGTGTATAGGTTGGATCACTCCTCAGTTTCTTGGACAGTGCTTCGAGGTGCCGTGTATAGGATGGCTCTCTCGTCAGTTTATTGGACAGTTCTTCTAGTTGCCGTGTATAGGGTTGGTCGCTCGTTAGTTTATTGGACAGTGCTTCTTGTTGCCGTGCTTTAGGATGGATCGCTCGTCAGTTTACTGGACAGTTCTTCTAGTTGCCGTGTATGGGATGGATCGCTCGTCAGTTTAATGGACAGTGCTTCTAGTTGCCGTGTATAGGGTTGATCGCTCGTCAGTTTATTGGACAGTGCTTCTAGTTGCCGTGAACAGGATGGATCGCTCGTCAGTTTATTGGACAGTGTTTCTAGTTGCCGTGTATAGGATGGAACGCTCGTCAGTTTATTGGACAGTACTTCTAGTTGCCGTGTATAGGATGGATCATTCGTCAGTTTATTGGACAGTGTTTCTAGTTGCCGTGTATAGGATGGATCGCTCGTCAGTTTATTGGACAGTACTTCTAGTTGCCGTGTATAGGATGGATCGCTCGTTAGTTTATTGGACAGTGCTTCTAGTTGCGGTTTATAGGATGAATTGCTCGTCAGTTTATTGGACAATGCTTTGAGTTGCTGTGTATAGGTTGGATCACTCCTCAGTTTTTTGGACAGGGCTTCGAGATGCCGTGTATAGGATAGATCTCTCATCAGTGTATTGGACAGTTCTTCTAGTTGCCGTGTATAGTGTTGGTCACTCATTAGTTTATTGGGCAGTGCTTCTTGTTGCCGTGTATATGATGGATCGCTCGTCAGTTTATTGGACAATGCTTCTGGTTGCGGTGTATAGGATGGATCGCTCATCAGTTTATTGGACAGTGCTTCTAGTTGCGGTGTATAGGATGGATCGCTCGTCAGTTTATTGGACAGTGCTTCTAGTTGCCGTGTATAGGATGGATCGATCGTCAGTTTATTGGACAGTGCTTCTAGTTGCCGTGTATAGGATGGATCACTGGTTAGTTTATTGGACAGTGCTTCTAGTTGCCCTATATGGGATGGATCGCTCGTCAGTTTATTGGACAGTGCTTCTAGTTGCCGTGTATAGGATGGATCGCTCGTCAGTGTATTTTACAGTGCTTTTAGTTGCCGTGTATAGGATGGACCGCTCGTCAGTTTATTGGACAGTGCTTCTAGTTCCGGTTTATAGGATGAATTGCTCGTAAGTTTATTGGACAAAGCTTTGAGTTGCCGTGTATAGGTTGGATCACTCCTTAGTTTATTTGACAGTGCTTCGAGATGCCGTGTATAGGATGGATCTCTCGTCAGTTTATTGGACAGTTCTTCTAGTTGCCGTGTATAGGATTGGTCGCTCATTAGTTTATTGGACAGTGCTTCTTGTTGCCGTGTATATGATGGATCGCTCGTCAGTTTATTGGACAATGCTTTAGTTGCGGTTTATAGGATGGATCGCTCGTCAGTTTATTGGACAGTGCTTCTAGTTGTCTTGTATAGGATGGATCACTGGTTAGTTTATTGGACAGTGCTTCTAGTTGCCGTATATGGGATGGATCGCTCGTCAGTTTATTGGACAGTGCTTCTTGTTGCCGTGTATATGATGGATCGCTCGTTAGTTTATTGGACAGTGCTTCTAGTTGCCGTATATGGGATGGATCGCTCGTCAGTTAATTCGACTGTGCTTCTAGTTGCCGTGTATAGGATGGACCGCTCGTCAGTTTATTGGACAATGCTTCTAGATGCGGTTTATAGGATGAATTGCTCGTCAGTTTATTGGACAATGCTTTGAGTTGCCGTGTATAGGTTGGATCACTCCTCAGTTTATTGGACAGTGCTTCGAGATGCCGTGTATAGGATCGATCTCTCGTCAGTGTATTGGACAGTTCTTCTAGTTGCCGTGTATTTGATGGATCGCTCGTCAGTTTATTGGATAGTGCTTTAGTTGCGGTTTATAGGATGGATCGCTCATCAGTTTATTGGTCAGTGCTTCTAGTTGCCGTGTATAGGATGGATCGCTCGTCAGTTTATTGGACAGTGCTTCTAGTTGCCGTGTATAGGATGGATCATTCGTCAGTTTAATGGACAGTGCTTCTAATTGCCGTGTATAGGATGGATCATTCGTCAGTTTATTGGACAGTGCTTCTAGTTGCCGTGTATAGGATGGATCATTCGTCGGTTTATTGTACAGTGCTTCTAATTGCCGTGTATAGGATGGATCGCTCGTCAGTTTATTGGACAGTGCTTCTAGTTGCCGTGTATAGGATGGATCGCTCATCAGTGTATTGGACAGTGCTTCTAGTTGCCGTGTATAGGATGGATCGCTCATCATTTTATTGGACAGTGCTTCTTGTTGCCGTGTATAGGATGGATCGCTCGTCAGTTTATTGGACAGTGCTTCTAGTTGCGGTTTATAGGATGGATCGCTCATCAGTTTATTGGACAGTGCTTCTAATTGCCGTGTATAGGATGGATCTCTCATCATTTTATTGGACAGTGCTTCTAGTTGCCGTGTATAGGATGGATCGCTCGTCAGTTTATTGGACAGTGCTTCTAGTTGCGGTTTATAGGATGGATCGCTCGTCAGTTTATTGGACAGTGCTTCTAGTTGCCGTGTATAGGGTTGATCGCTCATCAGTATATTGGACAGTGCTTCTTGATGCTGTGTATAGGAAGCATCGCTCCTTAGTTTATTGGACAGTGCTTCTAATTGCCTTGTATAGGATGGATCATTCGTCAGTTTATTGGACAGTGCTTCTAGTTGCTGTGTATAGGATGGATCGATCATCAGTTTATTGGACAGTGCTTCTAGTTGCCGTGTATAGGATGGATCACTCGTTAGTTTATTGGACAGTGCTTCTAGTTGCCGTATATGGGATGGATCGCTCGTCAGTTTATTGGACAGTGCTTCTAGTGGCCGTGTATAGGATGAATCACTCGTCAGTGTATTTTACCATGATTCTAGTTGCCGTGTATAGGATGGACCGCTCGTCAGTTTATTGGACAGTGCTTCTAGTTCCGGTTTATAGGATGAATTGCTCGTCAGTTTATTGGACAATGCTTTGAGTTGCCGTGTATAGGTTGGATCACTCCTGAGTTTCTTGGACAGTGCTTCGAGGTGCCGTGTATAGGATGGCTCTCTCGTCAGTTTATTGGACAGTTCTTCTAGTTGCCGTGTATAGGGTTGGTCGCTCGTTAGTTTATTGGACAGTGCTTCTTGTTGCCGTGCTTTAGGATGGATCGCTCGTCAGTTTACTGGACAGTTCTTCTAGTTGCCGTGTATGGGATGGATCGCTCGTCAGTTTAATGGACAGTGCTTCTAGTTGCCGTGTATAGGGTTGATCGCTCGTCAGTTTATTGGACAGTGCTTCTAGTTGCCGTGAACAGGATGGATCGCTCGTCAGTTTATTGGACAGTGTTTCTAGTTGCCGTGTATAGGATGGAACGCTCGTCAGTTTATTGGACAGTACTTCTAGTTGCCGTGTATAGGATGGATCATTCGTCAGTTTATTGGACAGTGTTTCTAGTTGCCGTGTATAGGATGGATCGCTCGTCAGTTTATTGGACAGTACTTCTAGTTGCCGTGTATAGGATGGATCGCTCGTTAGTTTATTGGACAGTGCTTCTAGTTGCGGTTTATAGGATGGATCGCTCGTCAGTTTATTGGACAGTACTTCTAGTTGCCGTGTATAGGGTTGATCGCTCGTCAGTTTATTGGACAGTGCTTCTAGTTGCCGTGAACAGGATGGATCGCTCGTCAGTTTATTGGACAGTGTTTCTAGTTGCTGTGTATAGGTTGGATCACTCCTCAGTTTTTTGGACAGGGCTTCGAGATGCCGTGTATAGGATAGATCTCTCATCAGTGTATTGGACAGTTCTTCTAGTTGCCGTGTATAGTGTTGGTCACTCATTAGTTTATTGGGCAGTGCTTCTTGTTGCCGTGTATATGATGGATCGCTCGTCAGTTTATTGGACAATGCTTCTGGTTGCGGTGTATAGGATGGATCGCTCATCAGTTTATTGGACAGTGCTTCTGGTTGCCGTGTATAGGATGGATCGCTCGTCAGTTTATTGGACAGTGCTTCTAGTTGCCGTGTATAGTATGGATCATTCGTCAGTTTATTGCACAGTGCTTCTAATTGCCGTGTATAGGATGGATCATTCGTCAGTTCATTGAACAGTGCTTTAGTTGCGGTTTATAGGATGGATCGCTCGTCAGTTTATTGGACAGTGCTTCTAGTTGCCGTGTATAGGATGGATCGCTCGTCAGTTTATTGGACAGTGCTTCTAGTTGCCGTGTATAGGATGGATCGCTCGTCAGTTTATTGGACAGTGCTTCTAGTTGCCGTGCTTTAGGATGGATCGCTCGTCAGTTTATTGGACAGTGCTTCTAGTTGCCGTGCTTTAGGATGGATCGCTCGTCAGTTTATTGGACAGTACTTCTAGTTGCCGTGTATAGGATCGATTGCACGTCAGTTTATTGGACACTGCTTCTAGTTGCCGTGTATAGGGTTGATCGCTCATCAGTTTATTGGACAGTGCTTCTTGATGCTGTGTATAGGAAGGATCGCTCGTTAGTTTATTGGACAGTGCTTCTAGTTGCCGTGTATAGGATGGATCGCTCATCAGTGTATTGGACAGTGCTTCTAGTTGCCGTGTATAGGAAGGATCGCTCGTTAGTTTATTGGACAGTGCTTCTAATTGCCTTGTATAGTATGGATCATTCGTCAGTTTATTGGACAGTGCTTCTAGTTGCCGTGTATAGGATGGATCGCTCGTCAGTTTATTGGACAGTGCTTCTAGTTGTCTTGTATAGGATGGATCACTGGTTAGTTTATTGGACAGTGCTTCTAGTTGCCGTATATGGGATGGATCGCTCGTCAGTTTATTGGACAGTGCTTCTAGTTGCCGTGTATAGGATGGACCGCTCGTCAGTTTATTGGACAGTGCTTCTAGATGCGGTTTATAGGATGAATTGCTCGTCAGTTTATTGGACAATGCTTTGAGTTGCCGTGTATAGGTTGGATCACTCCTCAGTTTATTGGACAGTGCTTCGAGATGCCGTGTATAGGATCGATCTCTCGTCAGTGTATTGGACAGTTCTTCTAGTTGCCGTGTATTTGATGGATCGCTCGTCAGTTTATTGGACAGTGCTTTAGTTGCGGTTTATAGGATGGATCGCTCGTCAGTTTATTGGTCAGTGCTTCTAGTTGCCGTGTATAGGATGGATCGCTCGTCAGTTTATTGGACAGGGCTTCTAGTTGCCGTGTATAGGATGGATTGCTCGTCAGTTTATTGGACAGTGCTTCTAGTTGCCATGTATAGGATGGATCATTCGTCAGTTTATTGTACAGTGCTTCTAATTGCCGTGTATAGGGTTGATCGCTCATCAGTTTATTGGACAGTGCTTCTTGATGCTGTGTATAGGAAGGATCGCTCGTCAGTTTATTGGACAGTGCTTCTAGTTGCGGTTTATAGGATGAATTGCTCGTCAGTTTATTGGACAATGCTTTGAGTTGCTGTGTATAGGTTGGATCACTCCTCAGTTTATTGGACAGTGCTTCTTGTTGCCATGTATATGATGGATCGCTCGTCAGTTTATTGGACAATGCTTCTGGTTGCCGTGTACAGGGTTGATCGCTCATCAGTTTATTGGACAGTGCTTCTTGATGCTGTGTATAGGAAGGATCGCTCGTTAGTTTATTGGACAGTGCTTCTAATTGCCTTGTATAGGATGGATCATTCGTCAGTTTATTGGACAGTGCTTCTAGTTGCCGTGTATAGGATGGATCGCTCGTCAGTTTATTGGACACTGCTTCTAGTTGCCGTGTATAGGGTTGATCGCTCATCAGTTTATTGGACAGTGCTTCTTGATGCTGTGTATAGGAAGGATCGCTCGTTAGTTTATTGGACAGTGCTTCTAATTGCCTTGTATAGGATGGATCATTCGTCAGTTTATTGGACAGTGCTTCTAGTTGCGGTTTATAGGATGGATCGCTCATCAGTTTATTGGACAGTGCTTCTAATTGCCGTGTATAGGATGGATCTCTCATCATTTTATTGGACAGTGCTTCTAGTTGCCGTGTATAGGATGGATCGCTCGTCAGTTTATTGGACAGTGCTTCTAGTTGCGGTTTATAGGATGGATCGCTCGTCAGTTTATTGGACAGTGCTTCTAGTTGCCGTGTATAGGGCTGATCGCTCATCAGTATATTGGACAGTGCTTCTTGATGCTGTATATAGGAAGCATCGCTCCTTAGTTTATTGGACAGTGCTTCTAATTGCCTTGTATAAGATGGATCATTCGTCAGTTTATTGGACAGTGCTTCTAGTTGCTGTGTATAGGATGGATCGATCATCAGTTTATTGGACAGTGCTTCTAGTTGCCGTGTATAGGATGGATCACTCGTTAGTTTATTGGACAGTGCTTCTAGTTGCCGTATATGGGATGGATCGCTCGTCAGTTTATTGGACAGTGCTTCTAGTGGCCGTGTATAGGATGAATCACTCGTCAGTGTATTTTACCATGATTCTAGTTGCCGTGTATAGGATGGACCGCTCGTCAGTTTATTGGACAGTGCTTCTAGTTCCGGTTTATAGGATGAATTGCTCGTCAGTTTATTGGACAATGCTTTGAGTTGCCGTGTATAGGTTGGATCACTCCTCAGTTTCTTGGACAGTGCTTCGAGGTGCCGTGTATAGGATGGCTCTCTCGTCAGTTTATTGGACAGTTCTTCTAGTTGCCGTGTATAGGGTTGGTCGCTCGTTAGTTTATTGGACAGTGCTTCTTGTTGCCGTGCTTTAGGATGGATCGCTCGTCAGTTTACTGGACAGTTCTTCTAGTTGCCGTGTATGGGATGGATCGCTCGTCAGTTTAATGGACAGTGCTTCTAGTTGCCGTGTATAGGGTTGATCGCTCGTCAGTTTATTGGACAGTGCTTCTAGTTGCCGTGAACAGGATGGATCGCTCGTCAGTTTATTGGACAGTGTTTCTAGTTGCCGTGTATAGGATGGAACGCTCGTCAGTTTATTGGACAGTACTTCTAGTTGCCGTGTATAGGATGGATCATTCGTCAGTTTATTGGACAGTGTTTCTAGTTGCCGTGTATAGGATGGATCGCTCGTCAGTTTATTGGACAGTACTTCTAGTTGCCGTGTATAGGATGGATCGCTCGTTAGTTTATTGGACAGTGCTTCTAGTTGCGGTTTATAGGATGAATTGCTCGTCAGTTTATTGGACAATGCTTTGAGTTGCTGTGTATAGGTTGGATCACTCCTCAGTTTTTTGGACAGGGCTTCGAGATGTCGTGTATAGGATAGATCTCTCATCAGTGTATTGGACAGTTCTTCTAGTTGCCGTGTATAGTGTTGGTCACTCATTAGTTTATTGGGCAGTGCTTCTTGTTGCCGTGTATATGATGGATCGCTCGTCAGTTTATTGGACAATGCTTCTGGTTGCGGTGTATAGGATGGATCGCTCATCAGTTTATTGGACAGTGCTTCTAGTTGCGGTGTATAGGATGGATCGCTCGTCAGTTTATTGGACAGTGCTTCTAGTTGCCGTGTATAGGATGGATCGATCGTCAGTTTATTGGACAGTGCTTCTAGTTGCCGTGTATAGGATGGATCACTGGTTAGTTTATTGGACAGTGCTTCTAGTTGCCCTATATGGGATGGATCGCTCGTCAGTTTATTGGACAGTGCTTCTAGTTGCCGTGTATAGGATGGATCGCTCGTCAGTGTATTTTACAGTGCTTCTAGTTGCCGTGTATAGGATGGACCGCTCGTCAGTTTATTGGACAGTGCTTCTAGTTCCGGTTTATAGGATGAATTGCTCGTAAGTTTATTGGACAAAGCTTTGAGTTGCCGTGTATAGGTTGGATCACTCCTTAGTTTATTTGACAGTGCTTCGAGATGCCGTGTATAGGATGGATCTCTCGTCAGTTTATTGGACAGTTCTTCTAGTTGCCGTGTATAGGATTGGTCGCTCATTAGTTTATTGGACAGTGCTTCTTGTTGCCGTGTATATGATGGATCGCTCGTCAGTTTATTGGACAATGCTTTAGTTGCGGTTTATAGGATGGATCGCTCGTCAGTTTATTGGACAGTGCTTCTAGTTGTCTTGTATAGGATGGATCACTGGTTAGTTTATTGGACAGTGCTTCTAGTTGCCGTATATGGGATGGATCGCTCGTCAGTTTATTGGACAGTGCTTCTTGTTGCCGTGTATATGATGGATCGCTCGTTAGTTTATTGGACAGTGCTTCTAGTTGCCGTATATGGGATGGATCGCTCGTCAGTTAATTGGACTGTGCTTCTAGTTGCCGTGTATAGGATGGACCGCTCGTCAGTTTATTGGACAATGCTTCTAGATGCGGTTTATAGGATGAATTGCTCGTCAGTTTATTGGACAATGCTTTGAGTTGCCGTGTATAGGTTGGATCACTCCTCAGTTTATTGGACAGTGCTTCGAGATGCCGTGTATAGGATCGATCTCTCGTCAGTGTATTGGACAGTTCTTCTAGTTGCCGTGTATTTGATGGATCGCTCGTCAGTTTATTGGATAGTGCTTTAGTTGCGGTTTATAGGATGGATCGCTCATCAGTTTATTGGTCAGTGCTTCTAGTTGCCGTGTATAGGATGGATCGCTCGTCAGTTTATTGGACAGTGCTTCTAGTTGCCGTGTATAGGATGGATCATTCGTCAGTTTATTGGACAGTGCTTCTAATTGCCGTGTATAGGATGGATCATTCGTCAGTTTATTGGACAGTGCTTCTAGTTGCCGTGTATAGGATGGATCATTCGTCGGTTTATTGTACAGTGCTTCTAATTGCCGTGTATAGGATGGATCGCTCGTCAGTTTATTGGACAGTGCTTCTAGTTGCCGTGTATAGGATGGATCGCTCATCAGTGTATTGGACAGTGCTTCTAGTTGCCGTGTATAGGATGGATCGCTCATCATTTTATTGGACAGTGCTTCTTGTTGCCGTGTATAGGATGGATCGCTCGTCAGTTTATTGGACAGTGCTTCTAGTTGCGGTTTATAGGATGGATCGCTCATCAGTTTATTGGACAGTGCTTCTAATTGCCGTGTATAGGATGGATCTCTCATCATTTTATTGGACAGTGCTTCTAGTTGCCGTGTATAGGATGGATCGCTCGTCAGTTTATTGGACAGTGCTTCTAGTTGCGGTTTATAGGATGGATCGCTCGTCAGTTTATTGGACAGTGCTTCTAGTTGCCGTGTATAGGGTTGATCGCTCATCAGTATATTGGACAGTGCTTCTTGATGCTGTGTATAGGAAGCATCGCTCCTTAGTTTATTGGACAGTGCTTCTAATTGCCTTGTATAGGATGGATCATTCGTCAGTTTATTGGACAGTGCTTCTAGTTGCTGTCTATAGGATGGATCGATCATCAGTTTATTGGACAGTGCTTCTAGTTGCCGTGTATAGGATGGATCACTCGTTAGTTTATTGGACAGTGCTTCTAGTTGCCGTATATGGGATGGATCGCTCGTCAGTTTATTGGACAGTGCTTCTAGTGGCCGTGTATAGGATGAATCACTCGTCAGTGTATTTTACCATGATTCTAGTTGCCGTGTATAGGATGGACCGCTCGTCAGTTTATTGGACAGTGCTTCTAGTTCCGGTTTATAGGATGAATTGCTCGTCAGTTTATTGGACAATGCTTTGAGTTGCCGTGTATAGGTTGGATCACTCCTGAGTTTCTTGGACAGTGCTTCGAGGTGCCGTGTATAGGATGGCTCTCTCGTCAGTTTATTGGACAGTTCTTCTAGTTGCCGTGTATAGGGTTGGTCGCTCGTTAGTTTATTGGACAGTGCTTCTTGTTGCCGTGCTTTAGGATGGATCGCTCGTCAGTTTACTGGACAGTTCTTCTAGTTGCCGTGTATGGGATGGATCGCTCGTCAGTTTAATGGACAGTGCTTCTAGTTGCCGTGTATAGGGTTGATCGCTCGTCAGTTTATTGGACAGTGCTTCTAGTTGCCGTGAACAGGATGGATCGCTCGTCAGTTTATTGGACAGTGTTTCTAGTTGCCGTGTATAGGATGGAACGCTCGTCAGTTTATTGGACAGTACTTCTAGTTGCCGTGTATAGGATGGATCATTCGTCAGTTTATTGGACAGTGTTTCTAGTTGCCGTGTATAGGATGGATCGCTCGTCAGTTTATTGGACAGTGCTTCTAGTTGCCGTGTATAGGATGGATCGATCGTCAGTTTATTGGACAGTGCTTCTAGTTGCCGTGTATAGGATGGATCACTGGTTAGTTTATTGGACAGTGCTTCTAGTTGCCCTATATGGGATGGATCGCTCGTCAGTTTATTGGACAGTGCTTCTAGTTGCCGTGTATAGGATGGATCGCTCGTCAGTGTATTTTACAGTGCTTCTAGTTGCCGTGTATAGGATGGACCGCTCGTCAGTTTATTGGACAGTGCTTCTAGTTCCGGTTTATAGGATGAATTGCTCGTAAGTTTATTGGACAAAGCTTTGAGTTGCCGTGTATAGGTTGGATCACTCCTTAGTTTATTTGACAGTGCTTCGAGATGCCGTGTATAGGATGGATCTCTCGTCAGTTTATTGGACAGTTCTTCTAGTTGCCGTGTATAGGATTGGTCGCTCATTAGTTTATTGGACAGTGCTTCTTGTTGCCGTGTATATGATGGATCGCTCGTCAGTTTATTGGACAATGCTTTAGTTGCGGTTTATAGGATGGATCGCTCGTCAGTTTATTGGACAGTGCTTCTAGTTGTCTTGTATAGGATGGATCACTGGTTAGTTTATTGGACAGTGCTTCTAGTTGCCGTATATGGGATGGATCGCTCGTCAGTTTATTGGACAGTGCTTCTTGTTGCCGTGTATATGATGGATCGCTCGTTAGTTTATTGGACAGTGCTTCTAGTTGCCGTATATGGGATGGATCGCTCGTCAGTTAATTGGACTGTGCTTCTAGTTGCCGTGTATAGGATGGACCGCTCGTCAGTTTATTGGACAATGCTTCTAGATGCGGTTTATAGGATGAATTGCTCGTCAGTTTATTGGACAATGCTTTGAGTTGCCGTGTATAGGTTGGATCACTCCTCAGTTTATTGGACAGTGCTTCGAGATGCCGTGTATAGGATCGATCTCTCGTCAGTGTATTGGACAGTTCTTCTAGTTGCCGTGTATTTGATGGATCGCTCGTCAGTTTATTGGATAGTGCTTTAGTTGCGGTTTATAGGATGGATCGCTCATCAGTTTATTGGTCAGTGCTTCTAGTTGCCGTGTATAGGATGGATCGCTCGTCAGTTTATTGGACAGTGCTTCTAGTTGCCGTGTATAGGATGGATCATTCGTCAGTTTATTGGACAGTGCTTCTAATTGCCGTGTATAGGATGGATCATTCGTCAGTTTATTGGACAGTGCTTCTAGTTGCCGTGTATAGGATGGATCATTCGTCGGTTTATTGTACAGTGCTTCTAATTGCCGTGTATAGGATGGATCGCTCGTCAGTTTATTGGACAGTGCTTCTAGTTGCCGTGTATAGGATGGATCGCTCATCAGTGTATTGGACAGTGCTTCTAGTTGCCGTGTATAGGATGGATCGCTCATCATTTTATTGGACAGTGCTTCTTGTTGCCGTGTATAGGATGGATCGCTCGTCAGTTTATTGGACAGTGCTTCTAGTTGCGGTTTATAGGATGGATCGCTCATCAGTTTATTGGACAGTGCTTCTAATTGCCGTGTATAGGATGGATCTCTCATCATTTTATTGGACAGTGCTTCTAGTTGCCGTGTATAGGATGGATCGCTCGTCAGTTTATTGGACAGTGCTTCTAGTTGCGGTTTATAGGATGGATCGCTCGTCAGTTTATTGGACAGTGCTTCTAGTTGCCGTGTATAGGGTTGATCGCTCATCAGTATATTGGACAGTGCTTCTTGATGCTGTGTATAGGAAGCATCGCTCCTTAGTTTATTGGACAGTGCTTCTAATTGCCTTGTATAGGATGGATCATTCGTCAGTTTATTGGACAGTGCTTCTAGTTGCTGTCTATAGGATGGATCGATCATCAGTTTATTGGACAGTGCTTCTAGTTGCCGTGTATAGGATGGATCACTCGTTAGTTTATTGGACAGTGCTTCTAGTTGCCGTATATGGGATGGATCGCTCGTCAGTTTATTGGACAGTGCTTCTAGTGGCCGTGTATAGGATGAATCACTCGTCAGTGTATTTTACCATGATTCTAGTTGCCGTGTATAGGATGGACCGCTCGTCAGTTTATTGGACAGTGCTTCTAGTTCCGGTTTATAGGATGAATTGCTCGTCAGTTTATTGGACAATGCTTTGAGTTGCCGTGTATAGGTTGGATCACTCCTGAGTTTCTTGGACAGTGCTTCGAGGTGCCGTGTATAGGATGGCTCTCTCGTCAGTTTATTGGACAGTTCTTCTAGTTGCCGTGTATAGGGTTGGTCGCTCGTTAGTTTATTGGACAGTGCTTCTTGTTGCCGTGCTTTAGGATGGATCGCTCGTCAGTTTACTGGACAGTTCTTCTAGTTGCCGTGTATGGGATGGATCGCTCGTCAGTTTAATGGACAGTGCTTCTAGTTGCCGTGTATAGGGTTGATCGCTCGTCAGTTTATTGGACAGTGCTTCTAGTTGCCGTGAACAGGATGGATCGCTCGTCAGTTTATTGGACAGTGTTTCTAGTTGCCGTGTATAGGATGGAACGCTCGTCAGTTTATTGGACAGTACTTCTAGTTGCCGTGTATAGGATGGATCATTCGTCAGTTTATTGGACAGTGTTTCTAGTTGCCGTGTATAGGATGGATCGCTCGTCAGTTTATTGGACAGTACTTCTAGTTGCCGTGTATAGGATGGATCGCTCGTTAGTTTATTGGACAGTGCTTCTAGTTGCGGTATATAGGATGGATCGCTCGTCAGTTTATTGGACAGTACTTCTAGTTGCCGTGTATAGGGTTGATCGCTCGTCAGTTTATTGGTCAGTGCTTCTAGTTGCCGTGAACAGGATGGATCGCTCGTCAGTTTATTGGACAGTGTTTCTAGTTGCTGTGTATAGGTTGGATCACTCCTCAGTTTTTTGGACAGGGCTTCGAGATGCCGTGTATAGGATAGATCTCTCATCAGTGTATTGGACAGTTCTTCTAGTTGCCGTGTATAGTGTTGGTCACTCATTAGTTTATTGGGCAGTGCTTCTTGTTGCCGTGTATATGATGGATCGCTCGTCAGTTTATTGGACAATGCTTCTGGTTGCGGTGTATAGGATGGATCGCTCATCAGTTTATTGGACAGTGCTTCTGGTTGCCGTGTATAGGATGGATCGCTCGTCAGTTTATTGGACAGTGCTTCTAGTTGCCGTGTATAGTATGGATCATTCGTCAGTTTATTGCACAGTGCTTCTAATTGCCGTGTATAGGATGGATCATTCGTCAGTTCATTGAACAGTGCTTTAGTTGCGGTTTATAGGATGGATCGCTCGTCAGTTTATTGGACAGTGCTTCTAGTTGCCGTGTATAGGATGGATCGCTCGTCAGTTTATTGGACAGTGCTTCTAGTTGCCGTGTATAGGATGGATCGCTCGTCAGTTTATTGGACAGTGCTTCTAGTTGCCGTGCTTTAGGATGGATCGCTCGTCAGTTTATTGGACAGTGCTTCTAGTTGCCGTGCTTTAGGATGGATCGCTCGTCAGTTTATTGGACAGTACTTCTAGTTGCCGTGTATAGGATCGATTGCACGTCAGTTTATTGGACACTGCTTCTAGTTGCCGTGTATAGGGTTGATCGCTCATCAGTTTATTGGACAGTGCTTCTTGATGCTGTGTATAGGAAGGATCGCTCGTTAGTTTATTGGACAGTGCTTCTAGTTGCCGTGTATAGGATGGATCGCTCGTCAGTTTATTGGACAGTGCTTCTAGTTGTCTTGTATAGGATGGATCACTGGTTAGTTTATTGGACAGTGCTTCTAGTTGCCGTATATGGGATGGATCGCTCGTCAGTTTATTGGACAGTGCTTCTAGTTGCCGTGTATAGGATGGACCGCTCGTCAGTTTATTGGACAGTGCTTCTAGATGCGGTTTATAGGATGAATTGCTCGTCAGTTTATTGGACAATGCTTTGAGTTGCCGTGTATAGGTTGGATCACTCCTCAGTTTATTGGACAGTGCTTCGAGATGCCGTGTATAGGATCGATCTCTCGTCAGTGTATTGGACAGTTCTTCTAGTTGCCGTGTATTTGATGGATCGCTCGTCAGTTTATTGGACAGTGCTTTAGTTGCGGTTTATAGGATGGATCGCTCGTCAGTTTATTGGTCAGTGCTTCTAGTTGCCGTGTATAGGATGGATCGCTCGTCAGTTTATTGGACAGGGCTTCTAGTTGCCGTGTATAGGATGGATTGCTCGTCAGTTTATTGGACAGTGCTTCTAGTTGCCGTGTATAGGATGGATCATTCGTCAGTTTATTGTACAGTGCTTCTAATTGCCGTGTATAGGGTTGATCGCTCATCAGTTTATTGGACAGTGCTTCTTGATGCTGTGTATAGGAAGGATCGCTCGTCAGTTTATTGGACAGTGCTTCTAGTTGCGGTTTATAGGATGAATTGCTCGTCAGTTTATTGGACAATGCTTTGAGTTGCTGTGTATAGGTTGGATCACTCCTCAGTTTATTGGACAGGGCTTCGAGATGCCGTGTATAGGATCGATCTCTCATCAGTGTACTGGACAGTTCTTCTAGTTGCCGTGTATAGGGTTGGTCACTCATTAGTTTATTGGACAGTGCTTCTTGTTGCCGTGTATATGATGGATCGCTCGTCAGTTTATTGGACAATGCTTCTGGTTGCCGTGTACAGGGTTGATCGCTCATCAGTTTATTGGACAGTGCTTCTTGATGCTGTGTATAGGAAGGATCGCTCGTTAGTTTATTGGACAGTGCTTCTAATTGCCTTGTATAGGATGGATCATTCGTCAGTTTATTGGACAGTGCTTCTAGTTGCCGTGTATAGGATGGATCGCTCGTCAGTTTATTGGACACTGCTTCTAGTTGCCGTGTATAGGGTTGATCGCTCATCAGTTTATTGGACAGTGCTTCTTGATGCTGTGTATAGGAAGGATCGCTCGTTAGTTTATTGGACAGTGCTTCTAATTGCCTTGTATAGGATGGATCATTCGTCAGTTTATTGGACAGTGCTTCTAGTTGCCGTGTATAGGATGGATCGATCGTCAGTTTATTGGGCAGTGCTTCTAGTTGCCGTGTATAGGATGGATCACTGGTTAGTTTATTGGACAGTGCTTCTAGTTGCCCTATATGGGATGGATCGCTCGTCAGTTTATTGGACAGTGCTTCTAGTTGCCGTGTATAGGATGGATCGCTCGTCAGTGTATTTTACAGTGCTTCTAGTTGCCGTGTATAGGATGGACCGCTCGTTAGTTTATTGGACAATGCTTCTAGTTCCGGTTTATAGGATGAATTGCTCGTAAGTTTATTGGACAATGCTTTGAGTTGCCGTGTATAGGTTGGATCACTCCTTAGTTTATTTGACAGTGCTTCGAGATGCCGTGTATAGGATGGATCTCTCGTCAGTTTATTGGACAGTTCTTCTAGTTGCCGTGTATAGGGTTGGTCGCTCATTAGTTTATTGGACAGTGCTTCTTGTTGCCGTGTATATGATGGATCGCTCGTCAGTTTATTGGACAATGCTTTAGTTGCGGATTATAGGATGGATCGCTCGTCAGTTTATTGGACAGTGCTTCTAGTTGTCTTGTATAGGATGGATCACTGGTTAGTTTATTGGACAGTGCTTCTAGTTGCCGTATATGGGATGGATCGCTCGTCAGTTTATTGGACAGTGCTTCTTGTTGCCGTGTATATGATGGATCGCTCGTTAGTTTATTGGACAGTGCTTCTAGTTGCCGTATATGGGATGGATCGCTCGTCAGATAATTGGACAGTGCTTCTAGTTGCCGTGTATAGGATGGACCGCTCGTCAGTTTATTGGACAGTGCTTCTAGATGCGGTTTATAGGATGAATTGCTCGTCAGTTTATTGGACAATGCTTTGAGTTGCCGTGTATAGGTTGGATCACGCCTCAGTTTATTGGACAGTGCTTCGAGATGCCGTGTATAGGATCGATCTCTCGTCAGTGTATTGGACAGTTCTTCTAGTTGCCGTGTATTTGATGGATCGCTCGTCAGTTTATTGGATAGTGCTTTAGCTGCGGTTTATAGGATGGATCGCTCGTCAGTTTATTGGTCAGTGCTTCTAGTTGCCGTGTATAGGATGGTTTGCTTGTCAGTTTATTGGACAGTGCTTCTAGTTGCCGTGTATAGGATGGATCATTCATCAGTTTATTGGACAGTGCTTCTAGTTGCCGTGTATAGGATGGATCGCTCATCAGTGTATTGGACAGTGCTTCTAGTTGCCGTGTATAGGATGGATCGCTCATCATTTTATTGGACAGTGCTTCTAGTTGCCGTGTATAGGATGGATCGCTCGTCAGTTTATTGGACAGTGCTTCTAGTTGCGGTTTATAGGATGGATCGCTCATCAGTTTATTGGACAGTGCTTCTAATTGCCGTGTATAGGGTTGATCGCTCATCAGTATATTGGACAGTGCTTCTTGATGCTGTGTATAGGAAGCATCGCTCCTTAGTTTATTGGACAGTGCTTCTAATTGCCTTGCATAGGATGGATCATTCGTCAGTTTATTGGACAGTGCTTCTAGTTGCTGTGTATAGGATGGATCAATCATCAGTTTATTGGACAGTGCTTCTAGTTGCCATGTATAGGATGGATCACTCGTTAGTTTATTGGACAGTGCTTCTAGTTGCCGTATATGGGATGGATCGCTCGTCAGTTTATTGGACAGTGCTTCTAGTGGCCATGTATAGGATGAATCGCTCGTCAGTGTATTTTACAGTGATTCTAGTTGCCGTGTATAGGATGGACCGCTCGTCAGTTTATTGGACAGTGCTTCTAGTTCCGGTTTATAGGATGAATTGCTCGTCAGTTTATTGGACAATGCTTTGAGTTGCCGTGTATAGGTTGGATCACTCCTCAGTTTCTTGGACAGTGCTTCGAGGTGCCGTGTATAGGATGGATCTCTCGTCAGTTTATTGGACAGTTCTTCTAGTTGCCGTGTATAGGGTTGGTCGCTCATTAGTTTATTGGACAGTGCTTCTTGTTGCCGTGCTTTAGGATGGATCGCTCGTCAGTTTACTGGACAGTGCTTCTAGTTGCCGTGTATGGGATGGATCGCTCGTCAGTTTAATGGACAGTGCTTCTAGTTGCCGTGTATAGGGTTGATCGCTCGTCAGTTTATTGGATAGTTCTTCTAGTTGCCGTGAACAGGATGGATCGCTCGTCAGTTTATTGGACAGTGTTTCTAGTTGCTGTGTATAGGATGGAACGCTCGTCAGTTTATTGGACAGTACTTCTAGTTGCCGTGTATAGGATGGATCATTCGTCAGTTTATTGGACAGTGCTTCTAGTTGCCGTGTATAGGATGGATCGCTCGTCAGTTTATTGGACAGTGTTTCTAGTTGCCGTGTATAGGATGGATCGCTCGTCAGTTTATTGGACAGTGCTTCTAGTTGCCGTGTATAGGATGGATCATTCGTCAGTTTATTGGACAGTGCTTCTAGTTGCCGTGTATAGGATGGATCGCTCGTCAGTTTATTGGACAGTGTTTCTAGTTGCCGTGTATAGGATGGATCGCTCGTCAGTTTATTGGACAGTGCTTCTAGTTGCCGTGTATAGGATGGATCGCTCGTTAGTTTATTGGACAGTGCTTCTAGTTGCGGTTTATAGGATGAATTGCTCGTCAGTTTATTGGACAATGCTTTGAGTTGCTGCGTATAGGTTGGATCACTCCTCAGTTTTTTGGACAGGGCTTCGAGATGCCGTGTATAGGATAGATCTCTCATCAGTGTATTGGACAGTTCTTCTAGTTGCCGTGTATAGGGTTGTTCACTCATTAGTTTATTGGACAGTGCTTCTTGTTGCCGTGTATATGATGGATCGCTCGTCAGTTTATTGGACAATGCTTCTGGTTGCGGTGTATAGGAAGGATCGCTCGTCAGTTTATTGGACAGTGCTTCTGGTTGCCGTGTATAGGATGGATCGCTCGTCAGTTTATTGGACAGTGCTTCTAGTTGCCGTGTATAGTATGGATCATTCGTCAGTTTATTGCACAGTGCTTCTAATTGCCGTGTATAGGATGGATCATTCGTCAGTTCATTGAACAGTGCTTTAGTTGCGGTTTATAGGATGGATCGCTCGTCAGTTTATTGGACAGTGCTTCTAGTTGCCGTGTATAGGATGGATCGCTCGTCAGTTTATTGGACAGTGCTTCTAGTTGCTGTGTATAGGATGGATCGCTCGTCAGTTTATTGGACAGTGCTTCTAGTTGCCGTGCTTTAGGATGGATCGCTCGTCAGTTTATTGGACAGTGCTTCTAGTTGCCGTGCTTTAGGATGGATCGCTCGTCAGTTTATTGGACAGTACTTCTTGTTGCCGTGTATAGGATCGATCGCTCGTCAGTTTATTGGACACTGCTTCTAGTTGCCGTGTATAGGGTTGATCGCTCATCAGTTTATTGGACAGTTCTTCTTGATGCTGTGTATAGGAAGGATCGCTCGTTAGTTTATTGGACAGTGCTTCTAGTTGCCGTGTATAGGGTTGATCGCTCATCAGTTTATTGGACAGTGCTTCTTGATGCTGTGTATAGGAAGGATCGCTCGTTAGTTTATTGGACAGTGCTTCTAGTTGCCGTGTATAGGATGGATCGCTCATCAGTGTATTGGACAGTGCTTCTAGTTGCCGTGTATAGGAAGGATCGCTCGTTAGTTTATTGGACAGTGCTTCTAATTGCCTTGTATAGTATGGATCATTCGTCAGTTTATTGGACAGTGCTTCTAGTTGCCGTGTATAGGATGGATCGCTCGTCAGTTTATTGGACAGTGCTTCTAGTTGTCTTGTATAGGATGGATCACTGGTTAGTTTATTGGACAGTGCTTCTAGTTGCCGTATATGGGATGGATCGCTCGTCAGTTTATTGGACAGTGCTTCTAGTTGCCGTGTATAGGATGGACCGCTCGTCAGTTTATTGGACAGTGCTTCTTGTTGCCGTGCTTTAGGATGGATCGCTCGTCAGTTTACTGGACAGTGCTTCTAGTTGCCGTGTATGGGATGGATCGCTCGTCAGTTTAATGGACAGTGCTTCTAGTTGCCGTGTATAGGGTTGATCGCTCGTCAGTTTATTGGATAGTTCTTCTAGTTGCCGTGAACAGGATGGATCGCTCGTCAGTTTATTGGACAGTGTTTCTAGTTGCTGTGTATAGGATGGAACGCTCGTCAGTTTATTGGACAGTACTTCTAGTTGCCGTGTATAGGATGGATCATTCGTCAGTTTATTGGACAGTGCTTCTAGTTGCCGTGTATAGGATGGATCGCTCGTCAGTTTATTGGACAGTGTTTCTAGTTGCCGTGTATAGGATGGATCGCTCGTCAGTTTATTGGACAGTGCTTCTAGTTGCCGTGTATAGGATGGATCATTCGTCAGTTTATTGGACAGTGCTTCTAGTTGCCGTGTATAGGATGGATCGCTCGTCAGTTTATTGGACAGTGTTTCTAGTTGCCGTGTATAGGATGGATCGCTCGTCAGTTTATTGGACAGTGCTTCTAGTTGCCGTGTATAGGATGGATCGCTCGTTAGTTTATTGGACAGTGCTTCTAGTTGCGGTTTATAGGATGAATTGCTCGTCAGTTTATTGGACAATGCTTTGAGTTGCTGCGTATAGGTTGGATCACTCCTCAGTTTTTTGGACAGGGCTTCGAGATGCCGTGTATAGGATAGATCTCTCATCAGTGTATTGGACAGTTCTTCTAGTTGCCGTGTATAGGGTTGTTCACTCATTAGTTTATTGGACAGTGCTTCTTGTTGCCGTGTATATGATGGATCGCTCGTCAGTTTATTGGACAATGCTTCTGGTTGCGGTGTATAGGAAGGATCGCTCGTCAGTTTATTGGACAGTGCTTCTGGTTGCCGTGTATAGGATGGATCGCTCGTCAGTTTATTGGACAGTGCTTCTAGTTGCCGTGTATAGTATGGATCATTCGTCAGTTTATTGCACAGTGCTTCTAATTGCCGTGTATAGGATGGATCATTCGTCAGTTCATTGAACAGTGCTTTAGTTGCGGTTTATAGGATGGATCGCTCGTCAGTTTATTGGACAGTGCTTCTAGTTGCCGTGTATAGGATGGATCGCTCGTCAGTTTATTGGACAGTGCTTCTAGTTGCTGTGTATAGGATGGATCGCTCGTCAGTTTATTGGACAGTGCTTCTAGTTGCCGTGCTTTAGGATGGATCGCTCGTCAGTTTATTGGACAGTGCTTCTAGTTGCCGTGCTTTAGGATGGATCGCTCGTCAGTTTATTGGACAGTACTTCTTGTTGCCGTGTATAGGATCGATCGCTCGTCAGTTTATTGGACACTGCTTCTAGTTGCCGTGTATAGGGTTGATCGCTCATCAGTTTATTGGACAGTTCTTCTTGATGCTGTGTATAGGAAGGATCGCTCGTTAGTTTATTGGACAGTGCTTCTAGTTGCCGTGTATAGGGTTGATCGCTCATCAGTTTATTGGACAGTGCTTCTTGATGCTGTGTATAGGAAGGATCGCTCGTTAGTTTATTGGACAGTGCTTCTAGTTGCCGTGTATAGGATGGATCGCTCATCAGTGTATTGGACAGTGCTTCTAGTTGCCGTGTATAGGAAGGATCGCTCGTTAGTTTATTGGACAGTGCTTCTAATTGCCTTGTATAGTATGGATCATTCGTCAGTTTATTGGACAGTGCTTCTAGTTGCCGTGTATAGGATGGATCGCTCGTCAGTTTATTGGACAGTGCTTCTAGTTGTCTTGTATAGGATGGATCACTGGTTAGTTTATTGGACAGTGCTTCTAGTTGCCGTATATGGGATGGATCGCTCGTCAGTTTATTGGACAGTGCTTCTAGTTGCCGTGTATAGGATGGACCGCTCGTCAGTTTATTGGACAGTGCTTCTAGATGCGGTTTATAGGATGAATTGCTCGTCAGTTTATTGGACAATGCTTTGAGTTGCCGTGTATAGGTTGGATCACTCCTCAGTTTATTGGACAGTGCTTCGAGATGCCGTGTATAGGATCGATCTCTCGTCAGTGTATTGGACAGTTCTTCTAGTTGCCGTGTATTTGATGGATCGCTCGTCAGTTTATTGGACAGTGCTTTAGTTGCGGTTTATAGGATGGATCGCTCGTCAGTTTATTGGTCAGTGCTTCTAGTTGCCGTGTATAGGATGGATCGCTCGTCAGTTTATTGGACAGGGCTTCTAGTTGCCGTGTATAGGATGGATTGCTCGTCAGTTTATTGGACAGTGCTTCTAGTTGCCGTGTATAGGATGGATCATTCGTCAGTTTATTGTACAGTGCTTCTAATTGCCGTGTATAGGGTTGATCGCTCATCAGTTTATTGGACAGTGCTTCTTGATGCTGTGTATAGGAAGGATCGCTCGTCAGTTTATTGGACAGTGCTTCTAGTTGCGGTTTATAGGATGAATTGCTCGTCAGTTTATTGGACAATGCTTTGAGTTGCTGTGTATAGGTTGGATCACTCCTCAGTTTATTGGACAGGGCTTCGAGATGCCGTGTATAGGATCGATCTCTCATCAGTGTACTGGACAGTTCTTCTAGTTGCCGTGTATAGGGTTGGTCACTCATTAGTTTATTGGACAGTGCTTCTTGTTGCCGTGTATATGATGGATCGCTCGTCAGTTTATTGGACAATGCTTCTGGTTGCCGTGTACAGGGTTGATCGCTCATCAGTTTATTGGACAGTGCTTCTTGATGCTGTGTATAGGAAGGATCGCTCGTTAGTTTATTGGACAGTGCTTCTAATTGCCTTGTATAGGATGGATCATTCGTCAGTTTATTGGACAGTGCTTCTAGTTGCCGTGTATAGGATGGATCGCTCGTCAGTTTATTGGACACTGCTTCTAGTTGCCGTGTATAGGGTTGATCGCTCATCAGTTTATTGGACAGTGCTTCTTGATGCTGTGTATAGGAAGGATCGCTCGTTAGTTTATTGGACAGTGCTTCTAATTGCCTTGTATAGGATGGATCATTCGTCAGTTTATTGGACAGTGCTTCTAGTTGCCGTGTATAGGATGGATCGATCGTCAGTTTATTGGGCAGTGCTTCTAGTTGCCGTGTATAGGATGGATCACTGGTTAGTTTATTGGACAGTGCTTCTAGTTGCCCTATATGGGATGGATCGCTCGTCAGTTTATTGGACAGTGCTTCTAGTTGCCGTGTATAGGATGGATCGCTCGTCAGTGTATTTTACAGTGCTTCTAGTTGCCGTGTATAGGATGGACCGCTCGTTAGTTTATTGGACAATGCTTCTAGTTCCGGTTTATAGGATGAATTGCTCGTAAGTTTATTGGACAATGCTTTGAGTTGCCGTGTATAGGTTGGATCACTCCTTAGTTTATTTGACAGTGCTTCGAGATGCCGTGTATAGGATGGATCTCTCGTCAGTTTATTGGACAGTTCTTCTAGTTGCCGTGTATAGGGTTGGTCGCTCATTAGTTTATTGGACAGTGCTTCTTGTTGCCGTGTATATGATGGATCGCTCGTCAGTTTATTGGACAATGCTTTAGTTGCGGATTATAGGATGGATCGCTCGTCAGTTTATTGGACAGTGCTTCTAGTTGTCTTGTATAGGATGGATCACTGGTTAGTTTATTGGACAGTGCTTCTAGTTGCCGTATATGGGATGGATCGCTCGTCAGTTTATTGGACAGTGCTTCTTGTTGCCGTGTATATGATGGATCGCTCGTTAGTTTATTGGACAGTGCTTCTAGTTGCCGTATATGGGATGGATCGCTCGTCAGATAATTGGACAGTGCTTCTAGTTGCCGTGTATAGGATGGACCGCTCGTCAGTTTATTGGACAGTGCTTCTAGATGCGGTTTATAGGATGAATTGCTCGTCAGTTTATTGGACAATGCTTTGAGTTGCCGTGTATAGGTTGGATCACGCCTCAGTTTATTGGACAGTGCTTCGAGATGCCGTGTATAGGATCGATCTCTCGTCAGTGTATTGGACAGTTCTTCTAGTTGCCGTGTATTTGATGGATCGCTCGTCAGTTTATTGGATAGTGCTTTAGCTGCGGTTTATAGGATGGATCGCTCGTCAGTTTATTGGTCAGTGCTTCTAGTTGCCGTGTATAGGATGGTTTGCTTGTCAGTTTATTGGACAGTGCTTCTAGTTGCCGTGTATAGGATGGATCATTCATCAGTTTATTGGACAGTGCTTCTAGTTGCCGTGTATAGGATGGATCATTCGTCAGTTTATTGTACAGTGCTTCTAATTGCCGTGTATAGGATGGATCGCTCGTCAGTTTATTGGACAGTGCTTCTAGTTGCCGTGTATAGGATGGATCGCTCGTCAGTTTATTGGACAGTGTTTCTAGTTGCCGTGTATAGGATGGATCGCTCGTCAGTTTATTGGACAGTGCTTCTAGTTGCCGTGTATAGGATGGATCGCTCGTTAGTTTATTGGACAGTGCTTCTAGTTGCGGTTTATAGGATGAATTGCTCGTCAGTTTATTGGACAATGCTTTGAGTTGCTGCGTATAGGTTGGATCACTCCTCAGTTTTTTGGACAGGGCTTCGAGATGCCGTGTATAGGATAGATCTCTCATCAGTGTATTGGACAGTTCTTCTAGTTGCCGTGTATAGGGTTGTTCACTCATTAGTTTATTGGACAGTGCTTCTTGTTGCCGTGTATATGATGGATCGCTCGTCAGTTTATTGGACAATGCTTCTGGTTGCGGTGTATAGGAAGGATCGCTCGTCAGTTTATTGGACAGTGCTTCTGGTTGCCGTGTATAGGATGGATCGCTCGTCAGTTTATTGGACAGTGCTTCTAGTTGCCGTGTATAGTATGGATCATTCGTCAGTTTATTGCACAGTGCTTCTAATTGCCGTGTATAGGATGGATCATTCGTCAGTTCATTGAACAGTGCTTTAGTTGCGGTTTATAGGATGGATCGCTCGTCAGTTTATTGGACAGTGCTTCTAGTTGCCGTGTATAGGATGGATCGCTCGTCAGTTTATTGGACAGTGCTTCTAGTTGCTGTGTATAGGATGGATCGCTCGTCAGTTTATTGGACAGTGCTTCTAGTTGCCGTGCTTTAGGATGGATCGCTCGTCAGTTTATTGGACAGTGCTTCTAGTTGCCGTGCTTTAGGATGGATCGCTCGTCAGTTTATTGGACAGTACTTCTTGTTGCCGTGTATAGGATCGATCGCTCGTCAGTTTATTGGACACTGCTTCTAGTTGCCGTGTATAGGGTTGATCGCTCATCAGTTTATTGGACAGTTCTTCTTGATGCTGTGTATAGGAAGGATCGCTCGTTAGTTTATTGGACAGTGCTCCTAGTTGCCGTGTATAGGATGGATCGCTCATCAGTGTATTGGACAGTGCTGCTAGTTGCCGTGTATAGGAAGGATCGCTCGTTAGTTTATTGGACAGTGCTTCTAATTGCCTTGTATAGGATGGATCATTCGTCAGTTTATTGGACAGTGCTTCTAGTTGCCGTGTATAGGATGGATCGCTCGTCAGTTTATTGGACAGTGCTTCTAGTTGTCTTGTATAGGATGGATCACTGGTTAGTTTATTGGACAGTGCTTCTAGTTGCCGTATATGGGATGGATCGCGCGTCAGTTTATTGGACAGTGCTTCTAGTTGCCGTGTATAGGATGGACCGCTCGTCAGTTTATTGGACAGCGCTTCTAGATGCGGTTTATAGGATGAATTGCTCGTCAGTTTATTGGACAATGCTTTGAGTTGCCGTGTATAGGTTGGATCACTCCTCAGTTTATTGGACAGTGCTTCGAGATGCCGTGTATAGGATCGATCTCTCGTCAGTGTATTGGACAGTTCTTCTAGTTGTCGTGTATTTGATGGATCGCTCGTGAGTTTATTGGACAGTGCTTTAGTTGCGGTTTATAGGATGGATCGCTCGTCAGTTTATTGGTCAGTGCTTCTAGTTGCCGTGTATAGGATGGATCGCTCGTCAGTTTATTGGACAGTGCTTCTAGTTGCCGTGTATAGGATGGATTGCTCGTCAGTTTATTGGACAGTGCTTCTAGTTGCCGTGTATAGGATGGATCATTCGTCAGTTTATTGTACAGTGCTTCTAATTGCCGTGTATAGGATGGATTGCTCGTCAGTTTATTGGACAGTGCTTCTAGTTGCCGTGTATAGGATGAATCGCTCGTCAGTGTATTTTACAGTGCTTCTAGTTGCCGTGTATAGGATGGATCGCTCGTCAGTTTATTGGACAGTGCTTCTAGTTGCGGTTTATAGGATGGATCGCTCGTCAGTTTATTGGACAGTGCTTCTAATTGCCGTGTATAGGGTTGATCGCTCATCAGTATATTGGACAGTGCTTCTTGATGCTGTGTATAGGAAGAATCGCTCGTTAGTTTATTGGACAGTGCTTCTAATTGCCTTGCATAGGATGGATCATTCGTCAGTTTATTGGACAGTGCTTCTAGTTGCTGTGTATAGGATGGATCGATCGTCAGTTTATTGGACAGTGCTTCTAGTTGCTGTGTATAGGATGTATCACTCGTTAGTTTATTGGACAGTGCTTCTAGTTGCCGTATATGGGATGGATCGCTTGTCAGTTTATTGGACAGTGCTTCTAGTTGCCGTGTATAGGATGAATCGCTCGTCAGTGTATTTTACAGTGCTTCTAGTTGCCGTGTATAGGATGGACCGCTCGTCAGTTTATTGGACAGTGCTTCTACTTCCGGTTTATAGGATGAATTGCTCGTCAGTTTTTTGGACAATGCTTTGAGTTGTCGTGTATAGGTTGGATCACTCCTCAGTTTATTGGACAGTGCTTCGAGATGCCGTGTATAGGATGGATCTCTCGTCAGTTTATTGGACAGTTCTTCTAGTTGCCGTGTATAGGGTTGGTCGCTCATTAGTTTATTGGACAGTGCTTCTTGTTTCCGTGCTTTAGGATGGATCGCTCGTCAGTTTATTGGACAGTGCTTATAGGTGCGGTGTATAGGATGGATCGCTCGTCAGTATACTGGACAGTGCTTCTAGTTGCCGTGTATGGGATGGATCGCTCGTCAGTTTAATGGACAGTGCTTCTAGTTGCCGTGTATAGGGTTGATCGCTCGTCAGTTTATTGGACAGTGCTTCTAGTTGCCCTGAACAGGATGGATCGCTCGTCAGTTTATTGGACAGTGTTTCTAGTTGCCGTGTATAGGATGGATCGCTCGTCAGTTTATTGGACAGTACTTCTAGTTGCCGTGTATAGGATGGATCTTTCGTCAGTTTATTGGACAGTGCTTCTAGTTGCGGTTTATAGGATGAATTGCTCGTCAGTTTATTGGACAATGCTTTGAGTTGCTGTGTATAGGTTGGATCACTCCTCAGTTTATTGGACAGGGCTTCGAGATGCCGTGTATAGGATCGATCTCTCATCAGTGTATTGGACAGTTCTTCTAGTTGCCGTGTATAGGGTTGGTCACTCATTAGTTTATTGGACAGTGCTTCTTGTTGCCGTGTATATGATGGATCGCTCGTCAGTTTATTGGACAATGCTTCTGGTTGCGGTGTATAGGATGGATCGCTCGTCAGATTATTGGACAGTGCTTCTAGTTGCCGTGTATAGTATGGATCATTCGTCAGTTTATTGCACAGTGCTTCTAATTGCCGTGTATAGGATGGATCATTCGTCAGTTCATTGAACAGTGCTTTAGTTGCGGTTTATAGGATGGATCGCTCGTCAGTTTATTGGACAGTGCTTCTAGTTGCCGTGTATAGGATGGATCATTCGTCAGTTTATTGGACAGTGCTTCTAGTTGCCGTGTATAGGATGGATCGCTCGTCAGTTTATTGGACAGTGCTTCTAGTTGCCGTGCTTTAGGATGGATCGCTCGTCAGTTTATTGGACAGTGCTTCTAGTTGCCGTGCTTTAGGTTGGATCGCTCGTCAGTTTATTGGACAGTACTTCTAGTTGCAGTGTATAGGATCGATCGCACGTCAGTTTATTGGACACTGCTTCTTGTTGCCGTGTATAGGGTTGATCGCTCATCAGTTTATTGGACAGTGCTTCTTGATGCTGTGTATAGGAAGGATCGGTCGTTAGTTTATTGGACAGTGCTTCTAATTGCCTTGTATAGGATGGATCATTCGTCAGTTTATTGGACAGTGCTTCTAGATGCCGTGTATAGGATGGATCACTGGTTAGTTTATTGGACAGTGCTTCTAGTTGCCCTATATGTGATGGATCGCTCGTCAGTTTATTGGACAGTGCTTCTCGTTGCCGTGTATAGGATGGATCGCTCGTCAGTGTATTTTACAGTGCTTCTAGTTGCCGTGTATAGGATGGACCGCTCGTCAGTTTATTGGACAGTGCTTCTAGTTCCGGTTTATAGGATGAATTGCTCGTAAGTTTATTGGACAATGCTTTGAGTTGCCGTGTATAGGTTGGATCACTCCTTAGTTTATTTGACAGTGCTTCGAGATGCCGTGTATAGGATGGATCTCTCGTCAGTTTATTGGACAGTTCTTCTAGTTGCCGTGTATAGGGTTGGTCGCTCATTAGTTTATTGGACAGTGCTTCTTGTTGCCGTGTATATGATGGATCGCTCGTCAGTTTATTGGACAATGCTTTAGTTGCGGTTTATAGGATGGATCGCTCGTCAGTTTATTGGACAGTGCTTCTAGTTGTCTTGTATAGGATGGATCACTGGTTAGTTTATTGGACACTGCTTCTAGTTGCCGTATATGGGATGGATCGCTCGTCAGTTTATTGGACAGTGCTTCTAGTTGCCGTGTATAGGATGGACCGCTCGTCAGTTTATTGGACAGTGCTTCTAGATGCGGTTTATAGGATGAATTGCTCGTCAGTTTATTGGACAATGCTTTGAGTTGCCGTGTATAGGTTGGATCACTCCTCAGTTTATTGGACAGTGCTTCGAGATGCCGTGTATCGGATCGATCTCTCGTCAGTGTATTGGACAGTTCTTCTAGTTGCCGTGTATTTGATGGATCGCTCGTCAGTTTATTGGATAGTGCTTTAGTTGCGGTTTATAGGATGGATCGCTCGTCAGTTTATTGGTCAGTGCTTCTAGTTGCCGTGTATAGGATGGATTGCTTGTCAGTTTATTGGACAGTGCTTCTAGTTGCTGTGTATAGGATGGATCATTCGTCAGTTTATTGGACAGTGCTTCTAGTTGCCGTGTATAGAATGGATCATTCGTCAGTTTATTGTACAGTGCTTCTAATTGCCGTGTATAGGATGGATCGCTCGTCAGTTTATTGGACAGTGCTTCTAGTTGCCGTGTATAGGATGGATCGCTCATCAGTGTATTGGACAGTGTTTCTAGTTGCCGTGTATAGGATGGATCGCTCATCATTTTATTGGACAGTGCTTCTAGTTGCCGTGTATAGGATGGATCGCTCGTCAGTTTATTGGACAGTGCTTCTAGTTGCGGTTTATAGGATGGATCGCTCATCAGTTTATTGGACAGTGCTTCTAATTGCCGTGTATACAATGGATCTCTCATCATTTTATTGGACAGTGCTTCTAGTTGCCGTGTATAGGATGGATCGCTCGTCAGTTTATTGGACAGTGCTTCTAGTTGCGGTCTATAGGATGTATCGCTCGTCAGTTTATTGGACAGTGCTTCTAGTTGCCGTGTATAGGGTTGATCGCTCATCAGTATAATGGACAGTGCTTCTTGATGCTGTGTATAGGAAGCATCGCTCCTTAGTTTATTGGACAGTGCTTCTAATTGCCTTGCATAGGATGGATCATTCGTCAGTTTATTGGACAGTGCTTCTCGTTGCTGTGTATAGGATGGATCGATCATCAGTTTATTGGACAGTGCTTCTAGTTGCCGTGTATAGGATGGATCACTCGTTAGTTTATTGGACAGTGCTTCTAGTTGCCGTATATGGGATGGATCGCTCGTCAGTTTATTGGCCAGTGCTTCTAGTGGCCGTGTATAGGATGAATCGCTCGTCAGTGTATTTTACAGTGATTCTAGTTGCCGTGTATAGGATGGACCGCTCGTCAGTTCATTGGACAGTGCTTCTAGTTCCGGTTTATAGGATGAATCGCTCGTCAGTTTATTGGACAGTGCTTCGAGGTGCCGTGTATAGGATGGATCTCTCGTCAGTTTATTGGACAGTTCTTCTAGTTGCCGTGTATAGGGTTGGTCGCTCATTAGTTTATTGGACAGTGCTTCTTGTTGCCGTGCTTTACGATGGATCGCTCGTCAGTTTACTGGACAGTGCTTCTAGTTGCCGTGTATGGGATGGATCGCTCGTCAGTTTAATGGACAGTGCTTCTAGTTGCCGTGTATAGGGTTGATCGCTCGTCAGTTTATTGGACAGTGCTTCTAGTTGCCGTGAACAGGATGGATCGCTCGTCAGTTTATTGGACAGTGTTTCTAGTTGCCGTGTATAGGATGGAACGCTCGTCAGTTTATTGGACAGTACTTCTAGTTGCCGTGTATAGGATGGATCATTCGTCAGTTTATTGGACAGTGTTTCTAGTTGCCGTCTATAGGATGGATCGCTCGTCAGTTTATTGGACAGTACTTCTAGTTGCCGTGTATAGGATGGATCGCTCGTTAGTTTATTGGACAGTGCTTCTAGTTGCGGTTTATAGGATGAATTGCTCGTCAGTTTATTGGACAATGCTTTGAGTTGCTGTGTATAGGTTGGATCACTCCTCAGTTTTTTGGACAGGACTTCGAGATGCCGTGTATAGGATCGATCTCTCATCAGTGTATTGGACAGTTCTTCTAGTTGCCGTGTATAGGGTTGGTCACTCATTAGTTTATTGGACAGTGCTTCTTGTTGCCGTGTATATGATGGATCGCTCGTCAGTTTATTGGACAATGCTTCTGGTTGCGGTGTATAGGATGGATCGCTCGTCAGTTTATTGGACAGTGCTTCTAATTGCCGTGTATAGGATGGATCATTCGTCAGTTCATTGAACAGTGCCTTAGTTGCGGTTTATAGGATGGATCGCTCGTCAGTTTATTGGACAGTGCTTCTAGTTGCCGTGTATAGGATGGATCGCTCGTCAGTTTATTGGACAGTGCTTCTAGTTGCCGTGTATAGGATGGATCGCTCGTCAGTTTATTGGACAGTGCTTCTAGTTGCCGTGCTTTAGGATGGATCGCTCGTCAGTTTATTGGACAGTGCTTCTAGTTGCCGTGCTTTAGGATGGATCGCTCGTCAGTTTATTGGACAGTACTTCTAGTTGCCGTGTATAGGATCGATCGCACGTCAGTTTATTGGACACTGCTTCTAGTTGCCGTGTATAGGGTTGATCGCTCATCAGTTTATTGGACAGTGATTCTTGATGCTGTGTATAGGAAGGATCGCTCGTTAGTTTATTGGACAGTGCTTCTAGTTGCCGTGTATAGGATGGATCGCTCATCAGTGTATTGGACAGTGCTTCTAATTGCCGTGTATAGGATGGATCGCTCATCATTTTATTGGACAGTGCTTCTAATTGCCGTGTATAGGATGGATCTCTCATCATTTTATTGGACAGTGCTTCTAGTTGCCGTGTATAGGATGGATCGATCGTCAGTTTATTGGACAGTGCTTCTAGTTGCCGTGTATAGGATGGATCACTGGTTAGTTTATTGGACAGTGCTTCTAGTTGCCCTATATGGGATGGATCGCTCGTCAGTTTATTGGACAGTGCTTCTAGTTGCCGTGTATAGGATGGATCGCTCGTCAGTGTATTTTACAGTGCTTCTAGTTGCCGTGTATAGGATGGACCGCTCGTCAGTTTATTGGACAGTGCTTCTAGTTCCGGTTTATAGCATGAATTGCTCGTAAGTTTATTGGACAATGCTTTGAGTTGCCGTGTATAGGTTGGATCACTCCTTAGTTTATTTGACAGTGCTTCGAGATGCCGTGTATTGGATGGATCTCTCGTCAGTTTATTGGACAGTTCTTCTAGTTGCCGTGTATAGGGTTGGTCGCTCATTAGTTTATTGGACAGTGCTTCTTGTTGCCGTGTATATGATGGATCGCTCGTCAGTTTATTGGACAATGCTTTAGTTGCGGTTTATAGGATGGATCGCTCGTCAGTTTATTGGACAGTGCTTCTAGTTGTCTTGTATAGGATGGATCACTGTTTAGTTTATTGGACAGTGCTTCTAGTTGCCGTATATGGGATGGATCGCTCGTCAGTTTATTGGACAGTGCTTCTTGTTGCCGTGTATATGATGGATCGCTCGTTAGTTTATTGGACAGTGCTTCTAGTTGCCGTATATGGGATGGATCGCTCGTCAGTTTATTGGACAGTGCTTCTAGTTGCCGTGTATAGGATGGACCTCTCGTCAGTTTATTGGACAGTGCTTCTAGATGCGGTTTATAGGATGAATTGCTCGTCAGTTTATTGGACAGTGCTTTAGTTGCGGTTTATAGGATGGATCGCTCGTCAGTTTATTGGTCAGTGCTTCTAGTTGCCGTGTATAGGATGGATTGCTTGTCAGTTTATTGGACAGTGCTTCTAGTTGCCGTGTATAGGATGGATCATTCGTCAGTTTATTGGGCAGTGCTTCTAGTTGCCGTGTATAGGATGGATCATTCGTCAGTTTATTTTACAGTGCTTCTAATTGCCGTGTATAGGATGGATCGCTCGTCAGTTTATTGGACAGTGCTTCTAGTTGCCGTGTATAGGATGGATCGCTCATCAGTGTATTGGACAGTGCTTCTAGTTGCCGTGTATAGGATGGATCGCTCATCATTTTATTGGACAGTGCTTCTAGTTGCCGTGTATAGGATGGATCGCTCGTCAGTTTATTGGACAGTGCTTCTAGTTGCGGTTTATAGGATGGATCGCTCATCAGTTTATTGGACAGTGCTTCTAATTGCCGTGAATAGGATGGATCTCTCATCATTTTATTGGACAGTGCTTCTAGTTGCCGTGTATAGGATGGATCACTCGTCAGTTTATTGGACAGTGCTTCTAGTTGCGGTTTATAGGATGGATCGCTCGTCAGTTTATTGGACAGTGCTTCTAGTTGCCGTGTATAGGGTTGATCGCTCATCAGTATATTGGACAGTGCTTCTTGATGCTGTGTATAGGAAGAATCGCTCCTTAGTTTATTGGACAGTGCTTCTAATTGCCTTGCATAGGATGGATCATTCGTCAGTTTATTGGACAGTGCTTCTAGTTGCTGTGTATAGGATGGATCGATCATCAGTTTATTGGACAGTGCTTCTAGTTGCCGTGTATAGGATGGATCACTCGTTAGTTTATTGGACAGCGCTTCTAGTTGCCGTATATGGGATGGATCGCTCGTCAGTTTATTGGACAGTGCTTCTAGTGGCCGTGTATAGGATGAATCGCTCGTCAGTGTATTTTACAGTGATTCTAGTTGCCGTGTATAGGATGGACCGCTCGTCAGTTTATTGGACAGTGCTTCTAGTTCCGGTTTATAGGATGAATTGCTCGTCAGTTTATTGGACAATGCTTTGAGTTGCCGTGTATAGGTTGGATCACTCCTCAGTTTATTGGACAGTTCGTCTAGTTGCCGTGTATAGGGTTGGTCGCTCATTAGTTTATTGGACAGTGCTTCTTGTTGCCGTGCTTTAGGATGGATCGCTCGTCAGTTTACTGGACAGTGCTTCTAGTTGCCGTGTATGGGATGGATAGCTCGTCAGTTTAATGGACAGTGCTTCTAGTTGCCGTGTATAGGGTTGATCGCTCGTCAGTTTATTGGACATTGCTTCTAGTTGCAGTGAACAGGATGGATCGCTCGTCAGTTTATTGGACAGTGTTTCTAGTTGCCGTGTATAGGATGGAACACTCGTCAGTTTATTGGACAGTACTGCTAGTTGCCGTGTATAGGATGGATCATTCGTCAGTTTATTGGACAGTGTTTCTAGTTGCCGTGTATAGGATGGATCGCTCGTCAGTTTATTGGACAGTACTTCTAGTTGCCGTGTATAGGATGGATCGCTCGTTAGTTTATTGGACAGTGCTTCTAGTTGCGGTTTATAGGATGAATTGCTCGTCAGTTTATTGGACAATGCTTTGAGTTGCTGTGTATAGGTTGGATCACTCCTCAGTTTTTTGGACAGGGCTTCGAGATGCCGTGTATAGGATCGATCTCTCATCAGTGTATTGGACAGTTCTTCTAGTTGCCGTGTATAGGGTTGGTCACTCATTAGTTTATTGGACAGTGCTTCTTGTTGCCGTGTATATGATGGATCGCTCGTCAGTTTATTGGACAATGCTTCTGGTTGCGGTGTATAGGATGGATCGATCGTCAGTTTATTGGACAGTGCTTCTAGTTGCCGTGTATAGGATGGATCGCTCGTCAGTTTATTGGACAGTGCTTCTAGTTGCCGTGTATAGTATGGATCATTCGTCAGTTTATTGGACAGTGCTTCTAATTGCCGTGTATAGGATGGATCATTCGTCAGTTCATTGAACAGTGCTTTAGTTGCGGTTTATAGGATGGATCGCTCGTCAGTTTATTGGACAGTGCTTCTAGTTGCCGTGTATAGGATGGATCGCTCGTCAGTTTATTGGGCAGTGCTTCTAGTTGCCGTGTATAGGATGGATCGCTCGTCAGTTTATTGGACAGTACTTCTAGTTGCCGTGTATAGGAGCGATCGCACGTCAGTTTATTGGACACTGCTTCTAGTTGCCGTGTATAGGGTTGATCGCTCATCAGTTTATTGGACAGTGCTTCTTGATGCTGTGTATAGGAAGGATCGCTCGTTAGTTTATTGGACAGTGCTTCTAGTTGCCGTGTATAGGATGGATCACTCATCAGTGTATTGGACAGTGCTTCTAGTTGCCGTGTATAGGATGGATCGCTAATCATTTTATTGGACAGTGCTTCTAGTTGCCGTGTATAGGATGGATCGCTCGTCAGTTTATTGGACAGTGCTTCTAGTTGCGGTTTATAGGATGGATCGCTCGTCAGTTTATTGGACAGTGCTTCTAGTTGCCGTGTATAGGATGGATCGCTCATCAGTTTATTGGACAGTGCTTCTAATTGCCGTGTATAGGATGGATCTCTCATCATTTTATTGGACAGTGCTTCTAGTTGCCGTGTATAGGATGGATCGCTCGTCAGTTTATTGGACAGTGCTTCTAGTTGCGGTTTATAGGATGGATCGCTCGTCAGTTTATTGGACAGTGCTTCTAGTTGCCGTGTATAGGGTTGATCGCTCATCAGTATATTGGACAGTGCTTCTTGGTGCTGTGTATAGGAAGCATCGCTCCTTAGTTTATTGGACAGTGCTTCTAATTGCCTTGCATAGGATGGATCATTCGTCAGTTTATTGGACAGTGCTTCTAGTTGCTGTGTATAGGATGGATCGATCATCAGTTTATTGGACAGTGCTTCTAGTTGCCGTGTATAGGATGGATCACTCGTTAGTTTATTGGACAGTGCTTCTAGTTGCCGTATATGGGATGGATCGCTCGTCAGTTTATTGGACAGTGCTTCTAGTGGCCGTGTATAGGATGAATCGCTCGTCAGTGTATTTTACAGTGATTCTAGTTGCCGTGTATAGGATGGACCGCTCGTCAGTTTATTGGACAGTGCTTCTAGTTCCGGTTTATAGGATGAATTGCTCGTCAGTTTATTGGACAATGCTTTGAGTTGCCGTGTATAGGTTGGATCACTCCTCAGTTTATTGGACAGTTATTCTAGTTGCCGTGTATAGGGTTGGTCGCTCATTAGTTTATTGGACAGTGCTTCTTGTTGCCGTGCTTTAGGATGGATCGCTCGTCAGTTTACTGGACAGTGCTTCTAGTTGCCGTGTATGGGATGGATCGCTCGTCAGTTTAATGGACAGTGCTTCTAGTTGCCGTGTATAGGGTTGATCGCTCGTCAATTTATTGGACAGTGCTTCTAGTTGCCGTGAACAGGATGGATCGCTCGTCAGTTTATTGGACAGTGTTTCTAGTTGCCGTGTATAGGATGGATCGCTCGTCAGTTTATTGGACAGTACTTCTAGTTGCCGTGTATAGGATGGATCATTCGTCAGTTTATTGGACAGTGTTTCTAGTTGCCGTGTATAGGATGGATCGCTCGTCAGTTTATTGGACAGTACTTCTAGTTGCCGTGTATAGGATGGATCGCTCGTTAGTTTATTGGACAGTGCTTCTAGTTGCGGTTTATAGGATGAATTGCTCGTCAGTTTATTGGACAATGCTTTGAGTTGCTGTGTATAGGTTGGATCACTCCTCAGTTTTTTGGACAGGGCTTCGAGATGCCGTGTATAGGATCGATCTCTCATCAGTGTATTGGACAGTTCTTCTAGTTGCCGTGTATAGGGTTGGTCACTCATTAGTTTATTGGACAGTGCTTCTTGTTGCCGTGTATATCATGGATCGCTCGTCAGTTTATTGGACAATGCTTCTGGTTGCGGTGTATAGGATGGATCGCTCGTCAGTTTATTGGACAGTGCTTCTAGTTGCCGTGTATAGTATGGATCATTCGTCAGTTTATTGGACAGTGCTTCTAATTGCCGTGTATAGGATGGATCATTCGTCAGTTCATTGAACAGTGCTTTAGTTGCGGTTTATAGGATGGATCGCTCGTCAGTTTATTGGACAGTGCTTCTAGTTGCCGTGTATAGGATGGATCGCTCGTCAGTTTATTGGACAGTGCTTCTAGTTGCCGTGTATAGGATGGATCGCTCGTCAGTTTATTGGACAGTGCTTCTAGTTCCCGTGCTTTAGGATGGATCGCTCGTCAGTTTATTGGACAGTGCTTCTAGTTGCCGTGCTTTAGGATGGATCGCTCGTCAGTTTATTGGACAGTACTTCTAGTTGCCGTGTATAGGATCGATCGCACGTCAGTTTATTGGACACTGCTTCTAGTTGCCGTGTATAGGGTTGATCGCTCATCAGTTTATTGGACAGTGCTTCTTGTTGCCGTGTATAGGGTTGATCGCTCATCAGTTTATTGGACAGTGCTTCTTGATGCTGTGTATAGGAAGGATCGCTCGTTAGTTTATTGGACAGTGCTTCTAATTGCCTTGTATAGGATGGATCATTCGTCAGTTTATTGGACAGTGCTTCTAGTTGCCGTGTATAGGATGGATCGATCGTCAGATTATTGGACAGTGCTTCTAGTTGCCATGTATAGGATGGATCACTGGTTAGTTTATTGGACAGTGCTTCTAGTTGCCGTATATGGGATGGATCGCTCGTCAGTTTATTGGACATTGCTTTAGTTGCGGTTTATAGGATGGATCGCTCGTCAGTTTATTGGACAGAGCTTCTAGTTGTCTTGTATAGGATGGATCACTCGTTAGTTTATTGGACAGTACTTCTAGTTGCCGTATATGGGATGGATCGCTCGTCAGTTTATTGGACAGTGCTTCTAGTTGCCGTGTATAGGATGGATCGCTCGTCAGTTTATTGGACAGTGCTTCTAGTTGCCGAGTATAGGATGGATCGCTCGTCAGTTTATTGGACAGTGCTTCTTGTTGCCGTGTATATGATGGATCGCTCGTTAGTTTATTGGACAGTGCTTCTAGTTGCTGTATATGGGATGGATCGCTCGTCAGTTTATTGGACAGTGCTTCTAGTTGCCGTGTATAGGATGGACCGCTCGTCAGTTTATTGGACAGTGCTTCTAGATGCGGTTTATAGGATGAATTGCTCGTCAGTTTATTGGACAATGCTTTGAGTTGCCGTGTTTCGGTTGGATCACTCCTCAGTTTATTGGACAGTGCTTCGAGATGCCGTGTATAGGATCGATCTCTCGTCAGTGTATTGGACAGTTCTTCTAGTTGCCGTGTATTTGATGGATCGCTCGTCAGTTTATTGGACAGTGCTTTAGTTGCGGTTTATAGGATGGATCGCTCGTCAGTTTATTGGTCAGTGCTTCTAGTTGCCGTGTATAGGATGGATCGCTCGTCAGTTTATTGGACAGTGCTTCTAGTTGCCGTGTATAGGATGGATTGCTCGTCAGTTTAAAGGACAGTGCTTCTAATTGCCGTGTATAGGATGGATCGCTCGTCAGTTTATTGGACAGTGCTTCTAGTTGCCGTGTATAGGATGAATCGCTCGTCAGTGTATTTTACAGTGCTTCTAGTTGCCGTGTATAGGATGGATCGCTCGTCAGTTTATTGGACAGTGCTTCTAATTGCGCTTTATAGGATGGATCGCTCGTCAGTTTATTGGACAGTGCTTCTAGTTGCCGTGTATAGGGTTGATCGCTCATCAGTATATTGGACAGAGCTTCTTGATGCTGTGTATAGGAAGGATCGCTCGTTAGTTCATTGGACAGTGCTTCTACTTGCCTTGCATAGGATGGATCATTCGTCAGTTTATTGGTCAGTGCTTCTAGTTGCTGTGTATAGGATGGATCGATCGTCAGTTTATTGGACAGTTCTTCTAGTTGCCGTTTATAGGATGGATCACTCGTTAGTTTATTGGACAGAGCTTCTAGTTGCCGTGTATAGGGTTGATCGCTCGTCAGTTTATTGGACAGTGCTTATAGGTGCGGTGTATAGGATGGATCGCTCGTCAGGTTACTCGACAGTGCTTCAAGTTGCGTTTTATAGGATGGATCGCTCGTCAGTTTATTGGACAGTGCTTCTAGTTGCCGAGTATAGGGTTGATCATTCGTCAGTTTATTGGACAGTGCTTCTAGTTGCCGTGTATAGGGTTGATCATTCGTCAGTTTATTGGACAGTGCTTCTAGTTGCCGTGTATAGGATGGATCATTTGTCACTTTATTGGGCAGTGCTTCTAGTTGCCGTGAACAGGATGGATCGCTCGTCAGTTTATTGGACAGTGTTTTTAGTTGCCGTGTATAGGATGGATCGCTCGTCAGTTTATTGGACAGTACTTCTAGTTGCCGTGTATATGATGGATCGCTCGTCAGTTTATTGGACAGTGCTTCTAGTTGCGGTTTATAGGATGAATTGCTCGTCAGTTTATTGGACAATGCTTTGAGTTGCCGTGTATAGGTTTGGATCACTCCTCAGTTTATTGGACAGGGCTTCGAGATGCCGTGTATAGGATCGATCTCTCATCAGTGTATTGGACAGTTCTTCTAGTTGCCGTGTATAGGGTTGTTCGCTCATTAGTTTATTGGACAGTGCTTCTTGTTGCCGTGTATATGATGGATCGCACGTCAGTTTATTGGACAATGCTTCTGGTTGCGGTGTATAGTATGGATCGATCGTCAGTTTATTGGACAGTGCTTCTAGTTGCCGTGTATAGGATGGATCATTCGTCAGTTCATTGAACAGTGCTTTAGTTGCGGTTTATAGGATGGATCGCTCGTCAGTTTATTGGACTGTGCTTCTAGTTGCCGTGTATAGGATGGATTGCTCGTCAGTTTATTGGACAATGCTTTGAGTTGCCGTGTATAGGTTTGGATCACTCCTCAGTTTATTGGACAGGGCTTCGAGATGCCGTGTATAGGATCGATCTCTCATCAGTGTATTGGACAGTTCTTCTAGTTGCCGTGTATAGGGTTGTTCGCTCATTAGTTTATTGGACAGTGCTTCTTGTTGCCGTGTATATGATGGATCGCACGTCAGTTTATTGGACAATGCTTCTGGTTGCGGTGTATAGTATGGATCGATCGTCAGTTTATTGGACAGTGCTTCTAGTTGCCGTGTATAGGATGGATCATTCGTCAGTTCATTGAACAGTGCTTTAGTTGCGGTTTATAGGATGGATCGCTCGTCAGTTTATTGGACTGTGCTTCTAGTTGCCGTGTATAGGATGGATTGCTCGTCAGTTTATTGGACAGTGCTTCTAGTTGCTGTGTATAGGATGGATCGCTCGTCAGTTTATTGGACAGTGCTTCTAGTTGCCGTGCTTTAGGATGGATCGCTCGTCAGTTTATTGGACAGTGCTTCTAGTTGCCGTGCTTTAGGATGCATCGCTCGTCAGTTTATTGGACAGTAGTTCTAGTTGCCGTGTATAGGATCGATCGCACGTCAGTTTATTGGACACTGCTTCTAGTTGCCATGCATAGGGTTGATCGCTCATCAGTTTATTGGACAGTGCTTCTTGATGCTGTGTATAGGAAGGATCGCTCGTTAGTTTATTGGACAGTGCTTCTAATTGCCTTGTATAGGATGGATCATTCGTCAGTTTATTGGACAGTGCTTCTAGTTGCCGTGTATAGGATGGCTCGATCGTCAGTTTATTGGACAGTGCTTCTAGTTGCCGTGTATAGGATCGATCACTCGTTAGTTTATTGGACACTGCTTCTAGTTGCCGTATACGGGATGGATCGCTCGTCAGTTTATTGGACAGTGTTTCTAGTTGCCGTGTATAGGATGGATCGCTCGTCAGTGTATTTTACAGTGCTTCTAGTTGCCGTGTATCGGATGGACCGCTCGTCAGTTTATTGGACAGTGCTTCTAGTTCCGGTTTATAGGATGGATCGCTCGTCAGTTTATTGCACAGTGCTTCTTGTTGCCGTGTATAGGATGGATCGCTCGTCAGTTTATTGGACAGTGCTTTAGTTGCGGTTTATAGGATGGATCGCTCGTCAGTTTATTGCACAGTGCTTCTAGTTGCCGTGTATAGGATTAATCGCTCGTCAGTTTATTGGACAGTGTTTCTAGTTGTGGTTTATAGGATGAATTGCTCGTCAGTTTATTGGACAGTGCTTCTAGTTGCCGTGTATAGGTTGGATCCCTCCTCAGTTTATTGGACAGAGCTTCGAGATGCCGTGTATAGGATCGATCTCTCGGCAGTGTATTGGTCAGTTCTTCTAGTTGCCGTGTATAGGGTTGTTCGCTCATTAGTTTATTGGACTGTGCTTCTAGTTGCCGTGTATAGGATGGAACGCTGGTCAGTTTATTGGACAGTGCTTCTAGTTGCCGTGTATCGGATGGATCGCTCGTCAGTTTATTGGACAGTGCTTCTACTTGCCGTGTATAGGATGGATCATTCGTCAGTTTATTGGACAGTGCTTCTAATAGCCTTTTATAGGTTGGATCGCTCGTCAGTTTATTGGACAGTGCTTCTAGTTGCCGTGCTTTAGGATGGATCGCTCGTCAGTTTATTGGACAGTGCTTCTAGTTGCCGTGCTTTAGGATGGATCTGCCGTCAGTTTATTGGACAGTGCTTCTAGTTGCCGTGCTTTAGAATGGATCGCTCGTCAGTTTACTGGACAGTGCTTCTAGTTGCCGTGTATAGGATGGATCGCTCGTCAGTTTAATGGACAGTGCTTCTAGTTGCCGTGTATAGGGTTGATCGCTCGTCAGTTTATTGGACAGTGCTTCTAGTTGCCGTGAACAGGATGGATCGCTCGTCAGTTTATTGGACAGTGTTTCTAGTTGCCGTGTATAGGATGGATCGCTCGTCAGTTTATTGGACAGTGCTTCTAGTTGCGGTTTATAGGATGAATTGCCCGTCAGTTTATTGGACAATGCTTTGATTTGCTGTGTATAGGTTGGATCACTCCTCAGTTTATTGGACAGGGCTTTGAGATGCCGTGCATAGGATCGATCTCTCGTCAGTGTATTGGACAGTTTTCTAGTTGCCGTGTATAGGGTTGGTCGCTCATTAGTTTATTGGACAGTGCTTCTATTTGCCGTGTATATGATGGATCGCTCGTCAGTTTATTGGACAATGCTTCTGGTTGCGGTGTATAGGATGGATCGCTCGTCAGTTCATTGGACAGTGCTTCTAGTTGCTGTGTATAGGATGGATCTCTCGTCAGATTATTGGACAGTGCTTCTATTTGCCGTGTATAGGATGGATCGCTCGTCAGTTTATTGGACAGTTCTTCTAGTTGCGGTTTATAGGATGGATCATTCGTCAGTTTATTGGACAGTGCTTCTAGTTGCCGTGTATAGGATGGATCGCTCGTCAGTTTATTGGATTGTGCTTTAGTTGCGGTTTATATAGATGGATCGCTCGTCAGTTTATTGGACAGTGCTTCTAGTTGCCATGTAGAGGATGGATCATTCGTCAGTTTATTGGACAGTGCTTCTAATTGCCGTGTATAGGATGGATCATTCGTCAGTTCATTGAACAGTGCTTTAGTTGCGGTTTATAGGATGGATCACTGGTTAGTTTATTGGACAGTGCTTCTAGTTGCCGTATATGGGATGGATCACTCGTCAGTTTATTGGACAGTGCTTCTAGTTGCCGTGTATAGGATGGATCGCTCGTCAGTGTATTTTACAGTGCTTCTAGTTGCCGTGTATAGGATGGACCGCTCATCAGTTTATTGGACAGTGCTTCTAGTTCCGGTTTATAGGATGAATTGCTCGTCAGTTTATTGGACAATGCTTTGAGTTGCCGTGTATAGGTTGGATCACTCCTCAGTTTATTTGACAGTGCTTCGAGATGCCGTGTATAGGATGGATCTCTCGTCAGTTTATTGGACAGTTCTTCTAGTTGCCGTGTATAGGGTTGGTCGCTCATTAGTTTATTGGACAGTGCTTCTTGTTGCCGTGTATATGATGGATCGCTCGTCAGTTTATTGGACAATGCTTTAGTTGCGGTTTATAGGATGGATCGCTCGTCAGTTTATTGGACAGTGCTTCTAGTTCTCTTGTATAGGATGGATCACTCGTTAGTTTATTGGACAGTGCTTCTAGTTGCCGTATATGGGATGGATCGCTCGTCAGTTTATTGGACAGTGCTT
This sequence comes from Hemitrygon akajei, assembly GCF_048418815.1. Classification (NCBI taxonomy): domain Eukaryota; kingdom Metazoa; phylum Chordata; class Chondrichthyes; order Myliobatiformes; family Dasyatidae; genus Hemitrygon; species Hemitrygon akajei. The sequence continues at coordinate 9,707,874 of NC_133143.1, read as the reverse complement.
CTAGTTGCCGTGTATAGGATGGATCGCTCGTCAGTTTATTGGACAGTGCTTCTAGTTGCCGAGTATAGGATGGATCGCTCGTCAGTTTATTGGACAGTGCTTCTTGTTGCGGTGTATATGATGGATCGCTCGTTAGTTTATTGGACAGTGCTTCTAGTTGCCGTATATGGGATGGATCGCTCGTCAGTTTATTGGACAGTGCTTCTAGTTGCCGTGTATAGGATGGACCGCTCGTCAGTTTATTGGACAGTGCTTCTAGATGCGGTTTATAGGATGAATTGCTCGTCAGTTTATTGGACAATGCTTTGAGTTGCCGTGTATAGGTTGGATCACTCCTCAGTTTATTGGACAGTGCTTCGCGATGCCGTGTATAGGATCGATCTCTCGTCAGTGTATTGGTCAGTTCTTCTAGTTGCCGTGTATTTGATGGATCGCTCGTCAGTTTATTGGACAGTGCTTTAGTTGCGGTTTATAGGATGGATCGCTCGTCAGTTTATTGGACAGTGCTTCTAGTTGCCGTGTATAGGATGGATCGCTCGTCAGTTTATTGGACAGTGCTTCTAGTTGCCGAGTATAGGATGGATCGCTCGTCAGTTTATTGGACAGTGCTTCTTGTTGCGGTGTATATGATGGATCGCTCGTTAGTTTATTGGACAGTGCTTCTAGTTGCCGTATATGGGAAGGATAGCTCGTCAGTTTATTGGACAGTGCTTCTAGTTGCCGTGTATAGGATGGACCGCTCGTCAGTTTATTGGACAGTGCTTCTAGATGCGGTTTATAGGATGAATTGCTCGTCAGTTTATTGGACAATGCTTTGAGTTGCCGTGTATAGGTTGGATCACTCCTCAGTTTATTGGACAGTGCTTCGAGATGCCGTGTATAGGATCGATCTCTCGTCAGTGTATTGGACAGTTCTTCTAGTTGCCGTGTATTTGATGGATCGCTCGTCAGTTTATTGGACAGTGCTTTAGTTGCGGATTATAGGATGGATCGCTCGTCAGTTTATTGGTCAGTGCTTCTAGTTGCCGTGTATAGGATGGATCGCTCGTCAGTTTATTGGACAATGCTTCTAGTTGCCGTGTATAGGATGGATTGCTCGTCAGTTTAAAGGACAGTGCTTCTAGTTGCCGTGTATAGTATGGATCATTCGTCAGTTTATTGTACAGTGCTTCTAATTGCCGTGTATAGTATGGATCGCTCGTCAGTTTATTGGACAGTGCTTCTAGTTGCCGTGTATAGGATGAATCGCTCGTCAGTGTATTTTACAGTGCTTCTAGTTGCCGTGTATAGGATGGATCGCTCGTCAGTTTATTGGACAGTGCATCTAGTTGCGGTTTATAGGATGAATCACTCGTTAGTTTATTGGACAGTGCTTCTAGTTGCCGTATATGGGATGGATCGCTCGTCAGTTTATTGGATAGTGTTTCTAGTTGCCGTGTATAGGATGGATCGCTCGTCAGTGTATTTTACAGTGCTTCTAGTTGCCGTGTATAGGATGGATTGCTCGTCAGTTTATTGGACAGTGCTTCTAGTTGCCGTGTATAGGATGGATCATTCATCAGTTTATTGGACAGTGCTTCTAATTGCCGTGTATAGGATGGATCGCTCGTCAGTTTATTGGACAGTGCTTCTAGTTGCCGTGTATAGGGTGAATCGCTCGTCATTGTATTTTACAGTGCGTCTAGTTGCCGTGTATAGGATGGACCGCTCGTCAGTTTATTGGACAGTGCTTCTAGTTCTGGTTTATAGGATGAATTGCTCGTCACTTTATTGGACAATGCTTTGAGTTGCCGTGTATAGGTTGGATCACTCCTCAGTTTATTGGACAGTGCTTCGAGATGCCGTGTATAGGATGGATCTCTCGTCAGTTTATTGGACAGTTCTTCTAGTTGCCGTGTATAGGGTTGGTCGCTCATTAGTTTATTGGACAGTGCTTATTGTTGCCGTGTATAGGAAGGATCGCTCGTCAGTTTATTGGACAGTGCTTATAGGTGCGGTGTATAGGATGGATCGCTCGTCAGTTTACTCGACAGTGCTACTAGTTGCCGTGTATAGGATGGATCGCTCGTCAGTTTAATGGACAGTGCTTCTAGTTGCCGTGTATAGGGTTGATCGCTCGTCAGTTTATTGGACAGTGCTTCTAGTTGCCGTGTATAGGATGGATCATTTGTCAGTTTATTGGACAGTGCTTCTAGTTGCCGTGAACAGGATGGATCGATCGTCAGTTTATTGGACAGAGTTTCTAGTTGCCGTGTATCGGATGGATCGCTCGTCAGTTTATTGGACAGTACTTCTAGTTGCCGTGTATAGGTTGGATCACTCCTCAGTTTATTGGACAGGGCTTCGAGATGCCGTGTATAGGATCGATCTCTCATCAGTGTATTGGACAGTTCTTCTAGTTGCCGTATATAGGGTTGGTCGCTCATTAGTTTATTGGACAGTGCTTCTTTTTGCCGTGTATATGATGGATCGCTCGTCAGTTTATTGGACAATGCTTCTGGTTGCGGTGTATAGGATGGATCGCTCGTCAGTTTATTGGACAGTGCTTCTAGTTGCCGTGTACAGTATGGATCATTCGTCAGTTTATTGGACAGTGCTTCTAATTGCCGTGTATATGATGGATCATTCGTCAGTTCATTGAACAGTGCTTTAGTTGCGGTTTATAGGATGGATCGCTCGTCAGTTTATTGGACAGTGCTTCTAGTTGCCGTGTATAGGATGGATCGCTCGTCAGTTTATTGGACAGTGCTTCTAGTTGCCGTGTATAGGATGGATCGCTCGTCAGTTTATTGGACAGAGCTTCTAGTTGCCGTGCTTAAGGATGGATCGCTCGTCAGTTTATTGGATAGTGCTTCTAGTTGCCGTGTGTAGGATCGATCGCTTGTCAGTTTATTGGACACTGCTTCTAGTTGCCGTGTATAGGGTTGATCGCTCATCAGTTTATTGGACAGTGCTTCTTGATGCTGTGTATAGGAAGGATCGCTCGTTAGTTTATTGGACAGTGCTTCTAATTGCCTTGTATAGGATGGATCATTCGTCAGTTTATTGGACAGTGCTTCTAGTTGCCGTGTATAGGATGGATCGATCGTCAGTTTATTGGACAGTGCTTCTACTTGCCGTGTATAGGATGGATCACTCGTTAGTTTATTGGACAGTGCTTCTAGTTCCAGTGTATAGGATGGATCGCTCGTCAGTTTATTGGACAATGCTTTGAGTTGCCGTGTATAGGTTGGATCACTCCTCAGTTTATTTGACAGTGCTTCGAGATGCCGTGTATAGGATGGATCTCTCGTCAGTTTATTGGACAGTTCTTCTAGTTGCCGTGTATAGGGTTGGTCGCTCATTAGTTTATTGGACAGTGCTTCCTGTTGCCGTGTATATGATGGATCGCTCGTCAGTTTATTGGACAGTGCTTCTAGTTGCCGTGTATAGGATGGATCGCTCGTCAGTTTATTGGACAGTGCTTCTAGTTGCCGTGTATAGGATGGATCATTCGTCAGTTTATTGGACAGTGCTTCTAATTGCCGTATATAGGATGGATCGCTCGTCAGTTTATTGGACAGTGCTTCTAGTTGCCGTGCTTTAGGATGGATCGCTCGTCAGTTTATTGGACAGTGCTTTAGTTGCGGTTTATAGGATGGATCGCTCGTCAGTTTATTGGACAGTGCTTCTAGTTGCCGTGTGTAGGATGGATCGCTCGTCAGTTTATTGGACAGTGCTTCTAGTTGCCATGTATAGCATGGATCATTCGTCAGTTTATTGGACAGTGCTTCTAATTGCCGTGTATAGGATGGATCATTCGTCAGTTCATTGAACAGTGCTTTAGTTGCGGTTTATAGGATGGATCGCTCGTCAGTTTATTGGACAGTGCTTCTAGTTGCCGTGTATAGGATGGATCGCTCGTCAGTTTATTGGACAGTGTTTCTAGTTGCCGTGCTTTAGGATGGATCGCTCGTCAGTTTATTGGACAGTGCTTCTAGTTGCCGTGTATAGGATGGATCACTCGTTAGTTTATTGGACAGTGCTTCTAGTTGCCGTATATGGGATGGATCGCTCGTCAGTTTATTGGACAGTGTTTCTAGTTGCCGTGTATAGGATGGATCGCTCGTCAGTGTATTTTACAGTGCTTCTAGTTGCCGTGTATAGGATGGATTGCTCGTCAGTTTATTGGACAGTGCTTCTAGTTGCCGTGTATAGGATGGATCATTCATCAGTTTATTGGACAGTGCTTCTAATTGCCGTGTATAGGATGGATCGCTCGTCAGTTTATTGGACAGTGCTTCTAGTTGCCGTGTATAGGGTGAATCGCTCGTCATTGTATTTTACAGTGCTTCTAGTTGCCGTGTATAGGATGGACCACTCGTCAGTTTATTGGACAGTACTTCTAGTTCTGGTTCATAGGATGAATTGCTCGTCAGTTTATTGGACAATGCTTTGAGTTGCCGTGTATAGGTTGGATCACTCCTCAGTTTATTGGACAGTGCTTCGAGATGCCGTGTATAGGATGGATCTCTCGTCAGTTTATTGGACAGTTCTTCTAGTTGCCGTGTATAGGGTTGGTCGCTCATTAGTTTATTGGACAGTGCTTATTGTTGCCGTGTATAGGAAGGATCGCTCGTCAGTTTATTGGACAGTGCTTATAGGTGCGGTGTATAGGATGGATCGCTCGTCAGTTTACTCGACAGTGCTACCAGTTGCCGTGTATAGGATGGATCGTTCGTCAGTTTAATGGACAGTGCTTCTAGTTGCCGTGTATAGGGTTGATCGCTCGTCAGTTTATTGGACAGTGCTTCTAGTTGCCGTGTATAGGATGGATCATTTGTCAGTTTATTGGACAGTGCTTCTAGTTGCCGTGAACAGGATGGATCGCTCGTCAGTTTATTGGACAGAGTTTCTAATTGCCGTGTATCGGATGGATCGCTCGTCAGTTTATTGGACAGTACTTCTAGTTGCCGTGTATAGGTTGGATCACTCCTCAGTTTATTGGACAGGGCTTCGAGATGCCGTGTATAGGATCGATCTCTCATCAGTGTATTGGACAGTTCTTCTAGTTGCCGTATATAGGGTTGGTCGCTCATTAGTTTATTGGACAGTGCTTCTTTTTGCCGTGTATATGATGGATCGATCGTCAGTTTATTGGACAATGCTTCTGGTTGCGGTGTATAGGATGGATCGCTCGTCAGTTTATTGGACAGTGCTTCTAGTTGCCGTGTACAGTATGGATCATTCGTCAGTTTATTGGACAGTGCTTCTAATTGCCGTGTATAGGATGGATCATTCGTCAGTTCATTGAACAGTGCTTTAGTTGCGGTTTATAGGATGGATCGCTCGTCAGTTTATTGGACAGTGCTTCTAGTTGCCGTGTATAGGATGGATCGCTCGTCAGTTTATTGGACAGTGCTTCTAGTTGCCGTGTATAGGATGGATCGCTCGTCAGTTTATTGGACAGAGCTTCTAGTTGCCGTGCTTTAGGATGGATCGCTCGTCAGTTTATTGGATAGTGCTTCTAGTTGCCGTGTGTAGGATCGATCGCTCGTCAGTTTATTGGACAGTACTTCTAGTTGCCGTGTATAGGATGGATCGCTCGTCAGTTTATTGGACAGTGCTTCTAGTTGCCGTGTATAGGATGGATCGCTCGTCAGTTTATTGGACAGTGCTTCTAGTTGCCGTGTTTTAGGATGGATCGCTCGTCAGTTTATTGGACAGTGCTTCTAGTTGCTGTGGTTTAGGATGGATCGCTCGTCAGTTTATTGGACAGTGCTTCTAGTTGCCTTGCATAGGATGAATCACTCGTTAGTTTATTGGACAGTGCTTCTAGTTGCCGTATATGGGATGGATCGCTCGTCAGTTTATTGGATAGTGTTTCTAGTTGCCGTGTATAGGATGGATCGCTCGTCAGTGTATTTTACAGTGCTTCTAGTTGCCGTGTATAGGATGGATTGCTCGTCAGTTTATTGGACAGTGCTTCTAGTTGCCGTGTATAGGATGGATCATTCATCAGTTTATTGGACAGTGCTTCTAATTGCCGTGTATAGGATGGATCGCTCGTCAGTTTATTGGACAGTGCTTCTAGTTGCCGTGTATAGGGTGAATCGCTCGTCATTGTATTTTACAGTGCTTCTAGTTGCCGTGTATAGGATGGACCGCTCGTCAGTTTATTGGACAGTGCTTCTAGTTCTGGTTTATAGGATGAATTGCTCGTCACTTTATTGGACAATGCTTTGAGTTGCCGTGTATAGGTTGGATCACTCCTCAGTTTATTGGACAGTGCTTCGAGATGCCGTGTATAGGATGGATCTCTCGTCAGTTTATTGGACAGTTCTTCTAGTTGCCGTGTATAGGGTTGGTCGCTCATTAGTTTATTGGACAGTGCTTATTGTTGCCGTGTATAGGAAGGATCGCTCGTCAGTTTATTGGACAGTGCTTATAGGTGCGGTGTATAGGATGGATCGCTCGTCAGTTTACTCGACAGTGCTACTAGTTGCCGTGTATAGGATGGATCGCTCGTCAGTTTAATGGACAGTGCTTCTAGTTGCCGTGTATAGGGTTGATCGCTCGTCAGTTTATTGGACAGTGCTTCTAGTTGCCGTGTATAGGATGGATCATTTGTCAGTTTATTGGACAGTGCTTCTAGTTGCCGTGAACAGGATGGATCGCTCGTCAGTTTATTGGACAGAGTTTCTAGTTGCCGTGTATCGGATGGATCGCTCGTCAGTTTATTGGACAGTACTTCTAGTTGCCGTGTATAGGTTGGATCACTCCTCAGTTTATTGGACAGGGCTTCGAGATGCCGTGTATAGGATCGATCTCTCATCAGTGTATTGGACAGTTCTTCTAGTTGCCGTATATAGGGTTGGTCGCTCATTAGTTTATTGGACAGTGCTTCTTTTTGCCGTGTATATGATGGATCGCTCGTCAGTTTATTGGACAATGCTTCTGGTTGCGGTGTATAGGATGGATCGCTCGTCAGTTTATTGGACAGTGCTTCTAGTTGCCGTGTACAGTATGGATCATTCGTCAGTTTATTGGACAGTGCTTCTAATTGCCGTGTATAGGATGGATCATTCGTCAGTTCATTGAACAGTGCTTTAGTTGCGGTTTATAGGATGGATCGCTCGTCAGTTTATTGGACAGTGCTTCTAGTTGCCGTGTATAGGATGGATCGCTCGTCAGTTTATTGGACAGTGCTTCTAGTTGCCGTGTATAGGATGGATCGCTCGTCAGTTTATTGGACAGAGCTTCTAGTTGCCGTGCTTTAGGATGGATCGCTCGTCAGTTTATTGGATAGTGCTTCTAGTTGCCGTGTGTAGGATCGATCGCTTGTCAGTTTATTGGACACTGCTTCTAGTTGCCGTGTATAGGGTTGATCGCTCATCAGTTTATTGGACAGTGCTTCTTGATGCTGTGTATAGGAAGGATCGCTCGTTAGTTTATTGGACAGTGCTTCTAATTGCCTTGTATAGGATGGATCATTCGTCAGTTTATTGGACAGTGCTTCTAGTTGCCGTGTATAGGATGGATCGATCGTCAGTTTATTGGACAGTGCTTCTACTTGCCGTGTATAGGATGGATCACTCGTTAGTTTATTGGACAGTGCTTCTAGTTCCGGTTTATAGGATGGATCGCTCGTCAGTTTATTGGACAATGCTTTGAGTTGCCGTGTATAGGTTGGATCACTCCTCAGTTTATTTGACAGTGGTTCGAGATGCCGTGTATAGGATGGATCTCTCGTCAGTTTATTGGACAGTTCTTCTAGTTGCCGTGTATAGGGTTGGTCGCTCATTAGTTTATTGGACAGTGCTTCCTGTTGCCGTGTATATGATGGATCGCTCGTCACTTTATTGGACAATGCTTTAGTTGCGGTTTATAGGATGGATCGCTCGTCAGTTTATTGGACAGTGCTTCTAGTTGTCGTGTATAGGATGGATCACTCGTTAGTTTATTGGACATTGCTTCTAGTTGCCGTATATAGGATGGACCGCTCGTCAGTTTATTGGACAGTGCTTCTAGTTGCCGTGTATAGGATGGATCATTTGTCAGTTTATTGGACAGTGCTTCTAGTTGCCGTGTATAGGATGGATCGCTCGTCAGTTTATTGGACAGTGCTTCTAATTGCCGTGTATAGGATGGATCGCTCGTCAGTTTATTGGACAGTGCTTCTAGTTGCCGTGCTTTAGGATGGATCGCTCGTCAGTTTATTGGACAGTGCTTCTAGTTGCCGTGTATAGGATGGATCGCTCGTCAGTTTATTGGAGAGTACTTCTAGTTGCCGTGTATAGGATCGATCGCTCGTCAGTTTATTGGACACTGCTTCTAGTTGCCGTGTATAGGGTTGATCGCTCATCAGTTTATTGGACAGTGCTTCTCGATGCTGTGTATAGGATGGACCGCTCGTAAGTGTATTGGACAGTGCTTCTAGTTCCGGTTTATAGGATGATTTGCTCGTCAGTTTATTGGACAATGCTTTAGTTGCGGTTTATAGGATGGATCGCTCGTCAGTTTATTGCACCGTGCTTCTAGTTGCCGTGTATAGGATGGATCTCTCGTCAGTTCATTGGACAGTGCTTCTAGTTGCCTTGTATAGGATGGATCGCTCATCAGTTTATTGGACAGTGTTTCTAGTTGCGGTTTAAAGGATGAATTGCTCGTCAGTTTATTGGACAGTGCTTCTAGTTGCCGTGTATAGGTTGGATCACTCCTCAGTTTATTGGACAGTGCTTCGAGATGCCGTGTATAGGATCGATCTCTCGTCAGTGTATTGGACAGTTCTTCTAGTTGCCGTGTATAGGGTTGGTCGCTCATTAGTTTATTGGACAGTGCTTCTTGTTGCCGTGTATTTGATGGATCGTTCGTCAGTTTATTGGACAATGCTTCTGGTTGCGGTGTATAGGATGGATCGCTCGTCAGTTTATTGGACAGTGATTTAGTTGCGGTTTATAGGATGGATCGCTCGTCAGTTTATTGGACAGTGCTTCTAGTTGCCGTGTATAGGATGGATCGCTCGTCAGTTTATTGGACAGTGCTTCTAGTTGCCGTGTATAGGATGGATCGCTCGTCAGTTTATTGGACAGTGCTTCTAGTTGCCGTGTATAGGATGGATCATTCGTCAGTTTATTGGACAGTGCTTCTAATTGCCGTTTATAGGATGGATCGCTCGTCAGTTTATTGGATAGTGCTTCTAGTTGCCGTTCTTTAGGATGGATCGCTCGTCAGTTTATTGGACAGTGCTTCTAGTTGCCGTGTATAGGATGGATCGCTCGTCAGTTTATTGGACAGTGCTTCTAGTTGCCGTGTATAGGATGGATCGCTCGTCAGTTTATTGGACAGAGCTTCTAGTTGCCGTGCTTTAGGATGGATCGCTCGTCAGTTTATTGGATAGTGCTTCTAGTTGCCGTGTGTAGGATCGATCGCTTGTCAGTTTATTGGACACTGCTTCTAGTTGCCGTGTATAGGGTTGATCGCTCATCAGTTTATTGGACAGTGCTTCTTGATGCTGTGTATAGGAAGGATCGCTCGTTAGTTTATTGGACAGTGCTTCTAATTGCCTTGTATAGGATGGATCATTCGTCAGTTTATTGGACAGTGCTTCTAGTTGCCGTGTATAGGATGGATCGATCGTCAGTTTATTGGACAGTGCTTCTACTTGCCGTGTATAGGATGGATCACTCGTTAGTTTATTGGACAGTGCTTCTAGTTCCGGTTTATAGGATGGATCGCTCGTCAGTTTATTGGACAATGCTTTGAGTTGCCGTGTATAGGTTGGATCACTCCTCAGTTTATTTGACAGTGCTTCGAGATGCCGTGTATAGGATGGATCTCTCGTCAGTTTATTGGACAGTTCTTCTAGTTGCCGTGTATAGGGTTGGTCGCTCATTAGTTTATTGGACAGTGCTTCCTGTTGCCGTGTATATGATGGATCGCTCGTCACTTTATTGGACAATGCTTTAGTTGCGGTTTATAGGATGGATCGCTCGTCAGTTTATTGGACAGTGCTTCTAGTTGTCGTGTATAGGATGGATCACTCGTTAGTTTATTGGACATTGCTTCTAGTTGCCGTATATAGGATGGACCGCTCGTCAGTTTATTGGACAGTGCTTCTAGTTGCCGTGTATAGGATGGATCATTTGTCAGTTTATTGGACAGTGCTTCTAGTTGCCGTGTATAGGATGGATCGCTCGTCAGTTTATTGGACAGTGCTTCTAATTGCCGTGTATAGGATGGATCGCTCGTCAGTTTATTGGACAGTGCTTCTAGTTGCCGTGCTTTAGGATGGATCGCTCGTCAGTTTATTGGACAGTGCTTCTAGTTGCCGTGTATAGGATGGATCGCTCGTCAGTTTATTGGAGAGTACTTCTAGTTGCCGTGTATAGGATCGATCGCTCGTCAGTTTATTGGACACTGCTTCTAGTTGCCGTGTATAGGGTTGATCGCTCATCAGTTTATTGGACAGTGCTTCTCGATGCTGTGTATAGGATGGACCGCTCGTAAGTGTATTGGACAGTGCTTCTAGTTCCGGTTTATAGGATGATTTGCTCGTCAGTTTATTGGACAATGCTTTAGTTGCGGTTTATAGGATGGATCGCTCGTCAGTTTATTGCACCGTGCTTCTAGTTGCCGTGTATAGGATGGATCTCTCGTCAGTTCATTGGACAGTGCTTCTAGTTGCCTTGTATAGGATGGATCGCTCATCAGTTTATTGGACAGTGTTTCTAGTTGCGGTTTAAAGGATGAATTGCTCGTCAGTTTATTGGACAGTGCTTCTAGTTGCCGTGTATAGGTTGGATCACTCCTCAGTTTATTGGACAGTGCTTCGAGATGCCGTGTATAGGATCGATCTCTCGTCAGTGTATTGGACAGTTCTTCTAGTTGCCGTGTATAGGGTTGGTCGCTCATTAGTTTATTGGACAGTGCTTCTTGTTGCCGTGTATTTGATGGATCGTTCGTCAGTTTATTGGACAATGCTTCTGGTTGCGGTGTATAGGATGGATCGCTCGTCAGTTTATTGGACAGTGATTTAGTTGCGGTTTATAGGATGGATCGCTCGTCAGTTTATTGGACAGTGCTTCTAGTTGCCGTGTATAGGATGGATCGCTCGTCAGTTTATTGGACAGTGCTTCTAGTTGCCGTGTATAGGATGGATCGCTCGTCAGTTTATTGGACAGTGCTTCTAGTTGCCGTGTATAGGATGGATCATTCGTCAGTTTATTGGACAGTGCTTCTAATTGCCGTTTATAGGATGGATCGCTCGTCAGTTTATTGGATAGTGCTTCTAGTTGCCGTTCTTTAGGATGGATCGCTCGTCAGTTTATTGGACAGTGCTTCTAGTGGCCGTGCTTTAGGATGGATCTCTCGTCAGTTTATTGGACAGTGCTTCTAGTTGCCGTGCTTTAGGATGGAGCGCTCGTTAGTTTACTGGACAGTGCTTCTAGTTGCCGTGTATAGGACGGATCGCTCGTCAGTTTAATGGACAGTGCTTCTAGTTGCCGTGTATAGGGTTGATCGCTCGTCAGTTTATTGGACAGTGATTCTAGTTGCCGTGTATAGGATGGATCGCTCGTCAGTTTATTGGACAGTACTTCTAGTTGCCGTGTATAGGATGGATCGCTCGTCAGTTTATTGGACAGTGCTTCTAGTTGGGGTTTATAGGATGAATTGCTCGTCAGTTTATTGGACAGTGCTTTGAGTTGCTGTGTATAGGATCGATCTCTCGTCAGTGTATTGGACAGTTCTTCTAGTTGCCGTGTATAGGGTTGGTAGCTCATTAGTTTATTGGACAGAGCTTCTTGTTGCCGTGTGTATGATGGATCGCTCGTCAGTTTATTGGACAATGCTTCTGGTTGTGGTGTATAGGATGGATCGCTCGTCAGTTCATTGGACAGTGCTTCTAGTTGCTGTGTATAGGATGGATCTCTCGTCAGATTATTGGACAGTGCTTCTATTTGCCGTGTATAGGATGGATCGCTCGTCAGTTTATTGGATTTTGCTTTAGTTGCGGTTTATAGGATGGATCGCTCGTCAGTTTATTGGAAAGTGCTTCTAGTTGCCATGTATATGATGGATCATTCGTCAGTTTATTGGACAGTGCTTCTAATTGCCGTGTATAGGATGGATCATTCGTCAGTTCATTGAACAGTGCTTTAGTTGCGGTTTATAGGATGGATCGCTCGTCAGTTTATTGGACAGTGCTTCTAGTTGCCGTGTATAGGATGGATCGCTCGTCAGTTTATTGGACAGTGCTTCTAGTTGCTGTGTATAGGATGGATCGCTCGTCAGTGTATTTTACAGTGCTTCTAGTTGCCGTGTATAGGATGGACCGCTCGTCAGTTTATTGGAAAGTGCTTCTAGTTCCGGGTTATAGGATGAATTGGTCGTCAGTTTATTGGACAATGCTTTGAGTTGCCGTGTATAGGGTTGGTCGCTCATTAGTTTATTGGACAGTGCTTCTTGTTGCCGTGTACATGATGGATCGCTCGTCAGTTTATTGGACAATGCTTTAGTTGCGGGTTATAGGATGGATCGCTCGTCAGTTTATTGGACAGTGCCTCTAGTTGCCGTGTATAGGATGGATCTCTCGTCAGTTTATTGGACAGTGCTTCTAGTTGCCGTGTATAGGATGGACCGCTCATCAGTTTATTGGACAGTGCTTCTAGTTGCGGTTTATAGGATGAATTGCTCGTCAGTTTATTGGACAATGCTTTGAGTTGCCGTGTATAGGTTGGATCACTCCTCAGTTTATTGGACAGTGCTTCGAGATGCCGTGTATAGGATCGATCTCTCGTCAGTGTATTGGACAGTTCTTCTAGTTGCCGTGTATAGGGTTGGTCGCTCATTAGTTTATTGGACAGTGCTTCTTGTTGCCGTGTATTTGATGGATCGCTCGTCAGTTTATTGGACAGTGCTTCTTGTTGCCGGGTATAGGATGGATCGCTCGTCAGTTTATTGGACAGTGCTTTAGTTGCGGTTTATAGGATGGATCACTCGTCAGTTTATTGGTCAGTGCTTCTAGTTGCCGTGTATAGGATGGATCGCTCGTCAGTTTATTGGACAGTGCTTCTATTTTCCGTGTATAGGATGGATCGCTCGTCAGTTTATTGGTCAGTGCTTCTAGTTGCCGTGTATGGGATGGATCGCTCGTCAGTTTATTGGACAGTGCTTCTAGTTGCCGTGTATAGGATGGATCATTCGTCAGTTTATTGGACAGTGCTTCTAATTGCCGTGTATAGGATGGATCATTCGTCAGTTCATTGAACAGTGCTTTAGTTGCGGTTTATGGGATGGATCGCTCGTCAGTTTATTGGACAGTGCTTCTAGTTGCCGTGTATAGGATGGATCGCTCGTCAGTTTATTGGACAGTGCTTCTAGTTGCCGTGTATAGGATGGATCGCTCGTCAGTTTATTGGACAGTGCTTCTAGTTGCCGTGCTTTAGGATAGATCGCTCGTCAGTTTATTGGACAGTGCTTCTAGTTGCCGTGCTTTAGGATGGATCGCTCGTCAGTTTATTGGACAGTACTTCTAGTTGCCGTGTATAGGATCGATCGCTCGTCAGTTTATTGGACACTGCTTCTAGTTGCCATGTATAGGGCTGATCGCTGATCAGTTTATTGGACAGTGCTTCTTTATGCTGTGTATAGGAAGGATCGCTCGTTAGTTTATTGGACAGTGCTTCTAGTTGCGGTTTATAGGATGAATTGCTCGTCAGTTTATTGGAGAATGCTTTGAGTTGCTGTGTATAGGTTGGATCACTCATCAGTTTATTGGACAGGGCTTCGAGATGCCGTGTATAGGATCGATCTCTCATCAGTGTATTGGACAGTTCTTCTAGTTGCCGTGTATAGGGTTGGTCGCTCATTAGTTTATTGGACAGTGCTTCTTGTTGCCGTGTATATCATGGATCGCTCGTCAGTTTATTTGACAATGCTTCTGGTTGCGGTGTATAGGATGGATCGCTCGTCAGTTTATTGGACAGTGCTTCTAGTTGCCGTGTATAGTATGGATCATTCGTCAGTTTATTGGACAGTGCTTCTAATTGCCGTGTATAGAATGGATCATTCGTCAGTTCATTGAACAGTGCTTTAGTTGCGGTTTATAGGATGGATCGCTCGTCAGTTTATTGGACAGTGCTTCTAGTTGCCGTGTATAGGATGGATCGCTCGTCAGTTTATTGGACAGTGCTTCTAGTTGCCGTGTATAGGATGGATCGCTCGTCAGTTTATTGGACAGTGCTTCTAGTTGCCGTGCTTTAGGATGGATCGCTCGTCAGTTTATTGGACAGTACTTCTAGTTGCCGTGTATAGGATCGATCGCACGTCAGTTTATTGGACACTGCTTCTTGTTGCCGTGTATAGGGTTGATAGCTCATCAGTTTATTGGACAGTGCTTCTTGATGCTGTGTATAGGAAGGATCGCTCGTTAGTTTATTGGACAGTGCTTCTAATTGCCTTGTATAGGATGGATCATTCGTCAGTTTATTGGACAGTGCTTCTAGTTGCCGTATATGGGATGGATCGCTCGTCAGTTTATTGGACAATGCTTTAGTTGCGGTTTTTTGGATGGATCGCTCGTCAGTTTATTGGACAGAGCTTCTAGTTGTCTTGTATAGGATGGATCACTCGTTAGTTTATTGGACAGTGCTTCTAGTTGCCGTATATGGGATGGATCGCTCGTCAGTTTATTGGACAGTGCTTCTAGTTGCCGTGTATAGGATGGATCGCTCGTCAGTTTATTGGACAGTGCTTCTAGTTGCCGAGTATAGGATGGATCGCTCGTCAGTTTATTGGACAGTGCTTCTTGTTGCCGTGCATATGATGGATCGCTCGTTAGTGTATTGGTCAGTGCTTCTAGTTGCCGTGTATAGGATGGATCGCTCGTCAGTTTATTGGACAGTGCTTCTAGTTGCCGTGTATAGGATGGATTGCTCGTCAGTTTAAAGGACAGTGCTTCTAGTTGTCATGTATAGGATGGATCATTCGTCAGTTTATTGGACAGTGCTTCTAATTGCCGTGTATAGGATGGATCATTCGTCAGTTCATTGAACAGTGCTTTAGTTGCGGTTTATGGGATGGATCGCTCGTCAGTTTATTGGACAGTGCTTCTAGTTGCCGTGTATAGGATGGATCGCTCGTCAGTTTATTGGACAGTGCTTCTAGTTGCCGTGTATAGGATGGATCGCTCGTCAGTTTATTGGACAGTGCTTCTAGTTGCCGTGCTTTAGGATAGATCGCTCGTCAGTTTATTGGACAGTGCTTCTAGTTGCCGTGCTTTAGGATGGATCGCTCGTCAGTTTATTGGACAGTACTTCTAGTTGCCGTGTATAGGATCGATCGCTCGTCAGTTTATTGGACACTGCTTCTAGTTGCCATGTATAGGGCTGATCGCTGATCAGTTTATTGGACAGTGCTTCTTTATGCTGTGTATAGGAAGGATCGCTCGTTAGTTTATTGGACAGTGCTTCTAGTTGCGGTTTATAGGATGAATTGCTCGTCAGTTTATTGGAGAATGCTTTGAGTTGCTGTGTATAGGTTGGATCACTCATCAGTTTATTGGACAGGGCTTCGAGATGCCGTGTATAGGATCGATCTCTCATCAGTGTATTGGACAGTTCTTCTAGTTGCCGTGTATAGGGTTGGTCGCTCATTAGTTTATTGGACAGTGCTTCTTGTTGCCGTGTATATCATGGATCGCTCGTCAGTTTATTTGACAATGCTTCTGGTTGCGGTGTATAGGATGGATCGCTCGTCAGTTTATTGGACAGTGCTTCTAGTTGCCGTGTATAGTATGGATCATTCGTCAGTTTATTGGACAGTGCTTCTAATTGCCGTGTATAGAATGGATCATTCGTCAGTTCATTGAACAGTGCTTTAGTTGCGGTTTATAGGATGGATCGCTCGTCAGTTTATTGGACAGTGCTTCTAGTTGCCGTGTATAGGATGGATCGCTCGTCAGTTTATTGGACAGTGCTTCTAGTTGCCGTGTATAGGATGGATCGCTCGTCAGTTTATTGGACAGTGCTTCTAGTTGCCGTGCTTTAGGATGGATCGCTCGTCAGTTTATTGGACAGTACTTCTAGTTGCCGTGTATAGGATCGATCGCACGTCAGTTTATTGGACACTGCTTCTTGTTGCCGTGTATAGGGTTGATAGCTCATCAGTTTATTGGACAGTGCTTCTTGATGCTGTGTATAGGAAGGATCGCTCGTTAGTTTATTGGACAGTGCTTCTAATTGCCTTGTATAGGATGGATCATTCGTCAGTTTATTGGACAGTGCTTCTAGTTGCCGTATATGGGATGGATCGCTCGTCAGTTTATTGGACAATGCTTTAGTTGCGGTTTTTTGGATGGATCGCTCGTCAGTTTATTGGACAGAGCTTCTAGTTGTCTTGTATAGGATGGATCACTCGTTAGTTTATTGGACAGTGCTTCTAGTTGCCGTATATGGGATGGATCGCTCGTCAGTTTATTGGACAGTGCTTCTAGTTGCCGTGTATAGGATGGATCGCTCGTCAGTTTATTGGACAGTGCTTCTAGTTGCCGAGTATAGGATGGATCGCTCGTCAGTTTATTGGACAGTGCTTCTTGTTGCCGTGCATATGATGGATCGCTCGTTAGTGTATTGGTCAGTGCTTCTAGTTGCCGTGTATAGGATGGATCGCTCGTCAGTTTATTGGACAGTGCTTCTAGTTGCCGTGTATAGGATGGATTGCTCGTCAGTTTAAAGGACAGTGCTTCTAGTTGTCATGTATAGGATGGATCATTCGTCAGTTTATTGGACAGTGCTTCTAATTGCCGTGTATAGGATGGATCATTCGTCAGTTCATTGAACAGTGCTTTAGTTGCGGTTTATGGGATGGATCGCTCGTCAGTTTATTGGACAGTGCTTCTAGTTGCCGTGTATAGGATGGATCGCTCGTCAGTTTATTGGACAGTGCTTCTAGTTGCCGTGTATAGGATGGATCGCTCGTCAGTTTATTGGACAGTGCTTCTAGTTGCCGTGCTTTAGGATAGATCGCTCGTCAGTTTATTGGACAGTGCTTCTAGTTGCCGTGCTTTAGGATGGATCGCTCGTCAGTTTATTGGACAGTACTTCTAGTTGCCGTGTATAGGATCGATCGCTCGTCAGTTTATTGGACACTGCTTCTAGTTGCCATGTATAGGGCTGATCGCTGATCAGTTTATTGGACAGTGCTTCTTTATGCTGTGTATAGGAAGGATCGCTCGTTAGTTTATTGGACAGTGCTTCTAGTTGCGGTTTATAGGATGAATTGCTCGTCAGTTTATTGGAGAATGCTTTGAGTTGCTGTGTATAGGTTGGATCACTCATCAGTTTATTGGACAGGGCTTCGAGATGCCGTGTATAGGATCGATCTCTCATCAGTGTATTGGACAGTTCTTCTAGTTGCCGTGTATAGGGTTGGTCGCTCATTAGTTTATTGGACAGTGCTTCTTGTTGCCGTGTATATCATGGATCGCTCGTCAGTTTATTTGACAATGCTTCTGGTTGCGGTGTATAGGATGGATCGCTCGTCAGTTTATTGGACAGTGCTTCTAGTTGCCGTGTATAGTATGGATCATTCGTCAGTTTATTGGACAGTGCTTCTAATTGCCGTGTATAGAATGGATCATTCGTCAGTTCATTGAACAGTGCTTTAGTTGCGGTTTATAGGATGGATCGCTCGTCAGTTTATTGGACAGTGCTTCTAGTTGCCGTGTATAGGATGGATCGCTCGTCAGTTTATTGGACAGTGCTTCTAGTTGCCGTGTATAGGATGGATCGCTCGTCAGTTTATTGGACAGTGCTTCTAGTTGCCGTGCTTTAGGATGGATCGCTCGTCAGTTTATTGGACAGTACTTCTAGTTGCCGTGTATAGGATCGATCGCACGTCAGTTTATTGGACACTGCTTCTTGTTGCCGTGTATAGGGTTGATAGCTCATCAGTTTATTGGACAGTGCTTCTTGATGCTGTGTATAGGAAGGATCGCTCGTTAGTTTATTGGACAGTGCTTCTAATTGCCTTGTATAGGATGGATCATTCGTCAGTTTATTGGACAGTGCTTCTAGTTGCCGTGTATAGGATGGATCGATCGTCAGTTTATTGGACAGTGCTTCTAGTTGCCGTGTATAGGATGGATCACTGGTTAGTTTATTGGACAGTGCTTCTAGTTGCCGTATATGGGATGGATCGCTCGTCAGTTTATTGGACAATGCTTTAGTTGCGGTTTTTAGGATGGATCGCTCGTCAGTTTATTGGACAGAGCTTCTAGTTGTCTTGTATAGGATGGATCACTCGTTAGTTTATTGGACAGTGCTTCTAGTTGCAGTATATGGGATGGATCGCTCGTCAGTTTATTGGACAGTGCTTCTAGTTGCCGTGTATAGGATGGATCGCTCGTCAGTTTATTGGACAGTGCTTCTAGTTGCCGAGTATAGGATGGATCGCTCGTCAGTTTATTGGACAGTGCTTCTTGTTGCCGTGCATATGATGGATCGCTCGTTAGTGTATTGGTCAGTGCTTCTAGTTGCTGTGTATAGGATGGATCGATTGTCAGTTTATTGGACAGTGCATCTAGTTGCCGTGTATAGGATGGATCACTCGTTAGTTTATTGGACAGTGCTTCTAGTTGCCGTATATGGGATGGATCGCTCGTCAGTTTATTGGACAGTGCTTCTAGTTGCCGTGTATAGGATGGACCGCTCGTCAGTTTATTGGACAGTGCTTCTAGTTCCGGTTTATAGGATGAATTGCTCGTCAGTTTATTGGACAATGCTTTGAGTTGCCGTGTATAGGTTGGATCACTGCTCAGTTTATTGGACAGTGCTTCGAGATGCCGTGTATAGGATGGATCTCTCGTCAGTTTATTGGACAGTTCTTCTAGTTGCCGTGTATAGGGTTGGTCGCTCATTAGTTTATTGGACAGTGCTTCTTGTTGCCGTGTATAGGAAGGATCGCTCGTCAGTTTATTGGACAGTGTTTATAGGTGCGGTGTATAGGATGGATCGCTCGTCAGTTTACTGGACAGTGCTTCTAGTTGCCGTGTATAGGATGGATCGCTCGTCAGTTTAATGGACAGTGCTTCTAGTTGCCGTGTATAGGGTTGATCGCTCGTCAGTTTATTGGACAGTGCTTCTAGTTGCCGTGAACAGGATGGATCGCTCGTCATTTTATTGGACAGTGTTTCTAGTTGCCGTGTATAGGATGGATCGCTCGTTAGTTTATTGGACATTGCTTCTAGTTGCGGTTTATAGGATGAATTGCTCGTCAGTTTATTGGAGAATGCTTTGAGTTGCTGGGTATAGGTTGGATCACTCATCAGTTTATTGGACAGGGCTTCGAGATGCCGTGTATAGGATCGATCTCTCGTCAGTGTATTGGACAGTTCTTCTAGTTGCCGTGTATAGGGTTGGTCGCTCATTAGTTTATTGGACAGTGCTTCTTGTTGCCGTGTATTTGATGGATCGCTCGTCAGTTTATTGGACAGTGCTTCTTGTTGCCGGGTATAGGATGGATCGCTCGTCAGTTTATTGGACAGTGCTTTAGTTGCGGTTTATAGGATGGATCACTCGTCAGTTTATTGGTCAGTGCTTCTAGTTGCCGTGTATAGGATGGATCGCTCGTCAGTTTATTGGACAGTGCTTCTATTTTCCGTGTATAGGATGGATCGCTCGTCAGTTTATTGGTCAGTGCTTCTAGTTGCCGTGTATGGGATGGATCGCTCGTCAGTTTATTGGACAGTGCTTCTAGTTGCCGTGTATAGGATGGATCATTCGTCAGTTTATTGGACAGTGCTTCTAATTGCCGTGTATAGGATGGATCATTCGTCAGTTCATTGAACAGTGCTTTAGTTGCGGTTTATGGGATGGATCGCTCGTCAGTTTATTGGACAGTGCTTCTAGTTGCCGTGTATAGGATGGATCGCTCGTCAGTTTATTGGACAGTGCTTCTAGTTGCCGTGTATAGGATGGATCGCTCGTCAGTTTATTGGACAGTGCTTCTAGTTGCCGTGCTTTAGGATAGATCGCTCGTCAGTTTATTGGACAGTGCTTCTAGTTGCCGTGCTTTAGGATGGATCGCTCGTCAGTTTATTGGACAGTACTTCTAGTTGCCGTGTATAGGATCGATCGCTCGTCAGTTTATTGGACACTGCTTCTAGTTGCCATGTATAGGGCTGATCGCTGATCAGTTTATTGGACAGTGCTTCTTTATGCTGTGTATAGGAAGGATCGCTCGTTAGTTTATTGGACAGTGCTTCTAGTTGCGGTTTATAGGATGAATTGCTCGTCAGTTTATTGGAGAATGCTTTGAGTTGCTGTGTATAGGTTGGATCACTCATCAGTTTATTGGACAGGGCTTCGAGATGCCGTGTATAGGATCGATCTCTCATCAGTGTATTGGACAGTTCTTCTAGTTGCCGTGTATAGGGTTGGTCGCTCATTAGTTTATTGGACAGTGCTTCTTGTTGCCGTGTATATCATGGATCGCTCGTCAGTTTATTTGACAATGCTTCTGGTTGCGGTGTATAGGATGGATCGCTCGTCAGTTTATTGGACAGTGCTTCTAGTTGCCGTGTATAGTATGGATCATTCGTCAGTTTATTGGACAGTGCTTCTAATTGCCGTGTATAGAATGGATCATTCGTCAGTTCATTGAACAGTGCTTTAGTTGCGGTTTATAGGATGGATCGCTCGTCAGTTTATTGGACAGTGCTTCTAGTTGCCGTGTATAGGATGGATCGCTCGTCAGTTTATTGGACAGTGCTTCTAGTTGCCGTGTATAGGATGGATCGCTCGTCAGTTTATTGGACAGTGCTTCTAGTTGCCGTGCTTTAGGATGGATCGCTCGTCAGTTTATTGGACAGTACTTCTAGTTGCCGTGTATAGGATCGATCGCACGTCAGTTTATTGGACACTGCTTCTTGTTGCCGTGTATAGGGTTGATAGCTCATCAGTTTATTGGACAGTGCTTCTTGATGCTGTGTATAGGAAGGATCGCTCGTTAGTTTATTGGACAGTGCTTCTAATTGCCTTGTATAGGATGGATCATTCGTCAGTTTATTGGACAGTGCTTCTAGTTGCCGTGTATAGGATGGATCGATCGTCAGTTTATTGGACAGTGCTTCTAGTTGCCGTGTATAGGATGGATCACTGGTTAGTTTATTGGACAGTGCTTCTAGTTGCCGTATATGGGATGGATCGCTCGTCAGTTTATTGGACAATGCTTTAGTTGCGGTTTTTAGGATGGATCGCTCGTCAGTTTATTGGACAGAGCTTCTAGTTGTCTTGTATAGGATGGATCACTCGTTAGTTTATTGGACAGTGCTTCTAGTTGCAGTATATGGGATGGATCGCTCGTCAGTTTATTGGACAGTGCTTCTAGTTGCCGTGTATAGGATGGATCGCTCGTCAGTTTATTGGACAGTGCTTCTAGTTGCCGAGTATAGGATGGATCGCTCGTCAGTTTATTGGACAGTGCTTCTTGTTGCCGTGCATATGATGGATCGCTCGTTAGTGTATTGGTCAGTGCTTCTAGTTGCTGTGTATAGGATGGATCGATTGTCAGTTTATTGGACAGTGCATCTAGTTGCCGTGTATAGGATGGATCACTCGTTAGTTTATTGGACAGTGCTTCTAGTTGCCGTATATGGGATGGATCGCTCGTCAGTTTATTGGACAGTGCTTCTAGTTGCCGTGTATAGGATGGACCGCTCGTCAGTTTATTGGACAGTGCTTCTAGTTCCGGTTTATAGGATGAATTGCTCGTCAGTTTATTGGACAATGCTTTGAGTTGCCGTGTATAGGTTGGATCACTGCTCAGTTTATTGGACAGTGCTTCGAGATGCCGTGTATAGGATGGATCTCTCGTCAGTTTATTGGACAGTTCTTCTAGTTGCCGTGTATAGGGTTGGTCGCTCATTAGTTTATTGGACAGTGCTTCTTGTTGCCGTGTATAGGAAGGATCGCTCGTCAGTTTATTGGACAGTGTTTATAGGTGCGGTGTATAGGATGGATCGCTCGTCAGTTTACTGGACAGTGCTTCTAGTTGCCGTGTATAGGATGGATCGCTCGTCAGTTTAATGGACAGTGCTTCTAGTTGCCGTGTATAGGGTTGATCGCTCGTCAGTTTATTGGACAGTGCTTCTAGTTGCCGTGAACAGGATGGATCGCTCGTCATTTTATTGGACAGTGTTTCTAGTTGCCGTGTATAGGATGGATCGCTCGTTAGTTTATTGGACATTGCTTCTAGTTGCGGTTTATAGGATGAATTGCTCGTCAGTTTATTGGAGAATGCTTTGAGTTGCTGTGTATAGGTTGGATCACTCATCAGTTTATTGGACAGGGCTTCGAGATGCCGTGTATAGGATCGATCTCTCATCAGTGTATTGGACAGTTCTTCTAGTTGCCGTGTATAGGATGGATCGCTCGTCAGTTTATTGGACAGTGCTTCTAGTTGCCGTGTATAGGATGGATTGCTCGTCAGTTTATTGGACAGTGCTTCTAGTTGCCGTGTATAGTATGGATTATTCGTCAGTTTATTGGACAGTGCTTCTAATTGCCGTGTATAGGATGGATCATTCGTCAGTTCATTGAACAGTCCTTTAGTTGCGGATTATAGGATGGATCGCTCGTCAGTTTATTGGACAGTGCTTCTAGTTGCCGTGTATAGGATGGATCGCTCGTCAGTTTATTGGACAGTGCTTCTAGTTGCCGTGTATAGGATGGATCGCTCGTCAGTTTATTGGACAGTGCTTCTAGTTGCCGTGCTTTAGGATGGATCGCTCGTCAGTTTATTGGACAGTACTTCTAGTTGCCGTGTATAGGATCGATCGCACGTCAGTTTATTGGACACTGCTTCTTGTTGCCGTGTATAGGGTTGATCGCTCATCAGTTTATTGGACAGTGCTTCTTGATGCTGTGTATAGGAAGGATCGCTCGTTAGTTTATTGGACAGTGCTTCTAATTGCCTTGTATAGGATGGATCATTCGTCAGTTTATTGGACAGTGCTTCTAGTTGCCGTGTATAGGATGGATCGATCATCAGTTTATAGGACAGTGCTTCTAGTTGCCGTGTATAGGATGGGTCACTGGTTAGTTTATTGGACAGTGCTTCTAGTTGCCGTATATGGGATGGATCGCTCGTCAGTTTATTGGACAATGCTTTAGTTGCGGTTTATAGGATGGATCGCTCGTCAGTTTATTGGACAGAGCTTCTAGTTGTCTTGTACAGGATGGATCACTCGTTAGTTTATTGGACAGTGCTTCTAGTTGCCGTATATGGGATGGATCGCTCGTCAGTTTATTGGACAGTGCTTCTAGTTGCCGTGTATAGGATGGATCGCTCGTCAGTTTATTGGACAGTGCTTCTAGTTGCCGAGTATAGTATGGATCGCTCGTCAGTTTATTGGACAGTGCTTCTTGTTGCCGTGTATATGATGGATCGCTCGTTAGTTTATTGGACAGTGCTTCTAGTTGCCGTATATGGGATGGATCACTCGTCAGTTTATTGGACAGTGCTTCTAGTTGCCGTGTATAGGATGGACCGCTCGTCAGTTTTTTGGACAGTGCTTCTAGATGCGGTTTATAGGATGAATTGCTCGTCAGTTTATTGGACAATGCTTTGAGTTGCCGTGTTTCGGTTGGATCACTCCTCAGTTTATTGGACAGTGCTTCGAGATGCCGTGTATAGGATCGATCTCTCGTCAGTGTATTGGACAGTTCTTCTAGTTGCCGTGTATTTGATGGATCGCTCGTCAGTTTATTGGACAGTGCTTTAGTTGCGGTTTATAGGATGGATCGCTCGTCAGTTTATTGGTCAGTGCTTCTAGTTGCCGTGTATAGGATGGATCGCTCGTCAGTTTATTGGACAGTGCTTCTAGTTGCCGTGTATAGGATGGATTGCTCGTCAGTTTAAAGGACAGTGCTTCTAGATGCCGTGTATAGGATGGATCATTCGTCAGTTTATTGTACAGTGCTTCTAATTGCCGTGTGTAGGATGGATCGCTCGTCAGTTTATTGGACAGTGCTTCTAGTTGCCGTGTATAGGATGAATCGCTCGTCAGTGTATTTTACAGTGCTTCTGGTTGCCGTGTATAGGATGGATCGCTCGTCAGTTTATTGGACAGTGCTTCTAGTTGCGGTTTATAGGATGGATCGTTCGTCAGTTTATTGGACAGTGCTTCTAGTTGCCGTGTATAGGGTTGATCGCTCATCAGTATATTGGACAGTGCTTCTTGATGCTGTGTATAGGAAGGATCGCTCGTTAGTTTATTGGACAGTGCTTCTACTTGCCTTGCATAGGATGGATCATTCGTCAGTTTATTGGACAGTGCTTCTACTTGCCTTGCATAGGATGGATCATTCGTCAGTTTATGGGACAGTGCTTCTAGTTGCCGTGTATAGGGTTGATCATTCGTCAGTTTATTGGACAGTGCTTCTAGTTGCCGTGTATAGGATGGATCATTTGTCAGTTTATTGGGCAGTGCTTCTAGTTGCCGTGAACAGGATGGATCGCTCGTCAGTTTATTGGACAGTGTTTTTAGTTGCCGTGTATAGGATGGATCGCTCGTTAGTTTATTGGACAGTACTTCTAGTTGCCGTGTATATGATGGATCGCTCGTCAGTTTATTGGACAGTGCTTCTAGTTGCGGTTTATAGGATGAATTGCTCGTCAGTTTATTGGACAATGCTTTGAGTTGCCGTGTATAGGTTGGATCACTCCTCAGTTTATTGGACAGGGCTTCGAGATGCCGTGTATAGGATCGATCTCTCATCAGTGTATTGGACAGTTCTTCTAGCTGCCGTGTATAGGGTTGTTCGCTCATTAGTTTATTGGACAGTGCTTCTTGTTGCCGTGTATATGATGGATCGCTCGTCAGTTTATTGGACAATGCTTCTGGTTGCGGTGTATAGGATGGATCGCTCGTCAGTTTATTGGACAGTGCTTCTAGTTGCCGTGTATAGTATGGATCGATCATCAGTTTATAGGACAGTGCTTCTAGTTGCCGTGTATAGGATGGGTCACTGGTTAGTTTATTGGACAGTGCTTCTAGTTGCCGTATATGGGATGGATCGCTCGTCAGTTTATTGGACAATGCTTTAGTTGCGGTTTATAGGATGGATCGCTTGTCAGTTTATTGGACAGAGCTTCTAGTTGTCTTGTACAGGATGGATCACTCGTTAGTTTATTGGACAGTGCTTCTAGTTGCCGTATATGGGATGGATCGCTCGTCAGTTTATTGGACAGTGCTTCTAGTTGCCGTGTATTGGATGGATCGCTCGTCAGTTTATTGGACAGTGCTTCTAGTTGCCGAGTATAGGATGGATCGCTCGTCAGTTTATTGGACAGTGCTTCTTGTTGCCGTGTATATGATGGATCGCTCGTTAGTTTATTGGACAGTGCTTCTAGTTGCCGTATATGGGATGGATCGCTCGTCAGTTTATTGGACAGTGCTTCTAGTTGCCGTGTATAGGATGGACCGCTCGTCAGTTTTTTGGACAGTGCTTCTAGATGCGGTTTATAGGATGAATTGCTCGTCAGTTTATTGGACAATGCTTTGAGTTGCCGTGTTTCGGTTGGATCACTCCTCGGTTTATTGGACAGTGCTTCGAGATGCCGTGTATAGGATCGATCTCTCGTCAGTGTATTGGACAGTTCTTCTAGTTGCCGTGTATTTGATGGATCGCTCGTCAGTTTATTGGACAGTGCTTTAGTTGCGGTTTATAGGATGGATCGCTCGTCAGTTTATTGGTCAGTGCTTCTAGTTGCCGTGTATAGGATGGATCGCTCGTCAGTTTATTGGACAGTGCTTCTAGTTGCCGTGTATAGGATGGATTGCTCGTCAGTTTAAAGGACAGTGCTTCTAGATGCCGTGTATAGGATGGATCATTCGTCAGTTTATTGTACAGTGCTTCTAATTGCCGTGTGTAGGATGGATCGCTCGTCAGTTTATTGGACAGTGCTTCTAGCTGCCGTGTATAGGGTTGTTCGCTCATTAGTTTATTGGACAGTGCTTCTTGTTGCCGTGTATATGATGGATCGCTCGTCAGTTTATTGGACAATGCTTCTGGTTGCGGTGTATAGGATGGATCGCTCGTCAGTTTATTGGACAGTGCTTCTAGTTGCCGTGTATAGTATGGATCATTCGTCAGTTTATTGGACAGTGCTTCTTGTTGCCGTGTATATGATGGATCGCTCGTCAGTTTATTGGACAATGCTTCTGGTTGCGGTGTATAGTATGGATCGATCGTCAGTTTATTGGACAGTGCTTCTAGTTGCCGTGTATAGGATGGATCATTCGTCAGTTCATTGAACAGTGCTTTAGTTGCGGTTTATAGGATGGATCGCTCGTCAGTTTATTGGACAGTGCTTCTAGTTGCCGTGTATAGGATGGATCGCTCGTCAGTTTATTGGACAGTGCTTCTAGTTGCTGTGTATAGGATGGATCGCTCGTCAGTTTATTGGACAGTGCTTCTAGTTGCCGTGCTTTAGGATGGATCGCTCGGCAGTTTATTGGACAGTGCTTATAGTTGCCGTGCTTTAGGATAGATCGCTCGTCAGTTTATTGGACAGTACTTCTAGTTGCCGTGTATAGGATCGATCGCACGTCAGTTTATTGGACACTTCTTCTAGTTGCCATGTATAGGGTTGATCGCTCATCAGTTTATTGGACAGTGCTTCTTGATGCTGTGTATAGGAAGGATCGCTCGTTAGTTTATTGGACAGTGCTTCTAATTGCCTTGTATAGGATGGATCATTCGTCAGTTTATTGGACAGTGCTTCTAGTTGCCGTGTATAGGATGGCTCGATCGTCAGTTTATTGGACAGTGCTTCTAGTTGCCGTGTATAGGATCGATCACTCGTTAGTTTATTGGACACTGCTTCTAGTTGCCGTATATGGGATGGATCGCTCGTCAGTTTATTGGACAGTGTTTCTAGTTGCCGTGTATAGGATGGATCGCTCGTCAGTGTATTTTACAGTGCTTCTAGTTGCCGTGTATCGGATGGACCGCTCGTCAGTTTATTGGACAGTGCTTCTAGTTCCGGTTTATAGGATGGATCGCTCGTCAGTTTATTGCACAGTGCTTCTAGTTGCCGTGTATAGGATGGATCGCTCGTCAGTTCATTGGACAGTGCTTCTAGTTGCCGTGTATAGGATGGATCGCTCGTCAGTTTATTGGACAGTGCTTTAGTTGCGGTTTATAGGATGGATCGCTCGTCAGTTTATTGCACAGTGCTTCTAGTTGCCGTGTATAGGATGGATCGCTCGTCAGTTTATTGGACAGTGTTTCTAGTTGTGGTTTATAGGATGAATTGCTCGTCAGTTTATTGGACAGTGCTTCTAGTTGCCGTGTATAGGTTGGATCCCTCCTCAGTTTATTGGACAGTGCTTCGAGATGCCGTGTATAGGATCGATCTCTCGTCAGTGTATTGGTCAGTTCTTCTAGTTGCCGTGTATAGGGTTGGTCGCACATTAGTTTATTGGACAGTGCTTCTTGTTGCCGTGTATTTGATGGATCGTTCGTCAGTTTATTGGACAGTGCTATAGTTGCGGTTTATAGGATGGATCGCTCGTCAGTTTATTGGACAGTGCTTCTAGTTGCCGTGTATAGGATGGAACGCTCGTCAGTTTATTGGACAGTGCTTCTAGTTGCCGTGTATCGGATGGATCGCTCGTCAGTTTATTGGACAGTGCTTCTAGTTGCCGTGTATAGGATGGATCATTCGTCAGTTTATTGGACAGTGCTTCTAATTGCCTTTTATAGGTTGGATCGCTCGTCAGTTTATTGGACAGTGCTTCTAGTTGCCGTGCTTTAGGATGGATCGCTCGTCAGTTTATTGGACAGTGCTTCTAGTTGCCGTGCTTTAGGATGGATCTGCCGTCAGTTTATTGGACAGTGCTTCTAGTTGCCGTGCTTTAGGATGGATCGCTCTTCAATTTACTGGACAGTGCTTCTAGTTGCCGTGTATAGGATGGATCGCTCGTCAGTTTAATGGACAGTGCTTCTAGTTGCCGTGAATAGGGTTGATCGCTCGTCAGTTTATTGGACAGTGCTTCTAGTTGCCGTGAACAGGATGGATCGCTCGTCAGTTTATTGGACAGTGTTTCTAGTTGCCGTGTATAGGATGGATCGCTCGTCAGTTTATTGGACAGTGCTTCTAGTTGCGGTTTATAGGATGAATTGCTCGTCAGTTTATTGGACAATGCTTTGAGTTGCTGTGTATAGGTTGGATCACTCCTCAGTTTATTGGACAGGGCTTTGAGATGCCGTGCATAGGATCGATCTCTCGTCAGTGTATTGGACAGTTCTTCTAGTTGCCGTGTATAGGGTTGGTCGCTCATTAGTTTATTGGACAGTGCTTCTATTTGCCGTGTATATGATGGATCGCTCGTCAGTTTATTGGACAATGCTTCTGGTTGCGGTGTATAGGATGGATCGCTCGTCAGTTCATTGGACAGTGCTTCTAGTTGCTGTGTATAGGATGGATCTCTCGTCAGATTATTGGACAGTGCTTCTATTTGCCGTGTATAGGATGGATCGCTCGTCAGTTTATTGGACAGTGCTTCTAGTTGCGGTTTATAGGATGGATCATTCGTCAGTTTATTGGACAGTGCTTCTAGTTGCCGTGTATAGGATGGATCGCTCGTCAGTTTATTGGATTGTGCTTTAGTTGCGGTTTATAGGATGGATCGCTCGTCAGTTTATTGGACAGTGCTTCTAGTTGCCATGTATAGGATGGATCATTCGTCAGTTTATTGGACAGTGCTTCTAATTGCCGTGTATAGGATGGATCATTCGTCAGTTCATTGAACAGTGCTTTAGTTGCGGTTTATAGGATGGATCGCTCGTCAGTTTATTGGACAGTGCTTCTAGTTGCCGTGTATAGGATGGATCGCTCGTCAGTTTATTGGACAGTGCTTCTAGTTGCCGTGTATAGGATGGATCGCTCGTCAGTTTATTGGACAGTACTTCTAGTTGCCGTGTATAGGATCGATCGCTCGTCAGTTTATTGGACAGTGCTTCTAGTTGCCGTGTATAGGATGGATCACTCGTTAGTTTATTGGACAGTGCTACTTGATGCTGTGTATAGGAAGGATCTCTCGTTAGTTTATTGGACAGTGCTTCTAATTGCCTTGTATAGGATGGATCATTCGTCAGTTTATTGGACAGTGCTTCTAGTTGCCGTGTATAGGATGGATCGATCGTCAGTTTATTGGACAGTGCTTCTAGTTGCCGTGTATAGGATCGATCACTCGTTAGTTTATTGGACAGTGCTTCTAGTTGCCGTATATGGGATGGATCGCTCGTCAGTTTATTGGACAGTGCTTCTAGTTGCCGTGTATAGGATGGACCGCTCGTCAGTTTTTTGGACAGTGCTTCTAGATGCGGTTTATAGGATGAATTGCTCGTCAGTTTATTGGACAATGCTTTGAGTTGCCGTGTTTCGGTTGGATCACTCCTCAGTTTATTGGACAGTGCTTCGAGATGCCTTGTATAGGATCGATCTCTCGTCAGTGTATTGGACAGTTCTTCTAGTTGCCGTGTATTTGATGGATCGCTCGTCAGTTTATTGGACAGTGCTTTAGTTGCGGTTTATAGGATGGATCGCTCGTCAGTTTATTGGTCAGTGCTTCTAGTTGCCGTGTATAGGATGGATCGCTCGTCAGTTTATTGGACAGTGCTTCTAGTTGCCGTGTATAGGATGGATTGCTCGTCAGTTTAAAGGACAGTGCTTCTAGTTGCCGTGTATAGGATGGATCATTCGTCAGTTTATTGTACAGTGCTTCTAATTGCCGTGTGTAGGATGGATCGCTCGTCAGTTTATTGGACAGTGCTTCTAGTTGCCGTGTATAGGATGGATCGCTCATCAGTATATTGGACAGTGCTTCTTGATGCTGTGTATAGGAAGGATCGCTCGTTAGTTTATTGGACAGTGTTTCTACTTGCCTTGCATAGGATGGATCATTCGTCAGTTTATTGGACAGTGCTTCTACTTGCCTTGCATAGGATGGATCATTCGTCAGTTTATTGGACAGTGCTTCTAGTTGCCGAGTATAGGGTTGATCATTCGTCAGTTTATTGGACAGTGCTTCTAGTTGCCATGTATAGGGTTGATCATTCGTCAGTTTATTGGACAGTGCTTCTAGTTGCCGTGTATAGGATGGATCATTTGTCAGTTTATTGGGCAGTGCTTCTAGTTGCCGTGAACAGGATGGATCGCTCGTCAGTTTATTGGACAGTGTTTTTAGTTGCCGTGTATAGGATGGATGGCTCGTCAGTTTATTGGACAGTACTTCTAGTTGCCGTGTATATGATGGATCACTCGTCAGTTTATTGGACAGTGCTTCTAGTTGCGGTTTATAGGATGAATTGCTCGTCAGTTTATTGGACAATGCTTTGAGTTGCCGTGTATAGGTTGGATCACTCCTCAGTTTATTGGACAGGGCTTCGAGATGCCGTGTATAGGATCGATCTCTCATCAGTGTATTGGACAGTTCTTCTAGTTGCCGTGTATAGGGTTGTTCGCTCATTAGTTTATTGGACAGTGCTTCTTGTTGCCGTGTATATGATGGATCGCTCGTCAGTTTATTGGACAATGCTTCTGGTTGCGGTGTATAGTATGGATCGATCGTCAGTTTATTGGACAGTGCTTCTAGTTGCCGTGTATAGGATGGATCATTCGTCAGTTCATTGAACAGTGCTTTAGTTGCGGTTTATAGGATGGATCGCTCGTCAGTTTATTGGACAGTGCTTCTAGTTGCCGTGTATAGGATGGATCGCACATCAGTTTATTGGACAGTGCTTCTAGTTGCTGTGTATAGGATGGATCGCTCGTCAGTTTATTGGACAGTGCTTCTAGTTGCCGTGCTTTAGGATGGATCGCTCGTCAGTTTATTGGACAGTACTTCTAGTTGCCGTGTATAGGATCGATCGCTCGTCAGTTTATTGGACAGTGCTTCTAGTTGCCGTGTATAGGATGGATCACTCGTTAGTTTATTGGACAGTGCTTCTTGATGCTGTGTATAGGAAGGATCTCTCGTTAGTTTATTGGACAGTGCTTCTAATTGCCTTGTATAGGATGGATCATTCGTCAGTTTATTGGACAGTGCTTCTAGTTGCCGTGTATAGGATGGATCGATCGTCAGTTTATTGGACAGTGCTTCTAGTTGCCGTGTATAGGATCGATCACTCGTTAGTTTATTGGACAGTGCTTCTAGTTGCCGTATATGGGATGGATCGCTCGTCAGTTTATTGGACAGTGCTTCTAGTTGCCGTGTATAGGATGGACCGCTCGTCAGTTTTTTGGACAGTGTTTCTAGTTGCCGTGTATAGGATGGATCGCTCGTCAGTTTATTGGACAGTGCTTCTAGATGCGGTTTATAGGATGAATTGCTCGTCAGTTTATTGGACAATGCTTTGAGTTGCCGTGTTTCGGTTGGATCACTCCTCAGTTTATTGGACAGTGCTTCGAGATGCCGTGTATAGGATCGATCTCTCGTCAGTGTATTGGACAGTTCTTCTAGTTGCCGTGTATTTGATGGATCGCTCGTCAGTTTATTGGACAGTGCTTCTAGTTGCCGTGTATAGGATGGATCGCTCGTCAGTTTATTGGACAGTGCTTCTAGTTGCCGTGTATAGGATGGATTGCTCGTCAGTTTAAAGGACAGTGCTTCTAGTTGCCGTGTATAGGATGGATCGCTCGTCAGTTTATTGGACAGTGCTTCTAGTTGCCGTGTATAGGGTTGATCGCTCATCAGTATATTGGACAGTGCTTCTTGATGCGGTGTATAGGAAGGATCGCTCGTTAGTTTATTGGACAGTGTTTCTACTTGCCTTGCATAGGATGGATCATTCGTCAGTTTATTGGACAGTGCTTCTACTTGCCTTGCATAGGATGGATCATTCGTCAGTTTATTGGACAGTGCTTCTAGTTGCCGAGTATAGGGTTGATCATTCGTCAGTTTATTGGACAGTGCTTCTAGTTGCCGTGTATAGGGTTGATCATTCGTCAGTTTATTGGACAGTGCTTCTAGTTGCCGTGTATAGGATGGATCATTTGTCAGTTTATTGGGCAGTGCTTCTAGTTGCCGTGAACAGGATGGATCGCTCGTCAGTTTATTGGACAGTGTTTTTAGTTGCCGTGTATAGGATGGATCGCTCGTCAGTTTATTGGACAGTACTTCTAGTTGCCGTGTATATGATGGATCACTCGTCAGTTTATTGGACAGTGCTTCTAGTTGCGGTTTATAGGATGAATTGCTCGTCAGTTTATTGGACAATGCTTTGAGTTGCCGTGTATAGGTTGGATCACTCCTCAGTTTATTGGACAGGGCTTCGAGATGCCGTGTATAGGATCGATCTCTCATCAGTGTATTGGACAGTTCTTCTAGTTGCCGTGTATAGGGTTGTTCGCTCATTAGTTTATTGGACAGTGCTTCTAGTTGCCGTGTATATGATGGATCGCTCGTCAGTTTATTGGACAGTGCTTCTTGTTGCCGTGTATATGATGGATCGCTCGTCAGTTTATTGGACAATGCTTCTGGTTGCGGTGTATAGGATGGATCGCTCGTCAGTTTATTGGACAGTGCTTCTAGTTGCCGTGTATAGTATGGATCACTCGTTAGTTTATTGGACAGTGCTTCTAGTTGCCGTATATGGGATGGATCGCTCGTCAGTTTTTTGGACAGTGCTTCTAGATGCGGTTTATAGGATGAATTGCTCGTCAGTTTATTGGACAATGCTTTGAGTTGCCGTGTTTCGGTTGGATCACTCCTCAGTTTATTGGACAGTGCTTCGAGATGCCGTGTATAGGATCGATCTCTCGTCAGTGTATTGGACAGTGCTTTAGTTGCGGTTTATAGGATGGATCGCTCGTCAGTTTATTGGTCAGTGCTTCTAGTTGCCGTGTATAGGATGGATCGCTCGTCAGTTTATTGGACAGTGCTTCTAGTTGCCGTGTATAGGGTTGATCGCTCATCAGTATATTGGACAGTGCTTCTTGATGCGGTGTATAGGAAGGATCGCTCGTTAGTTTATTGGACAGTGCTTCTAATTGCCTTGTATAGGATGGATCATTCGTCAGTTTATTGGACAGTGCTTCTAGTTGCCGAGTATAGGGTTGATCATTCGTCAGTTTATTGGACAGTGCTTCTAGTTGCCGTGTATAGGGTTGATCATTCGTCAGTTTATTGGACAGTGCTTCTAGTTGCCGTGTATAGGATGGATCATTTGTCAGTTTATTGGGCAGTGCTTCTAGTTGCCGTGAACAGGATGGATCGCTCGTCAGTTTATTGGACAGTGTTTTTAGTTGCCGTGTATAGGATGGATCGCTCGTCAGTTTATTGGACAGTACTTCTAGTTGCCGTGTATATGATGGATCACTCGTCAGTTTATTGGACAGTGCTTCTAGTTGCGGTTTATAGGATGAATTGCTCGTCAGTTTATTGGACAATGCTTTGAGTTGCCGTGTATAGGTTGGATCACTCCTCAGTTTATTGGACAGGGCTTCGAGATGCCGTGTATAGGATCGATCTCTCATCAGTGTATTGGACAGTTCTTCTAGTTGCCGTGTATAGGGTTGTTCGCTCATTAGTTTATTGGACAGTGCTTCTTGTTGCCGTGTATATGATGGATCGCTCGTCAGTTTATTGGACAATGCTTCTGGTTGCGGTGTATAGGATGGATCGCTCGTCAGTTTATTGGACAGTGCTTCTAGTTGCCGTGTATAGTATGGATCATTCGTCAGTTTATTGGACAGTGCTTCTTGTTGCCGTGTATATGATGGATCGCTCGTCAGTTTATTGGACAATGCTTCTGGTTGCGGTGTATAGTATGGATCGATCGTCAGTTTATTGGACAGTGCTTCTAATTGCCCTGTATAGGATGGATCATTCGTCAGTTCATTGAACAGTGCTTTAGTTGCGATTTATAGGATGGATCGCTCGTCAGTTTATTGGACAGTGCTTCTAGTTGCCGTGTATAGGATGGATCGCTCATCAGTTTATTGGACAGTGCTTCTAGTTGCTGTGTATAGGATGGATCGCTCGTCAGTTTATTGGACAGTGCTTCTAGTTGCCGTGCTTTAGGATGGATCGCTCGTCAGTTTATTGGACAGTGCTTATAGTTGCCGTACTTTAGGATGGATCGCTCGTCAGTTTATTGGACAGTGCTTATAGTTGCCGTGCTTTAGGATGGATCGCTCGTCAGTTTATTGGACAGTACTTCTAGTTGCCGTGTATAGGATCGATCGCACGTCAGTTTATTGGACACTGCTTCTAGTTGCCATGTATAGGGTTGATCGCTCGTTAGTTTATTGGACACTGCTTCTAGTTGCCGTATATGGGATGGATCGCTCGTCAGTTTATTGGACAGTGTTTCTAGTTGCCGTGTATAGGATGGATCGCTCGTCAGTGTATTTTACAGTGCTTCTAGTTGCCGTGTATCGGATGGACCGCTCGTCAGTTTATTGGACAGTGCTTCTAGTTCCGGTTTATTGGATGGATCTCTCGTCAGTTTATTGCACAGTGCTTCTAGTTGCCGTGTATACGATGGATCGCTCGTCAGTTCATTGGACAGTGCTTCTAGTTGCCGTGTATAGGATGGATCGCTCGTCAGTTTATTGGACAGTGCTTTAGTTGCGGTTTATAGGATGGATCGCTCGTCAGTTTATTGGACAGTGCTTCTAGTTGCCGTGCTTTAGGATGGATCTGCCGTCAGTTTATTGGACAGTGCTTCTAGTTGCCGTGCTTTAGGATGGATCGCTCGTCAGTTTACTGGACAGTGCTTCTAGTTGCCGTGTATAGGATGGATCGCTCGTCAGTTTAATGGACAGTGCTTCTAGTTGCCGTGTATAGGGTTGATCGCTTGTCAGTTTATTGGACAGTGCTTCTAGTTGCCGTGTATAGGATGGATCATTTGTCAGTTTATTGGACAGTGCTTCTAGTTGCCGTGAACAGGATGGATCGCTCGTCAGTTTATTGGACAGAGTTTCTAGTTGCCGTGTATCGGATGGATCGCTCGTCAGTTTATTGGACAGTACTTCTAGTTGCCGTGTATAGGTTGGATCACTCCTCAGTTTATTGGACAGGGCTTCGAGATGCCGTGTATAGGATCGATCTCTCATCAGTGTATTGGACAGTTCTTCTAGTTGCCGTATATCGGGATGGTCGCTCATTAGTTTATTGGACAGTGCTTCTTTTTGCCGTGTATATGATGGATCGCTCGTCAGTTTATTGGACAATGCCTCTGGTTGCGGTGTATAGGATGGATCGCTCGTCAGTTTATTGGACAGTGCTTCAAGTTGCCGTGTACAGTATGGATCATTCGTCAGTTTATTGGACAGTGCTTCTAATTGCCGTGTATAGGATGGATCAATCGTCAGTTCATTGAACAGTGCTTTAGTTGCGGTTTATAGGATGGATCGCTCGTCAGTTTATTGGACAGTGCTTCTAGTTGCCGTGTATAGGATGGATCGCTCGTCAGTTTATTGGACAGTGCTTCTAGTTGCCGTGTATAGGATGGATCGCTCGTCAGTTTATTGGACAGAGCTTCTAGTTGCCGTGCTTTAGGATGGATCGCTCGTCAGTTTATTGGATAGTGCTTCTAGTTGACGTGTGTAGGATCGATCGCTTGTCAGTTTATTGGCCAGTACTTCTAGTTGCCGTGTATAGGATCGATCGCACGTCAGTTTATTGGACACTGCTTCTAGTTGCCGTGTATAGGGTTGATCGCTCATCAGTTTATTGGACAGTGCTTCTTGATGCTGTGTATAGGAAGGATCGCTCGTTAGTTTATTGGACAGTGCTTCTAATTGCCTTGTATAGGATGGATCATTCGTCAGTTTATTGGACAGTGCTTCTAGTTGCCGTGTATAGGATGGATCGATCGTCAGTTTATTGGACAGTGCTTCTAGTTGCCGTGTATAGGATGGATCGCTCGTCAGTTTATTGGACAGTACTTCTAGTTGCCGTGTATAGGATCGATCGCTCGTCAGTTTATTGGACACTGCTTCTAGTTGCCGAGTATAGGGTTGATCGCTCATCAGTTTATTGGACAGTGCTTCTTGATGCTGTGTATAGGATGGACCGCTCGTAAGTGTATTGGACAGTGCTTCTAGTTCCGGTTTATAGGATGATTTGCTCGTCAGTTTATTGGACAATGCTTTGATTTGCCGTGTATAGGTTGGATCACTCCTCAGTTTATTGGACAGTGCTTCGAGATGCCGTGTATAGGATGGATCTCTTGTCAGTTTATTGGACAGTTCTTCTAGTTGCCGTGTATAGGATGGATCATTCGTCAGTTCATTGAACAGTGCTTTAGTTGCGGATTATAGGATGGATCGATCGTCAGTTTATTGGACAGTGCTTCTAGTTGCCGTGTATAGGATGGATCATTCGTCAGTTCATTGAACAGTGCTTTAGTTGCGGTTTATAGGATGGATCGCTCGTCAGTTTATTGGACAGTGCTTCTAGTTGCCGTGTATAGGATGGATCGCTCATCAGTTTATTGGACAGTGCTTCTAGTTGCTGTGTATAGGATGGATCGCTCGTCAGTTTATTGGACAGTGCTTCTAGTTGCCGTGCTTTAGGATGGATCGCTCGTCAGTTTATTGGACAGTGCTTATAGTTGCCGTGTATAGGATCGATCGCACGTCAGTTTATTGGACACTGCTTCTAGTTGCCATGTATAGGGTTGATCGCTCATCAGTTTATTGGACAGTGCTTCTTGATGCTGTGTATAGGAAGGATCGCTCGTTAGTTTATTGGACAGTGCTTCTAATTGCCTTGTATAGGATGGATCATTCGTCAGTTTATTGGACAGTGCTTCTAGTTGCCGTGTATAGGATGGCTCGATCGTCAGTTTATTGGACAGTGCTTCTAGTTGCCGTGTATAGGATCGATCACTCGTTAGTTTATTGGACACTGCTTCTAGTTGCCGTATATGGGATGGATCGCTCGTCAGTTTATTGGACAGTGTTTCTAGTTGCCGTGTATAGGATGGATCGCTCGTCAGTGTATTTTACAGTGCTTCTAGTTGCCGTGTATCGGATGGACCGCTCGTCAGTTTATTGGACAGTGCTTCTAGTTCCGGTTTATAGGATGGATCGCTCGTCAGTTTATTGCACAGTGCTTCTAGTTGCCGTGTATAGGATGGATCGCTCGTCAGTTCACTGGACAGTGCTTCTAGTTGCCGTGTATAGGATGGATCGCTCGTCAGTTTATTGGACAGTGCTTTAGTTGCGGTTTATACGATGGATCGCTCGTCAGTTTATTGCACAGTGCTTCTAGTTGCCCTGTATAGGATGGATCGCTCGTCAGTTTATTGGACAGTGTTTCTAGTTGTGGTTTATAGGATGAATTGCTCGTCAGTTTATTGGACAGGGCTTCTAGTTGCCGTGTATAGGTTGGATCCCTCCTCAGTTTATTGGACAGTGCTTCGAGATGCCGTGTATAGGATCGATCTCTCGTCAGTGTATTGGTCAGTTCTTCTAGTTGCCGTGTATTGGGTTGGTCGCTCATTAGTTTATTGGACAGTGCTTCTTGTTGCCGTGTATTTGATGGATCGTTCGTCAGTTTATTGGACAGTGCTTTAGTTGCGGTTTATAGGATGGA
Source organism: Hemitrygon akajei (assembly GCF_048418815.1). Taxonomy (NCBI): domain Eukaryota; kingdom Metazoa; phylum Chordata; class Chondrichthyes; order Myliobatiformes; family Dasyatidae; genus Hemitrygon; species Hemitrygon akajei. Next base: position 9,670,274 of record NC_133143.1, on the reverse strand, counting down.
TCGCTCGTCAGTTTATTGGACAGTGCTTCTAGTTGCTGTGTATAGGATGGATCTCTCGTCAGATTATTGGACAGTGCTTCTATTTGCCGTGTATAGGATGGATCGCTCGTCAGTTTATTGGACAGTGCTTCTAGTTGCGGTTTATAGGATGGATCATTCGTCAGTTTATTGGACAGTGCTTCTAGTTGCCGTGTATAGGATGGATCGCTCGTCAGTTTATTGCATTGTGCTTTAGTTGCGGTTTATAGGATGGATCGCTCGTCAGTTTATTGGACAGTGCTTCTAGTTGCCATGTATAGGATGGATCATTCGTCAGTTTATTGGACAGTGCTTCTAATTGCCGTGTATAGGATGGATCATTCGTCAGTTCATTGAACAGTGCTTTAGTTGCGGTTTATAGGATGGATCGCTCGTCAGTTTATTGGACAGTGCTTCTAGTTGCCGTGTATAGGATGGATCGCTCGTTAGTTTATTGGACAGTGCTTCTAGTTGCCGTGTATAGGATGGATCGCTCGTCAGTTTATTGGACAGTGCTTCTAGATGCCGTGCTTTAGGATGGATCGCTCGTCAGTTTATTGGACAGTACTTCTAGTTACCGTGTATAGGATCGATCGATCGTCAGTTTATTGGACAGTGCTTCTAGTTGCCGTGTATAGGATGGATCACTCGTTAGTTTATTGGACAGTGCTTCTTGATGCTGTGTATAGGAAGGATCTCTCGTTAGTTTATTGGACAGTGCTTCTAATTGCCTTGTATAGGATGGATCATTCGTCAGTTTATTGGACAGTGCTTCTAGTTGCCGTGTATAGGATGGATCGATCGTCAGTTTATTGGACAGTGCTTCTTGTTGCCGTGTATAGGATCGATCACTCGTTAGTTTATTGGACAGTGCTTCTAGTTGCCGTATATGGGATGGATCGCTCGTCAGTTTATTGGACAGTGTTTCTAGTTGCCGTGTATAGGATGGATCGCTCGTCAGTGTATTTTACAGTGCTTCGAGTTGCCGTGTATAGGATGGACCGCTCGTTAGTTTATTGGACAGTGCTTTAGTTGCGGTTTATAGGGTGGATCGCTCGTCAGTTTATTGGACAGTGCTTCTAGTTGCCGTGTATAGGATGGATCGCTCGACAGTTTATTGGATAGTGCTTCTAGTTGCCGTGTATAGGATGGATCGCTCGTCAGTTTATTGGACAGTGCTTCTAGTTGCCGTGTATAGGATGGATCATTCGTCAGTTTATTGGACAGTGCTTCTAATTGCCGTATATAGGATGGATCGCTCGTCAGTTTATTGGACAGTGCTTCTAGTTGCCGTGATTTAGGATGGATCGCTCGTCAGTTTATTGGACAGTGCTTTAGTTGCGGTTTATAGGATGGATCGCTCGTCAGTTTATTGGACAGTGCTTCTAGTTGCCGTGTATAGGATGGATCGCTCGTCAGTTTATTGGATTGTGCTTTAGTTGCGGTTTATAGGATGGATCGCTCGTCAGTTTATTGGACAGTGCTTCTAGTTGCCGTGTATAGGATGGATCGCTCGTCAGTTTATTGGACAGTGCTTCTAGTTTCCGTGTATAGGATGGATCGCTCGGCAGTTTATTGGACAGAGCTTCTAGTTGCCGTGCTTTAGGATGGCTCGCTCGTCAGTTTATTGGATAGTGCTTCTAGTTGCCGTGTGTAGGATCGATCGCTCGTCAGTTTATTGGACAGTACTTCTAGTTGCCGTGTATAGGATGGATCGCTCGTCAGTTTATTGGACAGTGCTTCTAGTTGCCGTGTATAGGATGGATCGCTCGTCAGTTTATTGGACAGTGCTTCTAGTTGCCGTGCTTTAGGATGGATCGCTCGTCAGTTTATTGGACAGTGCTTCTAGTTGCCGTGCTTTAGGATGGATCGCTCGTCAGTTTATTGGACAGTGCTTCTAGTTGCCGTGTATAGGATGGATCACTCGTTAGTTTATTGGACAGTGCTTCTAGTTGCCGTATATGGGATGGATCGCTCGTCAGTTTATTGGACAGTGTTTCTAGTTGCCGTGTAGAGGATGGATCGCTCGTCAGTGTATTTTACAGTGCTTCTAGTTGCCGTGTATAGGATGGATTGCTCGTCAGTTTATTGGACAGTGCTTCTAGTTGCCGTGTATAGGATGGATCATTCATCAGTTTATTGGACAGTGCTTCTAATTGCCGTGTATAGGATGGATCGCTCGTCAGTTTATTGGACAGTGCTTCTAGTTGCCGTGTATAGGCTGAATCGCTCGTCATTGTATTTTACAGTGTTTCTAGTTGCCGTGTATAGGATGGACCGCTCGTCAGTTTATTGGACAGTGCTTCTAGTTCTGGTTTATAGGATGAATTGCTCTTCAGTTTATTGGACAGTGCTTTGAGTTGCCGTGCATAGGTTGGATCACTCCTCAGTTTATTGGACAGTGCTTCGAGATGCCGTGTATAGGATGGATCTCTCGTCAGTTTATTGGACAGTTCTTCTAGTTGCCGTGTATAGGGTTGGTCGCTCATTAGTTTATTGGATAGTGCTTATTGTTGCCGTGTATAGGAAGGATCGCTCGTCAGTTTATTGGACAGTGCTTATAGGTGCGGTGTATAGGATGGATCGCTCGTCAGTTTATTGGACAGAGCTTCTAGTTGCCGTGCTTTAGGATGGATCGCTCGTCAGTTTATTGGATAGTGCTTCTAGTTGACGTGTGTAGGATCGATCGCTTGTCAGTTTATTGGCCAGTACTTCTAGTTGCCGTGTATAGGATCGATCGCACGTCAGTTTATTGGACACTGCTTCTAGTTGCCGTGTATAGGGTTGATCGCTCATCAGTTTATTGGACAGTGCTTCTTGATGCTGTGTATAGGAAGGATCGCTCGTTAGTTTATTGGACAGTGCTTCTAATTGCCTTGTATAGGATGGATCATTCGTCAGTTTATTGGACAGTGCTTCTAGTTGCCGTGTATAGGATGGATCGATCGTCAGTTTATTGGACAGTGCTTCTAGTTGCCGTGTATAGGATGGATCGCTCGTCAGTTTATTGGACAGTACTTCTAGTTGCCGTGTATAGGATCGATCGCTCGTCAGTTTATTGGACACTGCTTCTAGTTGCCGAGTAAAGGGTTGATCGCTCATCAGTTTATTGGACAGTGCTTCTTGATGCTGTGTATAGGATGGACCGCTCGTAAGTGTATTGGACAGTGCTTCTAGTTCCGGTTTATAGGATGATTTGCTCGTCAGTTTATTGGACAATGCTTTGATTTGCCTTGTATAGGTTGGATCACTCCTCAGTTTATTGGACAGTGCTTCGAGATGCCGTGTATAGGATGGATCTCTTGTCAGTTTATTGGACAGTTCTTCTAGTTGCCGTGTATAGGATGGATCATTCGTCAGTTCATTGAACAGTGCTTTAGTTGCGGATTATAGGATGGATCGATCGTCAGTTTATTGGACAGTGCTTCTAGTTGCCGTGTATAGGATGGATCATTCGTCAGTTCATTGAACAGTGCTTTAGTTGCGGTTTATAGGATGGATCGCTCGTCAGTTTATTGGACAGTGCTTCTAGTTGCCGTGTATAGGATGGATCGCTCATCAGTTTATTGGACAGTGCTTCTAGTTGCTGTGTATAGGATGGATCGCTCGTCAGTTTATTGGACAGTGCTTCTAGTTGCCGTGCTTTAGGATGGATCGCTCGTCAGTTTATTGGACAGTGCTTATAGTTGCCGTGCTTTAGGAAGGATCGATCGTCAGTTTATTGGACAGTACTTCTAGTTGCCGTGTATAGGATCGATCGCACGTCAGTTTATTGGACACTGCTTCTAGTTGCCATGTATAGGGTTGATCGCTCATCAGTTTATTGGACAGTGCTTCTTGATGCTGTGTATAGGAAGGATCGCTCGTTAGTTTATTGGACAGTGCTTCTAATTGCCTTGTATAGGATGGATCATTCGTCAGTTTATTGGACAGTGCTTCTAGTTGCCGTGTATAGGATGGCTCGATCGTCAGTTTATTGGACAGTGCTTCTAGTTGCCGTGTATAGGATCGATCACTCGTTAGTTTATTGGACACTGCTTCTAGTTGCCGTATATGGGATGGATCGCTCGTCAGTTTATTGGACAGTGTTTCTAGTTGCCGTGTATAGGATGGATCGCTCGTCAGTGTATTTTACAGTGTTTCTAGTTGCCGTGTATAGGATGGATCGCTCGTCAGTTCATTGGACAGTGCTTCTAGTTGCCGTGTATAGGATGGATCGCTCGTCAGTTTATTGGACAGTGCTTTAGTTGCGGTTTATAGGATGGATCGCTCGTCAGTTTATTGCACAGTGCTTCTAGTTGCCCTGTATAGGATGGATTGCTCGTCAGTTTATTGGACAGTGTTTCTAGTTGTGGTTTATAGGATGAATTGCTCGTCAGTTTATTGGACAGGGCTTCTAGTTGCCGTGTATAGGTTGGATCCCTCCTCAGTTTATTGGACAGTGCTTCGAGATGCCGTGTATAGGATCGATCTCTCGTCAGTGTATTGGTCAGTTCTTCTAGTTGCCGTGTATTGGTCAGTTCTTCTAGTTGCCGTGTATTGGGTTGGTCGCTCATTAGTTTATTGGACAGTGCTTCTTGTTGCCGTGTATTTGATGGATCGTTCGTCAGTTTATTGGACAGTGCTTTAGTTGCGGTTTATAGGATGGATCGCTCGTCAGTTTATTGGACAGTGCTTCTAGTTGCCGTGTATAGGATGGAACGCTCGTCAGTTTATTGGACAGTGCTTCTAGTTGCCGTGTATCGGATGGATCGCTCGTCAGTTTATTGGACAGTGCTTCTAGTTGCCGTGTATAGGATGGATCATTCGTCAGTTTATTGGACAGTGCTTCTAATTGCCTTTTATAGGTTGGATCGCTCGTCAGTTTATTGGACAGTACTTCTAGTTGCCGTGCTTTAGGATGGATCGCTCGTCAGTTTATTGGACAGTGCTTCTAGTTGCCGTGCTTTAGGATGGATCTGCCGTCAGTTTATTGGACAGTGCTTCTAGTTGCCGTGCTTTAGGATGGATCGCTCGTCAGTTTACTGGACAGTGCTTCTAGTTGCCGTGTATAGGATGGATCGCTCGTCAGTTTAATGGACAGTGCTTCTAGTTGCCGTGAACAGGATGGATCGCTCGTCAGTTCATTGGACAGTGTTTCTAGTTGCCGTGTATAGGATAGATCGCTCGTTAGTTTATTGGACAGTGCTTCTAGTTGCGGTTTATAGGATGAATTGCTCGTCAGTTTATTGGACAATGCTTTGAGTTGCTGTGTATAGGTTGGATCACTCCTCAGTTTATTGGACAGGGCTTCGAGATGCCGTGCATAGGATCGATCTCTCGTCAGTGTATTGGACAGTTCTTCTAGTTGCCGTGTATAGGGTTGGTCGCTCATTAGTTTATTGGACAGTGCTTCTATTTGCCGTGTATATGATGGATCGCTCGTCAGTTTATTGGACAATGCTTCTGGTTGCGGTGTATAGGATGGATCGCTCGTCAGTTCATTGGACAGTGCTTCTAGTTGCTGTGTATAGGATGGATCTCTCGTCAGATTATTGGACAGTGCTTCTATTTGCCGTGTATAGGATGGATCGCTCGTCAGTTTATTGGACAGTGCTTCTAGTTGCGGTTTATAGGATGGATCATTCGTCAGTTTATTGGACAGTGCTTCTAGTTGCCGTGTATAGGATGGATCGCTCGTTAGTTTATTGGACAGTGCTTTAGTTGCGGTTTATAGGGTGGATCGCTCGTCAGTTTATTGGACAGTGCTTCTAGTTGCCGTGTATAGGATGGATCGCTCGACAGTTTATTGGATAGTGCTTCTAGTTGCCGTGTATAGGATGGATCGCTCGTCAGTTTATTGGACAGTGCTTCTAGTTGCCGTGTATAGGATGGATCATTCGTCAGTTTATTGGACAGTGCTTCTAATTGCCGTATATAGGATGGATCGCTCGTCAGTTTATTGGACAGTGCTTCTAGTTGCCGTGATTTAGGATGGATCGCTCGTCAGTTTATTGGACAGTGCTTTAGTTGCGGTTTATAGGATGGATCGCTCGTCAGTTTATTGGACAGTGCTTCTAGTTGCCGTGTATAGGATGGATCGCTCGTCAGTTTATTGGATTGTGCTTTAGTTGCGGTTTATAGGATGGATCGCTCGTCAGTTTATTGGACAGTGCTTCTAGTTGCCGTGTATAGGATGGATCGCTCGTCAGTTTATTGGACAGTGCTTCTAGTTTCCGTGTATAGGATGGATCGCTCGGCAGTTTATTGGACAGAGCTTCTAGTTGCCGTGCTTTAGGATGGCTCGCTCGTCAGTTTATTGGATAGTGCTTCTAGTTGCCGTGTGTAGGATCGATCGCTCGTCAGTTTATTGGACAGTACTTCTAGTTGCCGTGTATAGGATGGATCGCTCGTCAGTTTATTGGACAGTGCTTCTAGTTGCCGTGTATAGGATGGATCGCTCGTCAGTTTATTGGACAGTGCTTCTAGTTGCCGTGCTTTAGGATGGATCGCTCGTCAGTTTATTGGACAGTGCTTCTAGTTGCCGTGCTTTAGGATGGATCGCTCGTCAGTTTATTGGACAGTGCTTCTAGTTGCCGTGTATAGGATGGATCACTCGTTAGTTTATTGGACAGTGCTTCTAGTTGCCGTATATGGGATGGATCGCTCGTCAGTTTATTGGACAGTGTTTCTAGTTGCCGTGTAGAGGATGGATCGCTCGTCAGTGTATTTTACAGTGCTTCTAGTTGCCGTGTATAGGATGGATTGCTCGTCAGTTTATTGGACAGTGCTTCTAGTTGCCGTGTATAGGATGGATCATTCATCAGTTTATTGGACAGTGCTTCTAATTGCCGTGTATAGGATGGATCGCTCGTCAGTTTATTGGACAGTGCTTCTAGTTGCCGTGTATAGGGTGAATCGCTCGTCATTGTATTTTACAGTGTTTCTAGTTGCCGTGTATAGGATGGACCGCTCGTCAGTTTATTGGACAGTGCTTCTAGTTCTGGTTTATAGGATGAATTGCTCTTCAGTTTATTGGACAATGCTTTGAGTTGCCGTGCATAGGTTGGATCACTCCTCAGTTTATTGGACAGTGCTTCGAGATGCCGTGTATAGGATGGATCTCTCGTCAGTTTATTGGACAGTTCTTCTAGTTGCCGTGTATAGGGTTGGTCGCTCATTAGTTTATTGGATAGTGCTTATTGTTGCCGTGTATAGGAAGGATCGCTCGTCAGTTTATTGGACAGTGCTTATAGGTGCGGTGTATAGGATGGATCGCTCGTCAGTTTATTGGACAGAGCTTCTAGTTGCCGTGCTTTAGGATGGATCGCTCGTCAGTTTATTGGATAGTGCTTCTAGTTGACGTGTGTAGGATCGATCGCTTGTCAGTTTATTGGCCAGTACTTCTAGTTGCCGTGTATAGGATCGATCGCACGTCAGTTTATTGGACACTGCTTCTAGTTGCCGTGTATAGGGTTGATCGCTCATCAGTTTATTGGACAGTGCTTCTTGATGCTGTGTATAGGAAGGATCGCTCGTTAGTTTATTGGACAGTGCTTCTAATTGCCTTGTATAGGATGGATCATTCGTCAGTTTATTGGACAGTGCTTCTAGTTGCCGTGTATAGGATGGATCGATCGTCAGTTTATTGGACAGTGCTTCTAGTTGCCGTGTATAGGATGGATCGCTCGTCAGTTTATTGGACAGTACTTCTAGTTGCCGTGTATAGGATCGATCGCTCGTCAGTTTATTGGACACTGCTTCTAGTTGCCGAGTAAAGGGTTGATCGCTCATCAGTTTATTGGACAGTGCTTCTTGATGCTGTGTATAGGATGGACCGCTCGTAAGTGTATTGGACAGTGCTTCTAGTTCCGGTTTATAGGATGATTTGCTCGTCAGTTTATTGGACAATGCTTTGATTTGCCGTGTATAGGTTGGATCACTCCTCAGTTTATTGGACAGTGCTTCGAGATGCCGTGTATAGGATGGATCTCTTGTCAGTTTATTGGACAGTTCTTCTAGTTGCCGTGTATAGGATGGATCATTCGTCAGTTCATTGAACAGTGCTTTAGTTGCGGATTATAGGATGGATCGATCGTCAGTTTATTGGACAGTGCTTCTAGTTGCCGTGTATAGGATGGATCATTCGTCAGTTCATTGAACCGTGCTTTAGTTGCGGTTTATAGGATGGATCGCTCGTCAGTTTATTGGACAGTGCTTCTAGTTGCCGTGTATAGGATGGATTGCTCATCAGTTTATTGGACAGTGCTTCTAGTTGCTGTGTATAGGATGGATCGCTCGTCAGTTTATTGGACAGTGCTTCTAGTTGCCGTGCTTTAGGATGGATCGCTCGTCAGTTTATTGGACAGTGCTTATAGTTGCCGTGCTTTAGGAAGGATCGATCGTCAGTTTATTGGACAGTACTTCTAGTTGCCGTGTATAGGATCGATCGCACGTCAGTTTATTGGACACTGCTTCTAGTTGCCATGTATAGGGTTGATCGCTCATCAGTTTATTGGACAGTGCTTCTTGATGCTGTGTATAGGAAGGATCGCTCGTTAGTTTATTGGACAGTGCTTCTAATTGCCTTGTATAGGATGGATCATTCGTCAGTTTATTGGACAGTGCTTCTAGTTGCCGTGTATAGGATGGCTCGATCGTCAGTTTATTGGACAGTGCTTCTAGTTGCCGTGTATAGGATCGATCACTCGTTAGTTTATTGGACACTGCTTCTAGTTGCCGTATATGGGATGGATCGCTCGTCAGTTTATTGGACAGTGTTTCTAGTTGCCGTGTATAGGATGGATCGCTCGTCAGTGTATTTTACAGTGCTTCTAGTTGCCGTGTATCGGATGGACCGCTCGTCAGTTTATTGGACAGTGCTTCTAGTTCCGGTTTATAGGATGGATCGCTCGTCAGTTTATTGCACAGTGCTTCTAGTTGCCGTGTATAGGATGGATCGCTCGTCAGTTCATTGGACAGTGCTTCTAGTTGCCGTGTATAGGATGGATCGCTCGTCAGTTTATTGGACAGTGCTTTAGTTGCGGTTTATAGGATGGATCGCTCGTCAGTTTATTGCACAGTGCTTCTAGTTGCCCTGTATAGGATGGATCGCTCGTCAGTTTATTGGACAGTGTTTCTAGTTGTGGTTTATAGGATGAATTGCTCGTCAGTTTATTGGACAGGGCTTCTAGTTGCCGTGTATAGGTTGGATCCCTCCTCAGTTTATTGGACAGTGCTTCGAGATGCCGTGTATAGGATCGATCTCTCGTCAGTGTATTGGTCAGTTCTTCTAGTTGCCGTGTATTGGTCAGTTCTTCTAGTTGCCGTGTATTGGGTTGGTCGCTCATTAGTTTATTGGACAGTGCTTCTTGTTGCCGTGTATTTGATGGATCGTTCGTCAGTTTATTGGACAGTGCTTTAGTTGCGGTTTATAGGATGGATCGCTCGTCAGTTTATTGGACAGTGCTTCTAGTTGCCGTGTATAGGATGGAACGCTCGTCAGTTTATTGGACAGTGCTTCTAGTTGCCGTGTATCGGATGGATCGCTCGTCAGTTTATTGGACAGTGCTTCTAGTTGCCGTGTATAGGATGGATCATTCGTCAGTTTATTGGACAGTGCTTCTAATTGCCTTTTATAGGTTGGATCGCTCGTCAGTTTATTGGACAGTACTTCTAGTTGCCGTGCTTTAGGATGGATCGCTCGTCAGTTTATTGGACAGTGCTTCTAGTTGCCGTGCTTTAGGATGGATCTGCCGTCAGTTTATTGGACAGTGCTTCTAGTTGCCGTGCTTTAGGATGGATCGCTCGTCAGTTTACTGGACAGTGCTTCTAGTTGCCGTGTATAGGATGGATCGCTCGTCAGTTTAATGGACAGTGCTTCTAGTTGCCGTGAACAGGATGGATCGCTCGTCAGTTCATTGGACAGTGTTTCTAGTTGCCGTGTATAGGATAGATCGCTCGTTAGTTTATTGGACAGTGCTTCTAGTTGCGGTTTATAGGATGAATTGCTCGTCAGTTTATTGGACAATGCTTTGAGTTGCTGTGTATAGGTTGGATCACTCCTCAGTTTATTGGACAGGGCTTCGAGATGCCGTGCATAGGATCGATCTCTCGTCAGTGTATTGGACAGTTCTTCTAGTTGCCGTGTATAGGGTTGGTCGCTCATTAGTTTATTGGACAGTGCTTCTATTTGCCGTGTATATGATGGATCGCTCGTCAGTTTATTGGACAATGCTTCTGGTTGCGGTGTATAGGATGGATCGCTCGTCAGTTCATTGGACAGTGCTTCTAGTTGCTGTGTATAGGATGGATCTCTCGTCAGATTATTGGACAGTGCTTCTATTTGCCGTGTATAGGATGGATCGCTCGTCAGTTTATTGGACAGTGCTTCTAGTTGCGGTTTATAGGATGGATCATTCGTCAGTTTATTGGACAGTGCTTCTAGTTGCCGTGTATAGGATGGATCGCTCGTCAGTTTATTGGATTGTGCTTTAGTTGCGGTTTATAGGATGGATCGCTCGTCAGTTTATTGGACAGTGCTTCTAGTTGCCATGTATAGGATGGATCATTCGTCAGTTTATTGGACAGTGCTTCTAATTGCCGTGTATAGGATGGATCATTCGTCAGTTCATTGAACAGTGCTTTAGTTGCGGTTTATAGGATGGATCGCTCGTCAGTTTATTGGACAGTGCTTCTAGTTGCCGTGTATAGGATGGATCGCTCGTTAGTTTATTGGACAGTGCTTCTAGTTGCCGTGTATAGGATGGATCGCTCGTCAGTTTATTGGACAGTGCTTCTAGATGCCGTGCTTTAGGATGGATCGCTCGTCAGTTTATTGGACAGTACTTCTAGTTGCCGTGTATAGGATCGATCGATCGTCAGTTTATTGGACAGTGCTTCTAGTTGCCGTGTATAGGATGGATCACTCGTTAGTTTATTGGACAGTGCTTCTTGATGCTGTGTATAGGAAGGATCTCTCGTTAGTTTATTGGACAGTGCTTCTAATTGCCTTGTATAGGATGGATCATTCGTCAGTTTATTGGACAGTGCTTCTAGTTGCCGTGTATAGGATGGATCGATCGTCAGTTTATTGGACAGTGCTTCTTGTTGCCGTGTATAGGATCGATCACTCGTTAGTTTATTGGACAGTGCTTCTAGTTGCCGTATATGGGATGGATCGCTCGTCAGTTTATTGGACAGTGTTTCTAGTTGCCGTGTATAGGATGGATCGCTCGTCAGTGTATTTTACAGTGCTTCGAGTTGCCGTGTATAGGATGGACCGCTCGTTAGTTTATTGGACAGTGCTTTAGTTGCGGTTTATAGGGTGGATCGCTCGTCAGTTTATTGGACAGTGCTTCTAGTTGCCGTGTATAGGATGGATCGCTCGACAGTTTATTGGATAGTGCTTCTAGTTGCCGTGTATAGGATGGATCGCTCGTCAGTTTATTGGACAGTGTTTCTAGTTGCCGTGTAGAGGATGGATCGCTCGTCAGTGTATTTTACAGTGCTTCTAGTTGCCGTGTATAGGATGGATTGCTCGTCAGTTTATTGGACAGTGCTTCTAGTTGCCGTGTATAGGATGGATCATTCATCAGTTTATTGGACAGTGCTTCTAAGTGCCGTGTATAGGATGGATCGCTCGTCAGTTTATTGGACAGTGCTTCTAGTTGCCGTGTATAGGGTGAATCGCTCGTCATTGTATTTTACAGTGTTTCTAGTTGCCGTGTATAGGATGGACCGCTCGTCAGTTTATTGGACAGTGCTTCTAGTTCTGGTTTATAGGATGAATTGCTCTTCAGTTTATTGGACAATGCTTTGAGTTGCCGTGCATAGGTTGGATCACTCCTCAGTTTATTGGACAGTGCTTCGAGATGCCGTGTATAGGATGGATCTCTCGTCAGTTTATTGGACAGTTCTTCTAGTTGCCGTGTATAGGGTTGGTCGCTCATTAGTTTATTGGATAGTGCTTATTGTTGCCGTGTATAGGAAGGATCGCTCGTCAGTTTATTGGACAGTGCTTATAGGTGCGGTGTATAGGATGGATCGCTCGTCAGTTTATTGGACAGAGCTTCTAGTTGCCGTGCTTTAGGATGGATCGCTCGTCAGTTTATTGGATAGTGCTTCTAGTTGACGTGTGTAGGATCGATCGCTTGTCAGTTTATTGGCCAGTACTTCTAGTTGCCGTGTATAGGATCGATCGCACGTCAGTTTATTGGACACTGCTTCTAGTTGCCGTGTATAGGGTTGATCGCTGATCAGTTTATTGGACAGTGCTTCTTGATGCTGTGTATAGGAAGGATCGCTCGTTAGTTTATTGGACAGTGCTTCTAATTGCCTTGTATAGGATGGATCATTCGTCAGTTTATTGGACAGTGCTTCTAGTTGCCGTGTATAGGATGGATCGATCGTCAGTTTATTGGACAGTGCTTCTAGTTGCCGTGTATAGGATGGATCGCTCGTCAGTTTATTGGACAGTACTTCTAGTTGCCGTGTATAGGATCGATCGCTCGTCAGTTTATTGGACACTGCTTCTAGTTGCCGAGTAAAGGGTTGATCGCTCATCAGTTTATTGGACAGTGCTTCTTGATGCTGTGTATAGGATGGACCGCTCGTAAGTGTATTGGACAGTGCTTCTAGTTCCGGTTTATAGGATGATTTGCTCGTCAGTTTATTGGACAATGCTTTGATTTGCCGTGTATAGGTTGGATCACTCCTCAGTTTATTGGACAGTGCTTCGAGATGCCGTGTATAGGATGGATCTCTTGTCAGTTTATTGGACAGTTCTTCTAGTTGCCGTGTATAGGATGGATCATTCGTCAGTTCATTGAACAGTGCTTTAGTTGCGGTTTATAGGATGGATCGCTCGTCAGTTTATTGGACAGTGCTTCTAGTTGCCGTGTATAGGATGGATCGCTCATCAGTTTATTGGACAGTGCTTCTAGTTGCTGTGTATAGGATGGATCGCTCGTCAGTTTATTGGACAGTGCTTCTAGTTGCCGTGTATACAATGGATCATTCGTCAGTTCATTGAACAGTGCTTTAGTTGCGGTTTATAGGATGGATCGCTCATCAGTTTATTGGACAGTGCTTCTAGTTGCCGTGCTTTAGGATGGATCGCTCGTCAGTTTATTGGACAGTGCTTATAGTTGCCGTGCTTTAGGAAGGATCGATCGTCAGTTTATTGGACAGTACTTCTAGTTGCCGTGTATAGGATCGATCGCACGTCAGTTTATTGGACACTGCTTCTAGTTGCCGTGTATAGGGTTGATCGCTCATCAGTTTATTGGACAGTGCTTCTAGTTGCCGTGTATAGGGTTGATCGCTCATCAGTTTATTGGACAGTGCTTCTAGTTGCCGTGTATAGGGTTGATCGCTCATCAGTTTATTGGACAGTGCTTCTTGATGCTGTGTATAGGAAGGATCGCTCGTTAGTTTATTGGACAGTGCTTCTAATTGCCTTGTATAGGATGGATCATTCGTCAGTTTATTGGACAGTGCTTCTAGTTGCCGTGTATAGGATGGCTCGATCGTCAGTTTATTGGACAGTGCTTCTAGTTGCCGTGTATAGGATCGATCACTCGTTAGTTTATTGGACACTGCTTCTAGTTGCCGTATATGGGATGGATCGCTCGTCAGTTTATTGGACAGTGTTTCTAGTTGCCGTGTATAGGATGGATCGCTCGTCAGTGTATTTTACAGTGCTTCTAGTTGCCGTGTATCGGATGGACCGCTCGTCAGTTTATTGGACAGTGCTTCTAGTTCCGGTTTATAGGATGGATCGCTCGTCAGTTTATTGCACAGTGCTTCTAGTTGCCGTGTATAGGATGGATCGCTCGTCAGTTCATTGGACAGTGCTTCTAGTTGCCGTGTATAGGATGGATCGCTCGTCAGTTTATTGGACAGTGCTTTAGTTGCGGTTTATAGGATGGATCGCTCGTCAGTTTATTGCACAGTGCTTCTAGTTGCCCTGTATAGGATGGATCGCTCGTCAGTTTATTGGACAGTGTTTCTAGTTGTGGTTTATAGGATGAATTGCTCGTCAGTTTATTGGACAGGGCTTCTAGTTGCCGTGTATAGGTTGGATCCCTCCTCAGTTTATTGGACAGTGCTTCGAGATGCCGTGTATAGGATCGATCTCTCGTCAGTGTATTGGTCAGTTCTTCTAGTTGCCGTGTATTGGGTTGGTCGCTCATTAGTTTATTGGACAGTGCTTCTTGTTGCCGTGTATTTGATGGATCGTTCGTCAGTTTATTGGACAGTGCTTTAGTTGCGGTTTATAGGATGGATCGCTCGTCAGTTTATTGGACAGTGCTTCTAGTTGCCGTGTATAGGATGGAACGCTCGTCAGTTTATTGGACAGTGCTTCTAGTTGCCGTGTATCGGATGGATCGCTCGTCAGTTTATTGGACAGTGCTTCTAGTTGCCGTGTATAGGATGGATCATTCGTCAGTTTATTGGACAGTGCTTCTAATTGCCTTTTATAGGTTGGATCGCTCGTCAGTTTATTGGACAGTACTTCTAGTTGCCGTGCTTTAGGATGGATCGCTCGTCAGTTTATTGGACAGTGCTTCTAGTTGCCGTGCTTTAGGATGGATCTGCCGTCAGTTTATTGGACAGTGCTTCTAGTTGCCGTGCTTTAGGATGGATCGCTCGTCAGTTTACTGGACAGTGCTTCTAGTTGCCGTGTATAGGATGGATCGCTCGTCAGTTTAATGGACAGTGCTTCTAGTTGCCGTGAACAGGATGGATCGCTCGTCAGTTCATTGGACAGTGTTTCTAGTTGCCGTGTATAGGATAGATCGCTCGTTAGTTTATTGGACAGTGCTTCTAGTTGCGGTTTATAGGATGAATTGCTCGTCAGTTTATTGGACAATGCTTTGAGTTGCTGTGTATAGGTTGGATCACTCCTCAGTTTATTGGACAGGGCTTCGAGATGCCGTGCATAGGATCGATCTCTCGTCAGTGTATTGGACAGTTCTTCTAGTTGCCGTGTATAGGGTTGGTCGCTCATTAGTTTATTGGACAGTGCTTCTATTTGCCGTGTATATGATGGATCGCTCGTCAGTTTATTGGACAATGCTTCTGGTTGCGGTGTATAGGATGGATCGCTCGTCAGTTCATTGGACAGTGCTTCTAGTTGCTGTGTATAGGATGGATCTCTCGTCAGATTATTGGACAGTGCTTCTATTTGCCGTGTATAGGATGGATCGCTCGTCAGTTTATTGGACAGTGCTTCTAGTTGCGGTTTATAGGATGGATCATTCGTCAGTTTATTGGACAGTGCTTCTAGTTGCCGTGTATAGGATGGATCGCTCGTCAGTTTATTGGATTGTGCTTTAGTTGCGGTTTATAGGATGGATCGCTCGTCAGTTTATTGGACAGTGCTTCTAGTTGCCATGTATAGGATGGATCATTCGTCAGTTTATTGGACAGTGCTTCTAATTGCCGTGTATAGGATGGATCATTCGTCAGTTCATTGAACAGTGCTTTAGTTGCGGTTTATAGGATGGATCGCTCGTCAGTTTATTGGACAGTGCTTCTAGTTGCCGTGTATAGGATGGATCGCTCGTTAGTTTATTGGACAGTGCTTCTAGTTGCCGTGTATAGGATGGATCGCTCGTCAGTTTATTGGACAGTGCTTCTAGATGCCGTGCTTTAGGATGGATCGCTCGTCAGTTTATTGGACAGTACTTCTAGTTGCCGTGTATAGGATCGATCGATCGTCAGTTTATTGGACAGTGCTTCTAGTTGCCGTGTATAGGATGGATCACTCGTTAGTTTATTGGACAGTGCTTCTTGATGCTGTGTATAGGAAGGATCTCTCGTTAGTTTATTGGACAGTGCTTCTAATTGCCTTGTATAGGATGGATCATTCGTCAGTTAATTGGACAGTGCTTCTAGTTGCCGTGTATAGGATGGATCGATCGTCAGTTTATTGGACAGTGCTTCTTGTTGCCGTGTATAGGATCGATCACTCGTTAGTTTATTGGACAGTGCTTCTAGTTGCCGTATATGGGATGGATCGCTCGTCAGTTTATTGGACAGTGTTTCTAGTTGCCGTGTATAGGATGGATCGCTCGTCAGTGTATTTTACAGTGCTTCGAGTTGCCGTGTATAGGATGGACCGCTCGTTAGTTTATTGGACAGTGCTTTAGTTGCGGTTTATAGGGTGGATCGCTCGTCAGTTTATTGGACAGTGCTTCTAGTTGCCGTGTATAGGATGGATCGCTCGACAGTTTATTGGATAGTGCTTCTAGTTGCCGTGTATAGGATGGATCGCTCGTCAGTTTATTGGACAGTGCTTCTAGTTGCCGTGTATAGGATGGATCATTCGTCAGTTTATTGGACAGTGCTTCTAATTGCCGTATATAGGATGGATCGCTCGTCAGTTTATTGGACAGTGCTTCTAGTTGCCGTGATTTAGGATGGATCGCTCGTCAGTTTATTGGACAGTGCTTTAGTTGCGGTTTATAGGATGGATCGCTCGTCAGTTTATTGGACAGTGCTTCTAGTTGCCGTGTATAGGATGGATCGCTCGTCAGTTTATTGGATTGTGCTTTAGTTGCGGTTTATAGGATGGATCGCTCGTCAGTTTATTGGACAGTGCTTCTAGTTGCCGTGTATAGGATGGATCGCTCGTCAGTTTATTGGACAGTGCTTCTAGTTTCCGTGTATAGGATGGATCGCTCGGCAGTTTATTGGACAGAGCTTCTAGTTGCCGTGCTTTAGGATGGCTCGCTCGTCAGTTTATTGGATAGTGCTTCTAGTTGCCGTGTGTAGGATCGATCGCTCGTCAGTTTATTGGACAGTACTTCTAGTTGCCGTGTATAGGATGGATCGCTCGTCAGTTTATTGGACAGTGCTTCTAGTTGCCGTGTATAGGATGGATCGCTCGTCAGTTTATTGGACAGTGCTTCTAGTTGCCGTGCTTTAGGATGGATCGCTCGTCAGTTTATTGGACAGTGCTTCTAGTTGCCGTGCTTTAGGATGGATCGCTCGTCAGTTTATTGGACAGTGCTTCTAGTTGCCGTGTATAGGATGGATCACTCGTTAGTTTATTGGACAGTGCTTCTAGTTGCCGTATATGGGATGGATCGCTCGTCAGTTTATTGGACAGTGTTTCTAGTTGCCGTGTAGAGGATGGATCGCTCGTCAGTGTATTTTACAGTGCTTCTAGTTGCCGTGTATAGGATGGATTGCTCGTCAGTTTATTGGACAGTGCTTCTAGTTGCCGTGTATAGGATGGATCATTCATCAGTTTATTGGACAGTGCTTCTAATTGCCGTGTATAGGATGGATCGCTCGTCAGTTTATTGGACAGTGCTTCTAGTTGCCGTGTATAGGGTGAATCGCTCGTCATTGTATTTTACAGTGTTTCTAGTTGCCGTGTATAGGATGGACCGCTCGTCAGTTTATTGGAAAGTGCTTCTAGTTCTGGTTTATAGGATGAATTGCTCTTCAGTTTATTGGACAATGCTTTGAGTTGCCGTGCATAGGTTGGATCACTCCTCAGTTTATTGGACAGTGCTTCGAGATGCCGTGTATAGGATGGATCTCTCGTCAGTTTATTGGACAGTTCTTCTAGTTGCCGTGTATAGGGTTGGTCGCTCATTAGTTTATTGGATAGTGCTTATTGTTGCCGTGTATAGGAAGGATCGCTCGTCAGTTTATTGGACAGTGCTTATAGGTGCGGTGTATAGGATGGATCGCTCGTCAGTTTACTCGACAGTGCTACTAGTTGCCGTGTATAGGATGGATCGCTCGACAGTTTAATGGACAGTGCTTCAAGTTGCCGTGTATCGGATGGATCGCTCGTCAGTTTATTGGACAGTACTTCTAGTTGCCGTGTATAGGTTGGATCACTCCTCAGTTTATTGGACAGGGCTTCGAGATGCCGTGTATAGGATCGATCTCTCATCAGTGTATTGGACAGTTCTTCTAGTTGCCGTATATAGGGTTGGTCGCTCATTAGTTTATTGGACAGTGCTTCTTTTTGCCGTGTATATGATGGATCGCTCGTCAGTTTATTGGACAATGCTTCTGGTTGCGGTGTATAGGATGGATCGCTCGTCAGTTTATTGGACACTGCTTGTAGTTGCCGTGTACAGTATGGATCATTCGTCAGTTTATTGGACAGTGCTTCTAATTGCCGTGTATAGGATGGATCATTCGTCAGTTCATTGAACAGTGCTTTAGTTGCGGTTTATAGGATGGATCGCTCGTCAGTTTATTGGACAGTGCTTCTAGTTGCCGTGTATAGGATGGATCGCTCGTCAGTTTATTGGAAAGTGCTTCTAGTTGCCGTGTATAGGATGGATCGCTCGTCAGTTTATTGGACAGAGCTTCTAGTTGCCGTGCTTTAGGATGGATCGCTCATCAGTTTATTGGATAGTGCTTCTATTTGCCGTGTGTAGGATCGATCGCTTGTCAGTTTATTGGCCAGTACTTCTAGTTGCCGTGTATAGGATCGATCGCACGTCAGTTTATTGGACACTGCTTCTAGTTGCCGTATATAGGGTTGATCGCTCATCAGTTTATTGGACAGTGCTTCTTGATGCTGTGTATAGGAAGGATCGCTCGTTAGTTTATTGGACAGTGCTTCTAATTGCCTTGTATAGGATGGATCATTCGTCAGTTTATTGGACAGTGCTTCTAGTTGCCGTGTATAGGATGGATCGATCGTCAGTTTATTGGACAGTGCTTCTAGTTGCCGTGTATAGGATGGATCGCTCGTCAGTTTATTGGACAGTACTTCTAGTTGCCGTGTATAGGATCGATCGCTCGTCAGTTTATTGGACACTGCTTCTAGTTGCCGTGTATAGGGTTGATCGCTCATCAGTTTATTGGACAGTGCTTCTTGATGCTGTGTATAGGATGGACCGCTCGTATGTGTATTGGACAGTGCTTCTAGTTCCGGTTTATAGGATGATTTGCTCGTCAGTTTATTGGACAATGCTTTGATTTGCCGTGTATAGGTTGGATCACTCCTCAGTTTATTGGACAGTGCTTCTTGTTGCCGTGCATATGATGGATCGCTCGTCAGTTTATTGGACAATGCTTTAGTTGCGGTTTATAGGATGGATCGCTCGTCAGTTTATTGGACAGTGCTACTAGTTGCCGTGTATAGGATGGATCACTCGTTAGTTTATTGGACAGTGCTTTAGTTGCGGTTTATAGGATGAATCGCTCGTCAGTTTATTGGACAATGCTTCTGGTTGCGGTGTATAGGATGGATCGCTCGTCAGTTTATTGGACAGTGCTTCTAGTTGCCGTGTACAGTATGGATCATTCGTCAGTTTATTGGACAGTGCTTCTAATTGTCGTGTATAGGATGGATCATTCGTCAGTTCATTGAACAGTACTTTAGTTGCGGTTTATAGGATGGATCGCTCGTCAGTTTATTGGACAGTGCTTCTAGTTGCCGTGTATAGGATTTATCGCTCGTCAGTTTATTGGACAGTGCTTCTAGTTGCCGTGTATAGGATGGATCGCTCGTCAGTTTATTGGACAGAGCTTCTATTTGCCGTGCTTTAGGATGGATCGCTCGTCAGTTTATTGGATAGTGCTTCTAGTTGCCGTGTGTAGGATAGATCGCTTGTCAGTTTATTGGCCAGTAGTTCTAGTTGCCGTGTATAGGATCGATCGCACGTCAGTTTATTGGACACTGCTTCTAGTTGCCGTGTATAGGGTTGATCGCTCATCAGTTTATTGGACAGTGCTTCTTGATGCTGTGTATAGGAAGGATCAATCGTCAGTTTATTGGACAGTGCTTCTAGTTGCCGTGTATAGGATGGATCGATCGTCAGTTTATTGGACAGTGCTTCTACTTGCCGTGTATAGGATGGATCGCTCGTCAGTTTATTGGACAGTACTTCTAGTTGCCGTGTATAGGATCGATCGCTCGTCAGTTTATTGGACACTGCTTCTAGTTGCCGTGTATAGGGTTGATCGCTCATCAGTTTATTGGACAGTGCTTCTTGATGCTGTGTATAGGATGGACCGCTCGTAAGTGTATTGGACAGTGCTTCTAGTTCCGGTTTATAGGATGATTTGCTCGTCAGTTTATTGGACAATGCTTTGATTTGCCGTGTATAGGTTGGATCACTCCTCAGTTTATTGGACAGTGCTTCTTGTTGCCGTGCATATGATGGATCGCTCGTCAGTTTATTGGACAATGCTTTAGTTGCGGTTTATAGGATGGATCGCTCGTCAGTTTATTGGACAGTGCTACTAGTTGCCGTGTATAGGATGGATCACTCGTTAGTTTATTGGACAGTACTTTAGTTGCGGTTTATAGGATGAATCGCTCGTCAGTTTATTGGACAATGCTTCTGGTTGCGGTGTATAGGATGGATCGCTCGTCAGTTTATTGGACAGTGCTTCTAGTTGCCGTGTACAGTATGGATCATTCGTCAGTTTATTGGACAGTGCTTCTAATTGTCGTGTATAGGATGGATCATTCGTCAGTTCATTGAACAGTGCTTTAGTTGCGGTTTATAGGATGGATCGCTCGTC
Source organism: Hemitrygon akajei (assembly GCF_048418815.1). Lineage (NCBI taxonomy): Eukaryota > Metazoa > Chordata > Chondrichthyes > Myliobatiformes > Dasyatidae > Hemitrygon > Hemitrygon akajei. The sequence continues at coordinate 9,649,760 of NC_133143.1, read as the reverse complement.
AGTTTATTGGACAGTGCTTCTAGTTGCCGTGTATAGGATGGATCGCTCGTCAGTTTATTGGACAGTGCTTCTAGTTGCCGTGTATAGGGTGGATCGCTCGTCAGTTTATTGGACAGAGCTTCTATTTGCCGTGCTTTAGGATGGATCGCTCGTCAGTTTATTGGATAGTGCTTCTAGTTGCCGTGTGTAGGATCGATCGCTTGTCAGTTTATTGGCCAGTAGTTCTAGTTGCCGTGTATAGGATCGATCGCACGTCAGTTTATTGGACACTGCTTCTAGTTGCCGTGTATAGGGTTGATCGCTCATCAGTTTATTGGATAGTGCTTCTTGATGCTGTGTATAGGAAGGATCATTCGTCAGTTTATTGGACAGTGCTTCTAGTTGCCGTGTATAGGATGGATCGATCGTCAGTTTATTGGACAGTGCTTCTACTTGCCGTGAAAAGGATGGATCGCTCGTCAGTTTATTGGACAGTACTTCTAGTTGTCGTGTATAGGATCGATCGCTCGTCAGTTTATTGGACACTGCTTCTAGTTGCCGTGTATAGGGTTGATCGCTCATCAGTTTATTGGACAGTGCTTCTTGATGCTGTGTATAGGATGGACCGCTCGTAAGTGTATTGGACAGTGCTTCTAGTTCCGGTTTATAGGATGATTTGCTCGTCAGTTTATTGGACAATGCTTTGATTTGCCGTGTATAGGTTGGATCACTCCTCAGTTTATTGGACAGTGCTTCTTGTTGCCGTGCATATGATGGATCGCTCGTCAGTTTATTGGACAATGCTTTAGTTGCGGTTTATAGGATGGATCGCTCGTCAGTTTATTGGACAGTGCTACTAGTTGCCATGTATAGGATGGATCACTCGTTAGTTTATTGGACAGTGCTTTAGTTGCGGTTTATAGGATGAATCGCTCGTCAGTTTATTTGACAATGCTTCTGGTTGCGGTGCATAGGATGGATCGCTCGTCAGTTTATTGGACAGTGCTTCTAGTTGCCGTGTACAGTATGGATCATTCGTCAGTTTATTGGACAGTGCTTCTAATTGTCGTGTATAGGATGGATCATTCGTCAGTTCATTGAACAGTGCTTTAGTTGCGGTTTATAGGATGGATCGCTCGTCAGTTTATTGGACAGTGCTTCTAGTTGCCGTGTATAGGATGGATCGCTCGTCAGTTTATTGGACAGTGCTTCTACTTGCCCTGTATAGGATGGATCGCTCGTCAGTTTATTGGACAGTACTTCTAGTTGCCGTGTATAGGATCGATCGCTCGTCAGTTTATTGGACACTGCTTCTAGTTGCCGTGTATAGGGTTGATCGCTCATCAGTTTATTGGACAGTGCTTCTTGTTGCCGTGCATATGATGGATCGCTCGTCAGTTTATTGGACAATGCTTTAGTTGCGGTTTATAGGATGGATCGCTCGTCAGTTTATTGGACAGTGCTTCTAGTTGCCGTGTATAGGATGGATCGCTCGTCAGTTTATTGGACAGTGCTTCTAGTTGCCGTGTATAGGATGGATCGCTCGTCAGTTTATTGGACAGAGCTTCTATTTGCCGTGCTTTAGGATGGATCGCTCGTCAGTTTATTGGATAGTGCTTCTAGTTGCCGTGTGTAGGATCGATCGCTTGTCAGTTTACTGGCCAGTAGTTCTAGTTGCCGTGTATAGGATCGATCGCACGTCAGTTTATTGGACACTGCTTCTAGTTGCCGTGTATAGGGTTGATCGCTCATCAGTTTATTGGACAGTGCTTCTTGATGCTGTGTATAGGAAGGATCATTCGTCAGTTTATTGGACAGTGCTTCTAGTTGCCGTGTATAGGATGGATCGATCGTCAGTTTATTGGACAGTGCTTCTACTTGCCGTGTATAGGATGGATCACTCGTTAGTTTATTGGACAGTGCTTCTAGTTCCGGTTTATAGGATGGATCGCTCGTCAGTTTATTGGACAATGCTTTGAGTTGCCGTGTATAGGTTGGATCACTCCTCAGTTTATTTGACAGTGCTTCGAGATGCCGTGTATAGGGTGGATCTCTCGTCAGTTTATTGGACAGTTCTTCTAGTTGCCGTGTATAGGGTTGGTCGTTCATTAGTTTATTGGACAGTGCTTCCTGTTGCCGTGTATATGATGGATCGCTCGTCAGTTTATTGGACAATGCTTTAGTTGCGGTTTATAGGATGGATCGCTCGTCAGTTTATTGGACAGTGCTTCTAGTTGTCGTGTATAGGATGGATCACTCGTTAGTTTATTGGACAGTGCTTCTATTTGCCGTATATAGGATGGACCGCTCGTCAGTTTATTGGACAGTGCTTCTAGTTGCCGTGTATAGGATGGATCATTTGTCAGTTTATTGGACAGTGCTTCTAGTTGCCGTGAACAGGATGGATCGCTCGTCAGTTTATTGGACAGTGCTTCTAATTGCCGTGTATAGGATGGATCGCTCGTCAGATTATTGGACAGTGCTTCTAGTTGCCGTGCTTTAGGATGGTTCGCTCCTCAGTTTATTGGACAGTGCTTCTAGTTGCCGTGTATAGGATGGATCGCTCGTCAGTTTATTGGACAGTACTTCTAGTTGCCGTGTATAGGATCGATCGCTCGTCAGTTTATTGGACACTGCTTCTAGTTGCCGTGTATAGGGTTGATCGCTCATCAGTTTATTGGACAGTGCTTCTTGATGCTGTGTATAGGATGGACCGCTCGTAAGTGTATTGGACAGTGCTTCTAGTTCCTGTTTATAGGATGATTTGCTCGTCAGTTTATTGGACAATGCTTTGATTTGCCGTGTATAGGTTGGATCACTCCTCAGTTTATTGGACAGTGCTTCGAGATGCCGTGTATAGGATGGATCTCTTGTCAGTTTATTGGACAGTTCTTCTAGTTGCCGTGTATAGGGTTGGTCGCTCATTAGTTTATTGGACAGTGCTTCTTGTTGCCGTGCATATGATGGATCGCTCGTCAGTTTATTGGACAATGCTTTAGTTGCGGTTTATAGGATGGATCGCTCGTCAGTTTATTGGACAGTGCTACTAGTTGCCGTGTATAGGATGGATCACTCGTTAGTTTATTGGACAGTGCTTTAGTTGCGGTTTATAGGATGGATCGCTCGTCAGTTTATTGCACAGTGCTTCTAGTTGCCGTGTATAGGATGGATCTCTCGTCAGTTCATTGGACAGTGCTTCTAGTTGCCGTGTATAGGATGGATCGCTCATCAGTTTATTGGACAGTGTTTCTTGTTGCGGTTTATAGGATGAATTGCTCGTCAGTTTATTGGACAGTGCTTCTAGTTGCCGTGTATAGGTTGGATCACTCCTCAGTTTATTGGACAGTGCTTCGAGATGCCGTGTATAGGATCGATCTCTCGTCAGTGTATTGGACAGTTCTTCTAGTTGCCGTGTATAGGGTTGGTCGCTCATTAGTTTATTGGACAGTGCTTCTTGTTGCCGTGTATTTGATGGATCGTTCGTCAGTTTATTGGACAATGCTTCTTGTTGCGGTGTATAGGATGGATCGCTCGTCAGTTTATTGGACAGTGCTTTAGTTGCGGTTTATAGGATGGATCGCTCGTCAGTTTATTGGACAGTGCTTCTAGTTGCCGAGTATAGGATGGATCGCTCGTCAGTTTATTGGACAGTGCTTCTAGTTGCCGTGTATAGGATGGATCGCTCGTCAGTTTATTGGACAGTGCTTCTAGTTGACGTGCTTTAGGATGGATCGCTCGTCAGTTTATTGGACAGTGCTTCTAGTGGCCGTGCTTTAGGATGTATCTCTCGTCAGTTTATTGGACAGTGCTTCTAGTTGCCGTGCTTTAGGATGGAGCGCTCGTCCGTTTACTGGACAGTGTTTCTAGTTGCCGTGTATAGGGTTGATCGCTCGTCAGTTTATTGGACAGTGCTTCTAGTTGCCGTGAACAGGATGGATCGCTCGTCAGTTTATTGGACAGTGTTTCTAGTTGCCGTGTATAGGATGGATCGCTCGTCAGTTTATTGGACAGTACTTCTAGTTGCCGTGTATAGGATGGATCGCTCGTCAGTTTATTGGACAGTGCTTCTAGTTGTGGTTTATAGGATGAATTGCTCGTCAGTTTATTGGACAGTGCTTTGAGTTGCTGTGTATAGGATCGATCTCTCGTCAGTGTATTGGACAGTTCTTCTAGTTGCCGTGTATAGGGATGGTCGCTCATTAGTTTATTGGACAGTGCTTCTTGTTGCCGTGCATATGATGGATCGCTCGTCAGTTTATTGGACAATGCTTTAGTTGCGGTTTATAGGATGGATCGCTCGTCAGTTTATTGGACAGTGCTACTAGTTGCCGTGTATAGGATGGATCACTCGTTAGTTTATTGGACAGTGCTTTAGTTGCGGTTTATAGGATGGATCGCTCGTCAGTTTATTGGCCAGTACTTCTAGTTGCCGTGTATAGGATCGATCGCACGTCAGTTTATTGGACACTGCTTCTAGTTGCCGTGTATAGGGTTGATCGCTGATCAGTTTATTGGACAGTGCTTCTTGATGCTGTGTATAGGAAGGATCGCTCGTTAGTTTATTGGACAGTGCTTCTAATTGCCTTGTATAGGATGGATCATTCGTCAGTTTATTGGACAGTGCTTCTAGTTGCCGTGTATAGGATGGATCGATCGTCAGTTTATTGGACAGTGCTTCTAGTTGCCGTGTATAGGATGGATCGCTCGTCAGTTTATTGGACAGTACTTCTAGTTGCCGTGTATAGGATCGATCGCTCGTCAGTTTATTGGACACTGCTTCTAGTTGCCGAGTAAAGGGTTGATCGCTCATCAGTTTATTGGACAATGCTTCTTGATGCTGTGTATAGGATGGACCGCTCGTAAGTGTATTGGACAGTGCTTCTAGTTCCGGTTTATAGGATGATTTGCTCGTCAGTTTATTGGACAATGCTTTGATTTGCCGTGTATAGGTTGGATCACTCCTCAGTTTATTGGACAGTGCTTCGAGATGCCGTGTATAGGATGGATCTCTTGTCAGTTTATTGGACAGTTCTTCTAGTTGCCGTGTATAGGATGGATCATTCGTCAGTTCATTGAACAGTGCTTTAGTTGCGGTTTATAGGATGGATCGCTCGTCAGTTTATTGGACAGTGCTTCTAGTTGCCGTGTATAGGATGGATCGCTCATCAGTTTATTGGACAGTGCTTCTAGTTGCTGTGTATAGGATGGATCGCTCGTCAGTTTATTGGACAGTGCTTCTAGTTGCCGTGTATACAATGGATCATTCGTCAGTTCATTGAACAGTGCTTTAGTTGCGGTTTATAGGATGGATCGCTCATCAGTTTATTGGACAGTGCTTCTAGTTGCCGTGCTTTAGGATGGATCGCTCGTCAGTTTATTGGACAGTGCTTATAGTTGCCGTGCTTTAGGAAGGATCGATCGTCAGTTTATTGGACAGTACTTCTAGTTGCCGTGTATAGGATCGATCGCACGTCAGTTTATTGGACACTGCTTCTAGTTGCCGTGTATAGGGTTGATCGCTCATCAGTTTATTGGACAGTGCTTCTAGTTGCCGTGTATAGGGTTGATCGCTCATCAGTTTATTGGACAGTGCTTCTAGTTGCCGTGTATAGGGTTGATCGCTCATCAGTTTATTGGACAGTGCTTCTTGATGCTGTGTATAGGAAGGATCGCTCGTTAGTTTATTGGACAGTGCTTCTAATTGCCTTGTATAGGATGGATCATTCGTCAGTTTATTGGACAGTGCTTCTAGTTGCCGTGTATAGGATGGCTCGATCGTCAGTTTATTGGACAGTGCTTCTAGTTGCCGTGTATAGGATCGATCACTCGTTAGTTTATTGGACACTGCTTCTAGTTGCCGTATATGGGATGGATCGCTCGTCAGTTTATTGGACAGTGTTTCTAGTTGCCGTGTATAGGATGGATCGCTCGTCAGTGTATTTTACAGTGCTTCTAGTTGCCGTGTATCGGATGGACCGCTCGTCAGTTTATTGGACAGTGCTTCTAGTTCCGGTTTATAGGATGGATCGCTCGTCAGTTTATTGCACAGTGCTTCTAGTTGCCGTGTATAGGATGGATCGCTCGTCAGTTCATTGGACAGTGCTTCTAGTTGCCGTGTATAGGATGGATCGCTCGTCAGTTTATTGGACAGTGCTTTAGTTGCGGTTTATAGGATGGATCGCTCGTCAGTTTATTGCACAGTGCTTCTAGTTGCCCTGTATAGGATGGATCGCTCGTCAGTTTATTGGACAGTGTTTCTAGTTGTGGTTTATAGGATGAATTGCTCGTCAGTTTATTGGACAGGGCTTCTAGTTGCCGTGTATAGGTTGGATCCCTCCTCAGTTTATTGGACAGTGCTTCGAGATGCCGTGTATAGGATCGATCTCTCGTCAGTGTATTGGTCAGTTCTTCTAGTTGCCGTGTATTGGGTTGGTCGCTCATTAGTTTATTGGACAGTGCTTCTTGTTGCCGTGTATTTGATGGATCGTTCGTCAGTTTATTGGACAGTGCTTTAGTTGCGGTTTATAGGATGGATCGCTCGTCAGTTTATTGGACAGTGCTTCTAGTTGCCGTGTATAGGATGGATCGCTCGTCAGTTTATTGGACAGTGCTTCTAGTTGCCGTGTATAGGATGGAACGCTCGTCAGTTTATTGGACAGTGCTTCTAGTTGCCGTGTATCGGATGGATCGCTCGTCAGTTTATTGGACAGTGCTTCTAGTTGCCGTGTATAGGATGGATCATTCGTCAGTTTATTGGACAGTGCTTCTAATTGCCTTTTATAGGTTGGATCGCTCGTCAGTTTATTGGACAGTACTTCTAGTTGCCGTGCTTTAGGATGGATCGCTCGTCAGTTTATTGGACAGTGCTTCTAGTTGCCGTGCTTTAGGATGGATCTGCCGTCAGTTTATTGGACAGTGCTTCTAGTTGCCGTGCTTTAGGATGGATCGCTCGTCAGTTTACTGGACAGTGCTTCTAGTTGCCGTGTATAGGATGGATCGCTCGTCAGTTTAATGGACAGTGCTTCTAGTTGCCGTGAACAGGATGGATCGCTCGTCAGTTCATTGGACAGTGTTTCTAGTTGCCGTGTATAGGATAGATCGCTCGTTAGTTTATTGGACAGTGCTTCTAGTTGCGGTTTATAGGATGAATTGCTCGTCAGTTTATTGGACAATGCTTTGAGTTGCTGTGTATAGGTTGGATCACTCCTCAGTTTATTGGACAGGGCTTCGAGATGCCGTGCATAGGATCGATCTCTCGTCAGTGTATTGGACAGTTCTTCTAGTTGCCGTGTATAGGGTTGGTCGCTCATTAGTTTATTGGACAGTGCTTCTATTTGCCGTGTATATGATGGATCGCTCGTCAGTTTATTGGACAATGCTTCTGGTTGCGGTGTATAGGATGGATCGCTCGTCAGTTCATTGGACAGTGCTTCTAGTTGCTGTGTATAGGATGGATCTCTCGTCAGATTATTGGACAGTGCTTCTATTTGCCGTGTATAGGATGGATCGCTCGTCAGTTTATTGGACAGTGCTTCTAGTTGCGGTTTATAGGATGGATCATTCGTCAGTTTATTGGACAGTGCTTCTAGTTGCCGTGTATAGGATGGATCGCTCGTCAGTTTATTGGATTGTGCTTTAGTTGCGGTTTATAGGATGGATCGCTCGTCAGTTTATTGGACAGTGCTTCTAGTTGCCATGTATAGGATGGATCATTCGTCAGTTTATTGGACAGTGCTTCTAATTGCCGTGTATAGGATGGATCATTCGTCAGTTCATTGAACAGAGCTTTAGTTGCGGTTTATAGGATGGATCGCTCGTCAGTTTATTGGACAGTGCTTCTAGTTGCCGTGTATAGGATGGATCGCTCGTTAGTTTATTGGACAGTGCTTCTAGTTGCCGTGTATAGGATGGATCGCTCGTCAGTTTATTGGACAGTGCTTCTAGATGCCGTGCTTTAGGATGGATCGCTCGTCAGTTTATTGGACAGTACTTCTAGTTGCCGTGTATAGGATCGATCGATCGTCAGTTTATTGGACAGTGCTTCTAGTTGCCGTGTATAGGATGGATCACTCGTTAGTTTATTGGACAGTGCTTCTTGATGCTGTGTATAGGAAGGATCTCTCGTTAGTTTATTGGACAGTGCTTCTAATTGCCTTGTATAGGATGGATCATTCGTCAGTTAATTGGACAGTGCTTCTAGTTGCCGTGTATAGGATGGATCGATCGTCAGTTTATTGGACAGTGCTTCTTGTTGCCGTGTATAGGATCGATCACTCGTTAGTTTATTGGACAGTGCTTCTAGTTGCCGTATATGGGATGGATCGCTCGTCAGTTTATTGGACAGTGTTTCTAGTTGCCGTGTATAGGATGGATCGCTCGTCAGTGTATTTTACAGTGCTTCGAGTTGCCGTGTATAGGATGGACCGCTCGTTCGTTTATTGGACAGTGCTTTAGTTGCGGTTTATAGGGTGGATCGCTCGTCAGTTTATTGGACAGTGCTTCTAGTTGCCGTGTATAGGATGGATCGCTCGACAGTTTATTGGATAGTGCTTCTAGTTGCCGTGTATAGGATGGATCGCTCGTCAGTTTATTGGACAGTGCTTCTAGTTGCCGTGTATAGGATGGATCATTCGTCAGTTTATTGGACAGTGCTTCTAATTGCCGTATATAGGATGGATCGCTCGTCAGTTTATTGGACAGTGCTTCTAGTTGCCGTGATTTAGGATGGATCGCTCGTCAGTTTATTGGACAGTGCTTTAGTTGCGGTTTATAGGATGGATCGCTCGTCAGTTTATTGGACAGTGCTTCTAGTTGCCGTGTATAGGATGGATCGCTCGTCAGTTTATTGGATTGTGCTTTAGTTGCGGTTTATAGGATGGATCGCTCGTCAGTTTATTGGACAGTGCTTCTAGTTGCCGTGTATAGGATGGATCGCTCGTCAGTTTATTGGACAGTGCTTCTAGTTTCCGTGTATAGGATGGATCGCTCGGCAGTTTATTGGACAGAGCTTCTAGTTGCCGTGCTTTAGGATGGCTCGCTCGTCAGTTTATTGGATAGTGCTTCTAGTTGCCGTGTGTAGGATCGATCGCTCGTCAGTTTATTGGACAGTACTTCTAGTTGCCGTGTATAGGATGGATCGCTCGTCAGTTTATTGGACAGTGCTTCTAGTTGCCGTGTATAGGATGGATCGCTCGTCAGTTTATTGGACAGTGCTTCTAGTTGCCGTGCTTTAGGATGGATCGCTCGTCAGTTTATTGGACAGTGCTTCTAGTTGCCGTGCTTTAGGATGGATCGCTCGTCAGTTTATTGGACAGTGCTTCTAGTTGCCGTGTATAGGATGGATCACTCGTTAGTTTATTGGACAGTGCTTCTAGTTGCCGTATATGGGATGGATCGCTCGTCAGTTTATTGGACAGTGTTTCTAGTTGCCGTGTAGAGGATGGATCGCTCGTCAGTGTATTTTACAGTGCTTCTAGTTGCCGTGTATAGGATGGATTGCTCGTCAGTTTATTGGACAGTGCTTCTAGTTGCCGTGTATAGGATGGATCATTCATCAGTTTATTGGACAGTGCTTCTAATTGCCGTGTATAGGATGGATCGCTCGTCAGTTTATTGGACAGTGCTTCTAGTTGCCGTGTATAGGGTGAATCGCTCGTCATTGTATTTTACAGTGTTTCTAGTTGCCGTGTATAGGATGGACCGCTCGTCAGTTTATTGGACAGTGCTTCTAGTTCTGGTTTTTTAGGATGAATTGCTCTTCAGTTTATTGGACAATGCTTTGAGTTGCCGTGCATAGGTTGGATCACTCCTCAGTTTATTGGACAGTGCTTCGAGATGCCGTGTATAGGATGGATCTCTCGTCAGTTTATTGGACAGTTCTTCTAGTTGCCGTGTATAGGGTTGGTCGCTCATTAGTTTATTGGATAGTGCTTATTGTTGCCGTGTATAGGAAGGATCGCTCGTCAGTTTATTGGACAGTGCTTATAGGTGCGGTGTATAGGATGGATCGCTCGTCAGTTTACTCGACAGTGCTACTAGTTGCCGTGTATAGGATGGATCGCTCGTCAGTTTAATGGACAGTGCTTCAAGTTGCCGTGTATCGGATGGATCGCTCGTCAGTTTATTGGACAGTACTTCTAGTTGCCGTGTATAGGTTGGATCACTCCTCAGTTTATTGGACAGGGCTTCGAGATGCCGTGTATAGGATCGATCTCTCATCAGTGTATTGGACAGTTCTTCTAGTTGCCGTATATAGGGTTGGTCGCTCATTAGTTTATTGGACAGTGCTTCTTTTTGCCGTGTATATGATGGATCGCTCGTCAGTTTATTGGACAATGCTTCTGGTTGCGGTGTATAGGATGGATCGCTCGTCAGTTTATTGGACACTGCTTGTAGTTGCCGTGTACAGTATGGATCATTCGTCAGTTTATTGGACAGTGCTTCTAATTGCCGTGTATAGGATGGATCATTCGTCAGTTCATTGAACAGTGCTTTAGTTGCGGTTTATAGGATGGATCGCTCGTCAGTTTATTGGACAGTGCTTCTAGTTGCCGTGTATAGGATGGATCGCTCGTCAGTTTATTGGAAAGTGCTTCTAGTTGCCGTGTATAGGATGGATCGCTCGTCAGTTTATTGGACAGAGCTTCTAGTTGCCGTGCTTTAGGATGGATCGCTCATCAGTTTATTGGATAGTGCTTCTATTTGCCGTGTGTAGGATCGATCGCTTGTCAGTTTATTGGCCAGTACTTCTAGTTGCCGTGTATAGGATCGATCGCACGTCAGTTTATTGGACACTGCTTCTAGTTGCCGTATATAGGGTTGATCGCTCATCAGTTTATTGGACAGTGCTTCTTGATGCTGTGTATAGGAAGGATCGCTCGTTAGTTTATTGGACAGTGCTTCTAATTGCCTTGTATAGGATGGATCATTCGTCAGTTTATTGGACAGTGCTTCTAGTTGCCGTGTATAGGATGGATCGATCGTCAGTTTATTGGACAGTGCTTCTAGTTGCCGTGTATAGGATGGATCGCTCGTCAGTTTATTGGACAGTACTTCTAGTTGCCGTGTATAGGATCGATCGCTCGTCAGTTTATTGGACACTGCTTCTAGTTGCCGTGTATAGGGTTGATCGCTCATCAGTTTATTGGACAGTGCTTCTTGATGCTGTGTATAGGATGGACCGCTCGTATGTGTATTGGACAGTGCTTCTAGTTCCGGTTTATAGGATGATTTGCTCGTCAGTTTATTGGACAATGCTTTGATTTGCCGTGTATAGGTTGGATCACTCCTCAGTTTATTGGACAGTGCTTCTTGTTGCCGTGCATATGATGGATCGCTCGTCAGTTTATTGGACAATGCTTTAGTTGCGGTTTATAGGATGGATCGCTCGTCAGTTTATTGGACAGTGCTACTAGTTGCCGTGTATAGGATGGATCACTCGTTAGTTTATTGGACAGTGCTTTAGTTGCGGTTTATAGGATGAATCGCTCGTCAGTTTATTGGACAATGCTTCTGGTTGCGGTGTATAGGATGGATCGCTCGTCAGTTTATTGGACAGTGCTTCTAGTTGCCGTGTACAGTATGGATCATTCGTCAGTTTATTGGACAGTGCTTCTAATTGTCGTGTATAGGATGGATCATTCGTCAGTTCATTGAACAGTGCTTTAGTTGCGGTTTATAGGATGGATCGCTCGTCAGTTTATTGGACAGTGCTTCTAGTTGCCGTGTATAGGATTTATCGCTCGTCAGTTTATTGGACAGTGCTTCTAGTTGCCGTGTATAGGATGGATCGCTCGTCAGTTTATTGGACAGAGCTTCTATTTGCCGTGCTTTAGGATGGATCGCTCGTCAGTTTATTGGATAGTGCTTCTAGTTGCCGTGTGTAGGATAGATCGCTTGTCAGTTTATTGGCCAGTAGTTCTAGTTGCCGTGTATAGGATCGATCGCACGTCAGTTTATTGGACACTGCTTCTAGTTGCCGTGTATAGGGTTGATCGCTCATCAGTTTATTGGACAGTGCTTCTTGATGCTGTGTATAGGAAGGATCAATCGTCAGTTTATTGGACAGTGCTTCTAGTTGCCGTGTATAGGATGGATCGATCGTCAGTTTATTGGACAGTGCTTCTACTTGCCGTGTATAGGATGGATCGCTCGTCAGTTTATTGGACAGTACTTCTAGTTGCCGTGTATAGGATCGATCGCTCGTCAGTTTATTGGACACTGCTTCTAGTTGCCGTGTATAGGGTTGATCGCTCATCAGTTTATTGGACAGTGCTTCTTGATGCTGTGTATAGGATGGACCGCTCGTAAGTGTATTGGACAGTGCTTCTAGTTCCGGTTTATAGGATGATTTGCTCGTCAGTTTATTGGACAATGCTTTGATTTGCCGTGTATAGGTTGGATCACTCCTCAGTTTATTGGACAGTGCTTCTTGTTGCCGTGCATATGATGGATCGCTCGTCAGTTTATTGGACAATGCTTTAGTTGCGGTTTATAGGATGGATCGCTCGTCAGTTTATTGGACAGTGCTACTAGTTGCCGTGTATAGGATGGATCACTCGTTAGTTTATTGGACAGTACTTTAGTTGCGGTTTATAGGATGAATCGCTCGTCAGTTTATTGGACAATGCTTCTGGTTGCGGTGTATAGGATGGATCGCTCGTCAGTTTATTGGACAGTGCTTCTAGTTGCCGTGTACAGTATGGATCATTCGTCAGTTTATTGGACAGTGCTTCTAATTGTCGTGTATAGGATGGATCATTCGTCAGTTCATTGAACAGTGCTTTAGTTGCGGTTTATAGGATGGATCGCTCGTCAGTTTATTGGACAGTGCTTCTAGTTGCCGTGTATAGGATGGATCGCTCGTCAGTTTATTGGACAGTGCTTCTAGTTGCCGTGTATAGGGTGGATCGCTCGTCAGTTTATTGGACAGAGCTTCTATTTGCCGTGCTTTAGGATGGATCGCTCGTCAGTTTATTGGATAGTGCTTCTAGTTGCCGTGTGTAGGATCGATCGCTTGTCAGTTTATTGGCCAGTAGTTCTAGTTGCCGTGTATAGGATCGATCGCACGTCAGTTTATTGGACACTGCTTCTAGTTGCCGTGTATAGGGTTGATCGCTCATCAGTTTATTGGATAGTGCTTCTTGATGCTGTGTATAGGAAGGATCATTCGTCAGTTTATTGGACAGTGCTTCTAGTTGCCGTGTATAGGATGGATCGATCGTCAGTTTATTGGACAGTGCTTCTACTTGCCGTGAAAAGGATGGATCGCTCGTCAGTTTATTGGACAGTACTTCTAGTTGTCGTGTATAGGATCGATCGCTCGTCAGTTTATTGGACACTGCTTCTAGTTGCCGTGTATAGGGTTGATCGCTCATCAGTTTATTGGACAGTGCTTCTTGATGCTGTGTATAGGATGGACCGCTCGTAAGTGTATTGGACAGTGCTTCTAGTTCCGGTTTATAGGATGATTTGCTCGTCAGTTTATTGGACAATGCTTTGATTTGCCGTGTATAGGTTGGATCACTCCTCAGTTTATTGGACAGTGCTTCTTGTTGCCGTGCATATGATGGATCGCTCGTCAGTTTATTGGACAATGCTTTAGTTGCGGTTTATAGGATGGATCGCTCGTCAGTTTATTGGACAGTGCTACTAGTTGCCATGTATAGGATGGATCACTCGTTAGTTTATTGGACAGTGCTTTAGTTGCGGTTTATAGGATGAATCGCTCGTCAGTTTATTTGACAATGCTTCTGGTTGCGGTGCATAGGATGGATCGCTCGTCAGTTTATTGGACAGTGCTTCTAGTTGCCGTGTACAGTATGGATCATTCGTCAGTTTATTGGACAGTGCTTCTAATTGTCGTGTATAGGATGGATCATTCGTCAGTTCATTGAACAGTGCTTTAGTTGCGGTTTATAGGATGGATCGCTCGTCAGTTTATTGGACAGTGCTTCTAGTTGCCGTGTATAGGATGGATCGCTCGTCAGTTTATTGGACAGTGCTTCTACTTGCCCTGTATAGGATGGATCGCTCGTCAGTTTATTGGACAGTACTTCTAGTTGCCGTGTATAGGATCGATCGCTCGTCAGTTTATTGGACACTGCTTCTAGTTGCCGTGTATAGGGTTGATCGCTCATCAGTTTATTGGACAGTGCTTCTTGTTGCCGTGCATATGATGGATCGCTCGTCAGTTTATTGGACAATGCTTTAGTTGCGGTTTATAGGATGGATCGCTCGTCAGTTTATTGGACAGTGCTTCTAGTTGCCGTGTATAGGATGGATCGCTCGTCAGTTTATTGGACAGTGCTTCTAGTTGCCGTGTATAGGATGGATCGCTCGTCAGTTTATTGGACAGAGCTTCTATTTGCCGTGCTTTAGGATGGATCGCTCGTCAGTTTATTGGATAGTGCTTCTAGTTGCCGTGTGTAGGATCGATCGCTTGTCAGTTTACTGGCCAGTAGTTCTAGTTGCCGTGTATAGGATCGATCGCACGTCAGTTTATTGGACACTGCTTCTAGTTGCCGTGTATAGGGTTGATCGCTCATCAGTTTATTGGACAGTGCTTCTTGATGCTGTGTATAGGAAGGATCATTCGTCAGTTTATTGGACAGTGCTTCTAGTTGCCGTGTATAGGATGGATCGATCGTCAGTTTATTGGACAGTGCTTCTACTTGCCGTGTATAGGATGGATCACTCGTTAGTTTATTGGACAGTGCTTCTAGTTCCGGTTTATAGGATGGATCGCTCGTCAGTTTATTGGACAATGCTTTGAGTTGCCGTGTATAGGTTGGATCACTCCTCAGTTTATTTGACAGTGCTTCGAGATGCCGTGTATAGGGTGGATCTCTCGTCAGTTTATTGGACAGTTCTTCTAGTTGCCGTGTATAGGGTTGGTCGTTCATTAGTTTATTGGACAGTGCTTCCTGTTGCCGTGTATATGATGGATCGCTCGTCAGTTTATTGGACAATGCTTTAGTTGCGGTTTATAGGATGGATCGCTCGTCAGTTTATTGGACAGTGCTTCTAGTTGTCGTGTATAGGATGGATCACTCGTTAGTTTATTGGACAGTGCTTCTATTTGCCGTATATAGGATGGACCGCTCGTCAGTTTATTGGACAGTGCTTCTAGTTGCCGTGTATAGGATGGATCATTTGTCAGTTTATTGGACAGTGCTTCTAGTTGCCGTGAACAGGATGGATCGCTCGTCAGTTTATTGGACAGTGCTTCTAATTGCCGTGTATAGGATGGATCGCTCGTCAGATTATTGGACAGTGCTTCTAGTTGCCGTGCTTTAGGATGGTTCGCTCCTCAGTTTATTGGACAGTGCTTCTAGTTGCCGTGTATAGGATGGATCGCTCGTCAGTTTATTGGACAGTACTTCTAGTTGCCGTGTATAGGATCGATCGCTCGTCAGTTTATTGGACACTGCTTCTAGTTGCCGTGTATAGGGTTGATCGCTCATCAGTTTATTGGACAGTGCTTCTTGATGCTGTGTATAGGATGGACCGCTCGTAAGTGTATTGGACAGTGCTTCTAGTTCCTGTTTATAGGATGATTTGCTCGTCAGTTTATTGGACAATGCTTTGATTTGCCGTGTATAGGTTGGATCACTCCTCAGTTTATTGGACAGTGCTTCGAGATGCCGTGTATAGGATGGATCTCTTGTCAGTTTATTGGACAGTTCTTCTAGTTGCCGTGTATAGGGTTGGTCGCTCATTAGTTTATTGGACAGTGCTTCTTGTTGCCGTGCATATGATGGATCGCTCGTCAGTTTATTGGACAATGCTTTAGTTGCGGTTTATAGGATGGATCGCTCGTCAGTTTATTGGACAGTGCTACTAGTTGCCGTGTATAGGATGGATCACTCGTTAGTTTATTGGACAGTGCTTTAGTTGCGGTTTATAGGATGGATCGCTCGTCAGTTTATTGCACAGTGCTTCTAGTTGCCGTGTATAGGATGGATCTCTCGTCAGTTCATTGGACAGTGCTTCTAGTTGCCGTGTATAGGATGGATCGCTCATCAGTTTATTGGACAGTGTTTCTTGTTGCGGTTTATAGGATGAATTGCTCGTCAGTTTATTGGACAGTGCTTCTAGTTGCCGTGTATAGGTTGGATCACTCCTCAGTTTATTGGACAGTGCTTCGAGATGCCGTGTATAGGATCGATCTCTCGTCAGTGTATTGGACAGTTCTTCTAGTTGCCGTGTATAGGGTTGGTCGCTCATTAGTTTATTGGACAGTGCTTCTTGTTGCCGTGTATTTGATGGATCGTTCGTCAGTTTATTGGACAATGCTTCTTGTTGCCGTGTATAGGATGGATCGCTCGTCAGTTTATTGGACAGTGCTTTAGTTGCGGTTTATAGGATGGATCGCTCGTCAGTTTATTGGACAGTGCTTCTAGTTGCCGAGTATAGGATGGATCGCTCGTCAGTTTATTGGACAGTGCTTCTAGTTGCCGTGTATAGGATGGATCGCTCGTCAGTTTATTGGACAGTGCTTCTAGTTGACGTGCTTTAGGATGGATCGCTCGTCAGTTTATTGGACAGTGCTTCTAGTGGCCGTGCTTTAGGATGTATCTCTCGTCAGTTTATTGGACAGTGCTTCTAGTTGCCGTGCTTTAGGATGGAGCGCTCGTCCGTTTACTGGACAGTGTTTCTAGTTGCCGTGTATAGGGTTGATCGCTCGTCAGTTTATTGGACAGTGCTTCTAGTTGCCGTGAACAGGATGGATCGCTCGTCAGTTTATTGGACAGTGTTTCTAGTTGCCGTGTATAGGATGGATCGCTCGTCAGTTTATTGGACAGTACTTCTAGTTGCCGTGTATAGGATGGATCGCTCGTCAGTTTATTGGACAGTGCTTCTAGTTGTGGTTTATAGGATGAATTGCTCGTCAGTTTATTGGACAGTGCTTTGAGTTGCTGTGTATAGGATCGATCTCTCGTCAGTGTATTGGACAGTTCTTCTAGTTGCCGTGTATAGGGATGGTCGCTCATTAGTTTATTGGACAGTGCTTCTTGTTGCCGTGCATATGATGGATCGCTCGTCAGTTTATTGGACAATGCTTTAGTTGCGGTTTATAGGATGGATCGCTCGTCAGTTTATTGGACAGTGCTACTAGTTGCCGTGTATAGGATGGATCACTCGTTAGTTTATTGGACAGTGCTTTAGTTGCGGTTTATAGGATGGATCGCTCGTCAGTTTATTGCACAGTGCTTCTAGTTGCCGTGTATAGGATGGATCTCTCGTCAGTTCATTGGACAGTGCTTCTAGTTGCCGTGTATAGGATGGATCGCTCATCAGTTTATTGGACAGTGTTTCTAGTTGCGGTTTATAGGATGAATTGCTCGTCAGTTTATTGGACAGTGCTTCTAGTTGCCGTGTATAGGTTGGATCACTCCTCAGTTTATTGGACAGTGCTTCGAGATGCCGTGTATAGGATCGATCTCTCGTCAGTGTATTGGACAGTTCTTCTAGTTGCCGTGTATAGGGTTGGTCGCTCATTAGTTTATTGGACAGTGCTTCTTGTTGCCGTGTATTTGATGGATCGTTCGTCAGTTTATTGGACAATGCTTCTTGTTGCGGTGTATAGGATGGATCGCTCGTCAGTTTATTGGACAGTGCTTTAGTTGCGGTTTATAGGATGGATCGCTCGTCAGTTTATTGGACAGTGCTTCTAGTTGCCGAGTATAGGATGGATCGCTCGTCAGTTTATTGGAAAGTGCTTCTAGTTGCCGTGTATAGGATGGATCGCTCGTCAGTTTATTGGACAGTGCTTCTAGTTGACGTGCTTTAGGATGGATCGCTCGTCAGTTTATTGGACAGTGCTTCTAGTGGCCGTGCTTTAGGATGTATCTCTCGTCAGTTTATTGGACAGTGCTTCTAGTTGCCGTGCTTTAGGATGGAGCGCTCGTCAGTTTACTGGACAGTGTTTCTAGTTGCCGTGTATAGGGTTGATCGCTCGTCAGTTTATTGGACAGTGCTTCTAGTTGCCGTGAACAGGATGGATCGCTCGTCAGTTTATTGGACAGTGTTTCTAGTTGCCGTGTATAGGATGGATCGCTCGTCAGTTTACTCGACAGTGCTACTAGTTGCCGTGTATAGGATGGATCGCTCGTCAGTTTAATGGACAGTGCTTCTAGTTGCCGTGTATCGGATGGATCGCTCGTCAGTTTATTGGACAGTACTTCTAGTTGCCGTGTATAGGTTGGATCACTCCTCAGTTTATTGGACAGGGCTTCGAGATGCCGTGTATAGGATCGATCTCTCATCAGTGTATTGGACAGTTCTTCTAGTTGCCGTATATAGGGTTGGTCGCTCATTAGTTTATTGGACAGTGCTTCTTTTTGCCGTGTATATGATGGATCGCTCGTCAGTTTATTGGACAATGCTTCTGGTTGCGGTGTATAGGATGGATCGCTCGTCAGTTTATTGGACAGTGCTTGTAGTTGCCGTGTACAGTATGGATCATTCGTCAGTTTATTGGACAGTGCTTCTAATTGCCGTGTATAGGATGGATCATTCGTCAGTTCATTGAACAGTGCTTTAGTTGCGGTTTATAGGATGGATCGCTCGTCAGTTTATTGGACAGTGCTTCTAGTTGCCGTGTATAGGATGGATCGCTCGTCAGTTTATTGGAAAGTGCTTCTAGTTGCCGTGTATAGGATGGATCGCTCGTCAGTTTATTGGACAGAGCTTCTAGTTGCCGTGCTTTAGGATGGATCGCTCATCAGTTTATTGGATAGTGCTTCTATTTGCCGTGTGTAGGATCGATCGCTTGTCAGTTTATTGGCCAGTACTTCTAGTTGCCGTGTATAGGATCGATCGCACGTCAGTTTATTGGACACTGCTTCTAGTTGCCGTATATAGGGTTGATCGCTCATCAGTTTATTGGACAGTGCTTCTTGATGCTGTGTATAGGAAGGATCGCTCGTTAGTTTATTGGACAGTGCTTCTAATTGCCTTGTATAGGATGGATCATTCGTCAGTTTATTGGACAGTGCTTCTAGTTGCCGTGTATAGGATGGATCGATCGTCAGTTTATTGGACAGTGCTTCTAGTTGCCGTGTATAGGATGGATCGCTCGTCAGTTTATTGGACAGTACTTCTAGTTGCCGTGTATAGGATCGATCGCTCGTCAGTTTATTGGACACTGCTTCTAGTTGCCGTGTATAGGGTTGATCGCTCATCAGTTTATTGGACAGTGCTTCTTGATGCTGTGTATAGGATGGACCGCTCGTATGTGTATTGGACAGTGCTTCTAGTTCCGGTTTATAGGATGATTTGCTCGTCAGTTTATTGGACAATGCTTTGATTTGCCGTGTATAGGTTGGATCACTCCTCAGTTTATTGGACAGTGCTTCTTGTTGCCGTGCATATGATGGATCGCTCGTCAGTTTATTGGACAATGCTTTAGTTGCGGTTTATAGGATGGATCGCTCGTCAGTTTATTGGACAGTGCTACTAGTTGCCGTGTATAGGATGGATCACTCGTTAGTTTATTGGACAGTGCTTTAGTTGCGGTTTATAGGATGAATCGCTCGTCAGTTTATTGGACAATGCTTCTGGTTGCGGTGTATAGGATGGATCGCTCGTCAGTTTATTGGACAGTGCTTCTAGTTGCCGTGTACAGTATGGATCATTCGTCAGTTTATTGGACAGTGCTTCTAATTGTCGTGTATAGGATGGATCATTCGTCAGTTCATTGAACAGTGCTTTAGTTGCGGTTTATAGGATGGATCGCTCGTCAGTTTATTGGACAGTGCTTCTAGTTGCCGTGTATAGGATTTATCGCTCGTCAGTTTATTGGACAGTGCTTCTAGTTGCCGTGTATAGGATGGATCGCTCGTCAGTTTATTGGACAGAGCTTCTATTTGCCGTGCTTTAGGATGGATCGCTCGTCAGTTTATTGGACAGTGCTTCTAGTTGCCGTGTATAGGATGGATCGATCGTCAGTTTATTGGACAGTGCTTCTACTTGCCGTGTATAGGATGGATCGCTCGTCAGTTTATTGGACAGTACTTCTAGTTGCCGTGTATAGGATCGATCGCTCGTCAGTTTATTGGACACTGCTTCTAGTTGCCGTGTATAGGGTTGATCGCTCATCAGTTTATTGGACAGTGCTTCTTGATGCTGTGTATAGGATGGACCGCTCGTAAGTGTATTGGACAGTGCTTCTAGTTCCGGTTTATAGGATGATTTGCTCGTCAGTTTATTGGACAATGCTTTGATTTGCCGTGTATAGGTTGGATCACTCCTCAGTTTATTGGACAGTGCTTCTTGTTGCCGTGCATATGATGGATCGCTTGTCAGTTTATTGGACAATGCTTTAGTTGCGGTTTATAGGATGGATCGCTCGTCAGTTTATTGGACAGTGCTACTAGTTGCCGTGTATAGGATGGATCACTCGTTAGTTTATTGGACAGTACTTTAGTTGCGGTTTATAGGATGAATCGCTCGTCAGTTTATTGGACAATGCTTCTGGTTGCGGTGTATAGGATGGATCGCTCGTCAGTTTATTGGACAGTGCTTCTAGTTGCCGTGTACAGTATGGATCATTCGTCAGTTTATTGGACAGTGCTTCTAATTGTCGTGTATAGGATGGATCATTCGTCAGTTCATTGAACAGTGCTTTAGTTGCGGTTTATAGGATGGATCGCTCGTCAGTTTATTGGACAGTGCTTCTAGTTGCCGTGTATAGGATGGATCGCTCGTCAGTTTATTGGACAGTGCTTCTAGTTGCCGTGTATAGGATGGATCGCTCGTCAGTTTATTGGACAGAGCTTCTATTTGCCGTGCTTTAGGATGGATCGCTCGTCAGTTTATTGGATAGTGCTTCTAGTTGCCGTGTGTAGGATCGATCGCTTGTCAGTTTATTGGCCAGTAGTTCTAGTTGCCGTGTATAGGATCGATCGCACGTCAGTTTATTGGACACTGCTTCTAGTTGCCGTGTATAGGGTTGATCGCTCATCAGTTTATTGGATAGTGCTTCTTGATGCTGTGTATAGGAAGGATCATTCGTCAGTTTATTGGACAGTGCTTCTAGTTGCCGTGTATAGGATGGATCGATCGTCAGTTTATTGGACAGTGCTTCTACTTGCCGTGAAAAGGATGGATCGCTCGTCAGTTTATTGGACAGTACTTCTAGTTGCCGTGTATAGGATCGATCGCTCGTCAGTTTATTGGACACTGCTTCTAGTTGCCGTGTATAGGGTTGATCGCTCATCAGTTTATTGGACAGTGCTTCTTGATGCTGTGTATAGGATGGACCGCTCGTAAGTGTATTGGACAGTGCTTCTAGTTCCGGTTTATAGGATGATTTGCTCGTCAGTTTATTGGACAATGCTTTGATTTGCCGTGTATAGGTTGGATCACTCCTCAGTTTATTGGACAGTGCTTCTTGTTGCCGTGCATATGATGGATCGCTCGTCAGTTTATTGGACAATGCTTTAGTTGCTGTTTATAGGATGGATCGCTCGTCAGTTTATTGGACAGTGCTACTAGTTGCCGTGTATAGGATGGATCACTCGTTAGTTTATTGGACAGTGCTTTAGTTGCGGTTTATAGGATGAATCGCTCGTCAGTTTATTGGACAATGCTTCTGGTTGCGGTGCATAGGATGGATCGCTCGTCAGTTTATTGGACAGTGCTTCTAATTGTCGTGTATAGGATGGATCATTCGTCAGTTCATTGAACAGTGCTTTAGTTGCGGTTTATAGGATGGATCGCTCGTCAGTTTATTGGACAGTGCTTCTAGTTGCCGTGTATAGGATGGATCGCTCGTCAGTTTATTGGACAGTGCTTCTACTTGCCCTGTATAGGATGGATCGCTCGTCAGTTTATTGGACAGTACTTCTAGTTGCCGTGTATAGGATCGATCGCTCGTCAGTTTATTGGACACTGCTTCTAGTTGCCGTGTATAGGGTTGATCGCTCATCAGTTTATTGGACAGTGCTTCTTGTTGCCGTGCATATGATGGATCGCTCGTCAGTTTATTGGACAATGCTTTAGTTGCGGTTTATAGGATGGATCGCTCGTCAGTTTATTGGACAGTGCTTCTAGTTGCCGTGTATAGGATGGATCGCTCGTCAGTTTATTGGACAGTGCTTCTAGTTGCCGTGTATAGGATGGATCGCTCGTCAGTTTATTGGACAGAGCTTCTATTTGCCGTGCTTTAGGATGGATCGCTCGTCAGTTTATTGGATAGTGCTTCTAGTTGCCGTGTGTAGGATCGATCGCTTGTCAGTTTATTGGCCAGTAGTTCTAGTTGCCGTGTATAGGATCGATCGCACGTCAGTTTATTGGACACTGCTTCTAGTTGCCGTGTATAGGGTTGATCGCTCATCAGTTTATTGGACAGTGCTTCTTGATGCTGTGTATAGGAAGGATCATTCGTCAGTTTATTGGACAGTGCTTCTAGTTGCCGTGTATAGGATGGATCGATCGTCAGTTTATTGGACAGTGCTTCTACTTGCCGTGTATAGGATGGATCACTCGTTAGTTTATTGGACAGTGCTTCTAGTTCCGGTTTATAGGATGGATCGCTCGTCAGTTTATTGGACAATGCTTTGAGTTGCCGTGTATAGGTTGGATCACTCCTCAGTTTATTTGACAGTGCTTCGAGATGCCGTGTATAGGGTGGATCTCTCGTCAGTTTATTGGACAGTTCTTCTAGTTGCCGTGTATAGGGTTGGTCGTTCATTAGTTTATTGGACAGTGCTTCCTGTTGCCGTGTATATGATGGATCGCTCGTCAGTTTATTGGACAATGCTTTAGTTGCGGTTTATAGGATGGATCGCTCGTCAGTTTATTGGACAGTGCTTCTAGTTGCCGTGTATAGGATGGATCACTCGTTAGTTTATTGGACAGTGCTTCTATTTGCCGTATATAGGATGGACCGCTCGTCAGTTTATTGGACAGTGCTTCTAGTTGCCGTGTATAGGATGGATCACTCGTTAGTTTATTGGACAGTGCTTCTATTTGCCGTATATAGGATGGACCGCTCGTCAGTTTATTGGACAGTGCTTCTAGTTGCCGTGTATAGGATGGATCATTTGTCAGTTTATTGGACAGTGCTTCTAGTTGTCGTGTATAGGATGGATCACTCGTTAGTTTATTGGACAGTGCTTCTATTTGCCGTATATAGGATGGACCGCTCGTCAGTTTATTGGACAGTGCTTCTAGTTGCCGTGTATAGGATGGATCGCTCGTCAGTTTATTGGACAGTGCTTCTAGTTGTCGTGTATAGGATGGATCACTCGTTAGTTTATTGGACAGTGCTTCTATTTGCCGTATATAGGATGGACCGCTCGTCAGTTTATTGGACAGTGCTTCTAGTTGCCGTGTATAGGATGGATCATTTGTCAGTTTATTGGACAGTGCTTCTAGTTGCCGTGAACAGGATGGATCGCTCGTCAGTTTATTGGACAGTGCTTCTAATTGCCGTGTATAGGATGGATCGCTCGTCAGATTATTGGACAGTGCTTCTTGTTGCCGTGCTTTAGGATGGTTCGCTCCTCAGTTTATTGGACAGTGCTTCTAGTTGCCGTGTATAGGATGGATCGCTCGTCAGTTTATTGGACAGTACTTCTAGTTGCCGTGTATAGGATCGATCGCTCGTCAGTTTATTGGACACTGCTTCTAGTTGCCGTGTATAGGGTTGATCGCTCATCAGTTTATTGGACAGTGCTTCTTGATGCTGTGTATAGGATGGACCGCTCGTAAGTGTATTGGACAGTGCTTCTAGTTCCTGTTTATAGGATGATTTGCTCGTCAGTTTATTGGACAATGCTTTGATTTGCCGTGTATAGGTTGGATCACTCCTCAGTTTATTGGACAGTGCTTCGAGATGCCGTGTATAGGATGGATCTCTTGTCAGTTTATTGGACAGTTCTTCTAGTTGCCGTGTATAGGGTTGGTCGCTCATTAGTTTATTGGACAGTGCTTCTTGTTGCCGTGCATATGATGGATCGCTCGTCAGTTTATTGGACAATGCTTTAGTTGCGGTTTATAGGATGGATCGCTCGTCAGTTTATTGGACAGTGCTACTAGTTGCCGTGTATAGGATGGATCACTCGTTAGTTTATTGGACAGTGCTTTAGTTGCGGTTTATAGGATGGATCGCTCGTCAGTTTATTGCACAGTGCTTCTAGTTGCCGTGTATAGGATGGATCTCTCGTCAGTTCATTGGACAGTGCTTCTAGTTGCCGTGTATAGGATGGATCGCTCATCAGTTTATTGGACAGTGTTTCTTGTTGCGGTTTATAGGATGAATTGCTCGTCAGTTTATTGGACAGTGCTTCTAGTTGCCGTGTATAGGTTGGATCACTCCTCAGTTTATTGGACAGTGCTTCGAGATGCCGTGTATAGGATCGATCTCTCGTCAGTGTATTGGACAGTTCTTCTAGTTGCCGTGTATAGGGTTGGTCGCTCATTAGTTTATTGGACAGTGCTTCTTGTTGCCGTGTATTTGATGGATCGTTCGTCAGTTTATTGGACAATGCTTCTTGTTGCGGTGTATAGGATGGATCGCTCGTCAGTTTATTGGACAGTGCTTTAGTTGCGGTTTATAGGATGGATCGCTCGTCAGTTTATTGGACAGTGCTTCTAGTTGCCGAGTATAGGATGGTTCGCTCGTCAGTTTATTGGACAGTGCTTCTAGTTGCCGTGTATAGGATGGATCGCTCGTCAGTTTATTGGACAGTGCTTCTAGTTGACGTGCTTTAGGATGGATCGCTCGTCAGTTTATTGGACAGTGCTTCTAGTGGCCGTGCTTTAGGATGTATCTCTCGTCAGTTTATTGGACAGTGCTTCTAGTTGCCGTGCTTTAGGATGGAGCGCTCGTCCGTTTACTGGACAGTGTTTCTAGTTGCCGTGTATAGGGTTGATCGCTCGTCAGTTTATTGGACAGTGCTTCTAGTTGCCGTGAACAGGATGGATCGCTCGTCAGTTTATTGGACAGTGTTTCTAGTTGCCGTGTATAGGATGGATCGCTCGTCAGTTTATTGGACAGTACTTCTAGTTGCCGTGTATAGGATGGATCGCTCGTCAGTTTATTGGACAGTGCTTCTAGTTGTGGTTTATAGGATGAATTGCTCGTCAGTTTATTGGACAGTGCTTTGAGTTGCTGTGTATAGGATCGATCTCTCGTCAGTGTATTGGACAGTTCTTCTAGTTGCCGTGTATAGGGTTGGTCGCTCATTAGTTTATTGGACAGTGCTTCTTGTTGCCGTGCATATGATGGATCGCTCGTCAGTTTATTGGACAATGCTTTAGTTGCGGTTTATAGGATGGATCGCTCGTCAGTTTATTGGACAGTGCTACTAGTTGCCGTGTATAGGATGGATCACTCGTTAGTTTATTGGACAGTGCTTTAGTTGCGGTTTATAGGATGGATCGCTCGTCAGTTTATTGCACAGTGCTTCTAGTTGCCGTGTATAGGATGGATCTCTCGTCAGTTCATTGGACAGTGCTTCTCATTGCCGTGTATAGGATGGATCGCTCATCAGTTTATTGGACAGTGTTTCTAGTTGCGGTTTATAGGATGAATTGCTCGTCAGTTTATTGGACAGTGCTTCTAGTTGCCGTGTATAGGTTGGATCACTCCTCAGTTTATTGGACAGTGCTTCGAGATGCCGTGTATAGGATCGATCTCTCGTCAGTGTATTGGACAGTTCTTCTAGTTGCCGTGTATAGGGTTGGTCGCTCATTAGTTTATTGGACAGTGCTTCTTGTTGCCGTGTATTTGATGGATCGTTCGTCAGTTTATTGGACAATGCTTCTTGTTGCGGTGTATAGGATGGATCGCTCGTCAGTTTATTGGACAGTGCTTTAGTTGCGGTTTATAGGATGGATCGCTCGTCAGTTTATTGGACAGTGCTTCTAGTTGCCGAGTATAGGATGGATCGCTCGTCAGTTTATTGGAAAGTGCTTCTAGTTGCCGTGTATAGGATGGATCGCTCGTCAGTTTATTGGACAGTGCTTCTAGTTGACGTGCTTTAGGATGGATCGCTCGTCAGTTTATTGGACAGTGCTTCTAGTGGCCGTGCTTTAGGATGTATCTCTCGTCAGTTTATTGGACAGTGCTTCTAGTTGCCGTGCTTTAGGATGGAGCGTTCGTCAGTTTACTGGACAGTGTTTCTAGTTGCCGTGTATAGGGTTGATCGCTCGTCAGTTTATTGGACAGTGCTTCTAGTTGCCGTGAACAGGATGGATCGCTCGTCAGTTTATTGGACAGTGTTTCTAGTTGCCGTGTATAGGATGGATCGCTCGTCAGTTTATTGGACAGTACTTCTAGTTGCCGTGTATAGGATGGATCGCTCGTCAGTTTATTGGACAGTGCTTCTAGTTGCGGTTTATAGGATGAATTGCTCGTCAGTTTATTGGACAGTGCTTTGAGTTGCTGTGTATAGGATCGATCTCTCGTCAGTGTATTGGACAGTTCTTCTAGTTGCCGTGTATAGGGTTGGTCGCTCATTAGTTTATTGGACAGTGCTTCTTGTTGCCGTGCATATGATGGATCGCTCGTCAGTTTATTGGACAATGCTTTAGTTGCGGTTTATAGGATGGATCGCTCGTCAGTTT
This sequence comes from Hemitrygon akajei, assembly GCF_048418815.1. NCBI lineage: Eukaryota > Metazoa > Chordata > Chondrichthyes > Myliobatiformes > Dasyatidae > Hemitrygon > Hemitrygon akajei. The sequence continues at coordinate 9,623,201 of NC_133143.1, read as the reverse complement.
ATTGGACAGTGCTACTAGTTGCCGTGTATAGGATGGATCACTCGTTAGTTTATTGGACAGTGCTTTAGTTGCGGTTTATAGGATGGATCGCTCGTCAGTATATTGCACAGTGCTTCTAGTTGACGTGTATAGGATGGATCTCTCGTCAGTTCATTGGACAGTGCTTCTAGTTGCCGTGTATAGGATGGATCGCTCATCAGTTTATTGGACAGTGTTTCTAGTTGCGGTTTATAGGATGAATTGCTCGTCAGTTTATTGGACAGTGCTTCTAGTTGCCGTGTATAGGTTGGATCACTCCTCAGTTTATTGGACAGTGCTTCGAGATGCCGTGTATAGGATCGATCTCTCGTCAGTGTATTGGACAGTTCTTCTAGTTGCCGTGTATAGGGTTGGTCGCTCATTAGTTTATTGGACAGTGCTTCTTGTTGCCGTGTATTTGATGGATCGTTCGTCAGTTTATTGGACAATGCTTCTTGTTGCGGTGTATAGGATGGATCGCTCGTCAGTTTATTGGACAGTGCTTCTAGTTGCGGTTTATAGGATGGATCGCTCGTCAGTTTATTGGAAAGTGCTTCTAGTTGCCGAGTATAGGATGGATCGCTCGTCAGTTTATTGGACAGTGCTTCTAGTTGCCGTGTATAGGATGGATCGCTCGTCAGTTTATTGGACAGTGCTTCTAGTTGACGTGCTTTAGGATGGATCGCTCGTCAGTTTATTGGACAGTGCTTCTAGTGGCCGTGCTTTAGGATGTATCTCTCGTCAGTTTATTGGACAGTGCTTCTAGTTGCCGTGCTTTAGGATGGAGCGCTCGTCAGTTTACTGGACAGTGTTTCTAGTTGCCGTGTATAGGGTTGATCGCTCGTCAGTTTATTGGACAGTGCTTCTAGTTGCCGTGAACAGGATGGATCGCTCGTCAGTTTATTGGACAGTGTTTCTAGTTGCCGTGTATAGGATGGATCGCTCGTCAGTTTATTGGACAGTACTTCTAGTTGCCGTGTATAGGATGGATCGCTCGTCAGTTTATTGGACAGTGCTTCTAGTTGCGGTTTATAGGATGAATTGCTCGTCAGTTTATTGGACAGTGCTTTGAGTTGCTGTGTATAGGATCGATCTCTCGTCAGTGTATTGGACAGTTCTTCTAGTTGCCGTGTATAGGGTTGGTAGCTCATTAGTTTATTGGACAGTGCTTCTTGTTGCCGTGTGTATGATGGATCGCTCGTCAGTTTATTGGACAATGCTTCTGGTTGTGGTGTATAGGATGGATCGCTCGTCAGTTCATTGGACAGTGCTTCTAGTTGCTGTGTATAGGATGGATCTCTCGTCAGATTATTGGACAGTGCTTCTATTTGCCGTGTATAGGATGGATCGCTCGTCAGTTTATTGGATTGTGCTTTAGTTGCGGTTTATAGGATGGATCGCTCGTCAGTTTATTGGACAGTGCTTCTAGTTGCCATGTATAGGATGGATCATTCGTCAGTTTATTGGACAGTGCTTCTAATTGCCGTGTATAGGATGGATCATTCGTCAGTTCATTGAACAGTGCTTTAGTTGCGGTTTATAGGATGGATCGCTCGTCAGTTTATTGGACAGTGCTTCTAGTTGCCGTGTATAGGATGGATCGCTCGTCAGTTTATTGGACAGTGCTTCTAGTTGCTGTGTATAGGATGGATCGCTCGTCAGTGTATTTTACAGTGCTTCTAGTTGCCGTGTATAGGATGGACCGCTCGTCAGTTTATTGGACAGTGCTTCTAGTTCCGGTTTATAGGATGAATTGCTCGTCAGTTTATTGGACAATGCTTTGAGTTGACGTGTATAGGTTGGATCACTCCTCAGTTTATTGGACAGTGCTTCGAGATGCCGTGTATAGGATGGATCTCTCGTCAGTTTATTGGACAGTTCTTCTAGTTGCCGTGTATAGGGTTGGTCGCTCATTAGTTTATTGGACAGTGCTTCTTGTTGCCGTGTACATGATGGATCGCTCGTAAGTTTATTGGACAATGCTTTAGTTGCGGTTTATAGGATGGATCGCTCGTCAGTTTATTGGACAGTGCCTCTAGTTGCCGTGTATAGGATGGATCTCTCGTCAGTTTATTGGACAGTGCTTCTAGTTGCCGTGTATAGGATGGACCGCTCGTCAGTTTATTGGACAGTGCTTCTAGTTGCGGTTTATAGGATGAATTGCTCGTCAGTTTATTGGACAATGCTTTGAGTTGCCGTGTATAGGTTGGATCACTCCTCAGTTTATTGGACAGTGCTTCGAGATGCCGTGTATAGGATCGATCTCTCGTCAGTGTATTGGACAGTTCTTCTAGTTGCCGTGTATAGGGTTGGTCGCTCATTAGTTTATTGGACAGTGCTTCTTGTTGCCGTGTATTTGATGGATCGCTCGTCAGTTTATTGGACAGTGCTTTAGTTGCGGTTTATAGGATGGATCACTCGTCAGTTTATTGGTCAGTGCTTCTAGTTGCCGTGTATAGGATGGATCGCTCGTCAGTTTATTGGACAGTGCTTCTAGTTTCCGTGTATAGGATGGATCGCTCGTCAGTTTATTGGTCAGTGCTTCTAGTTGCCGTGTATGGGATGGATCGCTCGTCAGTTTATTGGACAGTGCTTCTAGTTGCCGTGTATAGGATGGATCATTCGTCAGTTTATTGGACAGTGCTTTAGTTGCGGTTTATGGGATGGATCGCTCGTCAGTTTATTGTACAGTGCTTCTAGTTGCCGTGTATAGGATGGATCGCTCGTCAGTTTATTGGACAGTGCTTCTAGTTGCCGTGTATAGGATGGATCGCTTGTCAGTTTATTGGACAGTGCTTCTAGTTGCCGTGCTTTAGGATAGATCGCTCGTCAGTTTATTAGACAGTGCTTCTAGTTGCCGTGATTTAGGATGGATCGCTCGTCAGTTTATTGGACAGTACTTCTAGTTGCCGTGTATAGGATCGATCGCTCGTCAGTTTATTGGACACTGCTTCTAGTTGCCGTGTATAGGGCTGATCGCTGATCAGTTTATTGGACAGTGCTTCTTGATGCTGTGTATAGGAAGGATCGCTCGTTAGTTTATTGGACAGTGCTTCTAATTGCCTTGTATAGGAAGGATCATTCGTCAGTTTATTGGACAGTGCTTCTAGTTGCCGTGTATTGGATGGATCGATCGTCAGTTTATTGGACAGTGCTTCTAGTTGCCGTGTATGGGATGGATCACTCGTTAGTTTATTGGACAGTGCTTCTAGTTGCCGTATATGGGATGGATCGCTCGTCAGTTTATTGGACAGTGTTTCTAGTTGCCGTGTATAGGATGGATCGCTCGTCAGTGTATTTTACAGTGCTTCGAGTTGCCGTGTATAGGATGGACCGCTCGTCAGTTTATTGGACAGTGCTTCTAGTTCCGGTTTATAGGATGAATTGCTCGTCAGTTTATTGGACAATGCTTTGAGTTGCCGTGTATAGGTTGGATCACTCCTCAGTTTATTGGACAGTGCTTCGAGATGCCGTGTATAGGATGGATCTCTCGTCAGTTTATTGGACAGTTCTTCTAGTTGCCGTGTACAGGGTTGGTCGATCATTAGTTTATTGGACAGTGCTTCTTGTTGCCGTGTATATGATGGATCGCTCGTCAGTTTATTGGACAATGCTTTAGTTGCGGTTTATAGGATGGATCGCTCGTCAGTTTATTGGACAGTGCTTCTCGTTGTCGTGTATACGATGGATCACTCGTTAGTTTATTGGACAGTGCTTTTAGTTGCCGTATATGGGATGGATCGCTCGTCAGTTTATTGGACAGTGCTTCTAGTTGCCGTGTATAGGATGGATCGCTCGTCAGTTTATTGGACAGTGCTTTTATTTGCGGTTTATAGGATGAATTGCTCGTCAGTTTATTGGACAATGCTTTGAGATGCCGTGTATAGGTTGGATCACTCCTCAGTTTATTGGACAGTGCTTCGAGATGCCGTGTATAGGATTGATCTCTCGTCAGTGTATTGGACAGTTCTTCATGTTGCCGTGTATAGGGTTGGTCGCTCATTAGTTTATTGGACAGTGCTTCTTGTTGCTGTGTATTGGATGGATCGCTCGTCAGTTTATTGGACAGTGCTTTAGTTGCGGTTTATAGGATGGATCGCTCGTCAGTTTATTGGTCAGTGCTTCTAGTTGCCGTGTATGGGATGTATCGCTCGTCAGTTTATTGGACAGTGCTTCTAGTTGCCGTGTATAGGATGGATCGCTCGTCAGTGTATTTTACAGTGCTTCTCGTTGCCGTGTATAGGATGGATCACTCGTTAGTTTATTGGACAGTGCTTCTAGTTGCCGTGTATAGGATGGACCGCTCGTCAGTTTATTGGACAGTGCTTCTAGTTCCGGTTTATAGGATGAATTGCTCGTCAGTTTATTGGACAGTGCTTCTAGTTGCCGTGTATAGGATGGATCGCTCGTCAGTTTATTGGACAGTGCTTCTAGTTGCTGTGTATAGGATGGATCGCTCGTCAGTGTATTTTACAGTGCTTCTAGTTGCCGTGTATAGGATGGACCGCTCGTCAGTTTATTGGACAGTGCTTCTAGTTCCGGTTTATAGGATGAATTGCTCGTCAGTTTATTGGACAATGCTTTGAGTTGCCGTGTATAGGTTGGATCACTCCTCAGTTTATTGGACAGTGCTTCGAGATGCCGTGTATAGGATGGATCTCTCGTCAGTTTATTGGACAGTTCTTCTAGTTGCCGTGTATAGGGTTGGTCGCTCATTAGTTTATTGGACAGTGCTTCTTGTTGCCGTGTACATGATGGATCGCTCGTAAGTTTATTGGACAATGCTTTAGTTGCGGTTTATAGGATGGATCGCTCGTCAGTTTATTGGACAGTGCCTCTAGTTGCCGTGTATAGGATGGATCTCTCGTCAGTTTATTGGACAGTGCTTCTAGTTGCCGTGTATAGGATGGACCGCTCGTCAGTTTATTGGACAGTGCTTCTAGTTGCGGTTTATAGGATGAATTGCTCGTCAGTTTATTGGACAATGCTTTGAGTTGCCGTGTATAGGTTGGATCACTCCTCAGTTTATTGGACAGTGCTTCGAGATTCCGTGTATAGGATCGATCTCTCGTCAGTGTATTGGACAGTTCTTCTAGTTGCCGTGTATAGGGTTGGTCGCTCATTAGTTTATTGGACAGTGCTTCTTGTTGCCGTGTATTTGATGGATCGCTCGTCAGTTTATTGGACAGTGCTTTAGTTGCGGTTTATAGGATGGATCACTCGTCAGTTTATTGGTCAGTGCTTCTAGTTGCCGTGTATAGGATGGATCGCTCGTCAGTTTATTGGACAGTGCTTCTAGTTTCCGTGTATAGGATGGATCGCTCGTCAGTTTATTGGTCAGTGCTTCTAGTTGCCGTGTATGGGATGGATCGCTCGTCAGTTTATTGGACAGTGCTTCTAGTTGCCGTGTATAGGATGGATCATTCGTCAGTTTATTGGACAGTGCTTTAGTTGCGGTTTATGGGATGGATCGCTCGTCAGTTTATTGGACAGTGCTTCTAGTTGCCGTGTATAGGATGGATCGCTCGTCAGTTTATTGGACAGTGCTTCTAGTTGCCGTGTATAGGATGGATCGCTTGTCAGTTTATTGGACAGTGCTTCTAGTTGCCGTGCTTTAGGATAGATCGCTCGTCAGTTTATTGGACAGTGCTTCTAGTTGCCGTGATTTAGGATGGATCGCTCGTCAGTTTATTGGACAGTACTTCTAGTTGCCGTGTATAGGATCGATCGCTCGTCAGTTTATTGGACACTGCTTCTAGTTGCCGTGTATAGGGCTGATCGCTGATCAGTTTATTGGACAGTGCTTCTTGATGCTGTGTATAGGAAGGATCGCTCGTTAGTTTATTGGACAGTGCTTCTAATTGCCTTGTATAGGAAGGATCATTCGTCAGTTTATTGGACAGTGCTTCTAGTTGCCTTGTATTGGATGGATCGATCGTCAGTTTATTGGACAGTGCTTCTAGTTGCCGTGTATGGGATGGATCACTCGTTAGTTTATTGGACAGTGCTTCTAGTTGCCGTATATGGGATGGATCGCTCGTCAGTTTATTGGACAGTGTTTCTAGTTGCCGTGTATAGGATGGATCGCTCGTCAGTGTATTTTACAGTGCTTCGAGTTGCCGTGTATAGGATGGACCGCTCGTCAGTTTATTGGACAGTGCTTCTAGTTCCGGTTTATAGGATGAATTGCTCGTCAGTTTATTGGACAATGCTTTGAGTTGCCGTGTATAGGTTGGATCACTCCTCAGTTTATTGGACAGTGCTTCGAGATGCCGTGTATAGGATGGATCTCTCGTCAGTTTATTGGACAGTTCTTCTAGTTGCCGTGTACAGGGTTGGTCGATCATTAGTTTATTGGACAGTGCTTCTTGTTGCCGTGTATATGATGGATCGCTCGTCAGTTTATTGGACAATGCTTTAGTTGCGGTTTATAGGATGGATCGCTCGTCAGTTTATTGGACAGTGCTTCTCGTTGTCGTGTATACGATGGATCACTCGTTAGTTTATTGGACAGTGCTTTTAGTTGCCGTATATGGGATGGATCGCTCGTCAGTTTATTGGACAGTGCTTCTAGTTGCCGTGTATAGGATGGATCGCTCGTCAGTTTATTGGACAGTGCTTTTATTTGCGGTTTATAGGATGAATTGCTCGTCAGTTTATTGGACAATGCTTTGAGATGCCGTGTATAGGTTGGATCACTCCTCAGTTTATTGGACAGTGCTTCGAGATGCCGTGTATAGGATTGATCTCTCGTCAGTGTATTGGACAGTTCTTCATGTTGCCGTGTATAGGGTTGGTCGCTCATTAGTTTATTGGACAGTGCTTCTTGTTGCTGTGTATTGGATGGATCGCTCGTCAGTTTATTGGACAGTGCTTTAGTTGCGGTTTATAGGATGGATCGCTCGTCAGTTTATTGGTCAGTGCTTCTAGTTGCCGTGTATGGGATGTATCGCTCGTCAGTTTATTGGACAGTGCTTCTAGTTGCCGTGTATAGGATGGATCGCTCGTCAGTGTATTTTACAGTGCTTCTCGTTGCCGTGTATAGGATGGATCACTCGTTAGTTTATTGGACAGTGCTTCTAGTTGCCGTGTATAGGATGGACCGCTCGTCAGTTTATTGGACAGTGCTTCTAGTTCCGGTTTATAGGATGAATTGCTCGTCAGTTTATTGGACAGTGCTTCTAGTTGCCGTGTATAGGATGGATCGCTCGTCAGTTTATTGGACAGTGCTTCTAGTTGCTGTGTATAGGATGGATCGCTCGTCAGTGTATTTTACAGTGCTTCTAGTTGCCGTGTATAGGATGGACCGCTCGTCAGTTTATTGGACAGTGCTTCTAGTTCCGGTTTATAGGATGAATTGCTCGTCAGTTTATTGGACAATGCTTTGAGTTGCCGTGTATAGGTTGGATCACTCCTCAGTTTATTGGACAGTGCTTCGAGATGCCGTGTATAGGATGGATCTCTCGTCAGTTTATTGGACAGTTCTTCTAGTTGCCGTGTATAGGGTTGGTCGCTCATTAGTTTATTGGACAGTGCTTCTTGTTGCCGTGTACATGATGGATCGCTCGTAAGTTTATTGGACAATGCTTTAGTTGCGGTTTATAGGATGGATCGCTCGTCAGTTTATTGGACAGTGCCTCTAGTTGCCGTGTATAGGATGGATCTCTCGTCAGTTTATTGGACAGTGCTTCTAGTTGCCGTGTATAGGATGGACCGCTCGTCAGTTTATTGGACAGTGCTTCTAGTTGCGGTTTATAGGATGAATTGCTCGTCAGTTTATTGGACAATGCTTTGAGTTGCCGTGTATAGGTTGGATCACTCCTCAGTTTATTGGACAGTGCTTCGAGATTCCGTGTATAGGATCGATCTCTCGTCAGTGTATTGGACAGTTCTTCTAGTTGCCGTGTATAGGGTTGGTCGCTCATTAGTTTATTGGACAGTGCTTCTTGTTGCCGTGTATTTGATGGATCGCTCGTCAGTTTATTGGACAGTGCTTTAGTTGCGGTTTATAGGATGGATCACTCGTCAGTTTATTGGTCAGTGCTTCTAGTTGCCGTGTATAGGATGGATCGCTCGTCAGTTTATTGGACAGTGCTTCTAGTTTCCGTGTATAGGATGGATCGCTCGTCAGTTTATTGGTCAGTGCTTCTAGTTGCCGTGTATGGGATGGATCGCTCGTCAGTTTATTGGACAGTGCTTCTAGTTGCCGTGTATAGGATGGATCATTCGTCAGTTTATTGGACAGTGCTTTAGTTGCGGTTTATGGGATGGATCGCTCGTCAGTTTATTGGACAGTGCTTCTAGTTGCCGTGTATAGGATGGATCGCTCGTCAGTTTATTGGACAGTGCTTCTAGTTGCCGTGTATAGGATGGATCGCTTGTCAGTTTATTGGACAGTGCTTCTAGTTGCCGTGCTTTAGGATAGATCGCTCGTCAGTTTATTGGACAGTGCTTCTAGTTGCCGTGATTTAGGATGGATCGCTCGTCAGTTTATTGGACAGTACTTCTAGTTGCCGTGTATAGGATCGATCGCTCGTCAGTTTATTGGACACTGCTTCTAGTTGCCGTGTATAGGGCTGATCGCTGATCAGTTTATTGGACAGTGCTTCTTGATGCTGTGTATAGGAAGGATCGCTCGTTAGTTTATTGGACAGTGCTTCTAATTGCCTTGTATAGGAAGGATCATTCGTCAGTTTATTGGACAGTGCTTCTAGTTGCCGTGTATTGGATGGATCGATCGTCAGTTTATTGGACAGTGCTTCTAGTTGCCGTGTATGGGATGGATCACTCGTTAGTTTATTGGACAGTGCTTCTAGTTGCCGTATATGGGATGGATCGCTCGTCAGTTTATTGGACAGTGTTTCTAGTTGCCGTGTATAGGATGGATCGCTCGTCAGTGTATTTTACAGTGCTTCGAGTTGCCGTGTATAGGATGGACCGCTCGTCAGTTTATTGGACAGTGCTTCTAGTTGCGGTTTATAGGATGAATTGCTCGTCAGTTTATTGGACAATGCTTTGAGTTGCCGTGTATAGGTTGGATCACTCCTCAGTTTATTGGACAGTGCTTCGAGATGCCGTGTATAGGATCGATCTCTCGTCAGTGTATTGGACAGTTCTTCTAGTTGCCGTGTATAGGGTTGGTCGCTCATTAGTTTATTGGACAGTGCTTCTTGTTGCCGTGTATTTGATGGATCGCTCGTCAGTTTATTGGACAGTGCTTTAGTTGCGGTTTATAGGATGGATCACTCGTCAGTTTATTGGTCAGTGCTTCTAGTTGCCGTGTATAGGATGGATCGCTCGTCAGTTTATTGGACAGTGCTTCTAGTTTCCGTGTATAGGATGGATCGCTCGTCAGTTTATTGGTCAGTGCTTCTAGTTGCCGTGTATGGGATGGATCGCTCGTCAGTTTATTGGACAGTGCTTCTAGTTGCCGTGTATAGGATGGATCATTCGTCAGTTTATTGGACAGTGCTTTAGTTGCGGTTTATGGGATGGATCGCTCGTCAGTTTATTGGACAGTGCTTCTAGTTGCCGTGTATAGGATGGATCGCTCGTCAGTTTATTGGACAGTGCTTCTAGTTGCCGTGTATAGGATGGATCGCTTGTCAGTTTATTGGACAGTGCTTCTAGTTGCCGTGCTTTAGGATAGATCGCTCGTCAGTTTATTAGACAGTGCTTCTAGTTGCCGTGATTTAGGATGGATCGCTCGTCAGTTTATTGGACAGTACTTCTAGTTGCCGTGTATAGGATCGATCGCTCGTCAGTTTATTGGACACTGCTTCTAGTTGCCGTGTATAGGGCTGATCGCTGATCAGTTTATTGGACAGTGCTTCTTGATGCTGTGTATAGGAAGGATCGCTCGTTAGTTTATTGGACAGTGCTTCTAATTGCCTTGTATAGGAAGGATCATTCGTCAGTTTATTGGACAGTGCTTCTAGTTGCCGTGTATTGGATGGATCGATCGTCAGTTTATTGGACAGTGCTTCTAGTTGCCGTGTATGGGATGGATCACTCGTTAGTTTATTGGACAGTGCTTCTAGTTGCCGTATATGGGATGGATCGCTCGTCAGTTTATTGGACAGTGTTTCTAGTTGCCGTGTATAGGATGGATCGCTCGTCAGTGTATTTTACAGTGCTTCGAGTTGCCGTGTATAGGATGGACCGCTCGTCAGTTTATTGGACAGTGCTTCTAGTTCCGGTTTATAGGATGAATTGCTCGTCAGTTTATTGGACAATGCTTTGAGTTGCCGTGTATAGGTTGGATCACTCCTCAGTTTATTGGACAGTGCTTCGAGATGCCGTGTATAGGATGGATCTCTCGTCAGTTTATTGGACAGTTCTTCTAGTTGCCGTGTACAGGGTTGGTCGATCATTAGTTTATTGGACAGTGCTTCTTGTTGCCGTGTATATGATGGATCGCTCGTCAGTTTATTGGACAATGCTTTAGTTGCGGTTTATAGGATGGATCGCTCGTCAGTTTATTGGACAGTGCTTCTCGTTGTCGTGTATAGGATGGATCACTCGTTAGTTTATTGGACAGTGCTTTTAGTTGCCGTATATGGGATGGATCGCTCGTCAGTTTATTGGACAGTGCTTCTAGTTGCCGTGTATAGGATGGATCGCTCGTCAGTTTATTGGACAGTGCTTTTATTTGCGGTTTATAGGATGAATTGCTCGTCAGTTTATTGGACAATGCTTTGAGATGCCGTGTATAGGTTGGATCACTCCTCAGTTTATTGGACAGTGCTTCGAGATGCCGTGTATAGGATTGATCTCTCGTCAGTGTATTGGACAGTTCTTCATGTTGCCGTGTATAGGGTTGGTCGCTCATTAGTTTATTGGACAGTGCTTCTTGTTGCTGTGTATTGGATGGATCGCTCGTCAGTTTATTGGACAGTGCTTTAGTTGCGGTTTATAGGATGGATCGCTCGTCAGTTTATTGGTCAGTGCTTCTAGTTGCCGTGTATGGGATGTATCGCTCGTCAGTTTATTGGACAGTGCTTCTAGTTGCCGTGTATAGGATGGATCGCTCGTCAGTGTATTTTACAGTGCTTCTCGTTGCCGTGTATAGGATGGATCACTCGTTAGTTTATTGGACAGTGCTTCTAGTTGCCGTGTATAGGATGGACCGCTCGTCAGTTTATTGGACAGTGCTTCTAGTTCCGGTTTATAGGATGAATTGCTCGTCAGTTTATTGGACAGTGCTTCTAGTTGCCGTGTATAGGATGGATCGCTCGTCAGTTTATTGGACAGTGCTTCTAGTTGCTGTGTATAGGATGGATCGCTCCTCAGTGTATTTTACAGTGCTTCTAGTTGCCGTGTATAGGATGGACCGCTCGTCAGTTTATTGGACAGTGCTTCTAGTTCCGGTTTATAGGATGAATTGCTCGTCAGTTTATTGGACAATGCTTTGAGTTGCCGTGTATAGGTTGGATCACTCCTCAGTTTATTGGACAGTGCTTCGAGATGCCGTGTATAGGATGGATCTCTCGTCAGTTTATTGGACAGTTCTTCTAGTTGCCGTGTATAGGGTTGGTCGCTCATTAGTTTATTGGACAGTGCTTCTTGTTGCCGTGTACATGATGGATCGCTCGTAAGTTTATTGGACAATGCTTTAGTTGCGGTTTATAGGATGGATCGCTCGTCAGTTTATTGGACAGTGCCTCTAGTTGCCGTGTATAGGATGGATCTCTCGTCAGTTTATTGGACAGTGCTTCTAGTTGCCGTGTATAGGATGGACCGCTCGTCAGTTTATTGGACAGTGCTTCTAGTTGCGGTTTATAGGATGAATTGCTCGTCAGTTTATTGGACAATGCTTTGAGTTGCCGTGTATAGGTTGGATCACTCCTCAGTTTATTGGACAGTGCTTCGAGATTCCGTGTATAGGATCGATCTCTCGTCAGTGTATTGGACAGTTCTTCTAGTTGCCGTGTATAGGGTTGGTCGCTCATTAGTTTATTGGACAGTGCTTCTTGTTGCCGTGTATTTGATGGATCGCTCGTCAGTTTATTGGACAGTGCTTTAGTTGCGGTTTATAGGATGGATCACTCGTCAGTTTATTGGTCAGTGCTTCTAGTTGCCGTGTATAGGATGGATCGCTCGTCAGTTTATTGGACAGTGCTTCTAGTTTCCGTGTATAGGATGGATCGCTCGTCAGTTTATTGGTCAGTGCTTCTAGTTGCCGTGTATGGGATGGATCGCTCGTCAGTTTATTGGACAGTGCTTCTAGTTGCCGTGTATAGGATGGATCATTCGTCAGTTTATTGGACAGTGCTTTAGTTGCGGTTTATGGGATGGATCGCTCGTCAGTTTATTGCACAGTGCTTCTAGTTGCCGTGTATAGGATGGATCGCTCGTCAGTTTATTGGACAGTGCTTCTAGTTGCCGTGTATAGGATGGATCGCTTGTCAGTTTATTGGACAGTGCATCTAGTTGCCGTGCTTTAGGATAGATCGCTCGTCAGTTTATTGGACAGTGCTTCTAGTTGCCGTGATTTAGGATGGATCGCTCGTCAGTTTATTGGACAGTACTTCTAGTTGCCGTGTATAGGATCGATCGCTCGTCAGTTTATTGGACACTGCTTCTAGTTGCCGTGTATAGGGCTGATCGCTGATCAGTTTATTGGACAGTGCTTCTTGATGCTGTGTATAGGAAGGATCGCTCGTTAGTTTATTGGACAGTGCTTCTAATTGCCTTGTATAGGAAGGATCATTCGTCAGTTTATTGGACAGTGCTTTAGTTGCCGTGTATAGGATGGATCGCTCGTCAGTTTATTGGACAGTGCTTTAGTTGCAGTTTATAGGATGGATCGCTCGTCAGTTTATTGGACAGTGCTTCTAGTTGCCGTGTATTGGATGGATCGATCGTCAGTTTATTGGACAGTGCTTCTAGTTGCCGTGTATGGGATGGATCACTCGTTAGTTTATTGGACAGTGCTTCTAGTTGCCGTATATGGGATGGATCGCTCGTCAGTTTATTGGACAGTGTTTCTAGTTGCCGTGTATAGGATGGATCGCTCGTCAGTGTATTTTACAGTGCTTCGAGTTGCCGTGTGTAGGATGGACCGCTCGTCAGTTTATTGGACAGTGCTTCTAGTTCCGGTTTATAGGATGAATTGCTCGTCAGTTTATTGGACAATGCTTTGAGTTGCCGTGTATAGGTTGGATCACTCCTCAGTTTATTGGACAGTGCTTCGAGATGCCGTGTATAGGATGGATCTCTCGTCAGTTTATTGGACAGTTCTTCTAGTTGCCGTGTACAGGGTTGGTCGATCATTAGTTTATTGGACAGTGCTTCTTGTTGCCGTGTATATGATGGATCGCTCGTCAGTTTATTGGACAATGCTTTAGTTGCGGTTTATAGGATGGATCGCTCGTCAGTTTATTGGACAGTGCTTCTCGTTGTCGTGTATAGGATGGATCACTCGTTAGTTTATTGGACAGTGCTTTTAGTTGCCGTATATGGGATGGATCGCTCGTCAGTTTATTGGACAGTGCTTCTAGTTGCCGTGTATAGGATGGATCGCTCGTCAGTTTATTGGACAGTGCTTTTATTTGCGGTTTATAGGATGAATTGCTCGTCAGTTTATTGGACAATGCTTTGAGATGCCGTGTATAGGTTGGATCACTCCTCAGTTTATTTTACAGTGCTTCTAGTTGCCGTGTATAGGATGGACCGCTCGTCAGTTTATTGGACAGTGCTTCTAGTTCCGGTTTATAGGATGAATTGCTCGTCAGTTTATTGGACAATGCTTTGAGTTGCCGTGTATAGGTTGGATCACTCCTCAGTTTATTGGACAGTGCTTCGAGATGCCGTGTATAGGATGGATCTCTCGTCAGTTTATTGGACAGTTCTTCTAGTTGCCGTGTATAGGGTTGGTCGCTCATTAGTTTATTGGACAGTGCTTCTTGTTGCTGTGTTTTTGATGGATCGCTCGTCAGTTTATTGGACAGTGCTTTAGTTGCGGTTTATAGGATGGATCGCTCGTCAGTTTATTGGTCAGTGCTTCTAGTTGCCGTGTATGGGATGTATCGCTCGTCAGTTTATTGGACAGTGCTTCTAGTTGCCGTGTATAGGATGGATCGCTCGTCAGTGTATTTTACAGTGCTTCTCGTTGCCGTGTATAGGATGGATCGCTCGTCAGTTTATTGGACAGTGCCTCTAGTTGCCGTGTATAGGATGGATCTCTCGTCAGTTTATTGGACAGTGCTTCTAGTTGCCGTGTATAGGATGGACCGCTCGTCAGTTTATTGGACAGTGCTTCTAGTTGCGGTTTATATAATGAATTGCTCGTCAGTTTATTGGACAATGCTTTGAGTTGCCGTGTATAGGTTGGATCACTCCTCAGTTTATTGGACAGTGCTTCGAGTTGCCGTGCTTTAGGATAGATCGCTCGTCAGTTTATTGGACAGTGCTTCTAGTTGCCGTGATTTAGGATGGATCGCTCGTCAGTTTATTGGACAGTACTTCTAGTTGCCGTGTATAGGATCGATCGCTCGTCAGTTTATTGGACACTGCTTCTAGTTGCCGTGTATAGGGCTGATCGCTGATCAGTTTATTGGACAGTGCTTCTTGATGCTGTGTATAGGAAGGATCGCTCGTTAGTTTATTGGACAGTGCTTCTAGTTGCCGTGTATTGGATGGATCGATCGTCAGTTTATTGGACAGTGCTTCTAGTTGCCGTGTATGGGATGGATCACTCGTTAGTTTATTGGACAGTGCTTCTAGTTGCCGTATATGGGATGGATCGCTCATCAGTTTATTGGACAGTGTTTCTAGTTGCCGTGTATAGGATGAATTGCTCGTCAGTTTATTGGACAATGCTTTGAGTTGCCGTGTACAGGTTGGATCACTCCTCAGTTTATTGGACAGTGCTTCGAGATGCCGTGTATAGGATGGATCTCTCGTCAGTTTATTGGACAGTTCTTCTAGTTGCCGTGTACAGGGTTGGTCGATCATTAGTTTATTGGACAGTGCTTCTTGTTGCCGTGTATATGATGGATCGCTCGTCAGTTTATTGGACAGTTCTTCTAGTTGCCGTGTACAGGGTTGGTCGATCATTAGTTTATTGGACAGTGCTTCTTGTTGCCGTGTATATGATGGATCGCTCGTCAGTTTATTGGACAATGCTTTAGTTGCGGTTTATAGGATGGATCGCTCGTCAGTTTATTGGACAGTGCTTCTCGTTGTCGTGTATAGGATGGATCACTCGTTAGTTTATTGGACAGTGCTTTTAGTTGCCGTATATGGGATGGATCGCTCGTCAGTTTATTGGACAGTGCTTCTAGTTGCCGTGTATAGGATGGATCGCTCGTCAGTTTATTGGACAGTGCTTTTATTTGCGGTTTATAGGATGAATTGCTCGTCAGTTTATTGGACAATGCTTTGAGATGCCGTGTATAGGTTGGATCACTCCTCAGTTTATTGGACAGTGCTTCGAGATGCCGTGTATAGGATTGATCTCTCGTCAGTGTATTGGACAGTTCTTCATGTTGCCGTGTATAGGGTTGGTCGCTCATTAGTTTATTGGACAGTGCTTCTTGTTGCTGTGTATTGGATGGATCGCTCGTCAGTTTATTGGACAGTGCTTTAGTTGCGGTTTATAGGATGGATCGCTCGTCAGTTTATTGGTCAGTGCTTCTAGTTGCCGTGTATGGGATGTATCGCTCGTCAGTTTATTGGACAGTGCTTCTAGTTGCCGTGTATAGGATGGATCGCTCGTCAGTGTATTTTACAGTGCTTCTCGTTGCCGTGTATAGGATGGATCACTCGTTAGTTTATTGGACAGTGCTTCTAGTTGCCGTGTATAGGATGGACCGCTCGTCAGTTTATTGGACAGTGCTTCTAGTTCCGGTTTATAGGATGAATTGCTCGTCAGTTTATTGGACAGTGCTTCTAGTTGCCGTGTATAGGATGGATCGCTCGTCAGTTTATTGGACAGTGCTTCTAGTTGCTGTGTATAGGATGGATCGCTCCTCAGTGTATTTTACAGTGCTTCTAGTTGCCGTGTATAGGATGGACCGCTCGTCAGTTTATTGGACAGTGCTTCTAGTTCCGGTTTATAGGATGAATTGCTCGTCAGTTTATTGGACAATGCTTTGAGTTGCCGTGTATAGGTTGGATCACTCCTCAGTTTATTGGACAGTGCTTCGAGATGCCGTGTATAGGATGGATCTCTCGTCAGTTTATTGGACAGTTCTTCTAGTTGCCGTGTATAGGGTTGGTCGCTCATTAGTTTATTGGACAGTGCTTCTTGTTGCCGTGTACATGATGGATCGCTCGTAAGTTTATTGGACAATGCTTTAGTTGCGGTTTATAGGATGGATCGCTCGTCAGTTTATTGGACAGTGCCTCTAGTTGCCGTGTATAGGATGGATCTCTCGTCAGTTTATTGGACAGTGCTTCTAGTTGCCGTGTATAGGATGGACCGCTCGTCAGTTTATTGGACAGTGCTTCTAGTTGCGGTTTATAGGATGAATTGCTCGTCAGTTTATTGGACAGTGCTTCTAGTTCCGGTTTATAGGATGAATTGCTCGTCAGTTTATTGGACAATGCTTTGAGTTGCCGTGTATAGGTTGGATCACTCCTCAGTTTATTGGACAGTGCTTCGAGATGCCGTGTATAGGATGGATCTCTCGTCAGTTTATTGGACAGTTCTTCTAGTTGCCGTGTATAGGGTTGGTCGCTCATTAGTTTATTGGACAGTGCTTCTTGTTGCTGTGTTTTTGATGGATCGCTCGTCAGTTTATTGGACAGTGCTTTAGTTGCGGTTTATAGGATGGATCGCTCGTCAGTTTATTGGTCAGTGCTTCTAGTTGCCGTGTATGGGATGTATCGCTCGTCAGTTTATTGGACAGTGCTTCTAGTTGCCGTGTATAGGATGGATCGCTCGTCAGTGTATTTTACAGTGCTTCTCGTTGCCGTGTATAGGATGGATCGCTCGTCAGTTTATTGGACAGTGCCTCTAGTTGCCGTGTATAGGATGGATCTCTCGTCAGTTTATTGGACAGTGCTTCTAGTTGCCGTGTATAGGATGGACCGCTCGTCAGTTTATTGGACAGTGCTTCTAGTTGCGGTTTATATAATGAATTGCTCGTCAGTTTATTGGACAATGCTTTGAGTTGCCGTGTATAGGTTGGATCACTCCTCAGTTTATTGGACAGTGCTTCGAGTTGCCGTGCTTTAGGATGGATCGCTCGTCAGTTTATTGGTCAGTGCTTCTAGTTGCCGTGTATGGGATGTATCGCTCGTCAGTTTATTGGACAGTGCTTCTAGTTGCCGTGTATAGGATGGATCGCTCGTCAGTGTATTTTACAGTGCTTCTCGTTGCCGTGTATAGGATGGATCACTCGTTAGTTTATTGGACAGTGCTTCTAGTTGCCGTGTATAGGATGGACCGCTCGTCAGTTTATTGGACAGTGCTTCTAGTTCCGGTTTATAGGATGAATTGCTCGTCAGTTTATTGGACAGTGCTTCTAGTTGCCGTGTATAGGATGGATCGCTCGTCAGTTTATTGGACAGTGCTTCTAGTTGCTGTGTATAGGATGGATCGCTCCTCAGTGTATTTTACAGTGCTTCTAGTTGCCGTGTATAGGATGGACCGCTCGTCAGTTTATTGGACAGTGCTTCTAGTTCCGGTTTATAGGATGAATTGCTCGTCAGTTTATTGGACAATGCTTTGAGTTGCCGTGTATAGGTTGGATCACTCCTCAGTTTATTGGACAGTGCTTCGAGATGCCGTGTATAGGATGGATCTCTCGTCAGTTTATTGGACAGTTCTTCTAGTTGCCGTGTATAGGGTTGGTCGCTCATTAGTTTATTGGACAGTGCTTCTTGTTGCCGTGTACATGATGGATCGCTCGTAAGTTTATTGGACAATGCTTTAGTTGCGGTTTATAGGATGGATCGCTCGTCAGTTTATTGGACAGTGCCTCTAGTTGCCGTGTATAGGATGGATCTCTCGTCAGTTTATTGGACAGTGCTTCTAGTTGCCGTGTATAGGATGGACCGCTCGTCAGTTTATTGGACAGTGCTTCTAGTTGCGGTTTATAGGATGAATTGCTCGTCAGTTTATTGGACAGTGCTTCTAGTTCCGGTTTATAGGATGAATTGCTCGTCAGTTTATTGGACAATGCTTTGAGTTGCCGTGTATAGGTTGGATCACTCCTCAGTTTATTGGACAGTGCTTCGAGATGCCGTGTATAGGATGGATCTCTCGTCAGTTTATTGGACAGTTCTTCTAGTTGCCGTGTATAGGGTTGGTCGCTCATTAGTTTATTGGACAGTGCTTCTTGTTGCTGTGTTTTTGATGGATCGCTCGTCAGTTTATTGGACAGTGCTTTAGTTGCGGTTTATAGGATGAATTGCTCGTCAGTTTATTGGACAATGCTTTGAGTTGCCGTGTATAGGTTGGATCACTCCTCAGTTTATTGGACAGTGCTTCGAGATTCCGTGTATAGGATCGATCTCTCGTCAGTGTAT
Organism: Hemitrygon akajei; assembly: GCF_048418815.1. Classification (NCBI taxonomy): domain Eukaryota; kingdom Metazoa; phylum Chordata; class Chondrichthyes; order Myliobatiformes; family Dasyatidae; genus Hemitrygon; species Hemitrygon akajei. The sequence goes on along the minus strand of NC_133143.1, from coordinate 9,604,703 downwards.
TGGACAGTTCTTCTAGTTGCCGTGTATAGGGTTGGTCGCTCATTAGTTTATTGGACAGTGCTTCTTGTTGCCGTGTATTTGATGGATCGCTCGTCAGTTTATTGGACAGTGCTTTAGTTGCGGTTTATAGGATGGATCACTCGTCAGTTTATTGGTCAGTGCTTCTAGTTGCCGTGTATAGGATGGATCGCTCGTCAGTTTATTGGACAGTGCTTCTAGTTTCCGTGTATAGGATGGATCGCTCGTCAGTTTATTGGTCAGTGCTTCTAGTTGCCGTGTATGGGATGGATCGCTCGTCAGTTTATTGGACAGTGCTTCTAGTTGCCGTGTATAGGATGGATCATTCGTCAGTTTATTGGACAGTGCTTTAGTTGCGGTTTATGGGATGGATCGCTCGTCAGTTTATTGGACAGTGCTTCTAGTTGCCGTGTATAGGATGGATCGCTCGTCAGTTTATTGGACAGTGCTTCTAGTTGCCGTGTATAGGATGGATCGCTTGTCAGTTTATTGGACAGTGCATCTAGTTGCCGTGCTTTAGGATAGATCGCTCGTCAGTTTATTGGACAGTGCTTCTAGTTGCCGTGATTTAGGATGGATCGCTCGTCAGTTTATTGGACAGTACTTCTAGTTGCCGTGTATAGGATCGATCGCTCGTCAGTTTATTGGACACTGCTTCTAGTTGCCGTGTATAGGGCTGATCGCTGATCAGTTTATTGGACAGTGCTTCTTGATGCTGTGTATAGGAAGGATCGCTCGTTAGTTTATTGGACAGTGCTTCTAATTGCCTTGTATAGGAAGGATCATTCGTCAGTTTATTGGACAGTGCTTCTAGTTGCCGTGTATTGGATGGATCGATCGTCAGTTTATTGGACAGTGCTTCTAGTTGCCGTGTATGGGATGGATCACTCGTTAGTTTATTGGACAGTGCTTCTAGTTGCCGTATATGGGATGGATCGCTCGTCAGTTTATTGGACAGTGTTTCTAGTTGCCGTGTATAGGATGGATCGCTCGTCAGTGTATTTTACAGTGCTTCGAGTTGCCGTGTATAGGATGGACCGCTCGTCAGTTTATTGGACAGTGCTTCTAGTTCCGGTTTATAGGATGAATTGCTCGTCAGTTTATTGGACAATGCTTTGAGTTGCCGTGTATAGGTTGGATCACTCCTCAGTTTATTGGACAGTGCTTCGAGATGCCGTGTATAGGATGGATCTCTCGTCAGTTTATTGGACAGTTCTTCTAGTTGCCGTGTACAGGGTTGGTCGATCATTAGTTTATTGGACAGTGCTTCTTGTTGCCGTGTATATGATGGATCGCTCGTCAGTTTATTGGACAATGCTTTAGTTGCGGTTTATAGGATGGATCGCTCGTCAGTTTATTGGACAGTGCTTCTCGTTGTCGTGTATAGGATGGATCACTCGTTAGTTTATTGGACAGTGCTTTTAGTTGCCGTATATGGGATGGATCGCTCGTCAGTTTATTGGACAGTGCTTCTAGTTGCCGTGTATAGGATGGATCGCTCGTCAGTTTATTGGACAGTGCTTTTATTTGCGGTTTATAGGATGAATTGCTCGTCAGTTTATTGGACAATGCTTTGAGATGCCGTGTATAGGTTGGATCACTCCTCAGTTTATTTTATAGTGCTTCTAGTTGCCGTGTATAGGATGGACCGCTCGTCAGTTTATTGGACAGTGCTTCTAGTTCCGGTTTATAGGATGAATTGCTCGTCAGTTTATTGGACAATGCTTTGAGTTGCCGTGTATAGGTTGGATCACTCCTCAGTTTATTGGACAGTGCTTCGAGATGCCGTGTATAGGATGGATCTCTCGTCAGTTTATTGGACAGTTCTTCTAGTTGCCGTGTATAGGGTTGGTCGCTCATTAGTTTATTGGACAGTGCTTCTTGTTGCTGTGTTTTTGATGGATCGCTCGTCAGTTTATTGGACAGTGCTTTAGTTGCGGTTTATAGGATGGATCGCTCGTCAGTTTATTGGTCAGTGCTTCTAGTTGCCGTGTATGGGATGTATCGCTCGTCAGTTTATTGGACAGTGCTTCTAGTTGCCGTGTATAGGATGGATCGCTCGTCAGTGTATTTTACAGTGCTTCTCGTTGCCGTGTATAGGATGGATCGCTCGTCAGTTTATTGGACAGTGCCTCTAGTTGCCGTGTATAGGATGGATCTCTCGTCAGTTTATTGGACAGTGCTTCTAGTTGCCGTGTATAGGATGGACCGCTCGTCAGTTTATTGGACAGTGCTTCTAGTTGCGGTTTATATAATGAATTGCTCGTCAGTTTATTGGACAATGCTTTGAGTTGCCGTGTATAGGTTGGATCACTCCTCAGTTTATTGGACAGTGCTTCGAGTTGCCGTGCTTTAGGATAGATCGCTCGTCAGTTTATTGGACAGTGCTTCTAGTTGCCGTGATTTAGGATGGATCGCTCGTCAGTTTATTGGACAGTACTTCTAGTTGCCGTGTATAGGATCGATCGCTCGTCAGTTTATTGGACACTGCTTCTAGTTGCCGTGTATAGGGCTGATCGCTGATCAGTTTATTGGACAGTGCTTCTTGATGCTGTGTATAGGAAGGATCGCTCGTTAGTTTATTGGACAGTGCTTCTAATTGCCTTGATTAGGAAGGATCATTCGTCAGTTTATTGGACAGTGCTTCTAGTTGCCGTGTATTGGATGGATCGATCGTCAGTTTATTGGACAGTGCTTCTAGTTGCCGTGTATGGGATGGATCACTCGTTAGTTTATTGGACAGTGCTTCTAGTTGCCGTATATGGGATGGATCGCTCATCAGTTTATTGGACAGTGTTTCTAGTTGCCGTGTATAGGATGAATTGCTCGTCAGTTTATTGGACAATGCTTTGAGTTGCCGTGTACAGGTTGGATCACTCCTCAGTTTATTGGACAGTGCTTCGAGATGCCGTGTATAGGATGGATCTCTCGTCAGTTTATTGGACAGTTCTTCTAGTTGCCGTGTACAGGGTTGGTCGATCATTAGTTTATTGGACAGTGCTTCTTGTTGCCGTGTATATGATGGATCGCTCGTCAGTTTATTGGACAATGCTTTAGTTGCGGTTTATAGGATGGATCGCTCGTCAGTTTATTGGACAGTGCTTCTCGTTGTCGTGTATAGGATGGATCACTCGTTAGTTTATTGGACAGTGCTTTTAGTTGCCGTATATGGGATGGATCGCTCGTCAGTTTATTGGACAGTGCTTCTAGTTGCCGTGTATAGGATGGATCGCTCGTCAGTTTATTGGACAGTGCTTTTATTTGCGGTTTATAGGATGAATTGCTCGTCAGTTTATTGGACAATGCTTTGAGATGCCGTGTATAGGTTGGATCACTCCTCAGTTTATTGGACAGTGCTTCGAGATGCCGTGTATAGGATCGATCTCTCGTCAGTGTATTGGACAGTTCTTCATGTTGCCGTGTATAGGGTTGGTCGCTCATTAGTTTATTGGACAGTGCTTCTTGTTGCTGTGTATTTGATGGATCGCTCGTCAGTTTATTGGACAGTGCTTTAGTTGCGGTTTATAGGATGGATCGCTCGTCAGTTTATTGGTCAGTGCTTCTAGTTGCCGTGTATGGGATGTATCGCTCGTCAGTTTATTGGACAGTGCTTCTAGTTGCCGTGTATAGGATGGATCGCTCGTCAGTGTATTTTACAGTGCTTCTCGTTGCCGTGTATAGGATGGATCACTCGTTAGTTTATTGGACAGTGCTTCTAGTTGCCGTGTATAGAATGGATCTCTCGTCAGTTTATTGGACAGTGCTTCTAGTTGCGTTTTATAGGATGAATTGCTCGTCAGTTTATTGGACAATGCTTTGAGTTGCCGTGTATAGGTTGGATCACTCCTCAGTTTATTGGACAGTGCTTCGAGATGCCGTGTATAGGATTGATCACTCGTCAGTGTATTGGACAGTTCTTCTAGTTGCCGTGTATAGGGTTGGTCGCTCATTAGTTTATTGGACAGTGCTTCTTGTTGCCGTGTATTTGATGGATCGCTCGTCAGTTTATTGGACAGTGCTTTAGTTGCGGTTTATAGGATGGATCACTCGTCAGTTTATTGGTCAGTGCTTCTAGTTGCCGTGTATAGGATGGATCGCTCGTCAGTTTATTGGACAGTGCTTCTAGTTTCCGTGTATAGGATGGATCGCTCGTCAGTTTATTGGTCAGTGCTTCTAGTTGCCGTGTATAGGATGGATCGCTCGTCAGTGTATTTTACAGTGCTTCTAGTTGCCGTGGATAGGATGGACCGCTCGTCAGTTTATTGGACAGTGCTTCTAGTTCCGGTTTATAGGATGAATTGCTCGTCAGTTTATTGGACAGTGCTTCGAGATGCCGTGTATAGGATGGATCGCTCGTCAGTTTATTGGACAGTGCTTCCAGTTGCCGTGTATAGGATGGATCATTCGTCAGTTTATTGGACAGTGCTTCTAATTGCCGTGTATAGGATGGATCGCTCGTCTGTTTATTGGACAGTGCTTCTAGTTGCCGTGCTTTAGGATGGATCGCTCGTCAGTTTATTGTACAGTGCTTCTAGTTGCCGTGCTTTAGGATGGATTGCTCGTCAGTTTATTGGACAGTACTTCTAGTTGCCGTGTATAGGATCGATCGCTCGTCAGTTTATTGGACACTGCTTCTAGTTGCCGTGTATAGGGTGGATCGCTCATCAGTTTATTGGACAGTGCTTCTTGATGCTGTGTATAGGATGGACCGCTCGTCAGTGTATTGGACAGTGCTTCTAGTTGCGGTTTATAGGATGAATTGCTCGTCAGTTTATTGGACAATGCTTTGTGTTGCCGTGTATAGGTTGGATCACTCCTCAGTTTATTGGACAGTGCTTCGAGATGCCGTGTATAGGATTGATCTCTCGTCAGTGTATTGGACAGTTCTAGTTGCCGTGTATAGGGTTGGTCGCTCATTAGTTTATTGGACAGTGCTTCTTGTTGCCGTGTATTTGATGGATCGCTCGTCAGTTTATTGGACAGTGCTTTAGTTGCGGTTTATAGGAAGGATCACTCGTCTGTTTATTGGACAGTGCTTCTAGTTTCCGTGTATAGGATGGATCGCTCGTTAGTTTATTGGTCAGTGCTTCTAGTTGCCGTGTATAGGATGGATCGCTCGTCAGTTTATTGGACAGTGCTTCTAGTTGCCGTGTATAGGATGGATCATTCGTCAGTTTATTGGACAGTGCTTCTTATTGCCGTGTATAGGATGGATCATTCGTCAGTTCATTGAACAGTGCTTTAGTTGCGGTTTATAGGATGGATCGCTCGTCAGTTTATTGGACAGTGTTTCTAGTTGCCGTGTATAGGATGGATCTCTCGTCAGTGTATTTTACAGTGCTTCTAGTTGCCGTGTATAGGATGGACCGCTCGTCAGTTTATTGGACAGTGCTTCTAGTTCCGGTTTATAGGATGAATTGCTCGTCAGTTTATTGGACAATGCTTTGTGTTGCCGTGTATAGGTTGGATCACTCCTCAGTTTATTGGACAGTGCTTCGAGATGCCGTGTATAGGATGGATCTCTCGTCAGTTTATTGGACAGTTCTTCTAGTTGCCGTGTATAGGGTTGGTCGCTCATTAGTTTATTGGACAGTGCTTCTTGTTGCCGTGTATATGATGGATCGCTCGTCAGTTTATTGGACAATGCTTTAGTTGCGGTTTATAGGATGGATCGCTCGTCAGTTTATTGGACAGTGCTTCTCGTTGTCGTGTATAGGATGGATCACTCGTTAGTTTATTGGACAGTGCTTTTAGTTGCCGTATATGGGATGGATCGCTCGTCAGTTTATTGGACAGTGCTTCTAGTTGCCGTGTATAGGATCGATCGCTCGTCAGTTTATTGGACACTGCTTCTAGTTGCCGTGTATAGGGTTGATCGCTCATCAGTTTATTGGACAGTGCTTCTTGATGCTGTGTATAGGATGGACCGCTCGTCAGTGTATTGGACAGTGCTTCTAGTTGCGGTTTATAGGATGAATTGCTCGTCAGTTTATTGGACAATGCTTTGAGTTGCCGTGTATAGGTTGGATCACTCCTCAGTTTATTGGACAGTGCTTCGAGATGCCGTGTATAGGATTGATCTCTCGTCAGTGTATTGGACAGTTCTTCTAGTTGCCGTGTATAGGGTTGGTCGCTCATTAGTTTATTGGACAGTGCTTCTTGTTGCCGTGTATTTGATGGATCGCTCGTCAGTTTATTGGACAGTGCTTTAGTTGCGGTTTATAGGATGGATCACTCGTCAGTTTATTGGACAGTGCTTCTAGTTTCCGTGAATAGGATGGATCGCTCGTCAGTTTATTGGTCAGTGCTTCTAGTTGCCGTGTATAGGATGGATCGCTCGTCAGTTTATTGGACAGTGCTTCTAGTTGCCGTGTATAGGATGGATCATTCGTCAGTTTATTGGACAGTGCTTCTTATTGCCGTGTATAGGATGGATCATTCGTCAGTTCATTGAACAGTGCTTTAGTTGCGGTTTATAGGATGGATCGCTCGTCAGTTTATTGGACAGTGCTTCTAGTTGCCATGTATAGGATGGATCGCTCGTCAGTTTATTGGACAGTGCTTCTAGTTGCCGTATATGGGATGGATCGCTCGTCAGTTTATTGGACAGTGTTTCTAGTTGCCGTGTATAGGATGGATCTCTCGTCAGTGTATTTTACAGTGCTTCTAGTTGCCGTGTATAGGATGGACCGCTCGTCAGTTTATTGGACAGTGCTTCTAGTTCCGGTTTATAGGATGAATTGCTCGTCAGTTTATTGGACAATGCTTTGAGTTGCCGTGTATAGGTTGGATCACTCCTCAGTTTATTGGACAGTGCTTTGAGATGCCGTGTATAGGATGGATCTCTCGTCAGTTTATTGGACAGTTCTTCTAGTTGCCGTGTATAGGGTTGGTCGCTCATTAGTTTATTGGACAGTGCGTCTTGTTGCCGTGTATATGATGGATCGCTCGTCAGTTTATTGGACAATGCTTTAGTTGCGGTTTATAGGATGGATCGCTCGTCAGTTTATTGGACAGTGCTCCTCGTTGTCGTGTATAGGATGGATCACTCGTTAGTTTATTGGACAGTGTTTTTAGTTGCCGTATATGGGATGGATCGCTCGTCAGTTTATTGGACAGTGCTTCTAGTTGCCGTGTATAGGATGGATCGCTCGTCAGTTTATTGGACAGTGCTTCTAGTTTCCGTGTATAGGATGGATCGCTCGTCAGTTTATTGGTCAGTGCTTCTAGTTGCCGTGTATAGGATGGATCGCTCGTCAGTGTATTTTACAGTGCTTCTAGTTGCCGTGTATAGGATGGACCGCTCGTCAGTTTATTGGACAGTGCTTCTAGTTCCGGTTTATAGGATGAATTGCTCGTCAGTTTATTGGACAGTGCTTCGAGATGCCGTGTATAGGATGGATCGCTCGTCAGTTTATTGGACAGTGCTTCCAGTTGCCGTGTATAGGATGGATCATTCGTCAGTTTATTGGACAGTGCTTCTAATTGCCGTGTATAGGATGGATCGCTCGTCAGTTTATTGGACAGTGCTTCTAGTTGCCGTGCTTTAGGATGGATCGCTCGTCAGTTTATTGTACAGTGCTTCTAGTTGCTGTGTATAGGATGGATCGCTCGTCAGTGTATTTTACAGTGCTTCTAGTTGCCGTGTATAGGATGGACCGCTCGTCAGTTTATTGGACAGTGCTTCTAGTTCCGGTTTATAGGATGAATTGCTCGTCAGTTTATTGGACAATGCTTTGAGTTGACGTGTATAGGTTGGATCACTCCTCAGTTTATTGGACAGTGCTTCGAGATGCCGTGTATAGGATGGATCTCTCGTCAGTTTATTGGACAGTTCTTCTAGTTGCCGTGTATAGGGTTGGTCGCTCATTAGTTTATTGGACAGTGCTTCTTGTTGCCGTGTACATGATGGATCGCTCGTAAGTTTATTGGACAATGCTTTAGTTGCGGTTTATAGGATGGATCGCTCGTCAGTTTATTGGACAGTGCCTCTAGTTGCCGTGTATAGGATGGATCTCTCGTCAGTTTATTGGACAGTGCTTCTAGTTGCCGTGTATAGGATGGACCGCTCGTCAGTTTATTGGACAGTGCTTCTAGTTGCGGTTTATAGGATGAATTGCTCGTCAGTTTATTGGACAATGCTTTGAGTTGCCGTGTATAGGTTGGATCACTCCTCAGTTTATTGGACAGTGCTTCGAGATGCCGTGTATAGGATCGATCTCTCGTCAGTGTATTGGACAGTTCTTCTAGTTGCCGTGTATAGGGTTGGTCGCTCATTAGTTTATTGGACAGTGCTTCTTGTTGCCGTGTATTTGATGGATCGCTCGTCAGTTTATTGGACAGTGCTTTAGTTGCGGTTTATAGGATGGATCACTCGTCAGTTTATTGGTCAGTGCTTCTAGTTGCCGTGTATAGGATGGATCGCTCGTCAGTTTATTGGACAGTGCTTCTAGTTTCCGTGTATAGGATGGATCGCTCGTCAGTTTATTGGTCAGTGCTTCTAGTTGCCGTGTATGGGATGGATCGCTCGTCAGTTTATTGGACAGTGCTTCTAGTTGCCGTGTATAGGATGGATCATTCGTCAGTTTATTGGACAGTGCTTTAGTTGCGGTTTATGGGATGGATCGCTCGTCAGTTTATTGGACAGTGCTTCTAGTTGCCGTGTATAGGATGGATCGCTCGTCAGTTTATTGGACAGTGCTTCTAGTTGCCGTGTATAGGATGGATCGCTTGTCAGTTTATTGGACAGTGCTTCTAGTTGCCGTGCTTTAGGATAGATCGCTCGTCAGTTTATTAGACAGTGCTTCTAGTTGCCGTGATTTAGGATGGATCGCTCGTCAGTTTATTGGACAGTACTTCTAGTTGCCGTGTATAGGATCGATCGCTCGTCAGTTTATTGGACACTGCTTCTAGTTGCCGTGTATAGGGCTGATCGCTGATCAGTTTATTGGACAGTGCTTCTTGATGCTGTGTATAGGAAGGATCGCTCGTTAGTTTATTGGACAGTGCTTCTAATTGCCTTGTATAGGAAGGATCATTCGTCAGTTTATTGGACAGTGCTTCTAGTTGCCGTGTATTGGATGGATCGATCGTCAGTTTATTGGACAGTGCTTCTAGTTGCCGTGTATGGGATGGATCACTCGTTAGTTTATTGGACAGTGCTTCTAGTTGCCGTATATGGGATGGATCGCTCGTCAGTTTATTGGACAGTGTTTCTAGTTGCCGTGTATAGGATGGATCGCTCGTCAGTGTATTTTACAGTGCTTCGAGTTGCCGTGTATAGGATGGACCGCTCGTCAGTTTATTGGACAGTGCTTCTAGTTCCGGTTTATAGGATGAATTGCTCGTCAGTTTATTGGACAATGCTTTGAGTTGCCGTGTATAGGTTGGATCACTCCTCAGTTTATTGGACAGTGCTTCGAGATGCCGTGTATAGGATGGATCTCTCGTCAGTTTATTGGACAGTTCTTCTAGTTGCCGTGTACAGGGTTGGTCGATCATTAGTTTATTGGACAGTGCTTCTTGTTGCCGTGTATATGATGGATCGCTCGTCAGTTTATTGGACAATGCTTTAGTTGCGGTTTATAGGATGGATCGCTCGTCAGTTTATTGGACAGTGCTTCTCGTTGTCGTGTATAGGATGGATCACTCGTTAGTTTATTGGACAGTGCTTTTAGTTGCCGTATATGGGATGGATCGCTCGTCAGTTTATTGGACAGTGCTTCTAGTTGCCGTGTATAGGATGGATCGCTCGTCAGTTTATTGGACAGTGCTTTTATTTGCGGTTTATAGGATGAATTGCTCGTCAGTTTATTGGACAATGCTTTGAGATGCCGTGTATAGGTTGGATCACTCCTCAGTTTATTGGACAGTGCTTCGAGATGCCGTGTATAGGATTGATCTCTCGTCAGTGTATTGGACAGTTCTTCATGTTGCCGTGTATAGGGTTGGTCGCTCATTAGTTTATTGGACAGTGCTTCTTGTTGCTGTGTATTGGATGGATCGCTCGTCAGTTTATTGGACAGTGCTTTAGTTGCGGTTTATAGGATGGATCGCTCGTCAGTTTATTGGTCAGTGCTTCTAGTTGCCGTGTATGGGATGTATCGCTCGTCAGTTTATTGGACAGTGCTTCTAGTTGCCGTGTATAGGATGGATCGCTCGTCAGTGTATTTTACAGTGCTTCTCGTTGCCGTGTATAGGATGGATCACTCGTTAGTTTATTGGACAGTGCTTCTAGTTGCCGTGTATAGGATGGACCGCTCGTCAGTTTATTGGACAGTGCTTCTAGTTCCGGTTTATAGGATGAATTGCTCGTCAGTTTATTGGACAGTGCTTCTAGTTGCCGTGTATAGGATGGATCGCTCGTCAGTTTATTGGACAGTGCTTCTAGTTGCTGTGTATAGGATGGATCGCTCGTCAGTGTATTTTACAGTGCTTCTAGTTGCCGTGTATAGGATGGACCGCTCGTCAGTTTATTGGACAGTGCTTCTAGTTCCGGTTTATAGGATGAATTGCTCGTCAGTTTATTGGACAATGCTTTGAGTTGCCGTGTATAGGTTGGATCACTCCTCAGTTTATTGGACAGTGCTTCGAGATGCCGTGTATAGGATGGATCTCTCGTCAGTTTATTGGACAGTTCTTCTAGTTGCCGTGTATAGGGTTGGTCGCTCATTAGTTTATTGGACAGTGCTTCTTGTTGCCGTGTACATGATGGATCGCTCGTAAGTTTATTGGACAATGCTTTAGTTGCGGTTTATAGGATGGATCGCTCGTCAGTTTATTGGACAGTGCCTCTAGTTGCCGTGTATAGGATGGATCTCTCGTCAGTTTATTGGACAGTGCTTCTAGTTGCCGTGTATAGGATGGACCGCTCGTCAGTTTATTGGACAGTGCTTCTAGTTGCGGTTTATAGGATGAATTGCTCGTCAGTTTATTGGACAATGCTTTGAGTTGCCGTGTATAGGTTGGATCACTCCTCAGTTTATTGGACAGTGCTTCGAGATTCCGTGTATAGGATCGATCTCTCGTCAGTGTATTGGACAGTTCTTCTAGTTGCCGTGTATAGGGTTGGTCGCTCATTAGTTTATTGGACAGTGCTTCTTGTTGCCGTGTATTTGATGGATCGCTCGTCAGTTTATTGGACAGTGCTTTAGTTGCGGTTTATAGGATGGATCACTCGTCAGTTTATTGGTCAGTGCTTCTAGTTGCCGTGTATAGGATGGATCGCTCGTCAGTTTATTGGACAGTGCTTCTAGTTTCCGTGTATAGGATGGATCGCTCGTCAGTTTATTGGTCAGTGCTTCTAGTTGCCGTGTATGGGATGGATCGCTCGTCAGTTTATTGGACAGTGCTTCTAGTTGCCGTGTATAGGATGGATCATTCGTCAGTTTATTGGACAGTGCTTTAGTTGCGGTTTATGGGATGGATCGCTCGTCAGTTTATTGGACAGTGCTTCTAGTTGCCGTGTATAGGATGGATCGCTCGTCAGTTTATTGGACAGTGCTTCTAGTTGCCGTGTATAGGATGGATCGCTTGTCAGTTTATTGGACAGTGCTTCTAGTTGCCGTGCTTTAGGATAGATCGCTCGTCAGTTTATTGGACAGTGCTTCTAGTTGCCGTGATTTAGGATGGATCGCTCGTCAGTTTATTGGACAGTACTTCTAGTTGCCGTGTATAGGATCGATCGCTCGTCAGTTTATTGGACACTGCTTCTAGTTGCCGTGTATAGGGCTGATCGCTGATCAGTTTATTGGACAGTGCTTCTTGATGCTGTGTATAGGAAGGATCGCTCGTTAGTTTATTGGACAGTGCTTCTAATTGCCTTGTATAGGAAGGATCATTCGTCAGTTTATTGGACAGTGCTTCTAGTTGCCGTGTATTGGATGGATCGATCGTCAGTTTATTGGACAGTGCTTCTAGTTGCCGTGTATGGGATGGATCACTCGTTAGTTTATTGGACAGTGCTTCTAGTTGCCGTATATGGGATGGATCGCTCGTCAGTTTATTGGACAGTGTTTCTAGTTGCCGTGTATAGGATGGATCGCTCGTCAGTGTATTTTACAGTGCTTCGAGTTGCCGTGTATAGGATGGACCGCTCGTCAGTTTATTGGACAGTGCTTCTAGTTGCGGTTTATAGGATGAATTGCTCGTCAGTTTATTGGACAATGCTTTGAGTTGCCGTGTATAGGTTGGATCACTCCTCAGTTTATTGGACAGTGCTTCGAGATGCCGTGTATAGGATCGATCTCTCGTCAGTGTATTGGACAGTTCTTCTAGTTGCCGTGTATAGGGTTGGTCGCTCATTAGTTTATTGGACAGTGCTTCTTGTTGCCGTGTATTTGATGGATCGCTCGTCAGTTTATTGGACAGTGCTTTAGTTGCGGTTTATAGGATGGATCACTCGTCAGTTTATTGGTCAGTGCTTCTAGTTGCCGTGTATAGGATGGATCGCTCGTCAGTTTATTGGACAGTGCTTCTAGTTTCCGTGTATAGGATGGATCGCTCGTCAGTTTATTGGTCAGTGCTTCTAGTTGCCGTGTATGGGATGGATCGCTCGTCAGTTTATTGGACAGTGCTTCTAGTTGCCGTGTATAGGATGGATCATTCGTCAGTTTATTGGACAGTGCTTTAGTTGCGGTTTATGGGATGGATCGCTCGTCAGTTTATTGGACAGTGCTTCTAGTTGCCGTGTATAGGATGGATCGCTCGTCAGTTTATTGGACAGTGCTTCTAGTTGCCGTGTATAGGATGGATCGCTTGTCAGTTTATTGGACAGTGCTTCTAGTTGCCGTGCTTTAGGATAGATCGCTCGTCAGTTTATTAGACAGTGCTTCTAGTTGCCGTGATTTAGGATGGATCGCTCGTCAGTTTATTGGACAGTACTTCTAGTTGCCGTGTATAGGATCGATCGCTCGTCAGTTTATTGGACACTGCTTCTAGTTGCCGTGTATAGGGCTGATCGCTGATCAGTTTATTGGACAGTGCTTCTTGATGCTGTGTATAGGAAGGATCGCTCGTTAGTTTATTGGACAGTGCTTCTAATTGCCTTGTATAGGAAGGATCATTCGTCAGTTTATTGGACAGTGCTTCTAGTTGCCGTGTATTGGATGGATCGATCGTCAGTTTATTGGACAGTGCTTCTAGTTGCCGTGTATGGGATGGATCACTCGTTAGTTTATTGGACAGTGCTTCTAGTTGCCGTATATGGGATGGATCGCTCGTCAGTTTATTGGACAGTGTTTCTAGTTGCCGTGTATAGGATGGATCGCTCGTCAGTGTATTTTACAGTGCTTCGAGTTGCCGTGTATAGGATGGACCGCTCGTCAGTTTATTGGACAGTGCTTCTAGTTCCGGTTTATAGGATGAATTGCTCGTCAGTTTATTGGACAATGCTTTGAGTTGCCGTGTATAGGTTGGATCACTCCTCAGTTTATTGGACAGTGCTTCGAGATGCCGTGTATAGGATGGATCTCTCGTCAGTTTATTGGACAGTTCTTCTAGTTGCCGTGTACAGGGTTGGTCGATCATTAGTTTATTGGACAGTGCTTCTTGTTGCCGTGTATATGATGGATCGCTCGTCAGTTTATTGGACAATGCTTTAGTTGCGGTTTATAGGATGGATCGCTCGTCAGTTTATTGGACAGTGCTTCTCGTTGTCGTGTATAGGATGGATCACTCGTTAGTTTATTGGACAGTGCTTTTAGTTGCCGTATATGGGATGGATCGCTCGTCAGTTTATTGGACAGTGCTTCTAGTTGCCGTGTATAGGATGGATCGCTCGTCAGTTTATTGGACAGTGCTTTTATTTGCGGTTTATAGGATGAATTGCTCGTCAGTTTATTGGACAATGCTTTGAGATGCCGTGTATAGGTTGGATCACTCCTCAGTTTATTGGACAGTGCTTCGAGATGCCGTGTATAGGATTGATCTCTCGTCAGTGTATTGGACAGTTCTTCATGTTGCCGTGTATAGGGTTGGTCGCTCATTAGTTTATTGGACAGTGCTTCTTGTTGCTGTGTATTGGATGGATCGCTCGTCAGTTTATTGGACAGTGCTTTAGTTGCGGTTTATAGGATGGATCGCTCGTCAGTTTATTGGTCAGTGCTTCTAGTTGCCGTGTATGGGATGTATCGCTCGTCAGTTTATTGGACAGTGCTTCTAGTTGCCGTGTATAGGATGGATCGCTCGTCAGTGTATTTTACAGTGCTTCTCGTTGCCGTGTATAGGATGGATCACTCGTTAGTTTATTGGACAGTGCTTCTAGTTGCCGTGTATAGGATGGACCGCTCGTCAGTTTATTGGACAGTGCTTCTAGTTCCGGTTTATAGGATGAATTGCTCGTCAGTTTATTGGACAGTGCTTCTAGTTGCCGTGTATAGGATGGATCGCTCGTCAGTTTATTGGACAGTGCTTCTAGTTGCTGTGTATAGGATGGATCGCTCCTCAGTGTATTTTACAGTGCTTCTAGTTGCCGTGTATAGGATGGACCGCTCGTCAGTTTATTGGACAGTGCTTCTAGTTCCGGTTTATAGGATGAATTGCTCGTCAGTTTATTGGACAATGCTTTGAGTTGCCGTGTATAGGTTGGATCACTCCTCAGTTTATTGGACAGTGCTTCGAGATGCAGTGTATAGGATGGATCTCTCGTCAGTTTATTGGACAGTTCTTCTAGTTGCCGTGTATAGGGTTGGTCGCTCATTAGTTTATTGGACAGTGCTTCTTGTTGCCGTGTACATGATGGATCGCTCGTAAGTTTATTGGACAATGCTTTAGTTGCGGTTTATAGGATGGATCGCTCGTCAGTTTATTGGACAGTGCCTCTAGTTGCCGTGTATAGGATGGATCTCTCGTCAGTTTATTGGACAGTGCTTCTAGTTGCCGTGTATAGGATGGACCGCTCGTCAGTTTATTGGACAGTGCTTCTAGTTGCGGTTTATAGGATGAATTGCTCGTCAGTTTATTGGACAATGCTTTGAGTTGCCGTGTATAGGTTGGATCACTCCTCAGTTTATTGGACAGTGCTTCGAGATTCCGTGTATAGGATCGATCTCTCGTCAGTGTATTGGACAGTTCTTCTAGTTGCCGTGTATAGGGTTGGTCGCTCATTAGTTTATTGGACAGTGCTTCTTGTTGCCGTGTATTTGATGGATCGCTCGTCAGTTTATTGGACAGTGCTTTAGTTGCGGTTTATAGGATGGATCACTCGTCAGTTTATTGGTCAGTGCTTCTAGTTGCCGTGTATAGGATGGATCGCTCGTCAGTTTATTGGACAGTGCTTCTAGTTTCCGTGTATAGGATGGATCGCTCGTCAGTTTATTGGTCAGTGCTTCTAGTTGCCGTGTATGGGATGGATCGCTCGTCAGTTTATTGGACAGTGCTTCTAGTTGCCGTGTATAGGATGGATCATTCGTCAGTTTATTGGACAGTGCTTTAGTTGCGGTTTATGGGATGGATCGCTCGTCAGTTTATTGGACAGTGCTTCTAGTTGCCGTGTATAGGATGGATCGCTCGTCAGTTTATTGGACAGTGCTTCTAGTTGCCGTGTATAGGATGGATCGCTTGTCAGTTTATTGGACAGTGCATCTAGTTGCCGTGCTTTAGGATAGATCGCTCGTCAGTTTATTGGACAGTGCTTCTAGTTGCCGTGATTTAGGATGGATCGCTCGTCAGTTTATTGGACAGTACTTCTAGTTGCCGTGTATAGGATCGATCGCTCGTCAGTTTATTGGACACTGCTTCTAGTTGCCGTGTATAGGGCTGATCGCTGATCAGTTTATTGGACAGTGCTTCTTGATGCTGTGTATAGGAAGGATCGCTCGTTAGTTTATTGGACAGTGCTTCTAATTGCCTTGTATAGGAAGGATCATTCGTCAGTTTATTGGACAGTGCTTCTAGTTGCCGTGTATTGGATGGATCGATCGTCAGTTTATTGGACAGTGCTTCTAGTTGCCGTGTATGGGATGGATCACTCGTTAGTTTATTGGACAGTGCTTCTAGTTGCCGTATATGGGATGGATCGCTCGTCAGTTTATTGGACAGTGTTTCTAGTTGCCGTGTATAGGATGGATCGCTCGTCAGTGTATTTTACAGTGCTTCGAGTTGCCGTGTATAGGATGGACCGCTCGTCAGTTTATTGGACAGTGCTTCTAGTTCCGGTTTATAGGATGAATTGCTCGTCAGTTTATTGGACAATGCTTTGAGTTGCCGTGTATAGGTTGGATCACTCCTCAGTTTATTGGACAGTGCTTCGAGATGCCGTGTATAGGATGGATCTCTCGTCAGTTTATTGGACAGTTCTTCTAGTTGCCGTGTACAGGGTTGGTCGATCATTAGTTTATTGGACAGTGCTTCTTGTTGCCGTGTATATGATGGATCGCTCGTCAGTTTATTGGACAATGCTTTAGTTGCGGTTTATAGGATGGATCGCTCGTCAGTTTATTGGACAGTGCTTCTCGTTGTCGTGTATAGGATGGATCACTCGTTAGTTTATTGGACAGTGCTTTTAGTTGCCGTATATGGGATGGATCGCTCGTCAGTTTATTGGACAGTGCTTCTAGTTGCCGTGTATAGGATGGATCGCTCGTCAGTTTATTGGACAGTGCTTTTATTTGCGGTTTATAGGATGAATTGCTCGTCAGTTTATTGGACAATGCTTTGAGATGCCGTGTATAGGTTGGATCACTCCTCAGTTTATTTTACAGTGCTTCTAGTTGCCGTGTATAGGATGGACCGCTCGTCAGTTTATTGGACAGTGCTTCTAGTTCCGGTTTATAGGATGAATTGCTCGTCAGTTTATTGGACAATGCTTTGAGTTGCCGTGTATAGGTTGGATCACTCCTCAGTTTATTGGACAGTGCTTCGAGATGCCGTGTATAGGATGGATCTCTCGTCAGTTTATTGGACAGTTCTTCTAGTTGCCGTGTATAGGGTTGGTCGCTCATTAGTTTATTGGACAGTGCTTCTTGTTGCTGTGTTTTTGATGGATCGCTCGTCAGTTTATTGGACAGTGCTTTAGTTGCGGTTTATAGGATGGATCGCTCGTCAGTTTATTGGTCAGTGCTTCTAGTTGCCGTGTATGGGATGTATCGCTCGTCAGTTTATTGGACAGTGCTTCTAGTTGCCGTGTATAGGATGGATCGCTCGTCAGTGTATTTTACAGTGCTTCTCGTTGCCGTGTATAGGATGGATCGCTCGTCAGTTTATTGGACAGTGCCTCTAGTTGCCGTGTATAGGATGGATCTCTCGTCAGTTTATTGGACAGTGCTTCTAGTTGCCGTGTATAGGATGGACCGCTCGTCAGTTTATTGGACAGTGCTTCTAGTTGCGGTTTATATAATGAATTGCTCGTCAGTTTATTGGACAATGCTTTGAGTTGCCGTGTATAGGTTGGATCACTCCTCAGTTTATTGGACAGTGCTTCGAGTTGCCGTGCTTTAGGATAGATCGCTCGTCAGTTTATTGGACAGTGCTTTTAGTTGCCGTGATTTAGGATGGATCGCTCGTCAGTTTATTGGACAGTACTTCTAGTTGCCGTGTATAGGATCGATCGCTCGTCAGTTTATTGGACACTGCTTCTAGTTGCCGTGTATAGGGCTGATCGCTGATCAGTTTATTGGACAGTGCTTCTTGATGCTGTGTATAGGAAGGATCGCTCGTTAGTTTATTGGACAGTGCTTCTAATTGCCTTGATTAGGAAGGATCATTCGTCAGTTTATTGGACAGTGCTTCTAGTTGCCGTGTATTGGATGGATCGATCGTCAGTTTATTGGACAGTGCTTCTAGTTGCCGTGTATGGGATGGATCACTCGTTAGTTTATTGGACAGTGCTTCTAGTTGCCGTATATGGGATGGATCGCTCATCAGTTTATTGGACAGTGTTTCTAGTTGCCGTGTATAGGATGAATTGCTCGTCAGTTTATTGGACAATGCTTTGAGTTGCCGTGTACAGGTTGGATCACTCCTCAGTTTATTGGACAGTGCTTCGAGATGCCGTGTATAGGATGGATCTCTCGTCAGTTTATTGGACAGTTCTTCTAGTTGCCGTGTACAGGGTTGGTCGATCATTAGTTTATTGGACAGTGCTTCTTGTTGCCGTGTATATGATGGATCGCTCGTCAGTTTATTGGACAATGCTTTAGTTGCGGTTTATAGGATGGATCGCTCGTCAGTTTATTGGACAGTGCTTCTCGTTGTCGTGTATAGGATGGATCACTCGTTAGTTTATTGGACAGTGCTTTTAGTTGCCGTATATGGGATGGATCGCTCGTCAGTTTATTGGACAGTGCTTCTAGTTGCCGTGTATAGGATGGATCGCTCGTCAGTTTATTGGACAGTGCTTTTATTTGCGGTTTATAGGATGAATTGCTCGTCAGTTTATTGGACAATGCTTTGAGATGCCGTGTATAGGTTGGATCACTCCTCAGTTTATTGGACAGTGCTTCGAGATGCCGTGTATAGGATCGATCTCTCGTCAGTGTATTGGACAGTTCTTCATGTTGCCGTGTATAGGGTTGGTCGCTCATTAGTTTATTGGACAGTGCTTCTTGTTGCTGTGTATTTGATGGATCGCTCGTCAGTTTATTGGACAGTGCTTTAGTTGCGGTTTATAGGATGGATCGCTCGTCAGTTTATTGGTCAGTGCTTCTAGTTGCCGTGTATGGGATGTATCGCTCGTCAGTTTATTGGACAGTGCTTCTAGTTGCCGTGTATAGGATGGATCGCTCGTCAGTGTATTTTACAGTGCTTCTCGTTGCCGTGTATAGGATGGATCACTCGTTAGTTTATTGGACAGTGCTTCTAGTTGCCGTGTATAGAATGGATCTCTCGTCAGTTTATTGGACAGTGCTTCTAGTTGCGTTTTATAGGATGAATTGCTCGTCAGTTTATTGGACAATGCTTTGAGTTGCCGTGTATAGGTTGGATCACTCCTCAGTTTATTGGACAGTTCTTCGAGATGCCGTGTATAGGATTGATCACTCGTCAGTGTATTGGACAGTTCTTCTAGTTGCTGTGTATAGGGTTGGTCGCTCATTAGTTTATTGGACAGTGCTTCTTGTTGCCGTGTATTTGATGGATCGCTCGTCAGTTTATTGGACAGTGCTTTAGTTGCGGTTTATAGGATGGATCACTCGTCAGTTTATTGGTCAGTGCTTCTAGTTGCCGTGTATAGGATGGATCGCTCGTCAGTTTATTGGACAGTGCTTTAGTTGCGGTTTATAGGATGGATCACTCGTCAGTTTATTGGTCAGTGCTTCTAGTTGCCGTGTATAGGATGGATCGCTCGTCAGTTTATTGGACAGTGCTTCTAGTTTCCGTGTATAGGATGGATCGCTCGTCAGTTTATTGGTCAGTGCTTCTAGTTTCCGTGTATAGGATGGATCGCTCGTCAGTTTATTGGTCAGTGCTTCTAGTTGCCGTGGATAGGATGGACCGCTCGTCAGTTTATTGGACAGTGCTTCTAGTTCCGGTTTATAGGATGAATTGCTAGTCAGTTTATTGGACAGTGCTTCGAGATGCCGTGTATAGGATGGATCGCTCGTCAGTTTATTGGACAGTGCTTCCAGTTGCCGTGTATAGGATGGATCATTCGTCAGTTTATTGGACAGTGCTTCTAATTGCCGTGTATAGGATGGATCGCTCGTCTGTTTATTGGACAGTGCTTCTAGTTGCCGTGCTTTAGGATGGATCGCTCGTCAGTTTATTGTACAGTGCTTCTAGTTGCCGTGCTTTAGGATGGATTGCTCGTCAGTTTATTGGACAGTACTTCTAGTTGCCGTGTATAGGATCGATCGCTCGTCAGTTTATTGGACACTGCTTCTAGTTGCCGTGTATAGGGTGGATCGCTCATCAGTTTATTGGACAGTGCTTCTTGATGCTGTGTATAGGATGGACCGCTCGTCAGTGTATTGGACAGTGCTTCTAGTTGCGGTTTATAGGATGAATTGCTCGTCAGTTTATTGGACAATGCTTTGTGTTGCCGTGTATAGGTTGGATCACTCCTCAGTTTATTGGACAGTGCTTCGAGATGCCGTGTATAGGATTGATCTCTCGTCAGTGTATTGGACAGTTCTAGTTGCCGTGTATAGGGTTGGTCGCTCATTAGTTTATTGGACAGTGCTTCTTGTTGCCGTGTATTTGATGGATCGCTCGTCAGTTTATTGGACAGTGCTTTAGTTGCGGTTTATAGGAAGGATCACTCGTCTGTTTATTGGACAGTGCTTCTAGTTTCCGTGTATAGGATGGATCGCTCGTTAGTTTATTGGTCAGTGCTTCTAGTTGCCGTGTATAGGATGGATCGCTCGTCAGTTTATTGGACAGTGCTTCTAGTTGCCGTGTATAGGATGGATCATTCGTCAGTTTATTGGACAGTGCTTCTTATTGCCGTGTATAGGATGGATCATTCGTCAGTTCATTGAACAGTGCTTTAGTTGCGGTTTATAGGATGGATCGCTCGTCAGTTTATTGGACAGTGTTTCTAGTTGCCGTGTATAGGATGGATCTCTCGTCAGTGTATTTTACAGTGCTTCTAGTTGCCGTGTATAGGATGGACCGCTCGTCAGTTTATTGGACAGTGCTTCTAGTTCCGGTTTATAGGATGAATTGCTCGTCAGTTTATTGGACAATGCTTTGTGTTGCCGTGTATAGGTTGGATCACTCCTCAGTTTATTGGACAGTGCTTCGAGATGCCGTGTATAGGATGGATCTCTCGTCAGTTTATTGGACAGTTCTTCTAGTTGCCGTGTATAGGGTTGGTCGCTCATTAGTTTATTGGACAGTGCTTCTTGTTGCCGTGTATATGATGGATCGCTCGTCAGTTTATTGGACAATGCTTTAGTTGCGGTTTATAGGATGGATCGCTCGTCAGTTTATTGGACAGTGCTTCTCGTTGTCGTGTATAGGATGGATCACTCGTTAGTTTATTGGACAGTGCTTTTAGTTGCCGTATATGGGATGGATCGCTCGTCAGTTTATTGGACAGTGCTTCTAGTTGCCGTGTATAGGATCGATCGCTCGTCAGTTTATTGGACACTGCTTCTAGTTGCCGTGTATAGGGTTGATCGCTCATCAGTTTATTGGACAGTGCTTCTTGATGCTGTGTATAGGATGGACCGCTCGTCAGTGTATTGGACAGTGCTTCTAGTTGCGGTTTATAGGATGAATTGCTCGTCAGTTTATTGGACAATGCTTTGAGTTGCCGTGTATAGGTTGGATCACTCCTCAGTTTATTGGACAGTGCTTCGAGATGCCGTGTATAGGATTGATCTCTCGTCAGTGTATTGGACAGTTCTTCTAGTTGCCGTGTATAGGGTTGGTCGCTCATTAGTTTATTGGACAGTGCTTCTTGTTGCCGTGTATTTGATGGATCGCTCGTCAGTTTATTGGACAGTGCTTTAGTTGCGGTTTATAGGATGGATCACTCGTCAGTTTATTGGACAGTGCTTCTAGTTTCCGTGAATAGGATGGATCGCTCGTCAGTTTATTGGTCAGTGCTTCTAGTTGCCGTGTATAGGATGGATCGCTCGTCAGTTTATTGGACAGTGCTTCTAGTTGCCGTGTATAGGATGGATCATTCGTCAGTTTATTGGACAGTGCTTCTTATTGCCGTGTATAGGATGGATCATTCGTCAGTTCATTGAACAGTGCTTTAGTTGCGGTTTATAGGATGGATCGCTCGTCAGTTTATTGGACAGTGCTTCTAGTTGCCATGTATAGGATGGATCGCTCGTCAGTTTATTGGACAGTGCTTCTAGTTGCCGTATATGGGATGGATCGCTCGTCAGTTTATTGGACAGTGTTTCTAGTTGCCGTGTATAGGATGGATCTCTCGTCAGTGTATTTTACAGTGCTTCTAGTTGCCGTGTATAGGATGGACCGCTCGTCAGTTTATTGGACAGTGCTTCTAGTTCCGGTTTATAGGATGAATTGCTCGTCAGTTTATTGGACAATGCTTTGAGTTGCCGTGTATAGGTTGGATCACTCCTCAGTTTATTGGACAGTGCTTTGAGATGCCGTGTATAGGATGGATCTCTCGTCAGTTTATTGGACAGTTCTTCTAGTTGCCGTGTATAGGGTTGGTCGCTCATTAGTTTATTGGACAGTGCGTCTTGTTGCCGTGTATATGATGGATCGCTCGTCAGTTTATTGGACAATGCTTTAGTTGCGGTTTATAGGATGGATCGCTCGTCAGTTTATTGGACAGTGCTCCTCGTTGTCGTGTATAGGATGGATCACTCGTTAGTTTATTGGACAGTGTTTTTAGTTGCCGTATATGGGATGGATCGCTCGTCAGTTTATTGGACAGTGCTTCTAGTTGCCGTGTATAGGATGGATCGCTCGTCAGTTTATTGGACAGTGCTTCTAGTTTCCGTGTATAGGATGGATCGCTCGTCAGTTTATTGGTCAGTGCTTCTAGTTGCCGTGTATAGGATGGATCGCTCGTCAGTGTATTTTACAGTGCTTCTAGTTGCCGTGTATAGGATGGACCGCTCGTCAGTTTATTGGACAGTGCTTCTAGTTCCGGTTTATAGGATGAATTGCTCGTCAGTTTATTGGACAGTGCTTCGAGATGCCGTGTATAGGATGGATCGCTCGTCAGTTTATTGGACAGTGCTTCCAGTTGCCGTGTATAGGATGGATCATTCGTCAGTTTATTGGACAGTGCTTCTAATTGCCGTGTATAGGATGGATCGCTCGTCAGTTTATTGGAGAGTGCTTCTAGTTGCCGTGCTTTAGGATGGATCGCTCGTCAGTTTATTGTACAGTGCTTCTAGTTGCCGTGCTTTAGGATGGATTGCTCGTCAGTTTATTGGACAGTACTTATAGTTGCCGTGTATAGGATCGATCGCTCGTCAGTTTATTGGACACTGCTTCTAGTTGCCATGTATAGGGTTGATCGCTCATCAGTTTATTGGACAGTGCTTCTTGATGCTGTGTATAGGATGGACCGCTCGTCAGTGTATTGGACAGTGCTTCTAGTTGCGGTTTATAGGATGAATTGCTCGTCAGTTTATTGGACAATGCTTTGAGTTGCCGTGTATAGGTTGGATCACTCCTCAGTTTATTGGACAGTGCTTCGAGATGCCGTGTATAGGATTGATCTCTCGTCAGTGTATTGGACAGTTCTTCTAGTTGCCGTGTATAGGGTTGGTCGCTCATTAGTTTATTGGACAGTTCTTCTTGTTGCCGTGTATTTGATGGATCGCTCGTCAGTTTATTGGACAATGCTTTAGTTGCGGTTTATAGGATGGATCACTCGTCAGTTTATTGGACAGTGCTTCTAGTTTCCGTGTATAGGATGGATCGCTCGTCAGTTTATTGGTCAGTGCTTCTAGTTGCCGTGTATAGGATGGATCGCTCGTCAGTTTATTGGACAGTGCTTCTAGTTGCCGTGTATAGGATGGATCATTCGTCACTTTATTGGACAGTGCTTCTTATTGCCGTGTATAGGATGGATCATTCGTCAGTTCATTGAACAGTGCTTTAGTTGCGGTTTATAGGATGGATCGCTCGTCAGTTTATTGGACAGTGCTTCTAGTTGCCATGTATAGGATGGATCGCTCGTCAGTTTATTGGACAGTGCTTCTAGTTGCCGTATATGGGATGGATCGCTCGTCAGTTTATTGGACAGTGTTTCTAGTTGCCGTGTATAGGATGGATCTCTCGTCAGTGTATTTTACAGTGCTTCTAGTTGCCGTGTATAGGATGGACCGCTCGTCAGTTTATTGGACAGTGCTTCTAGTTCCGGTTTATAGGATGAATTGCTCGTCAGTTTATTGGACAATGCTTTGAGTTGCCGTGTATAGGTTGGATCACTCCTCACTTTATTGGACAGTGCTTCCAGACGCCGTGTATAGGATGGATCTCTCGTCAGTTTATTGGACAGTTCTTCTAGTTGCCGTGTATAGGGTTGGTCGCTCATTAGTTTATTGGACAGTGCTTCTTGTTGCCGTGTATATGATGGATCGCTCGTCAGTTTATTGGACAATGCTTTAGTTGCGGTTTATAGGATGGATCGCTCGTCAGTTTATTGGACAGTGCTTCTCGTTGTCGTGTATAGGATGGATCACTCGTTAGTTTATTGGACAGTGCTTTTAGTTGCCGTATATGGGATGGATCGCTCATCAGTTTATTGGACAGTACTTCTAGTTGCCGTGTATAGGATCGATCGCTCGTCAGTTTATTGGACACTGCTTCTAGTTGCCGTGTATAGGGCTGATCGCTCATCAGTTTATTGGACATTGCTTCTTGATGCTGTGTATAGGAAGGATCGCTCGTTAGTTTATTGGACAGTGCTTCTAATTGCCTTGTATAGGATGGATCATTCGTCAGTTTATTGGACAGTGCTTCTAGTTGCCGTGTATAGGATGGATCGATCGTCAGTTTATTGGACAGTGCTTCTAGTTGCCGTGTATAGGATGGATCACTCGTTAGTTTATTGGACAGTGCTTCTAGTTGCCGTATATGGGATGGATCGCTCGTCAGTTTATTGGACAGTGTTTCTAGTTGCCGTGTATAGGATGGATCGCTCGTCAGTGTATTTTACAGTGCTTCTAGTTGCCGTGTATAGGATGGACCGCTCGTCAGTTTATTGGACAGTGCTTCTAGCTCCGGTTTATAGGATGAATTGCTCGTCAGTTTATTGGATAGTGCTTCGAGATGCCGTGTATAGGATCGATCTCTCGTCAGTGTATTGGACAGTTCTTCTAGTTGCCGTGTATACGGTTGGTCGCTCATTAGTTTATTGGACAGTGCTTCTTGTTGCCGTGTATTTGATGGATCGCTCGTCAGTTTATTGGACAGTGCTTTAGTTGCGGTTTATAGTATGGATCGCTCGTCAGTTTATTGGTCAGTGCTTCTAGTTGCCGTGTATAGGATGGATCGCTCGTCAGTTTATTGGACAGTGCTTCTAGTTGCCGTGTATAGGATGGATCGCTCGTCAGTTTATTGGACAGTGCTTCTAGTTGCCGTGTATAGGATGGAACATTCGTCAGTTTATTGGACAGTGCTTCTAGTTGCCGTGCTTTAGGATGGATCGCTCGTCAGTTTTTTGTACAGTGCTTCTAGTTGCCGTGCTTTAGGATGGATTGCTCGTCAGTTTATTGGACAGTACTTCTAGTTGCCGTGTATAGGATCGATCGCTCGTCAGTTTTTTGGACACTGCTTCTAGTTGCCGTGTATAGGGTTGATCGCTGATCAGTTTATTGGACAGTGCTTCTTGATGCTGTGTATAGGATGGACCGCTCGTCAGTGTATTGGACAGTGCTTCTAGATGCGGTTTATAGGATGAATTGCTCGTCAGTTTATTGGACAATGCTTTGAATTGCCGTGTATAGGTTGGATCACTCCTCAGTTTATTGGACAGTGCTTCGAGATGCCGTGTATAGGATTGATCTCTCGTCAGTGTATTGGACAGTTCTTCTAGTTGCCGTGTATAGGGTTGGTCGCTCATTAGTTTATTGGACAGTGCTTCTTGTTGCCATGTATTTGATGGATCGCTCGTCAGTTTATTGGACAGTGCTTTAGTTGCGGTTTATAGGATGGATCACTCGTCAGTTTATTGGACAGTGCTTCTAGTTTCCGTGTATAGGATGGATCGCTCGTCAGTTTATTGGTCAGTGCTTCTAGTTGCCGTGTATAGGATGGATCGCTCGTCAGTTTATTGGACAGTGCTTCTAGTTGCCGTGTATAGGATGGATCATTTGTCAGTTTATTGGACAGTGCATCTTATTGCCGTGTATAGGATGGATCATTCGTCAGTTCATTGAACAGTGCTTTAGTTGCGGTTTATAGGATGGATCGCTCGTCAGTTTATTGGACAGTGCTTCTAGTTGCCGTGTATAGGATGGATCGCTCGTCAGTTTATTGGACAGTGCTTCTAGTTGCCGTGTATAGGATGGATCGTTCGTCAGTTTATTGGACAGTGCTTCTAGTTGCCGTGCTTTAGGATGGATCGCTCGTCAGTTTATTGGACAGTGCTTTTAGTTGCCGTGCTTTAGGATGGATCGCTCGTCAGTTTATTGGACAGTACTTCTAGTTGCCGTGTATAGGATCGATCGCTCGTCAGTTTATTGGACACTGCTTCTAGTTGCCGTGTATAGGGCTGATCGCTCATCAGTTTATTGGACATTGCTTCTAGTTGCCGTGTATAGGATGGATCACTCGTTAGTTTATTGGACAGTGCTTCTAGTTGCCGTATATGGGATGGATCGCTCGTCAGTTTATTGGACAGTGTTTCTAGTTGCCGTGTATAGGATGGATCGCTCGTCAGTGTATTTTACAGTGCTTCTAGTTGCCGTGTATAGGATGGACCGCTCGTCAGTTTATTGGACAGTGCTTCTAGTTCCGGTTTATAGGATGAATTGCTCGTCAGTTTATTGGACAGTGCTTCGAGATGCCGTGTATAGGATCGATCTCTCGTCAGTGTATTGGACAGTTCTTCTAGTTGCCGTGTATACGGTTGGTCGCTCATTAGTTTATTGGACAGTGCTTCTTGTTGCCGTGTATTTGATGGATCGCTCGTCAGTTTAATGGACAGTGCTTTAGTTGCGGTTTATAGGATGGATCGCTCGTCAGTTTATTGGTCAGTGCTTCTAGTTGCCGTGTATAGGATGGATCGCTCGTCAGTTTATTGGACAGTGCTTCTAGTTGCCGTGTATAGGATGGATCGCTCGTCAGTTTATTGGACAGTGCTTCTAGTTCCCGTGTATAGGATGGAACATTCGTCAGTTTATTGGACAGTGCTTCTAATTGCCGTGTATAAGATGGATCGCTCGTCAGTTTATTGGACAGTGCTTCTAGTTGCCGTGCTTTAGGATGGATTGCTCGTCAGTTTATTGGACAGTACTTCTAGTTGCCGTGTATAGGATCGATCGCTCGTCAGTTTATTGGACACTGCTTCTAGTTGCCGTGTATAGGGTTGATCGCTCATCAGTTTATTGGACAGTGCTTCTTGATGCTGTGTATAGGATGGACCGCTCGTCAGTGTATTGGACAGTGCTTCTAGTTCCGGTTTATAGGATGAATTGCTCGTCAGTTTATTGGACAGTGCTTTGAGTTGCCGTGTATAGGTTGGATCACTCCTCAGTTTATTGGACAGTGCTTCGAGATGCCGTGTATAGGATGGATCTCTCGTCAGTTTATTGGACAGTTCTTCTAGTTGCCGTGTATAGGGTTGGTCGCTCATTTGTTTATTGGACAGTGCTTCTTGTTGCCGTGTATATGATGGATCGCTCGTCAGTTTATTGGACAATGCTTTAGTTGCGGTTTATAGGATGGATCGCTCGTCAGTTTATTGGACAGTGCTTCTAGTTGCCGTGTATAGGATGGATCACTCGTTAGTTTATTGGACAGTGCTTTAGTTGCGGTTTATAGGATGGATCGCTCGTCAGTTTTCTTGCACAGTGCTTCTAGTTGCCATGTATAGGATGGATCATTCGTCAGTTTATTGGACAGTGCTTCTAGTTGCCGTGTATAGGATGGATCATTCGTCAGTTTATTGGACAGGGCTTCTAATTGCCGTGTATAGGATGGATCATTCGTCAGTTCATTGAACAGTGCTTTAGTTGCGGTTTATAGGATGGATCGCTCGTCAGTTTATTGGACAGTGCTTCTAGTTGCCGTGTATAGGATGGATCGCTCGTCAGTTTATTGGACAGTGCTTCTAGTTGCCGTGTATAGGATGAATCGCTCGTCTGTGTATTTTACAGTGCTTCTAGTTGCCGTGTATAGGATGGACCACTCGTCAGTTTATTGGACAGTGCTTCTAGTTGCCGTGATTTAGGATGGATTGCTCGTCAGTTTATTGGACACTGCTTCTCGTTGCCGTGTATAGGGTTGATCGCTCATCAGTTTATTGGACAGTGCTTCTTGATGCTGTGTATAGGATGGACCGCTCGTCAGTGTATTGGACAGTGCTTCTAGATCCGGTTTATAGGATGAATTGCTTGTCAGTTTATTGGACAGTGCTTTGAGTTGCCGTGTATAGGTTGGATCACTCCTCAGTTTATTGGACAGTGCTTCGAGATGCCGTGTATAGAATGGATCTCTAGTCAGTTTATTGGACAGTTCTTCTAGTTGCCGTGTATAGGGTTGGTCGCTCATTAGTTTATTGGACAAAGCTTCTTGTTGCCGTGTATATGATGGATCGCTCGTCAGTTTATTGGACAATGCTTTAGTTGCGGTTTATAGGATGGATCGATCGTCAGTTTATTGGACAAAGCTTCTTGTTGCCGTTCTTTAGGATGGATCGCTCGTCAGTTTATTGGACAGTGCTTTTAGTTGCCGTGCTTTAGGATGGATCGCTCGTCAGTTTATTGGACAGTACTTCTAGTTGCCGTGTATAGGATCGATCGCTCGTCAGTTTATTGGACACTGCTTCTAGTTGCCGTGTATAGGGCTGATCTCTCATCACTTTATTGGACATTGCTTCTTGATGCTGTGTATAGGAAGGATCGCTCGTTAGTTTATTGGACAGTGCTTCTAATTGCCTTGTATAGGATGGATCATTAGTCAGTTTATTGGACAGTGCTTCTAGTTGCCGTGTATAGGATGGATCGATCGTCAGTTTATTGGACAGTGCTTCTAGTTGCCGTGTATAGGATGGATCACTCGTTAGTTTATTGGACAGTGCTTCTAGTTGCCGTATATGGGATGGATCGCTCGTCAGTTTATTGGACAGTGTTTCTAGTTGCCGTGTATAGGATGGACCGCTCGTCAGTTTATTGGACAGTGCTTCTAGTTCCGGTTTATAGGATGAATTGCTCATCAGTTTATTGGACAGTGCTTCGAGATGCCGTGTATAGGATCGATCTCTTGTCAGTGTATTGGACAGTTCTTCTAGTTGCCGTGTATACGGTTGGTCGCTGATTAGTTTATTGGACAGTGCTTCTTGTTGCCGTGTATTTGATGGATCGCTCGTCAGTTTATTGGACAGTGCTTTAGTTGCGGTTTATAGGATGGATTGCTCGTCAGTTTATTGGTCAGTGCTTCTAGTTGCCGTGTATAGGATGGATCGCTCGTCAGTTTATTGGACAGTGCTTCTAGTTGCCGTGCTTTAGGATGGATCGCTCGTCAGTTTATTGGACAGTACTTCTAGTTGCCGTGTATAGGATCGATCGCTCGTCAGTTTATTGGACACTGCTTCTAGTTGCCGTGTATAGGGCTGATCGCTCATCAGTTTATTGGACATTGCTTCTAGTTGCCGTGTATAGGATGGATCACTCGTTAGTTTATTGGACAGTGCTTCTAGTTGCCGTATATGGGATGGATCGCTCGTCAGTTTATTGGACAGTGTTTCTAGTTGCCGTGTATAGGATGGATCGCTCGTCAGTGTATTTTACAGTGCTTCTAGTTGCCGTGTATAGGATGGACCGCTCGTCAGTTTATTGGACAGTGCTTCTAGTTCCGGTTTATAGGATGAATTGCTCGTCAGTTTATTGGACAGTGCTTCGAGATGCCGTGTATAGGATCGATCTCTCGTCAGTGTATTGGACAGTTCTTCTAGTTGCCGTGTATACGGTTGGTCGCTCATTAGTTTATTGGACAGTGCTTCTTGTTGCCGTGTATTTGATGGATCGCTCGTCAGTTTAATGGACAGTGCTTTAGTTGCGGTTTATAGGATGGATCGCTCGTCAGTTTATTGGTCAGTGCTTCTAGTTGCCGTGTATAGGATGGATCGCTCGTCAGTTTATTGGACAGTGCTTCTAGTTGCCGTGTATAGGATGGATCGCTCGTCAGTTTATTGGACAGTGCTTCTAGTTCCCGTGTATAGGATGGAACATTCGTCAGTTTATTGGACAGTGCTTCTAATTGCCGTGTATAAGATGGATCGCTCGTCAGTTTATTGGACAGTGCTTCTAGTTGCCGTGCTTTAGGATGGATTGCTCGTCAGTTTATTGGACAGTACTTCTAGTTGCCGTGTATAGGATCGATCGCTCGTCAGTTTATTGGACACTGCTTCTAGTTGCCGTGTATAGGGTTGATCGCTCATCAGTTTATTGGACAGTGCTTCTTGATGCTGTGTATAGGATGGACCGCTCGTCAGTGTATTGGACAGTGCTTCTAGTTCCGGTTTATAGGATGAATTGCTCGTCAGTTTATTGGACAGTGCTTTGAGTTGCCGTGTATAGGTTGGATCACTCCTCAGTTTATTGGACAGTGCTTCGAGATGCCGTGTATAGGATGGATCTCTCGTCAGTTTATTGGACAGTTCTTCTAGTTGCCGTGTATAGGGTTGGTCGCTCATTTGTTTATTGGACAGTGCTTCTTGTTGCCGTGTATATGATGGATCGCTCGTCAGTTTATTGGACAATGCTTTAGTTGCGGTTTATAGGATGGATCGCTCGTCAGTTTATTGGACAGTGCTTCTAGTTGCCGTGTATAGGATGGATCACTCGTTAGTTTATTGGACAGTGCTTTAGTTGCGGTTTATAGGATGGATCGCTCGTCAGTTTTCTTGCACAGTGCTTCTAGTTGCCATGTATAGGATGGATCATTCGTCAGTTTATTGGACAGTGCTTCTAGTTGCCGTGTATAGGATGGATCATTCGTCAGTTTATTGGACAGGGCTTCTAATTGCCGTGTATAGGATGGATCATTCGTCAGTTCATTGAACAGTGCTTTAGTTGCGGTTTATAGGATGGATCGCTCGTCAGTTTATTGGACAGTGCTTCTAGTTGCCGTGTATAGGATGGATCGCTCGTCAGTTTATTGGACAGTGCTTCTAGTTGCCGTGTATAGGATGAATCGCTCGTCTGTGTATTTTACAGTGCTTCTAGTTGCCGTGTATAGGATGGACCACTCGTCAGTTTATTGGACAGTGCTTCTAGTTGCCGTGATTTAGGATGGATTGCTCGTCAGTTTATTGGACACTGCTTCTCGTTGCCGTGTATAGGGTTGATCGCTCATCAGTTTATTGGACAGTGCTTCTTGATGCTGTGTATAGGATGGACCGCTCGTCAGTGTATTGGACAGTGCTTCTAGATCCGGTTTATAGGATGAATTGCTTGTCAGTTTATTGGACAGTGCTTTGAGTTGCCGTGTATAGGTTGGATCACTCCTCAGTTTATTGGACAGTGCTTCGAGATGCCGTGTATAGAATGGATCTCTAGTCAGTTTATTGGACAGTTCTTCTAGTTGCCGTGTATAGGGTTGGTCGCTCATTAGTTTATTGGACAAAGCTTCTTGTTGCCGTGTATATGATGGATCGCTCGTCAGTTTATTGGACAATGCTTTAGTTGCGGTTTATAGGATGGATCGATCGTCAGTTTATTGGACAAAGCTTCTTGTTGCCGTTCTTTAGGATGGATCGCTCGTCAGTTTATTGGACAGTGCTTTTAGTTGCCGTGCTTTAGGATGGATCGCTCGTCAGTTTATTGGACAGTACTTCTAGTTGCCGTGTATAGGATCGATCGCTCGTCAGTTTATTGGACACTGCTTCTAGTTGCCGTGTATAGGGCTGATCTCTCATCACTTTATTGGACATTGCTTCTTGATGCTGTGTATAGGAAGGATCGCTCGTTAGTTTATTGGACAGTGCTTCTAATTGCCTTGTATAGGATGGATCATTAGTCAGTTTATTGGACAGTGCTTCTAGTTGCCGTGTATAGGATGGATCGATCGTCAGTTTATTGGACAGTGCTTCTAGTTGCCGTGTATAGGATGGATCACTCGTTAGTTTATTGGACAGTGCTTCTAGTTGCCGTATATGGGATGGATCGCTCGTCAGTTTATTGGACAGTGTTTCTAGTTGCCGTGTATAGGATGGACCGCTCGTCAGTTTATTGGACAGTGCTTCTAGTTCCGGTTTATAGGATGAATTGCTCATCAGTTTATTGGACAGTGCTTCGAGATGCCGTGTATAGGATCGATCTCTTGTCAGTGTATTGGACAGTTCTTCTAGTTGCCGTGTATACGGTTGGTCGCTGATTAGTTTATTGGACAGTGCTTCTTGTTGCCGTGTATTTGATGGATCGCTCGTCAGTTTATTGGACAGTGCTTTAGTTGCGGTTTATAGGATGGATTGCTCGTCAGTTTATTGGTCAGTGCTTCTAGTTGCCGTGTATAGGATGGATCGCTCGTCAGTTTATTGGACAGTGCTTCTAGTTGCCGTGTATAGGATGGATCGCTCGTCAGTTTAATGGACAGTGCTTCTAGTTGCCGTGTATAGGATGGAACATTCGTCAGTTTATTGGACAGTGCTTCTAATTGCCGTGTATAGGATGGATCGCTCGTCAGTTTATTGTACAGTGCTTCTAGTTGCCGTGCTTTAGGATGGATTGCTCGTCAGTTTATTGGACAGTACTTCTAGTTGCCGTGTATAGGTTGGATCATTCGTCAGTTTTCTTGCACAGTGCTTCTAGTTGCCATGTATAGGATGGATCATTCGTCAGTTTATTGGACAGTGTTTCTAGTTGCCGTGTATAGGATGGATCGCTCGTCAGTTTATTGGACAGTGCTTCTAGTTGCCGTGTATAGGATGGATCATTCGTCAGTTTTCTTGCACAGTGCTTCTAGTTGCCATGTATAGGATGGATCATTCGTCAGTTTATTGGACAGTGCTTCTAGTTGCCGTGTATAGGATGGATCATTCGTCAGTTTATTGGACAGGGCTTCTAATTGCCGTGTATAGGATGGATCATTCGTCAGTTCATTGAACAGTGCTTTAGTTGCGGTTTATAGGATGGATCGCTCGTCAGTTTATTGGACAGTGCTTCTAGTTGCCGTGTATAGGATGGATCGCTCGTCAGTTTATTGGACAGTGCTTCTAGTTGCCGTGTATAGGATGAATCGCTCGTCTGTGTATTTTACAGTGCTTCTAGTTGCCGTGTATAGGATGGACCACTCGTCAGTTTATTGGACAGTGCTTCTAGTTGCCGTGATTTAGGATGGATTGCTCGTCAGTTTATTGGACAGTACTTCTAGTTGCCGTGTATAGGATCGATCGCTCGTCAGTTTATTGGACACTGCTTCTCGTTGCCGTGTATAGGGTTGATCGCTCATCAGTTTATTGGACAGTGCTTCTTGATGCTGTGTATAGGATGGACCGCTCGTCAGTGTATTGGACAGTGCTTCTAGTTCCGGTTTATAGGATGAATTGCTCGTCAGTTTATTGGACAGTGCTTTGAGTTGCCGTGTATAGGTTGGATCACTCCTCAGTTTATTGGACAGTGCTTCGAGATGCCGTGTATAGAATGGATCTCTAGTCAGTTTATTGGACAGTTCTTCTAGTTGCCGTGTATAGGGTTGGTCGCTCATTAGTTTATTGGACAAAGCTTCTTGTTGCCGTGTATATGATGGATCGCTCGTCAGTTTATTGGACAATGCTTTAGTTGCGGTTTATAGGATGGATCGATCGTCAGTTTATTGGACAAAGCTTCTTGTTGCCGTGTATATGATGGATCGCTCGTCAGTTTATTGGACAATGCTTTAGTTGCGGTTTATAGGATGGATCGCTCGTCAGTTTATTGGACAGTGCTTCTAGTTGCCGTGTATAGGATGGATCACTCGTTAGTTTATTGGACAGTGCTTTAGTTGCGGTTTATAGGATGGATCACTCGTCATTTTATTGGACAGTGCTTCTAGTTGCCGTGCTTTAGGATGGATCGCTCGTCAGTTTATTGGACAGTGCTTTTAGTTGCCGTGCTTTAGGATGGATCGCTCGTCAGTTTATTGGACAGTACTTCTAGTTGCCGTGTATAGGATCGATCGCTCGTCAGTTTATTGGACACTGCTTCTAGTTGCCGTGTATAGGGCTGATCTCTCATCACTTTATTGGACATTGCTTCTTGATGCTGTGTATAGGAAGGATCGCTCGTTAGTTTATTGGACAGTGCTTCTAATTGCCTTGTATAGGATGGATCATTAGTCAGTTTATTGGACAGTGCTTCTAGTTGCCGTGTATAGGATGGATCGATCGTCAGTTTATTGGACAGTGCTTCTAGTTGCCGTGTATAGGATGGATCACTCGTTAGTTTATTGGACAGTGCTTCTAGTTGCCGTATATGGGATGGATCGCTCGTCAGTTTATTGGACAGTGTTTCTAGTTGCCGTGTATAGGATGGACCGCTCGTCAGTTTATTGGACAGTGCTTCTAGTTCCGGTTTATAGGATGAATTGCTCATCAGTTTATTGGACAGTGCTTCGAGATGCCGTGTATAGGATCGATCTCTTGTCAGTGTATTGGACAGTTCTTCTAGTTGCCGTGTATACGGTTGGTCGCTGATTAGTTTATTGGACAGTGCTTCTTGTTGCCGTGTATTTGATGGATCGCTCGTCAGTTTATTGGACAGTGCTTTAGTTGCGGTTTATAGGATGGATCGCTCGTCAGTTTATTGGACAGTGCTTCTAGTTGCCGTGTATAGGATGGATCGCTCGTCAGTTTAATGGACAGTGCTTCTAGTTGCCGTGTATAGGATGGAACATTCGTCAGTTTATTGGACAGTGCTTCTAATTGCCGTGTATAGGATGGATCGCTCGTCAGTTTATTGGACAGTGCTTCTAGTTGCCGTGCTTTAGGATGGATCGCTCGTCAGTGTATTGTACAGTGCTTCTAGTTGCCGTGCTTTAGGATGGATTGCTCGTCAGTTTATTGGACAGTACTTCTAGTTGCCGTGTATAGGTTGGATCACTCCTCAGTTTATTGGACAGTGCTTCGAGTTGCCGTGTATAGGATTGATCTCTCGTCAGTGTATTGGACAGTTCTTCTAGTTGCCGTGTATAGGGTTGGTCGCTCATTAGTTTATTGGACAGTGCTTCTTGTTGCCGTGTATTTGATGGATCGCTAGTCAGTTTATTGGACAGTGCTTTAGTTGCGGTTTATTGGATGGATCACTCGTCAGTTTATTGGACAGTGCTTCTAGTTTCCGTGTATAGGATGGATCGCTCGTCAGTTTATTGGTCAGTGCTTCTAGTTGCCGTGTATAGGATGGATCGCTCGTCAGTTTATTGGACAGTGCTTCTAGTTGCCGTGTATAGGATGGATCATTCGTCAGTTTATTGGACAGTGCTTCTTATTGCCGTGTATAGGATGGATCATTCGTCAGTTCATTGAACAGTGCTTTAGTTGCGGTTTATAGGATGGATCGCTCGTCAGTTTATTGGACAGTGCTTCTAGTTGCCGTGTATAGGATGGATCGCTCGTCAGTTTATTGGACAGTGCTTCTAGTTGCCGTGTATAGGATGGATCGCTCGTCAGTTTATTGGACAGTGCTTCTAGTTGCCGTGTAGAGTATGGATCGCTCGTCAGTTTATTGGTCAGTGCTTCTAGTTGCCGTGTATAGGATGGATCACTCGTCAGTTTATTGGACAGTGCTTCTAGTTGCCGTGTATAGGATGGATCGCTCGTCAGTTTATTGGACAGTGCTTCTAGTTCCCGTGTATAGGATGGAACATTCGTCAGTTTATTGGACAGTGCTTCTAATTGCCGTGTATAAGATGGATCGCTCGTCAGTTTATTGGACAGTGCTTCTAGTTGCCGTGCTTTAGGATGGATTGCTCGTCAGTTTATTGGACAGTACTTCTAGTTGCCGTGTATAGGATCGATCGCTCGTCAGTTTATTGGACACTGCTTCTAGTTGCCGTGTATAGGGTTGATCGCTCATCAGTTTATTGGACAGTGCTTCTTGATGCTGTGTATAGGATGGACCGCTCGTCAGTGTATTGGACAGTGCTTCTAGTTCCGGTTTATAGGATGAATTGCTCGTCAGTTTATTGGACAGTGCTTTGAGTTGCCGTGTATAGGTTGGATCACTCCTCAGTTTATTGGACAGTGCTTCGAGATGCCGTGTATAGGATGGATCTCTCGTCAGTTTATTGGACAGTTCTTCTAGTTGCCGTGTATAGGGTTGGTCGCTCATTTGTTTATTGGACAGTGCTTCTTGTTGCCGTGTATATGATGGATCGCTCGTCAGTTTATTGGACAATGCTTTAGTTGCGGTTTATAGGATGGATCGCTCGTCAGTTTATTGGACAGTGCTTCTAGTTGCCGTGTATAGGATGGATCACTCGTTAGTTTATTGGACAGTGCTTTAGTTGCGGTTTATAGGATGGATCGCTCGTCAGTTTTCTTGCACAGTGCTTCTAGTTGCCATGTATAGGATGGATCATTCGTCAGTTTATTGGACAGTGCTTCTAGTTGCCGTGTATAGGATGGATCATTCGTCAGTTTATTGGACAGGTCTTCTAATTGCCGTGTATAGGATGGATCATTCGTCAGTTCATTGAACAGTGCTTTAGTTGCGGTTTATAGGATGGATCGCTCGTCAGTTTATTGGACAGTGCTTCTAGTTGCCGTGTATAGGATGGATCGCTCGTCAGTTTATTGGACAGTGCTTCTAGTTGCCGTGTATAGGATGAATCGCTCGTCTGTGTATTTTACAGTGCTTCTAGTTGCCGTGTATAGGATGGACCACTCGTCAGTTTATTGGACAGTGCTTCTAGTTGCCGTGATTTAGGATGGATTGCTCGTCAGTTTATTGGACAGTACTTCATGTTGCCGTGTATAGGATCGATCGCTCGTCAGTTTATTGGACACTGCTTCTCGTTGCCGTGTATAGGGTTGATCGCTCATCAGTTTATTGGACAGTGCTTCTTGATGCTGTGTATAGGATGGACCGCTCGTCAGTGTATTGGACAGTGCTTCTAGATCCGGTTTATAGGATGAATTGCTCGTCAGTTTATTGGACAGTGCTTTGAGTTGCCGTGTATAGGTTGGATCACTCCTCAGTTTATTGGACAGTGCTTCGAGATGCCGTGTATAGAATGGATCTCTAGTCAGTTTATTGGACAGTTCTTCTAGTTGCCGTGTATAGGGTTGGTCGCTCATTAGTTTATTGGACAAAGCTTCTTGTTGCCGTGTATATGATGGATCGCTCGTCAGTTTATTGGACAATGCTTTAGTTGCGGTTTATAGGATGGATCGATCGTCAGTTTATTGGACAAAGCTTCTTGTTGCCGTGTATATGATGGATCGCTCGTCAGTTTATTGGACAATGCTTTAGTTGCGGTTTATAGGATGGATCGCTCGTCAGTTTATTGGACAGTGCTTCTAGTTGCCTTGTATAGGATGGATCACTCGTTAGTTTATTGGACAGTGCTTTAGTTGCGGTTTATAGGATGGATCGCTCGTCATTTTATTGGACAGTGCTTCTAGTTGCCGTGCTTTAGGATGGATCGCTCGTCAGTTTATTGGACAGTGCTTTTAGTTGCCGTGCTTTAGGATGGATCGCTCGTCAGTTTATTGGACAGTACTTCTAGTTGCCGTGTATAGGATCGATCGCTCGTCAGTTTATTGGACACTGCTTCTAGTTGCCGTGTATAGGGCTGATCTCTCATCACTTTATTGGACATTGCTTCTTGATGCTGTGTATAGGAAGGATCGCTCGTTAGTTTATTGGACAGTGCTTCTAATTGCCTTGTATAGGATGGATCATTAGTCAGTTTATTGGACAGTGCTTCTAGTTGCCGTGTATAGGATGGATCGATCGTCAGTTTATTGGACAGTGCTTCTAGTTGCCGTGTATAGGATGGATCACTCGTTAGTTTATTGGACAGTGCTTCTAGTTGCCGTATATGGGATGGATCGCTCGTCAGTTTATTGGACAGTGTTTCTAGTTGCCGTGTATAGGATGGACCGCTCGTCAGTTTATTGGACAGTGCTTCTAGTTCCGGTTTATAGGATGAATTGCTCATCAGTTTATTGGACAGTGCTTCGAGATGCCGTGTATAGGATCGATCTCTTGTCAGTGTATTGGACAGTTCTTCTAGTTGCCGTGTATACGGTTGGTCGCTGATTAGTTTATTGGACAGTGCTTCTTGTTGCCGTGTATTTGATGGATCGCTCGTCAGTTTATTGGACAGTGCTTTAGTTGCGGTTTATAGGATGGATTGCTCGTCAGTTTATTGGTCAGTGCTTCTAGTTGCCGTGTATAGGATGGATCGCTCGTCAGTTTATTGGACAGTGCTTCTAGTTGCCGTGTATAGGATGGATCGCTAGTCAGTTTAATGGACAGTGCTTCTAGTTGCCGTGTATAGGATGGAACATTCGTCAGTTTATTGGACAGTGCTTCTAATTGCCGTGTATAGGATGGATCGCTCGTCAGTTTATTGGACAGTGCTTCTAGTTGCCGTGCTTTAGGATGGATCGCTCGTCAGTGTATTGTACAGTGCTTCTAGTTGCCGTGCTTTAGGATGGATTGCTCGTCAGTTTATTGGACAGTACTTCTAGTTGCCGTGTATAGGTTGGATCACTCCTCAGTTTATTGGACAGTGCTTCGAGATGCCGTGCATAGGATTGATCTCTCGTCAGTGTATTGGACAGTTCTTCTAGTTGCCGTGTATAGGGTTGGTCGCTCATTAGTTTATTGGACAGTGCTTCTTGTTGCCGTGTATTTGATGGATCGCTAGTCAGTTTATTGGACAGTGCTTTAGTTGCGGTTTATTGGATGGATCACTCGTCAGTTTATTGGACAGTGCTTCTAGTTTCCGTGTATAGGATGGATCGCTCGTCAGTTTATTGGTCAGTGCTTCTAGTTGCCGTGTATAGGATGGATCGCTCGTCAGTTTATTGGACAGTGCTTCTAGTTGCCGTGTATAGGATGGATCATTCGTCAGTTTATTGGACAGTGCTTCTTATTGCCGTGTATAGGATGGATCATTCGTCAGTTCATTGAACAGTGCTTTAGTTGCGGTTTATAGGATGGATCGCTCGTCAGTTTATTGGACAGTGCTTCTAGTTGCCGTGTATAGGATGGATCGCTCGTCAGTTTATTGGACAGTGCTTCTAGTTGCCGTGTATAGGATGGATCGCTCGTCAGTTTATTGGACAGTGCTTCTAGTTGCCGTGCTTTAGGATGGATCGCTCGTCAGTTTATTGGACAGTGCTTTTAGTTGCCGTGCTTTAGGATGGATCACTCGTCAGTTTATTGGACAGTACTTCTAGTTGCCGTGTATAGGATCGATCGCTCGTCAGTTTATTGGACACTGCTTCTAGTTGCCGTGTATAGGGCTGATCGCTCATCAGTTTATTGGACATTGCTTCTTGATGCTGTGTATAGGAAGGATCGCTCGTTTGTTTATTGGACAGTGCTTCTAATTGCCTTGTATAGGATGGATCATTAGTCAGTTTATTGGACAGTGCTTCTAGTTGCCGTGTATAGGATGGATCGATCGTCAGTTTATTGGACAGTGCTTCTAGTTGCCGTGTATAGGATGGATCACTCGTTAGTTTATTGGACAGTGCTTCTAGTTGCCGTATATGGGATGGATCGCTCGTCAGTTTATTGGACAGTGTTTCTAGTTGCCGTGTATAGGATGGATGGCTCGTCAGTGTATTTTACAGTGCTTCTAGTTGCCGTATATAGGATGGACCGCTCGTCAGTTTATTGGACAGTGCTTCTAGTTCCGGTTTATAGGATGAATTGCTCGTCAGTTTATTGGACAGTGCTTCGAGATGCCGTGTATAGGATCGATCTCTTGTCAGTGTATTGGACAGTTCTTCTAGTTGCCGTGTATACGGTTGGTCGCTCATTAGTTTATTGGACAGTGCTTCTTGTTGCCGTGTATTTGATGGATCGCTCGTCAGTTTATTGGTCAGTGCTTCTAGTTGCCGTGTATAGGATGGATCGCTCGTCAGTTTATTGGACAGTGCTTCTAGTTGCCGTGTATAGGATGGATCGCTCGTCAGTTTAATGGACAGTGCTTCTAGTTGCCGTGTATAGGATGGATCGCTCGTCAGTTTATTGGACAGTGCTTCTAGTTGCCGTGCTTTAGGATGGATCGCTCGTCAGTTTATTGTACATTGCTTCTAGTTGCTGTTGTTTAGGATGGATTGCTCCTCAGTTTATTGGACACTGCTTCTAGTTGCCGTGTATAGGGCTGATCGCTCATCAGTTTATTGGACATTGCTTCTTGATGCTGTGTATAGGAAGGATCGCTCGTTAGTTTATTGGACAGTGCTTCTAATTGCCTTGTATAGGATGGATCATTCGTCAGTTTATTGGACAGTGCTTCTAATTGCCTTGTATAGGATGGATCATTCGTCAGTTTATTGGACAGTGCTTCTAGTTGCCGTGTATAGGATGGATCGATCGTCAGTTTATTGGACAGTGCTTCTAGTTGCCGTGTATAGGATGGATCACTCGTTAGTTTATTGGACAGTGCTTCTAGTTGCCGTATATGGGATGGATCGCTCGTCAGTTTATTGGACAGTGTTTCAAGTTGCCGTGTATAGGATGGATCGCTCGTCAGTGTATTTTAATGTGCTTCTAGTTGCCGTGTATAGGATGGACCGCTCGTCAGTTTATTGGACAGTGCTTCTAGTTCCGGTTTATAGGATGAATTGCTCGTCAGTTTATTGGATAGTGCTTCGAGATGCCGTGTATAGGATCGATCTCTCGTCAGTGTATTGGACAGTTCTTCTAGTTGCCGTGTATACGGTTGGTCGCTCATTAGTTTATTGGACAGTGCTTCTTGTTGCCGTGTATTTGATGGATCGCTCGTCAGTTTATTGGACAGTGCTTTAGTTGCGGTTTATAGGATGGATCGGTCGTCAGTTTATTGGTCAGTGCTTCTAGTTGCCGTGTATAGGATGGATCGCTCGTCAGTTTATTGGACAGTGCTTCTAGTTGCCGTGTATAGGATGGATCGCTCGTCAGTTTATTGGACAGTGCTTCTAGTTGCCGTGTATAGGATGGAACATTCGTCAGTTTATTGGACAGTGCTTCTAGTTGCCGTGCTTTAGGATGGATCGCTCGTCAGTTTATTGTAGAGTGCTTCTAGTTGCCGTGCTTTAGGATGGATTGCTCGTCATTTTATTGGACAGTACTTCTAGTTGCCGTGTATAGGATCGATCGCTCGTCAGTTTTTTGGACACTGCTTCTAGTTGAGGTGTATAGGGTTGATCGCTGATCAGTTTATTGGACAGTGCTTCTTGATGCTGTGTATAGGATGGACCGCTCGTCAGTGTATTGGACAGTGCTTCTAGTTGCGGTTTATAGGATGAATTGCTCGTCAGTTTATTGGACAATGCTTTGAATTGCCGTGTATAGGTTGGATCACTCCTCAGTTTATTGGACAGTGCTTCGAGATGCCGTGTATAGGATTGATCTCTCGTCAGTGTATTGGACAGTTCTTCTAGTTGCCGTGTATAGGGTTGGTCGATCATTAGTTTATTGGACAGTGCTTCTTGTTGCCGTGTATTTGATGGATCGCTCGTCAGTTTATTGGACAGTGCTTTAGTTGCGGTTGTTAGGATGGATCACTCGTCAGTTTATTGGACAGTGCTTCTAGTTTCCGTGTATAGGATGGATCGCTCGTCAGTTTATTGGTCAGTGCTTCTAGTTGCCGTGTATAGGATGGATCGCTCGTCAGTTTATTGGACAGTGCTTCTAGTTGCCGTGTATAGGATGGATCATTTGTCAGTTTATTGGACAGTGCTTCTTATTGCCGTGTATAGGATGGATCATTCGTCAGTTCATTGAACAGTGCTTTAGTTGCGGTTTATAGGATGGATCGCTCGTCAGTTTATTGGACAGTGCTTCTAGTTGCCGTGTATAGGATGGATCGCTCGTCAGTTTATTGGACAGTGCTTCTAGTTGCCGTGTATAGGATGGATCGCTCGTCAGGTTTTTGGACAGTGCTTCTAGTTGCCGTGCTTTAGGATGGATCGCTCGTCAGTTTATTGGACAGTGCTTTTAGTTGCCGTGCTTTAGGATGGATCGCTCGTCAGTTTATTGGACAGTACTTCTAGTTGCCGTGTATAGGATCGATCGCTCGTCAGTTTATTGGACAGTGCTTCTAGTTGCCGTGTATAGGGCTGATCGCTCATCAGTTTATTGGACATTGCTTCTTGATGCTGTGTATAGGAAGGATCGCTCGTTAGTTTATTGGACAGTGCTTCTAATTGCCTTGTATAGGATGGATCATTCGTCAGTTTATTGGACAGTGCTTCTAGTTGCCGTGTATAGGATGGATCGATCGTCAGTTTATTGGACAGTGCTTCTAGTTGCCGTGTATAGGATGGATCACTCGTTAGTTTATTGGACAGTGCTTCTAGTTGCCGTATATGGGATGGATCGCTCGTCAGTTTATTGGACAGTGTTTCTAGTTGCCGTGTATAGGATGGATCGCTCGTCAGTGTATTTTACAGTGCTTCTAGTTGCCGTGTATAGGATGGACCGCTCGTCAGTTTATTGGACAGTGCTTCTAGTTCCGGTTTATAGGATGAATTGCTCGTCAGTTTATTGGACAGTGCTTCGAGATGCCGTGTATAGGATCGATCTCTCGTCAGTGTATTGGACAGTTCTTCTAGTTGCCGTGTATACGGTTGGTCGCTCATTAGTTTATTGGACAGTGCTTCTTGTTGCCGTGTATTTGATGGATCGCTCGTCAGTTTAATGGACAGTGCTTTAGTTGCGGTTTATAGGATGGATCGCTCGTCAGTTTATTGGTCAGTGCTTCTAGTTGCCGTGTATAGGATGGATCGCTCGTCAGTTTATTGGACAGTGCTTCTAGTTGCCGTGTATAGGATGGATCACTCGTCAGTTTATTGGACAGTGCTTCTAGTTCCCGTGTATAGGATGGAACATTCGTCAGTTTATTGGACAGTGCTTCTAATTGCCGTGTATAGGATGGATCGCTCGTCAGTTTATTGGACAGTGCTTCTAGTTGCCGTGCTTTAGGATGGATTGCTCGTCAGTTTATTGGACAGTGCTTTAGTTGCGGTTTATAGGATGGATCGCTCGTCAGTTTTCTTGCACAGTGCTTCTAGTTGCCATGTATAGGATGGATCATTCGTCAGTTTATTGGACAGTGCTTCTAGTTGCCGTGTATGGGATGGATCATTCGTCAGTTTATTGGACAGGGCTTCTAATTGCCGTGTATAGGATGGATCATTCGTCAGTTCATTGAACAGTGCTTTAGTTGCGGTTTATAGGATGGATCGCTCGTCAGTTTATTGGACAGTGCTTCTAGTTGCCGTGTATAGGATGGATCGCTCGTCAGTTTATTGGACAGTGCTTCTAGTTGCCGTGTATAGGATGAATCGCTCGTCTGTGTATTTTACAGTGCTTCTAGTTGCCGTGTATAGGATGGACCACTCGTCAGTTTATTGGACAGTGCTTCTAGTTGCTGTGATTTAGGATGGATTGCTCGTCAGTTTATTGGACAGTACTTCTAGTTGCCGTGTATAGGATCGATCGCTCGTCAGTTTATTGGACACTGCTTCTCGTTGCCGTGTATAGGGTTGATCGCTCATCAGTTTATTGGACAGTGCTTCTTGATGCTGTGTATAGGATGGACCGCTCGTCAGTGTATTGGACAGTGCTTCTAGTTCCGGTTTATAGGATGAATTGCTCGTCAGTTTATTGGACAGTGCTTCTAGTTGCCGTGTATAGGTTGGATCACTCCTCAGTTTATTGGACAGTGCTTCGAGATGCCGTGTATAGAATGGATCTCTAGTCAGTTTATTGGACAGTTCTTCTAGTTGCCGTGTATAGGGTTGGTCGCTCATTA
This sequence comes from Hemitrygon akajei, assembly GCF_048418815.1. Taxonomy (NCBI): domain Eukaryota; kingdom Metazoa; phylum Chordata; class Chondrichthyes; order Myliobatiformes; family Dasyatidae; genus Hemitrygon; species Hemitrygon akajei. The sequence goes on along the minus strand of NC_133143.1, from coordinate 9,561,179 downwards.
GTTTATTGGACAAAGCTTCTTGTTGCCGTGTATATGATGGATCGCTCGTCAGTTTATTGGACAATGCTTTAGTTGCAGTTTATAGGATGGATCGATCGTCAATTTATTGGACAAAGCTTCTTGTTGCCGTGTATATGATGGATCGCTCGTCAGTTTATTGGACAATGCTTTAGTTGCGATTTATAGGATGGATCGCTCGTCAGTTTATTGGACAGTGCTTCTAGTTGCCGTGTATAGGATGGATCACTCGTTAGTTTATTGGACAGTGCTTTAGTTGCGGTTTATAGGATGGATCGCTCGTCAGTTTATTGGACAGTGCTTCTAGTTGCCGTGCTTTAGGATGGATCGCTCGTCAGTTTATTGGACAGTGCTTTTAGTTGCCGTGCTTTAGGATGGATCGCTCGTCAGTTTATTGGACAGTACTTCTAGTTTCCGTGTATAGGATCGATCGCTCGTCAGTTTATTGGACACTGCTTCTAGTTGCCGTGTATAGGGCTGATCGCTCATCACTTTATTGGACATTGCTTCTTGATGCTGTGTATAGGAAGGATCGCTCGTTAGTTTATTGGACAGTGCTTCTAATTGCCTTGTATAGGATGGATCATTAGTCAGTTTATTGGACAGTGCTTCTAGTTGCCGTGTATAGGATGGATCGATCGTCAGTTTATTGGACAGTGCTTCTAGTTGCCGTGTATAGGATGGATCACTCGTTAGTTTATTGGACAGTGCTTCTAGTTGCCGTATATGGGATGGATCGCTCGTCAGTTTATTGGACAGTGTTTCTAGTTGCCGTGTATAGGATGGACCGCTCGTCAGTTTATTGGACAGTGCTTCTAGTTCCGGTTTATAGGATGAATTGCTCGTCAGTTTATTGGACAGTGCTTCGAGATGCCGTGTATAGGATCGATCTCTTGTCAGTGTATTGGACAGTTCTTCTAGTTGCCGTGTATACGGTTGGTCGCTCATTAGTTTATTGGACAGTGCTTCTTGTTGCCGTGTATTTGATGGATCGCTCGTCAGTTTATTGGACAGTGCTTTAGTTGCGGTTTATAGGATGGATCGCTCGTCAGTTTATTGGACAGTGCTTTAGTTGCGGTTTATAGGATGGATTGCTCGTCAGTTTATTGGTCAGTGCTTCTAGTTGCCGTGTATAGGATGGATCGCTCGTCAGTTTATTGGACAGTGCTTCTAGTTGCCGTGTATAGGATGGATCGCTCGTCAGTTTAATGGACAGTGCTTCTAGTTGCCGTGTATAGGATGGAACATTCGTCAGTTTATTGGACAGTGCTTCTAATTGCCGTGTATAGGATGGATCGCTCGTCAGTTTATTGGACAGTGCTTCTAGTTGCCGTGCTTTAGGATGGATCGCTCGTCAGTTTATTGTACAGTGCTTCTAGTTGCCGTGCTTTAGGATGGATTGCTCGTCAGTTTATTGGACAGTACTTCTAGTTGCCGTGTATAGGTTGGATCACTCCTCAGTTTATTGGACAGTGCTTCGAGATGCCGTGTATAGGATTGATCTCTCGTCAGTGTATTGGACAGTTCTTCTAGTTGCCGTGTATAGGGTTGGTCGCTCATTAGTTTATTGGACAGTGCTTCTTGTTGCCGTGTATTTGATGGATCGCTAGTCAGTTTATTGGACAGTGCTTTAGTTGCGGTTTATTGGATGGATCACTCGTCAGTTTATTGGACAGTGCTTCTAGTTTCCGTGTATAGGATGGATCGCTCGTCAGTTTATTGGTCAGTGCTTCTAGTTGCCGTGTATAGGATGGATCGCTCGTCAGTTTATTGGACAGTGCTTCTAGTTGCCGTGTATAGGATGGATCATTCGTCAGTTTATTGGACAGTGCTTCTTATTGCCGTGTATAGGATGGATCATTCGTCAGTTCATTGAACAGTGCTTTAGTTGCGGTTTATAGGATGGATCGCTCGTCAGTTTATTGGACAGTGCTTCTAGTTGCCGTGTATAGGATGGATCGCTCGTCAGTTTATTGGACAGTGCTTCTAGTTGCCGTGTATAGGATGGATCGCTCGTCAGTTTATTGGACAGTGCTTCTAGTTGCCGTGCTTTAGGATGGATCGCTCGTCAGTTTATTGGACAGTGCTTTTAGTTGCCGTGCTTTAGGATGGATCGCTCGTCAGTTTATTGGACAGTACTTCTAGTTGCCGTGTATAGGATCGATCGCTCGTCAGTTTATTGGACACTGCTTCTAGTTGCCGTGTATAGGGCTGATCGCTCATCAGTTTATTGGACATTGCTTCTTGATGCTGTGTATAGGAAGGATCGCTCGTTTGTTTATTGGACAGTGCTTCTAATTGCCTTGTATAGGATGGATCATTAGTCAGTTTATTGGACAGTGCTTCTAGTTGCCGTGTATAGGATGGATCGATCGTCAGTTTATTGGACAGTGCTTCTAGTTGCCGTGTATAGGATGGATCACTCGTTAGTTTATTGGACAGTGCTTCTAGTTGCCGTATATGGGATGGATCGCTCGTCAGTTTATTGGACAGTGTTTCTAGTTGCCGTGTATAGGATGGACCGCTCGTCAGTTTATTGGACAGTGCTTCTAGTTCCGGTTTATAGGATGAATTGCTCGTCAGTTTATTGGACAGTGCTTCGAGATGCCGTGTATAGGATCGATCTCTTGTCAGTGTATTGGACAGTTCTTCTAGTTGCCGTGTATACGGTTGGTCGCTCATTAGTTTATTGGACAGTGCTTCTTGTTGCCGTGTATAGGATGGATCGCTCGTCAGTTTATTGGACAGTGCTTTAGTTGCGGTTTATAGGATGGATTGCTCGTCAGTTTATTGGTCAGTGCTTCTAGTTGCCGTGTATAGGATGGATCGCTCGTCAGTTTATTGGAGAGTGCTTCTAGTTGCCGTGTATAGGATGGATCGCTCGTCAGTTTAATGGACAGTGCTTCTAGTTGCCGTGTATAGGATGGAACATTCGTCAGTTTATTGGACAGTGCTTCTAATTGCCGTGCTTTAGGATGGATCGCTCGTCAGTTTATTGGACAGTGCTTCTAATTGCCGTGCTTTAGGATGGATCGCTCGTCAGTTTATTGTACAGTGCTTCTAGTTGCCGTGCTTTAGGATGGATTGCTCCTCAGTTTATTGGACAGTGCTTCGAGATGCCGTGTATAGGATTGATCTCTCGTCAGTGTATTGGACAGTTCTTCTAGTTGCCGTGTATAGGGTTGGTCGCTCATTAGTTTATTGGACAGTGCTTCTTGTTGCCGTGTATTTGATGGATCGCTCGTCAGTTTATTGGACAGTGCTTTAGTTGCGGTTTATAGGATGGATCGCTCGTCAGTTTATTGGACAGTGCTTCTAGTTGCCGTGTATAGGATGGATCGCTCGTCAGTTTATTGGACAGTGCTTCTAGTTGCCGTGTATAGGATGGATCGCTCGTCAGTTTAATGGACAGTGCTTCTAGTTGCCGTGTATAGGATGGAACATTCGTCAGTTTATTGGACAGTGCTTCTAGTTGCCGTGTATAGGATGGATCGCTCGTCAGTTTATTGGACAGTGCTTCTAGTTGCCGTGCTTTAGGATGGATCGCTCGTCAGTTTATTGTACAGTGCTTCTAGTTGCCGTGTATTGGATGGAACATTCGTCAGTTTATTGGACAGTGCTTCTAGTTGCCGTGTATAGGATGGATCGCTCGTCAGTTTATTGGACAGTGCTTCTAGTTGCCGTGCTTTAGGATGGATCGCTCGTCAGTTTATTGTACAGTGCTTCTAGTTGCCGTGCTTTAGGATGGATTGCTCGTCAGTTTATTGGACAGTACTTCTAGTTGCCGTGTATAGGTTGGATCACTCCTCAGTTTATTGGACAGTGCTTCGAGATGCCGTGTATAGGATTGATCTCTCGTCAGTGTATTGGACAGTTCTTCTAGTTGCCGTGTATAGGGTTGGTCGCTCATTAGTTTATTGGACAGTGCTTCTTGTTGCCGTGTATTTGATGGATCGCTAGTCAGTTTATTGGACAGTGCTTTAGTTGCGGTTTATTGGATGGATCACTCGTCAGTTTATTGGACAGTGCTTCTAGTTTCCGTCTATAGGATGGATCGCTCGTCAGTTTATTGGTCAGTGCTTCTAGTTGCCGTGTATAGGATGGATCGCTCGTCAGTTTATTGGACAGTGCTTCTAGTTGCCGTGTATAGGATGGATCATTCGTCAGTTTATTGGACAGTGCTTCTTATTGCCGTGTATAGGATGGATCATTCGTCAGTTCATTGAACAGTGCTTTAGTTGCGGTTTATAGGATGGATCGCTCGTCAGTTTATTGGACAGTGCTTCTAGTTGCCGTGCTTTAGGATGGATCGCTCGTCAGTTTATTGGACAGTGCTTTTAGTTGCCGTGCTTTAGGATGGATCGCTCGTCAGTTTATTGGACAGTACTTCTAGTTGCCGTGTATAGGATCGATCGCTCGTCAGTTTATTGGACACTGCTTCTAGTTGCCGTGTATAGGGCTGATCGCTCATCAGTTTATTGGACATTGCTTCTTGATGCTGTGTATAGGAAGGATCGCTCGTTTGTTTATTGGACAGTGCTTCTAATTGCCTTGTATAGGATGGATCATTAGTCAGTTTATTGGACAGTGCTTCTAGTTGCCGTGTATAGGATGGATCGATCGTCAGTTTATTGGACAGTGCTTCTAGTTGCCGTGTATAGGATGGATCACTCGTTAGTTTATTGGACAGTGCTTCTAGTTGCCGTATATGGGATGGATCGCTCGTCAGTTTATTGGACAGTGTTTCTAGTTGCCGTGTATAGGATGGACCGCTCGTCAGTTTATTGGACAGTGCTTCTAGTTCCGGTTTATAGGATGAATTGCTCGTCAGTTTATTGGACAGTGCTTCGAGATGCCGTGTATAGGATCGATCTCTTGTCAGTGTATTGGACAGTTCTTCTAGTTGCCGTGTATACGGTTGGTCGCTCATTAGTTTATTGGACAGTGCTTCTTGTTGCCGTGTATTTGATGGATTGCTCGTCAGTTTATTGGTCAGTGCTTCTAGTTGCCGTGTATAGGATGGATCGCTCGTCAGTTTATTGGACAGTGCTTCTAGTTGCCGTGTATAGGATGGATCGCTCGTCAGTTTAATGGACAGTGCTTCTAGTTGCCGTGTATAGGATGGAACATTCGTCAGTTTATTGGACAGTGCTTCTAATTGCCGTGTATAGGATGGATCGCTCGTCAGTTTATTGGACAGTGCTTCTAATTGCCGTGCTTTAGGATGGATCGCTCGTCAGTTTATTGTACAGTGCTTCTAGTTGCCGTGCTTTAGGATGGATTGCTCCTCAGTTTATTGGACAGTGCTTCGAGATGCCGTGTATAGGATTGATCTCTCGTCAGTGTATTGGACAGTTCTTCTAGTTGCCGTGTATAGGGTTGGTCGCTCATTAGTTTATTGGACAGTGCTTCTTGTTGCCGTGTATTTGATGGATCGCTCGTCAGTTTATTGGACAGTGCTTTAGTTGCGGTTTATAGGATGGATCGCTCGTCAGTTTATTGGACAGTGCTTTAGTTGCGGTTTATAGGATGGATCGCTCGTCAGTTTATTGGTCAGTGCTTCTAGTTGCCGTGTATAGGATGGATCGCTCGTCAGTTTATTGGACAGTGCTTCTAGTTGCCGTGTATAGGATGGATCGCTCGTCAGTTTAATGGACAGTGCTTCTAGTTGCCGTGTATAGGATGGAACATTCGTCAGTTTATTGGACAGTGCTTCTAATTGCCGTGTATAGGATGTATCGCTCGTCAGTTTATTGGACAGTGCTTCTAGTTGCCGTGCTTTAGGATGGATCGCTCGTCAGTTTATTGTACAGTGCTTCTAGTTGCCGTGCTTTAGGATGGATTGCTCGTCAGTTTATTGGACAGTACTTCTAGTTGCCGTGTATAGGTTGGATCACTCCTCAGTTTATTGGACAGTGCTTCGAGATGCCGTGTATAGGATTGATCTCTCGTCAGTGTATTGGACAGTTCTTCTAGTTGCCGTGTATAGGGTTGGTCGCTCATTAGTTTATTGGACAGTGCTTCTTGTTGCCCTGTATTTGATGGATCGCTAGTCAGTTTATTGGACAGTGCTTTAGTTGCGGTTTATTGGATGGATCACTCGTCAGTTTATTGGACAGTGCTTCTAGTTTCCGTGTATAGGATGGATCGCTCGTCAGTTTATTGGTCAGTGCTTCTAGTTGCCGTGTATAGGATGGATCGCTCGTCAGTTTATTGGACAGTGCTTCTAGTTGCCGTGTATAGGATGGATCATTCGTCAGTTTATTGGACAGTGCTTCTTATTGCCGAGTATAGGATGGATCATTCGTCAGTTCATTGAACAGTGCTTTAGTTGCGGTTTATAGGATGGATCGCTCGTCAGTTTATTGGACAGTGCTTCTAGTTGCCGTGTATAGGATGGATCGCTCGTCAGTTTATTGGACAGTGCTTCTAGTTGCCGTGTATAGGATGGATCGCTCGTCAGTTTATTGGACAGTGCTGCTAGTTGCCGTGCTTTAGGATGGATCGCTCGTCAGTTTATTGGACAGTGCTTTTAGTTGCCGTGCTTTAGGATGGATCACTCGTCAGTTTATTGGACAGTACTTCTAGTTGCCGTGTATAGGATGGATCGCTCGTCAGTTTATTGGACAGTGCTTCTAGTTGCCGTGTATAGGATGGATCGCTCGTCAGTTTATTGGACAGTGCTTCTAGTTGCCGTGCTTTAGGATGGATCGCTCGTCAGTTTATTGGACAGTGCTTTTAGTTGCCGTGCTTTAGGATGGATCGCTCGTCAGTTTATTGGACAGTACTTCTAGTTGCCGTGTATAGGATCAATCGCTCGTCAGTTTATTGGACACTGCTTCTAGTTGCCGTGTATAGGGCTGATCGCTCATCAGTTTATTGGACATTGCTTCTTGATGCTGTGTATAGGAAGGATCGCTCGTTTGTTTATTGGACAGTGCTTCTAATTGCCTTGTATAGGATGGATCATTAGTCAGTTTATTGGACAGTGCTTCTAATTGCCTTGTATAGGATGGATCATTAGTCAGTTTATTGGACAGTGCTTCTAGTTGCCGTGTATAGGATGGATCGCTCGTCAGTTTATTGGACAGTGCTTCTAGTTGCCGTGTATAGGATGGATCGATCGTCAGTTTATTGGACAGTGCTTCTAGTTGCCGTGTATAGGATGGATCACTCGTTAGTTTATTGGACAGTGCTTCTAGTTGCCGTATATGGGATGGATCGCTCGTCAGTTTATTGGACAGTGTTTCTAGTTGCCGTGTATAGGATGGACCGCTCGTCAGTTTATTGGACAGTGCTTCTAGTTCCGGTTTATAGGATGAATTGCTCGTCAGTTTATTGGACAGTGCTTCGAGATGCCGTGTATAGGATCGATCTCTTGTCAGTGTATTGGACAGTTCTTCTAGTTGCCGTGTATACGGTTGGTCGCTCTTTAGTTTATTGGACAGTGCTTCTTGTTGCCGTGTATTTGATGGATCGCTCGTCAGTTTATTGGACAGTGCTTTAGTTGCGGTTTATAGGATGGATTGCTCGTCAGTTTATTGGTCAGTGCTTCTAGTTGCCGTGTATAGGATGGATCGCTCGTCAGTTTATTGGACAGTGCTTCTAGTTGCCGTGTATAGGATGGATCGCTCGTCAGTTTAATGGACAGTGCTTCTAGTTGCCGTGTATAGGATGGAACATTCGTCAGTTTATTGGACAGTGCTTCTAATTGCCGTGTATAGGATGGATCGCTCGTCAGTTTATTGGACAGTGCTTCTAATTGCCGTGCTTTAGGATGGATCGCTCGTCAGTTTATTGTACAGTGCTTCTAGTTGCCGTGCTTTAGGATGGATTGCTCCTCAGTTTATTGGACAGTGCTTCGAGATGCCGTGTATAGGATTGATCTCTCGTCAGTGTATTGGACAGTTCTTCTAGTTGCCGTGTATAGGGTTGGTCGCTCATTAGTTTATTGGACAGTGCTTCTTGTTGCCGTGTATTTGATGGATCGCTAGTCAGTTTATTGGACAGTGCTTTAGTTGCGGTTTATAGGATGGATCAGTCGTCAGTTTATTGGACAGTGCTTCTAGTTTCCGTGTATAGGATGGATCGCTCGTCAGTTTATTGGTCAGTGCTTCTAGTTGCCGTGTATAGGATGGATCATTCGTCAGTTTATTGGACAGTGCTTCTTATTGCCGTGTATAGGATGGATCATTCGTCAGTTCATTGAACAGTGCTTTAGTTGCGGTTTATAGGATGGATCGCTCGTCAGTTTATTGGACAGTGCTTCTAGTTGCCGTGTATAGGATGGATCGCTCGTCAGTTTATTGGACAGTGCTTCTAGTTGCCGTGCTTTAGGATGGATCGCTCGTCAGTTTATTGGACAGTGCTTTTAGTTGCCGTGCTTTAGGATGGATCGCTCGTCAGTTTATTGGACAGTACTTCTAGTTGCCGTGTATAGGATCAATCGCTCGTCAGTTTATTGGACACTGCTTCTAGTTGCCGTGTATAGGGCTGATCGCTCATCAGTTTATTGGACATTGCTTCTTGATGCTGTGTATAGGAAGGATCGCTCGTTTGTTTATTGGACAGTGCTTCTAATTGCCTTGTATAGGATGGATCATTAGTCAGTTTATTGGACAGTGCTTCTAGTTGCCTTGTATAGGATGGATCGATCGTCAGTTTATTGGACAGTGCTTCTAGTTGCCGTGTATAGGATGGATCACTCGTTAGTTTATTGGACAGTGCTTCTAGTTGCCGTATATGGGATGGATCGCTCGTCAGTTTATTGGACAGTGTTTCTAGTTGCCGTGTATAGGATGGACCGCTCGTCAGTTTATTGGACAGTGCTTCTAGTTCCGGTTTATAGGATGAATTGCTCGTCAGTTTATTGGACAGTGCTTCGAGATGCCGTGTATAGGATTGATCTCTCGTCAGTGTATTGGACAGTTCTTCTAGTTGCCGTGTATAGGGTTGGTCGCTCATTAGTTTATTGGACAGTGCTTCTTGTTGCCGTGTATTTGATGGATCGCTAGTCAGTTTATTGGACAGTGCTTTAGTTGCGGTTTATAGGATGGATCAGTCGTCAGTTTATTGGACAGTGCTTCTAGTTTCCGTGTATAGGATGGATCGCTCGTCAGTTTATTGGTCAGTGCTTCTAGTTGCCGTGTATAGGATGGATCGCTCGTCAGTTTATTGGTCAGTGCTTCTAGTTGCCGTGTATAGGATGGATCGCTCGTCAGTTTATTGGACAGTGCTTCTAGTTGCCGTGTATAGGATGGATCATTTGTCAGTTTATTGGACAGTGCTTCTTATTGCCGTGTATAGGATGGATCATTCGTCAGTTCATTGAACAGTGCTTTAGTTGCGGTTTATAGGATGGATCGCTCGTCAGTTTATTGGACAGTGCTTTAGTTGCGGTTTATAGGATGGATCGCTCGTCAGTTTATTGGACAGTGCTTCTAGTTGCCGTGTATAGGATGGATCGCTCGTCAGTTTATTGGACATTGCTTCTAGTTGCCGTGCTTTAGGATGGATCGCTCGTCAGTTTATTGGACAGTGCTTTTAGTTGCCGTGCTTTAGGATGGATCGCTCGTCAGTTTATTGGACAGTACTTCTAGTTGCCGTGTATAGGATCGATCGCTCGTCAGTTTATTGGACACTGCTTCTAGTTGCCGTGTATAGGGCTGATCGCTCATCAGTTTATTGGACATTGCTTCTTGATGCTGTGTATAGGAAGGATCGCTCGTTAGTTTATTGGACAGTGCTTCTAATTGCCTTGTATAGGATGGATCATTCGTCAGTTTATTGGACAGTGCTTCTAGTTGCCGTGTATAGGATGGATCGATCGTCAGTTTATTGGACAGTGCTTCTAGTTGCCGTGTATAGGATGGATCACTCGTTAGTTTATTGGACAGTGCTTCTATTTGCCGTATATGGGATGGATCGCTCGTCAGTTTATTGGACAGTGTTTCTAGTTGCCGTGTATAGGATGGATCGCTCGTCAGTGTATTTTACAGTGCTTCTAGTTGCCGTGCTTTAGGATGGATTGCTCCTCAGTTTATTGGACAGTGCTTCGAGATGCCGTGTATAGGATTGATCTCTCGTCAGTGTATTGGACAGTTCTTCTAGTTGCCGTGTATAGGGTTGGTCGCTCATTAGTTTATTGGACAGTGCTTCTTGTTGCCGTGTATTTGATGGATCGCTAGTCAGTTTATTGGACAGTGCTTTAGTTGCGGTTTATAGGATGGATCAGTCGTCAGTTTATTGGACAGTGCTTCTAGTTTCCGTGTATAGGATGGATCGCTCGTCAGTTTATTGGTCAGTGCTTCTAGTTGCCGTGTATAGGATGGATCGCTCGTCAGTTTATTGGACAGTGCTTCTAGTTGCCGTGTATAGGATGGATCATTCGTCAGTTTATTGGACAGTGCTTCTTATTGCCGTGTATAGGATGGATCATTCGTCAGTTCATTGAACAGTGCTTTAGTTGCGGTTTATAGGATGGATCGCTCGTCAGTTTATTGGACAGTGCTTCTAGTTGCCGTGTATAGGATGGATCGCTCGTCAGTTTATTGGACAGTGCTTCTAGTTGCCGTGTATAGGATGGATCGCTCGTCAGTTTATTGGACAGTGCTTCTAGTTGCCGTGCTTTAGGATGGATCGCTCGTCAGTTTATTGGACAGTGCTTTTAGTTGCCGTGCTTTAGGATGGATCGCTCGTCAGTTTATTGGACAGTACTTCTAGTTGCCGTGTATAGGATCAATCGCTCGTCAGTTTATTGGACACTGCTTCTAGTTGCCGTGTATAGGGCTGATCGCTCATCAGTTTATTGGACATTGCTTCTTGATGCTGTGTATAGGAAGGATCGCTCGTTTGTTTATTGGACAGTGCTTCTAATTGCCTTGTATAGGATGGATCATTAGTCAGTTTATTGGACAGTGCTTCTAGTTGCCGTGTATAGGATGGATCGATCGTCAGTTTATTGGACAGTGCTTCTAGTTGCCGTGTATAGGATGGATCACTCGTTAGTTTATTGGACAGTGCTTCTAGTTGCCGTATATGGGATGGATCGCTCGTCAGTTTATTGGACAGTGCTTCTAGTTGCCGTATATGGGATGGATCGCTCGTCAGTTTATTGGACAGTGTTTCTAGTTGCCGTGTATAGGATGGACCGCTCGTCAGTTTATTGGACAGTGCTTCTAGTTCCGGTTTATAGGATGAATTGCTCGTCAGTTTATTGGACAGTGCTTCGAGATGCCGTGTATAGGATCGATCTCTTGTCAGTGTATTGGACAGTTCTTCTAGTTGCCGTGTATACGGTTGGTCGCTCTTTAGTTTATTGGACAGTGCTTCTTGTTGCCGTGTATTTGATGGATCGCTCGTCAGTTTATTGGACAGTGCTTTAGTTGCGGTTTATAGGATGGATTGCTCGTCAGTTTATTGGTCAGTGCTTCTAGTTGCCGTGTATAGGATGGATCGCTCGTCAGTTTATTGGACAGTGCTTCTAGTTGCCGTGTATAGGATGGATCGCTCGTCAGTTTAATGGACAGTGCTTCTAGTTGCCGTGTATAGGATGGAACATTCGTCAGTTTATTGGACAGTGCTTCTAATTGCCGTGTATTGGATGGATCGCTCGTCAGTTTATTGGACAGTGCTTCTAATTGCCGTGCTTTAGGATGGATCGCTCGTCAGTTTATTGTACAGTGCTTCTAGTTGCCGTGCTTTAGGATGGATTGCTCCTCAGTTTATTGGACAGTGCTTCGAGATGCCGTGTATAGGATTGATCTCTCGTCAGTGTATTGGACAGTTCTTCTAGTTGCCGTGTATAGGGTTGGTCGCTCATTAGTTTATTGGACAGTGCTTCTTGTTGCCGTGTATTTGATGGATCGCTAGTCAGTTTATTGGACAGTGCTTTAGTTGCGGTTTATAGGATGGATCAGTCGTCAGTTTATTGGACAGTGCTTCTAGTTTCCGTGTATAGGATGGATCGCTCGTCAGTTTATTGGTCAGTGCTTCTAGTTGCCGTGTATAGGATGGATCGCTCGTCAGGTTATTGGACAGTGCTTCTAGTTGCCGTGTATAGGATGGATCATTCGTCAGTTTATTGGACAGTGCTTCTTATTGCCGTGTATAGGATGGATCATTCGTCAGTTCATTGAACAGTGCTTTAGTTGCGGTTTATAGGATGGATCGCTCGTCAGTTTATTGGTCAGTGCTTCTAGTTGCCGTGTATAGGATGGATCGCTCGTCAGTTTATTGGTCAGTGCTTCTAGTTGCCGTGTATAGGATGGATCGCTCGTCAGTTTATTGGACAGTGCTTCTAGTTGCCGTGTATAGGATGGATCATTTGTCAGTTTATTGGACAGTGCTTCTTATTGCCGTGTATAGGATGGATCATTCGTCAGTTCATTGAACAGTGCTTTAGTTGCGGTTTATAGGATGGATCGCTCGTCAGTTTATTGGACAGTGCTTTAGTTGCGGTTTATAGGATGGATCGCTCGTCAGTTTATTGGACAGTGCTTCTAGTTGCCGTGTATAGGATGGATCGCTCGTCAGTTTATTGGACAGTGCTTCTAGTTGCCGTGCTTTAGGATGGATCGCTCGTCAGTTTATTGGACAGTGCTTTTAGTTGCCGTGCTTTAGGATGGATCGCTCGTCAGTTTATTGGACAGTACTTCTAGTTGCCGTGTATAGGATCGATCGCTCGTCAGTTTATTGGACACTGCTTCTAGTTGCCGTGTATAGGGCTGATCGCTCATCAGTTTATTGGACATTGCTTCTTGATGCTGTGTATAGGAAGGATCGCTCGTTAGTTTATTGGACAGTGCTTCTAATTGCCTTGTATAGGATGGATCATTCGTCAGTTTATTGGACAGTGCTTCTAGTTGCCGTGTATAGGATGGATCGATCGTCAGTTTATTGGACAGTGCTTCTAGTTGCCGTGTATAGGATGGATCACTCGTTAGTTTATTGGACAGTGCTTCTAGTTGCCGTATATGGGATGGATCGCTCGTCAGTTTATTGGACAGTGTTTCTAGTTGCCGTGTATAGGATGGATCGCTCGTCAGTGTATTTTACAGTGCTTCTAGTTGCCGTGCTTTAGGATGGATTGCTCCTCAGTTTATTGGACAGTGCTTCGAGATGCCGTGTATAGGATTGATCTCTCGTCAGTGTATTGGACAGTTCTTCTAGTTGCCGTGTATAGGGTTGGTCGCTAGTCAGTTTATTGGACAGTGCTTTAGTTGCGGTTTATAGGATGGATCAGTCGTCAGTTTATTGGACAGTGCTTCTAGTTTCCGTGTATAGGATGGATCGCTCGTCAGTTTATTGGTCAGTGCTTCTAGTTGCCGTGTATAGGATGGATCGCTCGTCAGTTTATTGGACAGTGCTTCTAGTTGCCGTGTATAGGATGGATCATTCGTCAGTTTATTGGACAGTGCTTCTTATTGCCGTGTATAGGATGGATCATTCGTCAGTTCATTGAACAGTGCTTTAGTTGCGGTTTATAGGATGGATCGCTCGTCAGTTTATTGGACAGTGCTTCTAGTTGCCGTGTATAGGATGGATCGCTCGTCAGTTTATTGGACAGTGCTTCTAGTTGCCGTGTATAGGATGGATCGCTCGTCAGTTTATTGGACAGTGCTTCTAGTTGCCGTGCTTTAGGATGGATCGCTCGTCAGTTTATTGGACAGTGCTTTTAGTTGCCGTGCTTTAGGATGGATCGCTCGTCAGTTTATTGGACAGTACTTCTAGTTGCCGTGTATAGGATCAATCGCTCGTCAGTTTATTGGACACTGCTTCTAGTTGCCGTGTATAGGGCTGATCGCTCATCAGTTTATTGGACATTGCTTCTTGATGCTGTGTATAGGAAGGATCGCTCGTTTGTTTATTGGACAGTGCTTCTAATTGCCTTGTATAGGATGGATCATTAGTCAGTTTATTGGACAGTGCTTCTAGTTGCCGTGTATAGGATGGATCGATCGTCAGTTTATTGGACAGTGCTTCTAGTTGCCGTGTATAGGATGGATCACTCGTTAGTTTATTGGACAGTGCTTCTAGTTGCCGTATATGGGATGGATCGCTCGTCAGTTTATTGGACAGTGTTTCTAGTTGCCGTGTATAGGATGGACCGCTCGTCAGTTTATTGGACAGTGCTTCTAGTTCCGGTTTATAGGATGAATTGCTCGTCAGTTTATTGGACAGTGCTTCGAGATGCCGTGTATAGGATCGATCTCTTGTCAGTGTATTGGACAGTTCTTCTAGTTGCCGTGTATACGGTTGGTCGCTCTTTAGTTTATTGGACAGTGCTTCTTGTTGCCGTGTATTTGATGGATCGCTCGTCAGTTTATTGGACAATGCTTCTAGTTCCCGTGTATAGGATGGATCGCTCGTCAGTTTATTGGACAGTGCTTCTAGTTCCCGTGTATAGGATGGATCGCTCGTCAGTTTATTGGACAGTGCTTTAGTTGCGGTTTATAGGATGGATTGCTCGTCAGTTTATTGGTCAGTGCTTCTAGTTGCCGTGTATAGGATGGATCGCTCGTCAGTTTATTGGACAGTGCTTCTAGTTGCCGTGTATAGGATGGATCGCTCGTCAGTTTAATGGACAGTGCTTCTAGTTGCCGTGTATAGGATGGAACATTCGTCAGTTTATTGGACAGTGCTTCTAATTGCCGTGTATTGGATGGATCGCTCGTCAGTTTATTGGACAGTGCTTCTAATTGCCGTGCTTTAGGATGGATCGCTCGTCAGTTTATTGTACATTGCTTCTAGTTGCCGTGCTTTAGGATGGATTGCTCCTCAGTTTATTGGACAGTGCTTCGAGATGCCGTGTATAGGATTGATCTCTCGTCAGTGTATTGGACAGTTCTTCTAGTTGCCGTGTATAGGGTTGGTCGCTCATTAGTTTATTGGACAGTGCTTCTTGTTGCCGTGTATTTGATGGATCGCTAGTCAGTTTATTGGACAGTGCTTTAGTTGCGGTTTATAGGATGGATCAGTCGTCAGTTTATTGGACAGTGCTTCTAGTTTCCGTGTATAGGATGGATCGCTCGTCAGTTTATTGGTCAGTGCTTCTAGTTGCCGTGTATAGGATGGATCGCTCGTCAGTTTATTGGACAGTGCTTCTAGTTGCCGTGTATAGGATGGATCATTCGTCAGTTTATTGGACAGTGCTTCTTATTGCCGTGTATAGGATGGATCATTCGTCAGTTCATTGAACAGTGCTTTAGTTGCGGTTTATAGGATGGATCGCTCGTCAGTTTATTGGACAGTGCTTCTAGTTGCCGTGTATAGGATGGATCGCTCGTCAGTTTATTGGACAGTGCTTCTAGTTGCCGTGTATAGGATGGATCGCTCGTCAGTTTATTGGACAGTGCTGCTAGTTGCCGTGCTTTAGGATGGATCGCTCGTCAGTTTATTGGACAGTGCTTTTAGTTGCCGTGCTTTAGGATGGATCGCTCGTCAGTTTATTGGACAGTACTTCTAGTTGCCGTGTATAGGATCGATCGCTCGTCAGTTTATTGGACACTGCTTCTAGTTGCCGTGTATAGGGCTGATCGCTCATCAGTTTATTGGACATTGCTTCTTGATGCTGTGTATAGGACGGATCACTCGTTAGTTTATTGGACAGTGCTTCTAATTGCCTTGTATAGGGTGGATCATTCGTCAGTTTATTGGACAGTGCTTCTAGTTGCCGTGTATAGGATGGATCACTCGTTAGTTTATTGGACAGTGCTTCTAGTTGCCGTATATGGGATGGATCGCTCGTCAGTTTATTGGACAGTGTTTCTAGTTGCCGTGTATAGGATGGATCGCTCGTCAGTGTATTTTACAGTGCTTCTAGTTGCCGTGTACAGGATGGACCGCTCGTCAGTTTATTGGACAGTGCTTCTAGTTCCGGTTTATAGGATGAATTGCTCGTCAGTTTATTGGATAGTGCTTCGAGATGCCGTGTATAGGATCGATCTCTCGTCAGTGTATTGGACAGTTCTTCTAGTTGCCGTGTATACGGTTGGTCGCTCATTAGTTTATTGGACAGTGCTTCTTGTTGCCGTGTATTTGATGGATCGCTCGTCAGTTTATTGGACAGTGCTTTAGTTGCGGTTTATAGGATGGATCGCTCGTCAGTTTATTGGTCAGTGCTTCTAGTTGCCGTGTATAGGATGGATCGCTCGTCAGTTTATTGGACAGTGCTTCTAGTTGCCGTGTATAGGATGGATCGCTCGTCAGTTTATTGGACAGTGCTTCTAGTTGCCGTGTATAGGATGGATCGCTCGTCAGTTTAATTGACAGTGCTTCTAGTTGCCGTGTATAGGGTTGATCGCTCGTCAGTTTATTGGACAGTGCTTCTAGTTGCTGTGTATAGGATGGAACATTCGTCAGTTTATTGGACAGTGCTTCTAGTTGCCGTGCTTTAGGATGGATCGCTCGTCAGTTTATTGTACAGTGCTTCAAGTTGCCGTGATTTAGGATGGATTGCTCGTCAGTTTATTGGACAGTACTTCTAGTTGCCGTGTATAGGATCGATCGCTCGTCAGTTTTTTGGACACTGCTTCTAGTTGCCGTGTATAGGGTTGATCGCTGATCAGTTTATTGGACAGTGCTTCTTGATGCTGTGTATAGGATGGACCGCTCGTCAGTGTATTGGACATTGCTTCTAGTTGCGGTTTATAGGATGAATTGCTCGTCAGTTTATTGGACAATGCTTTGAATTGCCGTGTATAGGTTGGATCACTCCTCAGTTTATTGGACAGTGCTTCGAGATGCCGTGTATAGGATTGATCTCTCGTCAGTGTATTGGACAGTTCTTCTAGTTGCCGTGTATAGGGTTGGTCGCTCATTAGTTTATTGGACAGTGCTTCTTGTTGCCGTGTATTTGATGGATCACTCGTCAGTTTATTGGACAGTGCTTCTAGTTTCCGTGTATAGGATGGATCGCTCGTCAGTTTATTGGTCAGTGCTTCTAGTTGCCGTGTATAGGATGGATCGCTCGTCAGTTTATTGGACAGTGCTTCTAGTTGCCGTGTATAGGATGGATCATTTGTCAGTTTATTGGACAGTGCTTCTTATTGCCGTGTATAGGATGGATCATTCGTCAGTTCATTGAACAGTGCTTTAGTTGCGGTTTATAGGATGGATCGCTCGTCAGTTTATTGGACAGTGCTTCTAGTTGCCGTGTATAGGATGGATCGCTCGTCAGTTTATTGGACAGTGCTTCTAGTTGCCGTGTATAGGATGGATCGCTCGTCAGTTTATTGGACAGTGCTTCTAGTTGCCGTGCTTTAGGATGGATCGCTCGTCAGTTTATTGGACAGTGCTTTTAGTTGCCGTGCTTTAGGATGGATCGCTCGTCAGTTTATTGGACAGTACTTCTAGTTGCCGTGTATAGGATCGATCGCTCGTCAGTTTATTGGACACTGCTTCTAGTTGCCGTGTATAGGGCTGATCGCTCATCAGTTTATTGGACATTGCTTCTTGATGCTGTGTATAGGAAGGATCGCTCGTTAGTTTATTGGACAGTGCTTCTAATTGCCTTGTATAGGATGGATCATTCGTCAGTTTATTGGACAGTGCTTCTAGTTGCCGTGTATAGGATGGATCGATCGTCAGTTTATTGGACAGTGCTTCTAGTTGCCGTGTATAGGATGGATCACTCGTTAGTTTATTGGACAGTGCTTCTAGTTGCCGTATATGGGATGGATCGCTCGTCAGTGTATTTTACAGTGCTTCTAGTTGCCGTGTATAGGATGGACCGCTCGTCAGTTTATTGGACAGTGCTTCTAGTTCCGGTTTATAGGATGAATTGCTCGTCAGTTTATTGGACAGTGCTTCGAGATGCCGTGTATAGGATCGATCTCTCGTCAGTGTATTGGACAGTTCTTCTAGTTGCCGTGTATACGGTTGGTCGCTCATTAGTTTATTGGACAGTGTTTCTTGTTGCCGTGTATTTGATGGATCGCTCGTCAGTTTAATGGACAGTGCTTTAGTTGCGGTTTATAGGATGGATCGCTCGTCAGTTTATTGGTCAGTGCTTCTAGTTGCCGTGTATAGGATGGATCGCTCGTCAGTTTATTGGATGGTGCTTCTAGTTGCCGTGTATAGGATGGATCGCTCGTCAGTTTATTGGACAGTGCTTCTAGTTCCCGTGTATAGGATGGAACATTCGTCAGTTTATTGGACAGTGCTTCTAATTGCCGTGTATAGGATGGATCGCTCGTCAGTTTATTGGACAGTGCTTCTAGTTGCCGTGCTTTAGGATGGATTGCTCGTCAGTTTATTGGACAGTACTTCTAGTTGCCGTGTATAGGATCGATCGCTCGTCAGTTTATTGGACACTGCTTCTAGTTGCCGTGTATAGGGTTGATCGCTCATCAGTTTATTGGACAGTGCTTCTTGATGCTGTGTATAGGATGGACCGCTCGTCAGTGTATTGGACAGTGCTTCTAGTTCCGGTTTATAGGATGAATTGCTCGTCAGTTTATTGGACAGTGCTTTGAGTTGCCGTGTATAGGTTGGATCACTCCTCAGTTTATTGGACAGTGCTTCGAGATGCCGTGTATAGGATGGATCTCTCGTCAGTTTATTGGACAGTTCTTCTAGTTGCCGTGTATAGGGTTGGTCGCTCATTTGTTTATTGGACAGTGCTTCTTGTTGCCGTGTATATGATGGATCGCTCGTCAGTTTATTGGACAATGCTTTAGTTGCGGTTTATAGGATGGATCGCTCGTCAGTTTATTGGACAGTTCTTCTAGTTGCCGTGTATAGGGTTGGTCGCTCATTTGTTTATTGGACAGTGCTTCTTGTTGCCGTGTATATGATGGATCGCTCGTCAGTTTATTGGACAATGCTTTAGTTGCGGTTTATAGGATGGATCGCTCGTCAGTTTATTGGACAGTGCTTCTTGTTGCCGTGTATAGGATGGATCACTCGTTAGTTTATTGGACAGTGCTTCTAGTTGCGGTTTATAGGATGGATCATTCGTCAGTTCATTGAACAGTGCTTTAGTTGCGGTTTATAGGATGGATCGCTCGTCAGTTTATTGGACAGTGCTTCTAGTTGCCGTGTATAGGATGGATCGCTCGTCAGTTTATTGGACAGTCCTTCTAGTTGCCGTGTATAGGATGAATCGCTCGTCTGTGTATTTTACAGTGCTTCTAGTTGCCGTGTATAGGATGGACCACTCGTCAGTTTATTGGACAGTGCTTCTAGTTGCCGTGATTTATGATGGATTGCTCGTCAGTTTATTGGACAGTACTTCTAGTTGCCGTGTATAGGATCGATCGCTCGTCAGTTTATTGGACACTGCTTCTCGTTGCCGTGTATAGGGTTGATCGCTCATCAGTTTATTGGACAGTGCTTCTTGATGCTGTGTATAGGATGGACCGCTCGTCAGTGTATTGGACAGTGCTTCTAGTTCCGGTTTATAGGATGAATTGCTCGTTAGTTTATTGGACAGTGCTTTGAGTTGCCGTGTATAGGTTGTATCACTCCTCAGTTTATTGGACAGTGCTTCGAGATGCCGTGTATAGAATGGATCTCTAGTCAGTTTATTGGACAGTTCTTCTAGTTGCCGTGTATAGGGTTGGTCGCTCATTAGTTTATTGGACAAAGCTTCTTGTTGCCGTGTATATGATGGATCGCTCGTCAGTTTATTGGACAATGCTTTAGTTGCGGTTTATAGGATGGATTGCTCGTCAGTTTATTGCACAGTGCTTCTAGTTGCCGTGTATAGGATGGATCATTCGTCAGTTTATTGGACAAAGCTTCTTGTTGCCGTGTATATGATGGATCATTCGTCAGTTCATTGAACAGTGCTTTAGTTGCGGTTTATAGGATGGATCGCTCGTCAGTTTGTTGGACAGTGCTTCTAGTTGCCGTGTATAGGATGGATCACTCGTCAGTTTATTGGACAGTGCTTCTAGTTGCCGTGTATAGGATGGATCGCTCGTCAGTTTATTGGACAGTGCTTCTAGTTGCTGTGTATAGGATGGATCGCTCGTCAGTTTATTGGACAGTGCTTCTAGTTGCCGTGCTTTAGGATGGATCGCTCGTCAGTTTATTGGACAGTACTTCTAGTTGCCGTGTATAGGATCGATCGCTCGTCAGTTTATTGGACACTGCTTCTAGTTGCCGTGTATAGGGTTGATCGCTCATCAGTTTATTGGACAGTGCTTCTTGATGCTGTGTATAGGAATGATCGCTCGTTAGTTTATTGGACAGTGCTTCTAATTGCCTTGTATAGGATGGATCATTCGTCAGTTTATTGGACAGTGCTTCTAGTTGCCGTGTATAGGATGGATCGATCGTCAGTTTATTGGACAGTGCTTCCAGTTGCCGTGTATAGGATGGATCACTCGTTAGTTTATTGGACAGTGCTTCTAGTTGCAGTATATGGGATGGATCGCTCGTCAGTTTATTGGACAGTGTTTCTAGTTGCCGTGTATAGGATGGATCGCTCGTCAGTGTATTTTACAGTGCTTCTAGTTGCCGTGTATAGGATGGATCACTCGTCAGTTTATTGGACAGTGCTTCTAGTTGCGGTTTATAGGATGAATTGCTTGTCAGTTTATTGGACAATGCTTTGAGTTGCCGTGTATAGGTTGGATCACTCCTCAGTTTATTGGACAGTGCTTCGAGATGCCGTGTATAGGATGGATCTCTCGCCAGTTTATTGGACAGTTCTTCTAGTTGCCGTGTATAGGGTTGGTCGCTCATTAGTTTATTGGACAGTGCTTCTTGTTGCCTTGTATATCATGGATCGCTCATCAGTTTATTGGACAATGCTTTAGTTGCGGTTTACAGGATGGATCGCTCGTCAGTTTATTGGTCAGTGCTTCTAGTTGCCGTGTATAGGATGGATCGCTCGTCAGTTTATTGGACAGTGCTTCTAGTTGCCGTGTATAGGATGGGTCATTCGTCAGTTTATTGGACAGTGCTTCTAATTGCCGTGTATAGGATGGATCGCTCGTCAGTTTATTGGACAGTGCTTCTAGTTGCCGTGCTTTAGGATGGATCGCTCGTCAGTTTATTGGACAGTGCTTCTAGTTGCCGTGATTTAGGATGGATTGCTCGTCAGTTTATTGGACAGTACTTCTAGTTGCCGTGTATAGGATCGATCGCTCATCAGTTTATTGGACAGTGCTTCTTGATGCTGTGTATAGGATGGACCGCTCGTCAGTGTATTGGACAGTGCTTCTAGTTCCGGTTTATAGGATGAATTGCTCGTCAGTTTATTGGACAGTGCTTTGAGTTGCCGTGTATAGGTTGGATCACTCCTCAGTTTATTGGACATGCTTCGAGATGCCGTGTATAGGATGGATCTCTAGTCAGTTTATTGGACAGTTCTTCTAGTTGCCGTGTATAGGGTTGGTCGCTCATTAGTTTATTGGACAATGCTTCTTGTTGCCGTGTATATGATGGATCGCTCGTCAGTTTATTGGACAATGCTTTAGTTGCGGTTTATAGGATGGATCGCTCGTCAGTTTATTGGACAGTGCTTCTAGTTGCCGTGTATAGGATGGATCATTCGTCAGTTTATTGGACAGTGCTTCTAGTTGCCGTGTATAGGATGGATCATTCGTCAGTTTATTGGACAGGGCTTCTAATTGCCGTGTATAGGATGGATCATTCGTCAGTTCATTGAACAGTGCTTTAGTTGCGGTTTATAGGATGGATCGCTCGTCAGTTTTTTGGACAGTGCTTCTAGTTGCCGTGTATCGGATGGATCGCTCGTCAGTTTATTGGACAGTGCTTCTAGTTGCTGTGTATAGGATGGATCGCTCGTCAGTTTATTGGACAGTGCTTCTAGTTGCCGTGCTTTAGGATGGATCGCTCGTCAGTTTATTGGACAGTACTTCTAGTTGCCGTGTATAGGATCGATCGCTCGTCAGTTTATTGGACACTGCTTCTAGTTGCCGTGTATAGGGTTGATCGCTCATCAGTTTATTGGACAGTGCTTCTTGATGCTGTGTATAGGAATGATCGCTCGTTAGTTTATTGGACAGTGCTTCTAATTGCCTTGTATAGGATGGATCATTCGTCAGTTTATTGGACAGTGATTCTAGTTGCCGTGTATAGGATGGATCGATCGTCAGTTTATTGGACAGTGCTTCTAGTTGCCGTGTATAGGATGGATCACTCGTTAGTTTATTGGACAGTGCTTCTAGTTGCAGTATATGGGATGGATCGCTCGTCAGTTTATTGGACAGTGTTTCTAGTTGCCGTGTATAGGATGGATCGCTCGTCAGTGTATTTTACAGTGCTTCTAGTTGCCGTGTATAGGATGGATCACTCGTCAGTTTATTGGACAGTGCTTCTAGTTGCGTTTTATAGGATGAATTGCTTGTCAGTTTATTGGACAATGCTTTGAGTTGCCGTGTATAGGTTGGATCACTCCTCAGTTTATTGGACAGTGCTTCGAGATGCCGTGTATAGGATGGATCTCTCGCCAGTTTATTGGACAGTTCTTCTAGTTGCCGTGTATAGGGTTGGTCGCTCATTAGTTTATTGGACAGTGCTTCTTGTTGCCGTGTATATGATGGATCGCTCATCAGTTTATTGGACAATGCTTCTGGTTGCGGTGTATAGGATGGATCGCTCGTCAGTTTATTGGACAGTGCTTCTAGTTGCCGTGTATAGGATGGATCTCTCGTCAGTTTATTGGACAGTTCTTCTAGTTGCCGTGTATAGGGTTGGTCGCTCATTAGTTTATTGGACAGTGCTTCTTGTTGCCGTGTATATGATGGATCGCTCGTCAGTTTATTGGACAGTGCTTCTAATTGCCGTGTATAGGATGGATCGCTCGTCAGTTTATTGGACTGTGCTTCTAGCTGCCGTGTATAGGATGGATCGCTCATCAGTGTATTGTACAGTGCTTCTAGTTGCCGTGTATAGGATGGATCACTCGTCAGTTTTTTGGACAGTGCTTCTAGTTGCCGTGAACAGGATGAATCGCTCGTCAGTTTATTGGACAGTGTTTCTAGATGCTGTGTATAGGATGGATCGCTCGTCAGTTTATTGGACAGTGCTTCTAGTTGCCGTGTATAGGATGGATCACTCGTCAGTTTATTGGACAGTGCTTCTAGTTGCCGTGTATTGGATGGATCGCTCGTCAGTTTATTGGACAGTGCTTCTAGTTGCCGTGTATAGGGTTGATCGCTCGTCAGTTTATTGGACAGTGCTTCTAGTTGCCGTGATCAGGATGGATCGCTCGTCAGTTTATTGGACAGTGCTTCTAGTTGCGGTTTATAGAATGGATCGCTTGTCAGTTTATTGGATAGTGCTTCTAGTTGCCGTGTATAGGATGGATCGATCGTCAGTTTATTGGACAGTGCTTCTAGTTGCGGTTTATAGGATGAATTGCTCGTCAGTTTATTGGACAATGCTTTGAGTTGCCGTGTATAGGTTGGATCACTCCTCAGTTTATTGGACAGTGCTTCGAGATGCCGTGTATAGGATGGATCTCTCGTCAGTTTATTGGACAGTTCTTCTAGTTGCCGTGTATAGGGTTGGTCGCTCATTAGTTTATTGGACAGTGCTTCTTGTTGCCATGTATATGATGTATCGCTCGTCAGTTTATTGGACAATGCTTTGAGTTGCCGTGTATAGGTTGGATCACTCCTCAGTTTATTGGACAGTGCTTCTAGTTGCCGTGTATATGTTGGATCACTCCTCAGTTCATTGGACAGTGCTTCTAGTTGCTGTGTATAGGATGGATCTCTCGTCAGATTATTGGACAGTGCTTCTATTTGCCGTGTATAGGATGGATCGCTCGTCAGTTTATTGGATTGTGCTTTAGTTGCGGTTTTTTCGGATGGATCGCTCGTCAGTTTATTGGACAGTGCTTCTAGTTGCCGAGTATAGGATGGATCGCTCGTCAGTTTATTGGACAGTGCTTCTAGTTGCCCTGTATAGGATGGATCGCTCGACAGTTTATTGGACAGTGCTTCTAGTTGCCGTTTATAGGATGGATCTCTCGTCAGTTTATTGGACAGTGCTTCTAGTTCCCGTGTATAGGATGGATCATTCGTCAGTTTATTGGACAGTGCTTCTAATTGCCTTGTATAGGATGGATCATTCGTCAGTTTATTGGACAGTGCTTCTAGTTGCTGTGTATAGTATGGATTATTCGTCATTTTTTTGGACAGTGCTTCTAGCTGCCGTGTATAGGATGGGTCTCTCATCAGGTTATTGGACAGTGCTTCTAGTTGCCGTGTATAGGATGGATCATTCGTCAGTTTATTGGACAGTGCTTCTAATTGCCGTGTATGGGATGCATCATTCGTTAGTTCATTTGACAGTGCTTTAGTTGCGGTTTATAGGATGGATAGCTCGTCAGTTTATTGGACAGTGCTTCTAGTTGCCGTGTATAGGATGGATCGCTCGTCAGTTTATTGGACAGTGCTTCTAGTTGCCGTGCTTTAGGATGGATCGCTCGTCAGTTTATTGGACAGTGCTTCTAGTTGCCGTGCTTTAGGATGGATCGCTTGTCAGTTTATTGGACAGTGCTTCTAGTTGCCCTGCTTTAGGATGGATCGCTCGTCAGTTTATTGGACAGTACTTCTAGTTGCCATGTGTAGGATCGATCGCTCGTCAGTTTATTGGACAGTGATTCTAGTTGCCGTGTATAGGTTTGATCGCTCATCAGTTTATTGGACAGTGCTTCTAGTTGCCGAGTATAGGGTTGATCGCTCGTCAGTTTTTTGGACAGTGCTTCTAGTTGCCGTGAACAGGATGAATCGCTCGTCAGTTTATTGGACAGTGTTTCTAGATGCCGTGTATAGGATGGATCACTCGTCAGTTTATTGGACAGTGCTTCTAGTTGCCGTGTATTGGATGGATCGCTCGTCAGTTTATTGGACAGTGCTTCTAGTTGCCGTGTATAGGGTTGATCGCTCGTCAGTTTATTGGACAGTGCTTCTAGTTGCCGTGATCAGGATGGATCGCTCGTCAGTTTATTGGACAGTGCTTCTAGTTGCGGTTTATAGAATGGATCGCTTGTCAGTTTATTGGATAGTGCTTCTAGTTGCCGTGTATAGGATGGATCGATCGTCAGTTTATTGGACAGTGCTTCTAGTTGCGGTTTATAGGATGAATTGCTCGTCAGTTTATTGGACAATGCTTTGAGTTGCCGTGTTTAGGTTGGATCACTCCTCAGTTTATTGGACAGTGCTTCGAGATGCCGTGTATAGGATGGATCTCTCGTCAGTTTATTGGACAGTTCTTCTAGTTGCCGTGTATAGGGTTGGTCGCTCATTAGTTTATTGGACAGTGCTTCTTGTTGCCGTGTATATGATGTATCGCTCGTCAGTTTATTGGACAATGCTTTGAGTTGCCGTGTATAGGTTGGATCACTCCTCAGTTTATTGGACAGTGCTTCTAGTTGCCGTGTATATGTTGGATCACTCCTCAGTTCATTGGACAGTGCTTCTAGTTGCGGTTTATAGGATGAATTGCTTGTCAGTTTATTGGACAATGCTTTGAGTTGCCGTGTATAGGTTGGATCACTCCTCAGTTTATTGGACAGTGCTTCGAGATGCCGTGTATAGGATGGATCTCTCGCCAGTTTATTGGACAGTTCTTCTAGTTGCCGTGTATAGGGTTGGTCGCTCATTAGTTTATTGGACAGTGCTTCTTGTTGCCGTGTATATGATGGATCGCTCATCAGTTTATTGGACAATGCTTCTGGTTGCGGTGTATAGGATGGATCGCTTGTCAGTTTATTGGATAGTGCTTCTAGTTGCCGTGTATAGGATGGATCGATCGTCAGTTTATTGGACAGTGCTTCTAGTTGCGGTTTATAGGATGAATTGCTCGTCAGTTTATTGGACAATGCTTTGAGTTGCCGTGTATAGGTTGGATCACTCCTCAGTTTATTGGACAGTGCTTCGAGATGCCGTGTATAGGATGGATCTCTCGTCAGTTTATTGGACAGTTCTTCTAGTTGCCGTGTATAGGGTTGGACGCTCATTAGTTTATTGGACAGTGCTTCTTGTTGCCGTGTATATGATGTATCGCTCGTCAGTTTATTGGACAATGCTTTGAGTTGCCGTGTATAGGTTGGATCACTCCTCAGTTTATTGGACAGTGCTTCTAGTTGCCGTGTATATGTTGGATCACTCCTCAGTTCATTGGACAGTGCTTCTAGTTGCTGTGTATAGGATGGATCTCTCGTCAGATTATTGGACAGTGCTTCTATTTGCCGTGTATAGGATGGATCGCTCGTCAGTTTATTGGATTGTGCTTTAGTTGCGGTTTTTTCGGATGGATCGCTCGTCAGTTTATTGGACAGTGCTTCTAGTTGCCGAGTATAGGATGGATCGCTCGTCAGTTTATTGGACAGTGCTTCTAGTTGCCCTGTATAGGATGGATCGCTCGACAGTTTATTGGACAGTGCTTCTAGTTGCCGTTTATAGGATGGATCTCACGTCAGTTTATTGGACAGTGCTTCTAGTTCCCGTTTATAGGATGGATCATTCGTCAGTTTATTGGACAGTGCTTCTAATTGCCTTGTATAGGATGGATCATTCGTCAGTTTATTGGACAGTGCTTCTAGTTGCTGTGTATAGTATGGATTATTCGTCAGTTCATTGGACAGTGCTTCTAGCTGCCGTGTATAGCATGGGTCTCTCATCAGGTTATTGGACAGTGCTTCTAGTTGCCGTGTATAGGATGGATCATTCGTCAGTTTATTGGACAGTGCTTCTAATTGCCGTGTATGGGATGCATCATTCGTTAGTTCATTTGACAGTGCTTTAGTTGCGGTTTATAGGATGGATCGCTCGTCAGTTTATTGGACAGTGCTTCTAGTTGCCGTGTATAGGATGGATCGCTCGTCAGTTTATTGGACAGTGCTTCTAGTTGCCGTGCTTTAGGATGGATCGCTCGTCAGTTTATTGGACAGTGCTTCTAGTTGCCGTGCTTTAGGATGGATCGCTTGTCAGTTTATTGGACAGTGCTTCTAGTTGCCCTGCTTTAGGATGGATCGCTCGTCAGTTTATTGGACAGTACTTCTAGTTGCCATGTGTAGGATCGATCGCTCGTCAGTTTATTGGACAGTGCTTCCAGATGCTGTGTATAGGAAGGATCGCTCGTCAGTTTATTGGAAAGTGCTTCTAGTTGCCGTGTATAGGATGGATTGCTCGTCAGTTTATTGGACAGTGCTTCTAGTTGCCGTGTATAGGATGGATCATTCGTCAGTTCATTGGACAGTGCTTCTAGTTGCCGTGTATAGGATGGATCTCTCGTCTGTTTATTGGACAGTGCTTCTAGTTGCCGTGTATAGGATGGATCGGTCGTCAGTTTATTGGACAGTGCTTCTAGTTGCCGAGTATAGGGTTGATCGCTCGTCAGTTTATTGGATAGTGCTTCTAGTTGCCGTGTATAGGGTTGATCGCTCGTCAGTTTATTGGACAGTGCTTCTAGTTGCCGTGATCAGGATGGATCGCTCGTCAGTTTATTGGACAGTGCTTCTAGTTGCGGTTCATAGAATGGATCGCTTGTCAGTTTATTGGATAGTGCTTCTAGTTGCCGTGTATAGGATGGATCGATCGTCAGTTTATTGGACAGTGCTTCTAGTTGCGGTTTATAGGATGAATTGCTCGTTAGTTTATTGGACAATGCTTTGAGTTGCCGTGTATAGGTTGGATCACTCCTCAGTTTATTGGACAGTGCTTCGAGATGCCGTGTATAGGATGGATCTCTCGTCAGTTTATTGGACAGTGCTTCTAGTTGCCGTGTATAGGATGGATCTCTCGTCTGTTTATTGGACAGTGCTTCTAGTTGCCGAGTATAGGGTTGATCGCTCGTCAGTTTTTTGGACAGTGCTTCTAGTTGCCGTGAACAGGATGAATCGCTCGTCAGTTTATTGGACAGTGTTTCTAGATGCCGTGTATAGGATGGATCACTCGTCAGTTTATTGGACAGTGCTTCTAGTTGCCGTGTATTGGATGGATCGCTCGTCAGTTTATTGGACAGTGCTTCTAGTTGCCGTGTATAGGGTTGATCGCTCGTCAGTTTATTGGACAGTGCTTCTAGTTGCCGTGATCAGGATGGATCGCTCGTCAGTTTATTGGACAGTGCTTCTAGTTGCGGTTTATAGAATGGATCGCTTGTCAGTTTATTGGATAGTGCTTCTAGTTGCCGTGTATAGGATGGATCGATCGTCAGTTTATTGGACAGTGCTTCTAGTTGCGGTTTATAGGATGAATTGCTCGTCAGTTTATTGGACAATGCTTTGAGTTGCCGTGTTTAGGTTGGATCACTCCTCAGTTTATTGGACAGTGCTTCGAGATGCCGTGTATAGGATGGATCTCTCGTCAGTTTATTGGACAGTTCTTCTAGTTGCCGTGTATAGGGTTGGTCGCTCATTAGTTTATTGGACAGTGCTTCTTGTTGCCGTGTATATGATGTATCGCTCGTCAGTTTATTGGACAATGCTTTGAGTTGCCGTGTATAGGTTGGATCACTCCTCAGTTTATTGGACAGTGCTTCTAGTTGCCGTGTATATGTTGGATCACTCCTCAGTTCATTGGACAGTGCTTCTAGTTGCTGTGTATAGGATGGATCTCTCGTCAGATTATTGGACAGTGCTTCTATTTGCCGTGTATAGGATGGATCGCTCGTCAGTTTATTGGATTGTGCTTTAGTTGCGGTTTATAGGATGGATCGCTCGTCAGTTTATTGGACAGTGCTTCTAGTTGCCGAGTATAGGATGGATCGCTCGTCAGTTTATTGGACAGTGCTTCTAGTTGCCCTGTATAGGATGGATCGCTCGACAGTTTATTGGACAGTGCTTCTAGTTGCCCTGTATAGGATGGATCGCTCGACAGTTTATTGGACAGTGCTTCTAGTTGCCGTTTATAGGATGGATCTCTCGTCAGTTTATTGGACAGTGCTTCTAGTTCCCGTGTATAGGATGGATCATTCGTCAGTTTATTGGACAGTGCTTCTAATTGCCTTGTATAGGATGGATCATTCGTCAGTTTATTGGACAGTGCTTCTATTTGCCGTGTATAGTATGGATTATTCGTCAGTTCATTGGACAGTGCTTCTATTTGCCGTGTATAAGATGGATCATTCGTCAGTTTATTGGACAGTGCTTCTAGCTGCCGTGTATAGGATGGGTCTCTCATCAGGTTATTGGACAGTTCTTCTAGTTGCCGTGTATAGGATGGATCATTCGTCAGTTTATTGGACAGTGCTTCTAATTGCCGTGTATGGGATGCATCATTCGTTAGTTCATTTGACAGTGCTTTAGTTGCGGTTTATAGGATGGATCGCTCGTCAGTTTATTGGACAGTGCTTCTAGTTGCCGTGTATAGGATGGATCGCTCGTCAGTTTATTGGACAGTGCTTCTAGTTGCCATGTATAGGATGGATCGCTCGTCAGTTTATTGGACAGTGCTTCTAGTTGCCGTGTATAGGATGGATCGCTCGTCAGTTTATTGGACAGTGCTTCTAGTTGCCGTGCTTTAGGATGGATCGCTCGTCAGTTTATTGGACAGTGCTTCTAGTTGCCGTGCTTTAGGATGGATCGCTTGTCAGTTTATTGGACAGTGCTTCTAGTTGCCCTGCTTTAGGATGGATCGCTCGTCAGTTTATTGGACAGTACTTCTAGTTGCCATGTGTAGGATCGATCGCTCGTCAGTTTATGGGACAGTGATTCTAGTTGCCGTGTATAGGTTTGATCGCTCATCAGTTTATTGGACAGTGCTTCCAGATGCTGTGTATAGGAAGGATCGCTCGTCAGTTTATTGGAAAGTGCTTCTAGTTGCCGTGTATAGGATGGATTGCTCGTCAGTTTATTGGACAGTGCTTCTAGTTGCCGTGTATAGGATGGATCATTCGTCAGTTCATTGGACAGTGCTTCTAGTTGCCGTGTATAGGATGGATCATTCGTCAGTTCATTGGACAGTGCTTCTAGTTGCCCTGTATAGGATGGATCGGTCGTCAGTTTATTGGACAGTGCTTCTAGTTGCCGAGTATAGGGTTGATCGCTCGTCAGTTTATTGGATAGTGCTTCTAGTTGCCGTGTATAGGGTTGATCGCTCGTCAGTTTATTGGACAGTGCTTCTAGTTGCCGTGATCAGGATGGATCGCTCGTCAGTTTATTGGACAGTGCTTCTAGTTGCGGTTCATAGAATGGATCGCTTGTCAGTTTATTGGATAGTGCTTCTAGTTGCCGTGTATAGGATGGATCGATCGTCAGTTTATTGGACAGTGCTTCTAGTTGCGGTTTATAGGATGAATTGCTCGTCAGTTTATTGGACAATGCTTTGAGTTGCCGTGTATAGGTTGGATCACTCCTCAGTTTATTGGACAGTGCTTCGAGATGCCGTGTATAGGATGGATCTCTCGTCAGTTTATTGGACAGTGCTTCTAGTTG
The DNA here is from genome assembly GCF_048418815.1 of Hemitrygon akajei. Classification (NCBI taxonomy): domain Eukaryota; kingdom Metazoa; phylum Chordata; class Chondrichthyes; order Myliobatiformes; family Dasyatidae; genus Hemitrygon; species Hemitrygon akajei. Next base: position 9,530,797 of record NC_133143.1, on the reverse strand, counting down.
CCCTGTATAGGATGGATCGCTCGTCAGTTTTTTGGACAGTGCTTCTAGTTGCCGTGAACAGGATGAATCGCTCGTCAGTTTATTGGACAGTGTTTCTAGATGCCGTGTATAGGATGGATCACTCGTCAGTTTATTGGACAGTGCTTCTAGTTGCCGTGTATTGGATGGATCGCTCGTCAGTTTATTGGACAGTGCTTCTAGTTGCCGTGTATAGGGTTGATCGCTCGTCAGTTTATTGGACAGTGCTTCTAGTTGCCGTGATCAGGATGGATCGCTCGTCAGTTTATTGGACAGTGCTTCTAGTTGCGGTTTATAGAATGGATCGCTTGTCAGTTTATTGGATAGTGCTTCTAGTTGCCGTGTATAGGATGGATCGATCGTCAGTTTATTGGACAGTGCTTCTAGTTGCCGTGATCAGGATGGATCGCTCGTCAGTTTATTGGACAGTGCTTCTAGTTGCGGTTTATAGAATGGATCGCTTGTCAGTTTATTGGATAGTGCTTCTAGTTGCCGTGTATAGGATGGATCGATCGTCAGTTTATTGGACAGTTCTTCTAGTTGCCGTGTATAGGGTTGGTCGCTCATTAGTTTACTGGACAGTGCTTCTTGTTGCCCTGTATATGATGTATCGCTCGTCAGTTTATTGGACAATGCTTTGAGTTGCCGTGTATAGGTTGGATCACTCCTCAGTTTATTGGACAGTGCTTCTAGTTGCCGTGTATATGTTGGATCACTCCTCAGTTCATTGGACAGTGCTTCTAGTTGCTGTGTATAGGATGGATCTCTCGTCAGATTATTGGACAGTGCTTCTATTTGCCGTGTATAGGATGGATCGCTCGTCAGTTTATTGGATTGTGCTTTAGTTGCGGTTTATAGGATGGATCGCTCGTCAGTTTATTGGACAGTGCTTCTAGTTGCCGAGTATAGGATGGATCGCTCGTCAGTTTATTGGACAGTGCTTCTAGTTGCCCTGTATAGGATGGATCGCTCGACAGTTTATTGGACAGTGCTTCTAGTTGCCGTGTATAGGATGGATCTGTCGTCAGTTTATTGGACAGTGCTTCTAGTTCCCGTGTATAGGATGGATCATTCGTCAGTTTATTGGACAGTGCTTCTAATTGCCTTGTATAGGATGGATCATTCGTCAGTTTATTGGACAGTGCTTCTAGTTGCTGTGTATAGTATGGATTATTCGTCAGTTTATTGGACAGTGCTTCTAGCTGCCGTGTATAGGATGGATCTCTCATCAGGTTATTGGACAGTGCTTCTAGTTGCCGTGTATAGGATGGATCATTCGTCAGTTTATTGGACAGTGCTTCTAATTGCCGTGTATGGGATGCATCATTCGTTAGTTCATTGGACAGTGCTTTGGTTGCGGTTTATAGGATGGATCGCTCGTCAGTTTATTGGACAGTGCTTCTAGTTGCCGTGTATAGGATGGATCGCTCGTCAGTTTATTGGACAGTGCTTCTAGTTGCCGTGCTTTAGGATGGATCGCTCGTCAGTTTATTGGACAGTGCTTCTAGTTGCCGTGCTTTAGGATGGATCGCTCGTCAGTTTATTGGACAGTGCTTCTAGTTGCCATGCTTTAGGATGGATCGCTTGTCAGTTTATTGGACAGTACTTCTAGTTGCCATGTGTAGGATCGATCGCTCGTCAGTTTATTGGACAGTGATTCTAGTTGCCGTGTATAGGTTTGATCGCTCATCAGTTTATTGGACAGTGCTTCCAGATGCTGTGTATAGGAAGGATCAGTCGTCAGTTTATTGGAAAGTGCTTCTAGTTGCCGTGTATAGGATGGATTGCTCGTCAGTTTATTGGACAGTGCTTCTATTTGCCGTGTATAGGATGGATCATTCGTCAGTTCATTGGACAGTGCTTCTAGTTGCCGTGTATAGGATGGATCTCTCGTCTGTTTATTGGACAGTGCTTCTAGTTGCCCTGTATAGGATGGATTGGTCGTCAGTTTATTGGACAGTGCTTCTAGTTGCCGAGTATAGGGTTGATCGCTCGTCATTTTATTGGATAGTGCTTCTAGTTGCCGTGCTTTAGGATGGATCATTCGTCAGTTTATTGGACAGTGCTTCTAGTTGCCGTGTATAGGATGGATCTCTCGTCAGTTTATTGGACAGTGCTTCTAGTTGCCCTGTATAGGAGGAATCGCTCGTCAGTTTATTGGACAGTGCTTCTAGTTGCCGAGTATAGGGTTGATCGCTTGTCAGTTTATTGGATTGTGCTTCTAGTTGCCATGTATAGGATGGATCATTCGTCAGTTTATTGGACAGTGCGTCTCGTTGCGGTGTATAGGATGGATCATTCGTCAGTTCATTGGACAGTGCTTCTAGTTGCCGTGTATAGGATGGATCTCTCGTCAGTTTATTGGACAGTGCTTCTAGTTGCCCTGTATAGCATGGATCGCTCGTCAGTTTATTGGACAGTGCTTCTAGTTGCCGAGTATAGGGTTGATCGCTCGTCAGTTTATTGGACAGTTCTTCTAGTTGCCGTGCTTTAGGATGAATCATTCGTCAGTTTATTGGACAGTGCTTCTAGTTGCCCTGTATAGGATGGATCGCTAGTCAGTTTATTGGACAGTGATTCTAGTTGCCCTGTATAGGATGGATCGCTCGTCAGTTTATTGGACAGTGCTTCTAGTTGCCGTGCTTTAGGATGAATCATTCGTCAGTTTATTGGACAGTGCTTCTAGTTGCCGTGTATAGGATGGATCTCTCGTCAGTGTATTGGACAGTGCTTTTGTTGCGGTTTATAGGATGGATCGCTCGTCAGTTTATTGGACAGTGCTTCTAGTTGCCGTGTATAGGATGGATCGATCGTCAGTTTATTGGACAGTGCTTCTAATTGCCGTGTATAGGATGGGTCGCTCGTCAGTTTATTGGACAGTTCTTTTAGTTGCCGTGTATAGGATGGATCGATCGTCAGTTTATTGGACAGTGCTTCTAGTTGCCGTGTATAGGATGGATCGCTCGTTAGTTTATTGGACAGTGCTTCTAGTTGCCGTGTATAGGATGGATCTCTCGTAAGTTTATTGGACAGTGCTTCTAGTTGCCGTGTATAGGATGGATCGCTCGTCAGTTTATTGGACAGTGCTTCTAGTTGCCATGTATATGATGGATCGCTCGTCAGTTTATTGGACAATGCTTCTGGTTGCCGTGTATAGGATGGATCGATCGTCAGTTTATTGGACAATGCTTCTAGTTGCGGTTTATAGGATGGATCGCTCGTCAGTTTATTGGACAGTGCTTCTAGTTGCTGTGCTTTAGGATGGATCTCTCGTCAGTTTATTGGACAGTGCTTCTAGTTGCCGTGTATAGGATGGATCGCTCGTCAGTTTATTGGATAGTGCTTCTTGTTGCCGTGTATAGGATTGATCGCTCATCAGTTTATTGGACTGTGCTTCTAGTTGCCGTGTATAGGATGGATCGCTCGTCAGTTTATTGGACAGTGCTTCTAGTTGCTGTGCTTTAGGATGGATCGCTCGTCCGTTTATTGGACAGTGCTTCTAGTTGCTGTGCTTTAGGATGGATAGCTCGTCAGTTTATTGGTCAGTGCTTGCATTCAATGAGACCCACGGTCTGAATGTGACCTCTGGTTGCCATGTATAGGAAGGATCTGTCGTCAGCTTCAATGGACAGTGCTTTGATTTAATGACACCTACATTCAGAATGTGACTTTTGTCCAACACCACCTATATCTGCAACACGAGGAAATATGCCAGTGCTGGAAATCCAAGGCAACTCACACTAAATACTGGAGCAACTCACCTAGTCAGGCAGCAGCTACCGACGGGAATAAATATTCATGTTTGGGCTGAGACACTTCATCAGGATTGGGAAAAAGATGAGAAATCAGAGTAAGAAGGTGAGGGGAGGGAAGGAAGAAGTACAAGATGGTAGATGATAATTGTGTTCCATACCCCGTAACGGGTTAAAAAGAACCAGCAGAAATGGACGCACCTGGAGTCTGAGTCTTCCGTTATAAACTCTATTTTATTAATAACTACGTGATAAAGTAATATAAAACAAGATAAGGCAAAACAGGTTAGCAAGGTATATGCAAATATAAGTGAGTAAATAAAGTTTCGAAGCTTTATTCCCAGTTTCGGGGATTAAACCGACAGGCCTATAATTGCTAGGTTTACTCTTAGAACCCTTTTTAAACAATGGAACACCATGAGCAATATGCCAATCCTCCAGCACCATCCCCGTTTCTAATGACATTTGAAATATTTCTGTCAGAGCCCCTGCTATTTCTACACCAACTTCCCTCAAGGTCCTAGGGATATTCTATCAGGACACGGAGATTTATCCACTTTGATATACCTTAAAAGTGCCAGTACTTCCTCCTCTTTAATTGTCATTGTTTCCATAACTTCCCTACTTGTTTCCCTTACCTTACACAATTCAATATCCTTCTCCTTAGTGAATACCAAAGAGAAGAAATTGTCAAAATCTCCCCCATCTTTTGGCTCCACACATAGCTGTCCACTCTGATTCTCTAAGGGATCAATTTTGTCCCTCACTATCATTTTGCTATTAATATAACTGTAGAAACCCTTCAGATTTATTTTCACCTTACTTGCCAATGCAACCACGTATCTTCTTTTAGCTTTTCTAATTTCTTTCTTTTCTTTTTACATTCTTTATATTCCTCAAACACCTCATTTACTCCATGCTGCCTGTATTTATTGTAGATCTCCGTCTTTTTCCCAACCAAGTTTCCAATATCCCTTGAAAACCATGGCGCTCTCAAACTTTTAACCTCTCCTTTCAACCTAACAGGAACATAAAGATTCTGTACCCTCAAAATTTCACCTTTAAATGACCTCCATTTCTCTACTACATCTTTCCCATAAAACAAATTGTCCCAATCCACTCCTTCTAAGTCCTTTCGCATCTCCTCAAAGTTAGCCTTTCTCCAATCAAAAATCTCAACCCTGGGTCCAGTCCTATCCTTCTCCGTAATTATATTGAAACTAATGGTATTGTGATCACTGGACCCGAAGTGCTCCCCAACACATACTTCCATCACCTGACCTATCTCATTCCCTAACAGGAACACTGCCCCTTCTCTAGTTGGTACCTCTTAGTCAGTATTCTTAGAGATGGTATATATAATTATCTGGATAGACAGTGTCTGATTAGGAATAATCAGCATGGATTTGTGCGTGGAAGGTCATGTTTGACAAATCTTATTGAATTTTTTGAAGAGGTTACAAGGAAAGTTGACAAGGGTAATGCAGTGGATGTTGTCTATATGGACTTCAGTAAGGTCTGTGACAGGGTTCCACAGGGAAGGTTAGTTAGGAAGGTTCAATTGTTAGGTATTAAATTGAAGTAGTAAAATGGATTCAACAGTGGCTGGATGGGAGATGCCAGAGAGTCATGGTGGATAACTGTTTGTCAGGTTGGAGACTGGTGACTAGTGGTGTGCCTCAGGGATCTGTACTGGGTCCAATGTTGTTTGTCATATACATTAATGATCTGGATGATGGGGTGGTAAATTGGATTAGTAAGTATGCAGATGATACTAGGATAGGTGGTGTTGTGGATAATGAAGTAGGTTTTCAAAGCTTGCAGAGAGATTTAGGCCAGTTAGAAGAGTGGGCTGAACAATGGCAGATGGAGTTTAATGCTGATAAGTGTGAGGTGCTACATTTTGGTAGAAATAATCCAAATAGGACATTCATGGTAAATGGTAGGGCATTGAAGAATGCAGTAGAACAGAGTGATCTAGGAATAATGGTGCACAGTTCCCTGCAGGTGGAATCTCATGTGGATGGGGTGGTGAAGAAAGCTTTTGGTATGTTGGCCTTTATAAATCAGAACATTGAGTATAGGAATTGGGATGTAATGTTAAAATTGTACAAGGCATTAGTAAGGCCGAATGTGGAGTATTGTGTACAGTTCTGGTCACCGAATTATAGGAAAGATGTCAACAAAAATAGAGAGTGTACAGAGAAGATTTACTAGAATGTTACCTGGGTTTCAGCACCTAAGTTACAGGGAAAGGCTGAACAAGTTAGGTCTTTATTCTTTGGAACGTAGAAGGTTGAGGGGGGAATTGATAAAGATATTTAAAATAATGAGGGGAATAGATCAAGTTGAAGTGGATAGGCTTTTTCCATTGAGAGTAGGGGAGATTCAAACAAGAGGACATGAGTTGAGAGTTAGGGGGCAAAAGTTTAGGGGTAACACGAGGGGGAATTTCTTTACTCAGAGAGTGGTAGCTGTGTGGAATGAGCTTCCAGTAGAAGTGGTAGAGGCAGGTTCGGTATTGTCATTTAAAGTAAAATTGGATAGGTATATGGACAGGAAAGGAATGGAGGGTTATGGGCTGAGTGCAGGTCAATGGGACTAGGTGAGAGTAAGCATTCAGCACCAACTAGAAGGGCTGAGATGGCCTGTTTCTGTGCTGTAATTGTTACATGGTTATATAGATAATAGTCTTACGGTGGTATGGTAAGTAGTCAGTTCAGTTCTGGAATTTGATTTGAGTAGAGTTGGAGAGAGAGAGAGTTGTTTTGTCTTCCCAATGCCGAGGCCGATGCCGATCCTCCACATCGTCCTCCTGCTCCCGAAACTTAGTCACCGACTTGTGACCACAAAAAGAGGACCGTTTTCCATGGTAACGATATCAACGCAGGCGAGGGTTAAACACACCGATAGCGTTCCACCGGTCACTCCTTTGTCCACACTGTGAGCAAAACCCTCACCCTTGTTGTGGGCACACAAAGCTCACCCAGTGTCAGTGTCCTCCGTGCCTCTGGTGTCGTGTGTCTGATTAAAAAGCCAACTGACCTTGTATATATCACCAGTGCGGAACACGAGCTGTTCATCATATAGCTCCGCCTTTCAGTTTCCAAGGCAACTCACCGACTCTCTCTCTCTCCCTGCTGAAATAGCACACAAGCTATTCGCTCCCTCTCTCTCTTTTTAAAGGAACAGTCCACTTTAAAATAATCCCCTTTAGATCTCATCACAGGTGAAATTGGGAGAGGGATGGGGTGAAGTAAAGAGCTGGGAAGTTGATTACTGAAAGAGATAAAGTGCTGGAGGTGAGGGAATCTATATCAGAATCTGATATATTTATTATATATCAGGATTGACTCCACCATCCCCAAATAAATATGACCAATTATATTACACCTCTGTCTATACTCCGTACTCTGCCAGAAGAATTCCAAGCAAGTAAGTACATCATATCAATGAGCATTGAATTGGAAATACACGTGGACTAAGATGTTAACTGTCCTGTGCTATCACCAGTGGGATCATCGGTTGATCTGCCACCTGTCCTCAGGAGTTTCAGCCGGCTTATGATCAAGACTCCCTCGAGGTGGTGGGCCAGCAGTGCTAAAGCACCACCTCCCACTGATGAGCTTAACAACTTGGCATCGGCCTCTATCAGAGTTGTTGGTCGCTTCCATCCAACAGATAGTCTACTCTTCAGGTGTCTATGCAGCTACTGAAGAGTTTACAAAAGATGGATACACTGTCCGACTATCTGCCCGTGTAAAGTTTCCCATAAATTAAAGATACATGTGCTAATTTCATATTTTGTATATATTTGTCATGTGAAATCCTTGCAATTACTCTCACAATACTAGTGTCCTTAAAGCAATTGGAATCCACTTGATCCTAAGATTGAAACTTTTCATAAGTTTCATCATTTAAAAAACCCAAGAGCACAATCATATTTGGCCTCCTCCTGAGGTAGTAGTGATCAGTTTCCGGCTGGTTCAGTCCAATAGTTAAATACAGGAGCTTAGCAAAGGCTTTAGCACCTGATAATATCTTGGCTGTAATACTGAGGTCCAGTGTCCAAACCCAGACTGCACTCCTAGGGAGAATGTTCAGGTGCAGCCAAGAAACTTGGAATATACCCAAGAATGTGGACATGTGGCATAAAAAAATTACCCACACAATAAAAAGAGCAAATTTCATCTGGCTGGTTGTTACTCTTTCAGGCTCCTTCCAACTTCTGTTAAAGTGACTGAAAGAAGCAACATTAATGGTACTGAGAGGTGCTAGCCATCACCAGCCAAACCACTAGTCTTAATGCTTCACCACAGCCTTGAATCAGGCACACACTGCCGGAGGAGAAAGTGGGAGTGGCTCAACATCGTGGAGTTTGTCTGCTACTGAATGAGTTCACTCCATCCGTTAATCAGGCACTAAAGTCATTGTATTCTCCCACATTCAATACTCCTCAATAGCTCCTTATCAAATGTTTCGTTAAACTTTTTATATCTGAATCACTGCCTTAAAATAAAGGAGGATTAAATTTAATGTTTCACTCGGGGACAATACTTAAGACAACTAAACAGTTCCTTGATACAGTGCAAGGTTTACAATGGGAACTCTGGGTCTGACCTTCTGACTCTAGACTGAAACCTGATTGGAAGAGACGTTAGCTGAACCCCTGTAACTGTATAATTGTTATGGACGCAATGTAGTCCCATTGAAAAAGATCCTTGCACAACATAAGGCACAAGCACAATATATTGAGACTCAAAAGTGAATAAAAGTGCTTAGTGAAATTCTGTGGCAAAAATACCAGTGAGAATTGATGTAAGGATGGTTAGTTGGTTGATTGGTCATTGTAATTTGTCCTGTGATTAAGCTTGTCTTAAATAGATGGATTGCTGGGCGGGGCAGCTTATTGGGCTGGAAGGGCCTGTTCTGTATTTTATCTCTAAATTAACTAATTGATTAACTATCCTCTGTTATAAGCATGCAGAAAGCATATCTTACACGTTGCAGTCAATGAAATACCTTTGAAGTGTGGGGTAAGCATCAGCAATTAGTAATAGAGGCAATAAGTTGGGTGGCCACTTGGGAAAGTCCAAAAAAGGGAAAGAGAAAGACAACATTTAACAAAGAGAAGTGGAAATCATTTAACTTAATGGAAAAATACAGGAGGAGTTTATAATGGATATTTTTTCATCAAAATGAATAGACATGCATGCATGAACATTATGGCATGGTTTAATGAATATCACCAGGAAGGTTTTAATTGGAAGGAAACTTTTTTTTTATCTGTCTCATTGATATTCATTCCTATGTATGCCATCAGCACTACTGCTACAACAAAAATCATTTCTGGCTCTTTCTCCTGTTTACTTTCCCCTTGCACCAGCATGTAAGTATTCCGACCTTGTTCCCTGCACATCCCAGCAGTTTGTGTCCTTGGACTATTTCCATCAGACTACATCCTCTAATTGCCTCATACTCTTGAATGCCATTTATATATGCTTAATGCTGATTTCTATTTGGTCTTCTTCCAGCAAAACAATTACCGACTCCTAAAAATCAGGATATAAATGCACTAAGAGATGAGCATATTAACAGAATTAAACTTAGTGTAAGTAGCTGTTTTAGTCCTTTGCCATTGACAATGTCTTTGAGTCAAATTTCTGATAATATTATATTCAGAGAACCTACTCCAGATGGCTACCTGCCTAGGAGATTCCATTAACAAGCTTGTTTAAAACAAATTGTTGACCCTCTTATTTAAACCTAGCATGTTGGAAATGACTCGGGTAATGTTCTTAAACGTGCTTGATGTTGACTTGGCGTCTAAGGGTCCCATTGAGCTTGGTATATCATTTATCAAGCTATATTTTCAGTAAATTAATACTTTTAGTAGATGCACAAACTCTAAGGTAAAATTAGAAATTGCTGGTCAGGCACCATCTGTGGATAGTTAAATGGTCAAGGTTTCAGGGCTTTCTTTAGAACTAGGGAAAAGGGAAACAAGTTAGTTCAGGTAGTAGAGAAAATGGAGAAGCATTGATAAATCAAAAGCAGTAACCCTGATAGGGTGGGACTGGATGACTTAATATGGTGCTTAGTGAGCAGTTAAGATTAGATTAGGCGCATCTGCCTGTTACTGATATGTTGCTATGAAGTTCAAAGTAGATTTATTATTGAAGTAGCATATGTCAAGTAGCTCATTCTCAAGCTACTATAGGCGGATGACCGTACTCTTCTCACACATACAGTGGGCGCGCTACAGGCTGCAGTCACGGCTTGCCAAGGCTGCAAGGGCTTTTGATTAACGATCAGTCTGAAGAAAACAATGATCCTGCATCAGAAGCCCCCTCCTAGCATTCAGAATCCATCTCAGATCATCATCGATGACCACCCTCTCACCACGGTTGAGCAGTTCACCTACCTGGGCAGTGTCATCTCCAACAACGGTACAGTAGTAAGGGACATAGACATCGGCTCACCAGAGCCAGCAGCGCCTCCAGAAATGTGTGTGTGGAAGAACCACCAACTGCGCCTGTCCACAAAAATCCAGGTGTACAGGTCTGCCATCGTCACAACATTGCTATATGGCTCCGAAGCCTGGGTCTTGTACTGTAAGCAAATCCAGTTGCGTGAGCACTTCCATCAGCGTCGCCTCCACTCTATCATGGGTATCAGCTGCCAGGATCACATCTCCAATAACAAGGTCCTGTAGAAGGCTCAACTTCCAAGCACTTTGCTGGTCAGGGCACGTCTCACATGGACATCTCCAGGTTATCGAAAACAGTACTCCATGGAGAACTCTCTCAGGGCAGGAGAGATCATGGTGCCCCACTCAAGAGGTGCAAAGACCAACTTAAGCAGCAGCTCTCTTAGGCAAATATCGAGGTTGATGAATGGCCGCAGCTGGCTTGTGACAGAGAACGCTGACCCATGGCGCAGCCTAGAATTTTGAGGAATCTAGAAGAGCAACTGCTGAAGAGAAGATGCAGAAAGGATCCGACTGCCCAAGTACACACATCCCAGCTGCTCCCGTGTCCCAGAGTCTGCAGATCCAGTCTCCGACGATCGTGCCATCGCTCCTGCGAACTCTTCTTCCCTCCTGATCTTCGCAAGCGAAGGACCAGCCACATACTACACTGAGACTCATTTTCTTGCAGGCATTTACAGGAAAATACAGTAGACTTTGTGAAAAACTTTACATAAACAAAGACTGGCAAATAACCAATGTGCAAAAGATGACAAATATACAAATTAAATATAAATAAATAAAAATGCTGAGATGATGGTGTTATGTTTTCTAACTCCAGAAGCTAATAGAAAGAAAGACAAAGGAGCTAGGATATTTGCCTACTTCGTTTTTCTTCTAGTGAGGCTCTCAAAGATGATGTGGTGGTGTAATGACATGACAGATAGATAGATAGATAGATACTTTATTCATCCCCATGGGGAAATTCAACTTTTTTTCCAATGTCCCATACACTTGTTGTAGCAAAACTAATTACATACAATACTTAACTCAGTAAAAAATATGATATGCATCTAAATCACTATCTCAAAAAGCATTAATAGCTTTTAAAAAGTTCTTAAGTCCTGGCAGTAGAATTGTAAAGCCTAATGGCATTGGGGAGTATTGACCTCTTCATCCTGTCTGAGGAGCATTGCATCGATAGTAACCTGTCGCTGAAACTGCTTCTCTGTCTCTGGATGGTGCTATGTAGAGGATGTTCAGAGTTATCCATAATTGACCGTAGCCTACTCAGCGCCCTTCGCTCAGCTACCGATGTTAAACTCTCGAGTACTTTGCCCACCCTTGAGGCTTAAGGACAAAATGCAGTCAACACTACAGTGAAGGAACTTCCACCCTGGATCCTACACACCAGTGGCCTACCAACCTGCACATCTTTGGGATACAGGTGGAGAAAACCCATGCGTTTATGGTGAGAATGTGCAGACTCTACACAGGGTGCAACAAAGGTTAGGATTAAACTCCAGACTTCGGCATTGTGAGGTGGTGCCTCTACTGGCTGTGTCGTTGGGCCTCTGACACCTTATTGAAGGGAAGGAGTGAAGATTTCCCCCAATGGTTTGGAGTAACATTTATGCTTTGATTAGCATCACTGAAATATTATTCTGATCTGCTTGCTATTGGGTTGGGTTAATATTCATCTCCCGATTCATGCAACTAAGAACACATGTTCAGGCCATCATAAACATTTCTTCTAAGTCATACAGCAGACTTTGAAGATGATCATCAAAAATTACAGGGGCATCTTGATCTGTTGAGTAAGTGGGCTGTGTCATAAGGGGACAGGTGGCTGGACCCAAGTGCAGGACACAGGCACTGAAGTACTAGGGGCAGGACAGGAACAACTAAATGATAGACAAGATGGTGACCATGGTGTGCATGAGGGGTGTGACATTCAAGGTGATTCTGGGGTTCCAGGAGAGTCTTAGAGTTCAGGCAAGGCAGGATCCCAGAATTTAGGCAGGGTCTAGGAGTTTACTGGGTGGGCCACATAACTCCTGGGCAGGGCCCAGACCTCCCAGGCAGGAACACAGGGGCTTGGGCAGGTAGCAGGGCAAAACCCATCGACAACAAGAGATCGGCAGGGGCAGGGACCTCTGGGCAGGCCACATAACTCCTGGGCAGGGCCCAGACCTCCCAGGCAGGAACACGGGGGCCTGAGCAGGTCACAGGGCACCTGGGTAGGTTGCAGGGCACAACCCCTCAGCAGCAAGGGATGGAAAGGGGCAGAGTCCCCCACCAGGCAACAACAGTCTAGCCAGGCTTGCCCAACAGAGGCAAGGGATAGGAAGGGAACTAGGTCCAGGGTGACTGCCAGACTTATTGGTAGTCTTTAACAAGAGGAACTCCAAACCAGGGCAACCTCCCAACTCCACTCAGTCCCAGAGCCCCCTATATACACTGCCAGCCGATGGGCATCAGGAGCGCCTCCTTGAGTCCAAACAAGCCACGATGATCCACAGGTGTGACTACTTGGGCTCAAGGGCGAAAGGAGGGATGGCTACAAGACCCAGAGTCCAGAGTCTGTGGACTGGATCAAGACCCGGAATGCGGGCTCCGGACCGGACCATAACAGGCTGATGAATGGCAAATGCAGTTTTATTTGGATAAGGGTAGGGTTTTGCACTTTCGAGAGTCAAATGAAGGGCAGAGTTTCATAGTGAATGGTTAGACATCGAGGAGTGTTGAAGAACAGAGGGATGTGAAGTTCATGTAAATGACTCCATGAAAATGGAGATAGAAGTAGACAGGGTAGTGAAGGAGGCTGGTCTTCATCAGTCAGGGAAATGAGAATGAAAGTTGTGAGATTTTGGTGGGGTTGCTCAAGGCACTGGGTTTTTATTTATTTATTTATTTATTTACAGGATGTGGGCATCGCCTGCTAAGCCTGTATTAATACCCAATCCTAGATACCCTTGAGAAGGTGGTGATAAGTTGCCTTCTCAAACCGTTGCAGTCCCTGAAGTGTGGGTACACTCACAGTGCTGTTAGGGAGGGAATTCCATGAATTTCATCCAGCAACAATGAAGCGATGTGAGTGACTTGGAGGGGGATTTCCAAGTGGTGCCGTTCCCAGGTATCAGCTGTTCTCACCCTAGATCACAGTGGTCGTGGGTCTGGAAGGTGCTGCCTTAGGAACTTTGGTGTGTTGTTGCAGTGCATCTTGTAGAGATTTGTGTCTGAACTGATTCGCTATATGAGCAGTCATGAATGCTGCAGAACACTGTGTAGTCATCTGTGAACATCCCCACTTCTGACCTTATGATGGAAGGAAGGTCATTGATGAAGCAGCTGAAGATGATTGGTCCTAGGACACTTCCCTGAGGAACTCCTGCAGTGATGATTGATTGATTGATTGACCTCCAACCACCACAACCTTCTTCCTTTGTGTCAGGTATGATTCCAACCAGTGGAGGTTTTCCCCCTAATTCCCATTGACTCCATTTTAGCTAGGGCACCATGATGCCATACTCGGTCAAATGCTGCCTCGATGTCGAGGGCTATCACTCTCACCTCACCTCTGGTATTTAGCTCTTTGGACCATGTTTGGTCTTGAGTGAGGAGGTCTGAGTAGACTTGACGGAACCCAAACTGAGCATCCATAAGCAGGTACAACAACACACACAAAATGCTGGTGGAACACAGCAGGCCAGGCAGGATCTATAGGGAGAAGCACTGTCGACGTTTTGGGCCGAGACCCTTGTCCGTAAGCAGGTTATTGCTGAGTAGGTGCTGCATGACAGCTCTGTTGATGACCCTTTCCATTACTTTGCTGATGATTGAGGATAGGCTGATAGGGTGGTAATTGGCTGGGTTGGACTTGTCCTGTTTCTTGTGTATAGGACATACCCTGACAATTTTCCATATTTCCGGGCAGATGCCGGTGTGGTAGCTGTGCTAGAGGTGCGGCAAGTTCCGGAGCACAAGTCTTCAGGGCTATTGCCGGGATTTTGTCAGTGCCCATAGCCTTCATGGTATCCAGAGCTTTCAGCCGTTTTTAATATCACGTAGAGTGAATCGGATTGGCTGCATACTGACATCTGGGATGCTGGGGACTTCCGGAGGAGGCCGAGCTGGATCATCTGCTCGGCTCCTCTGACTGAAGATTGTTGCAAATGCCTCAGCCTTATCTTTTGCGCAGGTGTGCTGGCCTCCTCTATCATTGAGGATGGGGTATATGTGGAGCCTCCTCCTCCTCCAGTGAGTTGTTTGATTGTTCACCACCATTCACGGCTGGATGTGGCAGGACTACTGAGCTTGGATCTGATCCATTGGTTGTGGGACCACTCAGCTCTGTCTGTTACTTGCTGCTTATGGTGCTTGGCCTGTATTGTGGCCTCACCAGGGTGATGCTTCATGTTGAGGTATGCCTGGTGTTCTCGCAAGCCCTCCTGCACTCTTCATTGAACCAGGGTTGATCCCCGGCCTGCTGGTGATGTTGAGTGGGGGATATGCTGGGCCATGGGGTTACAGATTGTAGGTGAGTACAATTCTGCTGCCTCTGATGACCCACAGCACCTCATTCTGCTGGATCTGTTCGAAGTCGATCCCATTTAGCACGGTGGTAGTGCCACACAGTGCGGTGGAGGGTTTCTTCAATGTGGAGACGGGATTTAGTCTCCACAAATCCTGTTCAGTGGTCACTTCTACCAATGCCGTCATGGACAGATGCTTCTGCGGCCGGCAGGTTGGTGAGAAGGAGGTCAAGTGTGTTTTTCCCTCTTGTTGGTTCCCTGACCGCCTGCTGTAGTTCCAGTCTAGTAGCTCTGTCCAGTCAGACCCGACCAGCTCGGTCTGTGGTGGTACTACAGACCCAGTCTTGGTGATGGACATTGAAATCCCCACCCAGAGTACATTCTGTGCCCTTGCCACCCTCAATGCCTCCTCCAAGTGCTGCTCAACATGGAGAAGTACTGATTCATCAGCTGAGAGAGGACGGGACATGGTAATCAGCAGGAGCTTTCCTTGCCCATGTTTAACATGGTGCCATGAGACTTCATGGGGTCCAGAGTCGATGTTGAGGGTTGCCAGGGCATCTCCCTCTCTACTGTACACCACTGTGTCACCACCTCTGCTAGGTCTATCCTGCCAGTGAGACAGTACATACCCAGGAATAGTGATGGCGGAGTCCGGAATGATAACTAAGGTCTGATTCTGTCAGTACAACTCTGTCAGGCTGTTGTTTGACTAGTCTGTGAGACAGCTCTCCCAACTTTGGATCAAGTCGCCAGATGTTAGTCAGGAGGACTTTGCAGGGTCAACAGGGCTGGTTTTGCCTTTGTCGTTTCCACTGCCTGGGTCGATGCTGGGTTGTCCATTCGGGTACATTCCTTATTACTATCTTTTTAGCGGGTGGATACAACTGAATGGCTTGCTCGGCTATTTCAGAGGGCATTTAAGAGTCAACCACATTGCTGTGTGTCTGGAGTCACGTGTAGGCCAGACCAGGTAAGGACAGTAGCATTCCTCCCCTGAAGGACATTAGTGAACCAGGTGCATCATGAGTTGCAAAGTTCCTGATCTTACTGGTCAAGTTAAACTGTTACTGTAACATTTTCACTCTAATAAGGTTGTGCCCTCTCTTTCCCAACTATTTTGAATAATTTGCACTTTAATTCACCAGAAGGATATCTATGGATGTTAGGCTGTCCCAGGTTGGTGGTTCCTGGGATTGGATGTCTATGCAAGAGGAGGCACTGAGGGCAGAGTGCACCCTGACTTCAAACCTGGAGTTCAGGGTCCCATCATTGTCTTTGTTTTACGTAAACAAAGAATGCTTAATCAAACAATATATTTACAATTTTACTCAAATATTAAGTACACAATATTCTTCCCTGCTTAACTATGAACACCAACTAAACATAGAATGCATCTGAACTCAAATATGTAAGGTACTGCTCTAGTTACCATGTTTAATCTATCTAGTCTGTCTTGGTTATCTTATAATTATTGTGTAGACATCTACAGCATAGTAAGTTTTATTTTGTCCCATTCAACCCTAAAGATTTAATCATTGTGGAGGATTTCTGACTCTTGTGGGATGATGTCTTTCCTGACGAGGGGTGCGGGTGGGGGAAGTGTCTCTCCACTTGGCAGGTCAGAATTGTGGGATGATGTCTTTCCTGACGAGGGGTGCGGGTGGGGGAAGTGTCTCTCCACTTGGCAGGTCAGAATTGTGGGATGATGTCTTTCCTGACGAGGGGTGCGGGTGGGGGAAGTGTCTCTCCACTTGGCAGGTCAGAATTGTGGGATGATGTCTTTCCTGACGAGGGGTGTGGGTGGGGGAAGTGTCTCTCCACTGGGCAGGTCAGAATTGTGGGATGATGTCTTTCCTGACAAGGGGTGCGGGTGGGGGAAGTGTCTCTCCACTGGGCAGGTCAGAATTGTGGCTGTGAAACAATCCTCCATGGTGGTTGTAAGAGTTGACTCCGGGATACAGGAAGTGGTTCTGACAGCGCTGGACACATTTCTTCTCTAACAATTGACTGCTCTCCTCATTGCTCATTCTGTCATCTCCAAATGACATCTTGATTGTGTGGGAGAGTTGTCCAGTTCTGTTGTAATCTTTCCAAGGACACATTATTAATCACCTCTGTAATCCCTCGCTAGGACTGCTTGTCGAGAAATGAAACAGTGAACCTCCTTGGTTGAGAAGCCCTGAGTTTGTCTCAGCTGTTAGTCCTGTATACCCCTTCTGAGAGTGGCTTTGAGGAGATCCAAGTGTGAGGGCAAGGGACGACCCTGGGACAGCATAACCAGTGAGTTGTTGGTTGTGGAGTGTGCTGCATTGCGATTTGCAGTTTCTGATTCAGTGTCAGTGTGGTGTGTTCTGCTGACATTGGTCACAGGGCATTCTTCAGACTCTGGATAAGTCTTTCCACCAAGCCATTTTGTAGCTGGGTGGTACGGTGCAGATGTAATATGTCTTATTCCATTTTGTTTCAGGAATGATTGAAACTCTCCTGCAACAAACTGTCCATTGTCACTGACTAAGTGTTCTGGAACACCAGTCCTTGAGAAGAGGCTTCTCAACACATCAGCGGTGTGTGAAGCTTCAGTGGAGGCTATCGGCAACTCTTCTGGCCATTTTGTAGCTGCATTTGCTACTACTGGGAAATTTGTGTCCATGAATGGTCTGGCATAATCCACATGAATCCTCTGCTAAGGCAATGCAGGCCATTCCCAGGGATGGAGTGGCATTACTCTTGGTATCTTTTGGATGTTTTGGCATCTCAAACAGTGCATGGCAAGCTGCTCGATCTGCTAATCTATTCTAGGGCACCCAGCAGACAGAGTTTTGAGCCAACACTTTCATTTTGACCACACCTAGATGACCAGCATTTAGCTCCAACACTTCATCTCTCAGCTTGGATGATACAGCAATTGTCAATCCCAATATAAGGCATTGACTGTTCAACCCAGTGATGGTAAAAGTAGGGGAACTGGAATTTCTGCTGCACATTGCAGGAATTTTGAGTGGCTTTTCTACAGACAATGTGGCATTTTCTCTGATTTCCTTTTGGATAATCTCTGATTCCATAATAGGGAGGCTTTCAATTTGCAGTATGGAGAATATGTCAAGAGGGGTGTTGCTTTTGTCAATTTTTCAGGTATTTCCTTTTCCAAGGGTAAATGGGGAAATCCATCAGTATTTCCATGATTAGTTGTCCTCTTGAATTTGATCTTGTAATTGTGTCCTCCAAGAAACAGAGCCCATCTCTATTTGTGTGGCTGCTGTTAGTGGAACACCCTTCTGTGGTTTGAAAATGGACACTAGTGGTTGATGATCAGTAATGATGGTAAAGTTTCTCCCATAGAAGTACTCATTCAAAATGTTTTTCACCTCAAACCAGCCTGTGCATAATTTTTCTATGCAGTGATAGGAAACATGATGCAAAGGCTTTGGAGCGTTCACCTCCATCTCTCATAACGTGACAAGATTGCACCAACACCGTAAGGCGAAGCATCACAGGCAAGTTTCACTGGACGATGTGGATGTCATCATTTCATTTGCCTTTTGGAAGGCCACCTCACCCACCTCATACTGTCCATTTAGCCTCCATAGTACCAAGGACATCTTCAAGGAGCAGAGCCTCAGAAAGACAACGTGCATTATTAAGGACCCCCATCATACAAGACATGCCCTCTTCTCATTTTTACTGTCAGGAAAGAGGTACAGAAGCCTGAAGGCACACGCTCAGCTATTCAAGAACAGCTTCTTCCCCTCTGCCATCCGATTCCTAAATTGACATTGAACCCGTGAACACCTCCTCACTTTTAAAAAACTATTTCTGTTTTTGCACTGTTTTTCAATCTATTCCATAAACATCTACATATATACTTAAAGTAAGTGATCGATTTATTTATTTTATTTATTCTCAAATAAGCCTGATTCTGATTTCTTCCTGATCTGTAGTATTGAATTCAAGGGGTGGGACACAATAGCCAGGTTTGTCAGGAACCTGATATAATAATTGACAAATCCTAAAAGGGACCGCAACTGTCGTATGTCTTTTGGCCTTTAATTTTCTCAGCACACTTATGTAATCCTTAGGCGTTGATGGTGTGACCACATTAAGTGATGCTTGGTTTAAAGAATGCGTCTGGTCACATCGTGCTTGGAGCCTATAATCTTCTAATCTTTTTAACACTGTCTTGAGATTTTGGAGATGTTCCTTGTCATCTTCGCTGGTAACGATGATGTCAACCTGGTAACACGGAGTACCTCGACAGTCTAGCAGCACCTGCCAAGAATAAGCCTATGATAGCAAGTGTGAGTGATTATGGTGAGCAACACTTCATCCATCTCCATCTGTAGGTAGGCCTCAACTAAGTCCACTTCGCTGAAGTTTTTCCTCTACTGGCATTGCCCATGTGTTTCATTCACACTTGTAAAGAAGTCCCTAGTCTCCATGTGATCTAGTCATTGGCTACTTTATCATGGATGGCAAAAAGAACTGTGTGGGCTTTGTAAAACGGGTGTGGCATTTTCACTTAACATTATTTTACGAGTTCTCCAGTGCCATCCTTGAGCACTGCTGTGACATGATCTAGTACCTTTCTTAATTTGTTTTTGGGGGATATGGCATGCAAATGACAGATGGATATTTAATCAAGTTGTAGTTGTCTCAGTCAATCACAGCCCCACAATGCTGGTCTTCCTGTTTTTTTCTAAAACACATACAAGCCCAATGTAGCTTGTTGGTTGTTGTATTTCACTGCTACAAATGTCATACCCACAGGAGTTATCTTTTCTCCAGTATAAGTTCTTAATTTGGATATCTGCAGTATTTTTCAAATGCCATTCAAACTCATTTTGTGGAATGACCGAGCTAGTGTCCGATTCCATTTTAATGAATGGAATAATTGCAGAAGCCTGAAGGCACACGCTTGTCTGTTGTTAGTTTTCACATTATAAATCTCAAGGCTACCCAGTCTTGTGTCACTCTCATCATTATCAGGATTTTCATCAACAGCATGTAGATTAGTGCAACTTTTTATCTTTTTCTCTTCCCTGTGCAGTGCATTTATTGTTGCATTTTCTGCCCATTTCTCCATTAATCCTGCATTGTTCTGGTGAATGTGATCCTCTGTCACAATGGTAACACAAATTGTTTGGCCAGGCAGGTTTCTGTTTAGATATTGAAATTTTGTTCATGCTCACTTTTATTCCTGACTGCAACTCAGTTGCATTTATGGCTGCTGCTTCCATTGATACAGCAATTTTAACTGCTCTTTTAAATGTGAGTTAGAAACCATTTTTGAATGTTTTCTTTTAAGATTCCACAAACTAAGTTATCTCTCAGTACGTCAGTAAGCTCATCACTGAACTGACAATGCTCAGACAAATTCTTCAATTCAGCCACGTAAGCTGAAATGGTCTCCCCTTCCCTTTGATTCTGCTTATGAAACCGAAAGCATTCTAAATGTTTTTTTTCATTACGTTCATGATACCAACAAAGCTCATTTCATCTGGTTTGATTGGAGCAGTTAAGCGTCTAAACAAATCATATGTTTGTCCACCCATTGCACTCAGAATCACAGGAACTAATTTTTCATTTACTTCAAGATACTGCTGGGTATGGTCAGTATACATCATCCAGTTATCTATTGTTCAATCAAACACATCTGTCTTTCAGATGTAGCCAGCCAGTCATGCCTGCTTTTTTAAAATCTATTATTATCATCACCTGGTTCTGTCTATTTATGAACCAGTGGCTGTACTTGTTGCTTGTTAATTTTATCCAATTTCTGCTTTTTAAAAAAAACCTCAAATTTCTCTCTCCCCTTCTGAATAAAAATGTGCTTCATTTTAACTCAAGTGCCTCTCTCTCTTTCCAATAAAAACATGTTATGCTTCAACAGGTAGTTAGTTGTGTCATGTTTGTTGTAAAACTTCCTTGTCACCACTTTAATTTTTTATAACTCCAGAAACTAATTGAAAGAAAAACACAGGAGTCGGCATATTTGACTACTTAGTCTTTCTTTTAGGGAGTCGCCCACATATGATGTAGTGCAAAAATGACATGTGCCATTCATGAACTTCTTGCATAACCTGTAATGAATTATGTAAACAAAGAGCACTGAATCGAGCAATATATATATATACAGTATTACTCAAATATTACTGAAATATTAAATATACTATACATGCATTTAGAATCCTTGTAAGTGAGGCTATATGTTGTGGAATCAGTTCAGAGTTGAGGTAAGTAAAGTTTTTCACAATGGTTTAGGAACCTGATGGTTGAAGGGTAATAACTGTTCCTGAACCTGGTGGTATGGGTCCTGAGGCTTCTGTACCTCCTGCCCAATGGCAGCAGTGAGAAGAGAGCATAGCTTGGATGGTGGGGGTGATTGATGATGGACACTGCTTTTCTGTAGCAGATCTCCTTGTAAGTGGGACATGCACAGAAACCTGACTGTACAGGAAAAGGAAAAGCTGCATCAACAGGCAGAAGAGTGGCTATTTCTGACCTGGACAGTGAGTTACCTGATGTTGGAGAATTCAGCAGTGAGTTCTGCAGACTATTATGTACCCAGTCAGAAGATGAAATGCTGTTCTTAGAGCTTGTGGTGGGCTTCATTATGAAGAGCAGGAGGCCACAGATAGAAAGGTCAGGGTGGATTAAAGTGGCAGGGAAGCTGAAACACCAGCTTACTCCTGTGGACTGAATGCAAGTGCACTGGCATTTGGGTTCTCTGGTATAGAGGCAGCCACTGAATGTGAACACTGAATGCAGTACATTGAAAGAAGTGGAACTAAATTACTGCTTCCCTGCAATGACTATCCAGCTCCTGGATTGTGGGAAATAGGAAATGTGAAATGGAAGGACTGAGGACTGCTTTCAAATGAAACAGGAGCATCAGTAAGCTGCCTGGCCCCTCGAGCCTGTCATTCAAAATGATCATGGCTGGTCTACCCAGATCTCATCTCCTAAGTTATTTCCCATAGCTCTTAATTCCCCAATCTTTAAAAACTGTATGGATCCCCCTTTAAACCCCCACAGTGATATAGACTCTGTTACCCTCTGAGATGGGGAATGCCAGGACTCCATAATCTTCTGCTTTTCTGTTTTAAATGACCAACCCCAGTTTTCTAGCTATGACCTATCAACCAAGATTCTCTCACAAGTGAAAACCAAATCCCAATTCTATCCTTACACAATGTTCCCCTGTGTACAATTTTGTAATGAGGCACGCTCATCAGTAATCATGAGTTACTAGATTAAGGTATGGTGCCATAGAAAGTTCCTTTCTTTTCTAAGGTATGGTGCCACAGAAAGTTTCACTTTAGAATAAAACCCACCAGCTTTATGATTTCCTGGTCCTAATTTACTGAGATTAAAGTATCAACTGTAGTACCTCTCTTGTCTCCTTTACTCCAGCAATTAGAAGTAAAATCCAAGCTGATGGCCCTAGAGTACTCAAGGAGTAATGCACTTCAGAAGTGTAGACATTTGGGAGTGATTGAACCCAGAGTCGTGTTGCTTTCTATGTTGGGTGTTCACCAGAGAGACTTTGCCAACATTTAGCCTCATCCTACGTCTCTAGGCACAAGTTATCTAGCACTTTGCTACAGGTGGGAGCTTGCTGTGTATAACGTGGTTCCTGTATTTACTACATAACACTTCAGGTTTTGATTCAAGATTGTTCCATGTCACTTCCAGTACACAAGTGTAAAGGAGAATGAAAGTATTGTTACTCTGACCCTTTGCAGCCGACAAAAAAAAATCACAAGCTAAACAACATAATAATAATAAAAATGAATATAAATACATAAGATAGCTTGTATATGTAGATTGATTGTGTATCCATAAAGTGACATTAGGCACAGGAGTGACTGTATATCAAGTGACTTACAGGACAAGTGTTCCAGAAATTACTTAAATGAGAAAGGAATGAAAACACTTCATTAACGTTAATACCTGACTAACAAATTGAGCAAACGTAGACTGTGCTTATTTAGGTGAGTTACTCTAATCCCATACCAAGAGTTAGGAGATTCTGATGTAAATTATAACAAATTTAAATTGTTTTTCTATGACATTTGGTTTTTGCGTTAGAACCATTTTGCTCAAAGATAGCTCTCCCAACAAAACTCAGCACAGATGGGAAAGTAAGCTTGGCTGCTTCTTACTTTTACTGGTTGAGAAGATGTTTCATACTGAATCTATTTTCACACTGGCAACAGATAACACATTTCTCAAGTACCTCTGGTTTAGAAAAAATGTATAATTACCAAGTTATTTTCACTGATTCCGATGGGTTTCTCCAACCTGGGAATTGGACATATAAAATGATGAATTTTAATGAAAAATCTTCTCAGTTTTTTAAAGCAAAACTGTACCAGATTATTTCTCTTACATACATAAATAAATTAGTTTCAATACAACAAAATGTAAAGAATTATGATTTATTATACTGCCTAATTATTCTGTGTAATGAAAGATTTTACTTTTGAGATTATGCAAATATAATTTAGCCAAGTTATGACCTGTTACCCCAACCAGCATCATTTCAGGTATACTTTTTATCAATTTGTGTAGATCAATGTGAGAATGTCCCCATCAACTGGAGAATAGCAAAATTAAATGTGGGTCTTCTTGAGGAAGAGACTGAGGGATTAATAATATGAAATATGGGAATTACAAAAATTCTAAATAATTGTTTTAGATTTGTCTTTATGATAGAAGATGCAAAAAAATATTTGGATTATAAACCAGAGGCAGGATAGCACTTAAAGGAAACATATGGAGTCAAAGATCAACATAGTGGCCTGCAATCTCAGATCTTAAAAGCAGAATTGACAGAGGCAGTGAGTTCACTGGTTGTAATCTATTCAAATTCCATTGAATCCAGAGAGCTCCCAAAGCACTGGAAAACCATGAATACAATGCCACAATTCAAAACAGGAAGAGACAGAAAGGTGAAAATGCTAGGCTAGTTGGGGAGTGGAACATTTTTTTAAAATCATGTGACAACCAAAGAAAGTTCTTCAGAACTCTAGCAAACTTTTGGTTTTTAGAAGGTGGAGAAGGGGAAGCCAATTGATGTAGTATATTTGGAAGTTTACCTCACAAATCAAGAGTGTCTATGATTAAAAGTAACATATTGGCATGATTAAAGGATTAGCAAACTGTAAAACAGAGAATCAGCATTTGTGAATTATTTTGGCTTGGCTATCAGTCACAAGCGGTTGCCACATAGATCTATTTAACTATTTATAATCTCAATTAATAAATTGGATGTAGGAAACTACCACATGGTTGTCAGATTTGTTGATGGTACAAAGGTAGATGGGCTAGCACAATGTGAGGAGGAACAGAGAATTGTAAATAGATAAAGATGGGTTATGTAAGTGGGCAAGAAGTTAGTAGATGCCCTATAGTTTAAGAAAATGTGAAGTTATCCACTTAAGAAGGAAGAAATGAGTTGTAGACCTTTGGCTCAACTTATCCATACAGACTACAGCGACTATCAGAGTTAGCTTGATTGTGCCCATATCCCTCTAAACCTGTCCATGTATCTGTCTGAAAAGCAAATTATTATTTTAAATGGAATAAGATGGTTGTAGGGCAATGAAATACAGGTTCAACAAGTAAACAGGGAGGCTAATGAAAGCTAGCCTTTACACAAGTGTAGGAAAATGTTGATGCAACTTTACTGAGGATTGGTGTAACTGCACCCCAAGTACTGCAAACTTCTTTGGCCTTCATTTCTAAGGAAGGATGTGTTTACATTGGAGTAGTGCAGAGAAGGTTCACTGGTAGATTCCTAGAATGAAGGAACTGGCTTATGGAGAGAGAATGAACAGGCTGAACCAATACTCACTGGAGTTTAAAGGAATAGAAGGTAATTTCATTGAAACATTTAAGATTTCAAGTGGGATTGACAAGGTGAGTACTGAGAGGATATTTTTCCTAGTCAAGGTAATTAAAACTAGGGATGTTTCAGAATCAGGAGTCATTATCTCCCATACTTATACCTCTCTAGATTTTATACAGTATGACTATATCCATTTACTTATCAGTCTCCAACAATCCAGGTATGCCATTCTTCCCTTATTGTTAATTGCTTATACTCTCCAATCCAGATGACATTCTGGTGGGCCTCTTCTGTATCCTTTCTAAAGCCACCCCATCCTTCCTGTATTTGGCAAACAGAACAGAACACTTCAAATGTGGCCTAACCTAAGCTTTATAGCTGTACTATGACTTCCCAACTTCTATCCTCAAAGCCCCAACCAATGAAGACGAACATGCCATATACTTGCCTTCTATAATGCCCTATCCACTTGTGTTGCCACTGTCAGAGAACATGCCTCTGTACATCAATGCTTCTAAGGGTTCTTACAATTATTACCTTTTATTTGCTTCATTTTTAAATAGAGAAACCAAAGGTTAGGTGCTTGCTATTCACAGCCTGACATAATGCAAAATGAGGAAGAGAAGGAGAGATTTGAAGATGCACAGTGGAATTATTGGGTGATATCAAATTGGGATCTTGTGGGCAGAAAGAGGGTTGAGGAAACAGGGAAATTCTGAGATGGAATGGATCAATGACTCTTCATCCCTTCCTGTGCTGGTTGCTATCCTGAAGAGTTTGAACCATAAAAACATGCATAACTGAAGAATCCTATTACTGTAATTCCATCTAAATAGCCCAACTCCCAAAATATAATTGGGCAGATGAGCAGAATATTGATTTTTAAAGAACTCTGTTCCCTGTTCTTGTGTAATAAAACCATAATTCTATCTACATTCTCTGTAAATCAGTGTCCTATGGTCAGACTGGACTTATCCATGTACACCAGATAAAATCATTAAAATGCTTTATTTTTCATGAGTTAGGGATTTTTAAAATGTTATTATGTCTTTACTTAACCTTTTTCTTTTATTGGACTCTGGTGTTTTACCTGCTGAGGGAATCTACATCATTTATGACAGAAGTCTGCATTATTTGTTACAAAACTCTTTTCCCTCTCATTGGCTACCATATTAATAATGCCTTGCCTGACAACTTGCTTGAACTTGCATTTGAACTTGACCTTGCCTGATGCCTTGAAACCCCAGTTCATGAATCAACACTGTTATTCCAAAATGACATCCCTTCTAGTGAAATAAAACTGTATGCGGCTGCTGGTTTCAATGGCTGTAATTATGAGTTTCCTTGGGAGTGAAGAACTGCTTTAATTTAATAAAGTAACACAAACCCATTTC
The DNA here is from genome assembly GCF_048418815.1 of Hemitrygon akajei. NCBI lineage: Eukaryota > Metazoa > Chordata > Chondrichthyes > Myliobatiformes > Dasyatidae > Hemitrygon > Hemitrygon akajei. Next base: position 9,504,776 of record NC_133143.1, on the reverse strand, counting down.
TGAGGCTAAATGTTGACTGTAGTTACTACAACATAGTCCCAGTGCCATTATCTCAATTTCCAACTGTAATCAGAACTGTTTACTGTAATCCTTCTGTTACAACTGCTCATAAGAACAGGATAATCCTTTCTTCCTGCTGGTTTGTGCTTGTGGTTGAAATGATGATTCATGCAAGAACTGGTTGGTGACAGGACTGGAGAGAAAGAACAGGTGTTAAAGAAGGCTATTCAGAGCAACTGAAAGCACAAAATGTGGTCCTATGCAGATAGGTGCTAGCATTGTTCTTCAGAATTTATAAAGGCAATGTAAAACTTTGGAGTCAAAAGAAAACAACTTACATGCCTGAATAGCACTATAAACATGAGAAAGCCTGCAGATATTGGAAATCCAAAGCGACACACACAAAATGCCGTCCTGAAGAGGGGTCTCGGCCTGAAACATCGACTATCTATTCATTTCCATAGATGCTGCCTAACCTGTTGAGTTTCTCCAGCAATTTGTGTGTGTTGCCCTGAATGGGACCAAATTTGGAGGTTGTTGATGCTGTGACAGATTAATAAATACGTGGGGCTGAATTTTGAAGTTTTAACAAAAAGACTGCTTTTGATATTTGTAATTCTTACACCATTAAACTAACACAAGAAAATTGGAGCAGAACTGGATTATTTGGCCCCTCATGTCTACTCTGCCATTCAATATGATCATGTCCAAACTAATCCAGGCCTCAACTACCCTTCTCATTGAGTCATAGATAACCAGAGCATGGAAACAGATCCTTTGGCCCATGTAGTCTGTGCCGAACTGTTATTCTGCCTGGCCCTATCAGCATCCACCTGGACCATAGCCCTCCATACCCCTTCCATCCATGTACTTCTCAATGTTGAAATCGAACCCCCATCCACCACTTCTGCTGGCATCTCGTTCCACATTCTCACCATATTCTTCCTTGTCCCCTAAAATACTTTACCTTTCACACTTAACTTACGATCACTAGTTCTATTCTCAACCAGTCTCAGTGGAAAAATGCTTGCTTGCATTTACCCTATCTATACCCCTCATAGTTCTGTAAACCACTATCAAATCTCCCCTCATTCTCATACACGCCAAGGAATAAAGTCCTAACCTATTCAATCTTTCCCTTTAACTGGGGTCCTCAATTTCTGGCAGCATTTGTGTAATTTTTCTCTGTGCTCTTTGAATCTTATTGATACTACACACAATACTCCAAATTAGGCCTCACCAACATCTTATATAATTTCAGCAGAACATCCCAACTCCTGTACTCGGTACTTTGATTTAAGAAAGCCAGTGTGCCAAGAGCTTTCTTTATGTGTGACACCACTTTAAAGGAATTATGGATCTGTATTCCCAAATCCCTCTTTTCTACCACAGTAACCTGCTGCGTAAGTCCTACACTGGTTTGTCATCCCGAAGTGTAACACTTGCACATATCTGCATTAAATTCAATCCGCCATTTTTCAGCCCATTTTTCCAGCCGGTCCAGATCCTGCTGCAAGCTTTGATGGACTTCTTTGCTGTCTATTACACCTGAAATCTTGTTGTCAAATGCAAATCTGCAGATGCAGTTTCCTACATTATCATCTGAATCATCGATGTAGATGACGAACAACAATGGACCCAGCACCACTAGTCACAGAGCTCCAGTCAGAGAGGCAACCATCTACTACCACTCTCTGGCTTCTCCCACTAAGCCAATGTTGAATCCAATTTACTACTTCAACCTGAATGAATCTTCCTGACCAGCTCTCATTTCCTTTCCTTCATCAACTTTCCTGGTAGCTTTTTCTAAAATCTCTATAAGATTGATTAGATGTGACCTACCACACAGAAAGCCATGTTGACTATAGCTCATCAAAATGTCATTTTCCTATTGTCCTCAGTTTTCTGGTCTTACAAAAATTTATCTATCTCCTCTTTAAATACCCCCAGTAATCCAACTTCCACATTTCCCTGGGGATGGGAATTCCTGAAATTCACCGCCTTCAGGAGAGGTTCCTATGCAATTCAGTTATAAGCGATCACCTCTAAGCTAATATGGAATCAACTCTCATTCAGTGTGAGACTCTCTCACAATCTAAATGTCTCGACAACCAGCCTGTCCAAAATATATTGATCTAATTTCTTCAGCTGCTTATGATAGGACAACCCTAGGACATCTGTTTGGCATTCCCATGCACACGTATTAAGTCCCAGTTGTCCTGCTTCAGTCTCCTCCACTGCCATCCAAGAAATCAGGCGTAAAATCAGCTTCAGATACTTGCAAACCATTCTAGCAGTAAACCCCTTGAGAATATCTTCATTTGCTGTCTTGGATTCACCTTGATGTTTAATGGCCTCATAATCTATAATTACTCCTTAGTAAGTACTTTTGTCCCAATGAAATCTAATTTTATGCATGTAATTTGTAACAATCATGCATAAATACTTCAAAATGCAAAGGCTTTTAAAATAGTAAGAATTATTATTTTCTTACTTTTTGAAAGGATTATTTCAGCTACTAACATACATTTACTCAACTCTCAACTTTAATTAAAAAAACATGGAGGTCATATTGCATGCACACAAATGCCAATGCAGAACCTACATGCAATCCTAGCACATGTAACCCAGCTGCACTCATACATGCTGTACATACCGTCGTAAAATATCTGCTCTTGGTCACATTCCTCCTCCATGGCAATCTCAGCACACTATCCTGTTCCAGGGGTAAGTACGAGGAGGTGTCGGAGAGCTGCCATTTGGCCTCAGTGAGGTAGAGGTCCATCCGCCAGACTACTACGGCACCACCTTAGTCTGCGGGTTTGACGGTGAGGTTGGGGTTAGTGCGGAGAGAGTGGAGGGCAGTGCGTTCAGAGGGAGTGAGGCTGGAACAGGAGAGAGGAGAGGTGAAGTTGAGACGGTTGATGTTTCGGCGACAGATCGAGTGCAAGTAGAAGGCCTGGCGGGGATGTCCAGGAGGAAGAGGAGGAGGACGGTTGGACAGGAGAAGGGGTCATCAATAGGGGGAGGGGAATCCTTGTTAAAGTAGTAGGCTCGGAGATGTAGGCGACGGAAGAAGAGTGGTGGGCACGGAGCTCACTGAGGTGTGGATGGAGGGGGGCAAAAGTGAGGCCCTTGCTAAGGACAGAACGTTCTGCCTCAGAGAGGGGAAGGTCAGAGGGGATGGTGAAGACACGGCAAGGGTTGAGGCTGGGGTCAGAGGAGGGTAAAGAGTGGGAGGTTTGGGATGTTCAGGGAGGGCGGGGTGAGGGGAGGATGAGGGATCAGAGGAACAGAGGGGAGATGAAGGGTAGAGGGAAGGTTGGGAGTTGCAGGGAGGATAGGGGGTAGTAGAGGAATAAGAAGAGTGGTGGGACCAGCAACAGTAATAACGGTCCTGGTCTGGAGAGGGTCAGGATCTCAGTCCGAGCTGGATCTGGAGCTGGGGTTGTCGGAGCCTGTGGCCTGCAGGGCGCCAGAACTGAGGTCCGAGTCAGAAGTGAGTGAGTCCAGGGCGCGCCGGGGGCTGGTGCCCATGTCCAGGAGGCCGTGGTTGCAGTTGGGGTCAGAGTCAGAGGCGGATGGGTCTTCGGCCTGCCGCAGGCCTGAGAAGTTGAAGTCTGAGGGGTCGGTCCGGGCTGGAGGTGGTCGTCGTCGTGGGCTGCAGGTGAGCAAGCTTGTGATCATTCTTGGATGCGAGGAAGGAGTGGAAATGGCGTTTGGGGGCGTGAATCCGGCGGAGAATGAAGTGTAGGAGAGGTCCATGGCAGACGGTGGAGAGCGAGGCCCGCAGTCGTGGCAGAGAGAGAGACAGGGTCTGTTGGTATCTCCGCATGGCGGTGAGCGTGGCTCGGAGAATCCGGCGGGAGCAGCGGAGGGAGCAACGTTCAATAAAACGGAGGTACCTGAGATCCTTGCTGGGCCTGAACTGGGAGGCCTGGAACCGGAGCTGGAATCCCTGCGGTACGAGATGGCAGCAGAGACATGTTCCCAAAAATGAGACGTGGTTGTGGTAGCGTGTCTGGGTCAGGATGTGATCGAAGAGTCGGAGGGAGGCGGAGATCACAGAGGGGGAGCAGTGAGAGAGGGTCTCACTGAACTCCCATCGAAGGGAAGATTTAAACTTCTTCAGGGTAGGCATACCTTGAAGTAACATCGCAGCGGAATAGCGAATCGTAAACACAAAATACTCTGCAGATGCTGGGGTCAAAGCAACACGCTGGAGGAACTCAGCAGGTCAGGCAGCATCTGTGGAAACGAACAGTCAACATTTTGGGCCGAGACCCTTCGTCAGGACTGAAGAGGGAGGGGGAAGGGGCCCTATAAAGAAGGTGGGGGAAGGGTGGGAAGAAGGCTGGTACGTGCCAGGTGAAAAACCAATAAGAGGAAAGATCAAGGGAGAGGAAACAAGGAATGGATAGGCAGAAAAGGTGAAGAAGGAATGTAAGGGGAAAGCACTATGGGTAGTAGAAGGAGGCGGAATCATGAGAGAGGTGATAGGCAGCTGGAAGAGGAAGCAGAGTGGAACTGGGATGGGGGATTCCTTCTTCACCTTTTCTGCCTTTTCAGTCCTGAGGAAGGGTCTTGGCCCGAAACATTGACTGTTCATTTCCATGGATGCTGCCCGACCTGCTGAGTTCTTCCAGTGTGTTGTGCGTGTGGCCTATCTTGTCATGTGCCTCCAGGTGCTCTAATCTCATCCCTAACGATCGATCCCAACAACTTCCCAACCACTGATGTCAGGCTAACAGGTCACAGTTTTCCTTTCTGCTGCCTCCCACCCTTCTTAAACAGCGGAGTAACATTTGCAATTTTCCGGTCAGCCGGTACAATGCCAGATCTATCAATTCTTGAAAGGTCGTTGTTAATGTCTCTACAATCTCTCTAGCCACTTCCTTCAGAATCTGAGGGTACATTCCATCAGGTCCAGGAGATTTATCCACCCTCAGACCATTAAGCTTCCTGAGCACCTTCTCAGTCGTAATTTTCACTGCACAAACTTCACTTCCCTGACACTCTTGAATGTCTGGTATACTGTAGATGTCTTCCACTGTGAAGACTGATGCAAAATACACATTCAGTTCCTCTGCCACCTCTGCATCTCTCATTGCAATATCTCCAGTGTCCTGTATCTTCCCTCAACTATCTTTTACCCTTTATATATTTAAAAAAGCTTGTAGTATCTTCTTTGATACTATTTGCCAGCTTCCTTTCAAAATTCATCTTTTCCTTCCTAATGACCTTCTTAGTTTCCTTCTGCAAGTTTTAAAAAGCTTCCCAATCCTCTACCTTCTCACTAGCTTTGGCTTCCTTGTATACCCTCTCTTTTGATTTTACTTTGGCTCTAACTTCAATTGTCATCAATGGTAGTGTCCTTCTTCCATTGAAAAATCTCTTCTTATTTGGAATATATCTGTCTTGCACTTCCCTCAGTTTTCGCAGCAACTCCAGCCATTGCTGCTCTGCTGTCCTTCCTGCAAATGTCCCTCTCCAGTCAATTTTGGCCAGTTCTCCTCTCATGCCACTGTAATTTAATTTATTCCACTGAAATACCGACACATTGGAATGTAGTTTCTCCTTCTCAAATTTCAAAGTGAACTCAATCTTATTGTGATCACTGTTCCCTAAGGGTTCCTTAGCCTTAAGCTCTCTTATCACCTCCGGGTCATTGCACAACATCCAAGCCAGCACAAATGATTCCCTAGTGGGCTCAACAACAAGCTGTTCTAAAAAGCCATCTCTTAGGCATTCTACAAATTCTCTGTCTTGAGGTCCAGTACTGACCTGGTTTTCCCAATCCACTTTCATGTTAAAATCCCCAACGATTGTCATGACATTGCCTTTCTGACAGGCCTTTTCTATCTCCTGCTGTAGTTTGTAATCCACATCCCAGCTGCTGTTTGGAGGCCTGTACACAGCTGCCATTAGGGTCCTTTTACCCTTGCCATTTCTTAATTCAGCCTATAGAGACTCTACACCTTCCGATCTTATGTCATCCCTTTCTAATGATTTAATATTATTTCTTATACAAAGGGCTCAAGACTTTTGCACAGAACTATAGTTTTGCCTTATGTAGGCCTGTGTTTGTTCTACGTAATGTGCCATTTGTCCTGTGTCATTCATCAAGTGCTCAAGTCATTCAGCATGCAATTAAATTGAGAGTGAGTGTTTAAAGGAGATGAGCAGAGCATGGTTTATCTACAAAAATACTAAGTGCTTGGAATGGGTAAGAGGCTTTTAGATAGACACATGAATATCAAGAAATGGGGATATATACAGCATGTACAAGTAGAAGGTATTAGTTTAATTAGTTTATTTAGCACAGACATTGTGGGCGAAAGGGTCTGTTCTTGTGCTAAACTGTGCTATATACTATATATACCTGAATTCTTAAATCATGAAAGATTCAGATATTCAGCTATTTCAGATAACTGGTGCCTTTGCAATTTGTGTCAGAATTGGCTGATCCTGGTAGACTGCTGTCAGGTTTCTCGCTATTCAGGACGTGCCTGATGCTGATGTACATCCTAGGATGCACTGGGACACATCATCGGGTGTTGTGGGTCTTCTCACCCAGGCGACCCAGCCAGAGCTGACCGGGCTTGGGTTGTGTCCAGTAGCATTGGTCCACGGGTCACACCTCTTGATCTATAGCCATCTGGGGCTCACTTAACAGCCTCTGTGACGGTCCTGTTGGCTTTGTTCTTTGCAGCCTGCTATAATGTCAAGGTGAGAGTAGATTCTGCAGTGAGCAGCTAGCAAAACTTCTACACCCCACCTCAGTAGGCTGGCATCGTGCCCTCCATCCCTGTCTCTGGCACTGCTCTACCAGCTCCTGGTATTTAGCTTACTACCATCAGAGAGGACATGTAGGAACAGAAGATCCACACTCAATATTTTTAGAACAGCTTCTTCCCCTCCACCATCAGATTTCTGATTGTTCTATGAACCCATGAATACAACGCCTTGCACTGTACTGCTGCTGCGAAACAGCAAGTTCATTACATACGTCAGTGATAATAAACCTGATCTGATTTTATGGTCTTCAATCTCAGTCTGAAGTTTTCACTCCACAAATGTTGCCTGACCTGCTAAGCATTTCAAGTATCCTGTTTAATTTCAGATTTCACCTGCTGTATTTTGTATTTAACAGTTTCCCCTCCTTTTTTCTCTTCTCATCTCATCTCATCTTCTTCATCTCCCTATTTACCCCTCCTACAGACAGATCAGCTGTAACTGACTAATCCTGACTACCCTCTCCCAGCCAGCAGTACCCCATTTGTCTCAATCAGTCTCTCTCTGTCAGATACGTTCCCTCTGCCCTCTCCACTCATTCTTCTCTGCAACTTCAAACATGTTCAGTTCCTCAAAATAAATGTTAACAGTCTGAAACGTTAACTCTGTTTCTCTCTCCACGTATGCTTCACTAAATGCTCAGTAACAGCAGAGTTTTCCGCTTTAGTGTGTAGACGCTTTCTCTGAAGAGCAAAGAGTGCTAAACAGGAGCTTTGGCAGAATTGTTTATGATCATAGTTAGGCAAAAGGAATAAAGATTAATTGTAAATGCTCTGAAGGACTGATGACCGGAGAGCGATTGGAAGTGATATCAGAAGTTTGGATAAGTACATGCTGGGAAGGGTATAGAGGGCAATGGTTGATGAGGCTCGGCAGAGTAACAGTTCAGCATGGGGTAGATCTGCTGAAGGGCATGTTTCTGTTCTGTAGAGCTCCATGACTCTCAGTCACAGAAGCAGTAAGGGGATAAGGATTTTCAATTTTCCTATGGAACCATAGGTACACGTTCAATGCTGGCTTAAAATAATAATATAAATACTTAAAGGGAAAAATGTTGTGCAGGTTTGGTAAAAGAGCAAGATAAGGGGGGCAGACAAAATTGCATTTAGAAAGGGCATGAATGGAGTTTATGGGCAAAATGGCCTCTTTCTCAACAGAATTATTTGGTGATTCTCTTTCACTGGCAAAAGGAATGAACTACAGAAGTGAAAACTGCTTATCAAAGTTAAAGGCAACACGAGTAAATCTGCAGATGCTGGAAATAAATAAAAAACACAAAATGCTGGCAGAACTCAGCAGGCCAGACAGCATCTATGGGAGGAGGTAGTGAGGACGTTTCGGGCCGAAACCCTTCATTAGGAGTGAAGTAACATGGGATGGTCGAGGGGGGATAAGAAGTGGGAGGAGGGGTGAAGTAGAGAGCTGGGAAGTGATAGGCTGGAGGGAAATGGGCTAGGAGGAAGGTGGAGAATTATGGGAAACAAAAGAGAAAGAAAGGTAGGGCTGGGGGGGGTGATTATAGTGAGGGGGGATAAAAGAAAAAGAGAACCAGACTAAAATAATAGATGGGGATGGGGGTAAGGGTGGGGGGCAGGGGTATCAACGGAGGTCTGTGAGTTGGATGTTCATGCCGGCAGGTAGGAGGCTACCTAGGCGGGAGATAAGGTATTGCTCCATCGACGTACATGTGGCCTCATCTTGATGGTAGAGGAGGCTATGGACAGACATGTCGGAGTAGGAGTAGTCTGTGGAATTGAAGTGTGTGGCCACAGGGAGATCCCGCCACTGCTGGAGGACTGAGCGCCGGTGTTTGGCGAAACGGTCTCCCAGTCTGCGGCAGGTCTCCCCAATGTATAAATGGCCACATCGGGAGCACCGGATACAGTATATCACCCCAGCTGACTCGCAGGTGAAGTGGTGCCTCACCTGAAAGGACTGTCTGGGGCCTGGGATGGTGGTGAGGGAAGAAGTGTGGGGGCAGGTGTAGCACTTCTTCCGTTTGCAGGGATGAGTGCCCGGAGGGAGGTCCGTGGGGAGGGATGGGGGGGAATGAATGGACAAGGGAGTCGCGTAGGGAGCGATCCCTGCAGAAAGCCGAGAGTGGGGGGGGGCGGGGGGAGGGGAAGATGTGGTTGGTGGTGGGATCACATAGGAGGTGGCAGAAGTTACAGAGGATTATGCGTTGGATCTGTAGGCTGGTAGGGTGATAGGTGAGGACCAGGGGGACTCTATCCCTGGTGGGCTGGCGGGGGGATGGGGTGAGGGCAGAGGTGCGTGAAATATGGGAGACGCGATGGAGGGCAGAGTTGATAGTGGACGAAGGGAAGCCCCTTTCTTTAAAAAAGGAAGACATCTCCTTTGTCCTGGAATGAAAGGCCTCATCCTGAGAGCAGATGCGGCGGAGGCGGAGGAATTGAGAGAAAGGGATAGCATTTTTGTTCTGCCAGCATTTTGTGTTTTTTATTTGTCAAAGTTAAAGTCAAGTTTATCATCATTTGCACAGGATGCCATGGGAAACTTAACTTGCAGCAGCAACACTGACATTTAACATCAAAGGTTAATGAATCAAAGAGGAAATATTTTTCTGAGTAATACCTATTCTGAAGTTTCTGCGCAGACTGTATTTGCATGAACACAGCCTGTACACTTAGTGTAAGCAATAGTTATATATTGTGAACGATGAATTCAATGTATTCAATCTGTCCTGACGTAAGTGTCCTGACGAAGGGTCTCGGCCCGAAACGTCGACAGCGCTTCTCCCTGTAGATGCTGCCTGGCCTGCTGTGTTCCACCAGCATTTTGTGTGTGTTGTTTGAATTTCCAGAATCTGCAGATTTCCTCGTGTTTGCCTTTTGTATTCAATCTGTGCTGGATTTTAATCATCAGTAAACAAAGTCTCAAATCCATTATCTATCTAATTTCCATGTTCCTTGATGTTGACGACTTCAGTCCGTGCATTACCCATGGGGGTCAAAGCTGCTCACTTGTTTGGCCTATTAACTTAGTCAAATGCAACTGGTCCGGAAGCCCCATCACACTGTTCCCGTTCTTTTGCATCTACAAGATTCAAGAGGGAGGTTTTAAACTTTCACTTCAAAAATCATTAGTTTGCTGTGAAACTGAGCAGTTACATCAATAGAGCTAATAAATGATTCAGTATAGTTTCTTCCTAATGTAGTTTTCAGTGATTTTATATCAGGTTATTCTGAGGTGGAACACTTATGAAAAATGGTTATTTTGGTAATAACCCATATTCAGCTGTCTTTTTCTAAGTTCCCTATGTTCTGAGATACATCTGGATTCTCTACAATGGAAGAAGATGTATTTTTTCTGCTGTGCTGCCCAACTCTGCTGTTCATGGAGGATTTGTGTTTTTGACATTTTGCAAATTAATTTTGGAAGAAATTTGACCTATAAACTAAGCAATGTAATTTTATTTTTAGCCTGAATGGAAGAGTTGTCTTTGCTTTCTGTTTACTGCAATTTCCTTCTTTTCCATCTAAAGAATTGGCCTCATTTTGGTGAAATTCATATGAAGGTATAATGTGAAGCTGGAAACATGTCCATTATTTTAATGATTAACGTGCTGGCTTGTAAATTGATCAATGCTTCAAACTCACAGACAGTCTACGGAGACTGCAGATGATAGGTCCACTAAAGGGGTGAGTTAGTGCCTCTGTAATTACAGATCTTCTTTCTCTTCTGAGGTCAGAACATTGCAAAGTACGTCAGGAACAGAATTGTATCATTCAGGAAGTCTGAAGAGATTGGGAGAAAAGTTTGGAATCAACTGTTATGTTAAGCCATTTTGCATTTTTACATCCACTTTGATTTAGAAGAAAGGCAGAGAGGTTATTCCCAATGTCCCAAGGTTGGCAGCAGACCCACAGTCATCAAAGATAATCCAGTCACCATTACACTGCTACTTGTGGGAATATGCTGGCTACAAATTGGCTGCTGTGTTTAACTTCAAAAGCTTCGGAATGGCGTTAAGCACAGAGAGGAGACAAGAGGTCACTCTGGAATTGTAAGATTTTCCTCTTTGTTAAACCCCTATGGAAATGTTCAGCATCTGACTCTGAGGAGGACAGAAGCTACTGGTCAACAACAAGCCCCTTCCCTGTCCAGGCTAGAAGTGTGAGGAGGTTTGGTATTGACCACAGTATAACCCTACGCTCTTTAAAGAGCCAGCTCACTTTTGGCCCTTAGAGACAACTTGCAGATTGAGGATTTCAGCAGGATGCCTCTGACACCCAGCAAGGTTCCTTGTGATTCAGTCCAAGAACCTTAGGACTTATATAGCACTAACTGGATGACGTGCCAACGAGGTGTCCAGTGTGTCCTCAGCACCATCCAAACTGCCCATGAAGGCTTTCACTAGCACAACTGTGCGGTAAGTCTCTCTGATCCAACAGACAGTTTGTGGGTGAGTCTTAGTCTTCCGTGCCCCACTGGATTAGTAAATTTATCAGACAGGGCACACCTTTGTGAAGCAGAATAGATAGAGAGATAGATAGATAGATAGATAGATAGATAGATAGATAGATAGATACTTTATTCATCCCCATGGGGAAATTCAACTTTTTTTCCAATGTCCCATACACTTGTTGTAGCAAAACTAATAACATACAATACTTAACTCAGTAAAAAAATATGATATGCATCTAAATCACTATCTCAAAAAGCATTAATAATAGCTTTTAAAAAGTTCTTAAGTCCTGGCGGTTGAATTGTACAGCCTAATGGCATTGGGGAGTATTGACCTCTTCATCCTGTCTGAGGAGCATTGCATCGATAGTAACCTGTCGCTGAAACTGCTTCTCTGTCTCTGGATGGTGCTATGTAGAGGATGTTCAGAGTTTTCCATAATTGACCGTAGCCTACTCAGCGCCCTTCGCTCAGCTACCGATGTTAAACTCTCCAGTTCTTTGCCCACGACAGAGCCCGCCTTCCTTACCAGCTTATTAAGACGTGAGGCGTCCCTCTTCTTAATGCTTCCTCCCCAACACGCCACCACAAAGAAGAGGGCGCTCTCCACAACTGACCTGTCCACAACAAATTCCTGTCCGGTCCGATTTACAATCATCACAACCAAGATGGTGTGCCTTGGTTGGTTCATCTTCAGACAGCTAAGAAACATTAGTTTCAGTCCTTGCTAACCAGCCAGTTGGCAACACGTTCATCTAATACCTCACTTTTAACAAGTCACAAGTAAAGAGCTACAACTTTTAAGATACCTAGAATTTAACAATAGACTAATAGCTATAATTTTTTAAATCATCCTCTTCCTAAAAGGGAAGAAGAAGGGAATGAGGTAGCATGTAGAGAGAGAAAACGATCATAATTAAATCAAACACGAGGAAATCTGCAGATGCTGGAAATTCAGACAACACACACAAAATGCTGGTGGAACACAGCAGGCCAGGCAGCATCTATAGGAGGAAGCACTGTTGACATTTTGGGCTGAGACTGTTCGTCAGGACTAACTGAAAGGAAAGATAGTAAGAGATTTGAAAGTAGTGAGGGGAGGGGGAAATGCGAAATAATAGGAGAAGACCGGAGGGGGTGGGATGAAGCTAAGAGCTGGAAAGGTGATTGGCGAAAGTGATACAGAGCTGGGGAAGGGAAAGGATCATGGGACGGGAGGCCTCGGGAGAAAGAAAGGGGGAGGGGAGCACCAGAGGGAGATGGAGAATAGGTAAAGAGTGATGGTGAGAGGGACAGAGAGAGAAAAAAAGGAGAATAAATAAACAAACTCATAAATAAATAAATAAATAAATAAATAAGGGATGGGCTAAGAAGGGGAGGAGGGGCATTAACAGAAGTTAGAGAAATCAATATTCATGCCATCAAGTTAGATGCTACCCAGATGGAATATAAGGTGTTGTTCCTCCAACCTGAATGTGGCTTCGCCTTGACAATAGAGGAGGCCATGGATAGACATATCAGAATGGGAATGGGACGTGGAATTAAAATGTGTGGCCACTGGGAGATCCTGCTTTCTCCGGCGGACAGAACGTAGGTGTTCAGTGAAATGGTCTAGTCTGCATCGGGTCTCACCAATATATAAAAGGCTGCAGGCCCTTACACTTCCTCCCTCACCACCATTCAGGGCCCCAGACAGTCCTTCCAGGTGAGGTGACACTTCGCCTGTGAGTCGGCTGGTGTGGTATACTCAAGTCAGGTCAAGTCACTTTTATTGTCATTTCAACCATAACTGCTTGTACAGTACACAGTAAAAATGAGACAACATTTTTGACACAGTACAAAAACTAGACTAAACTACGTAAAAAAAAAAACCCAGATTAAGCTACACTAGACTACAGACCTACACAGGACTGCATAAAGTGCACAAAAACAGTGCAGGGCAGTACAATAAATAATAAACAGGACAATAGGCACAGTAGAGGGCAGTAAGATGGTGTCAGTCCAGGCTCTGGGCATTGAGGAGTCTGATAGCTTGGGGGAAGAAACTGTTACAAAGTCTGGTCGTGAGAGCCGGAATGCTTTGGAGCCTTTTCCCAGATGGCAGGAGGGAGAAGAGATTGTATGAGGGGTGCATGGGGTCCTTCATAATGCTGTTTCCTTTGCGGATGCAGCGTGTAGTGTAAATGTCCGTGATGGCGGGAAGAGAGACCCCGATGATCTTCTCAGCTGACCTCACTATCCGCTGCAGGGTCTTGCGATCTGAGATGGTGCAATTTCCGAACCAGGCAGTGATGCAGCTGCTCAGGATGCTCTCAATACAACCCCTGTAGAATGTGATGAGGATCGGGGGTGGGAAATGGATATACTGCGTCCGGTGCTATGCCTGGCCTTACACTTCCTCCCTCACCACCATTCAGGGCCCCAGACAGTCCTTCCAGGTGAGGCGACACTTCACCTGTGAGTCGGCTGGTGTGGTATACTGTGTCCGGTGCTCCCGGTGTGGCCCTCTATATATTGGTGAGACCCGACGCAGACTGGGAGACCATTTCACTGAACACCTATGCTCGGTCCGCCAGAAAAAGCAGGATCTCCCAGTGGCCACACATTTTAATTCCATGACCCATTCCCATTCTGATATGTCTATCCATGGCCTCCTCTATTGTCAAAACGAATCCAAATTCAGGTTGGAGGAACAACACCTTATATTCCATCTGGGTAGCCTCCAACCTGATGGCATGAACATTGATTTCTCTAACTTCTGTTAATGCCCCTCCTCCACTTCTTAGCCCATCCTTTATCTATCTATCTATCTATCTATCTATCTATCTATCTATTTATTTATTTATTCCCCCCCCTTTTTTCTCTCTCTGTCCCTCTCACCATCTCACCGCCTGTTCTCCATCTCCCTCTGCTGCTCCCCTCCCCCTTTCTTTCTTCCAAGGCCTTCCGTCCTATGATACCCCCCCAATCCAGCCTTGTATCCCTTTTGCCAATCACCTTTCCAGCTCTTAGCTTCATCCCACCCCCTCTGATCTTCTCCTATAATTTCGCATTTCCGCCTCCCCCTCCTACTTCCAAATCTCTTACTATCTTTCCTTTCAGTTAGTCCTGATGAAGGGTCTTGGCCCGAAAAGTTGACTGTACTTCTCCCTATAGATGCTGCCTGGCCCGCTGCATTCTACCAGCTTTTTGTGTGTGATAATTAAGTCAATGTTGTTTTACAGTAAAGGGGGAGTGATGTATTAAAAACAGCACATTAACAGGTTATTATTCAGGGGAATATTTATGAGCATTAACAAAGGTGTAAGTTATACAAAGGCAACAAATGTGGAAATACATTTCCTCATTGGCAGGGTTTCCTGCAGGAATTGTACATTGGCAGGATGAAGGTAATGCTTTGGATGTAATATTTTTGAAGTTTCAGAAGGCATTTGAAAAGGTGTTGTTTGCAAAACTTCTTATAAAGCTTCAAATATCTGATATAAGTTGCTAGTGCTCAGGATGGAGGAGATTTTAAAGGGGCCTGCCACAAGTTGAAAGTTGAAAGTTCAAAGTAAATGTGTTATCAAACCCATATATATGTCTGCATATTCTACCATGAGATATATTTTCTTGTGAGCATTCATAGTAAGTACAAAGAAGCTAAACAATATCAATGAAAGACCACATACAAGATGGACAAACAACCAGGGTGCAAAAGACAACAAACTGCAAATACGAAAAGAAAAAGAAACAATAAATACCGAGAACGTGAGATGACCACTCCTTGAAAATGAGTGCTTAGGTTGTGGGAGCAGTTCATTTGAGGTGAGTGAAATTATCCCCTCTGGCTCAAGCGCCTGATAGTTAGGGGTAATAACTGTACCTAAACCTGGTGGTGTGAGTCCTGAGGCTCCTGTACCTCCTTCCTGATGGCAGCAGCAAGAAGAGAGCATGGCCTGGATGGTGTGGGTCCTGAGGCTCCTGTACCTCCTTCCTGATGGCAGCAGCAGGAAGAGAGCATGGCCTGGGTGGTGTGGGTCCTGAGGCTCCTGTACCTCCTTCCTGATGGCAGCAGCAGGAAGAGAGCATGGCCTGGGTGGTGGGGGCCCCTGATAATGGATATTGCTTTCCTGTGACACCCCTCCCTGTAGATTTGCACAACAGATAATGGATGTCTTTCTTCTGAGCCAGCAGATGCGCTCAATGACACCACTGAAGCCTCTTCTGTTGGATATTAGACTTTTGATAGGAGGGACATCAGTTTCAAGAAACAGGAAAGAAATGGTTGGTGACAGGCAGTCAGAGGACTGTAAAAGCTGTAAACCTGAAACCTTGATGGAATGGTAAATGGATATGGGTGGTATGATAATGCAGGGAGTGTGATATAATATAGTTTAAGGGGAATAAAAAAGGCATCCTGTGCAAAGATGCTGCTGAGTTTGGGTGAACAGGAATATCTTAGGGTTCCAGAACATAATTCTCTGAATCTGCCAATATAAAGAGTGGTAGAACATAGAACATAGAAAACCTACAGCACAATACAGGCCTTCAACCCACAATGCTGTTCCGAACATGTACTTACTTTAGAAATTACCTGAGGTTACCCATAGTCCTCTATTTTCATAAGCTCCATGCATGTACTTATCCAGGAGTCTCTTAAAAGACCCTATTGTATCCGCCTCCACCACCGTCGCCGGCAGCCCATTCCACGCATTCACCACTCTCTATGTAAAAATCTTACCCCTGACATTTCCTCTGTACCGACTTCCAAACACCTTAAAACTATGCCCTCTCCTGCTGCTAGCCATTTCAGCCCTGGGAAAAAGCCTCTGACTATCTACACGATCAATGCCTCTCATCATCTTATACACCTCTATCAGGTAGATAGATAGATAGATAGATAGATAGATAGATAGATACTTTATTCATCCCCATGGGGAAATTCAACTTTTTTTCCAATGTCCCATACACTTGTTGTAGCAAAACTAATTACATACAATACTTAACTCAGTAAAAAATATGATATGCATCTAAATCACTATCTCATAAAGCATTAATAATAGCTTTTAAAAAGTTCTTAAGTCCTGGCGGTAGAATTGTAAAGCCTAATGGCATTGGGGAGTATTGACCTCTTCATCCTGTCTGAGGAGCATTGCATCGATAGTAACCTGTTGCTGAAACTGCTTCTCTGTCTCTGGATGGTGCTATGTAGAGGATGTTCAGAGTTATCCATAATTGACCGTAGCCTACTCAGCGCCCTTCGCTCAGCTACCGATGTTAAACTCTCCAGTACTTTGCCCACGACAGAGCCCGCCTTCCTTACCAGCTTATTAAGACGTGAGGCGTCCCTCTTCTTAATGCTTCCTCCCCAACACGCCACCACAAAGAAGAGGGCGCTCTCCACAACTGACCTATAGAACATCTTCAGCATCTCACTACAGACATTGAATGACGCCAACCTTCTTAGGAAGTACAGTCGACTCTGTGCCTTCCTGCACAAGGCATCTGTGTTGGCAGTCCAGTCTAGCTTCTCGTCTAACTGTACTCCCAGATACTTGTAGGTCTTAACCTGCTCCACACATTCTCCATTAATGATCACTGGCTCCATATGAGGCCTAGATCTCCTAAAGTCCACCACCATCTCCTTGGTCTTGGTGATATTGAGACGCAGGTAGTTTGAGTTGCACCATATCACAAAGTCCTGTATCAGTTTCCTATACTCCTCCTCCTGTCCATTCCTGACACACCCCACTATGGCCGTGTCATCAGCGAACTTCTGCACATGGCAGGACTCCGAGTTATATTGGAAGTCTGATGTGTACAGGGTGAACAGGACCGGAGAGAGTATGGTTCCCTGCGGCGCCCCTGTGCTGCTGACCACCGTGTCAGACCTACAGTCTCCCAACTGCACCTCTCATCCTCCGTCGCTCCAAGGAGAAAAGGCCAAGTTCACTCAATCTATTCTCATAAGGCATGCTCCCCAATCCAGGCAACATTCTTGTAAATCCACTCTGCACAGTTTCTATAGTTTCCACATCCTTTCTGTAGTGAGGTGACCAGAGCTGAGCACAGTACTCCAAGTGGGGTCTGATCAGGGTACTATATAGCTGTAACATTACTTCTTGGCTCTTGAACTCAATCCCACGGTTGATGAAGGCCAATATACCATATGCCTTCTTAACCACACAGTCAACCTGTGTAGCAGCTTTGAGTGTCCTATGGACTCAGACCCCAAGATCCCTCTGATCCTCCACACTGCCAAGAGTCTTACCATTAATACTATATTCAGCCATCGTATTTGACCTACCAAAATGAACCACCTTACACTTAACTGGGTTGAACTCCATCTGCCACTTCTCAGCCCAGTTTTGCATCCTATCAATGTCCCGCTGTAACCTCTGACAACCCTCCACACTATCCACAACACTCCCAACCTTTGTGTCATCAGCAATTTTACTAACCCATCCCTCCACTTCCTCAACCAGGTCATTTATAAAAAAATCACGAAGAGCAGGGTTCCCAGAACAGATCACAGAGACACTCCACTGGTCACCGATCTCCATGCAGAATATCACCACTCTACAATCCCTCTTTGCCCTCTGTGGGCAAGCCAGTTCTGGATCCACAAAGCAATGTCCCCTTGGATCCCATGCCTCCTTACTTTCTCAATAAGCCTTGCATGGGGTACCTTATCAAATGCCTTGCTGAAATCCATATACACTACATCTACTGCTCTTCTTTCATCAATGTGTTTAGTCATGTCCTCAAAAAATTCAATCAGGCTTGTAAGATACAACCTGCCTTTGACAAAGCCATGCTGGCTATTCCTAATCACATTATACCTCTCCAAATGTTCATAAATCCTGCCTCTCAGGATCTTCTCCATCAACTTACCAACCTCTGAGGTCATACTCACTGATCTATAATTTCCTGGGCTACCTCTACTCCCTTTCTTGAATAAGGGAACAACATCTTCAACCCTCCAATCCTCTGGAACCTCTCTTGTCCCCATTGATGATGCAAAGATCTGTGTGGAGTTGATTGGAATGAGGGGGAATAAATGGAAGTATTTGTGTAAAAAATGGGTGATTAATTGTAAGGGTAGTGTCGATGGTCTGGAGGGCCTAGTTCCGTGCTGCAACTCTCTGTGACTTTCTGAGAGCATCTGGGCGTGTCCAGATCTAGGGGACTGGCAGGGAGCTAGTACAAAGAATTGATGGACTGCTTCATAAGGAATTAACTCAGAAGTCAGTAAATCTTGTGGTTCAACACACTGTTGTTTCAGGGTAAGTAGCACAGGGTCCAGAGCCACCACCAGATCTATGTTGTGATTAAAGGTTAATGAAACGGATCATAACTGCATTTTGTCAACTGTAATTAACACTACTTTTGTGCATTTGGCTTCATGTACACAAATGGAACTTAAAAATTCAGCTTTGTGACTCTCTGTGATCTCTATGAAGTTCCCAACAGTCAGGATGTATACATTCCCACTCCCTGGAGATAGAATCTTTAATGCATAAGCACAATTGTTTGAAGTAAAGCAGTTTCCGTTCTAGCTGCCTGATGGACATCACACAACAAGCTTGCCATAAGTGCAGGAATTGCCGTTGGCCCTGTAACCAAGATATGAAGCAGTGAATAAAATATAATGATAAAGAAGGCAGTGATAAGAGCAGTAAGCAGGTTTTTAAAAGCTGGGACAATATTTCAGCATTAGCTTTGACAGCACTTGCCATTATATGTCCTATGACAAGGGCTCCAGTGAATATGACTGATATTAGGGGCTAAGATTTTATGTATATATTGGGTAATAAAACGATAATAGAATCAGAAATGCAGGATCGGACAATCATACTGTGAAAATAGTTTATCAAACTTCTGAAAACTTTAAGAAATATTTGGTGCACAAAGTTCGACTTCTTTGGAGCTGAAAGACTAGAATAATGCCAATGACAGAATTTGTCCTGTGTCAGACATGTTGAAAAATGTAGAATTGGCTGCTGGTGCATCATATGCAAGGGCCTGTGTAAAATTCACAGTGGTAGACCATTATCATTTGACAGCTCTGTAGCCAGAGCTAACCACACTGATCGTTGTCTATCCAAGTTAGAGGAAGACAGGAAATTGAACACGATTGACTCTCCTCAAGGCAGATTCCATTGCTTTTCATTCACTTATTGAATGTGATGTCCCTCACAAGACTGCAATTTGCTGTGCATCTTTCATTTCTTTTGAACCTTGACAGTATTGGTTTATTGTCACACGCACCGAGTTTCAGTGAAAGACCTTTTTGTGAGACATCTGAACAAATCAAACTGCACATAAGTACATTGAGGTAGTAAAAAGGAAACCAGGATGCAGAATAAAGTGTTGCAAATACAGAGGAAAGTGCAGTGCAGGTAGACAAATAAAGTGCAAGATAGATTTGGAGATCAGTGGGAGAAGTGAGTATGTGTTTAGACTGAAGTGTTAATCAAGTTGCCCACTTTTCCTTAGATACTTCCTGAGAGTAGTTGGAGCTGCACGCATCCAGGCAAGTGGAGAGTATTTCATTACAGTCTTAACTTGAATGTTGTAGATGGAGGAAAGCTTTGGAAACTCAATGTGTGAGCTGGGCTGTGAGGTTGCTCACCTTCAATTGTGAGCATATGGTTTCTGAACAACACTCACAAGATGCCGGAGGAACTCAGCAGCTCAGGCAGCGTCTACAGAAACGAGTAAACAGCCGGTATTTCAGGCCGAGAACCTTCATCAGAACTGGCCTGGTGAAGGGTATCGGCCCAATGTGTCAACGGTTTACTCTTTTCCATAGATGAGGCCTGGGCTGCTGAGTTCCTCCAGCATTTTGTGTGCATTACTTTGGATTTCCAACAACTGCAGATTTTCTTGTGCCATATGATTTCTGCGATTAGTCCATGTTGGTCAAAAATAAATTTTAAACTCTAAGACTTGGAATTTTGACAAACTGACTGTTGTGGCCCTGAACAGCAACCAAATTCAATTAACAATGTCACAGATGTTTGTTTTGGTCTGTGGAGTGTTAGACAAGATTCAAACGGGGTGTTGATACTCCTGAGTGAATGTTGAATAAGATCGGATTGTAAAAATAATTCAGTCTTGCACAATCATGAAGAAATAAGTGGAAAAAGTCTGGAGTCAAAAAGCAGAAAAATCAACCCCTCAGATTTGAAAACTCAGCAGCTAGAGGTGTAAGCTTTTTGTGGTGACTGGAGATAAGGTTTTGCCTTTACTAAGACTTAGAGGGAATATCACCTCACTCAGTATTGGAGAGACGAGAGGGCTGTGAGTGGAGGCACTGGTGGTGTCAGTGTGCATGTGAAGGATAACAAGTGGTGGCAAAGTGTCTAAACTATTGGTTTAGTAATCCTGAGAGTTCAGTGAACAGTGGAAAAACCGAGGTGCAGTATGTTAATTGTAGAATTTAAATTTGATCAAAAATCTTTCATCTTTAATAATCTTTTAAAATAACAATCTTAATAATAGTATTCATGAAACTGCTAGATAATGGTTAAAATCACATCTGGTTTACTATTGTCTTTCAGGAAAGGAAATCCCCATTCCTTTATATGCCTTGGTCGATAGAAATAACACAGCAAGACAACATGTTCAGAAGAGTTAGGAACTGGGCAATCACTGTAGCCTTTACCAGCAGTGGTCTTATCCCAAACAAGGAATAATTTTTTTTTCAAAAATGAGTGGAACCTGATTCTGTGTTCCTTTATGATTCAGTTCATGGGCAGTGAGTGGATGAGGAACAGAAGAAGAATACCAGGGTTAAGTGCAGGAGTGGAAAGAGAAATTGCTGCTGACTCTCACTTAATACTGAAAGGATGGAAAGAGAACACGGGAGAGACTGATTAAGACACTGAAGATACTGAGACAGGCAGCATCTGTGGAGAGAAACAGAGTTAGTGTTTCAGGTTGATGACCTGAAATGAAAATCAGAAGAATAGAATCAGAATCAGATTTATTATCACTGACTTAGATTATGTGAAATGTTGTTTTGCAGCAACAGCAGAGTGCTAAGAAATGAAATTACTATAAAATACAAAGTAACTAATACTAAAAACAATAATGAAGTAGCGTTCGTGGGCCATTCAGAAATCTGATGATGTGGGGGAAGAAACTGCTTCTGAATCACTGAGTGTGGGTCAGTCTCTCTCTCTCCTGCTCTCTTTCTCCCTCTCCCTCTCCCTCTCCCTCTCTCTCTCCCTCTCTCTCTATCTCTCTCTCCCTCCATCTCTCTCTCCCCCTCTCTCTCCCCCTCTCTCTCTCTCTCCCTCTCTCTCTCTCTCTCTCTCTCTCTCTCTCTCTCTCCTCTCTCTCTCTCTCTCTCTCTCCTCTCTCCCTCTCTCTCTCTCTCTCTCTCTCTCTCTCTCTCTCTCTCTCTCTCTCTCTCTCTCTCTCTCTCCCTCTCTCTCTCTCTCTCTCAGCATCCTCCTTTATTCTTCTCACTCAACATTTATTTTGGACTCTACCTATCTCCACCTTCCTACCCCAAACTTAACTCCCAGCTCTTCCCTAGCTACTGCCACCTACCACTGTTTATACGCCTCAGGGCAGCACTGTGAGTTATCAGCCTGTCTCTGACACACAGCCCCCTACCTGAGAGACTGGGAAGAAACTCCAGTTCCTTGATACCTGTGCCCTTTGGGTGAACAGGAGGGGTGGATGGAATGGAAAAGTACAAACTATATCAGCATGTCAGTACTCAACAGCTTCTCTCCTCCTATTAGGAGATTGTTCAGTGTTTCCCTAGTATGGACTGTTGACTTCACTGTTTACCTTGTTATAGTCTAACACTTTATTGTCACCTGCACTGCACTTTCTCTGAGCAGTAACACTTTATTCTGCATTCTGTTATTACTTTTCCCTTGTCTACCTCCAAACTCAACGTACTGATGTGATGAACTGAACGGATGACGCATGAAGTGAAGTATCCACATGCTACATGTGACAATAATAAACCAATTTACCAGTTCATCCTGACTCTTAATCTGATGCTAAAATGTCTCTATCACCTTCAGATAGGTCCCTTTCATTTACTTCAACACATTCAGCCACCTTCTCTACAATTTAAAACTAACTGGTTTTCCCTCTTGAAATCAAAAGACTGGGAAGGATTCAGGACCTCAAACACACATGGTTACCCCCTCCACCAATATTGCCTGACCTGTTGACTGTTTCCAATATTTTTTGTTTTTATCTCAGTTTCTCAGTCCTGCAGATCTTTCTGTTTCTCCTCTGCTTCGATATATTGTTGATCAGCTCTCCTCATCCAACCTTCATTGACCATGAGATGATCTGAAATCCTGGTGGTACTGTCACAACCTGCCGGAGTCATATTCATTCATGATTGATTATTGATGGTCCTGGTTAAGCAACAACTCAATTTTTAACATTTTCATCCATTTTTCAAAATCCCTGGATTTGCACCTTTCTGCCTCTATAACCTCCTGCAATCCTCTGAGACATCTGCTCTGCCCACCTGGTATTCTAGTACTGGCTTCAGCTGTCATGATTATGATTTCCACAATTCCCAAGCCTTTCCACCTCTTACATCCCCTTCTGCCTCTAAATTACTCCTCAAATCCATCCCTCTAACAAAGTAGTTGGCATTCTATCTCAGAACCTCTGCATGAGCAACACACACAAAATGCTGGAGGAAATCAGCAGGCCAGGTAGCATCTATGAAAAAGAGTATGGTTGACGTTTCTGGCCAAAACCCTTCGGCAGGACATGCTGCCTGACCTGCTGAGTTCTTCCAGGATTTTGTGTGTTTTGCTTGGATTTCCAGCATCTGCAGATTTTCTCTTCTTTATGATCGGATCTCTGCATGAGTCTGGATCAAATGCCATCTATAAATTTGCTGTTGATACAACCCTTGCTGGCAGCACCTCAAATGTTGATGAAAGGCCCTACAAGAGCGAGATATACCAGCTAGTTGAGTGGTGTTGCAGCAACAACCTTGCACATAATGTAAGTAATACCAAAGAGCTGATTGTGACTTCAGAAAGGGTAAGACATGGGAATCCTCACACAAGGGTCAGAAGTGGAAAGTGTGAGCAACTTCAAGTTCCTGGATGTCAGTGTCTCGGAGGATCAAACCTGGACCCAACATATCGATGCAGCTACAAAGAAGGCAGGACAGTTGCTTATTTCATTAGGAGTCTGGGGAGATTTAGTATGTCACCAAGAACACTCGCAAATTATACAGGTGTACTGTGGGAGCATTCTAACTGCCTGCATCACCATCTGATGGTGGGGTGGGATCAAAGTAAGCTGCAGAGAGCTGTAAACTTAGTCAGCTCTATCATGGGTATTAGCCTTCATAGTATCCAGGACACCTTCAAGGAGCAATGTCTCAAAAAGGCAGCTGCCATCATTAGGGACTCCTATCACCCAGGTCATGCCTTGTTCTCATTGCTACCACCAGGAAGGAGGTACAGAAGCCTAAAGCACACTCTCAATGATTCACAAACAGCTTCATCCCCTCTGCCGTTGGATTACTGAATGGACAATTAACCCATGAACACCTCACTACTTTTTAATTTCTATTTTTGCACTACTTACTTAATTTAAATATTTTATATATAGATATATATATTTACAGTTATTTACAGTTATTTCTATTATTATGTATTGCAATGTACTGCTGCAAAGGTAACAAATTTCACAACATATGCTGGATTCTGATTAATTTATTTGGTGACCCTCTCAGACAGTGCTGTGGGTATGTATTTCCTGTATTCTCAGCAGTATAACAACATAAATGGTGATTGTGATCATTGGAAGTCAAATAAACATGAGGAAACTTGAACACAGAAGCAGCTGCAGACCATTTTGCCCCTCAGCCTGTCCCACCATTCAATATGGCCATGACTAATCTCCTATGTGCCAGTTTCACACAACCCTTTAATTCTCTGATGTTCAAATTGTTATCTATCTCCTCCTCAAATACGGAAAAGCAAGAGAGTGAAGATGCTGGAATCTCGAGCAGCAAACAAACTGATGGATGAGCTCATCAGGTCGAGTAACATCTGTTAGGGGGAGGACCAGCAGCCTGTTGTTCCAATTAAAGAGGAAATACACGCAGTGCAGGAAACTGTCTGGAAAGACTACAGATTAACTATGTCGATGAATAAAGATATACATATTATAAAATTATTGAAGAAAAGACAATTATCTAATGGATACAATTATATAATGGAAAAAAGTAGTAATGATGTTAACTGTAGGGCATATGAAAATATGAGAGCTACAGTCAAGAGGGAAGTTCAGATCGCCCAAAGCAGATTGAGAAGGATATTGCTGATCATGCCAAGATTGACACCAAGAGATTTTTTCAATACTTTAGTAAAAGAAAATTCCAGGAGGAAGTTTGTTAGGAATAATAGTGGGGTGTTACATTTTGTAGAAAAGAACATGTGCAATATACCAGTAAGTGCAGAGAAATATAAGGTTGGTTTAAGTGACGTGGAAAGCTTAGAAAGTGAAGTCCTGTTTCAGCTGAAAAGGCTGAAAGTTAATAAATCTCCAGGGCCACACAACATCCTGTATATCCAAGGGTACGGTCATTATTTCTCAAAAGTCAGTGAAGACTGATGAAATCCCGAAGTACTGGAAATCGGCTAACATTGTCCCAGTATACAGGAAGGGTGACCACACTGGTCCTGATAACCAGTAAGCTTAACGTATATCCATGGTAAGATAATGGAAACATTAATAAAGAATGAGATGGGAGAGCAACTGATAAGAACAGGTGTGTAAGCAGAAAGCCAGCATGGGTTCAGAAAGAGGAAATCAGGTTTTATTAATATGCTGGAGTTCTATGAAGAGGAAACTAAAATTTATGATAACAATGCAGTGATGATATCATTTACCTGGACTTTCAGAAGGGTTTTAACAAGGTGCCCTGCAAGAGTGATAATCAAGTTACACGAGGTAGGGATTCAGCGTGCAGGACTGGCTCAAAGACAGAAAACAACGAGTTATGGTGAGAGGATCATTTTCACACCTGGAAGATGTTGAAAGTGGGGTTCTGCAGGGATCAGCTTTGGGGCCGTTGCTGTTTTTAATTTACACTAATGATTTTTGATAAGCACATAACAAATAAATTGGTAAAGTTTGCAGATGACACAAAATTAGAGGGATGGTCTGATAACATTCAGGCAACGGAATCGATACAATTAGATGTAAACAAATTCTAGATGTGAGCAGATAAATGGCAGATGAAACTTAATGTAAGTAAATGGAAAATATATATAGGAAGTAGAAATATTAGATATAAATAAACAATGATGGGTCTTGAGTTAGACAGTGCACTGCATGCGAAGGATTTGGGCATCCTGTCAGACTCATCACTATCAACATCTAGACAGTGCACAGAAACGATTTGGAAGGCTAACAGAATGTTGGACTCTATAAAGCGCTCCGTTCAAGTCTAGAGACGTTCTCCTTAAGCTGTAAGGATGCACTTGTGAGGCCACACCTTGAGTACTGTGAACAATTTTGGTCTCTGTATTGTGAGAGGGATGTGAAGGCATTGGGAAGAGTTCAGGGAAGGGCAACTAGTCTTATTCCAGGTCTGCAGGGTATGAGCTATGAAGAAAATTTTAAAGAATTAAATCTTTTTAGTCTAGATAGACATAGAATGAGAGGAGACATGATAGAAGTGTTCAGGATCATTACGGGTATAAGTAAGGTGATGCCAGCTGCTGCTTTGAAATTAACCCGTCATCAAGGACACGGGGCCAGAGGTGGAGACTGGCTAAAGGGAGATTTCAGACTAACATCAGGAAGCATTTCTTTACGCAGTGAGTTGCAAGCACATGGAACAAACTACCTGGTTGTGTAGTTGAGAGTAGTACTTTACTTTGCTTCAGTATTCACTACGGAAAAGGATCTTGGTGATTGTAGGGATGACTTGCAGCAGACTGAAAAGTTTGAGCATGTAGAGATTAAGAAAGAGGATGTGTTGGAGCTTTTGGAAAGCATCAAGTTGGATAAGTCACAGGGACCGGACGGGATGTACCTCAGGCTACTGTGGGAAGCGAGGGAGGAGATTGCTGAGCCTCTGGCGACAATCTTTGCATCATCAATGGGGACAGGAGAGGTTCCAGAGGATTGAAGGGTTGTGGATGCTGTTCCCTTATTCAAGAAAGGGAGTAGGGATAGCCAAGGAAATTATAGACCAGTGAGTCTTACTTCAGTGGTTGGTAATCTGATGGAGAAGATCCTGAGAGGCAGGATTTATGAACAGTTGGAAAGGCATAATATGATTAAGAATAGTCAGCATGGCTTTGTCAAGGGCAGGTCATGCCTGACAAGCCTGATTGAATTTTTTTGAGGATGTGACTAAACACATTGATGAAGGAAGAGCAGTAGATGCAGTGTATATGGATTTTAACAAGGCATTTGATAAGGTACCCCTTGCAAGGCTTATTGAGAAAGTAAGGAGGCATGGGATCCAAGGGGACATTGCTTTGTGGATCCAGAACTGGCTTGCCCACAGAAGGCAAAGAGTGGTTGTAGATGGGTCATGTTCTGCATGGAGGCCAGCGGCCAATGGCGTGCCTCATGGACTCTTTGTGATTTTTATAAATGACCTGGATGAGAAATTGGAGGGATGGGCTAGTAAATTTGCTGATGACACAAAGGTTGGGGGTGTTGTGGATAGTGTGGAGGGCTGTCAGAGGTTACAGTGGGACATTGATAGGATGCAAAACTGGGCTGAGAAGTGGCAGATGGAGTTCAACCCAGATAAGTGTGAGGTTGTTCATTTTGGTAGGTCAAATATGATGGCAGAATATAGTATTAATGGTAAGACTCTTGGCAGTGTGGCGGATCAGAGGGATCTTGGGGTCTGAGTCCATAGGATACTCAAAGCTGCTGCGCAGGTTGACTCTGTGGTTAAGAAGGCATACGGTGCATTGGCCTTCATCAACTGTGGGATTGAGTTTAAGAGCTGAGAGGTAATGTTGCAGCTATATAGGACCCTGGTCAGACCCCACTTGGAGTACTGTGCTCAGTTCTGGTCGCCTCACTACAGGAAGGATGTGTAAACTATAGAAAGGGTGCAGAGGAGATTTACAAGGATGTTGACTGGATTGGGGAGCATACCTTATGAGAATAGGTTGAGTGAACTCCGTCTTTTCTCCTTGGAGTGACAGAGGAGGAGAGGTGACCTGGTAGAGGTGTATAAGATGATGAGAGGTACTGATTGTGTGGATAGTCAGAGGCTTTTTCCCAGGGCTGAAATGACTAGCACGAGAGGGCACAGTTTTAAGGTGCTTGGAAATAGGCACAGAGGAGATGTCAGGGGTATGTTTTTTACGCAGAGAGTATTGTGTACGTGTAATGGGCTGCCGCAACGGTGGTGGAGGCGGATACGATAGGGTCTTTTAAGAGACTCCTGGATGGATACATGGAGCTTAGAAATATAGAGGGCTATGGGTAAGCCTAGGTAGTTCCAAGGTAAGGACACGTTAGGCACAGCTTTGTGGGCTGAAGGGCCTGTATTGTGCTGTAGGTTTTTTATGTTTCTATGTTCTTGACAGTTATTTCATTACACAATGTGAATAGGATTTGGCAAGCTTTATTGGGCTGAATGGCCTGTTCTCGTCAAAAACTTTATAATGTTGTAATGTTCTGATTAAATATGTCTAATAATCTGGCCTCCACCACCTAGTGTCAAATGCGTTTCCATTTGTCAAAAAAGACCAGCTTCACGCAATGTTCCAAAGGCCAACAACTGGTCCTGATATTACACCCCCCATCTTGCAGCTGGCTCTACCAACACCGAGCGTTCTGCGGCAGGTCCATCTCTTTGGGTGTATAGACTGACTCTTGGAAACTGCTTCGCTCTTCTGACCAAACGTACAGTACTGAAACATCTTCAGACTGACAATGGTTGTGCATTTCGAAATGAAGCCGAACATTTCCCGCAGAAACTGAATAGTGCACTCCGGCTGCCAGTTACAGCAGAAATGCAGAAATATTTTGAATTAAGGAAAATATTTAACCGCGCTCTAATATCTCAAACCATGCCCGAGACTTTACTCTAATATTATGGCAGTTTAAAAAAAAACATAATAGATATTTTAATTGAGATGTTAATGATCGTTGCGTTTCGGGCGTGCCAAATGATCAGAATACAGATTCACACTGTTCTGGGATTAAGGCCTGCGTTGACCAGATGGGATAAATCAATATCATTTCGCCGATTTATGTGCGGTCATGTTGGGGGGGTGGGGGGGGGGGGTGGGATTGGACGTCCGTGGTTTAATGAGGAGAAAGGCGCATTATCTCCTCCCGTGTGCACTGGTAAAGATCGTGCCTTATCTTGTCATCGGCGTTGGGAAATAATAGAGCTGGGGTTTTCAGCATTGCACCCCGTTCTTACATTGGGTTTAGGAGCCCCGTCACCTGACAGATTATTCACAGGCTGCAGCAACGCTGTTCAATTTAAACTAGGCTACTGTTTAGTGAAATAGGCTAAAAACTAATTTAAACCGTTAGTAGTGAGACATTTTTGTGTTCCTGCAGTAAGGGTCTCTGCTTCACTATGAAATCTGTATTATATGTGCGTCCCACCCAAAATTTGAAAAGTGTTGGAGCTGTCCGGAGGGGTGAACTCCAATCTCACGTCTACCTTCCGATGCTGTTTGGACTGGAACGTAAAATGTCCAAGGGAGTGGCACTCCCGTCAGCGCCGAAATCTAACCACTGTGGACAAGACCCTCAGTGCCTAAGTGGACTGGAGACAGCGATGGTGGAGAGAGCGAGAATGCGGCGGTGGAAAGGAATGCAGGGTGAATTCTCCCTGCTTCAGCATCCATGGAGACAATTAGGACGGTTGTCAGGCAGACAGCGGTGCGCCGTGGATACAAGTGTCTGTGCTTTACATGACATCTGAACACACCACTCCACGGCATCACAAGAATGAAGGAGAGGGAGGAATGTGTCTGTTTTCTACATAAATCGCCCCTCGTTATAAAGGCCTGTTTTATATCAGTGATACCACAAAGATCAGTTTTATGAAACAACTGAGAAGAACGCTGTAGGTGCATTTCATAGCCTATAAATAAAAGACAACAGCTAACATGTATAAAAACTAAATGAAATTTATTTATATCTCTAGACGGAAGAAAGAATATAACACAGTTAAAACCTAAAACAAAACACCAGCCTTTACCACATAAATATAATATTTCTAAGAGATATGATTTTTCCCCAACTCGCCCCTGAAATGAACAGAAAATATAAAGGTACAGAAACATAATCGTCCCATTTAACAGTCAATAGCATATCGCCCGGGTCTGAATGAATAATGCATGCCTACATAACAACACTGGATGAATCTGCAAACGAGGAGGAGCATGCATGTGAGTTCTTCGTCGGATTCATGGCTAGCGAGGGAGTGTCGTTGGAAGGTGTTGCAAGGAATCCGGGTACAGAATTTGCCCATTGTCCCCTCAACGTCGCCGTTTTCGTGAGGCGAAACCACTGAGCGTTCGCTTCCTTGCAATCTTCCTTCGTTGGATCCTTTGAGAATCATCTGTAGAAAACGATGAACTAACGAGCTTCGCCAAAGATCCACCACTGCCCTCACAAGAACCCCCCACCCACCCCGGTTCATCGCATACAGAGCTTAATAAAAGTCAAGGTAAACGTTGTCAGATTTCATTACAACGTTGAAATGAACATATCCAACGAAACAAATCGAGGTTATTTTAAAGACATCAGGCATTATTACATCACGACACTTTTGCACATTCTTATGATTATGGGCACAAGGATTACATTAGGACGGGTATAAAGGCATCAACTCCACTTAAATGGTTGCAAGCAACTATCCCAATCTTTAAACACGTAGCACACTTGGATTTGTTCGCACAAGAACTAATATTACAAAAAAAAAGAATTCTATATAAAACCCCCAAACAGAAAAGCGCGGAGAAGCAGGTAAATCGTTAATCTCAAAACTACATCTGTTGCGACGTATATTTTGCTTTTACTTGAGGTAACTATTTTTGAAGACGGTTTTATTGGATATAGCAATGGAATCTGCAATCTATTTCGATAACCAACCTACTCGTTATTTGTGCCGTTTTTGGGTGTAAACAGTGCTCTCGTTTTGCGGCTCTTTGTTAAAGCTGGGCTTTTTATGCAGACCTAATATTTGATATGTTTATTCAATGTAACATTTATAGGTATACACGCGCGGGTGTATGAGGTTGCTAAAAACAATCTAAACACTAAACGAATGTGTAGAATTATACCAATACCGTTCAGGCGGTAAGCCGCTTCCTTTGCAGGGGTATCGAATGTTTAACAACAGGAGTGGGTATAAACCTTCGGCATCGCGGCCCACCACGTCGCTGAGGCGTTTGAGTCCGTCCAGCCACTGAGCTCGGTCTGAATGTGCAAAACTAGGATGAAAATAATTCTAAGTAGTTTAAAGCGCAAGTTGGGGTTAACCTCGTTAATGTTTGGATGAAATAGCAGAGAGTGCATACCATTTGGGGAAGGACTGTTGGTCTATTTGTGCTCTGCAGGAAAGGCAGAACTGCTGTCAGATTCTCAGATAATTTCTCACACTTTTCCATCGGTAACTTGTGTTATGTTCAAGTTTTTTTTTCCAAACCATTCGTACAAACGTTTTCTTCTATTTATAGCATATTTCTATTTAGACCATAGTTGATGGTCTAATTTAAGTTTCAATAGTACTATACTGTTTTGTTTTAGAGTCTCAGACCGTTGCCAAGAATGTGGTTATACTGTTGACCTTTTGGCAAAACACCCTTATTACATTTTCCTAAACTTCTGAAATACTGTATTTGTTGTAAATCGAGTTCTCACTTCACGAGAATTTTATTTTCATTTCTGAAACTACGTTTTTTGACGTGAAATTTGGCACTCCGACTCTGCTACAGCCGAGACGTACTCGGCCTGAAACCATACGGCAGGCGGGGTGTTAATTAAGTACCAGCTGACTCGGCGTGACTGAGGAAAGACCACACTTTCACACTGTGGCTGTTTTAGTTGTGATCTCACAGAGTTGCTCCCTCCCATCCAGCTCCAGAACTCAAGGCACAAGCAGTCACATTCAGGGCTTGGCGGCTTCTCCACCTCCCTGCAGGACAATTCCATAAATAGTTCATCTCATATTGCACAGATCCGCCGCAGATAAAATCACAAGAGAGGCCTCTCTGCACGTCGTTTTTTTTTTGCGGATACGATTACAGAAAACAAAAAAAAAAATCCTTTTGTTGGATTAAAACTCAGACTAATTCACGTTTAACAGCGATGATTTATGAATTTATCTCTTGCGGGGATCAGTTTTAATTTGTATCTCTTTTTCTGAATCCCTCCCATTTCTGTTTCTTCTCAACTGCACGCACCTGAAGTTGTCTATCAACCTTCGCCCCGCCGCCGTCGCCTAGGTAACGCAGTCTCCTGCAGAACTAAGCATGAAACATTCATTATTAAATCATTTTCTGATCCCCATGAATACCCGCGCCTTAGTTGCATTGCTAGCAACAGAAACTCACTCCTCCTCGCTTTCCACTATGCTCTCTCTTCATTAATATTTTCTAAAAATTGGCACTCGTTAACTGATTCTGCTTCGACTAGAGCTTTGATCCGATGTAACGTGTACTGCATAAAAAGTAAGGTTGTTTAAGTGTGTGCTTTACTCTTCCTACTTTAGCTGGAGACATGCAGCCATTGATCAGCTGGTTTCACGATTACAAGTCTACATTGGAAAATTCCCCTCCCACCGCCCCCTCCCTGCAATGAAGCTCACTAAAATAGCTTTTTGCGCTTGGGGGCGGGTTCTCGCCCTTCCTCTTTTTGCGGCGGGACTGTGTGAATGTGATCTGTGCATGGGAGGGGTTCGCACTCACTGCCTGGCCGCATGCACTCCCCCCGGGGCAGCGTTCATTCAGATCAGACCCTCTGGAGACTGTTGACGGATTAAAAAAACGTGTCGGACGTCTGGCACTCACCGGGACCGCAAGATGCAAAAGACAATTTGCAAAGTCAAAATCCTGCACTTGAACCCGAATTTCCAGTTCCATAATTCAAAACAGCTCCCCGCTCATTCCAACTTACTTTGATAGACTCGTAATCTTAAAAGCAGCTGATCGATGAGTTAACAGCCCCATCAGATCCCACCGTCAAATATATGTTATGCGCGGGATCTGCTCAGCTGATAAATACACCTGTTAAGATTGTTGATCTTGCATGAGATCGTCTTAGACCATAAGCGCCAAGGCAGCATCTCTGTGCAATGGGTTACAGGGTCGTTTAGCAGAATTTATACCTCTGCATCATAAAAACCATGATTTGATATTTCATCTCTATTTAAGCACATTTTCCTTTGCTATGGTAGGATTTAATTACAAAAACAAATTGTTTCCAAGGAGATCAATTCAGACCTATATCTAAATAATTTCGTGTTTTGCCCGGACTGCTAATGTCGTTTCTTCAGACAGGGGAATTTCCTGAAACGTTTGGGGGAAATCTTATGGAAACGGCAATAAGTAATTCACATCACATTGGACTTGGTTAATCTAATTTTTAAATCATGTCTCAGTGCATTCGAAACATAGAATGTTATAAATCCTGCTTAGTTCCTGGTTTTAGTGGATTTAAAATACTCTGATAAATATGTTAATTCAAATTATTGATTTGGGTTAATATATTTATCCGAATATTGTAAAATCCTTTTTGCAGAATAATTTGGACGGGCTTTTCCCCATCTGCACCAACCAATCTTCACCGGGTTTTGGAACCTGACCGTTGGAAGCCTTGTTCGCGTTTTGGCTCGAGAATCACTTCGATACACTCCCGGATTAATCCTTAGCAAGACGACGAATAATTCTGAAAATTGAACATAGACCCAAAATATCATATCCTTTCTAAACCAGTTCTGGAGAAAGAATTGGAGTCTATCTGAAGGCGGGCTGATGAGAGACTGTAGAGGGCTGGAGGGAAAGAAAGCACGCCAGGTTACCGCCCCGACTAATGCTCAGGGAACTGGTGGAGATGCAGTTGCAGCGGAGAAATCTTCCCTATTTGGTATTGTATTCAAAGCACGCGGGATACATTCACGCGTCGTGCCTCCGTTATCGAGAATATCTTCAATGGATCAGCCGCTGCCCTTTCTCCTTCCATATCAAAATCTAAACTCGTTATCAGATACTCACTGTCTATTCGGTCCCTACTGTCTCCCTCTTCTCTCCACTCCTACCTCTGTCTCACTCTCCCTTCCATTAAACTAAAATCACCAGATAACGGGAGACATTACGCCGACTCCTATCGATTACAAACTCACTGCTGCCTGAATATCCTGTCTTATTAATTATTGAACAATCCATCTGCTACTAAAAGCATGAGCAACAGAGGCTGGGAAATGGATATTTTGAGTCATAATTTTAATACAAATCTTACGACAACAGTATAACCATATTCTTTTAGGATATTAATATATTAAACTGATTAATATTGTTCCCTCTAATACTCGCTCAACAACAAGCGACACTGCCATTTCAAACACACAAACTCATACATTTTATTTAGTTATGGATATGTAGCTCTAGTTATTTTTTGCCCGTTTATGAATATTACGAATATTTTTTGTTGAACTCTAAAATAATGATCGATTCTCATATCGTTTCGTTTGACATACATTGAAGACCTTTTGAGATCTATTCTGCTACGCGACATCCAAAAATAAGTCAGCATATATATTTATTATTTATAGATATCTATTTAAAATAAAGAAATTAAAAAAAAGCTGATGAAGATGGCAATATATCTTTACAATACGAAACAAATCTCCGAAGAGGGAATGCCATTTGAACCGTGCCCATCATTCGGAGATTCCCTGGACGTGATCACCATAGCTGTGTTGCGAATAATATAAGAACTGTGCACTGGTTGAAGCTGTAGACTTGAATTCGCGCGGGGCGGTGGCACACTAAAACAGAACGAATTGGTAGATTAATCGCATAAAAGAGTGAACTGGTTTTTGCTTTACTCTTTCCTTCTCTCGTCCTCGCTCTCTCCTCCTGCGAATGACCCACGATCTATAGCGATGGCCCGAGGCCGTTCCTGAGTTTGATCCGAACTTTTGGGTTCTGGTCTGCATCTTTTACTATTCAGATGATAACTGCGAGTTTTCCCGCCGATCGCTTCTCGGTAACGTTTTGGCAAATAACACGAAGCCGCCTTTGTGTAAATCAAAAAAGGAGATATTTCCAGTCCTTGCAATTATCTTTTGAAAGTCCAGTGGTTCTGAAATGATTGCAAATCCACACTATGCGTGAGTGTGTGTGTATGTTTTAACGCCTGTCTGTCTTCCTAGAGTGTAATCCAGGTCAGTAAGGCGGACAATGTTAAAATGACCAAGGTAAAACACTGGGGAATTATTGTGTTTGCGGACTTATTCCTTTCACATAGATCAAACAAACTGCCTTCGAAATCCAAGTTTTTGGAATCTTCTTTGAGTTTCTCCCAAACATCCGTCGCTCCATCTTGACAGTCTGCGAGGGCGGTTGTCGCACACGCATGGAAATCGTTCCAGTATCTAGAGTGGTGGAATGAATTCACAAATAAAACACACAGACAACGGAAACATCTCGGGAACCAAAACAATAAAAGAAACAATTCTATAGCTCGCAGAACGAGATCAAGCACCCCAATAATTTGTTCCTTAGTTCTTCCAGTTTCAATTCCAAATTGCTTTCGTTACCAGTGAAACATTAGTGTGAGTTAGCTTACATATGTTACTTGTCCTAGGAGGGGCTATTGAATCGGATAAATATTCTCGATTGTGTATTGTCTTAAAGCGATACAGCGCAGTGGCTGCTTGCGTCCCACGATGCCGCTTTCTCTCTAACAGAGTGCGGCTGTCTGGTGCTTTGGAGCTGTTTAATATATAAAATGATCTATCTTTGGGAAAAAATCTAACACAAACGCGCGCTCACACACACACACAAATTCATCAAGTGTTACATGCATCTATCATTAACAGATTCGATTTCTTACTGCAATTATTTCTTTATACATTTAAAATAAACGAGATATTTTAAAATACACAATAGTAGGAACACCCATGTGGCATCGGCTAGGACGATTGCACTCAGTTACACGCCGCACTGGTCTGTGCATTTCGAATAAATAATGAGACGTTGAAGCGCCAGCGCCGGTAATGTTTCTCTCACATTTCTGGTAATTGTCCCTGAGGATAACCGAATTATTTCTGATCTCCTCTCTCTCTCTCTCTCTCTCTCTCTTCTCTCCTCTCTCTCTCTCTCTCCTCTCTCTCTCTCTCTCTCTCTCTCACTCTCTCTCTCTCTCTCTCTCTCTCTCTCTCTCTCTCTCTCTCTCTCTCTCCCTCCCTCCCTCCCTCTCTCCCTCCCTCTCTCCCACTCTCTCTTATCCCCTCCCTCTCAGAGAATTATAAATCAGGAAAGCAAATGAGGATCAGGATATCGAATTTAAAAATCCATTTGAAGAGTGTTGCAGAGTTATTGGGATTTTGTGGCAGGGACTGCAGTGGGCAGGGTGATGTACGCGCCTGATCTATACCTTTCCCCAGGCCGTTCTTACGCAGGGACGAACAGGGGCGAAGCCGAGCGCAGTTTTATTTTAGCCTTTTTGTAGCAGTCTTGTGTCGCTTCGCTCCTATCGGAAGGCTTATAATTAATCCAACTACAATGCATTATAACAATATCTTCTCGTACGCCTAGTCCGTATATTAATTACAGTAATCTATAAGCATTCGAAATGAGCAAAAGAGTTTGCATTTTAACCATAACAGGTTGCTGGTGGCAGTTAATTTATCATGGAACACGATAGGAACGAATCAATCAGTAAGAGAGACTACGTCTGCAATTTTGTAAGAGATTAAACAGAGAAGGCGGCGTTTTCAAATAAGCCTTACGCAGCCTTTCGTTTCACTTAATATTTACGTGTCATGTGATATGTTAACGCCTACACAGAGGCTATATGTGGTATGTTAACGCCTACACAAAGGCTATATGTGGTATGTTAAAGCCTACACAGAGGCTATATGTGGTATGTTCAAGCCTACACAGAGGCTATATGTGATATGTTAAAGCCTACACAGAGGCTATATGTGGTATGTTAACGCCTACACAGAGGCTATATGTGGTATGTTAACGCCTACACAAAGGCTATATGTGGTATGTTAACGCCTACACAGAGGCTATATGTGGTATGTTAACGCCTACACAGAGGCTATATGTGGTATGTTAACGCCTACACAGAGGCTATATGTGGTATGTTAACGCCTACACAAAGGCTATATGTGATATGTTAAAGCCTACACAGAGGCTATATGTGGTATGTTAACGCCTACACAGAGGCTATATGTGGTATGTTAAAGCCTACACAGAGGCTAAATGTGGTATGTTAACGCCTACACAAAGGCTATATGTGGTATGTTAAAGCCTACACAGAGGCTATATGTGGTATGTTAACGCCTACACAGAGGCTATATGTGATATGTTAAAGCCTACACCGAGGCTATATGTGGTATGTTAAAGCCTACACAGAGGCTATATGTGATATGTTAAAGCCTACACAGAGGCTATATGTGGTATGTTAACGCCTACACAGAGGCTATATGTGGTATGTTAAAGCCTACACAGAGGCTATATGTGATATGTTAAAGCCTACACAGAGGCTATATGTGGTATGTTAAAGCCTACACAGAGGCTATATGTGGTATGTTAAAGCCTACACAGAGGCTATATGTGGTATGTTAACGCCTACACAGAGGCTATATGTGATATGTTAAAGCCTACACCGAGGCTATATGTGGTATGTTAAAGCCTACACAGAGGCTATATGTGATATGTTAAAGCCTACACAGAGGCTATATGTGGTATGTTAACGCCTACACAGAGGCTATATGTGGTATGTTAAAGCCTACACAGAGGCTATATGTGATATGTTAAAGCCTACACAGAGGCTATATGTGGTATGTTAAAGCCTACACAGAGGCTATATGTGGTATGTTAACGCCTACACAGAGGCTATATGTGGTATGTTAAAGCCTACACAGAGGCTATATGTGATATGTTAAAGCCTACACAGAGGCTATATGTGGTATGTTAACGCCTACACAGAGGCTATATGTGGTATGTTAAAGCCTACACAGAGGCTATATGTGATATGTTAAAGCCTACACAGAGGCTATATGTGGTATGTTAAAGCCTACACAGAGGCTATATGTGGTATGTTAACGCCTACACAGAGGCTATATGTGGTATGTTAACGCCTACACAGAGGCTATATGTGGTATGTTAACGCCTACACAGAGGCTATATGTGATATGTTAAAGCCTATACTACACACCAGGTACAGAGGCGTATTTGCATGCATGTGACTTGCATACAAGAATCAACACAAACACAGAATGGATAATAATATCGATTAAAAGAAACGATGGAATATTTCTGTGTAATGTGGGAGGCATCAGAAATGAACTAAACCGGAATTTCTGACGGTCTAGCCGTATTGGAGCTACATTTAAAGCGACGTGGTTGGCTGAGGAGAATTGTATATTGTCCATTATAGATCCACCAGCATTTTGTGTGTGTTGCACAGATCTAGGGTTATGGGTTCAAGTTCTACTTCAAATACTTATACATGCAATTGATACTAACACCTCAGTACATTACGGAGTGAATGCCACATTGTGGGAAGCAACACTTTTGGGATGAGGTATTAAAATGAGCCCTGCGTAGACTCTCACGTGGGTCAAAAATATCGACAGCACTATTTCCAGGAACAACACTGGGAGTTACAACAGTACCCCCGCAACGTCCTCATTCAGATTCACATGAAACATAGTAGTTGACTATTATCACACAACTTGCCGTGGACAAACCGGCGGCCACCTTTACCACAGTGCACCACTGACTAACTTCAAACTCCTTCTTTGGATGTGAAGCGCAGAGGCCGTCCCGAACGGGACTCGAAAGATTAAATTCTAAGCTTTCTGTGGAATGGTGATGGAAGTATTGGAACAGAGCCGTTTATAAATACCGCGCTGTGCTGATCTAGTGTGCACGTTGGGGTGTCAAAAATATTCGTTGCAGGCACCAACCTGTACAGATGTTGAGAGTGGGTGCTTGAGAATGTGTGGGTGGGTGTTAGAGACACGTGGGCGAGGTTAACAATGAACAAGAGTGAGCACACACGCGTTTGGGTGTGAGTGCGAGTGTGCCGCGGTTCTATACTTACGAGCAGATGGTTTTAACGTTCTGCTTGTCATCCGAGCCCTGCTGGTAACTGGCCACGTTGTCTCCGAGTTTCAACAGACAGTCGGAAAACCCTTTAAAAACTGCATCGCACTTCCCCGCTGCTCGCACACTACGGAACAGATAGGCTGCGAGGAAAACGGCGATGATGTTAGTGAGAGTAAGTCAAGCCTGCGTTCTTCCACACACACATCGACCAAATGAACAATTGCTGCCTCCATCTTCATGCCGAAATGTCACATACTTTATACAACAGACTTTGAAAACCTTCGGTGTCCTCTTTCCTCCATTGAAAGGGCTGATGGTCATTGCCAAGAGCGCCTCTAATCTCTTGAGGAAAGCTCACCCCCTGGGATTTATTTTTTAAATTATCCCTCGTGTGACCACCTGCGGTAGTTTTAAAAAGCGAGGGCTGCGGCTTTAGGAATACTCCTTTTTCTCTCCTGGATTTATTAAATGCGTATTTCCAACATGGGCAATTCCACTGGGTGAACATGGCTCCGCATCTCCTTGGTAGCACCAGTCATCGGCCCCACCACCTAAACACATGCATACATCTGAAAGGGTGTTTCCTAGCCAAATTTCTTACAAGCTGTGGAAGTTGTTGGGGTCCTTGAACTAGCCGACGTTCTGTGGGAGAGCTTATTTTAGCTAATTCACGCTGACTTGTTTTTTCAAATTGCTCGCTTCAGGTTATTAGTCCTTTCTTGCACTGCAGACCATGCTCAACTGATTTTTATTTTAAGGTACAGTTTAGTTTTACGGGAGGACGCCGGGATTTGCCTGCGGAACCGTGGGCATGTTATTTTAGATCCCTATCAATCTCGTCCTAAATGGTCGGAATTAGAATAGTTTGGGCTAATTGATCACTCCATGGTTCCACTGAGCAAGTGCGCCATACTGACAGAAGGGAGCCGAACACAGTAAACCAGGGCCATATGGTGCGGCTAACATCCAGCTTAGTTGAACTGAGATCCTGAATGTCGCAGGAGCTGACGGCGGCCGGAGATACACGACAAGGATGGATCTTTTCACCTGCCCGTAATCTTTTCCCCAAACAGCAAGGGCACTCTCGATCTCAGACTTTTGACAGGTATCACTAATCCCTACCTGGACCTTTGATTGTATTTAAACGATTTTAACACCAATAAAATCATGTTCAAGTGTGGGTAAATAATAAAACACAAACAATGACTAAAGCAATAGGCAATATTAACGAAAATTAACCTTTTTGGTAATAAATTTATCAGTAACCGGCTCTCATACATAATTTACTGAAAGCCTTAGGCTGGTTATATGCTTTCATACATTAAAAATAATTAAGATTATATTTGAATGAATAATGTATGAACACAGAGCTTATCACGGGGCGATAATTATCACCCCCTTCCTCAGAAGCGCGAAGGAAACACACCTGAGCGCCTGCAGCCTGCTTCTGGAACCCGAGTGCTCTAACGAAGTGAAACAAAACGTTTTTATCACTGTAATATTTACAAATGGAAGATATTCTTCTAAACTCACGGCACTTAATTCGTTAATTTAAATTTCCGGTTCTCCGCCATTAAATGTAATCTCAATCTCCTCTCAAAAACATCCTCCCCTAATTTTCAGCACATGTTCAACTCTGGTTATTCTTGTGCTTTACTCGAATTATTCTATTAACCCAATGCCAAAGCTCATTTTAAAAAACGTGAATATAGTTCCTGAGACCATTCCGGAATTATGTGAAAAAGCCAATCGTTGTCTCATTAATGAATTTTTCATGTACACATGCCTGCAGTATCCCTCTCTCTGTTATCTGAATCATTATGCTGAACCGGTAGTTAATTTGATTGCATTTTAATATTTGGTTATTGGAAGTCCAAGTCGATGATTTATTAAATCCTTGCTATTTTGAACTATACGGACAAAGGATTTGTGTGTCTCTAATAACGGATATCACTCAGAGGTGGGTATACCTAAGGTTCGGAGACGGGGATTGTGCCTCCTTATTCTGAGAGGCGAGGTTCGGCGGAAGTTAGAAGCCAACAGTCGAAATTTCGTACAGCAAACCCTCCAGGGTTTCGGAACCGCAGAGATTCTCGGTTTTTTTTTAGCAATTTCCATTTTTTTCGACTCATTCTTATCGCCAAATCTACACCAGCCTATCATGCAAGGTTTACCAGACCCAGAAGTACGGCCCAGCCAGAGTTCAATGTCGGCTTCTCAGAATCGGAAATAAGATCGCGTTATCGACAACATTTTAATCGCCTTTTGGAAATAGCAAAGTATAACGGATAAAAGCAGGGCGCCGGATCAGATTCGTTACCGAGCTGGGGAAGAGGAGTGGGGTTAAACATTAAAACATTTCCCCAGATTTCGAACGACATAGTTTCATTCGAAGCTAGAAACATCTACCCGCCCGTTGTATCTCCGCGCCGGGCCGGCCGTGGAAGTATACCTGGTCATCTCACAGCGGCAACAGACTGAAGGGCGACTGGTGCAGGGATATGAATGAAACACTCACCGAGCTGTACGCCAAGAATAAGCACAAGGTACACTCCGTTTAACGTAAGTCCCATCCTACGTTTAGTAAAACCATTGGAGACTGGAAGCTTTCAAATGGTTATCTGTGAATATGTGAGCAAAAGCCGGACATTGCAGAGTGCCAACAAGTTGGTGCCCGCAGTAATGGCAGCACAGAGCTGGAGTGAAGAGGCTGAACGTGGCGTCTGAGGAGGGGGAGGGATGTTCGAACAGCCTCGCAGGCCACGCACAGTCCTGACGTATGGTTACAATTACTGAATCCTAGCAGGGTAGAGAAAAGACGCGCCATTTATAGGCATCAGAGCCAGTGCGAGATTCAGATTTCCGCGCTAATGAACAGAATGCAAACTGTCAGCGCCCGCCCTCGCGCTCTCAGCAGAGGGGCCAGTAGGGATCTTCACCCCGTGCAGTTGAACCTGCTACTCAATGGGCTGAAGATCATTGCAGGCACTTGGTGAAAGAGAGGGGTGCGTGCTTGTGGCATTGGCTTCATTCCCTGCCACGGCTGGGAGAGCGAGTCAGTAGTTAATGGGCGAGCGACTGTCTATGGTGTGTTCCTGAGTGAAGATTTGCCATTTTTCTTCCTAAACCGGTCACTAAAGTACATTTACAACCCCCATCTCCCCATGACGCACAACTTGAACTCTGGTCTGCTCAAAGACTCGCCCTTGTGTGTGTGTGTGAGAGAGAGAGAGAGAGAGGGGGGGTGGGGGAAATTCGAGACTACGTCCGCGCTTTGCCGCTCTGCTTTCCTAACACACGGGGTAGGGTGTGGGGTTTTTGAATTTCTCCAGAAACCGGACGCCCCTCAATCTAAGCAACAAGGAGAGTCCACTGCGCTTGGCTTCTTTTGGGCGCCATAAATCCAGGAGGATCTGGAATTAATTCACATACAAAAAGGTGGAAAATGGCTTGTAGACTGTACTTTCACTGTGTGCGCGCGGGCGGGATAGTTCTGTTCTGGTGGATTAAACGGAAACCAACCCATCCGCCCCAATCCTTGGCGCTGTCACCCTGTGCTGGATCGCGATAGGACTGTGTTAGTTAGCACAGTCACAGGCTGGGCCCCTGCCAAAAGCAAACGGAACTCTCGATAGATGCTCGGTGAATGTGCGCTGAGGTCTACTGATTTGAAGCCTTGCTGAATTATTCATTTCTCGGTGGTATTGCTGGAGAATGGATGACGCCAGTATGTGTTGTGTGCTCAAAGTGGAGTCTCTCTCCGACCTGACGTCAATCGGATTCTCTCCACGAACAGAGGGGAGGATGGAATTAATCAGAGAGGGGAGGCCGTCCACTCGACCTCTGCAGGTCGCACAGAGCGGACGGGATATGTCTCATTCAAGGACTGCCCGTCCCTGCACTCAGCCCTGCCGCCGGTTCCCCTTGACTTCCGAGAGGCACAACGCCCCGACGGCGGGGTTACGGCTCTATCCTCACCCCTACAACTCATTCTCAAAACCAGGATGCTTTTCAACAACAGAATCCGTTTTGTGAGACTTTGAAACTATATTATTAAATTTATAATTTGCTGTCAATGAACATTCGTAGAGTAGCCCCAAAACACAGGGTAATTGTTGACCTGGGTGCGTCAGGATAAAATGTATAGAACATTATATAGGGACAATATATAGAACACAGAAGCTACTGTGGTCACCCTTGTTCCAACTATCGCCCCGACCTGAATAATCCCTGCAAAATTTGCATCAGCGTGGAACACAATACCGTCGGATCATGGATCTCAATTCAAACTATCCGAGAAGTATAATCTAAGTCATTTATGATCCGGATCATATTAGAAGGTTGAAATGTTTTTCGTAACTTTCTGAAGTTTGGAGCTTGTTCAATTATTTGCGACCCACGCAAATCTGTTTGATGAGAAAAATTGAGTAAAACTCTGAGATAAACATTAAGAATGCGCTTAGCAATAAATTGGGATAAATTGTGACCTTGCTTGCCAATAATCGAAGCCAATAATCCCGCTACATATTTTACTATAAGGGCTTATCCAAACATGATTAGCATAAATTTGTATATATTTTAGATAGTACCTGGGAAAGATGATCACTGTTCTGTTTGATAGAGATCAGTGTTAAATATGCACAAAATGTTGGAGGATCTCAGCAGGCCAGGCAGCATTAATGGAAAAGAGTACAGTCGATGTTTCGAGCCGAGCCCCTTCATCCGTCTTGATGAAGATTCTTGGGCCGAAACGTCGACTGCATTCATTTCCATAGATGCTGTCTGGCCTGCTGAGATCCTCCAAAACTTTCCAGCATCTGCATCTTGTTAGTGTTAAATTTGACGTACTCACTGGAGATCGCCACCCGTCACTGAAAGTTAATTGACCGGCTAAGGAATATGCAAAGTTTTGGATTTGATTGCGGCGTTTGAGCGTGATGCACAAAAACGAACCCCTCACTTCACTGCGGAGATCTCGCACGTGGAAGATGGCGTGAGAATGAATGGGGAAGGGGAAGGTTAGATTGTGAGGGTGGGGCGGTGATTTCGTTATTCAGTTACTGTACTGTCTCTGATTAATCCCCTCTCGCTCACTGCTCCTGCTTCACTGGTACGCAATCACTCTCAAACCCCATCTTCCCGACCACGCTCATCCTCTCTCAGTTCCAG
The DNA here is from genome assembly GCF_048418815.1 of Hemitrygon akajei. NCBI lineage: Eukaryota > Metazoa > Chordata > Chondrichthyes > Myliobatiformes > Dasyatidae > Hemitrygon > Hemitrygon akajei. Next base: position 9,461,088 of record NC_133143.1, on the reverse strand, counting down.
ACACACTCACGTTCAGTCACGGTCCGGTCACCCACCTCTCACTGTTCACACGCACTCTCATTCCCATCGTGAACAGCCATTCTCACCGCTCACACGCACTCTCATTCCCATCGTGAACAGCCATTCTCACCGCTCACACGCACTCTCATTCCCATCGTGAACAGCCATTCTCACCGCTCACACGCACTCTCATTCCCATCGGGAACAGCCATTCTCACCGCTCACACGCACTCTCATTCCCATCGTGAACAGCCATTCTCACCGCTCACACGCACTCTCGTTCCCATCGTGAACAGCCATTCTCACCGCTCACACGCACTCTCGTTCCCATCGTGAACAGCCATTCTCACCGCTCACACGCACTCTCGTTCCCATCGTGAACAGCCATTCTCACCGCTCACACGCACTCTCATTCCCATCGGGAACAGCCATTCTCACCGCTCACACGCACTCTCGTTCCCATCGTGAACAGCCATTCTCACCGCTCACACGCACTCTCGTTCCCATCGTGAACAGCCATTCTCACCGCTCACACGCACTCTCATTCCCATCGTGAACAGCCATTCTCACCGCTCACACGCACTCTCGTTCCCATCGTGAACAGCCATTCTCACCGCTCACACGCACTCTCGTTCCCATCGTGAACAGCCATTCTCACCGCTCACACGCACTCTCGTTCCCATCGTGAACAGCCATTCTCACCGCTCACACGCACTCTCGTTCCCATCGTGAACAGCCATTCTCACCGCTCACACGCACTCTCATTCCCATCGTGAACAGCCATTCTCACCGCTCACACGCACTCTCATTCCCATCGGGAACAGCCATTCTCACCGCTCACACGCACTCTCGTTCCCATCGGGAACAGCCATTCTCACCGCTCACACGCACTCTCGTTCCCATCGTGAACAGCCATTCTCACCGCTCACACGCACTCTCATTCCCATCGTGAACAGCCATTCTCACCGCTCACACGCACTGTCATTCCCATCGGGAACAGCCATTCTCTGAGCCCCGCGGCTTCGTCACACACTCTTTTCAGGCTGTCGGTCTTTTGCCGCTTTACTCATCATGTGTGCTCAGTCACAATCTGTCACTATCATATCTGGATTCACACCGAATCTGTGATTCATATGATGAGTCAATCATTCCCCGATTCATGCAAAAACTTTGTTACGATTTCTCAGGTTCATTTGTTCCCAGGCTCCAGCTCTTATTTCGCTGTCTTTACCCGTGCAAACGCAGAACCAATCTCTAGCCATTCATATTCCGCATTGCGTTCTACCTTGTGTCCATGCAATTTTTAGGGTAGAATGCAATGGACACTATCTTGTGCTTGGCGTCCATCAGTACCTTTGGCTGCTCACCCAAGGTCACTTCCACGTGGATATGCAGAGACACTGGAAATTCCGGCTGTTATTTGCCTTTAATATTACAGACTCACTAGTGAGCAGAATGTAAAACTTTGGTTTGAGCACACTTGTCTGTAAGTCTGGTCAGTCCCTTACAGGAAGTACATGAAGGCCTTCAAAAAGATACAGAGAATGTTTACCAGGATGCTTCCTGGATTAGAAGGTCTGAGTTTAAGGAAAGGTAGGACAAGATTAAAGTGAATGTATAAAGTTAATGGAAGGATCCTTAAAAGCGTTGATGTGCAGAGGGACCTTGGAGCTCAAGTCCAAGGCTCCTTGCAAGTGACCACACAGATAGAATGGGTGGTAAAGGAGGCACATGGGGTCCTTGCATTGAGTATAAGAGTAAAGAAGCAATGTTACAGCTATATAAAACTTGGGTTAGGCTACAATTGGACTATTATGTATGATTCTGATTGCCCCCTTACAGAAAGGTTCTGGAGACCTTAGAAAGGGCACAGAAGAGGTTTACCTAGATTGAAAGGTATGAGTTATAAGGAGAGTTTGGACAATATAAGTTGTTTTCTCTGGAGTGCCAGAAGCTGAATTTTATAAAATGATGAGAGGCATAGATAAAGTAGATAGTCAGAGACTTTTTCTTAAGGTAGAAATGTCAAATACTATAGGAGATACATTTAAGGTGAGAGGAGGAAGGATCAAAGGAGATATGCAGAGCAGGGTTTAATTTTACAGAGTGGAAGGTGTTAAGAAAAAGCCGTTGGATTAGTGGTGGAAATGCACAACAGTGGTGTTGAATAGGATGCTGAGATTGTGAATTGCCAGTTCTTTCAGAGACATTGGTAGGGGAGAAGATTTCAATAATCACAATAATAGTGCGCCCCTACATTTTTCAAAGAAAATGATAGATGTTCTTATTTACACAGCAAAATAACCTCTTTATTGTATTTAATGGAACAGTACAGTATAGGAACCAGCCCTTTGTTGGCCTAACCATTATTAAACAATGCATTGTTACACTTTCATTATATACGACAGATCTGTTTAATCACTGCATTTTAATTTTGAAGATTAATTAAGGTTAAATTTGATGACCTAGCTCCACTCAATTGACCAAAACAGTGGTAACTTACTTTTAAAGGTAGCAAAGCGGGGTGGGACAGCTGGCAGGAGGAGTGTGGGGAAGATAATTGGTCATTGTAGTCTTCCACAAATCTGCTCCGATGAGGTGAGAATTGGGCATAAATCTCATATTCCATCTCATGAGCAGTTTGATGGCAGCTCACTTTCTTGGGTTAGCTCTGATTTCTCCCTAGAGCAGTTCAGTTCTGGCCTTTTATCAAGGTCAGCCCAGAGTTCCCCAGTTTTGAACAAAACAAGATTTAGTTGCTCAACCAGATATCAAAGAAAACACAACTTACATTGAGGCTGTTATCCTGCCAGCTATGTAAGGGTGGAAATTTGGAAGCAATCACTCGTTTTTTTGTAGCACAAGCTCTACAAGTTCCTCAACAGCGAGTTTATATGTGGGATAAGTAAAATCATGAGGATTACTCCGCAGCGACTGAAGGGGTACTGTCAGTATTGATGATAAAGTAGATAGGTTACTTTGGGATTAGTTTACATTGGGCACAATCATCACAAACGTATTTTCTTCATTTAATTGAGCACAGCTGGAAAACTTACAGAACCTCATGATTCAGGGCAAATTGAACTGTAATTAGCACTTTGCAATTTTCCAGATATTTTGTGCTTACAAACCAGTCCTTTAAAGGGTCACTATTGAACAGGTAATAACATCTGTTAATTCCTATGGCTGCTACATTATACACTGGTTTCTGTACTTTACTTGTTAATATAAACTTAAACAGGTAACCTACACTGATTCCATCCTCGTGCCTTTGCTTTCCCCTAGCCTCATCATGCACAGCACACCCAGGCTTTTCTCTTTGCTGTTGAAATTAGAAAGTTGTCATCTCTGACCATCCTTGTCTTGACTGTTTCCAGTGCTCATAATTCAGTTCTGGTGCTTTTCAACTTCTCTTGCTGGTTTTGAATACATTCATTGAGCTGACATGAGTAAGCCCTTCTCCCCCTGGTAATGTGCCTAGACTGAACAGAAACATCACTTCAGGCTTGTTAATTTACAGTTTTGACTACTAATTTTGATTCCATTTTCTCTTGACCAGATCTGTTCTCATTCAATTGAAATTGTTTTATTTTCAATTGGCTGTTTTCATCATGCAGTCATCTATGTCCTTTTGCTAAGCTATATAAACTTTCTGATAACATGATCTCTGTTTGCCAGATTTTTCTCCAGTTATACTTACCCGCTTAGCCTGGATAATTTCTCACAACTGAATCCAACAAAGCGTAATGGTATCATGGTGGTTATATGACACTATTATCAATTCCTGCACCCTCTCTAAGCTTGTACACTCCTTTGCACGTGCACGTGGGTTTCCTCTGGGTACTTCGGTTTTCTCCACAGTCCAAAGACATACCGGTTAGAGAGATTGTAAATTGTCCTGTGAATAGGCTAGGAGTAAATCGATGGGTTGCTGGGTGATACAGCTCGAAGGACCGGTAGGACCTGTTCCACACTGTATTTCTGAATAAAATAAAAATTAAATGAGTAAATGCTATTTCCCTTCTTCAGTTTAGCGAGTTTCCTGAATATAACTCAGAAACATCTCTTCCCCTTAATCTGTTCAAAGGGCAGTTTGTGGCTTAAAACTAATTTTAGCCCATTTTTTAGTGTGCAGACTGTTGAATGAGAGAATTCAGGCAATAATTATAAGGGAACTGGAGCTGAATAACAAACAATCTGCCTGATGAACTCAGTGAGTCAGACAGCATCTGTGGAAAGAAAGGAATTGTTGATGTCAAAACCGCATCGATACTGGGCGTAGACTTGGAGCCGTGGGCTGATATGTTCCTTGGTCCTGATGTAGAAAGCTACAGGCCTGTTGGCTTAACATCAGTCACTGGGGAAAATGTTAGAAACTATTTATGTCCTTGCAGGGTATTTCGACAAACCCATAGTCATCAGGTAAAGTTGTTGTGGTTTTGTGAAAGGATACTCATGTGTGACCAATTTATTGTTTGCAGAAAATAGAAGCTCATGGTGTCAGAGGTAGTATGTTGATGTGGATGGAAGTTTGGCTGTCCAACAGTAGACAGAGAGTTGGCATAAACAGGTCATTTTATGGTTAGCTAAATTTAATGAGTTGTGGGAATTCAGCTTTTTACAAGTTAGATTAGTGAGTTGAATGAAGAAACTGAAGGTGTGCTTGTTAAACCAGCTGATGACACAGAGATAGATAGAACAGCAAGTTGTGAAGGAATCAAGATGCTATGTTGAGAGATAGATAGGTTAAGGCAATAGAACATAGAGCATGGAAGAGTACAGCACAGGAACAGGCCATTCGGCCCTCAATGTTGTGCCAAACCAGCTAAAAAGCAAATCAAAAAAATGCAATCACTAATAATCCCTCCTACCTACGCCAAGTCCATATGTCTCCATCTTCTTAACATTCATGTGCCTATCTAAATGTCTCTGAAAGGCCTCTCATGTATTTGCCTCTACCACTGTACCAGGCGGTGCATTCCAGACATCCACCACTCACTGAGTAAAAATAAAATTACCCTTCACATCCCCTCTCACCTTCAATGCATGCCCTCTGGTATTAGACACTTCACCCCTCGGAAACAGGTACTCTCTGTCCACTCTATCTGTGCCTCTCGTAATCTGATTAACCTCTATCAGATCTCCCCTCAGCCTCCGGCAGATGTCTAACAGATAGAGTATTATGTGAGAACATGTAAACTTCTCCATCCTAGAAGAAAAAGATAAAGAACCATCTTAGGTGAGTGCTGAGTGAATACGGAACTCTAAGATACAGAGGGATCTCGGTGTCCAAGTGCATGATTCATGGGTAAAGGTGTGGCAGCCTGGTCGGAGGGTAAACAGAATTTTCTCATTTAGTGATAGGGAATTGAATAGAGAAGTGGAGAGATAATGCTTCAGTTGTACAGCATCGGGCATTAATGGAACCACATATGCATTGCTGTGTACAGTCATGGTCTCTTTATTTAAGAAACAATGTTAAAGCAGTTGAGTAAAGATTTATGAGATGAATACCTGGAATGTCCTAAGAGGAAAGATTGGACAGGGCAAACTTGTATCTGCTGAAATTTTGTCATGAAAACTGCTGTTTTGTGACATCAGTACAGTGCAAGACATAAAAAAATCACTGAGTTATATTAAAATAAATAAAGAGTGTAAAAGGGGAATAGTGAGATAGTGCTCATGGGTTTCTGAACCATTCACAAATCTGATGGAGGAGGGAAAGAAATTGTTCCTAAAAGGTTGAGTGTGCATCTTCAGGCTCCTGTATTTCCTCCTTGATGGTATTACAGGAAAGATTCTAGCATGGATAGAGCATTACCTGATTGGCAGGAGGCAAGGAATGGGAATAAAGGGAGCCTTTTCTGATTGGCTAACAGTGACTAATTGGTGTTCCATAGGGGTCTGTGTTGGGATGACTTCTTTTTACGTTATATATCAATGACTTGGATGATAGAATTGATGGCTTTATGGCCAAGTTTGTGGACGATATGAAGATGAGTAGAGGGGCAGGTAGTGATGAGGAAGTAGAGGGGCAGGTAGTGATGAGGAAGTAGAGAGGCTAGAGAAGGACTTAGACAGATTAGGCAGATGGAATACAATGTCAGAAAATGTACGGTCATGCACTTTGGTAGACGAAATAATAGCTTAGACTATTTTCTAACTGGAGAGAAAGAACAGCTCCTTGTGCAGGATTCCCAAAAGGTTAATTTGCCAGTTGAGTCAGTGGTGAGGAAAGCAAATACAATATTACAATTCATTTTGAGAGCTCTGGAATATCAAAGCAAGGATGTAATATTGAGGCTTTATAAAGCACTGGTGAGGCCTCACATGGTGTATTGTGAGCAGTTTTGGCTCCCTTATCTAAGAAAGTATGTGCTGATATTGGAGAAGTTTCAAATGAGGTTACTGAAATGATTCCAGATTTAAATGGCTTGCCATATAAGGAGCATTTGATGGCTCTGGGCCTGTGCTCACTGGATTCAGAAGAATGAGGGGTGACCTCATTGAAACCTATCGAATAGTGAAAAGCCTTGATAGAGTGGATGTGGGGAGGATGTTTTCTATGGCGGGAGGGTCTAAGACCAGAGGACACAGTCTCAGAAAATAGGGACATCCATTTAGAACTGAAATGATTTAGCCAGAAAGTGGTGAATCTGTGGAATTCATTGCCACAGGAGGCTGTGAAGGTGAAGTCATTGGATATATTTAAGACAGAGGCTGATAGATTCTTGATTGGTCAGGGCATGAAGGGATATAGGGAAAAGGCAGGAGATTGGGGCTGACAGGGAAAAGGATCAACCATGATGAAATTAGCGGAGTAGACTTGATGAGTCTAATTCTGCTCCTATGTCTAATGTCCTGGATAGTGAGGGTCTTTAATGGTGGATGCCATCGTCTCGAACAAGCACTGCCTTTTGGAGATATCCTAGATAGTGGGGAGGCTTGGGCATGTGATTGAGTATAACCCTGCATAGCCTCTTGCAATCTTGTGCATTGCAGCCCTCGTACCAGGCAGCGGTGCAACCTGTCAGAATGCTCTCCATTGTACATCTATGTATAGACATTCATTCTACAGTCTCTAGTGACATAACAGCTGCCTTCAAACTCCTAATGAAGTATAGCGGCTGGCGTGTCTTCTTCATGATTGCATCAATATGTTGGGCCCAGGGTAGATCCTATGATATGTTGATGCTCTGGAACTTCAACTACTGACTCCTTGATGAGGACTGGTCTCCTGACTTCCCCTTCTCAAAGTCCACAATCAATTCTTCACTTTGCTGCTGTTGAGTACAAGGTTGTTGTGACTTTCCTTAACCAGCTGATCGATCTCACTCTTGTACACCACCTTGTCGGCATCTGAAATTCTGCCAGTAACAGTGGTGTCATTGGCAAACTTTTAGATGGTGTTTGAGCTGTGGTTAGTAACATCCCCATGAGTGTAGAGAGAGTAGAGCAGTGAGCCGAGCACACATCCTTGAGGTGCAGCTGTGTTGATTGTCAGCGAGGAGGAGATTTTATTATCAATTTGTCCTGATTGTGGTCTCTTGACGAGGATGCTAAGAACCCAGTTGCAGAGGGAGGCACAGAGGCTCTGGTTTTGAAAATGTTGATTAGTACTGATGGAATGATAGTGTTGAGCTGTAATAATTAAATGGCAGCTTAATGTAAGAATTGCTGTTGTCTAGGTTGTCCAAGGCTGAGCGGAGACACGGTGAGATTGTATGTTGTAGTCTTATGTGTTTGAGCCTTTGTTCCTCAAAGGGTAATGGAAACAATTTGTTTTGTAGATTATTATATTTGAGATAGGAAGACAATTGAAAAGGAAGGTGTGAAAGGTAACCACGAATAGGGAGGAATATAAAGCTGTTATAGTGACACCAGCTATGATCTTATTAAATGGCAGAGTACGCTTGAAGACCAAAATAGCCAACTACTGATTTTGCTCTTAATTTTTAAGCACTTATGCTCATGTATAATTTTATTGAAGGCAGAAACACTCAGTTAACTGAGAAACCAATACAACAATGAATCAAGAGTCACATCAGATGATGCATGCAGATTTTAAAGGTATATGGCGTAGGGGGAATATGAGGCTATTAAGCAGGAATTTGGGAGCATAAATTAGAAGCAGATGTTCTCAGGGAAATGCACAGCAGAAATGTGGCAATTTTTTAGAGAATATTTGTATGGCATTCTGCATAGGTATGTTCCATTGAGGCAGGTAAAAGACAATGAATGTATAAAATCTAGTTAAGAAGAAAAGAAAAGTTTACAAAAGGTTCAAGGCACTGTTCGAGCCTGTTATAAAATTACAACGGTGACAGGAAGGAGCTCAAGAATTAAATTAGGAGAGCTAGAAGGAGCCATGAGAAGGTCTTGGTGAGCAGGATTAAGGAAAACCCGAGATTAAGGCATTCTATAAGCTTGTGAAGAGCAAGAGGATGAGCTGTGTGAGGATAGGACCAATCGGGTGTGATAGTAGATACATGTGCATGGAGTTGGAGGAGGTAGCAGAGGTGCTTAGTGAATACTTTACAATGAAAAGGACCTTAGCAATTGTGGGGATGACTTACAATGGACTGAAACACCTGAGCCTATAGACATTAAGAAAGAGGATGTGCTGGAGGATTTGAAAGGTATTAAATTTGTTAAGTCACCAGGATCGGATGAGATATACCCTAGGCTACTGTGGGAAGTGAGGGAGGAGATTGCTGAGCCTCTGGTGATGATCTTTGCATCGTCAATAGGGACAGGAGAAGTACCAGAGGATTGGAAGGTTGTAAATGTTGTTCTCTTGTTCAAGAAAGGGAGTAGAGATAACCCAGAAGATTATAGACCAGTGAGTTTTACTTCAGCTATGGACAAGTTGTTGGAGAAGATTCTGAGAGGTAGGATTTATAAGCATTTGGAGGGACATAATCTGATTAAGGATAGTCAGCATGGCTTTGTCAAGGGCAGGTCGTGTCTTATGAACCTGATTGAATTCTTTGATGATGTAACAAAACACATTGATGAAGGTAGAGCACTGGATGTAACATATATGGATTTCAGTAAGGCATTTGATAAGATTCCCCATGCAAGGCTTATTCAGAAAATGTTGAAGCATGGGATCTAAGGAGACATTGCTTTGTGGATCCAGAAATGTCTTGCCCACAGAAGGCAAAGGATGGCTGTGGATGGCTCGTATTCTGCATGGAGGACAGTGACAAGTGGTGTTCTGCAGGGATTTGTTCTGGGACCCCTCTTCTTTGTGATTTTTATAAGTGACCTGGATGAGGAAGTAGAGGGGTGGATGCTGATGACACAGTAAGACTGCTGATGACACAAAAGTTGGAGTTGTTGTGGATAGTTTGGAGGGTTGTCAAAGGTTAGATGAGACATTGATAGGATGCAGAACTGGGCTGAGAAGTGGCAAATGGAGTTCAACCCAGATACGTGTGAAGTGATTCATTTCAGTACATCAAATTTGAAGTCAGAATATAATATTAATGATAAAACTCTTGGCACTGTGGAGGATCAGCGAGATCTTGGGGTCAATGTCCATAGGTGTATGGTGTGATGGCCTTCATCAACCATGGGACTGAGTTCAAGAGCCGTGAGGTAATGTTACAGCTATATAGGACCCTGGTCAGACCCCACTTGGAGTACTGTGCTCAGCTCTGGTTACCTCACTACAGGAAGGATGTGGATACTGTAGAGAGAGCGCAGAGGAGATTTACAAGGATGTTGCCTGGATTGGGGAGCATGCCTTATGAGAATAGGTTGAGTGAACTCGGCCTTTTCTCCTTGGAGCGATGGAGAATGAGAGGTGACCTGATAGAGGTGTACAAGATGATGAGAGGCATTGATCGTGTGGATAGTCAGAGGCTTTTTTCCCAGAGCTGAAATGGCTAACATGAGAGGGCACAGTTTTAAGGTGCTTAGAAGTAGGTACAAGGGGGATGTCAGGGGTAAGTTTCTCACACAGAGAGTGGTGGGTGTGTGGAATGCACTGCCGATGACAGTGGTGGAGGTGGGTACGATAGGGTCTTTTTAGAGACTCTGAGATAGGTACATGGAGCTTAGAAAAATAGAGGGCTTTGTGGTAGGGAAATTCTAGGTAGTTTCTAGAGTAGGTTACATGGTTAGCACAACATTGTGGGCCGAAGGCCCTGTAATGTACCCTTCTATGTGATTTCTATGTTTCTATGTTCCATGTACATTTGCATTCACTATATATATGCTGCATTAAATTTAGAGACCAGCTGTTTGTATTGCATTACTGGGAGTGACCGATGGAAGGAAAGTTCCATGGTCCTGATGCAGGTTTCAACATGAAATGCAAACATTTCATACCCTCCCTACTGATGCTGTTTCACCAACTGAGTTCCTGCAGTAGATGGTATGTTGCTTCCAGATAGTATGTAACTTCCCAGATGGCAGGGTCGGGGATGTCTCAGATCGGGTCTACAGACTCTAAATGGGGAGCGGGTGAGCAGCCAGAAGTCTTGGTACATATTGGTACCAACAACATAGATAGGAAAAGGGATGAGGTCCTGGAGAGAGAACATTGGGAGCTAGGTAGAAAGCTGAGAAGCAGGACCTCCAGGGTGGTGATCTCTGGATCACTGCCTGTGCCACGTGCCAGTCAGTGTAAAAATAGGGTGATTTGGCAGATGAATGCATGGCTGAGGAATTGGACCTGGGGTCAGGGTTTCAGATTTCTGGGTCATTGGGATCTCTTCTGGGGAAGGTATGACCTGTACAAAAGGGACACCTGTACCCGAGTGGGACCAATATCCTTGCAGGCAGGTTTACTAGAGCTGTTAGGAGAGGTATAAGCTAATTTGGCAGTAGGCGAAGCAGTTGGGATACATGTAGATGCAGTGTGTAGTGAGACTGTTACTGGGGTCAGGCAAATGACAGGACAAAATTGCAGTCAGTGGGATGAGTTGAAGAGTACCACGGGGGCAAATTTGAAAGGGTGATGTGTACAGGACTGAAGTGTTATATTTGAATGCACACAGTACGGAATAAGATAGATGATCTTGTAGTGTAGTTAGAGATTGGCAGGTATGATGTTGTTGTTGTCACTGAGTTCTGACTGAAAGAAGATTACAGCTGGGAGCCTAACAACCAAGGACTCACATTGTATCGAAAGGACAAGCAGGTAGGCACAGGGGGTGAAATGGCTCTGTTGATAAAAAATTAAATCTTAGAAAGAGTTGACAAAAGATTGGAAGATGTAGAATCCTTGTGAGTAGAATTAAGAACCTACAAGGGCAAAAAGACCCTGATGGCCCATTACAACCATAGCATTACCTTTGCGACATGCTAATTTTAGCTCTTGATTCAACTTGCACCCTATATCCAGGCTACAGGCCTCCAAACAGAGGCCAGGGCTGGGAAATGAATATTCAAGGGTATACATCCTATTGAAAGGACAGACAGGTGGGCAGAGGGGGTGGGGTGGCTCTGCTGGTGAGGAATGAAATTCAGTCCCTTGCGAGGAGTGACATAGAATCAGGAGATGTAGAGTCAGTATGGATAGAATTGAGAAATTGTCAGGGCAAAAAGACCCTAATGGGAGTTAGCTACAGGCCCCCAAATAGTAGCCTGGATATAGGGTGCAAGTTGAATCAAGAACTAAAAGTAGCATGTGGCAAAGGTAATGCTACGGTTGTAATGGGGGATTTCAACATGCAGGTAGACTGGGAGAATCAGGTTGGTACTTGACCCAAGAAAAGGAGTTTGTGGAGTGCCTCCGAGATGGATTCTTAGAGCAGCTTGTACTGGAGCCTACCAGGGAGAAGGCAATTCTGAATCTAGTGTTGTGTAATGAACTGGATTTGATAAGGGAACTCGAGGTAAAGGAGCCATTAGGAGATAGTGACCATAATATGCTAAGTTTTAATCTACAATTTGAGAGGGAGAAGGGAAAATTGTAAGTGTCAGTATTACAGTTGAACAAAGGCAACTATGGAGTCATGAGGGAGGAACTGGCCAAAGATGACAGGAAGGATACCCTAGCAGGGATGATAGTGGAACAACAATGGCAGGTTATTTCTGAGAATAATACAGAAGGTGCAGGATCATTTCATTCCAAAGAGGAAGAAAGATTCTAAGGGCAGTAGGGGGCGACTGTGGCTAACAGGGGAAGTCAAGGACAGTTTAAAAATAAAAGAGAAGTATAACATAGCAAAGATGAGCAGGAAGCCAGAGGATTGGGAAACTTTTAAAGAGCAACAGAAGATAACTAAAAAGGCAATACAGGGAGAAAAGATAAGGCACGAAGGTAAGCTAGCCAAGAATATAAAGGAGGATAGTAAAAGCTTCTTTTGGTATGCGAAGAGGAAAAAATTAGTTAAAACCGAAGTTGGGCCCTTGAAGGCAGAAATGGGTAAATATATTATGGGGAACCAGGAAATGGCAGACGAGTTAACAGGTACTTTGGATCTGTCTTCACTAGGGAAGACACAGACAATCTCCCAGATGTAATAGTGGCTAGAGGACCTAGGGTAACGGAGGAACTGAGGGAAATTCACATTAGGCAGAAAATGGTGTTGGGTAGACTGATGGGACTGAAGGCTGATAAATCCCCAGAGCCTGATGGTCTGCATCCCAGAGTACTTAAGGAGGTGGCTCTAGAAATCGTGGACGCATTGGTAATCATTTTCCAATGTTCTATAGATTGAGGATCAGTTCCTGAGGATTGGAGGGTAGCTAATGTTATCCCACTTTTTAAGAAAGGAGGGAGAGAGAAAACAGGGAATTATAGACCAGTTAGCCTGACATCAGTGGTGGGGAAGATGCTGGAGTCAATTATAAAAGATGAAATAACGGCACATTTGGATAGCAGTAACAGGATCGGTCTGAGTCAGCATGGATTTACGAAGGGGAAATCATGCTTGACTAATCTTCTGGAATTTTTTGAGGATGTAACTATGAAAATGGACAAGGGAGAGCCAGTGGATGTAGTGTACCTGGACTTTCAGAAAGCCTTTGATAAGGTCCCACATAGGAGATTAGTGGGCAAAATTAGAGCACATGGTATTAGGGGTAGGGTACTAACATGGATAGAAAATTGGTTGGCAGGCAGGAAACAAAGAGTAGGGATTAACGGATCCTTTTCAGAATGGCAGGCAGTGACTAGTGGGGTACCGCAAGGCTCGGTGCTGGGACCACAGCTATTTACAATATACATTAATGATTTAGATGAAAGGATTAAAAGTAACATTAGCAAATTTGCAGATGACGCAAAGCTGGGTGGCAGTGTGAAATATGAGGAGGATGTGTGGAGAATGCAGGGTGACTTAGATAGGTTGGGTGAGTGGGCAGATGCATGGCAGATGCAGTTTAAAGTGGATAAATGTGAGGTTATCCACTTTCGTGGCAAGAACAGGAAGGCAGATTACTATCTGAATGGTGTCAAGTTAGGAAAAGGGGAAATACAATGAGATCTAGGTGTTCTTGTACATCAGTCACTGAAAGTAAGCATGCAGGTACAGCAGGCAGTGAAGAAAGCTGATGGCATGTTGGTCTTCATAATAAGAGGAGTTGAGTATAGGAGCAAAGAGGTCCTTCTGCAGTTGTACAGGGCCCTGGTGAGACCACACCTGGAGTATTGTGTTCAGTTTTGGTCTCCAAATTTCAGGAAGGACATTCTTGCTATTGAAGGAGTGCAGCATAGGTTCACGAGGTTAATTCCCGGGATGGCGGGACTGTCATACGTTGAAAGATTGGAGCGACTGGGCTTGTATACACTGGAATTTAGAAGGATGAGAGGGGATCTGATTGAAACATATAAGACTATTAAGGGATTGGACATGCTAGAGGCAGGAAACATGTCCTAATGTTGGGGGAGTCCAGAACCAGAGGCCACAGTTTAAGAATAAAGGGTAGGCCATCTAGAACAGAGTTCAGGAAAAACTTTTTCACACAGAGAGTTGTGGATCTATGGAATGATCTGCCTCAGAAGGTAGTGGTGGCCAATTCTCTGGATGCTTTCAAGAAAGAGTTAGATAGGGCTCTTAAAGATTGCGGAGTCAAGGGATATGGGGAGAAGGCAGGAACGGGGTACTGATTGTGTATGATCAGCCATGATCACAGTGAATGGCGGTGCTGGCTCGAAGGGCCAAATGGCCTACTCCTGCACCTATTGTCTATTGTCTATTGGGATACAAATTATACCAGGAGACCGAAATGGCATGCGAAAAAGGCAATGTTATGATAGTCATGGGGGATTTCAATTTTTCTTTATTTGTTTACAGGATGTGGGTGTCGCCAGCTAAGCCAGCATTTATTGCCTATCCCAAGTTGCCCTTGAGAAGGTGGTGATAAGTCTTCTTGAACCACGGCTGTCCCTGAGGTGTAGGTACACCCACAGTGCTGTTAGGGAGGGAATTCCATGATTTTGACCCAGCGACAGTGAAGGAACGGTGATATGTTTCCAAGTCAGGATGGTGAGGGACTTGGAGGGGGATTTCCAAGTAGTGGTGTTCCCAGGTATCTGCTGTTCTCGTGGTGGTCGTGGGTCTGGAAGGTGCTGTTTTGGTGTGTTGTTGCAGTGCATCTTGTAGATAGTACACACTGCTGCAACTGTCCGTCGATGGTGGAGGGGTTGGATGCTTGTGGAAGGGGTACCAATCAAGTGGGCTGCCTTGTACTGGATGGTGTCGAGCTTCTGGAGTGTTGATGGAGCTGCACTCATCCAGGCGAGTGGCGAGTATTCCATTACACTCCTGACCTGACCCTTGCAGATGGTCAATGGGCTCTGGGGAGTCAGGAGGTGAGTTACACACTGCAGGATTCCTAGTCCTTTGACCTGCTCTGGTAGTCATGGTGTTTATATGGCTAGAGCAGTTCAGTTTCCTGTCAATGGTAACCCCCAGGATGTTGATAGTGGGGGATTCAGTGATGGTGATGCCACTGAATGTCGAGGGACGATGGTTAGAGCCTCTCTTGTTGGAGATGGTCATTGCCTGGCACTTGTGTGGCTCGAATGTTACTTGTCACTTGTCAGCCCAAGTCTGGATATTGTCCAGGTCCTGCTGCATTTGTGTCTGAACTGATTCGCTATATGAGTACTCATGAATGCTGCAGAACATTGTGCAGTCATCTGTGAACATCCCCACTTCTGAGCTTATGACCGAAGGAAGGTCATTGATGAAGCAGCTGAAGATGATTGGTCCTAGGACACTTCCCTGAGGAACTCCTGCAGCGACGTCCTGAAGATGAGATGATTGACCTCCAACCACCACAATCATCTTCCTTTGTATCAGGTATGATTCCAACCAGTGGAGGGTTTTCCCCCTAATTCCCATTGACTCCATTTTATCTAGGGCACCTTGACGCCATACTCAGTCAAATGCTGTCTTGATGTCGAGGGCTATCACTCTCACCTCACCTCTGGTATTTAGCTCTTTGGACCATGTTTGGACTAAGGAGTGATGAGGTCAGGAACAGAGTGGCCTTGACGGAACCCAAATGGAGCCTCCGTAAGCAGGTTATTGCTGAGTAGGTGCTGCATGACAGCTCTGTTGATGACCCTTTCCATTACTTTGCTGATGATTGAGAGTAGGCTGATAGGGTGGTAATGGGCTGGGTTGGACTTGCTCTGTTTCTTGTGGATGGGACATTACTGGGCAATTTTCCACATTGCAGGGTAGATGCCGGTGTCGTAGCTGTGCTGGAACAGCTTGGCTATTGGCATGGAAAATTCTCAAGCACAAGTCTTCAGGACAATTGACAGGATTTTGCCTGGGCCCATAGCCTTCGCAGTATCCAGTGCTTTCACCACCATTCACAGCTGGATGTGGCAGGACTACTGAGCTTGGATCTGATCCGTGGGTTGTGGGACCACTCAGCTCTGTCTGTTTCTTGCTGCTTATGGTGCTTGGCCAGTGAGTTGTTTGATTGGATGTGGCAGGACTACTGAGCTTGGATCTGATCCGTGGGTTGTGGGACCACTCAGCTCTGTCTGTTTCTTGCTGCTTGGCATGCGAGTAGTCCTGTATTGAGGCCTCACCAGGGAGACACTGCAACACCAGGCATACCGCAATATGCCCTCCTGCACTCTTCATTGAACCAGGGTTGATCCCCGGCCTGCTGGTGATGTTGAGTGGGGGATATGCTGGGCCATGGGGTTACAGATTGTAGGTGAGTACAATTCTGCTGCCTCTGATGACCCACAGCACCTCATAGATGCCCAGACTTGGGCTGCTGGATCTGTTCGAAGTCGATCCCATTTAGCACGGTGGTAGTGCCACACAGTGCGGTGGAGGGTTTCTTCAATGTGGAGACGGGATTTAGTCTCCACAAATCCTGTTCAGTGGTCACTTCTACCAATGCCGTCATGGACAGATGCTTCTGCGGCCGGCAGGTTGGTGAGAAGGAGGTCAAGTGTGTTTTTCCCCCTTGTTGGTTCCCTGACCGCCTGCTGTAGTCCCAGTCTAGTAGCTCTGTCCAGTCGGACCCGACCAGCTCGGTCTGTGGTGGTACTACAGACCCAGTCTTGGTGATGGACATTGAAATCCTCACCCAGAGTACATCCTGTGCCCTTGCCACCCTCAATGCCTCCTCCAAGTGCTGCTCAACGTGGAGAAGTACTGATTCATCAGCTGAGAGAGGACGGGACATGGTAATCAGCAGGAGCTTTCCTTGCCCATGTTTAACCTGGTGCCATGAGACTTCATGGGGTCCAGAGTCGATGTTGAGGGTTGCCAGGGCATCTCCCTCTCTACTGTATACCACTGTGTCACCACCTCTGCTAGGTCTATCCTGCCGGTGAGACAGTACGTACCCAGGAATGGTGATGGCGGAGTCCGGAATAATAACTAAGGTCTGATTCTGTCAGTACAACTCTGTCAGGCTGTTGTTTGACTAGTCTGTGAGACAGCTCTCCCAACTTTGGATCAAGTCCCCAGATGTTAGTCAGGAGGACTTTGCAGGGTCAACAGGGCTGGTTTTGCCTTTGTTGTTTCCACAGCCTGGGTCGATGCTGGGTTGTCCGTTCGGGTACATTCCTTATTACTATCTTGTATCCACAGCGGGTGGATACAACTGAATGGCTTGCTCGGCTATTTCAGAGGGCATTTAAGAGTCAACCACATTGCTGTGTGTCTGGAGTCACGTGTAGGCCAGACCAGGTAAGGACAGTAGCATTCCTCCCCTGAAGGACATTAGTGAAATTGCTGGTAGATTGGGAAAATCAGATTAACGCTGGATCCTGAGAGAGGGAATTTTTGGATTGCCTTTGCTATGGCTTTTTAGAGCAGCTTTTGGCTCAGCCCACTAGGGGAAACGTAACTCTGGATTGGGTGTTGTGTGATGAATGTAGAGAGCTTAAAGCATATATGTCAAACTCAAGGCCCGCGGGCCAAATCCGGCCCACGGTGGAATTATCTTTGGCCCGCGAGATAATATCTAATTACTATTAAAGCTGGCCCCAGTAATCGAAGCGCCTATGGCGTATGATATGGCTAATGCTGAGTTTATTCAGGTACCAGGTTTTCAGGGTTTTTTGTGTTTATTTGGCAGTCTTGCTCGGCAGTCTTCTTCATAAGAAACGGAATTTGTAAAGTGAAACACTTTGTAGTTATAGCAGAGACTGAGACACATGAGAGCAGGCTGAAAAAATGGAGGCAACGAAAGCTGCGTTCGCACGCGTCCGACTGATCCGGCCCGCATGAAGCTGCATTTTGCTCAATCCGGCCCGTGACCTAAAATGAGTTTGACACCCCTGGCTTAAAGTGAAGGAACCCTTAGGAGACAGTGATCATAATATGATGGAATTCACCCTGCAATTTGAGAAGGAGAATCTAAAATCAGATGTATCAGTACTTCAATGGAATAAAAAGAGTTACAGAGGCATGAGAGAGGAACTGCCCAAAGCTGATTGGAAGCGGATACTAGCAGGGATGACTGCAGAATAGCAATGGCTGGAGTTTCTGAGATCAATTTGGAAGGCACAGAATAGATAAATTCCAAAGATTAAGAAGTACTTGATAGGGAGGATGAGACTACCATGGCTGACAAGGGAAGTCAAAACGGCATAAAAGATAAAGAGGGTATTTAACAAAATTTAGTGGGAATTTAGAGTATTGGGAAGCTTTTAGAAATCAGCAGAAGGCCACTAAAATGCCATAAAGAGTGAAAAGTTGAAATATGAAGGTAAACTGGTCAATAATATAAAAGAGGATACTAGAAGTTTCTTTTCAGTTGTATAAAGAGTAAAAGAGTAGATATTAGACCGCTGGCAAATGACACAGAAGAGGTGGCAATGGGGGACAAAGAAATGGCAGACAAACTTAATAAATATTTTGTGACATCTTCACTGTGAAAGTACGTCAGAAATTCAAAAGTGTCAGAGGGCAGATGTGAGTGTAGTTGCTATTACTAAAGAAAAGGTGCTTCCGAGCTGAAAAACCTGAAGGTAGATAAATCATCTGGATTACACCCTAGGGTTCTGAAAGAGGTAGCTGAAGAGATTGTTGAGGGCATAGTAAAGACTTTTCAAGTAATCACTAGATTCTGAAAGGATGAGAACATTGCAAATGTCACTCCACTCTTTAAGAAGGGAGGAGGTATAAAAATGCAAATTATAGGCTAGTTAGTCTGACTGCAGTGGTTGGGAAGATATTGGGGTTCATTATTAAAGATGAGGTTTCAGGATACTTGGAAGCACATGATAAAGTAGGTCGAAGTCAGCATGGTTTCCTTAAGGGGAAATCTTGCCAGACCAATCTGCTGGAATTCTTTGAGGAAATAACAAGCCAGATAGACAAGGAGATGGATATTGTTTACTTGGGTTTTTGGAAAGCCTTTGACAAGGTACTGCACATGAAGCTGCTTAACAAGATAAGAAATCATGGTATTACAGGAAAGCTACTAGCATGGCTAGGAGATTGGCTGACTGGCAGGAGACAAAGGCTGGGAATAAAGGGGGCCTCTTCTGATTGGCTGTTGGTGAATAATGCTGTTACACAGGGTTTGGTGTTGGGACTGCTTTTTTCATGTTATCTCTCAATGATTTGGATGATGGAATTGATAGCTTTCTGGCTGAGTATGTGGACAATACAAAGTTAAGTGGAGGGGCAGGTAGTGTTGAGGAAGTAGGGGGTCTGCAGAAGGACTTTGGCTGATTGGGAGAATGGGTAAAGAAGTGGCAGATGGAATATAGCAAGGGAAGTGTACGGTCATGCACTTTGGTAGAAAGAGTATTTTCTAAACAAGGAGAAAAATCAGAAAATCAGAGGGGCAAAGACACTTGGGAGTCCTTGTGCAGGATTCCTTAAAGTTAAATTCTAGATTGAGTTGGCAGTAAGGGAGACAAATGCATTCTTTTCAAGAGGACTGAAATTAAGAGCAAAGATGTGATGCTGAGGCTTTACAAGGCATTAGTCAGTCAACACTTGGAGTATTATAAACAATTTGGGCCCCTTATCTAAGAAAAGACGTGTTGGCATTGGAGAGAGTCCTGAGGAGATTCATGAGAATGATACTGGGAATAAAAGGGTTAATGATGTTTGATGAGTCTGGACCTGTACTCGCTGGAGTTTTGAAGAATGAGGTGGGGAATCCCATTGAAACCTATTGGATATTGAGAAGCCTAGATTGAGTGGATGTGTAGAGGATGTCTCCTATAGTGGGGGACCAGAAGGATGTCCATTTTGAGCAAAGAAAAGGAGGAATTTCTTTATCTTTCTTTATCCAGAGAGTGGTGAATATGTGGAGCTACACGTGGTTGTAGAGGCCAAGTCATTGGGTATTCTTAAAGCAGAGGTTGATAGGTTCTTGATTAGTCAAATCATCAAAGGTTACAGGAAGAAGTCAGGAAAATGGGATTGGGAGGGAATGGCAGAGCGGACTCGATGAACCGATGGCTTATTCAGGTCCTAAGTCTTTTGGTCTTAATTAATGTTTAAGTGGGCCTATGGGTCAGCTTTGGGAATTGTAGGCATAATCATAAGATAAGCAAAGACCCCCTCCCACCCGAGTCATTCTCTCTTCTCCCCTCTCCCATTGGCAAGAAGATTGAGAAACCTGACGGCACCAACCACCAGACTCAGAGACAGCTTCGATCCCATTATCACCAAGATTTTCAATGGATTTCTCAGATGCTCACTGCAAGATGAACTCCTGATCTCCCGATCTTCCTTGTCATGACCCCTGCAATTCATTTGTCTACAGCATGGCCTTTAATTTCACTGTAATTGCAACACTACATTCTGCATTCCGTTTTCTTTCTGTTACCTCCGTTTAATTATGCATTCTGATCTGTCTGAATGGCACGCAAAAAAAGCTTTTCACTGTATTTTGGCACACGGGAAATGAATAACTCAATATCAGTACCACTCTCCAGGACTGTTCCTGCAGCTGGCGTTGGTTATCCTGGAGATGATTGAAGATCCAAAGTAACACATCAGTCGTGGCAATTAAACTTATTTATAGATCATAGTGTACCTTTAAGTCTCTGATGATTGGTTGATGATTGAGTGATTGGCATCACTTTTTACAGAAGCACAGTGAGCAAGATCTTTTCTAACATGCAGGCAAAAATGCTACAATGAAGTTCAGGTTTATTATCTCGTTTTCATGTTAGTCCTTTACTCTCATAATTGCTGCTGTGCTCTCTTCTTGCTTTCAGTGGTTCTACCTAATTTGCGAAACCATGTTAATATCACTGTAATTGAGTAATTACCTTATGGACCTGACAACCTGCTCTCTCAAGGGTGTCGCTTCTATGCTGCCTGTTGCTTTCCAGTTAGGTCTAGGAGTGGGGTTGGAGTTTCTTTCTGACAAATTTTTAATTTTCTGCAGTTTTAACCCCTCCACTTTTTCCAAAGCCCACACATTCCCAGGTTTTAAAATTTATCCCCTCTCTCTGTGAATAATGTAATAAAAACAAGGCAGGAAATAAAAGTTACCATCTGGACTGCTACTCTTTACTTGTCGAGAACAGAGTGTGTGCAAATTGGTTCAGGTTAATGATAATGGAATAAAATTAGATTAAAGAAAGCAGCACCAGAAAGTTATCAAGCTTAGGTTAAGTAACACAGGATTCCAATGACAGTCCATCTCACCCAAAGACCACAACACCTCTTCAGCCTTCACGATCTGAGCTAGAAGGCTCTCTGAGTAAGCCGGCATCCAGAAAAAATGTTCTGAAAGATATGTATCTTTCAAACTATGCCTTTGAGAACATTCAATGAATATGTGTGACTGAACTCTACATCACCTGCATCAGTTTCTATTCTAAGCATTCCTGTGTGAGATTCCAGACACTATTGCTGTCAACAGATTTGTATAGGAGACAAGTTGAAAATAGAAAACATTCACATCACTCCTACCTGCTACATACAATCTTAACATAATCATTTGAAAATGTGATACATATGTTTTACTCCTCATTCATACTGTATATTGAAAGTTAGAAGCTTCTGTTACTTAACCGTGAGTAAATACTTGAAAACCAGATTAGAGCATAGAAGAGTACAGCACAGGAACTGGCCCTTCAGCCCGCAATGTTGTGCCAAAGCAGCTAAAAAGTAAATCAAAAACACCTAAAAATTAATCTCTCTTATGTACCCAATGTCCATATCCCTCCATCTTCACATCCATATGCCTGTCAAAGCATCTCTTAAAAGCCTCTAATGTATTTGCCTCTACCACCATACCACACAGCGCATTCCAGACACCCACCACTCTGAGTTAAAAACTTACCCCTCACATCCCCTTTGAACCTACCCCCTTCCCACCTCACCTTCAATATATGCCCTCTGATAATGGACATTTCTACCTTGGGGGAAGAAAAGATACTTCCTGTCAAATCTATCTATGCTTTGCATAATCTTATAAACTTCTATCAGATCTCCCCTCAGCCTCCACTGCTCCAGAGAAAACAACCCAAGTTTATCCAGCCTGGCATGATAGCATATGTCCTCTAACCCAGATAGCATCCTGGTAAACCTTTTCTACCCTCTTTCCAAAGCCTCAACTTTCTTTCTGCGGTGGGGCAATGAGAACTGTATGCAATACTCTACATGTGGCCTAACCAGAGGTTTTAAAAGTTGCAACATAACCTCTTGACTTTTGAAATCAATGTCTCGACTAATAAAAGCAAGGCCTTCATAACCACCTTATCGACCTGTGTAGCCACTTTCAAGGAGCTATGAACTTGGACCCCAAGATCTCCATGCTCAGTAACACTCCTAAGGGTCTTGCCTTTAACAGTGTACTCTCTCCTTTCATTTGGCCTACCAAGGTGCAACCCCTCACATTTATCTGGATTAAACGCCATCTGCCATTTTTCTGTCCATATCTGCAACTGATCTGTATCTCACAGCATTCTTTGCCAGTCTTCTACACTATCCACAACTCCACCAACTTTGGTATCATCTACAAACTTACTGATCCACCCATCTACATTTTCACAAACAAAAGAAAATCTGCAGGTGCTCGAAATCAAAGTAACACACAAAATGCTGGAGGAACTCAGCAGTTAGGCAACATCTATGGAAAAGAGTAAACGGTCAACATTTTGGGTCGAGACCCTTCATCAGGACTGGAAAAAGAGAGATGAGAAGCCAGAGGGAGGGAGGGGAGGAAGAAGTACAAGGTAGTAGGTGGTAGGTGAAACCAGGAGAGGGGAGAGTGAAGTAAAGAGCTGGGAAGTTGATTGGTGAAAGAGATAATTGGCTGGAGGAGGGGTAATCTGATCGGAGAGGATAGAATGCTATGGAAGAAAGGGAAGGGAGAGGAGCACCAGAGGGAGATGAGGGGCAGGTAAAGAGATAAGGTGTGAGAGGGAAACAGGAATGGGGAATGGTGAAGGAGGGGGAGGAGCCATTAACAGAAGTTTGAGGAGTCAATGCTCATGCCATCAGGTTGGAGGCTACCCAGATGGAATATAAGATTTTGCTTCTCCAATCTTAGTAAAGGCAGCCGTGGTCTGACAGGTCCCATTGCATGATCTCTCTAACTCTGACTTCTCATCTCTTTTTCCTGTCTTGATGAAGGGTCTCAGCCTGAAATGTCGACTTCCTGGCCTGCTGAGTGTGTCCAGTATTTTGTGTATGTTACATCTACATTTTCACCTAGGTCATTTATGTATTTCACAAACAGCAGAGGTTCCAGAACAGGTCTCCATGGGGCTGCACTAATTAGAGGCCCAAGTCCCTTCTACCACTACTCTCCATCTTCCAGTGTGAGCCAGTTCTGAATCCAAATAGCCAATTAACAGCAGAGCAAGTCTTAACCTGCTGGATTAGCCTCCCATGAGGGACTTGGTCAGCAGCTTACAAAAATCCATGAAGACAACATCCTCATCTTCATTAATCTCTCTCATCACATAGTCAAAAAAACTCAATCAAGTTGGTAAGACACACAAATCCATGCTATCCCTCCCTAATTGGGCCATGTGTTTCCAAATGCTCATATATCCTAATATCCCTAAAAGTTTCCCTAAACTGTCATGAGACTCACTAGTCTATAGACCCCAAGATTTTCCCTTGTTCCCTTCTTAAATAGAGGAACAATATTAGCCACTTGCCTGTCCTCCTGGACCTCACCTGTGCCTCCAGAGGACACAAAGATTCTTGTCTCTTGCCTCCCTCAATAACCTAAGGTAAATCCCATCAGGTCCTGGGGACATCCACCTTAATACACAGAATGAGGTCCAATACTTCCTTCTCTTTGACCTCTAAATGCCCTGACGTATTTATTCACACAGCACTGATCTCCTGGTCCTCCCTGTCATTTTCCTTGGTAAATACTGAAGTAAAGTGATCATTAAGTAACTCACTCACATTCTCCACATCCAAGCAAATGTTACCCTCTTTATTCCTGAGTGGTCCTATCCTTTCTCTAGATATCTTCTTGCTCTTAATGTATGTATGGAATGCCTTGGTATTCACCTTAATTCAACTTGCCAAGGACTTCTCATGGCCCATTCTAGTTTACCTAATTCCCTTCTTGAGTTCTTTTCTGGCTTCTTAATAATCCTCATGTGCTTTGTTTGATCCTAACTTCTGAAGCTTTGCCTTTTCCTTTTTCTTCTTTTCATCACCTCTCTGGACATTCAAGGTTCCCTAATCTTTCCTTCCTTGTCCTTTCTTCTACAGGAACATACCTTGCCTGTTCTCAGTGCAAGTGATCTTTAAACAACCTCCACATGTCTGCTGTGAACTTGCCAGAAAAAAAGGAGTTCCCAATTACCTCTTTAGTTCCTACCTAGTGCCTTCATAATTTGCCTTACTCCAATATAAGATTCTCACACAAGGACCATACCTATCCTTATCTACAGCTATGCTGAAAGTTAAGGAGTTGTAGTCTCTGGCCTCTAACTGTTCATCCACTGAAGGTCAGTCTCCTGGCCAGGCTCGGCTCATTATGCAACACCAGGTCAGTATGCCCCTCCTCTCACCCGACCATTCACATATTGATTTAAGAAACCCTCCTGGATACACAACAAATTCTGCCCCATCTAAACCCCTTGCACTAAGAAGGTCTCAGTTTATATTAGGGAAGTTGAAAGCTGCCATTTCCTAAATCTATTACATCTGTTCCTTAATGTCTCAGTGGCTTTTAGGAGATCTATAGTACAATCCCATCAGTGTGATCATAGCCTTCCTATTCAGACTCAGTGCCTGAACCCTCCATTATGTCTCCCCTGAGTGCCGCTGTGATATTGTCCCTGATCCGTAGTGCAACTCCCTCCACCTTTTTCCTCCTCCTCTATCTTTGCGAAAACTTTGAAAACCTGGTCAATTAATCTCCCATTCCTGCACCTCTTTCAACCAAGTCTCAGTAATGACCACAGCATCATAGTTCCATGTACTGATCCATGCTCTAAGCTCATCACCTTTGCCCAGAGATCTCCTAGCAGTAAAATACGCACACTTCAAACTATCCAACCCATCATACCTGTTATTTTGATTTTGCCTTTCAATACTTTCCCTGACATCTACCTTCCTGTCCAATCCTTCACTTACTGACCTGGTGCTATGGCTTCCAGTCCCATGCAAAACTAGTTTCAACCCTTCCGAGTAGCATTAGCAAATTTCCCAGCCAGGGTGTAGGTTCCCCTGCAGTTCAGGTACAACCTGTCCCACTTGTACAGGTTGTCCCTCCCAGAGAAAGTTCCAGTGATCCAATAACATAAAACCCAGCCCCCTGCACCATCTCCTCAGCTATTCATTCATCTGTGCTATCATCCCATTCCTACCTGCTCTAACCTGTGGCACCAGGAGTAATCTGGAGATTGCAACCTCGGAGGTCCTTCTCTTCAGCCTCCTTCTAAATCTATATACTCACCATTTAGGCCTTCTTCCCCTTTTATACCTCTGGCATTGACACCAATATGCACCACGACCTCTGGCTGCTCACCCTCCCCCTTGAGAAAATCCTGCAGCCCTGCAGCCACTTCGCTACATCCTGGACCCTTGCACCCAGGAGGCACACACCATCCTGGTGTCTCTTCTGTAGCCACAGAGTCTCCTCTAACTATCGAGTCCCCTGTCACTACTACACTGCTTGACTTTACTCTTCCGTGTTGAGACTCAGAGCCAGTAGCTGGACTGGTTGTTGCTGTGCCCTGATGGGTCATTTCCCCCACCCCAAGCAGTATCCAAAGAGGTATACTTGTTGTTGAGGGCAGTGGCCACAGGGGGAATCTGCACTGTCTGCTTAATCCCCTTACCTCTCCTGGTGGTAACACATCTACTCTCTGAAGTCTGTACTCCAGGTGTAACGACCTCTTCAAAAATCTCATCTGTAATGTCTTCAGCCTCCTGATGATCCTAACTGTATCCGAATCCAGCTACAACTCCTTGGCCCAGTCAGTCAGGAGCTGAAGTTGGATCTACTACCCACAGATCAGAGAAACCAACATGTATCTTGAATTCCCACATCTGACAGGAGGAGCATTTCATCCTGATTACTCTGTACAAAACAACAGCTTATGTCTTCTCATCTGTACCTCCGCCTATTCTTGTCGAAAGCTGTTAAGCCAAAGCCTTTCCATTCTATCATTGACACACTCCAGTAATGGCCCCTCCACTTGACCCCGCCCTCCTTTCACTTGACGCTGAGTTTAGGCCTCTGATGCTGATGCTAGAAATCTGAAATAAAAATAAAATTAGTTTTGTGTAGAGAGGAACGGAGTTGCCATTTTTGGTCAAAAACCTGAAGTGCTAAGTCTACTTATTCCCGCAGGTGTTTCCTGACCTTCCGAGTGTTCTAAACATTCTCTGATGGGGCTTCCAGTTGAGATGGCGCTGATAAGTAGTGGCATTTTGCACGCAGCTCCAATGGGAATCATCAAATATTCCGATTAAGGACTACTACAGCTGAAAACCACAGCCACACCTATCAGTGTGCACCAATCAGTAAGCAGCATCGTCTTAACATCTATGAAAGATCTATTGATACTCAAAATCAGTGGACGCCAATGGGCATGTTCAGTTTGCAATTGCAGTTCCCCTATGGGAATGGCACACTGATCTACAGGAACAGTTGAAATGCAGAGGCTTTGACTCCCACTCCCGTCTATCCTGTCGAATGTAGTCTCTGGACAATAAAACTGAAGAACTCAGAGCAAGATTGCAGTACCAGTAGGTCATCAGGGAGTGCTGCGCACTTTGCTTTATGGAAACATGGCTCACACCCGCCAATTTGGATGCAATGTGCCAAGGGCTTCACCATTCTCCTTAAAGAAAGTTCAGCTCATTTTCTTAAAGATACTGGAACTTCTAGTGGTTAAATGTTGCCCTTTTTATTTGTTGAGGGAGTTTCCATCATCAACTTGTTAGTGGTGTAAATTGCACCTCAGGCCAATGTCAGGCAGGTACTGGAATGGCTAAGCACTGTAATCAGGAGGCATGAAACAGCACACCCTGATGTTCTCTGGATCATTGCAGGAAATTTTAACCAGGCCAGTTTGAAGAAGTCTCTGAACAATTACCACCAACGTATCACCTGTGGAGCTGAAGAGGCCAACACACTTGACCACTGTTACACCACCGTCAAGAACATTTACAGTGCCAAACCACATGGACATTTTGTAAAGTCCGATCCCCTGGCTGTACTTCAATCCCAACGTATAGGTAGATACTAAAGACCGTCACATCTTGGTGAAGACCAAGAACGTATGGTCAAAGGAGGTGGAGGAGTGCTTACAAGGCTGCTTTGAGTCGGTGGACTGGACAATATTAAGGGATTCATCTTCGAATCGGAATGAATACGTTACAGTTGTCACCAATTTCACCAAGACCTGTGTGCCTTCAAGAGCACACCAGATATACCTGAACTAAAAGCCTTAGAGGAAACTGGAGTCTCATAGTCCGTGGAGGGCTGGACCTCTGGCATTCAAGACCAGTGATCCAGAACTATACAAGAAGTCCAGGTGAGAACTGGCTACTTTAGGAGTGAAAAAAGCAATTCCGGTCGAGTTTAGAGGTGAAATTGGACAAATGTAGGTTCTGGCAGGGTTTGTAGGCCATGACTTGCTGCAAAATGAAACTTAACATGATGAATAGCTGTGATGCTTCACTCCCAGATGAGCTCAACACCGTTTACACATGCTTTGAAAGGGAAAATAAAGTTACACCTGATGACCCTGTGATTCCATCTCAGTGGATGAGTTAGAATATCTTACAAGAAGTTGAATGCTCACAAGGCATCAGTCTCTGTTGGTGGACCTGGTAGGACTCTGAAAACTTCTGCCAACCAACTGTCAGGAGTGACCAAGGACATCTTCAAACTCTCACTGTGCTAGCCGGAGATTCAAAAGGGCGATAGTCATACCTGTATCCAAGAAGAGCAAGGTGAGCTGCCTGAATGACTAGCAACAAATTGCACTCCTATCTACTGTGATGAAGTGCATGGTCAGAATCAACTCCTACCTAAGCAAGGTCATGGATCTGCTGCAATTTGCTTTTCACCGCAATATGACAACAACCTATGCAATCCACTTGGCCTTGGATCACCTAGATAACAGTAATATTTATGTCAGGCTACTGTTTTTTGATTATAGCTCAGTGTTCAACACAATCATATCTCATTTCTAATCAAATTCCAGAAACTGGGCCTTTGTAACTCCCTCAGCAAGTGGATCCTTGACTTCCTCTCCAGTCTGTACTGATCAGAAATATCATCTTTTCCTCATTAAGAATCAACACTCTGCACTCAAGGATGTGTGCTTATCCCACTGCCCTACTCTACATTCACAATTGTGTGGCTAGACACAAATCAAACTCCATCAATAAATTTGCTGATGACACAACTATAGTTTGCAGAATTTCAGATGGTGACGAGGAAGTGTACAGGAGTGAAATTGATTGGCTGTTTGAGTGGTGACACAATAACAACCTTGCACTTAATGTCAGTAGGACCAAGGAGTTGATTGCAGACTTCAGGAAAAGGAAGTTGAGGGAACACACACCAGTCCTCATTGCGGGATCAGCAGTGAGCAGTTTCAAGTTCCTGGATGTCAACATCTCTAAAGATCTATCCTGAGCTCAACATACTGATGCAAGTACAAAGAAGTATGATAGTGGTTATATTTCATTAGGAATTCAATAGATTTCAATGAGGTCACCACTCATTCTTCCAAATTCTAGGGAGTACAGGCTCAGAGTCATCAAATGTTCTTCTTAGGATAAGCCTTTCAATCACAGGATCATTTTCATGAACCTCCTTTGAACCCTCTCCAATGTCAGCACATCTTTTTTTAGATAAGGGGCCCAAAACTGCTCACAATACTCCAAGTGAGGCCTCACCAGTGCTTTATAAATTCTCACCATTACATCCTTGCTTTTATATTCTAGTTCTCTTGAAATGTATGCTAACATCTCAGTTCCCTTCCTCACCACCAACTCAAGCTGTAAATTAACCTTCAGGAACTCCTGCATGATGACTCCCAAGTCCCTTTGCACATCGGAGTTTTTGAACTTTCTCTCTATTTAGAAAATAGACAACTCTTTCATTTCTTCGACCAAAGTGCATGACCATACACTTTCCGCCACTGTATTCCATCTGTCACTTATTTGCCCATTCTTCTAATCTAACCTGTAGCTTCTCTGCTTCCTCAAAACTACCTCCCCTCCACCTAACTTCATATCGTTTACAAACTTGGCCATAAAGCCATCAATTCCTTCATCCAAATCGTTGACATATCGTATAAAAAGAATCAGTCTCAACACAGACCCCCGAGGAACATCACTAGTCACTAACAACCAACCAGAAAAGCTTCCCTTTATTCCCACTCTTCGGCTCCTGCCATTCAGCCAAAGCTCTATCCATGCTAGTATCTTTCCTGTAACTCTTAACTTGTTAAGCAGCCTCATGTGTGGCACCTTGTCAAAGGTCTTCTGAAATCCAAGTCCATAACATCCACCAATTCCCCTTTGTCTATTCTACTTGTTATTTCTTCAAAGAATTCCAACAGATTTGTCAGGCAAGATTTTCCCTTGGGGAAACCATGCTGACTACAGCCTATTTTATCAAGTGCCTCCAAGTGTCCTGAAACCACATCCTTAACTATCCACTGCAACATCTTACCATCCACTGAGGTCAGACTAATTGGCCTATAATTTCCTTTCTTCTGCTTCTCTCCCTTCTTGGAGAGAAATTTGCAATTTTCCGGTCCTCCAAAATCTATTGATTCTTGAAAGATAATTACTAATGCCTTCATAATCTCTTTAGCCACCTCTTTCAGAACCCTGGGTGTACACCATCTGGTCCAGGTGACTTATCTACATTTAGACCTTTCAGTTTCCCCAAGAACCTTCTCCCTTGTAATGGCAACTTCACTCACTTCATGAACCTGACACCTGAAATTTCCACCATACTGCTGGTGTCTTCCACAGTGAAGACCGATGAAAAACACTTATTCAGTTTACCTGCCATTTCCTTGTCCCCCATTACTACCTCTCCAGTGGTCATTTTCCAGTGGTCCGATATCTACTCTCACCTCTCATTTATACTTTAGATATCTGAGGAAACTTTTGGTAACCTCTTTAGCTTTCCTTTGTATTCCATCTTTTCCTTCTTTATGACTTTTTTTAGCTGTCTTCTGTTGGCTTTTAAAGGCTTCCCAATCCTGTAACTTCGCACAAATTTTTGCTCTATTATATGCCCTCTCTTTGGCTTTTATGTTGGCCTTGATTTCTCTTGTCAGTTGTGTTATCTTGCGTTTCGAATACTTCTTCTTCTTTGGGATGCATCTATCCTGTGTCTTCTGAATTGCTCCCAGAAATTCCAGCCATTGCTGCTCCACCATCATCCCTGTGAGCGTTCCTTTCCAATCAATTCTAGCCAGCTCCTCTCTTATGCCTGTGTAATTCCCTTTACCCCACTACAATACTGATACATCTGACATCAGCTTCTCCTTCTCAAATTGCAGGGTGAAGTCTACTATGTTATGATCACCTCTCAAGGAGGAGGTACAGGAGCCTCAAGACACACACTTGATGTTTCAGGAATAGCTTCCTCCCCTCCACGGGAAGATTTCTGAATGAACGATGAATCCATGAACACACCTCACTATTTTTCCCTTTTTAACGCTGTGTATTTAATTCAGTTTTTTAATATTCTTCTTAGATATATAGATACTTTACTGATCCCAAAATAAATTACAGTGTCACAGTAGCATTACAAGCACACAGATGTACAAATATTAGAAGGGATGTAAGAAAAAGTAAAAATAAGATACCTCAAACAGTCTAACAGGAGGGGGTCATCACTTCCTTGGTATAGGTTGACCCGTATAGAGCCTATTGGCCGAGGCTAAGAATAACCTCTTATAGCGCTCTTTGGAGCAGCGCAGTTGTCTTAGTTTATTACTGAAAGTGTTCCACTGTTCAGCCAAGGTGGCATGCAGAGGGTGAGAAACATTGTCCAGGATTGCCAGGATTTTCTGAAGGGTCCTTTGTTCTACCACAGCCTCTAGTGTGTTCAGTTTGACTCCTATATCCGAGCCAGCCTTTCTAATCAGTTTATTGAGCCTGTTGGCATCACCCATGTTGATACTATTGCCCCAGCACAGTGCTACATAGTAGATTGTACTGGTGACAACAGACTGGTAGAACTTGTGAAGGAGAGGCCTGTGTACACCAAAGGAGCTCACTCTCCTCAGGAAGTAGAGGCCACTCCGGCCCTCCTTGTACACAGCCTCTGTGTTGGTGCTCCACTCAAGTCTGTCATCCAGGTCCATCCCCAGGTACCTGTAGGTCCTCAACACATCCACCTCCTCACGCTCAATAGTACCAGGGAGCAGTACAGGCTTAGTCTTCCTGAAGTCCATCACCATCTCCTTTGTCTTACTGATGTTGAGCTGCAGATGATTCAGCTTGCACCATTTGACAAAGTCCTTCACCCAGGCCCCATATTCATCTTCCCATCCTCCCTTTATACACCCAACTATTGCTGAGTCATCAGAGAATTTCTGCAGATGACGTGACTCAGTGTTGTATCTAAAGTCTGAGGTATACAGGGTAAACCGGCAGGGAACCAGTACAGTCCCCCGTGGGGCTCTGGTGCTGCTTATGGCCATGCCTGCCACACAGCTCTGAAGCCGCACAAACTGTGGTCTGCTGGTCAGGTATTCTTATTGTAATTTATAGTTTTTTATTATGTATTGTAATGTACTGCTGCTACAAAACAACAAATTTCACAACATGTGCTGGTGATATTAAACCTCATTCTGAATCTGATTTTATCGATGCTTTTGTTTAGCCCTAGTTCTCACCTTTGCTCAAAAATCTTTCAACAGCCTCAACATTGTCACCTGTTGACCTTCCATTTTTCTGTTGTGGGGCTCCTCTCTGGTGACTCTAGCAGAAATAGTTAGAAAAGGGGGTAAGAGTTTTGGTATCCTGTTCCACTACCAACATCAACAAGGTCTGGCACTTTTCTAAGTGCAGTTTGTGGGATCTTACTGTGTGCAAACAGGCTGCTATGCTTCCTACAATGTGACTGATTGCATATAAAACTTTTCATTAGGCATCCCAGTTGATGAATGGTACAATGAAAATGGAAATCTGTCTTGCTGTCATTGTTACCCTCTCCAGTCCTCCGATTTTGCACATTTTAGAGATAGTTCTTGCCTTGAAATTCAATATCTCTGTGCTGTGGCCAAATGGGTTTCAAAGATTTAATTTAATTTTTTTTTAATGGCTAGTTTTGTGTGAAAATGGATCTGTTCCTCCTTGAGATGAAGCTTTATGATGCTTGCTCAGGCCTTTCCACCACATTTACCACCTGCAGAACATCATCCAGACTCGTTAACAAAAGTCAAGTGGGTCATTTATAGTAGTTAAGCTGTTTCAATTTCATTATTACATTTAATTTTCTATCAGACAGCTTAACTTACTTAAATTAACATGAAGAAAAGCAATAAATAGCATACAAGTCTGCTAGATGGTGAATGCATATAATTTCTAAGTGGTATTAAAGGCTCTTAAAACTGCAGTTTTGCTGTCAATTTTTATTACCAATTCCTTGTGTAAGATAATATATCTTATTCATTAAAATTATAAAAAGATGTCTTGTTTAAATGGAGACACATCAATATATTAATTGTTGATAATTATTGAGCTCTCCCTGGCTTGATTATAGTATTTATTGCTCTATTAATATCATTAAGCAAATGATTATGACTTTGTTGTTTGTGGGATCCTGCTCTGTACAAATTGGTGACTTCATTTCCTACATGAT
Organism: Hemitrygon akajei; assembly: GCF_048418815.1. Taxonomy (NCBI): domain Eukaryota; kingdom Metazoa; phylum Chordata; class Chondrichthyes; order Myliobatiformes; family Dasyatidae; genus Hemitrygon; species Hemitrygon akajei. The sequence continues at coordinate 9,428,391 of NC_133143.1, read as the reverse complement.
AACCACAACTATGTAGAATGTAACCAGTATAGTTACAGTCTAGTAGTTGTAGGGACCAGGGGTTGATCCTGACATCCGGTGCTCTCGGTGTGAAGTTAGCACGTTCTCTCTTGGATTTCTCCTGGTTTCTCCCCCACATACCAAAGATGTGTATGTTGATAGATTGATTTGTCATCAGTGTGTTGGGAATTGTGGAATCTGGGAGAGTAACAGAGAATAAAATAAGATTAATATAGGATTAGTGTAAAAGATGGTGCTTAATGCTCAGTATGGATTTGATGGCAAAGGTATAGTTTTTGTGGCATTAAGAAGCTTTTAACTGGCGCTAACATCTCTGTGTGGTCCTGAGATCAGGGAAGGTGCTTCAGAGGGAGTACAGAAGGTTCTGACAAGATGCACCAGCATCTGCTGATGGCAAAGGCTCCACCCAACACTGCAGGAAATTGCAGAGGATTATAAAAACTACTCACTCAATTGAGAGAAACAGCCACCCCACCACAGACTGTCTCCACTTCCCTCTGCCTTATAGAAACCTCCACACCACAGACTGTCTCCTCTTCCCTCTGCCTTTGGGAAAACCTCCCCACTACAGACTGTCTCCACTTCCCTTTGCCTTTGGGAAAAGCTCCCCACCACAGATTGTATCCACTTCCCTCTGCCTTGGAGAAACCTTCCCACCACAGATTGTCTCCACTTCCCTCTGCCTTTGGGTAAACCTCCCCACCACAGACTGTCTCCACTTCCCTCTGCCTTTGGGAAAACCTCCCCACCACAGATTGTATCCACTTCCCTCTGCCTTTGGGTAAACCTCCCCACCACAGACTGTCTCCACTTCCCTCTGCCTTTGGGAAATCTCCCCACCACAGACTGTCTCCACTTCCCACTGCCTTTTGGAAAACCTCCCCACCACAGATTGTCTCCACTTCCCTCTGCCTTTGTGAAAACATCCCCACAACAGATTGCCTGCACATCCCTCTGCCTTTGGGAAACACTCCCCACCACAGATTGTCTCCACTTCCCTCTGCCTTTGGGAAAACCTCCCCACCACAGTCTGTCTCCACTTCCCTCTGCCTTTGGGAAAACCTCCCCACCACAGAGTGTCTCCACTTCCCTCTGCCTTTGGGAAAACCTCCCCACCACAGTCTGTCTCCACTTCCCTCTGCCTTTGTGAAAACATACCCACCACAGATTGTCTCCACTTCCCTCTGCATTTGTGAAAACCTCGCCACCACAGACTGTCTCCACTTCCGTCTGCCTGTGGGAAAACCTCCCCACCACAGAGTGTCTCCACTTCCCTCTGCCTTTGGGAAAACCTCCCCACCACAGTCTGTCTCCACTTCCCTCTGCCTTTGCGAAAACCTCTCCACCACAAACTGTCTCCACTTCTCTCTGCCTTTGGGAAAACCTCCCCAACACAGTCTGTCTCCACTTCCCTCTGCCTTTGTGAAAACATCCCCACCACAGAGTGTCTCCACTTCCGTCTGCCTTTGGGAAAACCTCCCCACCACAGAGTGTCTCCACTTCCGTCTGCCTTTGGGAAAACCTCCCCCCACAGTCTGTCTCCACTTCCCTCTGCCTTTGTGAAAACCTCCCCACCACAGATTGTCTCCACTTCCCTCTGCCTTTGGGAAAACCTCCCCACCACAGTCTGTCTCCACTTCCCTCTGCCTTTGGGAAAACCTCCCCACCACAGAGTGTCTCCACTTCCGTCTGCCTTTGGGAAAACCTCCCCCCACAGTCTGTCTCCACTTCCCTCTGCCTTTGTGAAAACCTCCCCACCACAGATTGTCTCCACTTCCCTCTGCCTTTGGGAAAACCTCCCCACCACAGATTGTCTCCACTTCCCTCTGCCTTTGGGAAAACCTTCCCACCACAGATTGTCTCCACTTCCCTCTGCCTTTGTGAAAACCTCCCCACCACAGATTGTCTCCACTTCCCTCTGCCTTTGGGAAAACCTCGCCACCACAGATTGTATCCACTTCCCTCTGCCTTGGAGAAACCTCCCCACCACAGACTGTCTCCAGGTCCCTCTGCCTTGGAGAAACCTCCCTACCAAAGACTGTCTCCACTTCCCTCTGCCTTTGGGAAAACCTTCCCACCACAGATTGTCTCCACTTCCCTCTGCCTTTGTGAAAACCTCCCCACCACAGATTGTCTCCACTTCCCTCTGCCTTTGGGAAAACCTCGCCACCACAGATTGTATCCACTTCCCTCTGCCTTGGAGAAACCTCCCCACCACAGACTGTCTCCAGGTCCCTCTGCCTTGGAGAAACCTCCCTACCAAAGACTGTCTCCACTTCCCTCTGCCTTTGCGAAAACCTCCCCACCACAGATTGTCTCCACTTCCCTCTGCCTTGGAGAAACCTCCCCACCACAGACTGTCTCCAGTTCCCTCTGACTTGGAGAAACCTCCCCACCACAGACTGTCTCCGCTTCCCTCTGACTTTGGGAAAACCTCCCCACCACAGGCTGTCTCCACTTCCCTCTGCCTTTGGGAAAACCTCCCCACCACAGACTGTCTCCACTTCCCTCTGCCTTTGGGAAAACCTCCCCACCGCAGTCAGTCTCCACTTCCCTCTGCCTTTGGGAAAACCTCCCCACCGCAGACTGTCTCCACTTCCCTCTGCCTTGGAGAAACCTCCCTACCACAGACTGTCTCCACTTCCCTCTGCATTGGAGAAACCTCCCCACCACAGACGGTCCACACTTGCCTCTGCATTGGAGAAACTTCCCCACCACAGACTGTCTCCACTTCCCTCTGCCTTGGAGAAGCCTCCCCACCACAGACTGTCTCCACTTCCCACTGCCTTTTGGAAAAGCTCTCCACCAGAGACTGTCTCCACTTCCCTCTGCCTTTGGGAAAAGCTCTCCACCACAGACTCTCTCCACTTCCCACTGCCTTTGTGAAAACTCCCCACCACAGACTGTCTCGACTTCTCTCTGCCTTTGGGAAAACCTCCCCAACATAGACTGTCTCCACTTGCCTCTGCCTTGGAGAAACCTCCCCACCACAGACTGTCTCCACTTGCCTCTGCCTTTGGGAAAACCTCCCCACCACAGACTGTCTCCACTTTCCTCTTCATGTTAGAAACCTCCCCACCACAGACTGTCCCCTCTTCTCTCTGCCTTTGGGAAAACCTCCCCAACACAGACTGTCTCCACTTGCCTCTGCATTGGAGAAACCTCCCCACCACAGACTGTCTCCACTTCTCTCTGCCTTTGGGAAAACCTCCCCACCACAGACTGTCTCCACTTGCCTCTGCATTGGAGAAACCTCCCATCCACAGACTGTCTCCACTTGGCTCTGCATTGGAGAAACCTCCCCACCACAGACTGTCTCCACTTCCCTCTGCCTTGGAGAAACCTCCCCACCACAGTCTGTCTCCACTTCCCTCTGCCTTGGAGAAACCTCCCCATCACAGACTGTCTCCACTTCCCTCTGCCTTTGGGAAAACCTCCCCACCACAGTCTGTCTCCACTTCCCTCTGCCTTTGGGAAAACCTCCCCACCACAGAGTGTCTCCACTTCCCTCTGCCTTTGGGAAAACCTCCCCACCACAGAGTGTCTCCACTTCCCTCTGCCTTTGGGAAAACCTCCCCACCACAGATTGTCTCCACTTCCCTCTGCCTTTGTGAAAACCTCGCCACCACAGACAGTCTCCACTTCCGTCTGCCTTTGGGAAATCCTTCCCACCACAGACTGCCTCCACTTCCCACTGCCTTTGGGAAAGCCTCCCCACCACAGATTGTATCCACTTCCCTCTGCCTTGGAGAAACCTTCCCACCACAGACTGTCTCCACTTCCCTGTGCCTTTGGGAAAACCTCCCCACCACAGTCTGTCTCCACTTCCCTCTGCCTTTGTGAAAACATCCCCACAGCAGATTGCCTGCACTTCCCTCTGCCTTTGGGAAACACTCCCCACCACAGATTGTCTCCACTTCCCTCTGCCTTTGGGAAAACCTCCCCACCACAGTCTGTCTCCACTTCCCTCTGCCTTTGGGAAAACCTCCCCACCACAGAGTGTCTCCACTTCCCTCTGCCTTTGGGAAAACCTCCCCACCACAGTCTGTCTCCACTTCCCTCTGCCTTTGGGAAAACCTCCCCACCACAGAGTGTCTCCACTTCCCTCTGCCTTTGTGAAAACATCCCCACCAGAGATTGTCTCCACTTCCCTCTGCCTTTGTGAAAACCTCGCCACCACAGACTGTCTCCACTTCCGTCTGCCTTTGGGAAATCCTTCCCACAACAGATTGCCTGCACTTCCCACTGCCTTTGGGAAAGCCTCCCCACCACAGATTGTATCCACTTCCCTCTGCCTGTGGGAAAACCTCTCCACCACAGTCTGTCTCCACTTCCCTCTGCCTTTGGGAAAACCTCCCCACCACAGAGTGTCTCCACTTCCCTCTGCCTTTGGGAAAACCTCCCCACCACAGTCTGTCTCCACTTCCCTCTGCCTTTGTGAAAACCTCGCCACCACAGATTGTATCCACTTCCCTCTGCCTTGGAGAAACCTCCCTACCAAAGACTGTCCCCACTTCCCTCTGCCTTTGGGAAAACCTCCCCACCACCGTCTGTCTCCACTTCCCTCTGCCTTGGAGAAACCTCCCTACCAAAGACTGTCTCCACTTCCCTCTGCCTTTGTGAAAAACTCCCCACCACAGATTGTCTCCACTTCCCTCTGCCTTTGGGAAAACCTCGCCACCACAGATTGTATCCACTTCCCTCTGCCTTGGAGAAACCTCCCTACCAAAGACAGTCTCCACTTCCCTCTGCCTTGGAGAAACCTCCCCACCACAGATTGTCTCCACTTCCCTCTGCCTTTGGGAAAACCTCGCCACCACAGATTGTATCCACTTCCTTCTGCCTTAGCGAAAACCTCCCCACCACAGAGTGTCTCCACTTCCCTCTGCCTTTGGGAAAACCTCCCCCCACAGTCTGTCTCCACTTCCCTCTGCCTTTGTGAAAACCTCCCCACCACAGATTGTCTCCACTTCGCTCTGCCTTTGGGAAAACCTCCCCACCACAGATTGTCTCCACTTCCCTCTGCCTTTGGGAAAACCTTCCCACCACAGATTGTCTCCACTTCCCTCTGCCTTTGTGAAAACCTCCCCACCACAGATTGTCTCCACTTCCCTCTGCCTTTGGGAAAACCTCGCCACCACAGATTGTATCCACTTCCCTCTGCCTTGGAGAAACCTCCCCACCACAGACTGTCTCCAGGTCCCTCTGCCTTGGAGAAACCTCCCCACCACAGACTGTCTCCGCTTCCCTCTGACATTGGGAAAACCTCCCCACCACAGGCTGTCTCCACTTCCCTCTGCATTTGGGAAAACCTCCCCACCACAGAGTGTCTCCACTTCCCTCTGCCTTTGGGAAAACCTCCCCCCACAGTCTGTCTCCACTTCCCTCTGCCTTTGTGAAAACCTCGCCACCACAGATTGTATCCACTTCCCTCTGCCTTGGAGAAACCTCCCCACCACAGACTGTCTCCAGGTCCCTCTGCCTTGGAGAAACCTCCCCACCACAGACTGTCTCCGCTTCCCTCTGACATTGGGAAAACCTCCCCACCACAGGCTGTCTCCACTTCCCTCTGCATTTGGGAAAACCTCCCCACCACAGAGTGTCTCCACTTCCCTCTGCCTTTGGGAAAACCTCCCCCCACAGTCTGTCTCCACTTCCCTCTGCCTTTGTGAAAACCTCCCCACCACAGATTGTCTCCACTTCCCTCTGCCTTTGGGAAAACCTCGCCACCACAGATTGTATCCACTTCCCTCTGACTTGGAAAACCTCCCTACCAAAGTCTGTCTCCACTTCCCTCAGCCTTTGCGAAAACCTCCCCACCACAGATTGTCTCCACTTCCCTCTGCCTTGGAGAAACCTCCCCACCACAGACTGTCTCCAGTTCCCTCGGCCTTGGAGAAACCTCCCCACCACAGACTGTCTCCGCTTCCCTCTGACTTTGGGAAAACCTCCCCACCACAGGCTGTCTCCACTTTCCTCTGCCTTTGGGAAAACCTCCCCACCACAGACTGTCTCCACTTCCCTCTGCCTTTGGGAAAACCTCCCCACCGCAGACTGTCTCCACTTCCTTTGCCTTGGAGAAACCTCCCTACCACAGACTGTCTCCACTTCCATTTGCCTTTGGGAAAACCTCCCCACCACAGACGGTCCACACTTGCCTCTGCATTGGAGAAACCTCCCGACCACAGACTGTCTCCACTTCCCTCTGCATTGGAGAAACCTCCCCACCACAGTCTGTCTCCACTTCCCTCTGCCTTGGAGAAACCTCCCCACCACAGACTGTCTCCACTTCCCACTGCCTTTGTGAAAACTCCCCACCACAGACTGTCTCGACTTCTCTCTGCCTTTGGGAAAACCTCCCCAACATAGACTGTCTCCACTTGCCTCTGCCTTGGAGAAACCTCCCCACCACAGACTGTCTCCACTTGCCTCTGCCTTTGGGAAAACCTCCCCACCACAGACTGTCTCCACTTTCCTCTTCATTGTAGAAACCTCCCCACCAGAGACTGTCCCCTCTTCTCTCTGCCTTTGGGAAAACCTCCCCAACACAGTCTGTCTCCACTTGCCTCTGCATTGGAGAAACCTCCCCACCACAGACTGTCTCCACTTCTCTCTGACTTTGGGAAAACCTCCCCACCACAGACTGTCTCCACTTGCCTCTGCATTGGAGAAACCTCCCATCCACAGACTGTCTCCACTTCCCTCTTCCTTTGTGAAAACTTCCCCACAACAGATTGCCTGCACTTCCCACTGCCTTTGGGAAAGCCTCCCCACCACAGATTGTATCCACTTCCCTCTGCCTTTGGGAAAACCTCTCCACCACAGTCTGTCTCCACTTCCCTCTGCCTTTTGGAAAACCTCCCCACCACCGTCTGTCTCCACTTCCCTCTGCCTTTGGGAAAACCTCCCCACCACCGTCTGTCTCCACTTCCCTCTGCCTTGGAGAAACCTCCCTACCAAATACTGTCTCCACTTCCCTCTGACTTTGTGAAAACCTCGCCACCACAGATTGTATCCACTTCCCTCTGCCTTGGAGAAACCTCCCCACCACAGTCTGTCTCCACTTCCCTCTGCCTTTGGGAAAACCTCCCCACCACAGTCTGTCTCCACTTCCCTCTGCCTTTGGGAAAACCTCCCCACCACAGTCTGTCTCCACTTCCCTCTGCCTTTGGGAAAACCTCCCCACCACAGTCTGTCTCCACTTCCCTCTGCCTTTGGGAAAACCTCCCCACCACAGTCTGTCTCCACTTCCCTCTGCCTTTGTGAAAACCTCCCCACCACAGATTGTCTCCACTTCCCTCTGCCTTTGTGAAAACCTCGCCACCACAGATTGTATCCACTTCCCTCTGCCTTGGAGAAACCTCCCTACCAAAGACTGTCTCCACTTCCCTCTGCCTTTGGGAAAACCTCCCCACCACCGTCTGTCTCCACTTCCCTCTGCCTTGGAGAAACCTCCCTACCAAATACTGTCTCCACTTCCCTCTGACTTTGTGAAAACCTCGCCACCACAGATTGTATCCACTTCCCTCTGCCTTGGAGAAACCTCCCCACCACAGTCTGTCTCCACTTCCCTCTGCCTTTGGGAAAACCTCCCCACCACAGTCTGTCTCCACTTCCCTCTGCCTTTGTGAAAACATCCCCACCACAGATTGTCTCCACTTCCCTCTGCCTTTGTGAAAACCTCGCCACCACAGACTGTCTCCACTGCCGTCTGCCTTTGGGAAATCCTTCCCACCACAGACTGCCTCCACTTCCCACTGCCTTTGGGAAAGCCTCCCCACCACAGACTGTATTCACTTCCCTCTGCCTTGGAGAAACCTTCCCACCACAGACTGTCTCCACTTCCCTCTGCCTTTGGGAAAACCTCCCCACCACAGACTGTCTCCACTTCCCTCTGCCTTTGGGAAAACCTCCCCACCACAGACTGTCTCCACTTTCCACTTCATGTTAGAAACCTCCCCACCACAGACTGTCCCCTCTTCTCTCTGCCTTTGGGAAAACCTCCCCAACACAGACTGTCTCCACTTGCCTCTGCATTGGAGAAACCTCCCCACCACAGACTGTCTCCACTTCTCTCTGCCTTTGGGAAAACCTCCCCACCACAGACTGTCTCCACTTGCCTCTGCATTGGAGAAACCTCCCATCCACAGACTGTCTCCACTTGGCTCTGCATTGGAGAAACCTCCCCACCACAGACTGTCTCCACTTCCCTCTGCCTTGGAGAAACCTCCCCACCACAGTCTGTCTCCACTTCCCTCTGCCTTGGAGAAACCTCCCCATCACAGACTGTCTCCACTTCCCTCTGCCTTTGGGAAATCCTTCCCACAACAGATTGCCTGCACTTCCCACTGCCTTTGGGAAAGCCTCCCCACCACAGATTGTATCCACTTCCCTCTGCCTGTGGGAAAACCTCTCCACCACAGTCTGTCTCCACTTCCCTCTGCCTTTGGGAAAACCTCCCCACTACAGAGTGTCTCCACTTCCCTCTGCCTTTGGGAAAACCTCCCCAACACAGTCTGTCTCCACTTCCCTCTGCCTTTGTGAAAACCTCGCCACCACAGATTGTATCCACTTCCCTCTGCCTTGGAGAAACCTCCCTACCAAAGACTGTCCCCACTTCCCTCTGCCTTTGGGAAAACCTCCCCACCACCGTCTGTCTCCACTTCCCTCTGCCTTGGAGAAACCTCCCTACCAAAGACTGTCTCCACTTCCCTCTGCCTTTGGGAAAACCTCCCCACCACAGACGGTCCACACTTGCCTCTGCATTGGAGAAACCTCCCGACCACAGACTGTCTCCACTTCCCTCTGCATTGGAGAAACCTCCCCACCACAGTCTGTCTCCACTTCCCTCTGCCTTGGAGAAACCTCCCCACCACAGACTGTCTCCACTTCCCACTGCCTTTGTGAAAACTCCCCACCACAGACTGTCTCGACTTCTCTCTGCCTTTGGGAAAACCTCCCCAACATAGACTGTCTCCACTTGCCTCTGCCTTGGAGAAACCTCCCCACCACAGACTGTCTCCACTTGCCTCTGCCTTTGGGAAAACCTCCCCACCACAGACTGTCTCCACTTTCCTCTTCATTGTAGAAACCTCCCCACCAGAGACTGTCCCCTCTTCTCTCTGCCTTTGGGAAAACCTCCCCAACACAGTCTGTCTCCACTTGCCTCTGCATTGGAGAAACCTCCCCACCACAGACTGTCTCCACTTCTCTCTGACTTTGGGAAAACCTCCCCACCACAGACTGTCTCCACTTGCCTCTGCATTGGAGAAACCTCCCATCCACAGACTGTCTCCACTTCCCTCTTCCTTTGTGAAAACTTCCCCACAACAGATTGCCTGCACTTCCCACTGCCTTTGGGAAAGCCTCCCCACCACAGATTGTATCCACTTCCCTCTGCCTTGGAGAAACCTCCCCACCACAGTCTGTCTCCACTTCCCTCTGCCTTTGGGAAAACCTCCCCACCACAGTCTGTCTCCACTTCCCTCTGCCTTTGGGAAAACCTCCCCACCACAGTCTGTCTCCACTTCCCTCTGCCTTTGGGAAAACCTCCCCACCACAGTCTGTCTCCACTTCCCTCTGCCTTTGGGAAAACCTCCCCACCACAGTCTGTCTCCACTTCCCTCTGCCTTTGTGAAAACCTCCCCACCACAGATTGTCTCCACTTCCCTCTGCCTTTGTGAAAACCTCGCCACCACAGATTGTATCCACTTCCCTCTGCCTTGGAGAAACCTCCCTACCAAAGACTGTCTCCACTTCCCTCTGCCTTTGGGAAAACCTCCCCACCACCGTCTGTCTCCACTTCCCTCTGCCTTGGAGAAACCTCCCTACCAAATACTGTCTCCACTTCCCTCTGACTTTGTGAAAACCTCGCCACCACAGATTGTATCCACTTCCCTCTGCCTTGGAGAAACCTCCCCACCACAGTCTGTCTCCACTTCCCTCTGCCTTTGGGAAAACCTCCCCACCACAGTCTGTCTCCACTTCCCTCTGCCTTTGTGAAAACATCCCCACCACAGATTGTCTCCACTTCCCTCTGCCTTTGTGAAAACCTCGCCACCACAGACTGTCTCCACTGCCGTCTGCCTTTGGGAAATCCTTCCCACCACAGACTGCCTCCACTTCCCACTGCCTTTGGGAAAGCCTCCCCACCACAGACTGTATTCACTTCCCTCTGCCTTGGAGAAACCTTCCCACCACAGACTGTCTCCACTTCCCTCTGCCTTTGGGAAAACCTCCCCACCACAGACTGTCTCCACTTTCCTCTTCATGTTAGAAACCTCCCCACCACAGACTGTCCCCTCTTCTCTCTGCCTTTGGGAAAACCTCCCCAACACAGACTGTCTCCACTTGCCTCTGCATTGGAGAAACCTCCCCACCACAGACTGTCTCCACTTCTCTCTGCCTTTGGGAAAACCTCCCCACCACAGACTGTCTCCACTTGCCTCTGCATTGGAGAAACCTCCCATCCACAGACTGTCTCCACTTGGCTCTGCATTGGAGAAACCTCCCCACCACAGACTGTCTCCACTTCCCTCTGCCTTGGAGAAACCTCCCCACCACAGTCTGTCTCCACTTCCCTCTGCCTTGGAGAAACCTCCCCATCACAGACTGTCTCCACTTCCCTCTGCCTTTGGGAAATCCTTCCCACAACAGATTGCCTGCACTTCCCACTGCCTTTGGGAAAGCCTCCCCACCACAGATTGTATCCACTTCCCTCTGCCTGTGGGAAAACCTCTCCACCACAGTCTGTCTCCACTTCCCTCTGCCTTTGGGAAAACCTCCCCACCACAGAGTGTCTCCACTTCCCTCTGCCTTTGGGAAAACCTCCCCACCACAGTCTGTCTCCACTTCCCTCTGCCTTTGTGAAAACCTCGCCACCACAGATTGTATCCACTTCCCTCTGCCTTGGAGAAACCTCCCCACCACAGAGTGTCTCCACTTCCCTCTGCCTTGGAGAAACCTCCCTACCACAGACTGTCTCCACTTCCCTCTGCCTTGGAGAAACCTCCCTACCAAAGACTGTCCCCACTTCCCTCTGCCTTTGGGAAAACCTCCCCACCACCGTCTGTCTCCACTTCCCTCTGCCTTGGAGAAACCTCCCTACCAAAGACTGTCTCCACTTCCCTCTGCCTTTGTGAAAAACTCCCCACCACAGATTGTCTCCACTTCCCTCTGCCTTTGGGAAAACCTCGCCACCACAGATTGTATCCACTTCCCTCTGCCTTGGAGAAACCTCCCTACCAAAGACAGTCTCCACTTCCCTCTGCCTTGGAGAAACCTCCCCACCACAGATTGTCTCCACTTCCCTCTGCCTTTGGGAAAACCTCGCCACCACAGATTGTATCCACTTCCTTCTGTCTTAGCGAAAACCTCCCCACCACAGAGTGTCTCCACTTCCCTCTGCCTTTGGGAAAACCTCCCCCCACAGTCTGTCTCCACTTCCCTCTGCCTTTGTGAAAACCTCCCCACCACAGATTGTCTCCACTTCGCTCTGCCTTTGGGAAAACCTCCCCACCACAGACTGTCTCCACTTCCCTCTGCCTTTGGGAAAACCTCCCCACCGCAGACTGTCTCCACTTCCTTTGCCTTGGAGAAACCTCCCTACCACAGACTGTCTCCACTTCCATTTGCCTTTGGGAAAACCTCCCCACCACAGACGGTCCACACTTGCCTCTGCATTGGAGAAACCTCCCGACCACAGACTGTCTCCACTTCCCTCTGCATTGGAGAAACCTCCCCACCACAGTCTGTCTCCACTTCCCTCTGCCTTGGAGAAACCTCCCCACCACAGACTGTCTCCACTTCCCACTGCCTTTGTGAAAACTCCCCACCACAGACTGTCTCGACTTCTCTCTGCCTTTGGGAAAACCTCCCCAACATAGACTGTCTCCACTTGCCTCTGCCTTGGAGAAACCTCCCCACCACAGACTGTCTCCACTTGCCTCTGCCTTTGGGAAAACCTCCCCACCACAGACTGTCTCCACTTTCCTCTTCATTGTAGAAACCTCCCCACCAGAGACTGTCCCCTCTTCTCTCTGCCTTTGGGAAAACCTCCCCAACACAGTCTGTCTCCACTTGCCTCTGCATTGGAGAAACCTCCCCACCACAGACTGTCTCCACTTCTCTCTGACTTTGGGAAAACCTCCCCACCACAGACTGTCTCCACTTGCCTCTGCATTGGAGAAACCTCCCATCCACAGACTGTCTCCACTTCCCTCTTCCTTTGTGAAAACTTCCCCACAACAGATTGCCTGCACTTCCCACTGCCTTTGGGAAAGCCTCCCCACCACAGATTGTATCCACTTCCCTCTGCCTTTGGGAAAACCTCCCCACCACAGTCTGTCTCCACTTCCCTCTGCCTTTGGGAAAACCTCCCCACCACCGTCTGTCTCCACTTCCCTCTGCCTTGGAGAAACCTCCCTACCAAATACTGTCTCCACTTCCCTCTGACTTTGTGAAAACCTCGCCACCACAGATTGTATCCACTTCCCTCTGCCTTGGAGAAACCTCCCCACCACAGTCTGTCTCCACTTCCCTCTGCCTTTGGGAAAACCTCCCCACCACAGTCTGTCTCCACTTCCCTCTGCCTTTGGGAAAACCTCCCCACCACAGTCTGTCTCCACTTCCCTCTGCCTTTGGGAAAACCTCCCCACCACAGATTGTCTCCACTTCCCTCTGCCTTGGAGAAACCTCCCCACCACAGTCTGTCTCCACTTCCCTCTGCCTTTGGGAAAACCTCCCCACCACAGTCTGTCTCCACTTCCCTCTGCCTTTGTGAAAACCTCCCCACCACAGATTGTATCCACTTCCCTCTGCCTTGGAGAAACCTCCCCACCACAGTCTGTCTCCACTTCCCTCTGCCTTTGGGAAAACCTCCCCACCACAGTCTGTCTCCACTTCCCTCTGCCTTTGTGAAAACCTCCCCACCACAGATTGTCTCCACTTCCCTCTGCCTTTGTGAAAACCTCCCCACCACAGATTGTATCCACTTCCCTCTGCCTTTGGGAAAACCTTCCCACCACAGACTGTCTCCACTTCCCTCTGCCTTGGAGAAACCTCCCCACCACAGTCTGTCTCCACTTCCCTCTGCCTTTGTGAAAACCTCCCCACCACAGATTGTCTCCACGTCCCTCTGCATTGGAGAAACCTCCCCACCACAGTCTGTCTCCACTTCCCTCTGCCTTTGGGAAAACCTCCCCACCACAGTCTGTCTCCACTTCCCTCTGCCTTTGTGAAAACCTCCCCACCACAGATTGTCTCCACTTCCCTCTGCCTTTGTGAAAACCTCCCCACCACAGATTGTATCCACTTCCCTCTGCCTTGGAGAAACCTCCCCACCACAGTCTGTCTCCACTTCCCTCTGCCTTTGGGAAAACCTCCCCACCACAGTCTGTCTCCACTTCCCTCTGCCTTTGTGAAAACCTCCCCACCACAGATTGTCTCCACTTCCCTCTGCCTTGGAGAAACCTCCCTACCAAAGACTGTCTCCACTTCCCTCTGCCTTTGGGAAAACCTCCCCACCACCGTCTGTCTCCACTTCCCTCTGCCTTGGAGAAACCTCCCTACCAAATACTGTCTCCACTTCCCTCTGACTTTGTGAAAACCTCGCCACCACAGATTGTATCCACTTCCCTCTGCCTTGGAGAAACCTCCCCACCACAGTCTGTCTCCACTTCCCTCTGCCTTTGGGAAAACCTCCCCACCACAGTCTGTCTCCACTTCCCTCTGCCTTTGGGAAAACCTCCCCACCACAGACTGTCTCCACTTCCCTCTGCCTTTGTGAAAACCTCGCCACCACAGACTGTCTCCACTGCCGTCTGCCTTTGGGAAATCCTTCCCACCACAGACTGCCTCCACTTCCCACTGCCTTTGGGAAAGCCTCCCCACCACAGACTGTATTCACTTCCCTCTGCCTTGGAGAAACCTCCCCACCACAGTCTGTCTCCACTTCCCTCTGCCTTGGAGAAACCTCCCCATCACAGTCTGTCTCCACTTCCCTCTGCCTTTGTGAAAACATCCCCACCACAGATTGTCTCCACTTCCCTCTGCCTTTGTGAAAACCTCGCCACCACAGACTGTCTCCACTGCCGTCTGCCTTTGGGAAATCCTTCCCACCACAGACTGCCTCCACTTCCCACTGCCTTTGGGAAAGCCTCCCCACCACAGACTGTATTCACTTCCCTCTGCCTTGGAGAAACCTCCCCACCACAGTCTGTCTCCACTTCCCTCTGCCTTGGAGAAACCTCCCCATCACAGACTGTCTCCACTTCCCTCTGCCTTTGGGAAAACCTCCCCACCACAGTCTGTCTCCACTTCCCTCTGCCTTTGGGAAAGCCTCCCCACCACAGATTGTATCCACTTCCCTCTGCCTTGGAGAAACCTTCCCACCACAGACTGTCTCCACTTCCCTGTGCCTTTGGGAAAACCTCCCCATCACAGTCTGTCTCCACTTCCCTCTGCCTTTGTGAAAACATCCCCACCACAGATTGTCTCCACTTCCCTCTGCCTTTGTGAAAACCTCGCCACCACAGACTGTCTCCACTGCCGTCTGCCTTTGGGAAATCCTTCCCACCACAGACTGCCTCCACTTCCCACTGCCTTTGGGAAAGCCTCCCCACCACAGACTGTATTCACTTCCCTCTGCCTTGGAGAAACCTCCCCACCACAGTCTGTCTCCACTTCCCTCTGCCTTGGAGAAACCTCCCCATCACAGACTGTCTCCACTTCCCTCTGCCTTTGGGAAAACCTCCCCACCACAGTCTGTCTCCACTTCCCTCTGCCTTTGGGAAAGCCTCCCCACCACAGATTGTATCCACTTCCCTCTGCCTTGGAGAAACCTTCCCACCACAGACTGTCTCCACTTCCCTGTGCCTTTGGGAAAACCTCCCCACCACAGTCTGTCTCCACTTCCCTCTGCCTTTGGGAAACACTCCCCACCACAGATTGTATCCACTTCCCTCTGCCTTGGAGAAACCTCCCCACCACAGAGTGTCTCCACTTCCCTCTGCCTTTGGGAAAACCTCCCCACCACAGTCTGTCTCCACTTCCCTCTGCCTTTGGGAAAACCTCCCCACCACAGAGTGTCTCCACTTCCCTCTGCCTTTGTGAAAACATCCCCACCAGAGATTGTCTCCACTTCCCTCTGCCTTTGTGAAAACCTCGCCACCACAGACTGTCTCCACTTCCGTCTGCCTTTGGGAAATCCTTCCCACAACAGATTGCCTGCACTTCCCACTGCCTTTGGGAAAGCCTCCCCACCACAGATTGTATCCACTTCCCTCTGCCTGTGGGAAAACCTCTCCACCACAGTCTGTCTCCACTTCCCTCTGCCTTTGGGAAAACCTCCCCACCACAGAGTGTCTCCACTTCCCTCTGCCTTTGGGAAAACCTCCCCACCACAGTCTGTCTCCACTTCCCTCTGCCTTTGTGAAAACCTCGCCACCACAGATTGTATCCACTTCCCTCTGCCTTGGAGAAACCTCCCTACCAAAGACTGTCCCCACTTCCCTCTGCCTTTGGGAAAACCTCCCCACCACCGTCTGTCTCCACTTCCCTCTGCCTTGGAGAAACCTCCCTACCAAAGACTGTCTCCACTTCCCTCTGCCTTTGTGAAAAACTCCCCACCACAGATTGTCTCCACTTCCCTCTGCCTTTGGGAAAACCTCGCCACCACAGATTGTATCCACTTCCCTCTGCCTTGGAGAAACCTCCCTACCAAAGACAGTCTCCACTTCCCTCTGCCTTGGAGAAACCTCCCCACCACAGATTGTCTCCACTTCCCTCTGCCTTTGGGAAAACCTCGCCACCACAGATTGTATCCACTTCCTTCTGCCTTAGCGAAAACCTCCCCACCACAGAGTGTCTCCACTTCCCTCTGCCTTTGGGAAAACCTCCCCCCACAGTCTGTCTCCACTTCCCTCTGCCTTTGTGAAAACCTCCCCACCACAGATTGTCTCCACTTCGCTCTGCCTTTGGGAAAACCTCCCCACCACAGATTGTCTCCACTTCCCTCTGCCTTTGGGAAAACCTTCCCACCACAGATTGTCTCCACTTCCCTCTGCCTTTGGGAAAACCTCGCCACCACAGATTGTATCCACTTCCCTCTGCCTTGGAGAAACCTCCCCACCACAGACTGTCTCCAGGTCCCTCTGCCTTGGAGAAACCTCCCCACCACAGACTGTCTCCGCTTCCCTCTGACATTGGGAAAACCTCCCCACCACAGGCTGTCTCCACTTCCCTCTGCATTTGGGAAAACCTCCCCACCACAGAGTGTCTCCACTTCCCTCTGCCTTTGGGAAAACCTCCCCCCACAGTCTGTCTCCACTTCCCTCTGCCTTTGTGAAAACCTCGCCACCACAGATTGTATCCACTTCCCTCTGCCTTGGAGAAACCTCCCCACCACAGACTGTCTCCAGGTCCCTCTGCCTTGGAGAAACCTCCCCACCACAGACTGTCTCCGCTTCCCTCTGACATTGGGAAAACCTCCCCACCACAGGCTGTCTCCACTTCCCTCTGCATTTGGGAAAACCTCCCCACCACAGAGTGTCTCCACTTCCCTCTGCCTTTGGGAAAACCTCCCCCCACAGTCTGTCTCCACTTCCCTCTGCCTTTGTGAAAACCTCCCCACCACAGATTGTCTCCACTTCCCTCTGCCTTTGGGAAAACCTCGCCACCACAGATTGTATCCACTTCCCTCTGACTTGGAAAACCTCCCTACCAAAGTCTGTCTCCACTTCCCTCAGCCTTTGCGAAAACCTCCCCACCACAGATTGTCTCCACTTCCCTCTGCCTTGGAGAAACCTCCCCACCACAGACTGTCTCCAGTTCCCTCGGCCTTGGAGAAACCTCCCCACCACAGACTGTCTCCGCTTCCCTCTGACTTTGGGAAAACCTCCCCACCACAGGCTGTCTCCACTTTCCTCTGCCTTTGGGAAAACCTCCCCACCACAGACTGTCTCCACTTCCCTCTGCCTTTGGGAAAACCTCCCCACCGCAGACTGTCTCCACTTCCTTTGCCTTGGAGAAACCTCCCTACCACAGACTGTCTCCACTTCCATTTGCCTTTGGGAAAACCTCCCCACCACAGACGGTCCACACTTGCCTCTGCATTGGAGAAACCTCCCGACCACAGACTGTCTCCACTTCCCTCTGCATTGGAGAAACCTCCCCACCACAGTCTGTCTCCACTTCCCTCTGCCTTGGAGAAACCTCCCCACCACAGACTGTCTCCACTTCCCACTGCCTTTGTGAAAACTCCCCACCACAGACTGTCTCGACTTCTCTCTGCCTTTGGGAAAACCTCCCCAACATAGACTGTCTCCACTTGCCTCTGCCTTGGAGAAACCTCCCCACCACAGACTGTCTCCACTTGCCTCTGCCTTTGGGAAAACCTCCCCACCACAGACTGTCTCCACTTTCCTCTTCATTGTAGAAACCTCCCCACCAGAGACTGTCCCCTCTTCTCTCTGCCTTTGGGAAAACCTCCCCAACACAGTCTGTCTCCACTTGCCTCTGCATTGGAGAAACCTCCCCACCACAGACTGTCTCCACTTCTCTCTGACTTTGGGAAAACCTCCCCACAACAGATTGCCTGCACTTCCCACTGCCTTTGGGAAAGCCTCCCCACCACAGATTGTATCCACTTCCCTCTGCCTTTGGGAAAACCTCCCCACAACCGTCTGTCTCCACTTCCCTCTGCCTTTGGGAAAACCTCCCCACCACCGTCTGTCTCCACTTCCCTCTGCCTTGGAGAAACCTCCCTACCAAATACTGTCTCCACTTCCCTCTGACTTTGTGAAAACCTCGCCACCACAGATTGTATCCACTTCCCTCTGCCTTGGAGAAACCTCCCCACCACAGTCTGTCTCCACTTCCCTCTGCCTTTGGGAAAACCTCCCCACCACAGTCTGTCTCCACTTCCCTCTGCCTTTGGGAAAACCTCCCCACCACAGTCTGTCTCCACTTCCCTCTGCCTTTGGGAAAACCTCCCCACCACAGTCTGTCTCCACTTCCCTCTGCCTTTGGGAAAACCTCCCCACCACAGTCTGTCTCCACTTCCCTCTGCCTTTGTGAAAACCTCGCCACCACAGATTGTCTCCACTTCCCTCTGCCTTTGGGAAAACCTCCCCACCACAGTCTGTCTCCACTTCCCTCTGCCTTTGTGAAAACCTCGCCACCACAGATTGTATCCACTTCCCTCTGCCTTTGGGAAAACCTCCCCACCACAGTCTGTCTCCACTTCCCTCTGCCTTTGGGAAAACCTCCCCACCACAGTCTGTCTCCACTTCCCTCTGCCTTTGGGAAAACCTCCCCACCACAGTCTGTCTCCACTTCCCTCTGCCTTTGGGAAAACCTCCCCACCACAGTCTGTCTCCACTTCCCTCTGCCTTTGTGAAAACCTCGCCACCACAGATTGTCTCCACTTCGCTCTGCCTTTGGGAAAACCTCCCCACCACAGATTGTCTCCACTTCCCTCTGCCTTGGAGAAACCTCCCTACCAAAGACTGTCTCCACTTCCCTCTGCCTTTGGGAAAACCTCCCCACCACCGTCTGTCTCCACTTCCCTCTGCCTTGGAGAAACCTCCCTACCAAATACTGTCTCCACTTCCCTCTGACTTTGTGAAAACCTCCCCACCACAGTCTGTCTCCACTTCCCTCTGCCTTTGGGAAAACCTCCCCACCACAGTCTGTCTCCACTTCCCTCTGCCTTTGTGAAAACATCCCCACCACAGATTGTCTCCACTTCCCTCTGCCTTTGTGAAAACCTCGCCACCACAGACTGTCTCCACTGCCGTCTGCCTTTGGGAAATCCTTCCCACCACAGACTGCCTCCACTTCCCACTGCCTTTGGGAAAGCCTCCCCACCACAGACTGTATTCACTTCCCTCTGCCTTGGAGAAACCTTCCCACCACAGACTGTCTCCACTTCCCTCTGCCTTTGGGAAAACCTCCCCACCACAGTCTGTCTCCACTTCCCTCTGCTTTTGTGAAAACATCCCCACAACAGATTGCCTGCACTTCCCACTGCCTTTGGGAAAGCCTCCCCACCACAGATTGTATCCACTTCCCTCTGCCTGTGGGAAAACCTCTCCACCACAGTCTGTCTCCACTTCCCTCTGCCTTTGGGAAAACATCCCCACCACAGATTGTCTCCACTTCCCTCTGCCTTTGTGAAAACCTCGCCACCACAGACTGTCTCCACTGCCGTCTGCCTTTGGGAAATCCTTCCCACCACAGACTGCCTCCACTTCCCACTGCCTTTGGGAAAGCCTCCCCACCACAGACTGTATTCACTTCCCTCTGCCTTGGAGAAACCTTCCCACCACAGACTGTCTCCACTTCCCTCTGCCTTTGGGAAAACCTCCCCACCACAGTCTGTCTCCTCTTCCCTCTGCTTTTGTGAAAACATCCCCACAACAGATTGCCTGCACTTCCCACTGCCTTTGGGAAAACCTCCCCACCACCGTCTGTCTCCACTTCCCTCTGCCTTGGAGAAACCTTCCCACCACAGACTGTCTCCACTTCCCTCAGCCTTTGCGAAAACCTCCCCACCACAGATTGTCTCCACTTCCCTCTGCCTTTGTGAAAACATCCCCACAACAGATTGCCTGCACATCCCTCTGCCTTTGGGAAACACTCCCCACCACAGATTGTCTCCACTTCCCTCTGCCTTTGGGAAAACCTCCCCACCACAGTCTGTCTCCACTTCCCTCTGCCTTTGGGAAAACCTCCCCACCACAGAGTGTCTCCACTTCCCTCTGCCTTTGGGAAAACCTCCCCACCACAGTCTGTCTCCACTTCCCTCTGCCTTTGGGAAAACCTCCCCACCACAGAGTGTCTCCACTTCCCTCTGCCTTTGGGAAAACATACCCACCACAGACTGTCTCCACTTCCCTCTGCATTGGAGAAACCTCCCCACCACAGACGGTCCACACTTGCCTCTGCATTGGAGAAACTTCCCCACCACAGACTGTCTCCACTTCCCTCTGCCTTGGAGAAGCCTCCCCACCACAGACTGTCTCCACTTCCCACTGCCTTTTGGAAAAGCTCTCCACCAGAGACTGTCTCCACTTCCCTCTGCCTTTGGGAAAAGCTCTCCACCACAGACTCTCTCCACTTCCCACTGCCTTTGTGAAAACTCCCCACCACAGACTGTCTCGACTTCTCTCTGCCTTTGGGAAAACCTCCCCAACATAGACTGTCTCCACTTGCCTCTGCCTTGGAGAAACCTCCCCACCACAGACTGTCTCCACTTCCGTCTGCCTTTGGGAAAACCTCCCCCCACAGTCTGTCTCCACTTCCCTCTGCCTTTGTGAAAACCTCCCCACCACAGATTGTCTCCACTTCCCTCTGCCTTTGGGAAAACCTCCCCACCACAGATTGTCTCCACTTCCCTCTGCCTTTGGGAAAACCTTCCCACCACAGATTGTCTCCACTTCCCTCTGCCTTTGGGAAAACCTCGCCACCACAGATTGTATCCACTTCCCTCTGCCTTGGAGAAACCTCCCCACCACAGACTGTCTCCAGGTCCCTCTGCCTTGGAGAAACCTCCCTACCAAAGACTGTCTCCACTTCCCTCTGCCTTTGGGAAAACCTCCCCACCACAGTCTGTCTCCACTTCCCTCAGCCTTTGCGAAAACCTCCCCACCACAGATTGTCTCCACTTCCCTCTGCCTTTGGGAAAACCTCCCCACCACAGACTGTCTCCACTTCCCTCTGCCTTTGGGAAAACCTCCCCACCGCAGTCAGTCTCGACTTCCCTCTGCCTTTGGGAAAACCTCCCCACCGCAGACTGTCTCCACTTCCCTCTGCCTTGGAGAAACCTCCCTACCACAGACTGTCTCCACTTCCCTCTGCATTGGAGAAACCTCCCCACCACAGACGGTCCATACTTGCCTCTGCATTGGAGAAACTTCCCCACCACAGACTGTCTCCACTTCCCTCTGCCTTGGAGAAGCCTTCCCACCACAGACTGTCTCCACTTCCCTCTGCCTTTGGGAAAACCTCCCCACCACAGTCTGTCTCCACTTCCCTCTGCCTTTGTGAAAACATCCCCACAACAGATTGCCTGCACTTCCCACTGCCTTTGGGAAAGCCTCCCCACCACAGATTGTATCCACTTCCCTCTGCCTGTGGGAAAACCTCTCCACCACAGTCTGTCTCCACTTCCCTCTGCCTTTGGGAAAACCTCCCCACCACAGAGTGTCTCCACTTCCCTCTGCCTTTGGGAAAACCTCCCCACCACAGTCTGTCTCCACTTCCCTCTGCCTTTGTGAAAACCTCGCCAGCACAGATTGTATCCACTTCCCTCTGCCTTGGAGAAACCTCCCTACCAAAGACTGTCCCCACTTCCCTCTGCCTTTGGGAAAACCTCCCCACCACCGTCTGTCTCCACTTCCCTCTGCCTTGGAGAAACCTCCCTACCAAAGACTGTCTCCACTTCCCTCTGCCTTTGTGAAAAACTCCCCACCACAGATTGTCTCCACTTCCCTCTGCCTTTGGGAAAACCTCGCCACCACAGATTGTATCCACTTCCCTCTGCCTTTGGGAAAACCTCCCCACCGCAGAGTGTCTCCACTTCCCTCTGCCTTTGGGAAAACCTCCCCCCACAGTCTGTCTCCACTTCCCTCTGCCTTTGTGAAAACCTCCCCACCACAGATTGTCTCCACTTCGCTCTGCCTTTGGGAAAACCTCCCCACCACAGATTGTCTCCACTTCCCTCTGCCTTTGGGAAAACCTTCCCACCACAGATTGTCTCCACTTCCCTCTGCCTTTGTGAAAACCTCCCCACCACAGATTGTCTCCACTTCCCTCTGCCTTTGGGAAAACCTCGCCACCACAGATTGTATCCACTTCCCTCTGCCTTGGAGAAACCTCCCCACCACAGACTGTCTCCAGGTCCCTCTGCCTTGGAGAAACCTCCCCACCACAGACTGTCTCCGCTTCCCTCTGACATTGGGAAAACCTCCCCACCACAGGCTGTCTCCACTTCCCTCTGCATTTGGGAAAACCTCCCCACCACAGAGTGTCTCCACTTCCCTCTGCCTTTGGGAAAACCTCCCCCCACAGTCTGTCTCCACTTCCCTCTGCCTTTGTGAAAACCTCCCCACCACAGATTGTCTCCACTTCCCTCTGCCTTTGGGAAAACCTCGCCACCACAGATTGTATCCACTTCCCTCTGACTTGGAAAACCTCCCTACCAAAGACTGTCTCCACTTCCCTCTGCCTTTGGGAAAACCTCCCCACCACAGTCTGTCTCCACTTCCCTCAGCCTTTGCGAAAACCTCCCCACCACAGATTGTCTCCACTTCCCTCTGCCTTGGAGAAACCTCCCCACCACAGACTGTCTCCAGTTCCCTCGGCCTTGGAGAAACCTCCCCACCACAGACTGTCTCCGCTTCCCTCTGACTTTGGGAAAACCTCCCCACCACAGGCTGTCTCCACTTTCCTCTGCCTTTGGGAAAACCTCCCCACCACAGACTGTCTCCACTTCCCTCTGCCTTTGGGAAAACCTCCCCACCGCAGACTGTCTCCACTTCCTTTGCCTTGGAGAAACCTCCCTACCACAGACTGTCTCCACTTCCATTTGCCTTTGGGAAAACCTCCCCACCACAGACGGTCCACACTTGCCTCTGCATTGGAGAAACCTCCCGACCACAGACTGTCTCCACTTCCCTCTGCATTGGAGAAACCTCCCCACCACAGTCTGTCTCCACTTCCCTCTGCCTTGGAGAAACCTCCCCACCACAGACTGTCTTCACTTCCCTCTGCCTTTTGGAAAAGCTCTCCACCACAGACTCTCTCCACTTCCCACTGCCTTTGTGAAATCTCCCCACCACAGACTGTCTCGACTTCTCTCTGCCTTTGGGAAAACCTCCCCAACATAGACTGTCTCCACTTGCCTCTGCCTTGGAGAAACCTCCCCACCACAGACTGTCTCCACTTGCCTCTGCCTTTGGGAAAACCTCCCCACCACAGACTGTCTCCACTTTCCTCTTCATTGTAGAAACCTCCCCACCACAGACTGTCCCCTCTTCTCTCTGCCTTTGGGAAAACCTCCCCAACACAGTCTGTCTCCACTTGCCTCTGCATTGGAGAAACCTCCCCACCACAGACTGTCTCCACTTCTCTCTGACTTTGGGAAAACCTCCCCACCACAGACTGTCTCCACTTGCCTCTGCATTGGAGAAACCTCCCATCCACAGACTGTCTCCACTTCCCTCTTCCTTTGTGAAAACATCCCCACAACAGATTGCCTGCACTTCCCACTGCCTTTGGGAAAGCCTCCCCACCACAGATTGTATCCACTTCCCTCTGCCTTTGGGAAAACCTCTCCACCACAGTCTGTCTCCACTTCCCTCTGCCTTTGGGAAAACCTCCCCACCACAGAGTGTCTCCACTTCCCTCTGCCTTTTGGAAAACCTCCCCACCACAGTCTGTCTCCACTTCCCTCTGCCTTTGTGAAAACCTCGCCACCACAGATTGTCTCCACTTCCCTCTGCCTTTGGGAAAACCTCCCCACCACAGAGTGTCTCCACTTCCCTCTGCCTTGGAGAAACCTCCCTACCAAAGACTGTCTCCACTTCCCTCTGCCTTTGGGAAAACCTCCCCACCACCGTCTGTCTCCACTTCCCTCTGCCTTGGAGAAACCTCCCTACCAAAGACTGTCTCCACTTCCCTCTGCCTTTGGGAAAACCTCCCCACCACCGTCTGTCTCCACTTCCCTCTGCCTTGGAGAAACCTCCCTACCAAATACTGTCTCCACTTCCCTCTGACTTTGTGAAAACCTCGCCACCACAGATTGTATCCACTTCCCTCTGCCTTGGAGAAACCTCCCTACCAAAGACTGTCTCCACTTCCCTCTGCCTTTGGGAAAACCTCCCCACCACCGTCTGTCTCCAGTTCCCTCTGCCTTTGGGAAAACCTCCCCACCACAGTCTGTCTCCACTTCCCTCTGCCTTTGTGAAAACATCCCCACCACAGATTGTCTCCACTTCCCTCTGCCTTTGTGAAAACCTCGCCACCACAGACTGTCTCCACTGCCGTCTGCCTTTGGGAAATCCTTCCCACCACAGACTGCCTCCACTTCCCACTGCCTTTGGGAAAGCCTCCCCACCACAGACTGTATTCACTTCCCTCTGCCTTGGAGAAACCTTCCCACCACAGACTGTCTCCACTTCCCTCTGCCTTTGGGAAAACCTCCCCACCACAGTCTGTCTCCACTTCCCTCTGCTTTTGTGAAAACATCCCCACAACAGATTGCCTGCACTTCCCACTGCCTTTGGGAAAACCTCCCCACCACCGTCTGTCTCCACTTCCCTCTGCCTTGGAGAAACCTTCCCACCACAGACTGTCTCCACTTCCCTCAGCCTTTGCGAAAACCTCCCCACCGCAGATGGTCTCCACTTCCCTCTGCCTTTGTGAAAACATCCCCACAACAGATTGCCTGCACATCCCTCTGCCTTTGGGAAACACTCCCCACCACAGATTGTCTCCACTTCCCTCTGCCTTTGGGAAAACCTCCCCACCACAGTCTGTCTCCACTTCCCTCTGCCTTTGGGAAAACCTCCCCACCACAGAGTGTCTCCACTTCCCTCTGCCTTTGGGAAAACCTCCCCACCACAGTCTGTCTCCACTTCCCTCTGCCTTGGAGAAACCTCCCCCCACAGTCTGTCTCCACTTCCCTCTGCCTTTGTGAAAACATATCCACCACAGATTGTCTCCACTTCCCTCTGCCTTTGGGAAAACCTCCCCACCACAGTCTGTCTCCACTTCCCTCTGCCTTTGGGAAAACCTCCCCCCACAGTCTGTCTCCACTTCCCTCTGCCTTTGGGAAAACCTCCCCACCACAGAGTGTCTCCACTTCCCTCTGCCTTTGGGAAAACCTCCCCACCACAGTCTGTCTCCACTTCCCTCTGCCTTGGAGAAACCTCCCCCCACAGTCTGTCTCCACTTCCCTCTGCCTTTGTGAAAACATATCCACCACAGATTGTCTCCACGTCCCTCTGCATTTGTGAAAACCTCGCCACCACAGACTGTCTCCACTTCCGTCTGCCTGTGGGAAAACCTCCCCACCACAGAGTGTCTCCACTTCCCTCTGCCTTTGGGAAAACCTCCCCACCACAGAGTGTCTCCACTTCCGTCTGCCTTTGGGAAAACCTCCCCCCACAGTCTGTCTCCACTTCCCTCTGCCTTTGTGAAAACCTCCCCACCACAGATTGTCTCCACTTCCCTCTGCCTTTGGGAAAACCTCCCCACCACAGATTGTCTCCACTTCCCTCTGCCTTTGGGAAAACCTTCCCACCACAGATTGTCTCCACTTCCCTCTGCCTTTGTGAAAACCTCCCCACCACAGATTGTCTCCACTTCCCTCTGCCTTTGGGAAAACCTCGCCACCACAGATTGTATCCACTTCCCTCTGCCTTGGAGAAACCTCCCCACCACAGACTGTCTCCAGGTCCCTCTGCCTTGGAGAAACCTCCCTACCAAAGACTGTCTCCACTTCCCTCTGCCTTTGGGAAAACCTCCCCACCACAGTCTGTCTCCACTTCCCTCAGCCTTTGCGAAAACCTCCCCACCACAGATTGTCTCCACTTCCCTCTGCCTTGGAGAAACCTCCCCACCACAGACTGTCTCCAGTTCCCTCTGACTTGGAGAAACCTCCCCACCACAGACTGTCTCCGCTTCCCTCTGACTTTGGGAAAACCTCCCCACCACAGGCTGTCTCCACTTCCCTCTGCCTTTGGGAAAACCTCCCCACCACAGACTGTCTCCACTTCCCTCTGCCTTTGGGAAAACCTCCCCACCGCAGTCAGTCTCCACTTCCCTCTGCCTTTGGGAAAACCTCCCCACCGCAGACTGTCTCCACTTCCCTCTGCCTTGGAGAAACCTCCCTACCACAGACTGTCTCCACTTCCCTCTGCATTGGAGAAACCTCCCCACCACAGTCTGTCTCCACTTCCCTCTGCCTTGGAGAAGCCTCCCCACCACAGACGGTCCACACTTGCCTCTGCATTGGAGAAACTTCCCCACCACAGACTGTCTCCACTTCCCTCTGCCTTGGAGAAGCCTCCCCACCACAGACTGTCTCCACTTCCCACTGCCTTTTGGAAAAGCTCTCCACCAGAGACTGTCTCCACTTCCCTCTGCCTTTGGGAAAAGCTCTCCACCACAGACTCTCTCCACTTCCCACTGCCTTTGTGAAAACTCCCCACCACAGACTGTCTCGACTTCTCTCTGCCTTTGGGAAAACCTCCCCAACATAGACTGTCTCCACTTGCCTCTGCCTTGGAGAAACCTCCCCACCACAGACTGTCTCCACTTGCCTCTGCCTTTGGGAAAACCTCCCCACCACAGACTGTCTCCACTTTCCTCTTCATGTTAGAAACCTCCCCACCACAGACTGTCCCCTCTTCTCTCTGCCTTTGGGAAAACCTCCCCAACACAGACTGTCTCCACTTGCCTCTGCATTGGAGAAACCTCCCCACCACAGACTGTCTCCACTTCTCTCTGCCTTTGGGAAAACCTCCCCACCACAGACTGTCTCCACTTGCCTCTGCATTGGAGAAACCTCCCATCCACAGACTGTCTCCACTTGGCTCTGCATTGGAGAAACCTCCCCACCACAGACTGTCTCCACTTCCCTCTGCCTTGGAGAAACCTCCCCACCACAGTCTGTCTCCACTTCCCTCTGCCTTGGAGAAACCTCCCCATCACAGACTGTCTCCACTTCCCTCTGCCTTTGGGAAAACCTCCCCACCACAGTCTGTCTCCACTTCCCTCTGCCTTTGGGAAAACCTCCCCACCACAGAGTGTCTCCACTTCCCTCTGCCTTTGGGAAAACCTCCCCACCACAGTCTGTCTCCACTTCCCTCTGCCTTGGAGAAACCTCCCCACCACAGTCTGTCTCCACTTCCCTCTGCCTTGGAGAAACCTCCCCATCACAGACTGTCTCCACTTCCCTCTGCCTTTGGGAAAACCTCCCCACCACAGTCTGTCTCCACTTCCCTCTGCCTTTGGGAAAACCTCCCCACCACAGAGTGTCTCCACTTCCCTCTGCCTTTGGGAAAACCTCCCCACCACAGAGTGTCTCCACTTCCCTCTGCCTTTGGGAAAACCTCCCCACCACAGATTGTCTCCACTTCCCTCTGCCTTTGTGAAAACCTCGCCACCACAGACAGTCTCCACTTCCGTCTGCCTTTGGGAAATCCTTCCCACCACAGACTGCCTCCACTTCCCACTGCCTTTGGGAAAGCCTCCCCACCACAGATTGTATCCACTTCCCTCTGCCTTGGAGAAACCTTCCCACCACAGACTGTCTCCACTTCCCTGTGCCTTTGGGAAAACCTCCCCACCACAGTCTGTCTCCACTTCCCTCTGCCTTTGTGAAAACATCCCCACAACAGATTGCCTGCACTTCCCACTGCCTTTGGGAAAGCCTCCCCACCACAGATTGTATCCACTTCCCTCTGCCTTTGGGAAAACCTCTCCACCACAGTCTGTCTCCACTTCCCTCTGCCTTTGGGAAAACCTCCCCACCACAGTCTGTCTCCACTTCCCTCTGCCTTTGTGAAAACCTCGCCACCACAGTCTGTCTCCACTTCCCTCTGCCTTTGTGAAAACATCCCCACAGCAGATTGCCTGCACTTCCCTCTGCCTTTGGGAAACACTCCCCACCACAGATTGTCTCCACTTCCCTCTGCCTTTGGGAAAACCTCCCCACCACAGTCTGTCTCCACTTCCCTCTGCCTTTGGGAAAACCTCCCCACCACAGAGTGTCTCCACTTCCCTCTGCCTTTGGGAAAACCTCCCCACCACAGTCTGTCTCCACTTCCCTCTGCCTTTGTGAAAACCTCGCCACCACAGACTGTCTCCACTTCCGTCTGCCTTTGGGAAATCCTTCCCACAACAGATTGCCTGCACTTCCCACTGCCTTTGGGAAAGCCTCCCCACCACAGATTGTATCCACTTCCCTCTGCCTGTGGGAAAACCTCTCCACCACAGTCTGTCTCCACTTCCCTCTGCCTTTGGGAAAACCTCCCCACCACAGAGTGTCTCCACTTCCCTCTGCCTTTGGGAAAACCTCGCCACCACAGATTGTATCCACTTCCCTCTGCCTTGGAGAAACCTCCCTACCAAAGACTGTCCCCACTTCCCTCTGCCTTTGGGAAAACCTCCCCACCACCGTCTGTCTCCACTTCCCTCTGCCTTGGAGAAACCTCCCTACCAAAGACTGTCTCCACTTCCCTCTGCCTTTGTGAAAAACTCCCCACCACAGATTGTCTCCACTTCCCTCTGCCTTTGGGAAAACCTCGCCACCACAGATTGTATCCACTTCCCTCTGCCTTGGAGAAACCTCCCTACCAAAGACAGTCTCCACTTCCCTCTGCCTTGGAGAAACCTCCCCACCACAGATTGTCTCCACTTCCCTCTGCCTTAGCGAAAACCTCCCCACCACAGAGTGTCTCCACTTCCCTCTGCCTTTGGGAAAACCTCCCCACCACAGATTGTCTCCACTTCGCTCTGCCTTTGGGAAAACCTCCCCACCACAGATTGTCTCCACTTCCCTCTGCCTTTGGGAAAACCTTCCCACCACAGATTGTCTCCACTTCCCTCTGCCTTTGTGAAAACCTCCCCACCACAGATTGTCTCCACTTCCCTCTGCCTTTGGGAAAACCTCGCCACCACAGATTGTATCCACTTCCCTCTGCCTTGGAGAAACCTCCCCACCACAGACTGTCTCCAGGTCCCTCTGCCTTGGAGAAACCTCCCCACCACAGACTGTCTCCGCTTCCCTCTGACATTGGGAAAACCTCCCCACCACACGCTGTCTCCACTTCCCTCTGCATTTGGGAAAACCTCCCCACCACAGAGTGTCTCCACTTCCCTCTGCCTTTGGGAAAACCTCCCCCCACAGTCTGTCTCCACTTCCCTCTGCCTTTGTGAAAACCTCCCCACCACAGATTGTCTCCACTTCCCTCTGCCTTTGGGAAAACCTCGCCACCACAGATTGTATCCACTTCCCTCTGACTTGGAAAACCTCCCTACCAAAGACTGTCTCCACTTCCCTCTGCCTTTGGGAAAACCTCCCCACCACAGTCTGTCTCCACTTCCCTCAGCCTTTGCGAAAACCTCCCCACCACAGATTGTCTCCACTTCCCTCTGCCTTGGAGAAACCTCCCCACCACAGACTGTCTCCAGTTCCCTCGGCCTTGGAGAAACCTCCCCACCACAGACTGTCTCCGCTTCCCTCTGACTTTGGGAAAACCTCCCCACCACAGGCTGTCTCCACTTTCCTCTGCCTTTGGGAAAACCTCCCCACCACAGACTGTCTCCACTTCCCTCTGCCTTTGGGAAAACCTCCCCACCGCAGACTGTCTCCACTTCCTTTGCCTTGGAGAAACCTCCCTACCACAGACTGTCTCCACTTCCATTTGCCTTTGGGAAAACCTCCCCACCACAGACGGTCCACACTTGCCTCTGTATTGGAGAAACCTCCCGACCACAGACTGTCTCCACTTCCCTCTGCATTGGAGAAACCTCCCCACCACAGTCTGTCTCCACTTCCCTCTGCCTTGGAGAAACCTCCCCACCACAGACTGTCTCCACTTCCCACTGCCTTTGTGAAAACTCCCCACCACAGACTGTCTCGACTTCTCTCTGCCTTTGGGAAAACCTCCCCAACATAGACTGTCTCCACTTGCCTCTGCCTTGGAGAAACCTCCCCACCACAGACTGTCTCCACTTGCCTCTGCCTTTGGGAAAACCTCCCCACCACAGACTGTCCCCTCTTCTCTCTGCCTTTGGGAAAACCTCCCCAACACAGTCTGTCTCCACTTGCCTCTGCATTGGAGAAACCTCCCCACCACAGACTGTCTCCACTTCTCTCTGACTTTGGGAAAACCTCCCCACCACAGACTGTCTCCACTTGCCTCTGCATTGGAGAAACCTCCCATCCACAGACTGTCTCCACTTCCCTCTTCCTTTGTGAAAACTTCCCCACAACAGATTGCCTGCACTTCCCACTGCCTTTGGGAAAGCCTCCCCACCACAGATTGTATCCACTTCCCTCTGCCTTTGGGAAAACCTCTCCACCACAGTCTGTCTCCACTTCCCTCTGCCTTTTGGAAAACCTCCCCACCACAGATTGTATCCACTTCCCTCTGCCTTGGAGAAACCTCCCTACCAAAGACTGTCTCCACTTCCCTCTGCCTTTGGGAAAACCTCCCCACCACCGTCTGTCTCCACTTCCCTCTGCCTTGGAGAAACCTCCCTACCAAATACTGTCTCCACTTCCCTCTGACTTTGTGAAAACCTCGCCACCACAGATTGTATCCACTTCCCTCTGCCTTGGAGAAACCTCCCCACCACAGTCTGTCTCCACTTCCCTCTGCCTTTGGGAAAACCTCCCCACCACAGTCTGTCTCCACTTCCCTCTGCCTTTCGGAAAACCTCCCCACCACAGTCTGTCTCCACTTCCCTCTGCCTTTGGGAAAACCTCCCCACCACAGTCTGTCTCCACTTCCCTCTGCCTTTGGGAAAACCTCCCCACCACAGTCTGTCTCCACTTCCCTCTGCCTTTGGGAAAACCTCCCCACCACAGTCTGTCTCCACTTCCCTCTGCCTTTGGGAAAACCTCCCCACCACAGTCTGTCTCCACTTCCCTCTGCCTTTGTGAAAACCTCGCCACCACAGACTGTCTCCACTGCCGTCTGCCTTTGGGAAATCCTTCCCACCACAGACTGCCTCCACTTCCCACTGCCTTTGGGAAAGCCTCCCCACCACAGACTGTATTCACTTCCCTCTGCCTTGGAGAAACCTTCCCACCACAGACTGTCTCCACTTCCCTCTGCCTTTGGGAAAACCTCCCCACCACAGTCTGTCTCCTCTTCCCTCTGCTTTTGTGAAAACATCCCCACAACAGATTGCCTGCACTTCCCACTGCCTTTGGGAAAACCTCCCCACCACAGTCTGTCTCCTCTTCCCTCTGCTTTTGTGAAAACATCCCCACAACAGATTGCCTGCACATCCCTCTGCCTTTGGGAAACACTCCCCACCACAGATTGTCTCCACTTCCCTCTGCCTTTGGGAAAACCTCCCCACCACAGTCTGTCTCCACTTCCCTCTGCCTTTGGGAAAACCTCCCCACCACAGAGTGTCTCCACTTCCCTCTGCCTTTGGGAAAACCTCCCCACCACAGTCTGTCTCCACTTCCCTCTGCCTTTGTGAAAACATACCCACCACAGATTGTCTCCACTTCCCTCTGCATTTGTGAAAACCTCGCCACCACAGACTGTCTCCACTTCCGTCTGCCTGTGGGAAAACCTCCCCACCACAGAGTGTCTCCACTTCCCTCTGCCTTTGGGAAAACCTCCACACCACAGTCTGTCTCCACTTCCCTCTGCCTTTGCGAAAACCTCTCCACCACAAACTGTCTCCACTTCTCTCTGCCTTTGGGAAAACCTCCCCAACACAGTCTGTCTCCACTTCCCTCTGCCTTTGTGAAAACATCCCCAGAACAGATTGTCTGCACTTCCCTCTGCCTTTGGGAAACACTCCCCACCACAGATTGTCTCCACTTCCCTCTGCCTTTGGGAAAACCTCCCCACCACAGTCTGTCTCCACTTCCCTCTGCCTTTGGGAAAACCTCCCCACCACAGAGTGTCTCCACTTCCGTCTGCCTTTGGGAAAACCTCCCCCCACAGTCTGTCTCCACTTCCCTCTGCCTTTGTGAAAACCTCCCCACCACAGATTGTCTCCACTTCCCTCTGCCTTTGGGAAAACCTCCCCACCACAGATTGTCTCCACTTCCCTCTGCCTTTGGGAAAACCTTCCCACCACAGATTGTCTCCACTTCCCTCTGCCTTTGTGAAAACCTCCCCACCACAGATTGTCTCCACTTCCCTCTGCCTTTGGGAAAACCTCGCCACCACAGATTGTATCCACTTCCCTCTGCCTTGGAGAAACCTCCCCACCACAGACTGTCTCCAGGTCCCTCTGCCTTGGAGAAACCTCCCTACCAAAGACTGTCTCCACTTCCCTCTGCCTTTGGGAAAACCTCCCCACCACAGTCTGTCTCCACTTCCCTCAGCCTTTGCGAAAACCTCCCCACCACAGATTGTCTCCACTTCCCTCTGCCTTGGAGAAACCTCCCCACCACAGACTGTCTCCAGTTCCCTCTGACTTGGAGAAACCTCCCCACCACAGACTGTCTCCGCTTCCCTCTGACTTTGGGAAAACCTCCCCACCACAGGCTGTCTCCACTTCCCTCTGCCTTTGGGAAAACCTCCCCACCACAGACTGTCTCCACTTCCCTCTGCCTTTGGGAAAACCTCCCCACCGCAGTCAGTCTCCACTTCCCTCTGCCTTTGGGAAAACCTCCCCACCGCAGTCAGTCTCCACTTCCCTCTGCCTTTGGGAAAACCTCCCCACCACAGACTGTCTCCACTTCCCTCTGCATTGGAGAAACCTCCCCACCACAGACGGTCCACACTTGCCTCTGCATTGGAGAAACTTCCCCACCACAGACTGTCTCCATTTCCCTCTGCCTTGGAGAAGCCTCCCCACCACAGACTGTCTCCACTTCCCACTGCCTTTTGGAAAAGCTCTCCACCAGAGACTGTCTCCACTTCCCTCTGCCTTTGGGAAAAGCTCTCCACCACAGACTCTCTCCACTTCCCACTGCCTTTGTGAAAACTCCCCACCACAGACTGTCTCGACTTCTCTCTGCCTTTGGGAAAACCTCCCCAACATAGACTGTCTCCACTTGCCTCTGCCTTGGAGAAACCTCCCCACCACAGACTGTCTCCACTTCCGTCTGCCTTTGGGAAAACCTCCCCCCACAGTCTGTCTCCACTTCCCTCTGCCTTTGTGAAAACCTCCCCACCACAGATTGTCTCCACTTCCCTCTGCCTTTGGGAAAACCTCCCCACCACAGATTGTCTCCACTTCCCTCTGCCTTTGGGAAAACCTTCCCACCACAGATTGTCTCCACTTCCCTCTGCCTTTGTGAAAACCTCCCCACCACAGATTGTCTCCACTTCCCTCTGCCTTTGGGAAAACCTCGCCACCACAGATTGTATCCACTTCCCTCTGCCTTGGAGAAACCTCCCCACCACAGACTGTCTCCAGGTCCCTCTGCCTTGGAGAAACCTCCCTACCAAAGACTGTCTCCACTTCCCTCTGCCTTTGGGAAAACCTCCCCACCACAGTCTGTCTCCACTTCCCTCAGCCTTTGCGAAAACCTCCCCACCACAGATTGTCTCCACTTCCCTCTGCCTTGGAGAAACCTCCCCACCACAGACTGTCTCCAGTTCCCTCTGACTTTGGGAAAACCTCCCCACCACAGGCTGTCTCCACTTCCCTCTGCCTTTGGGAAAACCTCCCCACCACAGACTGTCTCCACTTCCCTCTGCCTTTGGGAAAACCTCCCCACCGCAGTCAGTCTCCACTTCCCTCTGCCTTTGGGAAAACCTCCCCACCGCAGACTGTCTCCACTTCCCTCTGCCTTGGAGAAACCTCCCTACCACAGACTGTCTCCACTTCCCTCTGCATTGGAGAAACCTCCCCACCACAGACGGTCCATACTTGCCTCTGCATTGGAGAAACTTCCCCACCACAGACTGTCTCCACTTCCCTCTGCCTTGGAGAAGCCTTCCCACCACAGACTGTCTCCACTTCCCTCTGCCTTTGGGAAAGCCTCCCCACCACAGATTGTATCCACTTCCCTCTGCCTGTGGGAAAACCTCTCCACCACAGTCTGTCTCCACTTCCCTCTGCCTTTGGGAAAACCTCCCCACCACAGAGTGTCTCCACTTCCCTCTGCCTTTGGGAAAACCTCCCCACCACAGTCTGTCTCCACTTCCCTCTGCCTTTGTGAAAACCTCGCCACCACAGATTGTATCCACTTCCCTCTGCCTTGGAGAAACCTCCCTACCAAAGACTGTCCCCACTTCCCTCTGCCTTTGGGAAAACCTCCCCACCACAGTCTGTCTCCACTTCCCTCTGCCTTTGTGAAAAACTCCCCACCACAGATTGTCTCCACTTCCCTCTGCCTTTGGGAAAACCTCGCCACCACAGATTGTATCCACTTCCTTCTGCCTTAGCGAAAACCTCCCCACCACAGAGTGTCTCCACTTCCCTCTGCCTTTGGGAAAACCTCCCCCCACAGTCTGTCTCCACTTCCCTCTGCCTTTGTGAAAACCTCCCCACCACAGATTGTCTCCACTTCTCTCTGCCTTTGGGAAAACCTCCCCACCACAGATTGTCTCCACTTCCCTCTGCCTTTGGGAAAACCTTCCCACCACAGATTGTCTCCACTTCCCTCTGCCTTTGTGAAAACCTCCCCACCACAGATTGTCTCCACTTCCCTCTGCCTTTGGGAAAACCTCGCCACCACAGATTGTATCCACTTCCCTCTGCCTTGGAGAAACCTCCCCACCACAGACTGTCTCCAGGTCCCTCTGCCTTGGAGAAACCTCCCCACCACAGACTGTCTCCGCTTCCCTCTGACATTGGGAAAACCTCCCCACCACAGGCTGTCTCCACTTCCCTCTGCATTTGGGAAAACCTCCCCACCACAGAGTGTCTCCACTTCCCTCTGCCTTTGGGAAAACCTCCCCCCACAGTCTGTCTCCACTTCCCTCTGCCTTTGTGAAAACCTCCCCACCACAGATTGTCTCCACTTCCCTCTGCCTTTGGGAAAACCTCGCCACCACAGATTGTATCCACTTCCCTCTGACTTGGAAAACCTCCCTACCAAAGACTGTCTCCACTTCCCTCTGCCTTTGGGAAAACCTCCCCACCACAGTCTGTCTCCACTTCCCTCAGCCTTTGCGAAAACCTCCCCACCACAGATTGTCTCCACTTCCCTCTGCCTTGGAGAAACCTCCCCACCACAGACTGTCTCCAGTTCCCTCGGCCTTGGAGAAACCTCCCCACCACAGACTGTCTCCGCTTCCCTCTGACTTTGGGAAAACCTCCCCACCACAGGCTGTCTCCACTTTCCTCTGCCTTTGGGAAAACCTCCCCACCACAGACTGTCTCCACTTCCCTCTGCCTTTGGGAAAACCTCCCCACCGCAGACTGTCTCCACTTCCTTTGCCTTGGAGAAACCTCCCTACCACAGACTGTCTCCACTTCCATTTGCCTTTGGGAAAACCTCCCCACCACAGACGGTCCACACTTGCCTCTGCATTGGAGAAACCTCCCGACCACAGACTGTCTCCACTTCCCTCTGCATTGGAGAAACCTCCCCACCACAGTCTGTCTCCACTTCCCTCTGCCTTGGAGAAACCTCCCCACCACAGACTGTCTCCACTTCCCTCTGCCTTTTGGAAAAGCTCTCCACCACAGACTCTCTCCACTTCCCACTGCCTTTGTGAAAACTCCCCACCACAGACTGTCTCGACTTCTCTCTGCCTTTGGGAAAACCTCCCCAACATAGACTGTCTCCACTTGCCTCTGCCTTGGAGAAACCTCCCCACCACAGACTGTCTCCACTTGCCTCTGCCTTTGGGAAAACCTCCCCACCACAGACTGTCTCCACTTTCCTCTTCATTGTAGAAACCTCCCCACCACAGACTGTCCCCTCTTCTCTCTGCCTTTGGGAAAACCTCCCCAACACAGTCTGTCTCCACTTGCCTCTGCATTGGAGAAACCTCCCCACCACAGACTGTCTCCACTTCTCTCTGACTTTGGGAAAACCTCCCCACCACAGACTGTCTCCACTTGCCTCTGCATTGGAGAAACCTCCCATCCACAGACTGTCTCCACTTCCCTCTTCCTTTGTGAAAACATCCCCACAACAGATTGCCTGCACTTCCCACTGCCTTTGGGAAAGCCTCCCCACCACAGATTGTATCCACTTCCCTCTGCCTTTGGGAAAACCTCTCCACCACAGTCTGTCTCCACTTCCCTCTGCCTTTGGGAAAACCTCCCCACCACAGTCTGTCTCCACTTCCCTCTGCCTTTGGGAAAACCTCCCCACCACAGACTGTCTCCACTTCCCTCTGCCTTGGAGAAACCTCCCCACCACAGACTGTCTCCACTTCCCTCTGCCTTTTGGAAAACCTCCCCACCACAGTCTGTCTCCACTTCCCTCTGCCTTTGGGAAAACCTCCCCACCACCGTCTGTCTCCACTTCCCTCTGCCTTGGAGAAACCTCCCTACCAAAGACTGTCTCCACTTCCCTCTGCCTTTGTGAAAACCTCCCCACCACCGTCTGTCTCCACTTCCCTCTGCCTTTGGGAAAACCTCCCCACCGCAGACTGTCTCCACTTCCCTCTGCCTTTGGGAAACCTCCACACCACCGTCTGTCTCCACTTCCCTCTGCCTTGGAGAAACCTCCCACCACAGACTGTATCCACTTCCCTCTGCCTTGGAGAAACCTCCCCACCACAGTCTGTCTCCACTTCCCTCTGCCTTTGGGAAAACCTCCCCACCACCGTCTGTCTCCACTTCCCTCTGCCTTTGGGAAAACCTCCCCACCACAGACTGTCTCCACTTCCCTCTGCCTTTGGGAAAACCTCCCCACCACAGACTGTCTCCACTTCCCTCTGCCTTTGGGAAACCTCCACACCACCGTCTGTCTCCACTTCCCTCTGCCTTGGAGAAACCTCCCACCACAGACTGTCTCCACTTCCCTCTGCCTTTGTGAAAACATCCCCAGAACAGATTGTCTGCACTTCCCTCTGCCTTTGGGAAACACTCCCCACCACAGATTGTCTCCACTTCCCTCTGCCTTTGGGAAAACCTCCCCACCACCGTCTGTCTCCACTTCCCTCTGCCTTTGTGAAAACCTCCCCACCACAGACTGTCTCCACTTCCCTCTGCCTTTGGGAAAACCTCCCCACCACCGTCTGTCTCCACTTCCCTCTGCCTTGGAGAAACCTCCCTACCAAATACTGTCTCCACTTCCCTCTGACTTTGTGAAAACCTCGCCACCACAGATTGTATCCACTTCCCTCTGCCTTTGTGAAAACCTCGCCACCACAGATTGTATCCACTTCCCTCTGCCTTTGTGAAAACCTCGCCACCACAGACTGTCTCCACATCCCTCTGCCTTTGTGAAAACCTCGCCACCACAGATTGTCTCCACTTCCCTCTGCCTTTGTGAAAACCTCGCCACCACAGATTGTATCCACTTCCCTCTGCCTTTGTGAAAACCTCGCCACCACAGACTGTCTCCACTGCCGTCTGCCTTTGGGAAATCCTTCCCACCACAGACTGCCTCCACTTCCCACTGCCTTTGGGAAAGCCTCCCCACCACAGACTGT
Organism: Hemitrygon akajei; assembly: GCF_048418815.1. Taxonomy (NCBI): domain Eukaryota; kingdom Metazoa; phylum Chordata; class Chondrichthyes; order Myliobatiformes; family Dasyatidae; genus Hemitrygon; species Hemitrygon akajei. The sequence goes on along the minus strand of NC_133143.1, from coordinate 9,391,093 downwards.
ATTCACTTCCCTCTGCCTTGGAGAAACCTTCCCACCACAGACTGTCTCCACTTCCCTCTGCCTTTGGGAAAACCTCCCCACCACAGTCTGTCTCCACTTCCCTCTGCTTTTGTGAAAACATCCCCACAACAGATTGCCTGCACTTCCCACTGCCTTTGGGAAAACCTCCCCACCACCGTCTGTCTCCACTTCCCTCTGCCTTGGAGAAACCTTCCCACCACAGACTGTCTCCACTTCCCTCTGCCTTTGTGAAAACATATCCACCACAGATTGTCTCCACTTCCCTCTGCATTTGTGAAAACCTCGCCACCACAGACTGTCTCCACTTCCGTCTGCCTGTGGGAAAACCTCCCCACCACAGAGTGTCTCCACTTCCCTCTGCCTTTGGGAAAACCTCCCCACCACAGTCTGTCTCCACTTCCCTCTGCCTTTGCGAAAACCTCTCCACCACAAACTGTCTCCACTTCTCTCTGCCTTTGGGAAAACCTCCCCAACACAGTCTGTCTCCACTTCCCTCTGCCTTTGTGAAAACATCCCCAGAACAGATTGTCTGCACTTCCCTCTGCCTTTGGGAAACACTCCCCACCACAGATTGTCTCCACTTCCCTCTGCCTTTGGGAAAACCTCCCCACCACAGTCTGTCTCCACTTCCCTCTGCCTTTGGGAAAACCTCCCCACCACAGAGTGTCTCCACTTCCGTCTGCCTTTGGGAAAACCTCCCCCCACAGTCTGTCTCCACTTCCCTCTGCCTTTGTGAAAACCTCCCCACCACAGATTGTCTCCACTTCCCTCTGCCTTTGGGAAAACCTCCCCACCACAGATTGTCTCCACTTCCCTCTGCCTTTGGGAAAACCTTCCCACCACAGATTGTCTCCACTTCCCTCTGCCTTTGTGAAAACCTCCCCACCACAGATTGTCTCCACTTCCCTCTGCCTTTGGGAAAACCTCGCCACCACAGATTGTATCCACTTCCCTCTGCCTTGGAGAAACCTCCCCACCACAGACTGTCTCCAGGTCCCTCTGCCTTGGAGAAACCTCCCTACCAAAGACTGTCTCCACTTCCCTCTGCCTTTGGGAAAACCTCCCCACCACAGTCTGTCTCCACTTCCCTCAGCCTTTGCGAAAACCTCCCCACCACAGATTGTCTCCACTTCCCTCTGCCTTGGAGAAACCTCCCCACCACAGACTGTCTCCAGTTCCCTCTGACTTGGAGAAACCTCCCCACCACAGACTGTCTCCGCTTCCCTCTGACTTTGGGAAAACCTCCCCACCACAGGCTGTCTCCACTTCCCTCTGCCTTTGGGAAAACCTCCCCACCACAGACTGTCTCCACTTCCCTCTGCCTTTGGGAAAACCTCCCCACCGCAGTCAGTCTCCACTTCCCTCTGCCTTTGGGAAAACCTCCCCACCGCAGACTGTCTCCACTTCCCTCTGCCTTGGAGAAACCTCCCTACCACAGACTGTCTCCACTTCCCTCTGCATTGGAGAAACCTCCCCACCACAGACGGTCCATACTTGCCTCTGCATTGGAGAAACTTCCCCACCACAGACTGTCTCCACTTCCCTCTGCCTTGGAGAAGCCTTCCCACCACAGACTGTCTCCACTTCCCTCTGCCTTTGGGAAAGCCTCCCCACCACAGATTGTATCCACTTCCCTCTGCCTGTGGGAAAACCTCTCCACCACAGTCTGTCTCCACTTCCCTCTGCCTTTGGGAAAACCTCCCCACCACAGAGTGTCTCCACTTCCCTCTGCCTTTGGGAAAACCTCCCCACCACAGTCTGTCTCCACTTCCCTCTGCCTTTGTGAAAACCTCGCCACCACAGATTGTATCCACTTCCCTCTGCCTTGGAGAAACCTCCCTACCAAAGACTGTCCCCACTTCCCTCTGCCTTTGGGAAAACCTCCCCACCACAGTCTGTCTCCACTTCCCTCTGCCTTTGTGAAAAACTCCCCACCACAGATTGTCTCCACTTCCCTCTGCCTTTGGGAAAACCTCGCCACCACAGATTGTATCCACTTCCTTCTGCCTTAGCGAAAACCTCCCCACCACAGAGTGTCTCCACTTCCCTCTGCCTTTGGGAAAACCTCCCCCCACAGTCTGTCTCCACTTCCCTCTGCCTTTGTGAAAACCTCCCCACCACAGATTGTCTCCACTTCGCTCTGCCTTTGGGAAAACCTCCCCACCACAGATTGTCTCCACTTCCCTCTGCCTTTGGGAAAACCTTCCCACCACAGATTGTCTCCACTTCCCTCTGCCTTTGTGAAAACCTCCCCACCACAGATTGTCTCCACTTCCCTCTGCCTTTGGGAAAACCTCGCCACCACAGATTGTATCCACTTCCCTCTGCCTTGGAGAAACCTCCCCACCACAGACTGTCTCCAGGTCCCTCTGCCTTGGAGAAACCTCCCCACCACAGACTGTCTCCGCTTCCCTCTGACATTGGGAAAACCTCCCCACCACAGGCTGTCTCCACTTCCCTCTGCATTTGGGAAAACCTCCCCACCACAGAGTGTCTCCACTTCCCTCTGCCTTTGGGAAAACCTCCCCCCACAGTCTGTCTCCACTTCCCTCTGCCTTTGTGAAAACCTCCCCACCACAGATTGTCTCCACTTCCCTCTGCCTTTGGGAAAACCTCGCCACCACAGATTGTATCCACTTCCCTCTGACTTGGAAAACCTCCCTACCAAAGACTGTCTCCACTTCCCTCTGCCTTTGGGAAAACCTCCCCACCACAGTCTGTCTCCACTTCCCTCAGCCTTTGCGAAAACCTCCCCACCACAGATTGTCTCCACTTCCCTCTGCCTTGGAGAAACCTCCCCACCACAGACTGTCTCCAGTTCCCTCGGCCTTGGAGAAACCTCCCCACCACAGACTGTCTCCGCTTCCCTCTGACTTTGGGAAAACCTCCCCACCACAGGCTGTCTCCACTTTCCTCTGCCTTTGGGAAAACCTCCCCACCACAGACTGTCTCCACTTCCCTCTGCCTTTGGGAAAACCTCCCCACCGCAGACTGTCTCCACTTCCTTTGCCTTGGAGAAACCTCCCTACCACAGACTGTCTCCACTTCCATTTGCCTTTGGGAAAACCTCCCCACCACAGACGGTCCACACTTGCCTCTGCATTGGAGAAACCTCCCGACCACAGACTGTCTCCACTTCCCTCTGCATTGGAGAAACCTCCCCACCACAGTCTGTCTCCACTTCCCTCTGCCTTGGAGAAACCTCCCCACCACAGACTGTCTCCACTTCCCTCTGCCTTTTGGAAAAGCTCTCCACCACAGACTCTCTCCACTTCCCACTGCCTTTGTGAAAACTCCCCACCACAGACTGTCTCGACTTCTCTCTGCCTTTGGGAAAACCTCCCCAACATAGACTGTCTCCACTTGCCTCTGCCTTGGAGAAACCTCCCCACCACAGACTGTCTCCACTTGCCTCTGCCTTTGGGAAAACCTCCCCACCACAGACTGTCTCCACTTTCCTCTTCATTGTAGAAACCTCCCCACCACAGACTGTCCCCTCTTCTCTCTGCCTTTGGGAAAACCTCCCCAACACAGTCTGTCTCCACTTGCCTCTGCATTGGAGAAACCTCCCCACCACAGACTGTCTCCACTTCTCTCTGACTTTGGGAAAACCTCCCCACCACAGACTGTCTCCACTTGCCTCTGCATTGGAGAAACCTCCCATCCACAGACTGTCTCCACTTCCCTCTTCCTTTGTGAAAACATCCCCACAACAGATTGCCTGCACTTCCCACTGCCTTTGGGAAAGCCTCCCCACCACAGATTGTATCCACTTCCCTCTGCCTTTGGGAAAACCTCTCCACCACAGTCTGTCTCCACTTCCCTCTGCCTTGGAGAAACCTCCCCACCACAGACTGTCTCCACTTCCCTCTGCCTTTGGGAAAACCTCCCCACCACCGTCTGTCTCCACTTCCCTCTGCCTTGGAGAAACCTCCCTACCAAAGACTGTCTCCACTTCCCTCTGCCTTTGGGAAAACCTCCCCACCACCGTCTGTCTCCACTTCCCTCTGCCTTTGGGAAAACCTCCCCACCACCGTCTGTCTCCACTTCCCTCTGCCTTTGGGAAACACTCCCCACCACAGATTGTCTCCACTTCCCTCTGCCTTTGGGAAAACCTCCCCACCACAGTCTGTCTCCACTTCCCTCTGCCTTTGGGAAAACCTCCCCACCACAGAGTGTCTCCACTTCCCTCTGCCTTTGGGAAAACCTCCCCACCACAGTCTGTCTCCACTTCCCTCTGCCTTTGTGAAAACATATCCACCACAGATTGTCTCCACTTCCCTCTGCATTTGTGAAAACCTCGCCACCACAGACTGTCTCCACTTCCGTCTGCCTGTGGGAAAACCTCCCCACCACAGAGTGTCTCCACTTCCCTCTGCCTTTGGGAAAACCTCCCCACCACAGTCTGTCTCCACTTCCCTCTGCCTTTGCGAAAACCTCTCCACCACAAACTGTCTCCACTTCTCTCTGCCTTTGGGAAAACCTCCCCAACACAGTCTGTCTCCACTTCCCTCTGCCTTTGTGAAAACATCCCCAGAACAGATTGTCTGCACTTCCCTCTGCCTTTGGGAAACACTCCCCACCACAGATTGTCTCCACTTCCCTCTGCCTTTGGGAAAACCTCCCCACCACAGTCTGTCTCCACTTCCCTCTGCCTTTGGGAAAACCTCCCCACCACAGAGTGTCTCCACTTCCGTCTGCCTTTGGGAAAACCTCCCCCCACAGTCTGTCTCCACTTCCCTCTGCCTTTGTGAAAACCTCCCCACCACAGATTGTCTCCACTTCCCTCTGCCTTTGGGAAAACCTCCCCACCACAGATTGTCTCCACTTCCCTCTGCCTTGGAGAAACCTCCCCACCACAGACTGTCTCCACTTCCCTCTGCCTTTGGGAAAACCTCCCCACCACCGTCTGTCTCCACTTCCCTCTGCCTTGGAGAAACCTCCCTACCAAAGACTGTCTCCACTTCCCTCTGCCTTTGGGAAAACCTCCCCACCACAGATTGTCTCCACTTCCCTCTGCCTTTGGGAAAACCTCCACACCACCGTCTGTCTCCACTTCCCTCTGCCTTTGTGAAAACCTCCCCACCACAGATTGTCTCCACTTCCCTCTGCCTTTGGGAAAACCTCCACACCACCGTCTGTCTCCACTTCCCTCTGCCTTTGTGAAAACCTCCCCACCACAGATTGTCTCCACTTCCCTCTGCCTTTGTGAAAACCTCCCCACCACAGATTGTCTCCACTTCCCTCTGCCTTTGGGAAAACCTCCACACCACCGTCTGTCTCCACTTCCCTCTGCCTTGGAGAAACCTCCCACCACAGACTGTCTCCACTTCCCTCTGCCTTTGGGAAAACCTCCCCACCACCGTCTGTCTCCACTTCCCTCTGCCTTTGGGAAAACCTCCCCAACACAGTCTGTCTCCACTTCCCTCTGCCTTTGTGAAAACATCCCCAGAACAGATTGTCTGCACTTCCCTCTGCCTTTGGGAAACACTCCCCACCACAGATTGTCTCCACTTCCCTCTGCCTTTGGGAAAACCTCCCCACCACAGACTGTCTCCACTTCCCTCTGCCTTTGGGAAAACCTCCCCACCACCGTCTGTCTCCACTTCCCTCTGCCTTGGAGAAACCTCCCTACCAAATACTGTCTCCACTTCCCTCTGACTTTGTGAAAACCTCGCCACCACAGATTGTATCCACTTCCCTCTGCCTTTGTGAAAACATCCCCACCACAGATTGTCTCCACTTCCCTCTGCCTTTGTGAAAACCTCGCCACCACAGACTGTCTCCACATCCCTCTGCCTTTGTGAAAACCTCGCCACCACAGATTGTCTCCACTTCCCTCTGCCTTTGTGAAAACCTCGCCACCACAGACTGTCTCCACTGCCGTCTGCCTTTGGGAAATCCTTCCCACCACAGACTGCCTCCACTTCCCACTGCCTTTGGGAAAGCCTCCCCACCACAGACTGTATTCACTTCCCTCTGCCTTGGAGAAACCTTCCCACCACAGACTGTCTCCACTTCCCTCTGCCTTTGGGAAAACCTCCCCACCACAGTCTGTCTCCACTTCCCTCTGCTTTTGTGAAAACATCCCCACAACAGATTGCCTGCACTTCCCACTGCCTTTGGGAAAACCTCCCCACCACCGTCTGTCTCCACTTCCCTCTGCCTTGGAGAAACCTTCCCACCACAGACTGTCTCCACTTCCCTCTGCCTTTGTGAAAACATCCCCACAACAGATTGCCTGCACATCCCTCTGCCTTTGGGAAACACTCCCCACCACAGATTGTCTCCACTTCCCTCTGCCTTTGGGAAAACCTCCCCACCACAGTCTGTCTCCACTTCCCTCTGCCTTTGGGAAAACCTCCCCACCACAGAGTGTCTCCACTTCCCTCTGCCTTTGGGAAAACCTCCCCACCACAGTCTGTCTCCACTTCCCTCTGCCTTTGTGAAAACATATCCACCACAGATTGTCTCCACTTCCCTCTGCATTTGTGAAAACCTCGCCACCACAGACTGTCTCCACTTCCGTCTGCCTGTGGGAAAACCTCCCCACCACAGAGTGTCTCCATTTCCCTCTGCCTTTGGGAAAACCTCCCCACCACAGTCTGTCTCCACTTCCCTCTGCCTTTGCGAAAACCTCTCCACCACAAACTGTCTCCACTTCTCTCTGCCTTTGGGAAAACCTCCCCAACACAGTCTGTCTCCACTTCCCTCTGCCTTTGTGAAAACATCCCCAGAACAGATTGTCTGCACTTCCCTCTGCCTTTGGGAAACACTCCCCACCACAGATTGTCTCCACTTCCCTCTGCCTTTGGGAAAACCTCCCCACCACAGTCTGTCTCCACTTCCCTCTGCCTTTGGGAAAACCTCCCCACCACAGAGTGTCTCCACTTCCGTCTGCCTTTGGGAAAACCTCCCCCCACAGTCTGTCTCCACTTCCCTCTGCCTTTGTGAAAACCTCCCCACCACAGATTGTCTCCACTTCCCTCTGCCTTTGGGAAAACCTCCCCACCACAGATTGTCTCCACTTCCCTCTGCCTTTGGGAAAACCTTCCCACCACAGATTGTCTCCACTTCCCTCTGCCTTTGTGAAAACCTCCCCACCACAGATTGTCTCCACTTCCCTCTGCCTTTGGGAAAACCTCGCCACCACAGATTGTATCCACTTCCCTCTGCCTTGGAGAAACCTCCCCACCACAGACTGTCTCCAGGTCCCTCTGCCTTGGAGAAACCTCCCTACCAAAGACTGTCTCCACTTCCCTCTGCCTTTGGGAAAACCTCCCCACCACAGTCTGTCTCCACTTCCCTCAGCCTTTGCGAAAACCTCCCCACCACAGATTGTCTCCACTTCCCTCTGCCTTGGAGAAACCTCCCCACCACAGACTGTCTCCAGTTCCCTCTGACTTGGAGAAACCTCCCCACCACAGACTGTCTCCGCTTCCCTCTGACTTTGGGAAAACCTCCCCACCACAGGCTGTCTCCACTTCCCTCTGCCTTTGGGAAAACCTCCCCACCACAGACTGTCTCCACTTCCCTCTGCCTTTGGGAAAACCTCCCCACCGCAGTCAGTCTCCACTTCCCTCTGCCTTTGGGAAAACCTCCCCACCGCAGTCAGTCTCCACTTCCCTCTGCCTTTGGGAAAACCTCCCCACCACAGACTGTCTCCACTTCCCTCTGCATTGGAGAAACCTCCCCACCACAGACGGTCCACACTTGCCTCTGCATTGGAGAAACTTCCCCACCACAGACTGTCTCCACTTCCCTCTGCCTTGGAGAAGCCTCCCCACCACAGACTGTCTCCACTTCCCACTGCCTTTTGGAAAAGCTCTCCACCAGAGACTGTCTCCACTTCCCTCTGCCTTTGGGAAAAGCTCTCCACCACAGACTCTCTCCACTTCCCACTGCCTTTGTGAAAACTCCCCACCACAGACTGTCTCGACTTCTCTCTGCCTTTGGGAAAACCTCCCCAACATAGACTGTCTCCACTTGCCTCTGCCTTGGAGAAACCTCCCCACCACAGACTGTCTCCACTTCCGTCTGCCTTTGGGAAAACCTCCCCCCACAGTCTGTCTCCACTTCCCTCTGCCTTTGTGAAAACCTCCCCACCACAGATTGTCTCCACTTCCCTCTGCCTTTGGGAAAACCTCCCCACCACAGATTGTCTCCACTTCCCTCTGCCTTTGGGAAAACCTTCCCACCACAGATTGTCTCCACTTCCCTCTGCCTTTGTGAAAAACTCCCCACCACAGATTGTCTCCACTTCCCTCTGCCTTTGGGAAAACCTCGCCACCACAGATTGTATCCACTTCCCTCTGCCTTGGAGAAACCTCCCCACCACAGACTGTCTCCAGGTCCCTCTGCCTTGGAGAAACCTCCCTACCAAAGACTGTCTCCACTTCCCTCTGCCTTTGGGAAAACCTCCCCACCACAGTCTGTCTCCACTTCCCTCAGCCTTTGCGAAAACCTCCCCACCACAGATTGTCTCCACTTCCCTCTGCCTTGGAGAAACCTCCCCACCACAGACTGTCTCCAGTTCCCTCTGACTTGGAGAAACCTCCCCACCACAGACTGTCTCCGCTTCCCTCTGACTTTGGGAAAACCTCCCCACCACAGGCTGTCTCCACTTCCCTCTGCCTTTGGGAAAACCTCCCCACCACAGACTGTCTCCACTTCCCTCTGCCTTTGGGAAAACCTCCCCACCGCAGTCAGTCTCCACTTCCCTCTGCCTTTGGGAAAACCTCCCCACCGCAGACTGTCTCCACTTCCCTCTGCCTTGGAGAAACCTCCCTACCACAGACTGTCTCCACTTCCCTCTGCATTGGAGAAACCTCCCCACCACAGACGGTCCATACTTGCCTCTGCATTGGAGAAACTTCCCCACCACAGACTGTCTCCACTTCCCTCTGCCTTGGAGAAGCCTCCCCACCACAGACTGTCTCCACTTCCCACTGCCTTTTGGAAAAGCTCTCCACCAGAGACTGTCTCCACTTCCCTCTGCCTTTGGGAAAACCTCCCCACCACAGACGGTCCACACTTGCCTCTGCATTGGAGAAACCTCCCGACCACAGACTGTCTCCACTTCCCTCTGCATTGGAGAAACCTCCCCACCACAGACTGTCTCCACTTCCCTCTGCCTTTTGGAAAAGCTCTCCACCACAGACTCTCTCCACTTCCCACTGCCTTTGTGAAAACTCCCCACCACAGACTGTCTCGACTTCTCTCTGCCTTTGGGAAAACCTCCCCAACATAGACTGTCTCCACTTGCCTCTGCCTTGGAGAAACCTCCCCACCACAGACTGTCTCCACTTGCCTCTGCCTTTGGGAAAACCTCCCCACCACAGACTGTCTCCACTTTCCTCTTCATTGTAGAAACCTCCCCACCACAGACTGTCCCCTCTTCTCTCTGCCTTTGGGAAAACCTCCCCAACACAGACTGTCTCCACTTGCCTCTGCATTGGAGAAACCTCCCCACCACAGACTGTCTCCACTTCTCTCTGCCTTTGGGAAAACCTCCCCACCACAGACTGTCTCCACTTGCCTCTGCATTGGAGAAACCTCCCATCCACAGACTGTCTCCACTTGGCTCTGCATTGGAGAAACCTCCCCACCACAGACTGTCTCCACTTCCCTCTGCCTTGGAGAAACCTCCCCACCACAGTCTGTCTCCACTTCCCTCTGCCTTGGAGAAACCTCCCATCACAGACTGTCTCCACTTCCCTCTGCCTTTGGGAAAACCTCCCCACCACAGAGTGTCTCCACTTCCCTCTGCCTTTGGGAAAACCTCCCCACCACAGATTGTCTCCACTTCCCTCTGCCTTTGTGAAAACCTCGCCACCACAGACAGTCTCCAATTCCGTCTGCCTTTGGGAAATCCTTCCCACCACAGACTGCCTCCACTTCCCACTGCCTTTGGGAAAGCCTCCCCACCACAGATTGTATCCACTTCCCTCTGCCTTGGAGAAACCTCCCCACCACAGACTGTCTCCGCTTCCCTGTGCCTTTGGGAAAACCTCCCCACCACAGTCTGTCTCCACTTCCCTCTGCCTTTGTGAAAACATCCCCACAACAGATTGCCTGCACTTCCCACTGCCTTTGGGAAAGCCTCCCCACCACAGATTGTATCCACTTCCCTCTGCCTTTGGGAAAACCTCTCCACCACAGTCTGTCTCCACTTCCCTCTGCCTTTGGGAAAACCTCCCCACCACAGAGTGTCTCCACTTCCCTCTGCCTTTGGGAAAACCTCCCCACCACAGTCTGTCTCCACTTCCCTCTGCCTTTGTGAAAACCTCGCCACCACAGTCTGTCTCCACTTCCCTCTGCCTTTGTGAAAACATCCCCACCAGAGATTGTCTCCACTTCCCTCTGCCTGTGGGAAAACCTCCCCACCACAGAGTGTCTCCACTTCCCTCTGCCTTTGGGAAAACCTCCCCACCACAGTCTGTCTCCACTTCCCTCTGCCTTTGCGAAAACCTCTCCACCACAAACTGTCTCCACTTCTCTCTGCCTTTGGGAAAACCTCCCCAACACAGTCTGTCTCCACTTCCCTCTGCCTTTGTGAAAACATCCCCAGAACAGATTGTCTGCACTTCCCTCTGCCTTTGGGAAACACTCCCCACCACAGATTGTCTCCACTTCCCTCTGCCTTTGGGAAAACCTCCCCACCACAGTCTGTCTCCACTTCCCTCTGCCTTTGGGAAAACCTCCCCACCACAGAGTGTCTCCACTTCCGTCTGCCTTTGGGAAAACCTCCCCCCACAGTCTGTCTCCACTTCCCTCTGCCTTTGTGAAAACCTCCCCACCACAGATTGTCTCCACTTCCCTCTGCCTTTGGGAAAACCTCCCCACCACAGATTGTCTCCACCTCCCTCTGCCTTTGGGAAAACCTTCCCACCACAGATTGTCTCCACTTCCCTCTGCCTTTGGGAAAACCTCGCCACCACAGATTGTATCCACTTCCCTCTGCCTTGGAGAAACCTCCCCACCACAGACTGTCTCCAGGTCCCTCTGCCTTGGAGAAACCTCCCTACCAAAGACTGTCTCCACTTCCCTCTGCCTTTGGGAAAACCTCCCCACCACAGTCTGTCTCCACTTCCCTCAGCCTTTGCGAAAACCTCCCCACCACAGATTGTCTCCACTTCCCTCTGCCTTGGAGAAACCTCCCCACCACAGACTGTCTCCAGTTCCCTCTGACTTGGAGAAACCTCCCCACCACAGACTGTCTCCGCTTCCCTCTGACTTTGGGAAAACCTCCCCACCACAGGCTGTCTCCACTTCCCTCTGCCTTTGGGAAAACCTCCCCACCACAGACTGTCTCCACTTCCCTCTGCCTTTGGGAAAACCTCCCCACCGCAGTCAGTCTCCACTTCCCTCTGCCTTTGGGAAAACCTCCCCACCGCAGTCAGTCTCCACTTCCCTCTGCCTTTGGGAAAACCTCCCCACCACAGACTGTCTCCACTTCCCTCTGCATTGGAGAAACCTCCCCACCACAGACGGTCCACACTTGCCTCTGCATTGGAGAAACTTCCCCACCACAGACTGTCTCCACTTCCCTCTGCCTAGGAGAAGCCTCCCCACCACAGACTGTCTCCACTTCCCACTGCCTTTTGGAAAAGCTCTCCACCAGAGACTGTCTCCACTTCCCTCTGCCTTTGGGAAAAGCTCTCCACCACAGACTCTCTCCACTTCCCACTGCCTTTGTGAAAACTCCCCACCACAGACTGTCTCGACTTCTCTCTGCCTTTGGGAAAACCTCCCCAACATAGACTGTCTCCACTTGCCTCTGCCTTGGAGAAACCTCCCCACCACAGACTGTCTCCACTTCCGTCTGCCTTTGGGAAAACCTCCCCCCACAGTCTGTCTCCACTTCCCTCTGCCTTTGTGAAAACCTCCCCACCACAGATTGTCTCCACTTCCCTCTGCCTTTGGGAAAACCTCCCCACCACAGATTGTCTCCACTTCCCTCTGCCTTTGGGAAAACCTTCCCACCACAGATTGTCTCCACTTCCCTCTGCCTTTGTGAAAACCTCCCCACCACAGATTGTCTCCACTTCCCTCTGCCTTTGGGAAAACCTCGCCACCACAGATTGTATCCACTTCCCTCTGCCTTGGAGAAACCTCCCCACCACAGACTGTCTCCAGGTCCCTCTGCCTTGGAGAAACCTCCCTACCAAAGACTGTCTCCACTTCCCTCTGCCTTTGGGAAAACCTCCCCACCACAGTCTGTCTCCACTTCCCTCAGCCTTTGCGAAAACCTCCCCACCACAGATTGTCTCCACTTCCCTCTGCCTTGGAGAAACCTCCCCACCACAGACTGTCTCCAGTTCCCTCTGACTTGGAGAAACCTCCCCACCACAGACTGTCTCCGCTTCCCTCTGACTTTGGGAAAACCTCCCCACTACAGGCTGTCTCCACTTCCCTCTGCCTTTGGGAAAACCTCCCCACCACAGACTGTCTCCACTTCCCTCTGCCTTTGGGAAAACCTCCCCACCGCAGTCAGTCTCCACTTCCCTCTGCCTTTGGGAAAACCTCCCCACCGCAGACTGTCTCCACTTCCCTCTGCCTTGGAGAAACCTCCCTACCACAGACTGTCTCCACTTCCCTCTGCATTGGAGAAACCTCCCCACCACAGACGGTCCATACTTGCCTCTGCATTGGAGAAACTTCCCCACCACAGACTGTCTCCACTTCCCTCTGCCTTGGAGAAGCCTCCCCACCACAGACTGTCTCCACTTCCCACTGCCTTTTGGAAAAGCTCTCCACCAGAGACTGTCTCCACTTCCCTCTGCCTTTGGGAAAAGCTCTCCACCACAGACTCTCTCCACTTCCCACTGCCTTTGTGAAAACTCCCCACCACAGACTGTCTCGACTTCTCTCTGCCTTTGGGAAAACCTCCCCAACATAGACTGTCTCCACTTGCCTCTGCCTTGGAGAAACCTCCCCACCACAGACTGTCTCCACTTGCCTCTGCCTTTGGGAAAACCTCCCCACCACAGACTGTCTCCACTTTCCTCTTCATTGTAGAAACCTCCCCACCACAGACTGTCCCCTCTTCTCTCTGCCTTTGGGAAAACCTCCCCAACACAGACTGTCTCCACTTGCCTCTGCATTGGAGAAACCTCCCCACCACAGACTGTCTCCACTTCTCTCTGCCTTTGGGAAAACCTCCCCACCACAGACTGTCTCCACTTGCCTCTGCATTGGAGAAACCTCCCATCCACAGACTGTCTCCACTTGGCTCTGCATTGGAGAAACCTCCCCACCACAGACTGTCTCCACTTCCCTCTGCCTTGGAGAAACCTCCCCACCACAGTCTGTCTCCACTTCCCTCTGCCTTGGAGAAACCTCCCATCACAGACTGTCTCCACTTCCCTCTGCCTTTGGGAAAACCTCCCCACCACAGTCTGTCTCCACTTCCCTCTGCCTTTGGGAAAACCTCCCCACCACAGAGTGTCTCCACTTCCCTCTGCCTTTGGGAAAACCTCCCCACCACAGTCTGTCTCCACTTCCCTCTGCCTTTGTGAAAACATCCCCACCACAGATTGTCTCCACTTCCCTCTGCCTTGGAGAAACCTCCCCACCACAGACTGTCTCCAATTCCGTCTGCCTTTGGGAAATCCTTCCCACCACAGACTGCCTCCACTTCCCACTGCCTTTGGGAAAGCCTCCCCACCACAGATTGTATCCACTTCCCTCTGCCTTGGAGAAACCTCCCCACCACAGACTGTCTCCGCTTCCCTGTGCCTTTGGGAAAACCTCCCCACCACAGAGTGTCTCCACTTCCCTCTGCCTTTGGGAAAACCTTCCCACCACAGTCTGTCTCCACTTCCCTCTGCCTTTGGGAAAACCTCCCCACCACAGAGTGTCTCCACTTCCCTCTGCCTTTGGGAAAACCTCCCCACCACAGTCTGTCTCCACTTCCCTCTGCCTTTGTGAAAACCTCGCCACCACAGTCTGTCTCCACTTCCCTCTGCCTTTGTGAAAACATCCCCACCAGAGATTGTCTCCACTTCCCTCTGCCTTTGTGAAAACCTCGCCACCACAGACTGTCTCCACTTCCGTCTGCCTTTGGGAAATCCTTCCCACCACAGACTGCCTCCACTTCCCACTGCCTTTTGGGAAAGCCTCCCCACCACAGATTGTATCCACTTCCCTCTGCCTTGGAGAAACCTTCCCACCACAGACTGTCTCCACTTCCCTCTTCCTTTGGGAAAACCTCCCCACCACAGTCTGTCTCCACTTCCCTCTGCCTTTGTGAAAACATTCCCACAACAGATTGCCTGCACTTCCCACTGCCTTTGGGAAAGCCTCCCCACCACAGATTGTATCCACTTCCCTCTGCCTGTGGGAAAACCTCTCCACCACAGTCTGTCTCCACTTCCCTCTGCCTTTGGGAAAACCTCCCCACCACAGTCTGTCGCCACTTCCCTCTGCCTTTGTGAAAACCTCGCCACCACAGATTGTATCCACTTCCCTCTGCCTTGGAGAAACCTCCCTACCAAAGACTGTCCCCACTTCCCTCTGCCTTTGGGAAAACCTCCCCACCACCGTCTGTCTCCACTTCCCTCTGCCTTGGAGAAACCTCCCTACCAAAGACTGTCTCCACTTCCCTCTGCCTTTGGGAAAACCTCGCCACCACAGATTGTATCCACTTCCCTCTGCCTTGGAGAAACCTCCCTACCAAAGACAGTCTCCACTTCCCTCTGCCTTGGAGAAACCTCCCCACCACAGATTGTCTCCACTTCCCTCTGCCTTTGGGAAAACCTCGCCACCACAGATTGTATCCACTTCCTTCTGCCTTAGCGAAAACCTCCCCACCACAGAGTGTCTCCACTTCCCTCTGCCTTTGGGAAAACCTCCCCCCACAGTCTGTCTCCACTTCCCTCTGCCTTTGTGAAAACCTCCCCACCACAGATTGTCTCCACTTCGCTCTGCCTTTGGGAAAACCTCCCCACCACAGATTGTCTCCACTTCCCTCTGCCTTTGGGAAAACCTTCCCACCACAGATTGTCTCCACTTCCCTCTGCCTTTGTGAAAACCTCCCCACCACAGATTGTCTCCACTTCCCTCTGCCTTTGGGAAAACCTCGCCACCACAGATTGTATCCACTTCCCTCTGCCTTGGAGAAACCTCCCCACCACAGACTGTCTCCAGGTCCCTCTGCCTTGGAGAAACCTCCCCACCACAGACTGTCTCCGCTTCCCTCTGACATTGGGAAAACCTCCCCACCACAGGCTGTCTCCACTTCCCTCTGCATTTGGGAAAACCTCCCCACCACAGAGTGTCTCCACTTCCCTCTGCCTTTGGGAAAACCTCCCCCCACAGTCTGTCTCCACTTCCCTCTGCCTTTGTGAAAACCTCCCCACCACAGATTGTCTCCACTTCCCTCTGCCTTTGGGAAAACCTCGCCACCACAGATTGTATCCACTTCCCTCTGACTTGGAAAACCTCCCTACCAAAGACTGTCTCCACTTCCCTCTGCCTTTGGGAAAACCTCCCCACCACAGTCTGTCTCCACTTCCCTCAGCCTTTGCGAAAACCTCCCCACCACAGATTGTCTCCACTTCCCTCTGCCTTGGAGAAACCTCCCCACCACAGACTGTCTCCAGTTCCCTCGGCCTTGGAGAAACCTCCCCACCACAGACTGTCTCCGCTTCCCTCTGACTTTGGGAAAACCTCCCCACCACAGGCTGTCTCCACTTTCCTCTGCCTTTGGGAAAACCTCCCCACCACAGACTGTCTCCACTTCCCTCTGCCTTTGGGAAAACCTCCCCACCGCAGACTGTCTCCACTTCCTTTGCCTTGGAGAAACCTCCCTACCACAGACTGTCTCCACTTCCATTTGCCTTTGGGAAAACCTCCCCACCACAGACGGTCCACACTTGCCTCTGCATTGGAGAAACCTCCCGACCACAGACTGTCTCCACTTCCCTCTGCATTGGAGAAACCTCCCCACCACAGTCTGTCTCCACTTCCCTCTGCCTTGGAGAAACCTCCCCACCACAGACTCTCTCCACTTCCCACTGCCTTTGTGAAAACTCCCCACCACAGACTGTCTCGACTTCTCTCTGCCTTTGGGAAAACCTCCCCAACACAGTCTGTCTCCACTTGCCTCTGCATTGGAGAAACCTCCCCACCACAGACTGTCTCCACTTCTCTCTGACTTTGGGAAAACCTCCCCACCACAGACTGTCTCCACTTTCCTCTTCATTGTAGAAACCACCCCACCACAGACTGTCCCCTCTTCTCTCTGCCTTTGGGAAAACCTCCCCAACACAGTCTGTCTCCACTTGCCTCTGCATTGGAGAAACCTCCCCACCACAGACTGTCTCCACTTCTCTCTGACTTTGGGAAAACCTCCCCAACACAGTCTGTCTCCACTTGCCTCTGCCTTGGAGAAACCTCCCATCCACAGACTGTCTCCACTTCCCTCTTCCTTTGTGAAAACATCCCCACAGCAGATTGCCTGCACTTCCCTCTGCCTTTGGGAAACACTCCCCACCGCAGTCTGTCTCCACTTCCCTCTGCCTTTGGGAAAACCTCCCCACCACAGATTGTCTCCACTTCCCTCTGCCTTTGGGAAAACCTCCCCACCACAGATTGTCTCCACTTCCCTCTGCCTTTGGGAAAACCTCCCCACCACAGATTGTCTCCACTTCCCTCTGCCTTTGGGAAAACCTCCCCACCACAGACTGTCTCCACTTCCCTCTGCCTTTGGGAAAACCTCCCCACCACAGATTGTCTCCACTTCCCTCTGCCTTTGGGAAAACCTCGCCACCACAGATTGTATCCACTTCCTTCTGCCTTAGCGAAAACCTCCCCACCACAGAGTGTCTCCACTTCCCTCTGCCTTTGGGAAAACCTCCCCCCACAGTCTGTCTCCACTTCCCTCTGCCTTTGTGAAAACCTCCCCACCACAGATTGTCTCCACTTCCCTCTGCCTTTGGGAAAACCTTCCCACCACAGATTGTCTCCACTTCCCTCTGCCTTTGTGAAAACCTCCCCACCACAGATTGTCTCCACTTCCCTCTGCCTTTGGGAAAACCTCGCCACCACAGATTGTATCCACTTCCCTCTGCCTTGGAGAAACCTCCCCACCACAGAGTGTCTCCACTTCCCTCTGCCTTTGGGAAAACCTCCCCCCACAGTCTGTCTCCACTTCCCTCTGCCTTTGTGAAAACCTCCCCACCACAGATTGTCTCCACTTCCCTCTGCCTTTGGGAAAACCTCGCCACCACAGATTGTATCCACTTCCCTCTGACTTGGAAAACCTCCCTACCAAAGACTGTCTCCACTTCCCTCTGCCTTTGGGAAAACCTCCCCACCACAGTCTGTCTCCACTTCCCTCAGCCTTTGCGAAAACCTCCCCACCACAGACTGTCTCCAGTTCCCTCGGCCTTGGAGAAACCTCCCCACCACAGACTGTCTCCGCTTCCCTCTGACTTTGGGAAAACCTCCCCACCACAGGCTGTCTCCACTTTCCTCTGCCTTTGGGAAAACCTCCCCACCACAGACTGTCTCCATTTCCCTCTGCCTTTGGGAAAACCTCCCCACCGCAGACTGTCTCCACTTCCTTTGCCTTGGAGAAACCTCCCTACCACAGACTGTCTCCACTTCCATTTGCCTTTGGGAAAACCTCCCCACCACAGACGGTCCACACTTGCCTCTGCATTGGAGAAACCTCCCGACCACAGACTGTCTCCACTTCCCTCTGCATTGGAGAAACCTCCCCACCACAGACTGTCTCCACTTCCCTCTGCCTTTTGGAAAAGCTCTCCACCACAGACTCTCTCCACTTCCCACTGCCTTTGTGAAAACTCCCCACCACAGACTGTCTCGACTTCTCTCTGCCTTTGGGAAAACCTCCCCAACATAGACTGTCTCCACTTGCCTCTGCCTTGGAGAAACCTCCCCACCACAGACTGTCTCCACTTGCCTCTGCCTTTGGGAAAACCTCCCCACCACAGACTGTCTCCACTTTCCTCTTCATTGTAGAAACCTCCCCACCACAGACTGTCCCCTCTTCTCTCTGCCTTTGGGAAAACCTCCCCAACACAGTCTGTCTCCACTTGCCTCTGCATTGGAGAAACCTCCCCACCACAGACTGTCTCCACTTCCCTCTTCCTTTGTGAAAACATCCCCACAACAGATTGCCTGCACTTCCCACTGCCTTTGGGAAAGCCTCCCCACCACAGATTGTATCCACTTCCCTCTGCCTTTGGGAAAACCTCTCCACCACAGTCTGTCTCCACTTCCCTCTGCCTTTGGGAAAACCTCCCCACCACAGTCTGTCTCCACTTCCCTCTGCCTTGGAGAAACCTCCCTACCAAATACTGTCTCCACTTCCCTCTGCCTTTGGGAAAACCTCTCCACCACAGTCTGTCTCCACTTCCCTCTGCCTTTGTGAAAACCTCGCCACCACAGATTGTATCCACTTCCCTCTGCCTTGGAGAAACCTCCCTACCAAAGACTGTCTCCACTTCCCTCTGCCTTTGGGAAAACCTCCCCACCACCGTCTGTCTCCACTTCCCTCTGCCTTGGAGAAACCTCCCTACCAAATACTGTCTCCACTTCCCTCTGACTTTGTGAAAACCTCGCCACCACAGATTGTATCCACTTCCCTCTGCCTTGGAGAAACCTCCCCACCACAGTCTGTCTCCACTTCCCTCTGCCTTTGGGAAAACCTCCCCACCACAGATTGTCTCCACTTCCCTCTGCCTTTGTGAAAACCTCGCCACCACAGACTGTCTCCACTGCCGTCTGCCTTTGGGAAATCCTTCCCACCACAGACTGCCTCCACTTCCCACTGCCTTTGGGAAAGCCTCCCCACCACAGACTGTATTCACTTCCCTCTGCCTTGGAGAAACCTTCCCACCACAGACTGTCTCCACTTCCCTCTGCCTTTGGGAAAACCTCCCCACCACAGTCTGTCTCCACTTCCCTCTGCTTTTGTGAAAACATCCCCACAACAGATTGCCTGCACTTCCCACTGCCTTTGGGAAAGCCTCCCCACCACAGACTGTATCCACTTCCCTCTGCCTGTGGGAAAACCTCTCCACCACAGTCTGTCTCCACTTCCCTCTGCCTTTGGGAAAACCTCCCCACCACAGTCTGTCTCCACTTCCCTCTGCCTTTGTGAAAACCTCGCCACCACAGATTGTATCCACTTCCCTCTGCCTTGGAGAAACCTCCCTACCAAAGACTGTCTCCACTTCCCTCTGCCTTTGTGAAAAACTCCCCACCACAGATTGTCTCCACTTCCCTCTGCCTTTGGGAAAACCTCGCCACCACAGATTGTATCCACTTCCCTCTGCCTTGGAGAAACCTCCCTACCAAAGACTGTCTCCACTTCCCTCTGCCTTTGGGAAAACCTCCCCACCACAGTCTGTCTCCACTTCCCTCTGCCTTGGAGAAACCTCCCCACCACAGATTGTGTCCACTTCCTTCTGCCTTAGCGAAAACCTCCCCACCACAGAGTGTCTCCACTTCCCTCTGCCTTTGTGAAAACCTCGCCACCACAGATTGTCTCCACTTCGCTCTGCCTTTGGGAAAACCTCCCCACCACAGATTGTCTCCACTTCCCTCTGCCTTTGTGAAAACCTCGCCACCACAGATTGTCTCCACTTCGCTCTGCCTTTGGGAAAACCTCCCCACCACAGATTGTCTCCACTTCCCTCTGCCTTTGGGAAAACCTCCCCACCACAGATTGTCTCCACTTCGCTCTGCCTTTGGGAAAACCTCCCCACCACAGATTGTCTCCACTTCGCTCTGCCTTTGGGAAAACCTCCCCACCACAGATTGTCTCCACTTCCCTCTGCCTTTGTGAAAACCTCCCCACCACAGATTGTCTCCACTTCGCTCTGCCTTTGGGAAAACCTCCCCACCACAGATTGTCTCCACTTCCCTCTGCCTTTGGGAAAACCTCCCCACCACAGATTGTCTCCACTTCCCTCTGCCTTTGGGAAAACCTTCCCACCACAGATTGTCTCCACTTCCCTCTGCCTTGGAGAAACCTTCCCACCACAGATTGTCTCCACTTCCCTCTGCCTTTGGGAAAACCTCCCCACCACAGATTGTCTCCACTTCCCTCTGCCTTTGGGAAAACCTCCCCCCACAGTCTGTCTCCACTTCCCTCTGCCTTTGGGAAAACCTCCCCCCACAGTCTGTCTCCACTTCCCTCTGCCTTTGGGAAAACCTCCCCCCACAGTCTGTCTCCACTTCCCTCTGCCTTTGGGAAAACCTCCCCACCACAGACTGTCTCCACTTCCCTCTGCCTTTGGGAAAACCTCGCCACCACAGATTGTATCCACTTCCCTCTGCCTTGGAGAAACCTCCCCACCACAGACTGTCTCCACTTCCCTCTGCATTGGAGAAACCTCCCCACCACAGACTGTCTCCACTTGCCTCTGCATTGGAGAAAACTCCCATCCACAGACTGTCTCCACTTCCCTCTTCCTTTGTGAAAACATCCCCACAACAGATTGCCTGCACTTCCCACTGCCTTTGGGAAAGCCTCCCCACCACAGATTGTATCCACTTCCCTCTGCCTTTGGGAAAACCTCCCCACCACAGATTGTATCCACTTCCCTCTGCCTTTGGGAAAACCTCTCCACCACAGTCTGTCTCCACTTCCCTCTGCCTTTGTGAAAACCTCCCCACCACAGATTGTCTCCACTTCCCTCTGCCTTTGTGAAAACCTCCCCACCACAGACTGTCTCCACTTCCCTCTGCCTTGGAGAAACCTCCCCACCACAGACTGTCTCCACTTGCCTCTGCATTGGAGAAAACTCCCATCCACAGACTGTCTCCACTTCCCTCTTCCTTTGTGAAAACATCCCCACAACAGATTGCCTGCACTTCCCACTGCCTTTGGGAAAGCCTCCCCACCACAGATTGTATCCACTTCCCTCTGCCTTTGGGAAAACCTCTCCACCACAGTCTGTCTCCACTTCCCTCTGCCTTTGGGAAAACCTCCCCACCACAGACTGTCTCCACTTCCCTCTGCCTTTGTGAAAACCTCCCCACCACAGACTGTCTCCACTTCCCTCTGCCTTTGGGAAAACCTCCCCACCACAGATTGTATCCACTTCCCTCTGCCTTTGGGAAAACCTCCCCACCACAGTCTGTCTCCACTTCCCTCTGCCTTTGTGAAAACCTCGCCACCACAGATTGTATCCACTTCCCTCTGCCTTGGAGAAACCTCCCTACCAAAGACTGTCTCCACTTCCCTCTGCCTTTGGGAAAACCTCCCCACCACCGTCTGTCTCCACTTCCCTCTGCCTTGGAGAAACCTCCCTACCAAATACTGTCTCCACTTCCCTCTGACTTTGTGAAAACCTCGCCACCACAGATTGTATCCACTTCCCTCTGCCTTGGAGAAACCTCCCCACCACAGTCTGTCTCCACTTCCCTCTGCCTTTGGGAAAACCTCCCCACCACAGTCTGTCTCCACTTCCCTCTGCCTTTGTGAAAACATCCCCACCACAGATTGTCTCCACTTCCCTCTGCCTTTGTGAAAACCTCGCCACCACAGACTGTCTCCACTGCCGTCTGCCTTTGGGAAATCCTTCCCACCACAGACTGCCTCCACTTCCCACTGCCTTTGGGAAAGCCTCCCCACCACAGACTGTATTCACTTCCCTCTGCCTTGGAGAAACCTTCCCACCACAGACTGTCTCCACTTCCCTCTGCCTTTGGGAAAACCTCCCCACCACAGTCTGTCTCCACTTCCCTCTGCTTTTGTGAAAACATCCCCACAACAGATTGCCTGCACTTCCCACTGCCTTTGGGAAAGCCTCCCCACCACAGATTGTATCCACTTCCCTCTGCCTGTGGGAAAACCTCTCCACCACAGTCTGTCTCCACTTCCCTCTGCCTTTGGGAAAACCTCCCCACCACAGAGTGTCTCCACTTCCCTCTGCCTTTGGGAAAACCTCCCCACCACAGTCTGTCTCCACTTCCCTCTGCCTTTGTGAAAAACTCCCCACCACAGATTGTCTCCACTTCCCTCTGCCTTTGGGAAAACCTCGCCACCACAGATTGTATCCACTTCCCTCTGCCTTGGAGAAACCTCCCTACCAAAGACTGTCTCCACTTCCCTCTGCCTTTGGGAAAACCTCCCCACCACAGTCTGTCTCCACTTCCCTCTGCCTTGGAGAAACCTCCCCACCACAGATTGTCTCCACTTCCCTCTGCCTTTGGGAAAACCTCGCCACCACAGATTTTATCCACTTCGCTCTGCCTTTGGGAAAACCTCCCCACCACAGATTGTCTCCACTTCCCTCTGCCTTTGTGAAAACCTCCCCACCACAGATTGTCTCCACTTCCCTCTGCCTTTGGGAAAACCTCGCCACCACAGATTGTATCCACTTCCCTCTGCCTTGGAGAAACCTCCCCACCACAGACTGTCTCCAGGTCCCTCTGCCTTGGAGAAACCTCCCCACCACAGACTGTCTCCGCTTCCCTCTGACTTTGGGAAAACCTCCCCACCACAGGCTGTCTCCACGTCCCTCTTCATTTGGGAAAACCTCCCCACCACAGACTGTCTCCACTTCCCTCTGCCTTTGGGAAAACCTCCCCACCACAGATTGTCTCCACTTCCCTCTGCCTTTGGGAAAACCTCGCCACCACAGATTGTATCCACTTCCCTCTGACTTGGAAAACCTCCCTACCAAAGACTGTCTCCACTTCCCTCTGCCTTTGGGAAAACCTCCCCACCACAGTCTGTCTCCACTTCCCTCAGCCTTTGCGAAAACCTCCCCACCACAGATTGTCTCCACTTCCCTCTGCCTTGGAGAAACGTCCCCACCACAGACTGTCTCCAGTTCCCTCGGCCTTGGAGAAACCTCCCCACCACAGACTGTCTCCGCTTCCCTCTGACTTTGGGAAAACCTCCCCACCACAGGCTGTCTCCACTACCCTCTGCCTTTGGGAAAACCTCCCCACCACAGACTGTCTCCACTTCCCTCTGCCTTTGGGAAATCCTCCACACCGCAGTCAGTCTCCACTTCCCTCTGCCTTTGGGAAAACCTCCCCACCGCAGACTGTCTCCACTTCCTTTGCCTTGGAGAAACCTCCCTACCACAGACTGTCTCCACTTCCATTTGCCTTTGGGAAAACCTCCCCACCACAGACGGTCCACACTTGCCTCTGCATTGGAGAAACCTCCCCACCACAGACTGTCTCCACTTCCCTCTGCATTGGAGAAACCTCCCCACCACAGTCTGTCTCCACTTCCCTCTGCCTTGGAGAAACCTCCCCACCACAGACTGTCTCCACTTCCCTCTGCCTTTTGGAAAAGCTCTCCACCACAGACTCTCTCCACTTCCCACTGCCTTTGTGAAAACTCCCCACCACAGACTGTCCCCTCTTCTCTCTGCCTTTGGGAAAACCTCCCCAACACAGACTGTCTCCACTTGCCTCTGCATTGGAGAAACCTCCCCACCACAGACTGTCTCCACTTCTCTCTGACTTTGGGAAAACCTCCCCACCACAGACTGTCTCCACTTGCCTCTGCCTTTGTGAAAACATCCCCACAACAGATTGCCTGCACTTCCCTCTGCCTTTGGGAAAACCTCCCCCCACAGTCTGTCTCCACTTCCCTCTGCCTTTGGGAAAACCTCCCCCCACAGTCTGTCTCCACTTCCCTCTGCCTTTGGGAAAACCTCCCCCCACAGTCTGTCTCCACTTCCCTCTGCCTTTGTGAAAACCTCCCCACCACAGATTGTCTCCACTTCCCTCTGCCTTTGTGAAAACCTCCCCACCACAGATTGTCTCCACTTCCCTCTGCCTTTGGGAAAACCTCCCCACCACAGAGTGTCTCCACTTCCCTCTGCCTTGGAGAAACCTCCCCACCACAGACTGTCTCCACTTCTCTCTGCCTTGGAGAAACCTCCCCACCACAGACTGTCTCCACTTGCCTCTGCATTGGAGAAAACTCCCATCCACAGACTGTCTCCACTTCCCTCTTCCTTTGTGAAAACATCCCCACAACAGATTGCCTGCACTTCCCACTGCCTTTGGGAAAGCCTCCCCACCACAGATTGTATCCACTTCCCTCTGCCTTTTGGAAAACCTCCCCACCACAGTCTGTCTCCACTTCCCTCTGCCTTTGTGAAAACCTCCCCACCACAGATTGTCTCCACTTCCCTCTGCCTTGGAGAAACCTCCCTACCAAAGACTGTCTCCACTTCCCTCTGCCTTTGGGAAAACCTCCCCACCACAGACTGTCTCCACTTCCCTCTGCCTTTGGGAAAACCTCCCCACCACCGTCTGTCTCCACTTCCCTCTGCCTTGGAGAAACCTCCCTACCAAATACTGTCTCCACTTCCCTCTGACTTTGTGAAAACCTCGCCACCACAGATTGTATCCACTTCCCTCTGCCTTGGAGAAACCTCCCCACCACAGTCTGTCTCCACTTCCCTCTGCCTTTGGGAAAACCTCCCCACCACAGTCTGTCTCCACTTCCCTCTGCCTTTGTGAAAACCTCGCCACCACAGACTGTCTCCACTGCCGTCTGCCTTTGGGAAATCCTTCCCACCACAGACTGCCTCCACTTCCCACTGCCTTTGGGAAAGCCTCCCCACCACAGACTGTATTCACTTCCCTCTGCCTTGGAGAAACCTTCCCACCACAGACTGTCTCCACTTCCCTCTGCCTTTGGGAAAACCTCCCCACCACAGTCTGTCTCCACTTCCCTCTGCTTTTGTGAAAACATCCCCACAACAGATTGCCTGCACTTCCCACTGCCTTTGGGAAAGCCTCCCCACCACAGATTGTATCCACTTCCCTCTGCCTGTGGGAAAACCTCTCCACCACAGTCTGTCTCCACTTCCCTCTGCCTTTGGGAAAACCTCCCCACCACAGAGTGTCTCCACTTCCCTCTGCCTTTGGGAAAACCTCCCCACCAAAGACTGTCTCCACTTCCCTCTGCCTTTGTGAAAAACTCCCCACCACAGATTGTCTCCACTTCCCTCTGCCTTTGGGAAAACCTCGCCACCACAGATTGTATCCACTTCCCTCTGCCTTGGAGAAACCTCCCTACCAAAGACTGTCTCCACTTCCCTCTGCCTTTGGGAAAACCTCCCCACCACAGTCTGTCTCCACTTCCCTCTGCCTTGGAGAAACCTCCCCACCACAGATTGTCTCCACTTCCCTCTGCCTTTGGGAAAACCTCGCCACCACAGATTTTATCCACTTCGCTCTGCCTTTGGGAAAACCTCGCCACCACAGATTGTCTCCACTTCCCTCTGCCTTTGTGAATACCTCCCCACCACAGACTGTCTCCACTTCCCTCTGCCTTTGGGAAAACCTCGCCACCACAGATTGTATCCACTTCCCTCTGCCTTGGAGAAACCTCCCCACCACAGACTGTCTCCAGGTCCCTCTGCCTTGGAGAAACCTCCCCACCACAGACTGTCTCCGCTTCCCTCTGACTTTGGGAAAACCTCCCCACCACAGGCTGTCTCCACGTCCCTCTGCATTTGGGAAAACCTCCCCACCACAGACTGTCTCCACTTCCCTCTGCCTTTGGGAAAACCTCCCCCCACAGTCTGTCTCCACTTCCCTCTGCCTTTGTGAAAACCTCCCCACCACAGATTGTCTCCACTTCCCTCTGCCTTTGGGAAAACCTCGCCACCACAGATTGTATCCACTTCCCTCTGACTTGGAAAACCTCCCTACCAAAGACTGTCTCCACTTCCCTCTGCCTTTGGGAAAACCTCCCCACCACAGTCTGTCTCCACTTCCCTCAGCCTTTGCGAAAACCTCCCCACCACAGATTGTCTCCACTTCCCTCTGCCTTGGAGAAACGTCCCCACCACAGACTGTCTCCAGTTCCCTCGGCCTTGGAGAAACCTCCCCACCACAGACTGTCTCCGCTTCCCTCTGACTTTGGGAAAACCTCCCCACCACAGGCTGTCTCCACTACCCTCTGCCTTTGGGAAAACCTCCCCACCACAGACTGTCTCCACTTCCCTCTGCCTTTGGGAAATCCTCCACACCGCAGTCAGTCTCCACTTCCCTCTGCCTTTGGGAAAACCTCCCCACCGCAGACTGTCTCCACTTCCTTTGCCTTGGAGAAACCTCCCTACCACAGACTGTCTCCACTTCCATTTGCCTTTGGGAAAACCTCCCCACCACAGACGGTCCACACTTGCCTCTGCATTGGAGAAACCTCCCCACCACAGACTGTCTCCACTTCCCTCTGCATTGGAGAAACCTCCCCACCACAGTCTGTCTCCACTTCCCTCTGCCTTGGAGAAACCTCCCCACCACAGACTGTCTCCACTTCCCTCTGCCTTTTGGAAAAGCTCTCCACCACAGACTCTCTCCACTTCCCACTGCCTTTGTGAAAACTCCCCACCACAGACTGTCCCCTCTTCTCTCTGCCTTTGGGAAAACCTCCCCAACACAGACTGTCTCCACTTGCCTCTGCATTGGAGAAACCTCCCCACCACAGACTGTCTCCACTTCTCTCTGACTTTGGGAAAACCTCCCCACCACAGACTGTCTCCACTTGCCTCTGCATTGGAGAAACCTCCCATCCACAGACTGTCTCCACTTCCCTCTGCCTTTGTGAAAACATCCCCACAACAGATTGCCTGCACTTCCCACTGCCTTTGGGAAAGCCTCCCCACCACAGATTGTATCCACTTCCCTCTGCCTTTGGGAAAACCTCTCCACCACAGTCTGTCTCCACTTCCCTCTGCCTTTGGGAAAACCTCCCCACCACAGAGTGTCTCCACTTCCCTCTGCCTTTGGGAAAACCTCCCCACCACAGTCTGTCTCCACTTCCCTCTGCCTTTGTGAAAACCTCGCCACCACAGATTGTATCCACTTCCCTCTGCCTTGGAGAAACCTCCCTACCAAAGACTGTCTCCACTTCCCTCTGCCTTGGAGAAACCTCCCTACCAAAGACTGTCTCCACTTCCCTCTGCCTTTGTGAAAAACTCCCCACCACAGATTGTCTCCACTTCCCTCTGCCTTTGGGAAAACCTCGCCACCACAGATTGTATCCACTTCCCTCTGCCTTGGAGAAACCTCCCTACCAAAGACTGTCTCCACTTCCCTCTGCCTTTGGGAAAACCTCCCCACCACAGATTGTCTCCACTTCCCTCTGCCTTTGGGAAAACCTCCCCACCACAGAGTGTCTCCACTTCCCTCTGCCTTTGGGAAAACCTCCCCACCACAGAGTGTCTCCACTTCCCTCTGCCTTTGGGAAAACCTCCCCACCACAGTCTGTCTCCACTTCCCTCTGCCTCTGGGAAAACCTCCCCACCACAGAGTGTCTCCACTTCCCTCTGCCTTTGGGAAAACCTCCCCCCACAGTCTGTCTCCACTTCCCTCTGCCTTTGTGAAAACCTCCCCACCACAGATTGTCTCCACTTCCCTCTGCCTTTGGGAAAACCTCGCCACCACAGATTGTATCCACTTCCCTCTGCCTTGGAGAAACCTCCCCACCACAGACTGTCTCCAGGTCCCTCTGCCTTGGAGAAACCTCCCCACCACAGACTGTCTCCGCTTCCCTCTGACTTTGGGAAAACCTCCCCACCACAGGCTGTCTCCACTTCCCTCTGCATTTGGGAATACCTCCCCACCACAGAGTGTCTCCACTTCCCTCTGCCTTTGGGAAAACCTCCCCCCACAGTCTGTCTCCACTTCCCTCTGCCTTTGTGAAAACCTCCCCACCACAGATTGTCTCCACTTCCCTCTGCCTTTGGGAAAACCTCGCCACCACAGATTGTATCCACTTCCCTCTGCCTTGGAGAAACCTCCCTACCAAAGACTGTCCCCACTTCCCTCTGCCTTTGGGAAAACCTCCCCACCACAGACTGTCTCCAGTTCCCTCGGCCTTGGAGAAACCTCCCCACCACAGTCTGTCTCCGCTTCCCTCTGACTTTGGGAAAACCTCCCCACCACAGACTGTCTCCACTTCCCTCTGCCTTTGGGAAAACCTCCCCACCACAGACTGTCTCCACTTCCCTCTGCCTTGGAGAAACCTCCCTACCACAGACTGTCTCCACTTCCCTCTGCATTGGAGAAACCTCCCATCCACAGACTGTCTCCACTTGGCTCTGCATTGGAGAAACCTCCCCACCACAGACTATCTCCACTTCCCTCTGCCTTGGAGAAACCTCCCCACCACAGTCTGTCTCCACTTCCCTCTGCCTTGGAGAAACCTCCCCACCACAGACTGTCTCCACTTCCCTCTGCCTTGGAGAAACCTCCCCACCACAGACTGTCTCCACTTCCCTCTGCCTTGGAGAAACCTCCCCACCACAGACTGTCTCCACTTCCCTCTGCCTTGGAGAAACCTCCCCACCACAGACTGTCTCCACTTCTCTCTGCCTTTGGGAAAACCTCCCCACCACAGACTGTCTCCACTTCTCTCTGCCTTTGGGAAAACCTCCCCACCACAGTCTGTCTCCACTTCCCTCTGCCTTTGTGAAAACCTCGCCACCATAGATTGTATCCACTTCCCTCTGCCTTGGAGAAACCTCCCTACCAAAGACTGTCTCCACTTCCCTCTGCCTTTGGGAAAACCTCCCCACCACCGTCTGTCTCCACTTCCCTCTGCCTTGGAGAAACCTCCCTACCAAAGACTGTCTCCACTTCCCTCTGCCTTTGGGAAAACCTCCCCACCACAGTCTGTCTCCACTTCCCTCTGCCTTTGTGAAAACCTCCCCACCACAGATTGTCTCCACTTCCCTCTGCCTTTGGGAAAACCTCGCCACCACAGATTGTATCCACTTCCTTCTGCCTTAGCGAAAACCTCCCCACCACAGACTGTCTCCACTTCCCTCTGCCTTTGGGAAAACCTCCCCAACACAGTCTGTCTCCACTTCCCTCTGCCTTTGTGAAAACATCCCCAGAACAGATTGTCTGCACTTCCCTCTTGCCTTTGGGAAACACTCCCCACCACAGATTGTCTCCACTTCCCTCTGCCTTTGGGAAAACCTCCCCACCACAGACTGTCTCCACTTCCCTCTGCCTCTGGGAAAACCTCCCCACCACAGAGTGTCTCCACTTCCCTCTGCCTTTGGGAAAACCTCCCCCCACAGTCTGTCTCCACTTCCCTCTGCCTTTGTGAAAACCTCCCCACCACAGATTGTCTCCACTTCCCTCTGCCTTTGGGAAAACCTCGCCACCACAGATTGTATCCACTTCCCTCTGCCTTGGAGAAACCTCCCCACCACAGACTGTCTCCAGGTCCCTCTGCCTTGGAGAAACCTCCCCACCACAGACTGTCTCCGCTTCCCTCTGACTTTGGGAAAACCTCCCCACCACAGGCTGTCTCCACTTCCCTCTGCATTTGGGAAAACCTCCCCACCACAGAGTGTCTCCACTTCCCTCTGCCTTTGGGAAAACCTCCCCCCACAGTCTGTCTCCACTTCCCTCTGCCTTTGTGAAAACCTCCCCACCACAGATTGTCTCCACTTCCCTCTGCCTTTGGGAAAACCTCGCCACCACAGATTGTATCCACTTCCCTCTGCCTTGGAGAAACCTCCCTACCAAAGACTGTCCCCACTTCCCTCTGCCTTTGGGAAAACCTCCCCACCACAGACTGTCTCCAGTTCCCTCGGCCTTGGAGAAACCTCCCCACCACAGTCTGTCTCCGCTTCCCTCTGACTTTGGGAAAACCTCCCCACCACAGACTGTCTCCACTTCCCTCTGCCTTTGGGAAAACCTCCCCACCACAGACTGTCTCCACTTCCCTCTGCCTTGGAGAAACCTCCCTACCACAGACTGTCTCCACTTCCCTCTGCATTGGAGAAACCTCCCATCCACAGACTGTCTCCACTTGGCTCTGCATTGGAGAAACCTCCCCACCACAGACTATCTCCACTTCCCTCTGCCTTGGAGAAACCTCCCCACCACAGTCTGTCTCCACTTCCCTCTGCCTTGGAGAAACCTCCCCACCACAGACTGTCTCCACTTCCCTCTGCCTTGGAGAAACCTCCCCACCACAGACTGTCTCCACTTCCCTCTGCCTTGGAGAAACCTCCCCACCACAGACTGTCTCCACTTCCCTCTGCCTTGGAGAAACCTCCCCACCACAGACTGTCTCCACTTCTCTCTGCCTTTGGGAAAACCTCCCCACCACAGACTGTCTCCACTTCTCTCTGCCTTTGGGAAAACCTCCCCAACACAGACTGTCTCCACTTGCCTCTGCCTTGGAGAAACCTCCCCACCACAGACGGTCTCCACTTGGCTCTGCATTGGAGAAACCTCCCCAACACAGACTGTCTCCACTTCCCTCTGCCTTTGGGAAAACGTCCCCACCACAGACTGTCTCCACTTCCCTCTGCCTTGGAGAAACCTCCCCACCACGGACTGTCTCCACTTCTCTCTGCCTTTGGGAAAACCTCCCCAACACAGACTGTCTCCACTTGCCTCTGCATTGGAGAAACCTCCCCACCACAGACTGTCTCCACTTGGCTCAGCATTGGAGAATCCTCCCCACCACAGACTGTCTCCACTTCCCTCCGCCTTTGGGAAAACCTCCCCACCACAGACTGTCTCCACTTCCCTTTTCATTGTAGAAACCTCCCCACCACAGACAGTCTCCACTTCTCTCTGCCTTTGGGAAAACCTCCCCAACACAGACTGTCTCCACTTCCCTCTGCATTGGAGAAACCTCCCCACCACAGACTGTCTCTACTTCCCTCTGCCTTGGAGAAACCTCCCCACCACAGACTGTCTCCACTGCTCTCTGCCTTCGAGAAACCTCCCATCCACAGACTGTTTCCACTTGGCTCTGCATTGGAGAAACCTCCCCACCACAGACTGTCACCACTTCCCTCTGCCTTTGGGAAAACCTCCCCACCACAGACTGTTTCCACTTCCCTCTGCCTTGGAGAAACCTCCCCACCACAGACTGTCTCCACTTCTCTCTGCCTTTGGGAAAACCTCCCTAGCACAGACTGTCTCCACTTCCCTCTGCCTTTGCGAAAACCTCCCCACCACAAACTGTCTCCACTTTGCCTGTGGGCAAACCTCCCCACCACAGACTGTCTCCACTTCTCTCTGCCTTTGGGAAAACCACCCCATCACAGACTGTCTCCACTTCCCTCTGCCTTGGAGAAACCTCCCATCCACAGACTGTCTCCACTTGGCTCTGCATTGGAGAAACCTCCCCACCACAGACTGTCTCCACTTCCCTCTGCCTTTGGGAAAACCTCCCCACCACAGACTGTCTCCAGTTCCCTCTGCCTTGGAGAAACCTCCCCACCACAGACTGTCTCCGCTTCCCTCTGACTTTGGGAAAACCTCCCCACCACAGGCTGTCTCCACTTCCCTCTGCCTTTGGGAAAACCTCCCCACCACAGACTGTCTCCACTTCCCTCTGCCTTTGGGAAAACCTCCCCACCGCAGTCAGTCTCCACTTCCCTCTGCCTTTGGGAAAACCTCCCCACCGCAGACTGTCTCCACTTCCCTCTGCCTTGGAGAAACCTCCCTACCACAGACTGTCTCCACTTCCCTCTGCATTGGAGAAACCTCCCCACCACAGACTGTCTCCACTTCCCTCTGCCTTTGGGAAAACCTCCCCACGACAGACTGTCTCCACATCCCTCTGCCTTTGGGAAAAGCTCCCCACCACAGACTGTCTCCACTTCCATTTGCCTTTGGGAAAACCTCCCCACCACAGACGGTCCACACTTGCCTCTGCATTGGAGAAACTTCCCCACCACAGACTGTCTCCACTTCCCTCTGCATTGGAGAAACCTCCCCACCACAGTCTGTCTCCACTTCCCTCTGCCTTGGAGAAACCTCCCCACCACAGACTGTCTCCACTTCCCTCTGCCTTTTGGAAAAGCTCTCCACCAGAGACTGTCTCCACTTCCCTCTGCCTTTGGGAAAAGCTCTCCACCACAGACTCTCTCCACTTCCCACTGCCTTTGTGAAAACTCCCCACCACAGACTGTCTCGACTTCTCTCTGCCTTTGGGAAAACCTCCCCAACATAGACTGTCTCCACTTGCCTCTGCCTTGGAGAAACCTCCCCACCACAGACTGTCTCCACTTGCCTCTGCCTTTGGGAAAACCTCCCCACCACAGACTGTCTCCACTTTCCTCTTCATTGTAGAAACCTCCCCACCACAGACTGTCCCCTCTTCTCTCTGCCTTTGGGAAAACCTCCCCAACACAGACTGTCTCCACTTCCCTCTGCCTTTGGGAAATCCTCCACACGGCAGTCAGTCTCCACTTCCCTCTGCCTTTGGGAAAACCTCCCCACCGCAGACTGTCTCCACTTCCTTTGCCTTGGAGAAACCTCCCTACCACAGACTGTCTCCACTTCCATTTGCCTTTGGGAAAACCTCCCCACCACAGACGGTCCACACTTGCCTCTGCATTGGAGAAACCTCCCCACCACAGACTGTCTCCACTTCCCTCTGCATTGGAGAAACCTCCCCACCACAGTCTGTCTCCACTTCCCTCTGCCTTGGAGAAACCTCCCCACCACAGACTGTCTCCACTTCCCTCTGCCTTTTGGAAAAGCTCTCCACCACAGACTCTCTCCACTTCCCACTGCCTTTGTGAAAACTCCCCACCACAGACTGTCCCCTCTTCTCTCTGCCTTTGGGAAAACCTCCCCAACACAGACTGTCTCCACTTGCCTCTGCATTGGAGAAACCTCCCCACCACAGACTGTCTCCACTTCTCTCTGACTTTGGGAAAACCTCCCCACCACAGACTGTCTCCACTTGCCTCTGCATTGGAGAAACCTCCCATCCACAGACTGTCTCCACTTCCCTCTTCCTTTGTGAAAACATCCCCACAACAGATTGCCTGCACTTCCCACTGCCTTTGGGAAAGCCTCCCCACCACAGATTGTATCCACTTCCCTCTGCCTTTGGGAAAACCTCTCCACCACAGTCTGTCTCCACTTCCCTCTGCCTTTGGGAAAACCTCCCCACCACAGAGTGTCTCCACTTCCCTCTGCCTTTGGGAAAACCTCCCCACCACAGTCTGTCTCCACTTCCCTCTGCCTTTGTGAAAACCTCGCCACCACAGATTGTATCCACTTCCCTCTGCCTTTGTGAAAACATCCCCAGAACAGATTGTCTGCACTTCCCTCTTGCCTCTGGGAAACACTCCCCACCACAGTCTGTCTCCACTTCCCTCTGCCTCTGGGAAAACCTCCCCACCACAGAGTGTCTCCACTTCCCTCTGCCTTTGGGAAAACCTCCCCACCACAGATTGTATCCACTTCCCTCTGCCTTGGAGAAACCTCCCCACCACAGACTGTCTCCAGGTCCCTCTGCCTTGGAGAAACCTCCCCACCACAGACTGTCTCCGCTTCCCTCTGACTTGGGGAAAACCTCCCCACCACAGGCTGTCTCCACTTCCCTCTGCATTTGGGAAAACCTCCCCACCACAGAGTGTCTCCACTTCCCTCTGCCTTTGGGAAAACCTCCCCCCACAGTCTGTCTCCACTTCCCTCTGCCTTTGTGAAAACCTCCCCACCACAGATTGTCTCCACTTCCCTCTGCCTTTGGGAAAACCTCGCCACCACAGATTGTATCCACTTCCCTCTGCCTTGGAGAAACCTCCCTACCAAAGACTGTCCCCCTTCCCTCTGCCTTTGGGAAAACCTCCCCACCACAGACTGTCTCCAGTTCCCTCGGCCTTGGAGAAACCTCCCCACCACAGTCTGTCTCCGCTTCCCTCTGACTTTGGGAAAACCTCCCCACCACAGGCTGTCTCCACTTCCCTCTGCCTTTGGGAAAACCTCCCCACCACAGACTGTCTCCACTTCCCTCTGCCTTTGGGAAAACCTCCCCACCGCAGACTGTCTCCACTTCCCTCTGCCTTGGAGAAACCTCCCTACCACAGACTGTCTCCACTTCCCTCTGCATTGGAGAAACCTCCCATCCACAGACTGTCTCCACTTGGCTCTGCATTGGAGAAACCTCCCCACCACAGACTGTCTCCACTTCCCTCTGCCTTGGAGAAACCTCCCCACCACAGTCTGTCTCCACTTCCCTCTGCCTTGGAGAAACCTCCCCACCACAGACTGTCTCCACTTCCCTCTGCCTTGGAGAAACCTCCCCACCACAGACTGTCTCCACTTCCCTCTGCCTTGGAGAAACCTCCCCACCACAGACTGTCTCCACTTCCCTCTGCCTTGGAGAAACCTCCCCACCACAGACTGTCTCCACTTCTCTCTGCCTTTGGGAAAACCTCCCCACCACAGACTGTCTCCACTTCTCTCTGCCTTTGGGAAAACCTCCCCAACACAGACTGTCTCCACTTGCCTCTGCCTTGGAGAAACCTCCCCACCACAGACGGTCTCCACTTGCCTCTGCATTGGAGAAACCTCCCCACCACAGACGGTCTCCACTTGCCTCTGCCTTGGAGAAACCTCCCCACCACAGACTGTCTCCACTTCTCTCTGCCTTCGAGAAACCTCCCATCCACAGACTGTCTCCACTTGGCTCTGCATTGGAGAAAACTCCCCACCACAGACTGTCTCCACTTCCCACTGCCTTTGGGAAAACCTCCCCACCACAGACTGTCTCCACTTCTCTCTGCCTTTGGGAAAACCTCCCCAACACAGACTGTCTCCACTTGCCTCTGAATTGGAGAAACCTCCCCACCACAGACTGTCTCCACTTCCCTCTGCCTTGGAGAAACGTCCCCACCACAGACTGTCTCCACTTCGCTCTGCCTTTGGGAAAACCTCCCCAACACAGACTGTCTCCACTTGGCTCTGCATTGGAGAAACCTCCCCACCACAGACTGTCTCCACTTGGCTCTGCATTGGAGAAACCTCCCCACCACAGACTGTCTCCACTTCCCTCTGCCTTTGGGAAAACGTCCCCACCACAGACTGTCTCCACTTCCCTCTGCCTTGGAGAAACCTCCCCACCACGGACTGTCTCCACTTCTCTCTGCCTTTGGGAAAACCTCCCCAACACAGACTGTCTCCACTTGCCTCTGCATTGGAGAAACCTCCCCACCACAGACTGTCTCCACTTGGCTCAGCATTGGAGAATCCTCCCCACCACAGACTGTCTCCACTTCCCTCCGCCTTTGGGAAAACCTCCCCACCACAGACTGTCTCCACTTCCCTTTTCATTGTAGAAACCTCCCCACCACAGACAGTCTCCACTTCTCTCTGCCTTTGGGAAAACCTCCCCAACACAGACTGTCTCCACTTCCCTCTGCATTGGAGAAACCTCCCCACCACAGACTGTCTCTACTTCCCTCTGCCTTGGAGAAACCTCCCCACCACAGACTGTCTCCACTGCTCTCTGCCTTCGAGAAACCTCCCATCCACAGACTGTTTCCACTTGGCTCTGCATTGGAGAAACCTCCCCACCACAGACTGTCACCACTTCCCTCTGCCTTTGGGAAAACCTCCCCACCACAGACTGTTTCCACTTCCCTCTGCCTTGGAGAAACCTCCCCACCACAGACTGTCTCCACTTCTCTCTGCCTTTGGGAAAACCTCCCTAGCACAGACTGTCTCCACTTCCCTCTGCCTTTGCGAAAACCTCCCCACCACAGACTGTCTCCACTTCCCTCTGCCTGTGGGCAAACCTCCCCACCACAGACTGTCTCCACTTCTCTCTGCCTTTGGGAAAACCACGCCATCACAGATTGTCTCCACTTCCCTCTGCCTTGGAGAAACCTCCCATCCACAGACTGTCTCCACTTGGCTCTGCATTGGAGAAACCTCCCCACCACAGACTGTCTCCACTTCCCTCTGCCTTTGGGAAAACCTCCCCACCACAGGCTGTCTCCACTTCCCTCTGCCTTTGGGAAAACCTCCCCACCACAGACTGTCTCCACTTCCCTCTGCCTTTGGGAAAACCTCCCCACCGCAGTCAGTCTCCACTTCCCTCTGCCTTTGGGAAAACCTCCCCACCGCAGACTGTCTCCACTTCCCTC
This sequence comes from Hemitrygon akajei, assembly GCF_048418815.1. Classification (NCBI taxonomy): domain Eukaryota; kingdom Metazoa; phylum Chordata; class Chondrichthyes; order Myliobatiformes; family Dasyatidae; genus Hemitrygon; species Hemitrygon akajei. The sequence continues at coordinate 9,355,178 of NC_133143.1, read as the reverse complement.
TGCCTTGGAGAAACCTCCCTACCACAGACTGTCTCCACTTCCCTCTGCATTGGAGAAACCTCCCCACCACAGACTGTCTCCACTTCCCTCTGCCTTTGGGAAAACCTCCCCACGACAGACTGTCTCCACATCCCTCTGCCTTTGGGAAAAGCTCCCCACCACAGACTGTCTCCACTTCCATTTGCCTTTGGGAAAACCTCCCCACCACAGACGGTCCACACTTGCCTCTGCATTGGAGAAACTTCCCCACCACAGACTGTCTCCACTTCCCTCTGCATTGGAGAAACCTCCCCACCACAGTCTGTCTCCACTTCCCTCTGCCTTGGAGAAACCTCCCCACCACAGACTGTCTCCACTTCCCTCTGCCTTTTGGAAAAGCTCTCCACCAGAGACTGTCTCCACTTCCCTCTGCCTTTGGGAAAAGCTCTCCACCACAGACTCTCTCCACTTCCCACTGCCTTTGTGAAAACTCCCCACCACAGACTGTCTCGACTTCTCTCTGCCTTTGGGAAAACCTCCCCAACATAGACTGTCTCCACTTGCCTCTGCCTTGGAGAAACCTCCCCACCACAGACTGTCTCCACTTGCCTCTGCCTTTCGGAAAACCTCCCCACCACAGACTGTCTCCACTTTCCTCTTCATTGTAGAAACCTCCCCACCACAGACTGTCCCCTCTTCTCTCTGCCTTTGGGAAAACCTCCCCAACACAGACTGTCTCCACTTGCCTCTGCATTGGAGAAACCTCCCCACCACAGACTGTCTCCACTTCTCTCTGCCTTTGGGAAAACCTCCCCACCACAGACTGTCTCCACTTGCCTCTGCATTGGAGAAACCTCCCATCCACAGACTGTCTCCACTTGGCTCTGCATTGGAGAAACCTCCCCACCACAGACTGTCTCCACTTGCCTCTGCCTTGGAGAAACCTCCCCACCACAGTCTGTCTCCACTTCCCTCTGCCTTGGAGAAACCTCCCCATCACAGACTGTCTCCACTTCCCTCTGCCTTGGAGAAACCTCCCCACCACAGACTGTCTCCACTTCCCTCTGCCTTGGAGAAACCTCCCCACAACAGACTGTCTCCACTTCCCTCTGCCTTGGAGAAACCTCCCCACCACAGACTGTCTCCACTTCTCTCTGCCTTTGGGAAAACCTCCCCACCACAGACTGTCTCCACTTCTCTCTGCCTTTGGGAAAAACTCCCCACCACAGACTGTCTCCACTTCCCTCTGCCTTGGAGATACCTCCCCACCACAGACTGTCTCCACTTCTCTCTGCCTTTGGGAAAACCTCCCCACCACAGACTCTCTCCACTTCCCACTGCCTTTGTGAAAACTCCCCACCACAGACTGTCCCCTCTTCTCTCTGCCTTTGGGAAAACCTCCCCAACACAGACTGTCTCCACTTGCCTCTGCATTGGAGAAACCTCCCCACCACAGACTGTCTCCACTTCTCTCTGACTTTGGGAAAACCTCCCCACCACAGACTGTCTCCACTTGCCTCTGCATTGGAGAAACCTCCCATCCACAGACTGTCTCCACTTCCCTCTGCCTTTGTGAAAACTTCCCCACAACAGATTGCCTGCACTTCCCACTGCCTTTGGGAAAGCCTCCCCACCACAGATTGTATCCACTTCCCTCTGCCTTTGGGAAAACCTCTCCACCACAGTCTGTCTCCACTTCCCTCTGCCTTTGGGAAAACCTCCCCACCACAGAGTGTCTCCACTTCCCTCTGCCTTTGGGAAAACCTCCCCACCACAGTCTGTCTCCACTTCCCTCTGCCTTTGTGAAAACCTCGCCACCACAGATTGTATCCACTTCCCTCTGCCTTTGTGAAAACATCCCCAGAACAGATTGTCTGCACTTCCCTCTTGCCTTTGGGAAACACTCCCCACCACAGTCTGTCTCCACTTCCCTCTGCCTCTGGGAAAACCTCCCCACCACAGAGTGTCTCCACTTCCCTCTGCCTTTGGGAAAACCTAGCCACCACAGATTGTATCCACTTCCCTCTGCCTTGGAGAAACCTCCCCACCACAGACTGTCTCCAGGTCCCTCTGCCTTGGAGAAACCTCCCCACCACAGACTGTCTCCGCTTCCCTCTGACTTGGGGAAAACCTCCCCACCACAGGCTGTCTCCACTTCCCTCTGCATTTGGGAAAACCTCCCCACCACAGAGTGTCTCCACTTCCCTCTGCCTTTGGGAAAACCTCCCCCCACAGTCTGTCTCCACTTCCCTCTGCCTTTGTGAAAACCTCCCCACCACAGATTGTCTCCACTTCCCTCTGCCTTTGGGAAAACCTCGCCACCACAGATTGTATCCACTTCCCTCTGCCTTGGAGAAACCTCCCTACCAAAGACTGTCCCCCTTCCCTCTGCCTTTGGGAAAACCTCCCCACCACAGACTGTCTCCAGTTCCCTCGGCCTTGGAGAAACCTCCCCACCACAGTCTGTCTCCGCTTCCCTCTGACTTTGGGAAAACCTCCCCACCACAGGCTGTCTCCACTTCCCTCTGCCTTTGGGAAAACCTCCCCACCACAGACTGTCTCCACTTCCCTCTGCCTTTGGGAAAACCTCCCCACCGCAGACTGTCTCCACTTCCCTCTGCCTTGGAGAAACCTCCCTACCACAGACTGTCTCCACTTCCCTCTGCATTGGAGAAACCTCCCATCCACAGACTGTCTCCACTTGGCTCTGCATTGGAGAAACCTCCCCACCACAGACTGTCTCCACTTCCCTCTGCCTTGGAGAAACCTCCCCACCACAGTCTGTCTCCACTTCCCTCTGCCTTGGAGAAACCTCCCCACCACAGACTGTCTCCACTTCCCTCTGCCTTGGAGAAACCTCCCCACCACAGACTGTCTCCACTTCCCTCTGCCTTGGAGAAACCTCCCCACCACAGACTGTCTCCACTTCTCTCTGCCTTTGGGAAAACCTCCCCACCACAGACTGTCTCCACTTCTCTCTGCCTTTGGGAAAACCTCCCCAACACAGACTGTCTCCACTTGCCTCTGCCTTGGAGAAACCTCCCCACCACAGACGGTCTCCACTTGCCTCTGCATTGGAGAAACCTCCCCACCACAGACGGTCTCCACTTGCCTCTGCCTTGGAGAAACCTCCCCACCACAGACTGTCTCCACTTCTCTCTGCCTTCGAGAAACCTCCCATCCACAGACTGTCTCCACTTGGCTCTGCATTGGAGAAAACTCCCCACCACAGACTGTCTCCACTTCCCACTGCCTTTGGGAAAACCTCCCCACCACAGACTGTCTCCACTTCTCTCTGCCTTTGGGAAAACCTCCCCAACACAGACTGTCTCCACTTGCCTCTGAATTGGAGAAACCTCCCCACCACAGACTGTCTCCACTTCCCTCTGCCTTGGAGAAACGTCCCCACCACAGACTGTCTCCACTTCGCTCTGCCTTTGGGAAAACCTCCCCAACACAGACTGTCTCCACTTGGCTCTGCATTGGAGAAACCTCCCCACCACAGACTGTCTCCACTTGGCTCTGCATTGGAGAAACCTCCCCACCACAGACTGTCTCCACTTCCCTCTGCCTTTGGGAAAACGTCCCCACCACAGACTGTCTCCACTTCCCTCTGCCTTGGAGAAACCTCCCCACCACGGACTGTCTCCACTTCTCTCTGCCTTTGGGAAAACCTCCCCAACACAGACTGTCTCCACTTGCCTCTGCATTGGAGAAACCTCCCCACCACAGACTGTCTCCACTTGGCTCAGCATTGGAGAATCCTCCCCACCACAGACTGTCTCCACTTCCCTCCGCCTTTGGGAAAACCTCCCCACCACAGACTGTCTCCACTTCCCTTTTCATTGTAGAAACCTCCCCACCACAGACAGTCTCCACTTCTCTCTGCCTTTGGGAAAACCTCCCCAACACAGACTGTCTCCACTTCCCTCTGCATTGGAGAAACCTCCCCACCACAGACTGTCTCTACTTCCCTCTGCCTTGGAGAAACCTCCCCACCACAGACTGTCTCCACTGCTCTCTGCCTTCGAGAAACCTCCCATCCACAGACTGTTTCCACTTGGCTCTGCATTGGAGAAACCTCCCCACCACAGACTGTCACCACTTCCCTCTGCCTTTGGGAAAACCTCCCCACCACAGACTGTTTCCACTTCCCTCTGCCTTGGAGAAACCTCCCCACCACAGACTGTCTCCACTTCTCTCTGCCTTTGGGAAAACCTCCCTAGCACAGACTGTCTCCACTTCCCTCTGCCTTTGCGAAAACCTCCCCACCACAGACTGTCTCCACTTCCCTCTGCCTGTGGGCAAACCTCCCCACCACAGACTGTCTCCACTTCTCTCTGCCTTTGGGAAAACCACGCCATCACAGACTGTCTCCACTTCCCTCTGCCTTGGAGAAACCTCCCATCCACAGACTGTCTCCACTTGGCTCTGCATTGGAGAAACCTCCCCACCACAGACTGTCTCCACTTCCCTCTGCCTTTGGGAAAACCTCCCCACCACAGGCTGTCTCCACTTCCCTCTGCCTTTGGGAAAACCTCCCCACCACAGACTGTCTCCACTTCCCTCTGCCTTTGGGAAAACCTCCCCACCGCAGTCAGTCTCCACTTCCCTCTGCCTTTGGGAAAACCTCCCCACCGCAGACTGTCTCCACTTCCCTCTGCCTTGGAGAAACCTCCCTACCACAGACTGTCTCCACTTCCCTCTGCATTGGAGAAACCTCCCCACCACAGACTGTCTCCACTTCCCTCTGCCTTTGGGAAAACCTCCCCACGACAGACTGTCTCCACATCCCTCTGCCTTTGGGAAAAGCTCCCCACCACAGACTGTCTCCACTTCCATTTGCCTTTGGGAAAACCTCCCCACCACAGACGGTCCACACTTGCCTCTGCATTGGAGAAACTTCCCCACCACAGACTGTCTCCACTTCCCTCTGCATTGGAGAAACCTCCCCACCACAGTCTGTCTCCACTTCCCTCTGCCTTGGAGAAACCTCCCCACCACAGACTGTCTCCACTTCCCTCTGCCTTTTGGAAAAGCTCTCCACCAGAGACTGTCTCCACTTCCCTCTGCCTTTGGGAAAAGCTCTCCACCACAGACTCTCTCCACTTCCCACTGCCTTTGTGAAAACTCCCCACCACAGACTGTCTCGACTTCTCTCTGCCTTTGGGAAAACCTCCCCAACATAGACTGTCTCCACTTGCCTCTGCCTTGGAGAAACCTCCCCACCACAGACTGTCTCCACTTGCCTCTGCCTTTCGGAAAACCTCCCCACCACAGACTGTCTCCACTTTCCTCTTCATTGTAGAAACCTCCCCACCACAGACTGTCCCCTCTTCTCTCTGCCTTTGGGAAAACCTCCCCAACACAGACTGTCTCCACTTGCCTCTGCATTGGAGAAACCTCCCCACCACAGACTGTCTCCACTTCTCTCTGCCTTTGGGAAAACCTCCCCACCACAGACTGTCTCCACTTGCCTCTGCATTGGAGAAACCTCCCATCCACAGACTGTCTCCACTTGGCTCTGCATTGGAGAAACCTCCCCACCACAGACTGTCTCCACTTGCCTCTGCCTTGGAGAAACCTCCCCACCACAGTCTGTCTCCACTTCCCTCTGCCTTGGAGAAACCTCCCCATCACAGACTGTCTCCACTTCCCTCTGCCTTGGAGAAACCTCCCCACCACAGACTGTCTCCACTTCCCTCTGCCTTGGAGAAACCTCCCCACAACAGACTGTCTCCACTTCCCTCTGCCTTGGAGAAACCTCCCCACCACAGACTGTCTCCACTTCTCTCTGCCTTTGGGAAAACCTCCCCACCACAGACTGTCTCCACTTCTCTCTGCCTTTGGGAAAAACTCCCCACCACAGACTGTCTCCACTTCCCTCTGCCTTGGAGATACCTCCCCACCACAGACTGTCTCCACTTCTCTCTGCCTTTGGGAAAACCTCCCCACCACAGGCTGTCTCCACTTCTCTCTGCCTTCGAGAAACCTCCCATCCACAGACTGTCTCCACTTGGCTCTGCATTGGAGAAACCTCCCCACCACAGACTGTCTCCACTTCCCACTGCCTTTGGGAAAACCTCCCCACCACAGACTGTCTCCACCTCTCTCTGCCTTTGGGAAAACCTCCCCAACACAGACTGTCTCCACTTGCCTCTGAATTGGAGAAACCTCCCCACCACAGACTGTCTCCACTTGCCTCTGCCTTGGAGAAACCTCCCCACCACAGACTGTCTCCACTTCTCTCTGCCTTTGGGAAAACCTCCCCAACACAGACTGTCTCCACTTGCCTCTGCATTGAGAAACCTCCCAACCACAGACTGTCTCCACTTGGCTCTGCATTGGAGAAACCTCCCCACCACACACTGTCTCCACTTCCCTCTGCCTTTGGGAAAACCTCCCCACCACAGACTGTCTCCACTTCCCTCTTCATTGGAGAAACCTCCCCACCACAGACTGTCTCCACTTCCCTCTTCATTGGAGAAACCTCCCCACCCCAGACTGTCTCCACTTGGCTCTGCATTGGAGAAACCTCCCCACCACAGACTGTCTCCACTTCCCTCTGCCTTTGGGAAAACCTCCCAACCACAGACTGTCTCCACTTGCCTCTGCCTTGGAGAAACCTCCCCACCATAGACTGTCTCCACTTCCCTCTGCCTTGGAGAAACCTCCCCACCACAGACTGTCTCCACTTCCCTCTGCCTTGGAGAAACCTCCCCACCACAGACTGTCTCCACTTCCCTCTGCCTTTCGGAAAACCTCCCTACCACAGACTGTCTCCACTTCCCTCTGCCTTTGCGAAAACCTCCCCACCACAGACTGTCTCCACTTCCCTCTGCCTGTGGGAAAACCTCCCCACCACAGACTGTCTCCACTTCTCTCTGCCTTTGGGAAAACCTCCCCATCACAGACTGTCTCCACTTCCCTCTGCCTTGGAGAAACCTCCCATCCACAGACTGTCTCCACTTGGCTCTGCATTGGAGAAACCTCCCCACCACGGACTGTCTCCACTTCCCTCTGCCTTTCGGAAAACCTCCCTACCACAGACTGTCTCCACTTCCCTCTGCCTTTGCGAAAACCTCCCCACCACAGACTGTCTCCACTTCCCTCTGCCTGTGGGAAAACCTCCCCACCACAGACTGTCTCCACTTCTCTCTGCCTTTGGGAAAACCACCCCATCACAGACTGTCTCCACTTCCCTCTGCCTTGGAGAAACCTCCCATCCACAGACTGTCTCCACTTGGCTCTGCATTGGAGAAACCTCCCCACCACGGACTGTCTCCACTTCCCTCTGCCTTTCGGAAAACCTCCCTACCACAGACTGTCTCCACTTCCCTCTGCCTTTGCGAAAACCTCCCCACCACAGACTGTCTCCACTTCCCTCTGCCTGTGGGAAAACCTCCCCACCACAGACTGTCTCCACTTCTCTCTGCCTTTGGGAAAACCTCCCCATCACAGACTGTCTCCACTTCCCTCTGCCTTGGAGAAACCTCCCATCCACAGACTGTCTCCACTTGGCTCTGCATTGGAGAAACCTCCCCACCACAGACTGTCTCCACTTCCCTCTGCCTTTGGGAAAACCTCCCCACCACAGACTGTCTCCACTTCCCTCTGCCTTGGAGAAACCTCCCCACCACGGACTGTCTCCACTTCTCTCTGCCTTCGAGAAACCTCCCATCCACAGACTGTCTCCACTTGGCTCTGCATTGGAGAAACCTCCCCACCACAGACTGTCTCCACTTCCCTCTGCCTTTGGGAAAACCTCCCCACCACAGACTGTCTCCACTTCCCTCTGCCTTTGGGAAAACCTCCCCACCGCAGTCAGTCTCCACTTCCCTCTGCCTTTGGGAAAACCTCCCCACCGCAGACTGTCTCCACTTCCCTCTGCCTTGGAGAAACCTCCCTACCACAGACTGTCTCCACTTCCCTCTGCATTGGAGAAACCTCCCCACCACAGACTGTCTCCACTTCCCTCTGCCTTTGGGAAAACCTCCCCACGACAGACTGTCTCCACATCCCTCTGCCTTTGGGAAAAGCTCCCCACCACAGACTGTCTCCACTTCCATTTGCCTTTGGGAAAACCTCCCCACCACAGACGGTCCACACTTGCCTCTGCATTGGAGAAACTTCCCCACCACAGACTGTCTCCACTTCCCTCTGCATTGGAGAAACCTCCCCACCACAGTCTGTCTCCACTTCCCTCTGCCTTGGAGAAACCTCCCTACCACAGACTGTCTCCACTTCCCTCTGCCTTTTGGAAAAGCTCTCCACCAGAGACTGTCTCCACTTCCCTCTGCCTTTGGGAAAAGCTCTCCACCACAGACTCTCTCCACTTCCCACTGCCTTTGTGAAAACTCCCCACCACAGACTGTCTCGACTTCTCTCTGCCTTTGGGAAAACCTCCCCAACATAGACTGTCTCCACTTGCCTCTGCCTTGGAGAAACCTCCCCACCACAGACTGTCTCCACTTGCCTCTGCCTTTCGGAAAACCTCCCCACCACAGACTGTCTCCACTTTCCTCTTCATTGTAGAAACCTCCCCACCACAGACTGTCCCCTCTTCTCTCTGCCTTTGGGAAAACCTCCCCAACACAGACTGTCTCCACTTGCCTCTGCATTGGAGAAACCTCCCCACCACAGACTGTCTCCACTTCTCTCTGCCTTTGGGAAAACCTCCCCACCACAGACTGTCTCCACTTGCCTCTGCATTGGAGAAACCTCCCATCCACAGACTGTCTCCACTTGGCTCTGCATTGGAGAAACCTCCCCACCACAGACTGTCTCCACTTGCCTCTGCCTTGGAGAAACCTCCCCACCACAGTCTGTCTCCACTTCCCTCTGCCTTGGAGAAACCTCCCCATCACAGACTGTCTCCACTTCCCTCTGCCTTGGAGAAACCTCCCCACCACAGACTGTCTCCACTTCCCTCTGCCTTGGAGAAACCTCCCCACAACAGACTGTCTCCACTTCCCTCTGCCTTGGAGAAACCTCCCCACCACAGACTGTCTCCACTTCTCTCTGCCTTTGGGAAAACCTCCCCACCACAGACTGTCTCCACTTCTCTCTGCCTTTGGGAAAAACTCCCCACCACAGACTGTCTCCACTTCCCTCTGCCTTGGAGATACCTCCCCACCACAGACTGTCTCCACTTCTCTCTGCCTTTGGGAAAACCTCCCCACCACAGGCTGTCTCCACTTCTCTCTGCCTTCGAGAAACCTCCCATCCACAGACTGTCTCCACTTGGCTCTGCATTGGAGAAACCTCCCCACCACAGACTGTCTCCACTTCCCACTGCCTTTGGGAAAACCTCCCCACCACAGACTGTCTCCACTTCTCTCTGCCTTTGGGAAAACCTCCCCAACACAGACTGTCTCCACTTGCCTCTGAATTGGAGAAACCTCCCCACCACAGACTGTCTCCACTTGCCTCTGCCTTGGAGAAACCTCCCCACCACAGACTGTCTCCACTTCTCTCTGCCTTTGGGAAAACCTCCCCAACACAGACTGTCTCCACTTGCCTCTGCATTGAGAAACCTCCCAACCACAGACTGTCTCCACTTGGCTCTGCATTGGAGAAACCTCCCCACCACACACTGTCTCCACTTCCCTCTGCCTTTGGGAAAACCTCCCCACCACAGACTGTCTCCACTTCCCTCTTCATTGGAGAAACCTCCCCACCACAGACTGTCTCCACTTCCCTCTTCATTGGAGAAACCTCCCCACCCCAGACTGTCTCCACTTGGCTCTGCATTGGAGAAACCTCCCCACCACAGACTGTCTCCACTTCCCTCTGCCTTTGGGAAAACCTCCCAACCACAGACTGTCTCCACTTGCCTCTGCCTTGGAGAAACCTCCCCACCATAGACTGTCTCCACTTCCCTCTGCCTTGGAGAAACCTCCCCACCACAGACTGTCTCCACTTCCCTCTGCCTTGGAGAAACCTCCCCACCACAGACTGTCTCCACTTCCCTCTGCCTTTCGGAAAACCTCCCTACCACAGACTGTCTCCACTTCCCTCTGCCTTTGCGAAAACCTCCCCACCACAGACTGTCTCCACTTCCCTCTGCCTGTGGGAAAACCTCCCCACCACAGACTGTCTCCACTTCTCTCTGCCTTTGGGAAAACCTCCCCATCACAGACTGTCTCCACTTCCCTCTGCCTTGGAGAAACCTCCCATCCACAGACTGTCTCCACTTGGCTCTGCATTGGAGAAACCTCCCCACCACGGACTGTCTCCACTTCCCTCTGCCTTTCGGAAAACCTCCCTACCACAGACTGTCTCCACTTCCCTCTGCCTTTGCGAAAACCTCCCCACCACAGACTGTCTCCACTTCCCTCTGCCTGTGGGAAAACCTCCCCACCACAGACTGTCTCCACTTCTCTCTGCCTTTGGGAAAACCTCCCCATCACAGACTGTCTCCACTTCCCTCTGCCTTGGAGAAACCTCCCATCCACAGACTGTCTCCACTTGGCTCTGCATTGGAGAAACCTCCCCACCACAGACTGTCTCCACTTCCCTCTGCCTTTGGGAAAACCTCCCCACCACAGACTGTCTCCACTTCCCTCTGCCTTGGAGAAACCTCCCCACCACGGACTGTCTCCACTTCTCTCTGCCTTCGAGAAACCTCCCATCCACAGACTGTCTCCACTTGGCTCTGCATTGGAGAAACCTCCCCACCACAGACTGTCTCCACTTCCCTCTGCCTTTGGGAAAACCTCCCCACCACAGACTGTCTCCACTTCCCTCTGCCTTGGAGAAACCTCCCCACCACAGACTGTCTCCACTTCTCTCTGCCTTTGGGAAAACCTCCCTAGCACAGACTGTCTCCACTTCCCTCTGCCTTTGCGAAAACCTCCCCACCACAGACTGTCTCCACTTCCCTCTGCCTGTGGGAAAACCTCCCCACCACAGACTGTCTCCACTTCTCTCTGCCTTTGGGAAAACCACCCCATCACAGACTGTCTCCACTTCCCTCTGCCTTGGAGAAACCTCCCATCCACAGACTGTCTCCACTTGGCTCTGCCTTGGAGAAACCTCCCCACCACAGACTGTCTCCACTTGCCTCTGCCTTTGGGAAAACCTCCCCACCACAGACTGTCTCCACTTTCCTCTTCATTGTAGAAACCTCCCCACCACAGACTGTCCCCTCTTCTCTCTGCCTTTGGGAAAACCTCCCCAACACAGACTGTCTCCACTTGCCTCTGCATTGGAGAAACCTCCCATCCACAGACTGTCTCCACTTGGCTCTGCATTGGAGAAACCTCCCCACCACAGACTGTCTCCACTTGCCTCTGCCTTGGAGAAACCTCCCCACCACAGTCTGTCTCCACTTCCCTCTGCCTTGGAGAAACCTCCCCATCACAGACTGTCTCCACTTCCCTCTGCCTTGGAGAAACCTCCCCACCACAGACTGTCTCCACTTCCCTCTGCCTTGGAGAAACCTCCCATCCACAGACTGTCTCCACTTGGCTCTGCATTGGAGAAACCTCCCCACCACAGACTGTCTCCACTTCCCTCTGCCTTTGGGAAAACCTCCCCACCACAGACTGTCTCCACTTCCCTCTGCCTTGGAGAAACCTCCCCACCACGGACTGTCTCCACTTCTCTCTGCCTTTGGGAAAACCTCCCCAACACAGACTGTCTCCACTTGCCTCTGCATTGGAGAAAACTCCCCACCACAGACTGTCTCCACTTGGCTCTGCATTGGAGAAACCTCCCCACCACAGACTGTCTCCACTTCCCTCTGCCTTTGGGAAAACTTCCCCACCACAGACTGTCTCCACTTCCCTCTTCATTGTAGAAACCTCCCCACCACAGACTGTCTCCACTTCTCTCTGCATTGGAGAAACCTCCCTACCACAGACTGTCTCCACTTCCCTCTGCCTTGGAGAAACCTCCCCACCACAGACTGTCTCCACTTCTCTCTGCCTTCGAGAAACCTCCCATCCACAGACTGTCTCCAGTTGGCTCTGCATTGGAGAAACCTCCCCACCACAGACTGCCTCCACTTCCCTCTGCCTTTGGGAAAACCTCCCCACCACAGACTGTCTCCATTTCCCTCTGCCTTGGAGAAACCTCCCCACCACAGACTGTCTCCACTTCCCTCTGCCTGTGGGAAAACCTCCCCACCACAGACTGTCTCCACTTCTCTCTGCCTTTGGGAAAACCAACCCATCACAGACTGTCTCCACTTCCCTCTGCCTTGGAGAAACCTCCCATCCACAGACTGTCTCCACTTGGCTCTGCATTGGAGAAACCTCCCCACCACAGACTGTCTCCACTTCCCTCTGCCTTTGGGAAAACCTCCCCACCACAGACTGTCTCCACTTCCCTCTGCCTTTGGGAAAACCTCCCCACCACAGACTGTCTCCACTTCCCTCTGCCTTTGGGAAAACCTCCCCACCACAGACTGTCTCCACTTCCCTCTGCCTTTGGGAAAACCTCCCCACCACAGACTGTCTCCACTTCCCTCTGCCATTGGGAAAACCTCCCCACCACAGACTGTCTCCACTTCCCTCTGCCTTGGAGAAACCTCCCCACCACAGACTGTCTCCACTTTCCTCTGCATTGGAGAAACCTCCCATCCACAGACTGTCTCCACATGGTTCTGCATTGCAGAAACCTCCCCACCACAGACTGTCTCCACTTCCCTCTGCCTTGGAGAAACCTCCCCACCACAGACTGTCTCCACTTCCCTCTGCCTTGGAGAAACCTCCCCACCACAGACTGTCTCCGCTTCCCTCTGACTTTGGGAAAACCTCCCCACCACAGGCTGTCTCCACTTCCCTCTGCCTTTGGGAAAACCTCCCCACCACAGACTGTCTCCACTTCCCTCTGCCTTTGGGAAAACCTCCCCACCGCAGTCAGTCTCCACTTCCCTCTGCCTTTGGGAAAACCTCCCCACCGCAGACTGTCTCCACTTCCCTCTGCCTTGGAGAAACCTCCCTACCACAGACTGTCTCCACTTCCCTCTGCATTGGAGAAACCTCCCCACCACAGACTGTCTCCACTTCCCTCTGCCTTTGGGAAAACCTCCCCACCACAGACTGTCTCGACTTCTCTCTGCCTTTGGGAAAACCTCCCCAACATAGACTGTCTCCACTTGCCTCTGCCTTGGAGAAACCTCCCCACCACAGACTGTCTCCACTTGCCTCTGCCTTTGGAAAAACCTCCCCACCACAGACTGTCTCCACTTTCCTCTTCATTGTAGAAACCTCCCCACCACAGACTGTCCCCTCTTCTCTCTGCCTTTGGGTAAACCTCCCCAACACAGACTGTCTCCACTTGCCTCTGCATTGGAGAAACCTCCCCACCACAGACTGTCTCCACTTCTCTCTGCCTTTGGGAAAACCTCCCCACCACAGACTGTCTCCACTTGCCTCTGCATTGGAGAAACCTCCCATCCACAGACTGTCTCCACTTGGCTCTGCATTGGAGAAACCTCCCCAGCACAGACTGTCTCCACTTCCCTCTGCCTTGGAGAAACCTCCCCACCACAGTCTGTCTCCACTTCCCTCTGCCTTGGAGAAACCTCCCCATCACAGACTGTCTCCTCTTCCCTCTGCCTTGGAGAAACCTCCCCACCACAGACTGTCTCCACTTCCCTCTGCCTTGGAGAAACCTGCCCACCACAGACTGTCTCCACTTCCCTCTGCCTTGGAGAAACCTCCCCACCACAGACTGTCTCCACTTCTCTCTGCCTTTGGGAAAACCTCCCCACCACAGACTGTCTCCACTTCTCTCTGCCTTTGGGAAAACCTCCCCACCACAGACTGTCTCCACTTCCCTCTGCCTTGGAGATACCTCCCCACCACAGACTGTCTCCACTTCTCTCTGCCTTTGGGAAAACCTCCCCACCACAGGCTGTCTCCACTTCTCTCTGCCTTCGAGAAACCTCCCATCCACAGACTGTCTCCACTTGGCTCTGCATTGGAGAAACCTCCCCACCACAGACTGTCTCCACTTCCCACTGCCTTTGGGAAAACCTCCCCACCACAGACTGTCTCCACTTCTCTCTGCCTTTGGGAAAACCTCCCCAACACAGACTGTCTCCACTTGCCTCTGAATTGGAGAAACCTCCCCACCACAGACTGTCTCCACTTCCCTCTGCCTTGGAGAAACCTCCCCACCACAGACTGTCTCCACTTCTCTCTGCCTTTGGGAAAACCTCCCCAACACAGACTGTATCCACTTGCCTCTGCCTTGGAGAAACCTCCCCACCACAGACTGTCTCCACTTCCCTCTGCCTTGGAGAAACCTCCCCACCACAGACTGTCTCCACTTGGCTCTGCATTGGAGAAACCTCCCCACCACAGACTGTCTCCACTTCCCTCTGCCTTTGGGAAAACCTCCCCAACACAGACTGTCTCCACTTGCCTCTGAATTGGAGAAACCTCCCCACCACAGACTGTCTCCACTTCCCTCTGCCTTGGAGAAACCTCCCCACCACAGACTGTCTCCACTTCTCTCTGCCTTTGGGAAAACCTCCCCAACACAGACTGTATCCACTTGCCTCTGCCTTGGAGAAACCTCCCCACCACAGACTGTCTCCACTTCCCTCTGCCTTGGAGAAACCTCCCCACCACAGTCTGTCTCCACTTGGCTCTGCATTGGAGAAACCTCCCCACCACAGACTGTCTCCACTTCCCTCTGCCTTTGGGAACACCTTCCCAACACAGACTGTCTCCACTTGCCTCTGCATTGAGAAACCTCCCAACCACAGACTGTCTCCACTTGGCTCTGCATTGGAGAAACCTCCCCACCACAGACTGTCTCCACTTCCCTCTGCCTTTGGGAAAACCTCCCCACCACAGACTGTCTCCACTTCCCTCTGCCTTGGAGATACCTCCCCACCACAGACTGTCTCCACTTCTCTCTGCCTTTGGGAAAACCTCCCCACCACAGCCTGTCTCCACTTCTCTCTGCCTTCGAGAAACCTCCCATCCACAGACTGTCTCCACTTGGCTCTGCATTGGAGAAACCTCCCCACCACAGACTGTCTCCACTTCCCACTGCCTTTGGGAAAACCTCCCCACCACAGACTGTCTCCACTTCTCTCTGCCTTTGGGAAAACCTCCCCAACACAGACTGTCTCCACTTGCCTCTGAATTGGAGAAACCTCCCCACCACAGACTGTCTCCACTTCCCTCTGCCTTGGAGAAACCTCCCCACCACAGACTGTCTCCACTTCTCTCTGCCTTTGGGAAAACCTCCCCAACACAGACTGTATCCACTTGGCTCTGCATTGGAGAAACCTCCCCACCACAGACTGTCTCCACTTCCCTCTGCCTTTGGGAAAACCTCCCCACCACAGACTGTCTCCACTTCCCTCTTCATTGTAGAAACCTCCCCACCACAGACAGTGCCACTTCCCTCTGCCTGTGGGAAAACCTCCCCAACAGAGACTGTCTCCACTTGCCTCTGCCTTGGAGAAACCTCCCCACCACAGACTGTCTCCACTTCTCTCTGCCTTTGGGAAAACCTCCCCAACACAGACTGTCTCCACTTGCCTCTGCATTGAGAAACCTCCCAACCACAGACTGTCTCCACTTGGCTCTGCATTGGAGAAACCTCCCCACCACAGACTGTCTCCACTTCCCTCTGCCTTTGGGAAAACCTCCCAACCACAGACTGTCTCCACTTGCCTCTGCCTTGGAGAAACCTCCCCACCATAGACTGTCTCCACTTCCCTCTGCCTTGGAGAAACCTCCCCACCACAGACTGTCTCCACTTCTCTCTGCATTGGAGAAACCTCCCCACCACAAACTGTCTCCACTTCCCTCTTCCTGTGGGAAAACCTCCCCACCACGGACTGTCTCCACTTCCCTCTGCCTTTCGGAAAACCTCCCTACCACAGACTGTCTCCACTTCCCTCTGCCTTTGGGAAAACCTCCCCACCACAGACTGTCTCCACTTCCCTCTTCCTGTGGGAAAACCTCCCCACCACGGACTGTCTCCACTTCCTCTGCCTTTCGGAAAACCTCCCTACCACAGACTGTCTCCACTTCCCTCTGCCTTTGCGAAAACCTCCCCACCACAGACTGTCTCCACTTCCCTCTGCCTGTGGGAAAACCTCCCCACCACAGACTGTCTCCACTTCTCTCTGCCTTTGGGAAAACCTCCCCATCACAGACTGTCTCCACTTCCCTCTGCCTTGGAGAAACCTCCCATCCACAGACTGTCTCCACTTGGCTCTGCATTGGAGAAACCTCCCCACCACAGACTGTCTCCACTTCCCTCTGCCTTTGGGAAAACCTCCCCACCACAGACTGTCTCCACTTCCCTCTGCCTTGGAGAAACCTCCACACCACGGACTGTCTCCACTTCTCTGTGCCTTTGGGAAAACCTCCCCAACACAGACTGTCTCCACTTGCCTCTGCATTGGAGAAAACTCCCCACCACAGACTGTCTCCACTTGGCTCTGCATTGAAGAAACCTCCCCACCACAGACTGTCTCCACTTCCCTCTGCCTTTGGGAAAACTTCCCCACCACAGACTGTCTCCACTTCCCTCTTCATTGTAGAAACCTCCCCACCACAGACTGTCTCCACTTCTCTCTGCATTGGAGAAACCTCCCTACCACAGACTGTCTCCACTTCCCTCTGCCTTGGAGAAACCTCTCCACCACAGACTGTCTCCACTTCTCTCTGCCTTCGAGAAACCTCCCATCCACAGACTGTCTCCACTTGGCTCTGCATTGGAGAAACCTCCCCAACACAGACTGTCTCCACTTCCCTCTGCCTTTGGGAAAACCTCCCCACCACAGACTGTCTCCACTTCCCTCTGCCTTGGAGAAACCTCCCCACCACAGACTGTCTCCACTTCTCTCTGCCTTTGGGAAAACCTCCCTAGCACAGACTGTCTCCACTTCCCTCTGACTTTGCGAAAACCTCCCCACCACAGACTGTCTCCACTTCCCTCTGCCTGTGGGAAAACCTCCCCACCACAGACTGTCTCCACTTCTCTCTGCCTTTGGGAAAACCACCCCATCACAGACTGTCTCCACTTCCCTCTGCCTTGGAGAAACCTCCCATCCACAGACTGTCTCCACTTGGCTCTGCATTGGAGAAACCTCCCCACCACAGACTGTCTCCACTTCCCTCTGCCTTTGGGAAAACCTCCCCACCACAGACTGTCTCCACTTCCCTCTGCCTTTGGGAAAACCTCCCCACCACAGACTGTCTCCACTTCCCTCTGCCTTTGGGAAAACCTCCCCACCACAGACTGTCTCCACTTCCCTCTGCCTTTGGGAAAACCTCCCCACCACAGACTGTCTCCACTTCCCTCTGCCATTGGGAAAACCTCCCCACCAGAGACTGTCTCCACTTCCCTCTGCCTTGGAGAAACCTCCCCACCACAGACTGTCTCCACTTTCCTCTGCATTGGAGAAACCTCCCATCCACAGACTTTCTCCACATGGCTCTGCATTGCAGAAACCTCCCCACCACAGACTGTCTCCACTTCCCTCTGCCTTGGAGAAACCTCCCCACCAAAGACTGTCTCCACTTTCCTCTGCATTGGAGAAACCTCCCCACCACAGACTGTCTCCACTTTCCTCTGCATTGGAGAAACCTCCCATCCACAGACTGTCTCCACATGGCTCTGCATTGCAGAAACCTCCCCACCACAGACTGTCTCCACTTCCCTCTGCCTTGGAGAAACCTCCCCACCAAAGACTGTCTCCACTTCCCTCTGCCTTGGAGAAACCTCCCCACCACAGACTGTCTCCGCTTCCCTCTGCCTTTGCGAAAACCTCCCCACCACAGACTGTCTCGACTTCCCTCTGCCTGTGGGAAAACCTCCCCACCACAGACTGTCTCCACTTCTCTCTGCCTTTGGGATAACCACCCCATCACAGACTGTCTCCACTTCCCTCTGCCTTGGAGAAACCTCCCATCCACAGACTGTCTCCACTTGGCTCTGCATTGGAGAAACCTCCCCACCACAGACTGTCTCCACTTCCCTCTGCCTTTGGGAAAACCTCCCCACCACAGACTGTCTCCACTTCCCTCTGCCTTTGGGAAAACCTCCCCACCACAGACTGTCTCCACTTCCCTCTGCCTTTGGGAAAACCTCCCCACCACAGACTGTCTCCACTTCCCTCTGCCTTTGGGAAAACCTCCCCACCACAGACTGTCTCCACTTCCCTCTGCCATTGGGAAAACCTCCCCACCACAGACTGTCTCCACTTCCCTCTGCCTTGGAGAAACCTCCCCACCACAGACTGTCTCCACTTTCCTCTGCATTGGAGAAACCTCCCATCCACATACTGTCTCCACATGGTTCTGCATTGCAGAAACCTCCCCACCACAGACTGTCTCCACTTCCCTCTGCCTTGGAGAAACCTCCCCACCACAGACTGTCTCCACTTCCCTATGCCTTGGAGAAACCTCCCCACCACAGACTGTCTCCGCTTCCCTCTGACTTTGGGAAAACCTCCCCACCACAGGCTGTCTCCACTTCCCTCTGCCTTTGGGAAAACCTCCCCACCACAGACTGTCTCCACTTCCCTCTGCCTTTGGGAAAACCTCCCCACCGCAGTCAGTCTCCACTTCCCTCTGCCTTTGGGAAAACCTCCCCACCGCAGACTGTCTCCACTTCCCTCTGCCTTGGAGAAACCTCCCTACCACAGACTGTCTCCACTTCCCTCTGCATTGGAGAAACCTCCCCACCACAGACTGTCTCCACTTCCCTCTGCCTTTGGGAAAAGCTCTCCACCACAGACTCTCTCCACTTCCCACTGCCTTTGTGAAAACTCCCCACCACAGACTGTCTCGACTTCTCTCTGCCTTTGGGAAAACCTCCCCAACATAGACTGTCTCCACTTGCCTCTGCCTTGGAGAAACCTCCCCACCACAGACTGTCTCCACTTGCCTCTGCCTTTGGGAAAACCTCCCCACCACAGACTGTCTCCACTTTCCTCTTCATGTTAGAAACCTCCCCACCACAGACTGTCCCCTCTTCTCTCTGCCTTTGGGAAAACCTCCCCAACACAGACTGTCTCCACTTGCCTCTGCATTGGAGAAACCTCCCCACCACAGACTGTCTCCACTTCTCTCTGCCTTTGGGAAAACCTCCCCACCACAGACTGTCTCCACTTGCCTCTGCATTGGAGAAACCTCCCATCCACAGACTGTCTCCACTTGGCTCTGCATTGGAGAAACCTCCCCACCACAGACTGTCTCCACTTCCCTCTGCCTTGGAGAAACCTCCCCACCACAGTCTGTCTCCACTTCCCTCTGCCTTGGAGAAACCTCCCCATCACAGACTGTCTCCACTTCCCTCTGCCTTGGGGAAACCTCCCCACCACAGACTGTCTCCACTTCCCTCTGCCTTGGAGAAACCTCCCCACCACAGACTGTCTCCACTTCCCTCTGCCTTGGAGAAACCTCCCCACCACAGACTGTCTCCACTTCTCTCTGCCTTTGGGAAAACCTCCCCACCACAGACTGTCTCCACTTCTCTCTGCCTTTGGGAAAACCTCCCCACCACAGACTGTCTCCACTTCCCTCTGCCTTGGAGATACCTCCCCACCACAGACTGTCTCCACTTCTCTCTGCCTTTGGGAAAACCTCCCCACCACAGCCTGTCTCCACTTCTCTCTGCCTTCGAGAAACCTCCCATCCACAGACTGTCTCCACTTGGCTCTGCATTGGAGAAACCTCCCCACCACAGACTGTCTCCACTTCCCACTGCCTTTGGGAAAACCTCCCCACCACAGACTGTCTCCACTTCTCTCTGCCTTTGGGAAAACCTCCCCAACACAGACTGTCTCCACTTGCCTCTGAATTGGAGAAACCTCCCCACCACAGACTGTCTCCACTTCCCTCTGCCTTGGAGAAACCTCCCCACCACAGACTGTCTCCACTTCTCTCTGCCTGTGGGAAAACCTCCCCACCACAGACTGTCTCCACTTCTCTCTGCCTTTGGGATAACCACCCCATCACAGACTGTCTCCACTTCCCTCTGCCTTGGAGAAACCTCCCATCCACAGACTGTCTCCACTTGGCTCTGCATTGGAGAAACCTCCCCACCACAGACTGTCTCCACTTCCCTCTGCCTTTGGGAAAACCTCCCCACCACAGACTGTCTCCACTTCCCTCTGCCTTTGGGAAAACCTCCCCACCACAGACTGTCTCCACTTCCCTCTGCCTTTGGGAAAACCTCCCCACCACAGACTGTCTCCAATTCCCTCTGCCTTTGGGAAAACCTCCCCACCACAGACTGTCTCCACTTCCCTCTGCCATTGGGAAAACCTCCCCACCACAGACTGTCTCCACTTCCCTCTGCCTTGGAGAAACCTCCCCACCACAGACTGTCTCCACTTTCCTCTGCATTGGAGAAACCTCCCCACCACAGACTGTCTCCACTTCCCTCTGCCTTGGAGAAACCTCCCCACCACAGACTGTCTCCACTTCCCTATGCCTTGGAGAAACCTCCCCACCACAGACTGTCTCCGCTTCCCTCTGACTTTGGGAAAACCTCCCCACCACAGGCTGTCTCCACTTCCCTCTGCCTTTGGGAAAACCTCCCCACCACAGACTGTCTCCACTTCCCTCTGCCTTTGGGAAAACCTCCCCACCGCAGTCAGTCTCCACTTCCCTCTGCCTTTGGGAAAACCTCCCCACCGCAGACTGTCTCCACTTCCCTCTGCCTTGGAGAAACCTCCCTACCACAGACTGTCTCCACTTCCCTCTGCATTGGAGAAACCTCCCCATCACAGACTGTCTCCACTTCCCTCTGCCTTGGAGAAACCTCCCATCCACAGACTGTCTCCACTTGGCTCTGCATTGGAGAAACCTCCCCACCACAGACTGTCTCCACTTCCCTCTGCCTTTGGGAAAACCTCCCCACCACAGACTGTCTCCACTTCCCTCTGCCTTGGAGAAACCTCCACACCACGGACTGTCTCCACTTCTCTCTGCCTTTGGGAAAACCTCCCCAACACAGACTGTCTCCACTTGCCTCTGCATTGGAGAAAACTCCCCACCACAGACTGTCTCCACTTGGCTCTGCATTGAAGAAACCTCCCCACCACAGACTGTCTCCACTTCCCTCTGCCTTTGGGAAAACTTCCCCACCACAGACTGTCTCCACTTCCCTCTTCATTGTAGAAACCTCCCCACCACAGACTGTCTCCACTTCTCTCTGCATTGGAGAAACCTCCCTACCACAGACTGTCTCCACTTCCCTCTGCCTTGGAGAAACCTCTCCACCACAGACTGTCTCCACTTCTCTCTGCCTTCGAGAAACCTCCCATCCACAGACTGTCTCCACTTGGCTCTGCATTGGAGAAACCTCCCCAACACAGACTGTCTCCACTTCCCTCTGCCTTTGGGAAAACCTCCCCACCACAGACTGTCTCCACTTCCCTCTGCCTTGGAGAAACCTCCCCACCACAGACTGTCTCCACTTCTCTCTGCCTTTGGGAAAACCTCCCTAGCACAGACTGTCTCCACTTCCCTCTGACTTTGCGAAAACCTCCCCACCACAGACTGTCTCCACTTCCCTCTGCCTGTGGGAAAACCTCCCCACCACAGACTGTCTCCACTTCTCTCTGCCTTTGGGAAAACCACCCCATCACAGACTGTCTCCACTTCCCTCTGCCTTGGAGAAACCTCCCATCCACAGACTGTCTCCACTTGGCTCTGCATTGGAGAAACCTCCCCACCACAGACTGTCTCCACTTCCCTCTGCCTTTGGGAAAACCTCCCCACCACAGACTGTCTCCACTTCCCTCTGCCTTTGGGAAAACCTCCCCACCACAGACTGTCTCCACTTCCCTCTGCCTTTGGGAAAACCTCCCCACCACAGGCTGTCTCCACTTCCCTCTGCCTTTGGGAAAACCTCCCCACCACAGACTGTCTCCACTTCCCTCTGCCATTGGGAAAACCTCCCCACCACAGACTGTCTCCACTTCCCTCTGCCTTGGAGAAACCTCCCCACCACAGACTGTCTCCACTTTCCTCTGCATTGGAGAAACCTCCCATCCACAGACTTTCTCCACATGGCTCTGCATTGCAGAAACCTCCCCACCACAGACTGTCTCCACTTCCCTCTGCCTTGGAGAAACCTCCCCACCAAAGACTGTCTCCACTTTCCTCTGCATTGGAGAAACCTCCCCACCACAGACTGTCTCCACTTTCCTCTGCATTGGAGAAACCTCCCATCCACAGACTGTCTCCACATGGCTCTGCATTGCAGAAACCTCCCCACCACAGACTGTCTCCACTTCCCTCTGCCTTGGAGAAACCTCCCCACCAAAGACTGTCTCCACTTCCCTCTGCCTTGGAGAAACCTCCCCACCACAGACTGTCTCCGCTTCCCTCTGCCTTTGCGAAAACCTCCCCACCACAGACTGTCTCGACTTCCCTCTGCCTGTGGGAAAACCTCCCCACCACAGACTGTCTCCACTTCTCTCTGCCTTTGGGATAACCACCCCATCACAGGCTGTCTCCACTTCCCTCTGCCTTGGAGAAACCTCCCATCCACAGACTGTCTCCACTTGGCTCTGCATTGGAGAAACCTCCCCACCACAGACTGTCTCCACTTCCCTCTGCCTTTGGGAAAACCTCCCCACCACAGACTGTCTCCACTTCCCTCTGCCTTTGGGAAAACCTCCCCACCACAGACTGTCTCCACTTCCCTCTGCCTTTGGGAAAACCTCCCCACCACAGACTGTCTCCACTTCCCTCTGCCATTGGGAAAACCTCCCCACCACAGACTGTCTCCACTTCCCTCTGCCTTGGAGAAACCTCCCCACCACAGACTGTCTCCACTTTCCTCTGCATTGGAGAAACCTCCCATCCACAGACTGTCTCCACATGGTTCTGCATTGCAGAAACCTCCCCACCACAGACTGTCTCCACTTCCCTCTGCCTTGGAGAAACCTCCCCACCACAGACTGTCTCCACTTCCCTATGCCTTGGAGAAACCTCCCCACCACAGACTGTCTCCGCTTCCCTCTGACTTTGGGAAAACCTCCCCACCACAGGCTGTCTCCACTTCCCTCTGCCTTTGGGAAAACCTCCCCACCACAGACTGTCTCCACTTCCCTCTGCCTTTGGGAAAACCTCCCCACCGCAGTCAGTCTCCACTTCCCTCTGCCTTTGGGAAAACCTCCCCACCGCAGACTGTCTCCACTTCCCTCTGCCTTGGAGAAACCTCCCTACCACAGACTGTCTCCACTTCCCTCTGCATTGGAGAAACCTCCCCACCACAGACTGTCTCCACTTCCCTCTGCCTTTGGGAAAAGCTCTCCACCACAGACTCTCTCCACTTCCCACTGCCTTTGTGAAAACTCCCCACCACAGACTGTCTCGACTTCTCTCTGCCTTTGGGAAAACCTCCCCAACATAGACTGTCTCCACTTGCCTCTGCCTTGGAGAAACCTCCCCACCACAGACTGTCTCCACTTGCCTCTGCCTTTGGGAAAACCTCCCCACCACAGACTGTCTCCACTTTCCTCTTCATGTTAGAAACCTCCCCACCACAGACTGTCCCCTCTTCTCTCTGCCTTTGGGAAAACCTCCCCAACACAGACTGTCTCCACTTGCCTCTGCATTGGAGAAACCTCCCCACCACAGACTGTCTCCACTTCTCTCTGCCTTTGGGAAAACCTCCCCACCACAGACTGTCTCCACTTGCCTCTGCATTGGAGAAACCTCCCATCCACAGACTGTCTCCACTTGGCTCTGCATTGGAGAAACCTCCCCACCACAGACTGTCTCCACTTCCCTCTGCCTTGGAGAAACCTCCCCACCACAGTCTGTCTCCACTTCCCTCTGCCTTGGAGAAACCTCCCCATCACAGACTGTCTCCACTTCCCTCTGCCTTGGAGAAACCTCCCCAACACAGACTGTCTCCACTTCCCTCTGCCTTGGAGAAACCTCCCCACCACAGACTGTCTCCACTTCCCCCTGCCTTGGAGAAACCTCCCCACCACAGACTGTCTCCACTTCTCTCTGCCTTTGGGAAAACCTCCCCACCACAGACTGTCTCCACTTCTCTCTGCCTTTGGGAAAACCTCCCCACCACAGACTGTCTCCACTTCCCTCTGCCTTGGAGATACCTCCCCACCACAGACTGTCTCCACTTCTCTCTGCCTTTGGGAAAACCTCCCCACCACAGCCTGTCTCCACTTCTCTCTGCCTTCGAGAAACCTCCCATCCACAGACTGTCTCCACTTGGCTCTGCATTGGAGAAACCTCCCCACCACAGACTGTCTCCACTTCCCACTGCCTTTGGGAAAACCTCCCCACCACAGACTGTCTCCACTTCTCTCTGCCTTTGGGAAAACCTCCCCAACACAGACTGTCTCCACTTGCCTCTGAATTGGAGAAACCTCCCCACCACAGACTGTCTCCACTTCCCTCTGCCTTGGAGAAACCTCCCCACCACAGACTGTCTCCACTTCTCTCTGCCTTTGGGAAAACCTCCCCAACACAGACTGTATCCACTTGCCTCTGCATTGGAGAAACCTCCCCACCACAGACTGTCTCCACTTGGCTCTGCATTGGAGAAACCTCCCCACCACAGACTGTCTCCACTTCCCTCTGCCTTTGGGAAAACCTCCCCACCACAGACTGTCTCCACTTCCCTCTTCATTGTAGAAACCTCCCCACCACAGACAGTGCCACTTCCCTCTGCCTGTGGGAAAACCTCCCCAACACAGACTGTCTCCACTTCCCTCTGCCTTGGAGAAACCTCCCCACCACAGACTGTCTCCACTTCTCTCTGCCTTTGGGAAAACCTCCCCAACACAGACTGTCTCCACTTGCCTCTGCATTGAGAAACCTCCCAACCACAGACTGTCTCCACTTGGCTCTGCATTGGAGAAACCTCCCCACCACAGACTGTCTCCACTTCCCTCTGCCTTTGGGAAAACCTCCCAACCACAGACTGTCTCCACTTGCCTCTGCCTTGGAGAAACCTCCCCACCATAGACTGTCTCCACTTCCCTCTGCCTTGGAGAAACCTCCCCACCACAGACTGTCTCCACTTCCCTCTGCCTTGGAGAAACCTCCCCACCACAGACTGTCTCCACTTCCCTCAACTGTGGGAAAACCTCCCCACCACGGACTGTCTCCACTTCCCTCTGCCTTTCGGAAAACCTCCCTACCACAGACTGTCTCCACTTCCCTCTGCCTTTGCGAAAACCTCCCCACCACAGACTGTCTCCACTTCCCTCTGCCTGTGGGAAAACCTCCCCACCACAGACTGTCTCCACTTCTCTCTGCCTTTGGGAAAACCTCCCCATCACAGACTGTCTCCACTTCCCTCTGCCTTGGAGAAACCTCCCATCCACAGACTGTCTCCACTTGGCTCTGCATTGGAGAAACCTCCCCACCACAGACTGTCTCCACTTCCCTCTGCCTTTGGGAAAACCTCCCCACCACAGACTGTCTCCACTTCCCTCTGCCTTGGAGAAACCTCCCCACCACGGACTGTCTCCACTTCTCTCTGCCTTTGGGAAAACCTCCCCAACACAGACTGTCTCCACTTGCCTCTGCATTGGAGAAAACTCCCCACCACAGACTGTCTCCACTTGGCTCTGCATTGGAGAAACCTCCCCACCACAGACTGTCTCCACTTCCCTCTGCCTTTGGGAAAACTTCCCCACCACAGACTGTCTCCACTTCTCTCTTCATTGTAGAAACCTCCCCACCACAGACTGTCTCCACTTCTCTCTGCATTGGAGAAACCTCCCTACCACAGACTGTCTCCACTTCCCTCTGCCTTGGAGAAACCTCCCCACCACAGACTGTCTCCACTTCTCTCTGCCTTCGAGAAACCTCCCATCCACAGACTGTCTCCACTTGGCTCTGCATTGGAGAAACCTCCCCACCACAGACTGTCTCCACTTCCCTCTGCCTTTGGGAAAACCTCCCCACCACAGACTGTCTCCACTTCCCTCTGCCTTGGAGAAACCTCCCCACCACAGACTGTCTCCACTTCTCTCTGCCTTTGGGAAAACCTCCCTAGCACAGACTGTCTCCACTTCCCTCTGACTTTGCGAAAACCTCCCCACCACAGACTGTCTCAACTTCCCTCTGCCTGTGGGAAAACCTCCCCACCACAGACTGTCTCCACTTCTCTCTGCCTTTGGGAAAACCACCCCATCACAGACTGTCTCCACTTCCCTCTGCCTTGGAGAAACCTCCCATCCACAGACTGTCTCCACTTGGCTCTGCATTGGAGAAACCTCCCCACCACAGACTGTCTCCACTTCCCTCTGCCTTTGGGAAAACCTCCCCACCACAGACAGTCTCCACTTCCCTCTGCCTTTGGGAAAACCTCCCCACCACAGACTGTCTCCACTTCCCTCTGCCTTTGGGAAAACCTCCCCACCACAGACTGTCTCCACTTCCCTCTGCCTTTGGGAAATCCTCCCCACCACAGACTGTCTCCACTTCCCTCTGCCATTGGGAAAACCTCCCCACCACAGACTGTCTCCACTTCCCTCTGCCTTGGAGAAACCTCCCCACCACAGACTGTCTCCACTTTCCTCTGCATTGGAGAAACCTCCCATCCACAGACTGTCTCCACATGGCTCTGCATTGCAGAAACCTCCCCACCACAGACTGTCTCCACTTCCCTCTGCCTTGGAGAAACCTCCCCACCACAGACTGTCTCCACTTCCCTCTGCCTTGGAGAAACCTCCCCACCACAGACTGTCTCCGCTTCCCTCTGCCTTTGCGAAAACCTCCCCACCACAGACTGTCTCGACTTCCCTCTGCCTGTGGGAAAACCTCCCCACCACAGACTGTCTCCACTTCTCTCTGCCTTTGGGATAACCACCCCATCACAGACTGTCTCCACTTCCCTCTGCCTTGGAGAAACCTCCCATCCACAGACTGTCTCCACTTGGCTCTGCATTGGAGAAACCTCCCCACCACAGACTGTCTCCACTTCCCTCTGCCTTTGGGAAAACCTCCCCACCACAGACTGTCTCCACTTCCCTCTGCCTTTGGGAAAACCTCCCCACCACAGACTGTCTCCACTTCCCTCTGCCTTTGGGAAAACCTCCCCAACACAGACTGTCTCCACTTGCCTCTGCATTGGAGAAACCTCCCCACCACAGACTGTCTCCACTTCTCTCTGCCTTTGGGAAAACCTCCCCACCACAGACTGTCTCCACTTGCCTCTGCATTGGAGAAACCTCCCATCCACAGACTGTCTCCACTTGGCTCTGCATTGGAGAAACCTCCCCACCACAGACTGTCTCCACTTCCCTCTGCCTTGGAGAAACCTCCCCACCACAGTCTGTCTCCACTTCCCTCTGCCTTGGAGAAACCTCCCCATCACAGACTGTCTCCACTTCCCTCTGCCTTGGAGAAACCTCCCCAACACAGACTGTCTCCACTTCCCTCTGCCTTGGAGAAACCTCCCCACCACAGACTGTCTCCACTTCCCTCTGCCTTGGAGAAACCTCCCCACCACAGACTGTCTCCACTTCTCTCTGCCTTTGGGAAAACCTCCCCACCACAGACTGTCTCCACTTCTCTCTGCCTTTGGGAAAACCTCCCCACCACAGACTGTCTCCACTTCCCTCTGCCTTGGAGATACCTCCCCACCACAGACTGTCTCCACTTCTCTCTGCCTTTGGGAAAACCTCCCCACCACAGCCTGTCTCCACTTCTCTCTGCCTTCGAGAAACCTCCCATCCACAGACTGTCTCCACTTGGCTCTGCATTGGAGAAACCTCCCCACCACAGACTGTCTCCACTTCCCACTGCCTTTGGGAAAACCTCCCCACCACAGACTGTCTCCACTTCTCTCTGCCTTTGGGAAAACCTCCCCAACACAGACTGTCTCCACTTGCCTCTGAATTGGAGAAACCTCCCCACCACAGACTGTCTCCACTTCCCTCTGCCTTGGAGAAACCTCCCCACCACAGACTGTCTCCACTTCTCTCTGCCTTTGGGAAAACCTCCCCAACACAGACTGTATCCACTTGCCTCTGCATTGGAGAAACCTCCCCACCACAGACTGTCTCCACTTGGCTCTGCATTGGAGAAACCTCCCCACCACAGACTGTCTCCACTTCCCTCTGCCTTTGGGAAAACCTCCCCACCACAGACTGTCTCCACTTCCCTCTTCATTGTAGAAACCTCCCCACCACAGACAGTGCCACTTCCCTCTGCCTGTGGGAAAACCTCCCCAACACAGACTGTCTCCACTTGCCTCTGCCTTGGAGAAACCTCCCCACCACAGACTGTCTCCACTTCTCTCTGCCTTTGGGAAAACCTCCCCAACACAGACTGTCTCCACTTGCCTCTGCATTGAGAAACCTCCCAACCACAGACTGTCTCCACTTGGCTCTGCATTGGAGAAACCTCCCCACCACAGACTGTCTCCACTTCCCTCTGCCTTTGGGAAAACCTCCCAACCACAGACTGTCTCCACTTGCCTCTGCCTTGGAGAAACCTCCCCACCATAGACTGTCTCCACTTCCCTCTGCCTTGGAGAAACCTCCCCACCACAGACTGTCTCCACTTCCCTCTGCCTTGGAGAAACCTCCCCACCACAGACTGTCTCCACTTCCCTCTTCCTGTGGGAAAACCTCCCCACCACGGACTGTCTCCACTTCCCTCTGCCTTTCGGAAAACCTCCCTACCACAGACTGTCTCCACTTCCCTCTGCCTTTGCGAAAACCTCCCCACCACAGACTGTCTCCACTTCCCTCTGCCTGTGGGAAAACCTCCCCACCACAGACTGTCTCCACTTCTCTCTGCCTTTGGGAAAACCTCCCCATCACAGACTGTCTCCACTTCCCTCTGCCTTGGAGAAACCTCCCATCCACAGACTGTCTCCACTTGGCTCTGCATTGGAGAAACCTCCCCACCACAGACTGTCTCCACTTCCCTCTGCCTTTGGGAAAACCTCCCCACCACAGACTGTCTCCACTTCCCTCTGCCTTGGAGAAACCTCCCCACCACGGACTGTCTCCACTTCTCTCTGCCTTTGGGAAAACCTCCCCAACACAGACTGTCTCCACTTGCCTCTGCATTGGAGAAAACTCCCCACCACAGACTGTCTCCACTTGGCTCTGCATTGGAGAAACCTCCCCACCACAGACTGTCTCCACTTCCCTCTGCCTTTGGGAAAACTTCCCCACCACAGACTGTCTCCACTTCTCTCTTCATTGTAGAAACCTCCCCACCACAGACTGTCTCCACTTCTCTCTGCATTGGAGAAACCTCCCTACCACAGACTGTCTCCACTTCCCTCTGCCTTGGAGAAACCTCCCCACCACAGACTGTCTCCACTTCTCTCTGCCTTCGAGAAACCTCCCATCCACAGACTGTCTCCACTTGGCTCTGCATTGGAGAAACCTCCCCACCACAGACTGTCTCCACTTCCCTCTGCCTTTGGGAAAACCTCCCCACCACAGACTGTCTCCACTTCCCTCTGCCTTGGAGAAACCTCCCCACCACAGACTGTCTCCACTTCTCTCTGCCTTTGGGAAAACCTCCCTAGCACAGACTGTCTCCACTTCCCTCTGACTTTGCGAAAACCTCCCCACCACAGACTGTCTCCACTTCCCTCTGCCTGTGGGAAAACCTCCCCACCACAGACTGTCTCCACTTCTCTCTGCCTTTGGGAAAACCACCCCATCACAGACTGTCTCCACTTCCCTCTGCCTTGGAGAAACCTCCCATCCACAGACTGTCTCCACTTGGCTCTGCATTGGAGAAACCTCCCCACCACAGACTGTCTCCACTTCCCTCTGCCTTTGGGAAAACCTCCCCACCACAGACAGTCTCCACTTCCCTCTGCCTTTGGGAAAACCTCCCCACCACAGACTGTCTCCACTTCCCTCTGCCTTTGGGAAAACCTCCCCACCACAGACTGTCTCCACTTCCCTCTGCCTTTGGGAAATCCTCCCCACCACAGACTGTCTCCACTTCCCTCTGCCATTGGGAAAACCTCCCCACCACAGTCTGTCTCCACTTCCCTCTGCCTTGGAGAAACCTCCCCACCACAGACTGTCTCCACTTTCCTCTGCATTGGAGAAACCTCCCATCCACAGACTGTCTCCACATGGCTCTGCATTGCAGAAACCTCCCCACCACAGACTGTCTCCACTTCCCTCTGCCTTGGAGAAACCTCCCCACCACAGACTGTCTCCACTTCCCTCTGCCTTGGAGAAACCTCCCCACCACAGACTGTCTCCGCTTCCCTCTGCCTTTGCGAAAACCTCCCCACCACAGACTGTCTCGACTTCCCTCTGCCTGTGGGAAAACCTCCCCACCACAGACTGTCTCCACTTCTCTCTGCCTTTGGGATAACCACCCCATCACAGACTGTCTCCACTTCCCTCTGCCTTGGAGAAACCTCCCATCCACAGACTGTCTCCACTTGGCTCTGCATTGGAGAAACCTCCCCACCACAGACTGTCTCCACTTCCCTCTGCCTTTGGGAAAACCTCCCCACCACAGACTGTCTCCACTTCCCTCTGCCTTTGGGAAAACCTCCCCACCACAGACTGTCTCCACTTCCCTCTGCCTTTGGGAAAACCTCCCCACCACAGACTGTCTCCACTTCCCTCTGCCTTTGGGAAAACCTCCCCACCACAGACTGTCTCCACTTCCCTCTGCCATTGGGAAAACCTCCCCACCACAGACTGTCTCCACTTCCCTCTGCCTTGGAGAAACCTCCCCACCACAGACTGTCTCCACTTTCCTCTGCATTGGAGAAACCTCCCATCCACAGACTGTCTCCACATGGTTCTGCATTGCAGAAACCTCCCCACCACAGACTGTCTCCACTTCCCTCTGCCTTGGAGAAACCTCCCCACCACAGACTGTCTCCACTTCCCTATGCCTTGGAGAAACCTCCCCACCACAGACTGTCTCCGCTTCCCTCTGACTTTGGGAAAACCTCCCCACCACAGGCTGTCTCCACTTCCCTCTGCCTTTGGGAAAACCTCCCCACCACAGACTGTCTCCACTTCCCTCTGCCTTTGGGAAAACCTCCCCACCGCAGTCAGTCTCCACTTCCCTCTGCCTTTGGGAAAACCTCCCCACCGCAGACTGTCTCCACTTCCCTCTGCCTTGGAGAAACCTCCCTACCACAGACTGTCTCCACTTCCCTCTGCATTGGAGAAACCTCCCCACCACAGACTGTCTCCACTTCCCTCTGCCTTTGGGAAAAGCTCTCCACCACAGACTCTCTCCACTTCCCACTGCCTTTGTGAAAACTCCCCACCACAGACTGTCTCGACTTCACTCTGCCTTTGGGAAAACCTCCCCAACATAGACTGTCTCCACTTGACTCTGCCTTGGAGAAACCTCCCCACCACAGACTGTCTCCACTTGCCTCTGCCTTTGGGAAAACCTCCCCACCACAGACTGTCTCCACTTTCCTCTTCATTGTAGAAACCTCCCCACCACAGACTGTCCCCTCTTCTCTCTGCCTTTGGGAAAACCTCCCTAGCACAGACTGTCTCCACTTCCCTCTGACTTTGCGAAAACCTCCCCACCACAGACTGTCTCCACTTCCCTCTGCCTGTGGGAAAACCTCCCCACCACAGACTGTCTCCACTTCTCTCTGCCTTTGGGAAAACCACCCCATCACAGACTGTCTCCACTTCCCTCTGCCTTGGAGAAACCTCCCATCCACAGACTGTCTCCACTTGGCTCTGCATTGGAGAAACCTCCCCACCACAGACTGTCTCCACTTCCCTCTGCCTTTGGGAAAACCTCCCCACCACAGACTGTCTCCACTTCCCTCTGCCTTGGAGAAACCTCCCCACCACAGACTGTCTCCACTTCCCTATGCCTTGGAGAAACCTCCCCACCACAGACTGTCTCCGCTTCCCTCTGACTTTGGGAAAACCTCCCCACCACAGGCTGTCTCCACTTCCCTCTGCCTTTGGGAAAACCTCCCCACCACAGACTGTCTCCACTTCCCTCTGCCTTTGGGAAAACCTCCCCACCGCAGACTGTCTCCACTTCCCTCTGCCTTGGAGAAACCTCCCTACCACAGACTGTCTCCACTTCCCTCTGCATTGGAGAAACCTCCCCACCACAGACTGTCTCCACTTCCCTCTGCCTTTGGGAAAAGCTCTCCACCACAGACTCTCTCCACTTCCCACTGCCTTTGTGAAAACTCCCCACCACAGACTGTCTCGACTTCACTCTTCCTTTGGGAAAACCTCCCCAACATAGACTGTCTCCACTTGACTCTGCCTTGGAGAAACCTCCCCACCACAGACTGTCTCCACTTGCCTCTGCCTTTGGGAAAACCTCCCCACCACAGACTGTCTCCACTTTCCTCTTCATTGTAGAAACCTCCCCACCACAGACTGTCCCCTCTTCTCTCTGCCTTTGGGAAAACCTCCCTAGCACAGACTGTCTCCACTTCCCTCTGACTTTGCGAAAACCTCCCCACCACAGACTGTCTCCACTTCCCTCTGCCTGTGGGAAAACCTCCCCACCACAGACTGTCTCCACTTCTCTCTGCCTTTGGGAAAACCACCCCATCACAGACTGTCTCCACTTCCCTCTGCCTTGGAGAAACCTCCCATCCACAGACTGTCTCCACTTGGCTCTGCATTGGAGAAACCTCCCCACCACAGACTGTCTCCACTTCCCTCTGCCTTTGGGAAAACCTCCCCACCACAGACTGTCTCCACTTCCCTCTGCCTTGGAGAAACCTCCCCACCACAGACTGTCTCCACTTCCCTATGCCTTGGAGAAACCTCCCCACCACAGACTGTCTCCGCTTCCCTCTGACTTTGGGAAAACCTCCCCACCACAGGCTGTCTCCACTTCCCTCTGCCTTTGGGAAAACCTCCCCACCACAGACTGTCTCCACTTCCCTCTGCCTTTGGGAAAACCTCCCCACCGCAGTCAGTCTCCACTTCCCTCTGCCTTTGGGAAAACCTCCCCACCGCAGACTGTCTCCACTTCCCTCTGCCTTGGAGAAACCTCCCTACCACAGACTGTCTCCACTTCCCTCTGCATTGGAGAAACCTCCCCACCACAGACTGTCTCCACTTCCCTCTGCCTTTGGGAAAAGCTCTCCACCACAGACTCTCTCCACTTCCCACTGCCTTTGTGAAAACTCCCCACCACAGACTGTCTCGACTTCTCTCTGCCTTTGGGAAAACCTCCCCAACATAGACTGTCTCCACTTGCCTCTGCCTTGGAGAAACCTCCCCACCACAGACTGTCTCCACTTGCCTCTGCCTTTGGGAAAACCTCCCCACCACAGACTGTCTCCACTTTCCTCTTCATGTTAGAAACCTCCCCACCACAGACTGTCCCCTCTTCTCTCTGCCTTTGGGAAAACCTCCCCAACACAGACTGTCTCCACTTGCCTCTGCATTGGAGAAACCTCCCCACCACAGACTGTCTCCACTTCTCTCTGCCTTTGGGAAAACCTCCCCACCACAGACTGTCTCCACTTGCCTCTGCATTGGAGAAACCTCCCATCCACAGACTGTCTCCACTTGGCTCTGCATTGGAGAAACCTCCCCACCACAGTCTGTCTCCACTTCCCTCTGCCTTGGAGAAACCTCCCCATCACAGACTGTCTCCACTTCCCTCTGCCTTGGAGAAACCTCCCCACCACAGACTGTCTCCACTTCCCTCTGCCTTGGAGAAACCTCCCCACCACAGACTGTCTCCACTTCCCTCTGCCTTGGAGAAACCTCCCCACCACAGACTGTCTCCACTTCTCTCTGCCTTTGGGAAAACCTCCCCACCACAGACTGTCTCCACTTCTCTCTGCCTTTGGGAAAACCTCCCCACCACAGACTGTCTCCACTTCCCTCTGCCTTGGAGATACCTCCCCACCACAGACTGTCTCCACTTCTCTCTGCCTTTGGGAAAACCTCCCCACCACAGCCTGTCTCCACTTCTCTCTGCCTTCGAGAAACCTCCCATCCACAGACTGTCTCCACTTGGCTCTGCATTGGAGAAACCTCCCCACCACAGACTGTCTCCACTTCCCACTGCCTTTGGGAAAACCTCCCCACCACAGACTGTCTCCACTTCTCTCTGCCTTTGGGAAAACCTCCCCAACACAGACTGTCTCCACTTGCCTCTGAATTGGAGAAACCTCCCCACCACAGACTGTCTCCACTTCCCTCTGCCTTGGAGAAACCTCCCCACCACAGACTGTCTCCACTTCTCTCTGCCTTTGGGAAAACCTCCCCAACACAGACTGTATCCACTTGCCTCTGCATTGGAGAAACCTCCCCACCACAGACTGTCTCCACTTGGCTCTGCATTGGAGAAACCTCCCCACCACAGACTGTCTCCACTTCCCTCTGCCTTTGGGAAAACCTCCCCACCACAGACTGTCTCCACTTCCCTCTTCATTGTAGAAACCTCCCCACCACAGACAGTGCCACTTCCCTCTGCCTGTGGGAAAACCTCCCCAACACAGACTGTCTCCACTTCCCTCTGCCTTGGAGAAACCTCCCCACCACAGACTGTCTCCACTTCTCTCTGCCTTTGGGAAAACCTCCCCAACACAGACTGTCTCCACTTGCCTCTGCATTGAGAAACCTCCCAACCACAGACTGTCTCCACTTGGCTCTGCATTGGAGAAACCTCCCCACCACAGACTGTCTCCACTTCCCTCTGCCTTTGGGAAAACCTCCCAACCACAGACTGTCTCCACTTGCCTCTGCCTTGGAGAAACCTCCCCACCATAGACTGTCTCCACTTCCCTCTGCCTTGGAGAAACCTCCCCACCACAGACTGTCTCCACTTCCCTCTGCCTTGGAGAAACCTCCCCACCACAGACTGTCTCCACTTCCCTCTTCCTGTGGGAAAACCTCCCCACCACGGACTGTCTCCACTTCCCTCTGCCTTTCGGAAAACCTCCCTACCACAGACTGTCTCCACTTCCCTCTGCCTTTGCGAAAACCTCCCCACCACAGACTGTCTCCACTTCCCTCTGCCTGTGGGAAAACCTCCCCACCACAGACTGTCTCCACTTCTCTCTGCCTTTGGGAAAACCTCCCCATCACAGACTGTCTCCACTTCCCTCTGCCTTGGAGAAACCTCCCATCCACAGACTGTCTCCACTTGGCTCTGCATTGGAGAAACCTCCCCACCACAGACTGTCTCCACTTCCCTCTGCCTTTGGGAAAACCTCCCCACCACAGACTGTCTCCACTTCCCTCTGCCTTGGAGAAACCTCCCCACCACGGACTGTCTCCACTTCTCTCTGCCTTTGGGAAAACCTCCCCAACACAGACTGTCTCCACTTGCCTCTGCATTGGAGAAAACTCCCCACCACAGACTGTCTCCACTTGGCTCTGCATTGGAGAAACCTCCCCACCACAGACTGTCTCCACTTCCCTCTGCCTTTGGGAAAACTTCCCCACCACAGACTGTCTCCACTTCTCTCTTCATTGTAGAAACCTCCCCACCACAGACTGTCTCCACATCTCTCTGCATTGGAGAAACCTCCCTACCACAGACTGTCTCCACTTCCCTCTGCCTTGGAGAAACCTCCCCACCACAGACTGTCTCCACTTCTCTCTGCCTTCGAGAAACCTCCCATCCACAGACTGTCTCCACTTGGCTCTGCATTGGAGAAACCTCCCCACCACAGACTGTCTCCACTTCCCTCTGCCTTTGGGAAAACCTCCCCACCACAGACTGTCTCCACTTCCCTCTGCCTTGGAGAAACCTCCCCACCACAGACTGTCTCCACTTCTCTCTGCCTTTGGGAAAACCTCCCTAGCACAGACTGTCTCCACTTCCCTCTGACTTTGCGAAAACCTCCCCACCACAGACTGTCTCCACTTCCCTCTGCCTGTGGGAAAACCTCCCCACCACAGACTGTCTCCACTTCTCTCTGCCTTTGGGAAAACCACCCCATCACAGACTGTCTCCACTTCCCTCTGCCTTGGAGAAACCTCCCATCCACAGACTGTCTCCACTTGGCTCTGCATTGGAGAAACCTCCCCACCACAGACTGTCTCCACTTCCCTCTGCCTTTGGGAAAACCTCCCCACCACAGACAGTCTCCACTTCCCTCTGCCTTTGGGAAAACCTCCCCACCACAGACTGTCTCCACTTCCCTCTGCCTTTGGGAAAACCTCCCCACCACAGACTGTCTCCACTTCCCTCTGCCTTTGGGAAATCCTCCCCACCACAGACTGTCTCCACTTCCCTCTGCCATTGGGAAAACCTCCCCACCACAGACTGTCTCCACTTCCCTCTGCCTTGGAGAAACCTCCCCACCACAGACTGTCTCCACTTTCCTCTGCATTGGAGAAACCTCCCATCCACAGACTGTCTCCACATGGCTCTGCATTGCAGAAACCTCCCCACCACAGACTGTCTCCACTTCCCTCTGCCTTGGAGAAACCTCCCCACCACAGACTGTCTCCACTTCCCTCTGCCTTGGAGAAACCTCCCCACCACAGACTGTCTCCGCTTCCCTCTGCCTTTGCGAAAACCTCCCCACCACAGACTGTCTCGACTTCCCTCTGCCTGTGGGAAAACCTCCCCACCACAGACTGTCTCCACTTCTCTCTGCCTTTGGGATAACCACCCCATCACAGACTGTCTCCACTTCCCTCTGCCTTGGAGAAACCTCCCATCCACAGACTGTCTCCACTTGGCTCTGCATTGGAGAAACCTCCCCACCACAGACTGTCTCCACTTCCCTCTGCCTTTGGGAAAACCTCCCCACCACAGACTGTCTCCACTTCCCTCTGCCTTTGGGAAAACCTCCCCACCACAGACTGTCTCCACTTCCCTCTGCCTTTGGGAAAACCTCCCCACCACAGACTGTCTCCACTTCCCTCTGCCTTTGGGAAAACCTCCCCACCACAGACTGTCTCCACTTCCCTCTGCCATTGGGAAAACCTCCCCACCACAGACTGCCTCCACTTCCCTCTGCCTTGGAGAAACCTCCCCACCACAGACTGTCTCCACTTTCCTCTGCATTGGAGAAACCTCCCATCCACAGACTGTCTCCACATGGTTCTGCATTGCAGAAACCTCCCCACCACAGACTGTCTCCACTTCCCTCTGCCTTGGAGAAACCTCCCCACCACAGACTGTCTCCACTTCCCTATGCCTTGGAGAAACCTCCCCACCACAGACTGTCTCCGCTTCCCTCTGACTTTGGGAAAACCTCCCCACCACAGGCTGTCTCCACTTCCCTCTGCCTTTGGGAAAACCTCCCCACCACAGACTGTCTCCACTTCCCTCTGCCTTTGGGAAAACCTCCCCACCGCAGTCAGTCTCCACTTCCCTCTGCCTTTGGGAAAACCTCCCCACCGCAGACTGTCTCCACTTCCCTCTGCCTTGGAGAAACCTCCCTACCACAGACTGTCTCCACTTCCCTCTGCATTGGAGAAACCTCCCCACCACAGACTGTCTCCACTTCCCTCTGCCTTTGGGAAAAGCTCTCCACCACAGACTCTCTCCACTTCCCACTGCCTTTGTGAAAACTCCCCACCACAGACTGTCTCGACTTCACTCTGCCTTTGGGAAAACCTCCCCAACATAGACTGTCTCCACTTGACTCTGCCTTGGAGAAACCTCCCCACCACAGACTGTCTCCACTTGCCTCTGCCTTTGGGAAAACCTCCCCACCACAGACTGTCTCCACTTTCCTCTTCATTGTAGAAACCTCCCCACCACAGACTGTCCCCTCTTCTCTCTGCCTTTGGGAAAACCTCCCTAGCACAGACTGTCTCCACTTCCCTCTGACTTTGCGAAAACCTCCCCACCACAGACTGTCTCCACTTCCCTCTGCCTGTGGGAAAACCTCCCCACCACAGACTGTCTCCACTTCTCTCTGCCTTTGGGAAAACCACCCCATCACAGACTGTCTCCACTTCCCTCTGCCTTGGAGAAACCTCCCATCCACAGACTGTCTCCACTTGGCTCTGCATTGGAGAAACCTCCCCACCACAGACTGTCTCCACTTCCCTCTGCCTTTGGGAAAACCTCCCCACCACAGACTGTCTCCACTTCCCTCTGCCTTTGGGAAAACCTCCCCACCACAGACTGTCTCCACTTCCCTCTGCCTTTGGGAAAACCTCCCCACCACAGACTGTCTCCACTTCCCTCTGCCTTTGGGAAAACCTCCCCACCACAGACTGTCTCCACTTCCCTCTGCCATTGGGAAAACCTCCCCACCACAGACTGTCTCCACTTCCCTCTGCCTTGGAGAAACCTCCCCACCACAGACTGTCTCCACTTTCCTCTGCATTGGAGAAACCTCCCATCCACAGACTGTCTCCACATGGCTCTGCATTGCAGAAACCTCCCCACCACAGACTGTCTCCACTTCCCTCTGCCTTGGAGAAACCTCCCCACCACAGACTGTCTCCACTTCCCTCTGCCTTGGAGAAACCTCCCCACCACAGACTGTCTCCGCTTCCCTCTGCCTTTGCGAAAACCTCCCCACCACAGACTGTCTCGACTTCCCTCTGCCTGTGGGAAAACCTCCCCACCACAGACTGTCTCCACTTCTCTCTGCCTTTGGGATAACCACCCCATCACAGACTGTCTCCACTTCCCTCTGCCTTGGAGAAACCTCCCATCCACAGACTGTCTCCACTTGGCTCTGCATTGGAGAAACCTCCCCACCACAGACGGTCTCCACTTCCCTCTGCCTTTGGGAAAACCTCCCCACCACAGACTGTCTCCACTTCCCTCTGCCTTTGGGAAAACCTCCCCACCACAGACTGTCTCCACTTCCCTCTGCCTTTGGGAAAACCTCCCCACCACAGACTGTCTCCACTTCCCTCTGCCTTTGGGAAAACCTCCCCACCACAGACTGTCTCCACTTCCCTCTGCCATTGGGAAAACCTCCCCACCACAGACTGTCTCCACTTCCCTCTGCCTTGGAGAAACCTCCCCACCACAGACTGTCTCCACTTTCCTCTGCATTGGAGAAACCTCCCATCCACAGACTGTCTCCACATGGTTCTGCATTGCAGAAACCTCCCCACCACAGACTGTCTCCACTTCCCTCTGCCTTGGAGAAACCTCCCCACCACAGACTGTCTCCACTTCCCTATGCCTTGGAGAAACCTCCCCACCACAGACTGTCTCCGCTTCCCTCTGACTTTGGGAAAACCTCCCCACCACAGGCTGTCTCCACTTCCCTCTGCCTTTGGGAAAACCTCCCCACCACAGACTGTCTCCACTTCCCTCTGCCTTTGGGAAAACCTCCCCACCGCAGTCAGTCTCCACTTCCCTCTGCCTTTGGGAAAACCTCCCCACCGCAGACTGTCTCCACTTCCCTCTGCCTTGGAGAAACCTCCCTACCACAGACTGTCTCCACTTCCCTCTGCATTGGAGAAACCTCCCCACAACAGACTGTCTCCACTTCCCTCTGCCTTTGGGAAAAGCTCTCCACCACAGACTCTCTCCACTTCCCACTGCCTTTGTGAAAACTCCCCACCACAGACTGTCTCGACTTCTCTCTGCCTTTGGGAAAACCTCCCCAACATAGACTGTCTCCACTTGCCTCTGCCTTGGAGAAACCTCCCCACCACAGACTGTCTCCACTTGCCTCTGCCTTTGGGAAAACCTCCCCACCACAGACTGTCTCCACTTTCCTCTTCATTGTAGAAACCTCCCCACCACAGACTGTCCCCTCTTCTCTCTGCCTTTGGGAAAACCTCCCCAACACAGACTGTCTCCACTTGCCTCTGCATTGGAGAAACCTCCCCACCACAGTCTGTCTCCACTTCTCTCTGCCTTTGGGAAAACCTCCCCACCACAGACTGTCTCCACTTGCCTCTGCATTGGAGAAACCTCCCATCCACAGACTGTCTCCACTTGGCTCTGCATTGGAGAAACCTCCCCACCACAGACTGTCTCCACTTCCCTCTGCCTTGGAGAAACCTCCCCACCACAGACTGTCTCCACTTCTCTCTGCCTTTGGGAAAACCTCCCCAACACAGACTGTCTCCACTTGCCTCTGCATTGGAGAAACCTCCCCACCACAGTCTGTCTCCACTTCTCTCTGCCTTTGGGAAAACCTCCCCAACACAGACTGTCTCCACTTGCCTCTGCATTGGAGAAACCTCCCCACCACAGTCTGTCTCCACTTCTCTCTGCCTTTGGGAAAACCTCCCCACCACAGACTGTCTCCACTTGCCTCTGCATTGGAGAAACCTCCCATCCACAGACTGTCTCCACTTGGCTCTGCATTGGAGAAACCTCCCCACCACAGACTGTCTCCACTTCCCTCTGCCTTGGAGAAACCTCCCCATCACAGACTGTCTCCACTTCCCTCTGCCTTGGAGAAACCTCCCCACCACAGACTGTCTCCACTTCCCTCTGCCTTGGAGAAACCTCCCCACCACAGACTGTCTCCACTTCCCTCTGCCTTGGAGAAACCTCCCCACCACAGACTGTCACCACTTCTCTCTGCCTTTGGGAAAACCTCCCCACCACAGACTGTCTCCACTTCTCTCTGCCTTTGGGAAAACCTCCCCACCACAGACTGTCTCCACTTCCCTCTGCCTTGGAGATACCTCCCCACCACAGACTGTCTCCACTTCTCTCTGCCTTTGGGAAAACCTCCCCACCACAGGCTGTCTCCACTTCTCTCTGCCTTCGAGAAACCTCCCATCCACAGACTGTCTCCACTTGGCTCTGCATTGGAGAAACCTCCCCACCACAGACTGTCTCCACTTCCCACTGCCTTTGGGAAAACCTCCCCACCACAGACTGTCTCCACTTCTCTCTGCCTTTGGGAAAACCTCCCCAACACAGACTGTCTCCACTTGCCTCTGAATTGGAGAAACCTCCCCACCACAGACTGTCTCCACTTCCCTCTGCCTTGGAGAAACCTCCCCACCACAGACTGTCTCCACTTCTCTCTGCCTTTGGGAAAACCTCCCCAACACAGACTGTATCCACTTGCCTCTGCATTGGTGAAACCTCCCCACCACAGACTGTCTCCACTTGCCTCTGCCTTGGAGAAACCTCCCCACCACAGACTGTCTCCACTTCCCTCTTCCTGTGGGAAAACCTCCCCACCACGGACTGTCTCCACTTCCCTCTGCCTTTCGGAAAACCTCCCTACCACAGACTGTCTCCACTTCCCTCTGCCTTTGCGAAAACCTCCCCACCACAGACTGTCTCCACTTCCCTCTGCCTGTGGGAAAACCTCCCCACCACAGACTGTCTCCACTTCTCTCTGCCTTTGGGAAAACCTCCCCATCACAGACTGTCTCCACTTCCCTCTGCCTTGGAGAAACCTCCCATCCACAGACTGTCTCCACTTGGCTCTGCATTGGAGAAACCTCCCCACCACAGACTGTCTCCACTTCCCTCTGCCTTTGGGAAAACCTCCCCACCACAGACTGTCTCCACTTCCCTCTGCCTTGGAGAAACCTCCCCACCACGGACTGTCTCCACTTCTCTCTGCCTTTGGGAAAACCTCCCCAACACAGACTGTCTCCACTTGCCTCTGCATTGGAGAAAACTCCCCACCACAGACTGTCTCCACTTGGCTCTGCATTGGAGAAACCTCCCCACCACAGACTGTCTCCACTTCCCTCTGCCTTTGGGAAAACTTCCCCACCACAGACTGTCTCCACTTCCCTCTTCATTGTAGAAACCTCCCCACCACAGACTGTCTCCACTTCTCTCTGCATTGGAGAAACCTCCCTACCACAGACTGTCTCCACTTCCCTCTGCCTTGGAGAAACCTCCCCACCACAGACTGTCTCCACTTCTCTCTGCCTTCGAGAAACCTCCCATCCACAGACTCTCTCAACTTGGCTCTGCATTGGAGAAACCTCCCCACCACAGACTGTCTCCACTTCCCTCTGCCTTTGGGAAAACCTCCCCACCACAGACTGTCTCCACTTCCCTCTGCCTTGGAGAAACCTCCCCACCACAGACTGTCTCCACTTCTCTCTGCCTTTGGGAAAACCTCCCTAGCACAGACTGTCTCCACTTCCATCTGCCTTTGCGAAAACCTCCCCACCACAGACTGTCTCCACTTCCCTCTGCCTGTGGGAAAACCGCACCACCACAGACTGTCTCCACTTCTCTCTGCCTTTGGGAAAACCACCCCATCACAGACTGTCTCCACTTCCCTCTGCCTTGGAGAAACCTCCCATCCACAGACTGTCTCCACTTGGCTCTGCATTGGAGAAACCTCCCCACCACAGACTGTCTCCACTTCACTCTGCCTTTTGGAAAACCTTCCCACCACAGACTGTCTCCACTTCCCTCTGCCTTTGGGAAAACCTCCGCACCACAGACTGTCTCCACTTCCCTCTGCCTGTGGGAAAACCTCCCCACCACAGACTGTCTCCACTTCTCTCTGCCTTTGGGAAAACCACCCCATCACAGACTGTCTCCACTTCCCTCTGCCTTGGAGAAACCTCCCATCCACAGACTGTCTCCACTTTCCTCTGCATTGGAGAAACCTCCCATCCACAGACTGTCTCCACATGGCTCTGCTTTGCAGAAACCTCCCCACCACAGACTGTCTCCACTTCCCTCTGCCTTGGAGAAACCTCCCCACCACAGACTGTCTCCACTTTCCTCTTCATTGTAGAAACCTCCCCACCACAGACTGTCCCCTCTTCTCTCTGCCTTTGGGAAAACCTCCCTAGCACAGACTGTCTCCACTTCCCTCTGACTTTGCGAAAGCCTCCCCACCAGACTGTCTCCACTTCCCTCTGCCTGTGGGAAAACCTCCCCACCACAGACTGTCTCCACTTCTCTCTGCCTTTGGAAAAACCACCCCATCACAGACTGTCTCCACTTCCCTCTGCCTTGGAGAAACCTCCCATCCACAGACTGTCTCCACTTGGCTCTGCATTGGAGAAACCTCCCCACCACAGACTGTCTCCACTTCCCTCTGCCTTTGGGAAAACCTCCCCACCACAGACTGTCTCCACTTCCCTCTGCCTTTGGGAAAACCTCCCCACCACAGACTGTCTCCACTTCCTTCTGCCTTTGGGAAAACCTCCCCACCACAGACTGTCTCAACTTCCCTCTGCCTTTGGGAAAACCTCCCCACCACAGACTGTCTCCACTTCCCTCTGCCATTGGGAAAACCTCCCCACCACAGACTGTCTCCACTTCCCTCTGCCTTGGAGAAACCTCCCCACCACAGACTGTCTCCACTTTCCTCTGCATTGGAGAAACCTCCCATCCACAGACTGTCTCCACATGGCTCTGCATTGCAGAAACCTCCCCACCACAGTCTGTCTCCACTTCCCTCTGCCTTGGAGAAACCTCCCCACCACAGACTGTCTCCGCTTCCCTCTGCCTTTGCGAAAACCTCCCCACCACAGACTGTCTCGACTTCCCTCTGCCTGTGGGAAAACCTCCCCACCACAGACTGTCTCCACTTCTCTCTGCCTTTGGGATAACCACCCCATCACAGACTGTCTCCACTTCCCTCTGCCTTGGAGAAACCTCCCCACCACAGACTGTCTCCACTTCCCTCTGCCTTTGGGAAAACCTCCCCACCACAGACTGTCTCCACTTCCC
This sequence comes from Hemitrygon akajei, assembly GCF_048418815.1. Lineage (NCBI taxonomy): Eukaryota > Metazoa > Chordata > Chondrichthyes > Myliobatiformes > Dasyatidae > Hemitrygon > Hemitrygon akajei. The sequence continues at coordinate 9,311,727 of NC_133143.1, read as the reverse complement.
TCTGCCTTTGGGAAAACCTCCCCACCACAGACTGTCTCCACTTCCCTCTGCCTTTGGGAAAACCTCCCCACCACAGACTGTCTCCACTTCCCTCTGCCATTGGGAAAACCTCCCCACCACAGACTGTCTCCACTTCCCTCTGCCTTGGAGAAACCTCCCCACCACAGACTGTCTCCACTTTCCTCTGCATTGGAGAAACCTCCCATCCACAGACTGTCTCCACATGGCTCTGCATTGCAGAAACCTCCCCACCACAGACTGTCTCCACTTCCCTCTGCCTTGGAGAAACCTCCCCACCACAGACTGTCTCCACTTCCCTCTGCCTTGGAGAAACCTCCCCACCACAGACTGTCTCCGCTTCCCTCTGCCTTTGCGAAAACCTCCCCACCACAGACTGTCTCGACTTCCCTCTGCCTGTGGGAAAACCTCCCCACCACAGACTGTCTCCACTTCTCTCTGCCTTTGGGATAACCACCCCATCACAGACTGTCTCCACTTCCCTCTGCCTTGGAGAAACCTCCCATCCACAGACTGTCTCCACTTGGCTCTGCATTGGAGAAACCTCCCCACCACAGACGGTCTCCACTTCCCTCTGCCTTTGGGAAAACCTCCCCACCACAGACTGTCTCCACTTCCCTCTGCCTTTGGGAAAACCTCCCCACCACAGACTGTCTCCACTTCCCTCTGCCTTTGGGAAAACCTCCCCACCACAGACTGTCTCCACTTCCCTCTGCCTTTGGGAAAACCTCCCCACCACAGACTGTCTCCACTTCCCTCTGCCATTGGGAAAACCTCCCCACCACAGACTGTCTCCACTTCCCTCTGCCTTGGAGAAACCTCCCCACCACAGACTGTCTCCACTTTCCTCTGCATTGGAGAAACCTCCCATCCACAGACTGTCTCCACATGGTTCTGCATTGCAGAAACCTCCCCACCACAGACTGTCTCCACTTCCCTCTGCCTTGGAGAAACCTCCCCACCACAGACTGTCTCCACTTCCCTATGCCTTGGAGAAACCTCCCCACCACAGACTGTCTCCGCTTCCCTCTGACTTTGGGAAAACCTCCCCACCACAGGCTGTCTCCACTTCCCTCTGCCTTTGGGAAAACCTCCCCACCACAGACTGTCTCCACTTCCCTCTGCCTTTGGGAAAACCTCCCCACCGCAGTCAGTCTCCACTTCCCTCTGCCTTTGGGAAAACCTCCCCACCGCAGACTGTCTCCACTTCCCTCTGCCTTGGAGAAACCTCCCTACCACAGACTGTCTCCACTTCCCTCTGCATTGGAGAAACCTCCCCACCACAGACTGTCTCCACTTCCCTCTGCCTTTGGGAAAAGCTCTCCACCACAGACTCTCTCCACTTCCCACTGCCTTTGTGAAAACTCCCCACCACAGACTGTCTCGACTTCTCTCTGCCTTTGGGAAAACCTCCCCAACATAGACTGTCTCCACTTGCCTCTGCCTTGGAGAAACCTCCCCACCACAGACTGTCTCCACTTGCCTCTGCCTTTGGGAAAACCTCCCCACCACAGACTGTCTCCACTTTCCTCTTCATTGTAGAAACCTCCCCACCACAGACTGTCCCCTCTTCTCTCTGCCTTTGGGAAAACCTCCCCAACACAGACTGTCTCCACTTGCCTCTGCATTGGAGAAACCTCCCCACCACAGTCTGTCTCCACTTCTCTCTGCCTTTGGGAAAACCTCCCCACCACAGACTGTCTCCACTTGCCTCTGCATTGGAGAAACCTCCCATCCACAGACTGTCTCCACTTGGCTCTGCATTGGAGAAACCTCCCCACCACAGACTGTCTCCACTTCCCTCTGCCTTGGAGAAACCTCCCCACCACAGTCTGTCTCCACTTCCCTCTGCCTTGGAGAAACCTCCCCATCACAGACTGTCTCCACTTCCCTCTGCCTTGGAGAAACCTCCCCACCACAGACTGTCTCCACTTCCCTCTGCCTTGGAGAAACCTCCCCACCACAGACTGTCTCCACTTCCCTCTGCCTTGGAGAAACCTCCCCACCACAGACTGTCACCACTTCTCTCTGCCTTTGGGAAAACCTCCCCACCACAGACTGTCTCCACTTCTCTCTGCCTTTGGGAAAACCTCCCCACCACAGACTGTCTCCACTTCCCTCTGCCTTGGAGATACCTCCCCACCACAGACTGTCTCCACTTCTCTCTGCCTTTGGGAAAACCTCCCCACCACAGGCTGTCTCCACTTCTCTCTGCCTTCGAGAAACCTCCCATCCACAGACTGTCTCCACTTGGCTCTGCATTGGAGAAACCTCCCCACCACAGACTGTCTCCACTTCCCACTGCCTTTGGGAAAACCTCCCCACCACAGACTGTCTCCACTTCTCTCTGCCTTTGGGAAAACCTCCCCAACACAGACTGTCTCCACTTGCCTCTGAATTGGAGAAACCTCCCCACCACAGACTGTCTCCACTTCCCTCTGCCTTGGAGAAACCTCCCCACCACAGACTGTCTCCACTTCTCTCTGCCTTTGGGAAAACCTCCCCAACACAGACTGTATCCACTTGCCTCTGCATTGGTGAAACCTCCCCACCACAGACTGTCTCCACTTGCCTCTGCCTTGGAGAAACCTCCCCACCACAGACTGTCTCCACTTGCCTCTGCATTGAGAAACCTCCCAACCACAGACTGTCTCCACTTGGCTCTGCATTGGAGAAACCTCCCCACCACAGACTGTCTCCACTTCCCTCTGCCTTTGGGAAAACCTCCCAACCACAGACTGTCTCCACTTCCCTCTGCCTTGGAGAAACCTCCCCACCATAGACTGTCTCCACTTCCCTCTGCCTTGGAGAAACCTCCCCACCACAGACTGTCTCCACTTCCCTCTGCCTTGGAGAAACCTCCCCACCACAGACTGTCTCCACTTCCCTCTTCCTGTGGGAAAACCTCCCCACCACGGACTGTCTCCACTTCCCTCTGCCTTTCGGAAAACCTCCCTACCACAGACTGTCTCCACTTCCCTCTGCCTTTGCGAAAACCTCCCCACCACAGACTGTCTCCACTTCCCTCTGCCTGTGGGAAAACCTCCCCACCACAGACTGTCTCCACTTCTCTCTGCCTTTGGGAAAACCTCCCCATCACAGACTGTCTCCACTTCCCTCTGCCTTGGAGAAACCTCCCATCCACAGACTGTCTCCACTTGGCTCTGCATTGGAGAAACCTCCCCACCACAGACTGTCTCCACTTCCCTCTGCCTTTGGGAAAACCTCCCCACCACAGACTGTCTCCACTTCCCTCTGCCTTGGAGAAACCTCCCCACCACGGACTGTCTCCACTTCTCTCTGCCTTTGGGAAAACCTCCCCAACACAGACTGTCTCCACTTGCCTCTGCATTGGAGAAAACTCCCCACCACAGACTGTCTCCACTTGGCTCTGCATTGGAGAAACCTCCCCACCACAGACTGTCTCCACTTCCCTCTGCCTTTGGGAAAACTTCCCCACCACAGACTGTCTCCACTTCCCTCTTCATTGTAGAAACCTCCCCACCACAGACTGTCTCCTCTTCTCTCTGCATTGGAGAAACCTCCCTACCACAGACTGTCTCCACTTCCCTCTTCATTGTAGAAACCTCCCCACCACAGACTGTCTCCACTTCTCTCTGCATTGGAGAAACCTCCCCACCACAGACTGTCTCCACTTCCCTCTGCCTTTGGGAAAACCTCCCCACCACAGACTGTCTCCACTTCCCTCTGCCTTGGAGAAACCTCCCCACCACAGACTGTCTCCACTTCTCTCTGCCTTTGGGAAAACCTCCCTAGCACAGACTGTCTCCACTTCCATCTGCCTTTGCGAAAACCTCCCCACCACAGACTGTCTCCACTTCCCTCTGCCTGTGGGAAAACCGCACCACCACAGACTGTCTCCACTTCTCTCTGCCTTTGGGAAAACCACCCCATCACAGACTGTCTCCACTTCCCTCTGCCTTGGAGAAACCTCCCATCCACAGACTGTCTCCACTTGGCTCTGCATTGGAGAAACCTCCCCACCACAGACTGTCTCCACTTCACTCTGCCTTTTGGAAAACCTTCCCACCACAGACTGTCTCCACTTCCCTCTGCCTTTGGGAAAACCTCCGCACCACAGACTGTCTCCACTTCCCTCTGCCTGTGGGAAAACCTCCCCACCACAGACTGTCTCCACTTCTCTCTGCCTTTGGGAAAACCACCCCATCACAGACTGTCTCCACTTCCCTCTGCCTTGGAGAAACCTCCCATCCACAGACTGTCTCCACTTTCCTCTGCATTGGAGAAACCTCCCATCCACAGACTGTCTCCACATGGCTCTGCTTTGCAGAAACCTCCCCACCACAGACTGTCTCCACTTCCCTCTGCCTTGGAGAAACCTCCCCACCACAGACTGTCTCCACTTTCCTCTTCATTGTAGAAACCTCCCCACCACAGACTGTCCCCTCTTCTCTCTGCCTTTGGGAAAACCTCCCTAGCACAGACTGTCTCCACTTCCCTCTGACTTTGCGAAAGCCTCCCCACCAGACTGTCTCCACTTCCCTCTGCCTGTGGGAAAACCTCCCCACCACAGACTGTCTCCACTTCTCTCTGCCTTTGGAAAAACCACCCCATCACAGACTGTCTCCACTTCCCTCTGCCTTGGAGAAACCTCCCATCCACAGACTGTCTCCACTTGGCTCTGCATTGGAGAAACCTCCCCACCACAGACTGTCTCCACTTCCCTCTGCCTTTGGGAAAACCTCCCCACCACAGACTGTCTCCACTTCCTTCTGCCTTTGGGAAAACCTCCCCACCACAGACTGTCTCAACTTCCCTCTGCCTTTGGGAAAACCTCCCCACCACAGACTGTCTCCACTTCCCTCTGCCATTGGGAAAACCTCCCCACCACAGACTGTCTCCACTTCCCTCTGCCTTGGAGAAACCTCCCCACCACAGACTGTCTCCACTTTCCTCTGCATTGGAGAAACCTCCCATCCACAGACTGTCTCCACATGGCTCTGCATTGCAGAAACCTCCCCACCACAGTCTGTCTCCACTTCCCTCTGCCTTGGAGAAACCTCCCCACCACAGACTGTCTCCGCTTCCCTCTGCCTTTGCGAAAACCTCCCCACCACAGACTGTCTCGACTTCCCTCTGCCTGTGGGAAAACCTCCCCACCACAGACTGTCTCCACTTCTCTCTGCCTTTGGGATAACCACCCCATCACAGACTGTCTCCACTTCCCTCTGCCTTGGAGAAACCTCCCATCCACAGACTGTCTCCACTTGGCTCTGCATTGGAGAAACCTCCCCACCACAGACTGTCTCCACTTCCCTCTGCCTTTGGGAAAACCTCCCCACCACAGACTGTCTCCACTTCCCTCTGCCTTTGGGAAAACCTCCCCACCACAGACTGTCTCCACTTCCCTCTGCCTTTGGGAAAACCTCCCCACCACAGACTGTCTCCACTTCCCTCTGCCTTTGGGAAAACCTCCCCACCACAGACTGTCTCCACTTCCCTCTGCCATTGGGAAAACCTCCCCACCACAGACTGTCTCCACTTCCCTCTGCCTTGGAGAAACCTCCCCACCACAGACTGTCTCCACTTTCCTCTGCATTGGAGAAACCTCCCATCCACAGACTGTCTCCACATGGTTCTGCATTGCAGAAACCTCCCCACCACAGACTGTCTCCACTTCCCTCTGCCTTGGAGAAACCTCCCCACCACAGACTGTCTCCACTTCCCTATGCCTTGGAGAAACCTCCCCACCACAGACTGTCTCCGCTTCCCTCTGACTTTGGGAAAACCTCCCCACCACAGGCTGTCTCCACTTCCCTCTGCCTTTGGGAAAACCTCCCCACCACAGACTGTCTCCACTTCCCTCTGCCTTTGGGAAAACCTCCCCACCGCAGTCAGTCTCCACTTCCCTCTGCCTTTGGGAAAACCTCCCCACCGCAGACTGTCTCCACTTCCCTCTGCCTTGGAGAAACCTCCCTACCACAGACTGTCTCCACTTCCCTCTGCATTGGAGAAACCTCCCCACCACAGACTGTCTCCACTTCCCTCTGCCTTTGGGAAAAGCTCTCCACCACAGACTCTCTCCACTTCCCACTGCCTTTGTGAAAACTCCCCACCACAGACTGTCTCGACTTCTCTCTGCCTTTGGGAAAACCTCCCCAACATAGACTGTCTCCACTTGCCTCTGCCTTGGAGAAACCTCCCCACCACAGACTGTCTCCACTTGCCTCTGCCTTTGGGAAAACATCCCCACCACAGACTGTCTCCACTTTCCTCTTCATTGTAGAAACCTCCCCACCACAGACTGTCCCCTCTTCTCTCTGCCTTTGGGAAAACCTCCCCAACACAGACTGTCTCCACTTGCCTCTGCATTGGAGAAACCTCCCCACCACAGACTGTCTCCACTTCTCTCTGCCTTTGGGAAAACCTCCCCACCACAGACTGTCTCCACTTGCCTCTGCATTGGAGAAACCTCCCATCCACAGACTGTCTCCACTTGGCTCTGCATTGGAGAAACCTCCCCACCACAGACTGTCTCCACTTCCCTCTGCCTTGGAGAAACCTCCCCACCACAGTCTGTCTCCACTTCCCTCTGCCTTGGAGAAACCTCCCCATCACAGACTGTCTCCACTTCCCTCTGCCTTGGAGAAACCTCCCCACCACAGACTGTCTCCACTTCCCTCTGCCTTGGAGAAACCTCCCCACCACAGACTGTCTCCACTTCCCTCTGCCTTGGAGAAACCTCCCCACCACAGACTGTCACCACTTCTCTCTGCCTTTGGGAAAACCTCCCCACCACAGACTGTCTCCACTTCTCTCTGCCTTTGGGAAAACATCCCCACCACAGACTGTCTCCACTTCCCTCTGCCTTGGAGATACCTCCCCACCACAGACTGTCTCCACTTCTCTCTGCCTTTGGGAAAACCTCCCCACTACAGGCTGTCTCCACTTCTCTCTGCCTTCGAGAAACCTCCCATCCACAGACTGTCTCCACTTGGCTCTGCATTGGAGAAACCTCCCCACCACAGACTGTCTCCACTTCCCACTGCCTTTGGGAAAACCTCCCCACCACAGACTGTCTCCACTTCTCTCTGCCTTTGGGAAAACCTCCCCAACACAGACTGTCTCCACTTGCCTCTGAATTGGAGAAACCTCCCCACCACAGACTGTCTCCACTTCCCTCTGCCTTGGAGAAACCTCCCCACCACAGACTGTCTCCACTTCTCTCTGCCTTTGGGAAAACCTCCCCAACACAGACTGTATCCACTTGCCTCTGCATTGGAGAAACCTCCCCACCACAGACTGTCTCCACTTGCCTCTGCCTTGGAGAAACCTCCCCACCACAGACTGTCTCCACTTGCCTCTGCATTGAGAAACCTCCCAACCACAGACTGTCTCCACTTGGCTCTGCATTGGAGAAACCTCCCCACCACAGACTGTCTCCACTTCCCTCTGCCTTTGGGAAAACCTCCCAACCACAGACTGTCTCCACTTCCCTCTGCCTTGGAGAAACCTCCCCACCATAGACTGTCTCCACTTCCCTCTGCCTTGGAGAAACCTCCCCAGCACAGACTGTCTCCACTTCCCTCTGCCTTGGAGAAACCTCCCCACCACAGACTGTCTCCACTTCCCTCTTCCTGTGGGAAAACCTCCCCACCACGGACTGTCTCCACTTCCCTCTGCCTTTCGGAAAACCTCCCTACCACAGACTGTCTCCACTTCCCTCTGCCTTTGCGAAAACCTCCCCACCACAGACTGTCTCCACTTCCCTCTGCCTGTGGGAAAACCTCCCCACCACAGACTGTCTCCACTTCTCTCTGCCTTTGGGAAAACCTCCCCATCACAGACTGTCTCCACTTCCCTCTGCCTTGGAGAAACCTCCCATCCACAGACTGTCTCCACTTGGCTCTGCATTGGAGAAACCTCCCCACCACAGACTGTCTCCACTTCCCTCTGCCTTTGGGAAAACCTCCCCACCACAGACTGTCTCCACTTCCCTCTGCCTTGGAGAAACCTCCCCACCACGGACTGTCTCCACTTCTCTCTGCCTTTGGGAAAACCTCCCCAACACAGACTGTCTCCACTTGCCTCTGCATTGGAGAAAACTCCCCACCACAGACTGTCTCCACTTGGCTCTGCATTGGAGAAACCTCCCCACCACAGACTGTCTCCACTTCCCTCTGCCTTTGGGAAAACTTCCCCACCACAGACTGTCTCCACTTCCCTCTTCATTGTAGAAACCTCCCCACCACAGACTGTCTCCACTTCTCTCTGCATTGGAGAAACCTCCCTACCACAGACTGTCTCCACTTCCCTCTGCCTTGGAGAAACCTCCCCACCACAGACTGTCTCCACTTCTCTCTGCCTTCGAGAAACCTCCCATCCACAGACTCTCTCCACTTGGCTCTGCATTGGAGAAACCTCCCCACCACAGACTGTCTCCACTTCCCTCTGCCTTTGGGAAAACCTCCCCACCACAGACTGTCTCCACTTCCCTCTGCCTTGGAGAAACCTCCCCACCACAGACTGTCTCCACTTCTCTCTGCCTTTGGGAAAACCTCCCTAGCACAGACTGTCTCCACTTCCCTCTGCCTTTGCGAAAACCTCCCCACCACAGACTGTCTCCACTTCCCTCTGCCTGTGGGAAAACCGCACCACCACAGACTGTCTCCACATCTCTCTGCCTTTGGGAAAACCACCCCATCACAGACTGTCTCCACTTCCCTCTGCCTTGGAGAAACCTCCCATCCACAGACTGTCTCCACTTGGCTCTGCATTGGAGAAACCTCCCCACCACAGACTGTCTCCACTTCCCTCTGCCTTTGGGAAAACCTCCGCACCACAGACTGTCTCCACTTCCCTCTGCCTGTGGGAAAACCTCCCCACCACAGACTGTCTCCACTTCTCTCTGCCTTTGGGAAAACCACCCCATCACAGACTGTCTCCACTTCCCTCTGCCTTGGAGAAACCTCCCATCCACAGACTGTCTCCACTTTCCTCTGCATTGGAGAAACCTCCCATCCACAGACTGTCTCCACATGGCTCTGCTTTGCAGAAACCTCCCCACCACAGACTGTCTCCACTTCCCTCTGCCTTGGAGAAACCTCCCCACCACAGACTGTCTCCACTTCCCTCTGCCTTGGAGAAACCTCCCATCCACAGACTGTCTCCACTTCCCTCTGCCTTTGGGAAAACCTCCCCACCACAGACTGTCTCCACTTCCCTCTGCCTTTGGGAAAACCTCCCCACCACAGACTGTCTCCACTTCCCTCTGCCTTGGAGAAACCTCCCCACCACAGACTGTCTCCAGTTCCCTCGGCCTTGGAGAAACCTCCCCACCACAGACTGTCTCCAGTTCCCTCGGCCTTGGAGAAACCTCCCCACCACAGACTGTCTCCGCTTCCCTCTGACTTTGGGAAAACCTCCCCACCACAGGCTGTCTCCACTTCCCTCTGCCTTTGGGAAAACCTCCCCACCACAGACTGTCTCCACTTCCCTCTGCCTTTGGGAAAACCTCCCCACCGCAGTCAGTCTCCACTTCCCTCTGCCTTTGGGAAAACCTCCCCACCGCAGACTGTCACCACTTCCCTCTGCCTTGGAGAAGCCTCCCTACCACAGACTGTCTCCACTTCCCTCTGCCTTTTGGAAAAGCTCTCCACCAGAGACTGTGTCCACTTCCCTCTGCCTTTGGGAAAAGCTCTCCACCACAGACTCTCTCCACTTCCCACTGCCTTTGTGAAAACTCCCCACCACAGACTGTCTCGACTTCTCTCTGCCTTTGGGAAAACCTCCCCACCACAGACTGTCTCCACTTCTCTCTGCCTTTGGGAAAACCACCCCATCACAGACTGTCTCCACTTCCCTCTGCTTTGCAGAAACCTCCCCACCACAGACTGTCTCCACTTCCCTCTGCCTTGGAGAAACCTCCCCACCACAGACTGTCTCCACTTCCCTCTGCCTTGGAGAAACCTCCCATCCACAGACTGTCTCCACTTCCCTCTGCCTTTGGGAAAACCTCCCCACCACAGACTGTCTCCACTTCCCTCTGCCTTTGGGAAAACCTCCCCACCACAGACTGTCTCCACTTCCCTCTGCCTTGGAGAAACCTCCCCACCACAGACTGTCTCCAGTTCCCTCGGCCTTGGAGAAACCTCCCCACCACAGACTGTCTCCAGTTCCCTCGGCCTTGGAGAAACCTCCCCACCACAGACTGTCTCCGCTTCCCTCTGACTTTGGGAAAACCTCCCCACCACAGGCTGTCTCCACTTCCCTCTGCCTTTGGGAAAACCTCCCCACCACAGACTGTCTCCACTTCCCTCTGCCTTTGGGAAAACCACCCCACCGCAGTCAGTCTCCACTTCCCTCTGCCTTTGGGAAAACCTCCCCACCGCAGACTGTCACCACTTCCCTCTGCCTTGGAGAAGCCTCCCTACCACAGACTGTCTCCACTTCCCTCTGCCTTTTGGAAAAGCTCTCCACCAGAGACTGTGTCCACTTCCCTCTGCCTTTGGGAAAAGCTCTCCACCACAGACTCTCTCCACTTCCCACTGCCTTTGTGAAAACTCCCCACCACAGACTGTCTCGACTTCTCTCTGCCTTTGGGAAAACCTCCCCAACATAGACTGTCTCCACTTGCCTCTGCCTTTGGGAAAACCTCCCCACCACAGACTGTCTCCACTTTCCTCTTCATTGTAGAAACCTCCCCACCACAGACTGTCCCCTCTTCTCTCTGCCTTTGGGAAAACCTCCCCAACACAGACTGTCTCCACTTGCCTCTGCATTGGAGAAACCTCCCCACCACAGACTGTCTCCACTTCTCTCTGCCTTTGGGAAAACCTCCCCACCACAGACTGTCTCCACTTGCCTCTGCATTGGAGAAACCTCCCCACCACAGACTGTCTCCACTTCTCTCTGCCTTGGAGAAACCTCCCCACCTCAGTCTGTCTCCACTTCCCTCTGCCTTGGAGAAACCTCCCCATCACAGACTGTCTCCACTTCCCTCTGCCTTGGAGAAACCTCCCCACCACAGACTGTCTCCACTTCCCTCTGCCTTGGAGAAACCTCCCCACCACAGACTTTCTCCACTTCCCTCTGCCTTGGAGAAACCTCCCCACCACAGACTGTCTCCACTTCTCTCTGCCTTTGGGAAAACCTCCCCACCACAGACTGTCTCCACTTCCCTCTGCCTTGGAGAAACCTCCCCACCACAGACTGTCTCCACTTCCCTCTGCCTTGGAGAAACCTCCCATCCACAGACTGTCTCCACTTGGCTCTGCATTGGATAAACCTCCCCACCTCAGACTGTCTCCACTTCCCTCTGCCTTTGGGAAAACCTCCCCACCACAGACTGTCTGCACTTCCCTCTGCCTTGGAGAAACCTCCCCACCACAGACTGTCTCCACTTCTCTCTGCCTTTGGGAAAACCTCCCCACCACAGACTGTCTCCACTTCCCTCTGCCTTTGGGAAATCCTTCCCAACACAGACTGTCTCCACTTGCCTCTGCATTGTAGAAACCTCCCCACCACAGACTGTCTCCACTTGCCTCTGTATTGTAGAAACCTCCCCACCACAGTCTGTCTCCACTTCCCTCTGCCTTGGAGAAACCTCCCCACCACAGACTGTCTCCACTTCCCTCTGCATTGGAGAAACCTCCCCACCACAGACTGTCTCCACTTCCCTCTGCCTTTGGGAAAACCTCCCCACCACAGACTGTCTCCACTTCCCTCTTCCTGTGGGAAAACCTCCCCACCACGGACTGTCTCCACTTCCTCTGCCTTTCGGAAAACCTCCCTACCACAGACTGTCTCCACTTCCCTCTGCCTTTGCGAAAACCTCCCCACCACAGACTGTCTCCACTTCCCTCTGCCTGTGGGAAAACCTCCCCACCACAGACTGTCTCCACTTCTCTCTGCCTTTGGGAAAACCTCCCCATCACAGACTGTCTCCACTTCCCTCTGCCTTGGAGAAACCTCCCATCCACAGACTGTCTCCACTTGGCTCTGCATTGGAGAAACCTCCCCACCACAGACTGTCTCCACTTCCCTCTGCCTTTGGGAAAACCTCCCCACCACAGACTGTCTCCACTTCCCTCTGCCTTGGAGAAACCTCCACACCACGGACTGTCTCCACTTCTCTCTGCCTTTGGGAAAACCTCCCCAACACAGAATGTCTCCACTTGCCTCTGCATTGGAGAAAACTCCCCACCACAGACTGTCTCCACTTGGCTCTGCATTGGAGAAACCTCCCCACCACAGACTGTCTCCACTTCCCTCTGCCTTTGGGAAAACTTCCCCACCACAGACTGTCTCCACTTCCCTCTTCATTGTAGAAACCTCCCCACCACAGACTGTCTCCACTTCTCTCTGCATTGGAGAAACCTCCCTACCACAGACTGTCTCCACTTCCCTCTGTATTGTAGAAACCTCCCCACCACAGACTGTCTCCACTTCCCTCTGCCTTGGAGAAACCTCCCCACCACAGACTGTCTCCACTTCCCTCTGCATTGGAGAAACCTCCCCACCACAGACTGTCTCCACTTCCCTCTGCCTTTGGGAAAACCTCCCCACCACAGACTGTCTCCACTTCCCTCTTCCTGTGGGAAAACCTCCCCACCACGGACTGTCTCCACTTCCTCTGCCTTTCGGAAAACCTCCCTACCACAGACTGTCTCCACTTCCCTCTGCCTTTGCGAAAACCTCCCCACCACAGACTGTCTCCACTTCCCTCTGCCTGTGGGAAAACCTCCCCACCACAGACTGTCTCCACTTCTCTCTGCCTTTGGGAAAACCTCCCCATCACAGACTGTCTCCACTTCCCTCTGCCTTGGAGAAACCTCCCATCCACAGACTGTCTCCACTTCCCTCTGCCTTTGGGAAAACCTCCCCACCACAGACTGTCTCCACTTCCCTCTGCCTTGGAGAAACCTCCACACCACGGACTGTCTCCACTTCTCTCTGCCTTTGGGAAAACCTCCCCAACACAGACTGTCTCCACTTGCCTCTGCATTGGAGAAAACTCCCCACCACAGACTGTCTCTACTTGGCTCTGCATTGGAGAAACCTCCCCACCACAGACTGTCTCCACTTCCCTCTGCCTTTGGGAAAACTTCCCCACCACAGACTGTCTCCACTTCCCTCTTCATTGTAGAAACCTCCCCACCACAGACTGTCTCCACTTCTCTCTGCCTGTGGGAAAACCTCCCCACCACAGACTGTCTCCACTTCTCTCTGCCTTTGGGAGAACCACCCCATCACAGACTGTCTCCACTTCCCTCTGCCTTGGAGAAACCTCCCATCCACAGACTGTCTCCACTTGGCTCTGCATTGGAGAAACCTCCCCACCACAGACTGTCTCCACTTCCCTCTGACTTTGGGAAAACCTCCCCACCACAGACTGTCTCCACTTCCCTCTGCCTTTGGGAAAACCTCCCCACCACAGACTGTCTCCACTTCCCTCTGCCTTTGGGAAAACCTCCCCACCACAGACTGTCTCCACTTCCCTCTGCCTTTGGGAAAACCTCCCCACCACAGACTGTCTCCACTTCCCTCTGCCATTGGGAAAACCTCACCACCACGGACTGTCTCCACTTCCCTCTGCCTTGGAGAAACCTCCCCACCACAGACTGTCTCCACTTTCCTCTGCATTGGAGAAACCTCCCATCCACAGACTGTCTCCACATGGCTCTGCATTGCAGAAACCTCCCCACCACAGACTGTCTCCACTTCCCTCTGCCTTGGAGAAACCTCCCCACCACAGACTGTCTCCACTTCCCTCTGCCTTGGAGAAACCTCCCCACCACAGACTGTCTACGCTTCCCTCTGCCTTTGCGAAAACCTCCCCACCACAGAATGTCTCGACTTCCCTCTGCCTGTGGGAAAACCTCCCCACCACAGACTGTCTCCACTTCTCTCTGCCTTTGGGATAACCACCCCATCACAGACTGTCTCCACTTCCCTCTGCCTTTGGGAAAACCTCCCCACCACAGACTGTCTCCACTTCCCTCTGCCTTTGGGAAAACCTCCCCACCACAGACTGTCTCCACTTCCCTCTGCCATTGGGAAAACCTCCCCACCACAGACTGTCTCCACTTCCCTCTGCCTTGGAGAAACCTCCCCACCACAGACTGTCTCCAATTTCCTCTGCATTGGAGAAACCTCCCATCCACAGACTGTCTCCACATGGTTCTGCATTGCAGAAACCTCCCCACCACAGACTGTCTCCACTTCCCTCTGCCTTGGAGAAACCTCCCCACCACAGACTGTCTCCACTTCCCTATGCCTTGGAGAAACCTCCCCACCACGGACTGTCTCCGCTTCCCTCTGACTTTGGGAAAACCTCCCCACCACAGACTGTCTCCACTTCCCTCTGCCTTTGGGAAAACCTCCCCACCACAGACTGTCTCCACTTCCCTCTGCCATTGGGAAAACCTCCCCACCACAGACTGTCTCCACTTCCCTCTGCCTTGGAGAAACCTCCCCACCACAGACTGTCTCCACTTTCCTCTGCATTGGAGAAACCTCCCATCCACAGACTGTCTCCACATGGTTCTGCATTGCAGAAACCTCCCCACCACAGACTGTCTCCACTTCCCTCTGCCTTGGAGAAACCTCCCCACCACAGACTGTCTCCACTTCCCTATGCCTTGGAGAAACCTCCCCACCACAGACTGTCTCCGCTTCCCTCTGACTTTGGGAAAACCTCCCCACCACAGGATGTCTCCACTTCCCTCTGCCTTTGGGAAAACCTCCCCACCACAGACTGTCTCCACTTCCCTCTGCCTTTGGGAAAACCTCCCCACCGCAGTCAGTCTCCACTTCCCTCTGCCTTTGGGAAAACCTCCCCACCACAGACTGTCTCCACTTCCCTCTGCCTTGGAGAAACCTCCCTACCACAGACTGTCTCCACTTCCCTCTGCATTGGAGAAACCTCCCCACCACAGACTGTCTCCACTTCCCTCTGCCTTTGGGAAAAGCTCTCCACCACAGACTCTCTCCACTTCCCACTGCCTTTGTGAAAACTCCCCACCACAGACTGTCTCGACTTCTCTCTGCCTTTGGGAAAACCTCCCCAACATAGACTGTCTCCACTTGCCTCTGCCTTGGAGAAATCTCCCCACCACAGACTGTCTCCACTTGCCTCTGCCTTTGGGAAAACCTCCCCACCGCAGTCAGTCTCCACTTCCCTCTGCCTTTGGGAAAACCTCCCCACCGCAGACTGTCTCCACTTCCCTCTGCCTTGGAGAAACCTCCCTACCACAGACTGTCTCCACTTCCCTCTGCATTGGAGAAACCTCCCCACCACAGACTGTCTCCACTTCCCTCTGCCTTTGGGAAAAGCTCTCCACCACAGACTCTCTCCACTTCCCACTGCCTTTGTGAAAACTCCCCACCACAGACTGTCTCGACTTCTCTCTGCCTTTGGGAAAACCTCCCCAACATAGACTGTCTCCACTTGCCTCTGCCTTGGAGAAATCTCCCCACCACAGACTGTCTCCACTTGCCTCTGCCTTTGGGAAAACCTCCCCACCACAGACTGTCTCCACTTTCCTCTTCATTGTAGAAACCTCCCCACCACAGACTGTCCCCTCTTCTCTCTGCCTTTGGGAAAACCTCCCCACCACAGACTGTCTCCACTTGCCTCTGCATTGGAGAAACCTCCCATCCACAGACTGTCTCCACTTGGCTCTGCATTGGAGAAACCTCCCCACCACAGACTGTCTCCACTTCCCTCTGCCTTGGAGAAACCTCCCCACCACAGTCTGTCTCCACTTCCCTCTGCCTTGGAGAAACCTCCCCATCACTGACTGTCTCCACTTCCCTCTGCCTTGGAGAAACCTCCCCACCACAGACTGTCTCCACTTCCCTCTGCCTTGGAGAAACCTCCCCACCACAGACTGTCTCCACTTCCCTCTGCCTTGGAGAAACCTCCCCACCACAGACTGTCTCCACCTCTCTCTGACTTTGGGAAAACCTCCCCACCACAGACTGTCTCCACTTCTCTCTGCCTTTGGGAAAACCTCCCCACCACAGACTGTCTCCACTTCCCTCTGCCTTGGAGATACCTCCCCACCACAGACTGTCTCCACTTCTCTCTGCCTTTGGGAAAACCTCCCCACCACAGACTGTCTCCACTTCCCTCTGCCTTGGAGAAACCTCCCCACCACAGACTGTCTCCACTTCCCTCTGCCTTGGAGAAACCTCCCCACCACAGACTGTCTCCTCTTCCCTCTGCCTGTGGGGAAACCTCCCCACCACGGACTGTCTCCACTTCACTCTGCCTTTGGGAAAACCTCCCTACCACAGACTGTCTCCCCTTCCCTCTGCTTTTGGGAAAACCACCCCGCCACAGACTGTCTCCACTTCCGTCTGCCTTTGGGAAAACCTCCCTACCACAGACTGTCTCCACTTGGCTCTGCATTGGAGAAACCTCCCCACCACAGACTGTCTCCACTTCCCTCTGCCTTTGGGAAAACCTCCCCACCACAGACTGTCTCCACTTCCCTCTGCGTTGGAGAAACCTCCCCAGCACGGACTGTCTCCACTTCTCTCTGCCTTTGGGAAAACCTCCCCAACACAGACTGTCTCCACTTGCCTCTGCATTGGAGAAACCTCCCCACCACAGACTGTCTCCACTTCCCTCTGCCTTTGGGAAAACCTCCCCACCACAGACTGTCTCCACTTCCCTCTTCCTGTGGGAAAACCTCCCCACCACGGACTGTCTCCACTTCCTCTGCCTTTCGGAAAACCTCCCTACCACAGACTGTCTCCACTTCCCTCTGCCTTTGCGAAAACCTCCCCACCACAGACTGTCTCCACTTCCCTCTGCCTGTGGGAAAACCTCCCCACCACAGACTGTCTCCACTTCTCTCTGCCTTTGGGAAAACCTCCCCATCACAGACTGTCTCCACTTCCCTCTGCCTTGGAGAAACCTCCCATCCACAGACTGTCTCCACTTGGCTCTGCATTGGAGAAACCTCCCCACCACAGACTGTCTCCACTTCCCTCTGCCTTTGGGAAAACCTCCCCACCACAGACTGTCTCCACTTCCCTCTGCCTTGGAGAAACCTCCACACCACGGACTGTCTCCACTTCTCTCTGCCTTTGGGAAAACCTCCCCAACACAGAATGTCTCCACTTGCCTCTGCATTGGAGAAAACTCCCCACCACAGACTGTCTCCACTTGGCTCTGCATTGGAGAAACCTCCCCACCACAGACTGTCTCCACTTCCCTCTGCCTTTGGGAAAACTTCCCCACCACAGACTGTCTCCACTTCCCTCTTCATTGTAGAAACCTCCCCACCACAGACTGTCTCCACTTCTCTCTGCATTGGAGAAACCTCCCTACCACAGACTGTCTCCACTTCCCTCTGTATTGTAGAAACCTCCCCACCACAGACTGTCTCCACTTCCCTCTGCCTTGGAGAAACCTCCCCACCACAGACTGTCTCCACTTCCCTCTGCATTGGAGAAACCTCCCCACCACAGACTGTCTCCACTTCCCTCTGCCTTTGGGAAAACCTCCCCACCACAGACTGTCTCCACTTCCCTCTTCCTGTGGGAAAACCTCCCCACCACGGACTGTCTCCACTTCCTCTGCCTTTCGGAAAACCTCCCTACCACAGACTGTCTCCACTTCCCTCTGCCTTTGCGAAAACCTCCCCACCACAGACTGTCTCCACTTCCCTCTGCCTGTGGGAAAACCTCCCCACCACAGACTGTCTCCACTTCTCTCTGCCTTTGGGAAAACCTCCCCATCACAGACTGTCTCCACTTCCCTCTGCCTTGGAGAAACCTCCCATCCACAGACTGTCTCCACTTCCCTCTGCCTTTGGGAAAACCTCCCCACCACAGACTGTCTCCACTTCCCTCTGCCTTGGAGAAACCTCCACACCACGGACTGTCTCCACTTCTCTCTGCCTTTGGGAAAACCTCCCCAACACAGACTGTCTCCACTTGCCTCTGCATTGGAGAAAACTCCCCACCACAGACTGTCTCTACTTGGCTCTGCATTGGAGAAACCTCCCCACCACAGACTGTCTCCACTTCCCTCTGCCTTTGGGAAAACTTCCCCACCACAGACTGTCTCCACTTCCCTCTTCATTGTAGAAACCTCCCCACCACAGACTGTCTCCACTTCTCTCTGCCTGTGGGAAAACCTCCCCACCACAGACTGTCTCCACTTCTCTCTGCCTTTGGGAGAACCACCCCATCACAGACTGTCTCCACTTCCCTCTGCCTTGGAGAAACCTCCCATCCACAGACTGTCTCCACTTGGCTCTGCATTGGAGAAACCTCCCCACCACAGACTGTCTCCACTTCCCTCTGACTTTGGGAAAACCTCCCCACCACAGACTGTCTCCACTTCCCTCTGCCTTTGGGAAAACCTCCCCACCACAGACTGTCTCCACTTCCCTCTGCCTTTGGGAAAACCTCCCCACCACAGACTGTCTCCACTTCCCTCTGCCTTTGGGAAAACCTCCCCACCACAGACTGTCTCCACTTCCCTCTGCCATTGGGAAAACCTCACCACCACGGACTGTCTCCACTTCCCTCTGCCTTGGAGAAACCTCCCCACCACAGACTGTCTCCACTTTCCTCTGCATTGGAGAAACCTCCCATCCACAGACTGTCTCCACATGGCTCTGCATTGCAGAAACCTCCCCACCACAGACTGTCTCCACTTCCCTCTGCCTTGGAGAAACCTCCCCACCACAGACTGTCTCCACTTCCCTCTGCCTTGGAGAAACCTCCCCACCACAGACTGTCTACGCTTCCCTCTGCCTTTGCGAAAACCTCCCCACCACAGAATGTCTCGACTTCCCTCTGCCTGTGGGAAAACCTCCCCACCACAGACTGTCTCCACTTCTCTCTGCCTTTGGGATAACCACCCCATCACAGACTGTCTCCACTTCCCTCTGCCTTTGGGAAAACCTCCCCACCACAGACTGTCTCCACTTCCCTCTGCCTTTGGGAAAACCTCCCCACCACAGACTGTCTCCACTTCCCTCTGCCATTGGGAAAACCTCCCCACCACAGACTGTCTCCACTTCCCTCTGCCTTGGAGAAACCTCCCCACCACAGACTGTCTCCAATTTCCTCTGCATTGGAGAAACCTCCCATCCACAGACTGTCTCCACATGGTTCTGCATTGCAGAAACCTCCCCACCACAGACTGTCTCCACTTCCCTCTGCCTTGGAGAAACCTCCCCACCACAGACTGTCTCCACTTCCCTATGCCTTGGAGAAACCTCCCCACCACGGACTGTCTCCGCTTCCCTCTGACTTTGGGAAAACCTCCCCACCACAGACTGTCTCCACTTCCCTCTGCCTTTGGGAAAACCTCCCCACCACAGACTGTCTCCACTTCCCTCTGCCATTGGGAAAACCTCCCCACCACAGACTGTCTCCACTTCCCTCTGCCTTGGAGAAACCTCCCCACCACAGACTGTCTCCACTTTCCTCTGCATTGGAGAAACCTCCCATCCACAGACTGTCTCCACATGGTTCTGCATTGCAGAAACCTCCCCACCACAGACTGTCTCCACTTCCCTCTGCCTTGGAGAAACCTCCCCACCACAGACTGTCTCCACTTCCCTATGCCTTGGAGAAACCTCCCCACCACAGACTGTCTCCGCTTCCCTCTGACTTTGGGAAAACCTCCCCACCACAGGATGTCTCCACTTCCCTCTGCCTTTGGGAAAACCTCCCCACCACAGACTGTCTCCACTTCCCTCTGCCTTTGGGAAAACCTCCCCACCGCAGTCAGTCTCCACTTCCCTCTGCCTTTGGGAAAACCTCCCCACCACAGACTGTCTCCACTTCCCTCTGCCTTGGAGAAACCTCCCTACCACAGACTGTCTCCACTTCCCTCTGCATTGGAGAAACCTCCCCACCACAGACTGTCTCCACTTCCCTCTGCCTTTGGGAAAAGCTCTCCACCACAGACTCTCTCCACTTCCCACTGCCTTTGTGAAAACTCCCCACCACAGACTGTCTCGACTTCTCTCTGCCTTTGGGAAAACCTCCCCAACATAGACTGTCTCCACTTGCCTCTGCCTTGGAGAAATCTCCCCACCACAGACTGTCTCCACTTGCCTCTGCCTTTGGGAAAACCTCCCCACCGCAGTCAGTCTCCACTTCCCTCTGCCTTTGGGAAAACCTCCCCACCGCAGACTGTCTCCACTTCCCTCTGCCTTGGAGAAACCTCCCTACCACAGACTGTCTCCACTTCCCTCTGCATTGGAGAAACCTCCCCACCACAGACTGTCTCCACTTCCCTCTGCCTTTGGGAAAAGCTCTCCACCACAGACTCTCTCCACTTCCCACTGCCTTTGTGAAAACTCCCCACCACAGACTGTCTCGACTTCTCTCTGCCTTTGGGAAAACCTCCCCAACATAGACTGTCTCCACTTGCCTCTGCCTTGGAGAAATCTCCCCACCACAGACTGTCTCCACTTGCCTCTGCCTTTGGGAAAACCTCCCCACCACAGACTGTCTCCACTTTCCTCTTCATTGTAGAAACCTCCCCACCACAGACTGTCCCCTCTTCTCTCTGCCTTTGGGAAAACCTCCCCACCACAGACTGTCTCCACTTGCCTCTGCATTGGAGAAACCTCCCATCCACAGACTGTCTCCACTTGGCTCTGCATTGGAGAAACCTCCCCACCACAGACTGTCTCCACTTCCCTCTGCCTTGGAGAAACCTCCCCACCACAGTCTGTCTCCACTTCCCTCTGCCTTGGAGAAACCTCCCCATCACTGACTGTCTCCACTTCCCTCTGCCTTGGAGAAACCTCCCCACCACAGACTGTCTCCACTTCCCTCTGCCTTGGAGAAACCTCCCCACCACAGACTGTCTCCACTTCCCTCTGCCTTGGAGAAACCTCCCCACCACAGACTGTCTCCACCTCTCTCTGACTTTGGGAAAACCTCCCCACCACAGACTGTCTCCACTTCTCTCTGCCTTTGGGAAAACCTCCCCACCACAGACTGTCTCCACTTCCCTCTGCCTTGGAGATACCTCCCCACCACAGACTGTCTCCACTTCTCTCTGCCTTTGGGAAAACCTCCCCACCACAGACTGTCTCCACTTCCCTCTGCCTTGGAGAAACCTCCCCACCACAGACTGTCTCCACTTCCCTCTGCCTTGGAGAAACCTCCCCACCACAGACTGTCTCCTCTTCCCTCTGCCTGTGGGGAAACCTCCCCACCACGGACTGTCTCCACTTCACTCTGCCTTTGGGAAAACCTCCCTACCACAGACTGTCTCCCCTTCCCTCTGCTTTTGGGAAAACCACCCCGCCACAGACTGTCTCCACTTCCGTCTGCCTTTGGGAAAACCTCCCTACCACAGACTGTCTCCACTTGGCTCTGCATTGGAGAAACCTCCCCACCACAGACTGTCTCCACTTCCCTCTGCCTTTGGGAAAACCTCCCCACCACAGACTGTCTCCACTTCCCTCTGCGTTGGAGAAACCTCCCCAGCACGGACTGTCTCCACTTCTCTCTGCCTTTGGGAAAACCTCCCCAACACAGACTGTCTCCACTTGCCTCTGCATTGGAGAAAACTCCCCACCACAGACTGTCTCCACTTGGCTCTGCTTTGGAGAAACCTCCCCACCACAGACTGTCTCCACTTCCCTCTGCCTTTGGGAAAACTTCCCCACCACAGACTGTCTCCACTTCCCTCTTCATTGTAGAAACCTCCCCACCACAGACTGTCTCCACTTCTCTCTGCATTGGAGAAACCTCCCTACCACAGACTGTCTCCACTTCCCTCTGCCTTGGAGAAACCTCCCCACCACAGAATGTCTCCACTTCTCTCTTCATTGTAGAAACCTCCCCACCACAGACTGTCTCCACTTCTCTCTGCCTTTGGGAAAACCTCCCCACCACAGACTGTCTCCACTTCCCTCTGCCTTTGGGAAAACCTCCCCACCACAGACTGTCTCCACTTCACTCTGTCTTTGGGAAAACCTCCCCACCACAGACTGTCTCCACTTCCCTCTGCCTTTGGTAATACCTCCCAACCACAGACTGTCTCCACTTGCCTCTGCATTGGAGAAACCTCCCCACCACAGACTGTCTCCACTTCCCTCTGCCTTGGAGAAACCTCCCCACCACAGACTGTCTCCACTTCCCTCTGCCTTGGAGAAACCTCCCCACCACAGACTGTCTCCTCTTCCCTCTGCCTGTGGGAAACCTCCCCACCACGGACTGTCTCCACTTCACTCTGCCTTTGGGAAAACCTCCCTACCACAGACTGTCTCCCCTTCCCTCTGCTTTTGGGAAAACCACCCCGCCACAGACTGTCTCCACTTCCGTCTGCCTTTGGGAAAACCTCCCTACCACAGACTGTCTCCACTTCCCTCTGCCTTTGAGAAATCTCCCCACCACAGACTGTCTCCTCTTCCCTCTGCCTGTGGGAAAACCTCCCCACCACGGACTGTCCCCTCTTCTCTCTGCCTTTGGGAAAACCTCCCCAACACAGACTGTCTCCACTTGCCTCTGCATTGGAGAAACCTCCCCACCACAGACTGTCTCCACTTCTCTCTGCCTTTGGGAAAACCTCCCCACCACAGACTGTCTCCACTTGCCTCTGCATTGGAGAAACCTCCCATCCACAGACTGTCTCCACTTGGCTCTGCATTGGAGAAACCTCCCCACCACAGACTGTCTCCACTTCTCTCTGCCTTGGAGAAACCTCCCCACCACAGTCTGTCTCCACTTCCCTCTGCCTTGGAGAAACCTCGCCATCACAGACTGTCTCCACTTCCCTCTGCCTTGGAGAAACCTCCCCACCACAGACTGTCTCCACTTCCCTCTGCCTTGGAGAAACCTCCCCACCACAGACTGTCTCCACTTCCCTCTGCCTTGGAGAAACCTCCCCACCACAGTCTGTCTCCACTTCCCTCTGCCTTGGAGAAACCTCGCCATCACAGACTGTCTCCACTTCCCTCTGCCTTGGAGAAACCTCCCCACCACAGACTGTCTCGACTTCCCTCTGCCTTGGAGAAACCTCCCCACCACAGACTGTCTCCACTTCTCTCTGCCTTTGGGAAAACCTCCCCACCACAGACTGTCTCCACTTCCCTCTGCCTTGGAGAAACCTCCCCACCACAGACTGTCTCCACTTCCCTCTGTCTTGGAGAAACCTCCCCACCACAGACTGTCTCCACTTCTCTCTGCCTTTGGGAAAACCTCCCCACCACAGACTGTCTCCTCTTCCCTCTGCCTGTGGGAAAACCTCCCCACCACGGACTGTCCCCTCTTCTCTCTGCCTTTGGGAAAACCTCCCCAACACAGACTGTCTCCACTTGCCTCTGCATTGGAGAAACCTCCCCACCACAGACTGTCTCCACTTCTCTCTGCCTTTGGGAAAACCTCCCCACCACAGACTGTCTCCACTTGCCTCTGCATTGGAGAAACCTCCCATCCACAGACTGTCTCCACTTGGCTCTGCATTGGAGAAACCTCCCCACCACAGACTGTCTCCACTTCTCTCTGCCTTGGAGAAACCTCCCCACCACAGTCTGTCTCCACTTCCCTCTGCCTTGGAGAAACCTCGCCATCACAGACTGTCTCCACTTCCCTCTGCCTTGGAGAAACCTCCCCACCGCAGACTGTCTCCACTTCCCTCTGCCTTGGAGAAACCTCCCCACCACAGACTGTCTCCACTTCCCTCTGCCTTGGAGAAACCTCCCCACCACAGACTGTCTCCACTTCTCTCTGCCTTTGGGAAAACCTCCCCACCACAGACTGTCTCCACTTCCCTCTGCCTTGGAGAAACCTCCCCACCACAGACTGTCTCCACTTCCCTCTGTCTTGGAGAAACCTCCCCACCACAGACTGTCTCCACTTCTCTCTGCCTTTGGGAAAACCTCCCCACCACAGACTGTCTCCACTTCCCTCTGCCTTCGAGAAACCTCCCATCCACAGACTGTCTCCACTTGGCTCTGCATTGGATAAACCTCCCCACCTCAGACTGTCTCCACTTCCCTCTGCCTTTGGGAAAACCTCCCCACCACAGACTGTCTGCACTTCCCTCTGCCTTGGAGAAACCTCCCCACCACAGACTGTCTCCACTTCTCTCTGCCTTTGGGAAAACCTCCCCACCACAGACTGTCTCCACTTCCCTCTGCCTTTGGGAAAACCTCCCCACCACAGACTGTCTCCACTTCCCTCTGCCTGTGGGAAAACCTCCCCACCACAGACTGTCTCCACTTCTCTCTGCCTTTGGGAAAACCTCCCCACCACAGACTGTCTCCACTTCCCTCTGCCTTTGGGAAATCCTTCCCAACACAGACTGTCTCCACTTGCCTCTGCATTGTAGAAACCTCCCCACCACAGACTGTCTCCACTTGCCTCTGTATTGTAGAAACCTCCCCACCACAGACTGTCTCCACTTCCCTCTGCCTTGGAGAAACCTCCCCACCACAGACTGTCTCCACTTCCCTCTGCATTGGAGAAACCTCCCCACCACAGACTGTCTCCACTTCCCTCTGCCTTTGGGAAAACCTCCCCACCACAGACTGTCTCCACTTCCCTCTGCCTTTGGGAAAACCTCCCCACCACAGAATGTCTCCACTTCCCTCTTCATTGTAGAAACCTCCCCACCACAGACTGTCTCCACTTCTCTCTGCCTTTGGGAAAACCTCCCCACCACAGACTGTCTCCACTTCCCTCTGCCTTGGAGAAACCTCCCCACCACAGTCTGACTCCACTTCCCTCTTCCTTTGGGAAAACCTCCCCACCACAGAATGTCTCCACTTCCCTCTTCATTGTAGAAACCTCCCCACCACAGACTGTCTCCACTTCTCTCTGCCTTTGGGAAAACCTCCCCACCACAGACTGTCTCCACTTCCCTCTGCCTTGGAGAAACCTCCCCACCACAGTCTGACTCCACTTCCCTCTTCCTTTGGGAAAACCTCCCCACCACAGACTGTCTCCACTTCACTCTGTCTTTGGGAAAACCTCCCCACCACAGACTGTCTCCACTTCCCTCTGCCTTTGGTAATACCTCCCAACCACAGTCTGTCTCCACTTCCCTCTGCCTTGGAGAAACCTCCCCACCACAGACTGTCTCCACTTCCCTCTGCCTTGGAGAAACCTCCCCACCACAGACTGTCTCCTCTTCCCTCTGCCTGTGGGAAACCTCCCCACCACGGACTGTCTCCACTTCACTCTGCCTTTGGGAAAACCTCCCTACCACAGACTGTCTCCCCTTCCCTCTGCTTTTGGGAAAACCACCCCGCCACAGACTGTCTCCACTTCCGTCTGCCTTTGGGAAAACCTCCCTACCACAGACTGTCTCCACTTCCCTCTGCCTTTGAGAAATCTCCCCACCACAGACTGTCTCCTCTTCCCTCTGCCTGTGGGAAAACCTCCCCACCACGGACTGTCCCCTCTTCTCTCTGCCTTTGGGAAAACCTCCCCAACACAGACTGTCTCCACTTGCCTCTGCATTGGAGAAACCTCCCCACCACAGACTGTCTCCACTTCTCTCTGCCTTTGGGAAAACCTCCCCACCACAGACTGTCTCCACTTGCCTCTGCATTGGAGAAACCTCCCATCCACAGACTGTCTCCACTTGGCTCTGCATTGGAGAAACCTCCCCACCACAGACTGTCTCCACTTCTCTCTGCCTTGGAGAAACCTCCCCACCACAGTCTGTCTCCACTTCCCTCTGCCTTGGAGAAACCTCGCCATCACAGACTGTCTCCACTTCCCTCTGCCTTGGAGAAACCTCCCCACCACAGACTGTCTCCACTTCCCTCTGCCTTGGAGAAACCTCCCCACCACAGACTGTCTCGACTTCCCTCTGCCTTGGAGAAACCTCCCCACCACAGACTGTCTCCACTTCTCTCTGCCTTTGGGAAAACCTCCCCACCACAGACTGTCTCCACTTCCCTCTGCCTTGGAGAAACCTCCCCACCACAGACTGTCTCCACTTCTCTCTGCCTTTGGGAAAACCTCCCCACCACAGACTGTCTCCACTTCCCTCTGCCTTGGAGAAACCTCCCCACCACAGACTGTCTCCACTTCCCTCTGCCTTGGAGAAACCTCCCCACCACAGACTGTCTCCACTTCCCTCTGTCTTGGAGAAACCTCCCCACCACAGACTGTCTCCACTTCTCTCTGCCTTTGGGAAAACCTCCCCACCACAGACTGTCTCCACTTCTCTCTGCCTTTGGGAAAACCTCCCCACCACAGACTGTCTCCACTTCCCTCTGCCTTGGAGAAACCTCCCCACCACAGACTGTCTCCACTTCCCTCTGCCTTGGAGAAACCTCCCCACCACAGACTGTCTCCACTTCCCTCTGTCTTGGAGAAACCTCCCCACCACAGACTGTCTCCACTTCTCTCTGCCTTTGGGAAAACCTCCCCACCACAGACTGTCTCCTCTTCCCTCTGCCTGTGGGAAAACCTCCCCACCACGGACTGTCCCCTCTTCTCTCTGCCTTTGGGAAAACCTCCCCAACACAGACTGTCTCCACTTGCCTCTGCATTGGAGAAACCTCCCCACCACAGACTGTCTCCACTTCTCTCTGCCTTTGGGAAAACCTCCCCACCACAGACTGTCTGCACTTGCCTCTGCATTGGAGAAACCTCCCCACCACAGACTGTCTCCACTTCCCTCTGCCTTGGAGAAACCTCCCCACCACAGTCTGTCTCCACTTCCCTCTGCCTTGGAGAAACCTCCCCACCACAGACTGTCTCCACTTCCCTCTGCCTTGGAGAAACCTCCCCACCACAGACTGTCTCCACTTGGCTCTGCATTGGAGAAACCTCCCCACCACAGACTGTCTCCACTTCTCTCTGCCTTGGAGAAACCTCCCCACCACAGTCTGTCTCCACTTCCCTCTGCCTTGGAGAAACCTCGCCATCACAGACTGTCTCCACTTCCCTCTGCCTTGGAGAAACCTCCCCACCACAGACTGTCTCCACTTCCCTCTGCCTTATGAGAAACCTCCCCACCACAGACTGTCTCCACTTCTCTCTGCCTTTGGGAAAACCTCCCCACCACAGACTGTCTCCACTTCTCTCTGCATTGGAGAAACCTCCCCACCACAGACTGTCTCCACTTCTCTCTGCCTTGGAGAAACCTCCCCACCACAGTCTGTCTCCACTTCCCTCTGCCTTGGAGAAACCTCGCCATCACAGACTGTCTCCACTTCCCTCTGCCTTGGAGAAACCTCCCCACCACAGACTGTCTCCACTTCCCTCTGCCTTATGAGAAACCTCCCCACCACAGACTGTCTCCACTTCTCTCTGCCTTTGGGAAAACCTCCCCACCACAGACTGTCTCCACTTCCCTCTGCCTTGGAGAAACCTCCCCACCACAGACTGTCTCCACTTCCCTCTGTCTTGGAGAAACCTCCCCACCACAGACTGTCTCCACTTCTCTCTGCCTTTGGGAAAACCTCCCCACCACAGACTGTCTCCACTTCCCTCTGCCTTCGAGAAACCTCCCATCCACAGACTGTCTCCACTTGGCTCTGCATTGGATAAACCTCCCCACCTCAGACTGTCTCCACTTCCCTCTGCCTTTGGGAAAACCTCCCCACCACAGACTGTCTGCACTTCCCTCTGCCTTGGAGAATCCTCCCCACCACAGACTGTCTCCACTTCTCTCTGCCTTTGGGAAAACCTCCCCACCACAGACTGTCTCCACTTCCCTCTGCCTTTGGGAAAACCTCCCCACCACAGACTGTCTCCACTTCCCTCTGCCTGTGGGAAAACCTCCCCACCACAGACTGTCTCCACTTCTCTCTGCCTTTGGGAAAACCTCCCCACCACAGACTGTCTCCACTTCCCTCTGCCTTTGGGAAATCCTTCCCAACACAGACTGTCTCCACTTGCCTCTGCATTGTAGAAACCTCCCCACCACAGACTGTCTCCACTTCCCTCTGCCTTGGAGAAACCTCCCCACCACAGACTGTCTCCACTTCCCTCTGCATTGGAGAAACCTCCCCACCACAGACTGTCTCCACTTCCCTCTGCCTTTGGGAAAACCTCCCCACCACAGACTGTCTCCACTTCCCTCTGCCTTTGGGAAAACCTCCCCACCACAGAATGTCTCCACTTCCCTCTTCATTGTAGAAACCTCCCCACCACAGACTGTCTCCACTTCTCTCTGCCTTTGGGAAAACCTCCCCACCACAGACTGTCTCCACTTCCCTCTGCCTTGGAGAAACCTCCCCACCACAGTCTGACTCCACTTCCCTCTTCCTTTGGGAAAACCTCCCCACCACAGACTGTCTCCACTTCACTCTGTCTTTGGGAAAACCTCCCCACCACAGACTGTCTCCACTTCCCTCTGCCTTTGGTAATACCTCCCAACCACAGACTGTCTCCACTTGCCTCTGCATTGGAGAAACCTCCCCACCACAGACTGTCTCCACTTCTCTCTGCCTTGCAGAAACTTCCCCACCACAGACTGTCTCCACTTCCCTCTGCCTTGGAGAAACCTCCCCACCACAGACTGTCTCCACTTCCCTCTGCCTTGGAGAAATCTCCACACCACAGACTGTCTCCTCTTCCCTCTGCCTGTGGGAAAACCTCCCCACCACGGACTGTCTCCACTTCACTCTGCCTTTGGGAAATCCTCCCTACCACAGACTGTCTCCACTTCTCTCTGCCTTTGGGAAAACCTCCCCATCACAGACTGTCTCCACTTCCCTCTGCCTTGGAGAAACCTCCCATCCACAGACTGTCTCCACTTGGCTCTGCATTGGAGAAACCTCCCCACCACAGACTGTCTCCACTTCCCTCTGCCTTTGGGAAAACTTCCCCACCACAGACTGTCTCCACTTCCCTCTTCATTGTAGAAACCTCCCCACCACAGACTGTCTCCACTTCTCTCTGCATTGGAGAAACCTCCCTACCACAGACTGTCTCCACTTCCCTCTGCCTTGGAGAAACCTCCCCACCACAGAATGTCTCCACTTCGCTCTTCATTGTAGAAACCTCCCCACCACAGACTGTCTCCACTTCTCTCTGCCTTTGGGAAAACCTCCCCACCACAGTCTGACTCCACTTCCCTCTTCCTTTGGGAAAACCTCCCCACCACAGACTGTCTCCACTTCACTCTGTCTTTGGGAAAACCTCCCCACCACAGACTGTCTCCACTTCCCTCTGCCTTTGGTAATACCTCCCAACCACAGACTGTCTCCACTTGCCTCTGCATTGGAGAAACCTCCCCACCACAGTCTGTCTCCACTTCCCTCTGCCTTGCAGAAACCTCCCCACCACAGACTGTCTCCACTTGCCTCTGCCTTGCAGAAACTTCCCCACCACAGACTGTCTCCACTTCCCTCTGCCTTGCAGAAACTTCCCCACCACAGACTGTCTCCACTTCCCTCTGCCTTGGAGAAACCTCCCCACCACAGACTGTCTCCACTTCCCTCTGCCTTGGAGAAACCTCCCCACCACAGACTGTCTCCTCTTCCCTCTGCCTGTGGGGAAACCTCCCCACCACGGACTGTCTCCACTTCACTCTGCTTTGGGAAAACCTCCCTACCACAGACTGTCTCCACTTCCCTCTGCTTTTGGGAAAACCACCCCGCCACAGACTGTCTCCACTTCCGTCTGCCTTTGGGAAAACCTCCCTACCACAGACTGTCTCCACTTCCCTCTGCCTTTGAGAAATCTCCCCACCACAGACTGTCTCCTCTTCCCTCTGCCTGTGGGAAAACCTCCCCACCACGGACTGTCCCCTCTTCTCTCTGCCTTTGGGAAAACCTCCCCAACACAGACTGTCTCCACTTGCCTCTGCATTGGAGAAACCTCCCCACCACAGACTGTCTCCACTTCTCTCTGCCTTTGGGAAAACCTCCCCACCACAGACTGTCTCCACTTGCCTCTGCATTGGAGAAACCTCCCATCCACAGACTGTCTCCACTTGGCTCTGCATTGGAGAAACCTCCCCACCACAGACTGTCTCCACTTCTCTCTGCCTTGGAGAAACCTCCCCACCACAGTCTGTCTCCACTTCCCTCTGCCTTGGAGAAACCTCCCCATCACAGACTGTCTCCACTTCCCTCTGCCTTGGAGAAACCTCCCCACCACAGACTGTCTCCACTTCCCTCTGCCTTGGAGAAACCTCCCCACCACAGACTGTCTCCACTTCCCTCTGCCTTGGAGAAACCTCCCCACCACAGACTGTCTCCACTTCTCTCTGCCTTTGGGAAAACCTCCCCACCACAGACTGTCTCCACTTCCCTCTGCCTTGGAGAAACCTCCCCACCACAGACTGTCTCCACTTCCCTCTGCCTTGGAGAAACCTCCCCACCACAGACTGTCTCCACTTCTCTCTGCCTTTGGGAAAACCTCCCCACCACAGACTGTCTCCACTTCCCTCTGCCTTGGAGAAACCTCCCATCCACAGACTGTCTCCACTTGGCTCTGCATTGGATAAACCTCCCCACCTCAGACTGTCTCCACTTCCCTCTGCCTTTGGGAAAACCTCCCCACCACAGACTGTCTGCACTTCCCTCTGCCTTGGAGAAACCTCCCCACCACAGACTGTCTCCACTTCTCTCTGCCTTTGGGAAAACCTCCCCACCACAGACTGTCTCCACTTCCCTCTGCCTTTGGGAAATCCTTCCCAACACAGAATGTCTCCACTTGCCTCTGCATTGTAGAAACCTCCCCACCACAGACTGTCTCCACTTGCCTCTGTATTGTAGAAACCTCCCCACCACAGACTGTCTCCACTTCCCTCTGCCTTGGAGAAACCTCCCCACCACAGACTGTCTCCACTTCCCTCTGCATTGGAGAAACCTCCCCACCACAGACTGTCTCCACTTCCCTCTGCCTTTGGGAAAACCTCCCCACCACAGACTGTCTCCACTTCCCTCTGCCTTTGGGAAAACCTCCCCACCACAGAATGTCTCCACTTCCCTCTTCATTGTAGAAACCTCCCCACCACAGACTGTCTCCACTTCTCTCTGCCTTTGGGAAAACCTCCCCACCACAGACTGTCTCCACTTCCCTCTGCCTTGGAGAAACCTCCCCACCACAGACTGTCTCCACTTCACTCTGTCTTTGGGAAAACCTCCCCACCACAGACTGTCTCCACTTCCCTCTGCCTTTGGTAATACCTCCCAACCACAGACTGTCTCCACTTGCCTCTGCATTGGAGAAACCTCCCCACCACAGACTGTCTCCACTTCCCTCTGCCTTGGAGAAACCTCCCCACCACAGACTGTCTCCACTTCCCTCTGCCTTGGAGAAACCTCCCCACCACAGACTGTCTCCTCTTCCCTCTGCCTGTGGGGAAACCTCCCCACCACGGACTGTCTCCACTTCACTCTGCCTTTGGGAAAACCTCCCTACCACAGACTGTCTCCCCTTCCCTCTGCTTTTGGGAAAACCACCCCGCCACAGACTGTCTCCACTTCCGTCTGCCTTTGGGAAAACCTCCCTACCACAGACTGTCTCCACTTCCCTAAGCCTTTGAGAAATCTCCCCACCACAGACTGTCTCCTCTTCCCTCTGCCTGTGGGAAAACCTCCCCACCACGGACTGTCTCCACTTCACTCTGCCTTTGGGAAATCCTCCCTACCACAGACTGTCTCCACTTCTCTCTGCCTTTGGGAAAACCTCCCCATCACAGACTGTCTCCACTTCCCTCTGCCTTGGAGAAACCTCCCATCCACAGACTGTCTCCACTTGGCTCTGCATTGGAGAAACCTCCCCACCACAGACTGTCTCCACTTCCCTCTGCCTTTGGGAAAACCTCCCCACCACAGACTGTCTCCACTTGCCTCTGCATTGGAGAAAACTCCCCACCACAGACTGTCTCCACTTGGCTCTGCATTGGAGAAAACTCCCCACCACAGACTGTCTCCACTTGGCTCTGCATTGGAGAAACCTCCCCACCACAGACTGTCTCCACTTCCCTCTGCCTTTGGGAAAACTTCCCCACCACAGACTGTCTCCACTTCCCTCTTCATTGTAGAAACCTCCCCACCACAGACTGTCTCCACTTCTCTCTGCATTGGAGAAACCTCCCTACCACAGACTGTCTCCACTTCCCTCTGCCTTGGAGAAACCTCCCCACCACAGAATGTCTCCACTTCCCTCTTCATTGTAGAAACCTCCCCACCACAGACTGTCTCCACTTCTCTCTGCCTTTGGGAAAACCTCCCCACCACAGACTGTCTCCACTTCCCTCTGCCTTGGAGAAACCTCCCCACCACAGTCTGACTCCACTTCCCTCTTCCTTTGGGAAAACCTCCCCACCACAGACTGTCTCCACTTCACTCTGTCTTTGGGAAAACCTCCCCACCACAGACTGTCTCCACTTCCCTCTGCCTTGGAGAAACCTCCCCACCACAGTCTGACTCCACTTCCCTCTTCCTTTGGGAAAACCTCCCCACCACAGACTGTCTCCACTTCACTCTGTCTTTGGGAAAACCTCCCAACCACAGACTGTCTCCACTTGCCTCTGCATTGGAGAAACCTCCCCACCACAGACTGTCTCCACTTGCCTCTGCCTTGCAGAAACTTCCCCACCACAGACTGTCTCCACTTCCCTCTGCCTTGGAGAAACCTCCCCACCACAGACTGTCTCCACTTCCCTCTGCCTTGGAGAAACCTCCCCACCACAGACTGTCTCCACTTCCCTCTGCCTTGGAGAAACCTCCCCACCACAGACTGTCTCCACTTCCCTCTGCCTTGGAGAAACCTCCCCACCACAGACTGTCTCCACTTCCCTCTGCCTTGGAGAAACCTCCCCACCACAGACTGTCTCCTCTTCCCTCTGCCTGTGGGGAAACCTCCCCACCACGGACTGTCTCCACTTCACTCTGCCTTTGGGAAAACCTCCCTACCACAGACTGTCTCCCCTTCCCTCTGCTTTTGGGAAAACCACCCCGCCACAGACTGTCTCCACTTCCGTCTGCCTTTGGGAAAACCTCCCTACCACAGACTGTCTCCACTTCCCTCTGCCTTTGAGAAATCTCCCCACCACAGACTGTCTCCTCTTCCCTCTGCCTGTGGGAAAACCTCCCCACCACGGACTGTCTCCACTTCACTCTGCCTTTGGGAAATCCTCCCTACCACAGACTGTCTCCACTTCTCTCTGCCTTTGGGAAAACCTCCCCATCACAGACTGTCTCCACTTCCCTCTGCCTTGGAGAAACCTCCCATCCACAGACTGTCTCCACTTGGCTCTGCATTGGAGAAACCTCCCCACCACAGACTGTCTCCACTTCCCTCTGCCTTTGGGAAAACCTCCCCACCACAGACTGTCTCCACTTCCCTCTGCCTTGGAGAAACCTCCCCACCACGGACTGTCTCCACTTCTCTCTGCCTTTGGGAAAACCTCCCCAACACAGACTGTCTCCACTTGCCTCTGCATTGGAGAAAACTCCCCACCACAGACTGTCTCCACTTGGCTCTGCATTGGAGAAACCTCCCCACCACAGACTGTCTCCACTTCCCTCTGCTTTTGGGAAAACCACCCCGCCACAGACTGTCTCCACTTCCCTCTGCCTTTGGGAAAACCTCCCCACCACAGACTGTCTCCACTTCCCTCTTCATTGTAGAAACCTCCCCACCACAGACTGTCTCCACTTCCCTCTGCCTTTGGTAATACCTCCCAACCACAGACTGTCTCCACTTGCCTCTGCATTGGAGAAACCTCCCCACCACAGACTGTCTCCTCTTCCCTCTGCCTTTGGTAATACCTCCCAACCACAGACTGTCTCCACTTGCCTCTGCATTGGAGAAACTTCCCCACCACAGACCGTCTCCACTTCCCTCTGCCTTGGAGAAACCTCCCCACCACAGAATGTCTCCACTTCCCTCTGCCTTGGAGAAACCTCCCCACCACAGACTGTCTCCTCTTCACTCTGCCTTTGGGAAAACTTCCCTACCACAGACTGTCTCCCCTTCCCTCTGCTTTTGGGAAAACCACCCCACCACAGACTGTCTCCACTTCCGTCTGCCTTTGGGAAAACCTCCCTACCACAGACTGTCTCCACTTCCCTCTGCCTTTGAGAAATCTCCCCACCACAGACTGTCTCCACATCCCTCTGCCTTTGGGAAAACCTCCCCACCACAGACTGTCTCCGTTTCCCTCTGCCTTGGAGAAACCTCCCCACCACAGACTGTCTCCTCTTCCCTCTGCCTGTGGGAAAACCTCCCCACCACGGACTGTCTCCACTTCAATCTGCTTTTGGGAAAACCACCCCACCACAGACTGTCTCCACTTCCGTCTGCCTTGGAGAAACCTCCCCACCACAGACCTTCTCCACTTCCCTCTGCCTTGGAGAAACCTCCCCACCACAGACTGTCTCCACTTCCCTCTGCCTTGGAGAAACCTCCCCACCACGGACTGTCTCCACTTCAATCTGCTTTTGGGAAAACCACCCCACCACAGACTGTCTCCACTTCCGTCTGCCTTGGAGAAACCTCCCCACCACAGACCTTCTCCACTTCCCTCTGCCTTGGAGAAACCTCCCCACCACAAACTGTCTCCACTTCTCTCTGCCTTTGGGAAAACCTCCACATCACAGACTGTCTCCACTTCCCTCTTCCTTGGAGAAACCTCCCATCCACAGACTGTCTCCATTTGCCTCTGCATTGGAGAAACCTCCCCACCACAGACTGTCTCCACTTCCCTCTGCCTTTGGGAAAACCTCCCCACGACAGACTGTCTCCACTTCCCTCTGCCTTTGGGAAAACCTCCCCACCACAGACTGTCTCCACTTCCCTCTTCATTGGAGAAACCTCCCCACCACAGACTTTCTCCACTTCTCTCTGCCTTTGGGAAAACCTCCCTACCACAGACTGTCTCCACTTCCCTCTGCCTTTGAGAAATCTCCCCACCACAGACTGTCTCCACTTCCCTCTGCCTTTGGGAAATCCTCCCCACCACAGACTGTCTCCACTTCCCTCTGCCTTTGGGAAATCCTCCCCACCACAGACTTTCTCCACTTCCCTCTGCCTTGGAGAATCCTCCCCACCACAGACTGCCTCCAGTTCCCTCTGCCTTCGAGAAAACTCCCCTCCTCAGACTGTCTCCACTTCCCTCTGCGTTTGGGAAAACCTCCCCACCACAGACTGTCTCCACTTCCCTCTGCCTTGGAGAAACCTCCCCACCACAGACTGTCTCCACATCCGTCTGCCTTGGAGAAACCTCCCCACCACAGACTGTCTCCACATCCGTCTGCCTTGGGGAAACCTCCCCACCACAGACTGTCTCCACATCCGTCTGCCTTGGGGAAACCTCCCCACCACAGACTGTCTCCACTTCCCTCTGCCTTTTGGAAAATGGCCAAAGTAATGAAGGAAACTTCTCACCTCAGTTGTTCACTCCTCTTTCCCCTTCGCATCTGACAGCAGATGAAACAGGCTGAGATGAAGTTCTGTGCTGTTGTTATATAACCCCTGATCCAATAACGATGAACTCCTTGTCTCCAAATGTAATTCATGATTATCCTTTTACTTTATTTTTCTCCCTGTGTAACGGTATATCCTGCATTCCACTATTATTTTTGTAATGCCTCTGTGTACTTATCAATGATCAGTGCAGATGGTGTGCATACAGAAGTTTTTCACTGTACATGTGAGAGTATTCCAATTAGCAAGTGCCTTTTTGAGCTTTTCTCTCGCACTCGTCTTCTGCAGAATGTGGTAGTGTCAGGAGAAGACCGAGTATAGGGAACAAGATGCTGATAGCACCCACTTTATCCTGGATGAGCAAATGGACACCCTTGGGGGTGTTAGGCATTCGGTTTACAGGGCTGTGTGCCAGCACACGATGCATAACTTCCTGCAACAGATATCCTTGCTAATCTTCAGCCGAAATAGTAAATAAACTCCCTCTCCCACCCGAGACATTCTGCTCTTCTTCCTCCCATTCGGCAGAAAATGAGAAAACATTCTTTGCCTTCACTTGCCGCGATATCTCAGAACAATGACCCGCGACTTCCTGATTGATGGGATTGTCCTGACGCTGAACTGCTACCCATGCTTTATTTCCCAGCTCCTGTTTAGAGATACAGCACGGAATGGGCCCTTCTGATGCTTCCCGCTGTGCCGATCAGCAATCCCTTATCACCTCCGATTTACTCCCAACCTAATCACAAAACTATTTAAAATGACCAACTAACCTTCCACAGGCTTTGGACTGTGAGAGGAAAACCCACGTGGTCAGTAAAATCCTTGCAGGCAGTAGCGGTAAGTAAACTCAACTCAGCTGTCCCATAATGCACTGTGCTGACCACTATCTACCAAGCCACCCGTGTGCCTTGTGTTTAACACACACACACACACACACACACTGACACACACACACACACACACACACACACACACACACACACACACTGACACACACACACACACACACACACACACACACACACACACACACTGACACACACACACACACACACACACACACACACACACACACACTGACACACACTGACACACACACACACACACACACTGACACACACACACTGACACACACACACACACACACACACACACACACACTGACACACACACACACACACTGACACACACACACACACACACACACATACACACAGACACACACGTGATGGAGTGATGGTTTGACTCAGATTTGATGGGGCTGAGTTGGCAAAGTAGAGACACCATTCAGTAACCACTGCATCATGTTCAACTCAAGTGACCATAAACAAATATCTGCAGTATTGCAAGCTTTCTGGCATCCCTCCCCACATACGCACACAGACACAGACACCGACACCATGCATTCAGCCATGTGCATTCTCACATATACTCCCACTCAGTCTCTCTCTGTCTCGGTAGGTGTCTTGTCAATGATAACATTCTCATGGTGCCTCTGGACCTGTGGAGTGGGTTCAGGGTCAGTAGGGTGTCTTGTCAATGATAACATTCTCATGGTGCCTCTGGACCTGTGGTGTGGCATCAGGGTCGGTAGGGTGTCTTGTCTAAGACAATGTTTTCGGTTTCCGGAGTCATGTTGCTGTTAGTGACATCATCACTGTGAGGCACGTCCGATGACTGTAACGTGTCCATCTTGTTAGGTGCAGTTGACTCAGGTGTGTTCTTCAGTTGAGCATCCAGTATCTGGTCCACATCTCCATGTCTGATCTCCCTGTACATCAGTGGTCCAGTTCTTGTAGCTATCCTACCGGGTGTCACTCATATTCTCGGTAATCATGCATTAGGACTTCCTGTCCAATCTTGAAACTCCTTGCTGATTTACTTGGCAGTTGGTTGAACTGCTTATTCTGCACTTCTCCTCATAGATCTGGTTTCAGGAGTTTGATGCGAGATCTCAGATTCCTGCTTGTGAACAGCATTGAAGATGTTTGATTTGCACGAACAGAGCTCCAATATACAAAGAGGAAGTGGTCCAGCTTGTGCTGTAGAGAAATGTCCTCGTTGTCCATTGCTTTAATGGTCTACTTGAAGGTTTGGATAAACCTTTCAGCTAATCCATTCATTGCTGGGTGGTGAGAATCTGACTTGAAACGTCTGATGCCATTTTTTTTCATGAATGGTCGGAATTCTTCTAACGTGTATCGTGGTCCGTTGTCACTCAACAATTTGTTCTGGTAAGCAGTTTCTGGTGAAGATAGTCCTCAGAGTGGAGACGGTCTTTGCTGAGGTGGTTGGTTTCATTGGTATAACCTTCGGCCACTCTGAATGAGCATCCACAGCGATCGGGAACATGGAGTCCGTGAGTGGCCCAGCAAAGTCAACATGTACTCCTTGCCATGGTGATGATGGCCACTTCCACATGCATGTGGAGGTGCATTCTGAACATTTTGGTATGCCTAACAGCATCTGGTCAAGTCTTCAAACTGTTTATCTATGCCCGGAGCTCTGGGTGAGACTCTTCACCTTGACTGGCCCCAGGTGTCCTCCGTGCAGGTTCTCTAACACTCTGGTACACAGTTTAGAGGGAACCACAACATGAGATCCACACATCAGCAGTTTTTGACATACTGACATCTCACTGAGAACTCTGGAAACACAGGGTTACCATGAGCTGGCCATCCTTGCATGGTGATTTCATAGACTGGTCATTCCTTCTTCCCCTTTGTATTTCAGAATTTGTTACTGGCAACTGGTCCACCAATGCAGTGTGTAAAACTTCTGCTGGGTCGCAGTATGAAGACTTTTCTTCTTCAGTTGCCAACCGTGGAAAACGTGACAAGCCATCAGTGTTGCTGTGTTGTTTGCTACCTTTGAATTCTCGGTCATAAGAGTGGGCTCCTAGCAACAGAGCTCAATGTTGTAATCGGGTAGCAGACATTACTAGAATTCTTTTCCTGGGATTGAAAATGGACACAAGGGGCTGGTGATTTGTCACTAGCGTAAACTTTTTCCATAGAGGTAGTGGTGGAACTTCTTTATTCCCTGTACTAGACTAAGGGTCTCTTGGTCAATCTGTATGTAGATCCATCTTTCATAATGTGTGACAGAACAGCTCCAATGCCATAAGGAGACACATCACATGCCTGTCTGATGAGTCACAATGGGTGAGCAGTTCATCTGATGTTATTAGCTTCTATGTTTCCTTGAATGCTTTTTCATGTCTCTCTGACCATTCCCACTTGGCTCCTGTCTGCAACAGTGCATTCAATGGATGCAGCACTGTAGCAATGTTTGGAAGAAATCAGTGGTAGTAGTTTACAGGGCCCAAGTACGACATGAGTTGTGACACACTTTCCAGTTTGGGTGCCTGCAGCACAGCCTCAGTCTTCTCTTGTGACTTACGTAAGCCAAGCTTGTCAATGACACGTCCACAGTATGAGATTTCACTCTTGAAAAGCTCACATTTCTCTCTCTTTGTGGGCAGACCATACTCACTCAGTCTGGTAAGCACTTCACCAAGTTTCTGGAGATGCTCTCCATCATCCTTGCCAGTCATGATGATGTCATCGAGGTAGCATTGTGTTCCTGGGATATCTTGGAGCACCTGGTCCATTGCTCTTTGCCAAATTGCTGGAGCTGTTAATGTCTTCTATTCGTGACAGGGGATACTGCA
Source organism: Hemitrygon akajei (assembly GCF_048418815.1). Lineage (NCBI taxonomy): Eukaryota > Metazoa > Chordata > Chondrichthyes > Myliobatiformes > Dasyatidae > Hemitrygon > Hemitrygon akajei. The sequence continues at coordinate 9,272,699 of NC_133143.1, read as the reverse complement.
TAGTACACAGCACTGGGTTGATGCTCACAATGAAATCCCCACATATGTCAACGACCTCGGCCTTCCCTTCCCTGATCACCAGGTCAATGGGTGTGGCCCATTCGATCTACTTAACCTTTGCAGAGAATTCCAGGTGCTTCCAAGCTCTGCAGTTCTGCATCCACTTTAGGACGTAGTGCGTAAGGCACTGGACGCCCTTTATGGAATCTTGGTGTTGCTGTTCATCCAGTTCAATTCTGTCCATGCCTTTGAGTTTAGCAATACCCTTCTCAAATACCTTCAATTAGCATTGAGCAGCAGTGCCAATCTCTGGCTAGTGCTACCATTTGGGCTGCCATTGCCTGTTGTTGTCACACTGAGCGCTTCGATTGAGTGCCGGTCTAGTTGGATTTTTCTCAACCCTCCACTTCTCAATGTTCCAACTTTTGTGTTTGGCCTCCATACATAACATTTATTTTCAGTTTGCCTTTGGGAGACACTTCTGCGCCAGTGTAAGTCTTTAGCATTTCTGAGATCTTCTCTAATGATATTTTAGAAAACAAGTCTGTTGTAGTCAGCTTCTGGAATTACGGACAAAGCTGACCCTGTATCCAGCTCCATTTCCAGTTTTACATCGGACACATTCTTTGTGATCCAGATAATTCTGTGATCTGCTTCAGTGATACAATGCAGTTCACCTTCGTCAGACTCTGTGTTGTCTGATTCTGCTTTACGTTTTGCATTTGGTTCGTTTTGTGGTGCGACTCTTCACTTGGTTGTGTTTTTAATCTGCCTTTCACACTCTCCCTGTGACCTTGTCTGTGACACTTTCTGCAGACTTTTCCTTTGAAACAACAGTCATTTTCATCATGGGAGGATCTGCCACATCGGTAACATCTTTGGCTTTTTGCATCATTCAGGGATATTCTCTGCATTCACATTCTAACCTCCTTTCTGTAGTTCTGCTGCACCCTTTGCTACAGTCTCTAAAGATATTGCAATGACCAATGCCCGTTCTAAGGTTACATCTCCCTCTGACAGTAGATTCACTTGAGAGAGTGAGAGTGAGAGAGAATCAGAATGTGAGTGTGAATGAGAGTTAGAATGAGAGAGAGAGAGAGAGAGTGAGAGAGAGAGTGTGTGAATGACAGTGTGAGTGCGAGTGAGAGTATGAGTGTGAGTGCAAGTGAGAGTGAGAGAGAGTGTGAATGACAGTGCGAGTGTCAGTGCAAGTGAGAGTATGAGTGTGAGTGCGAATGAGAGAGAGAGGGTGTGAATGACAGTACGAGTGTGAGTGCGAGTGAGGGTATGAGTGTGAGTGCAAGTGAGAGTGAGAGAGAGAGTGTGAATGACAGTGCGAGTGTCAGTGTGAGTGAGAGTATGAGTGTGAGTGCGAATGAGAGAGAGAGGGTGTGAATGACAGTACGAGTGTGAGTGCGAGTGAGAGTATGAGTGTGAGTGCGAATGAGAGAGAGAGAGGGTGTGAATGACAGTGCGAGTGTGAGTGTGAGTGAGGGTATGAGTGTGAGTGCAAGTGAGAGTGAGAGAGAGAGTGTGAATGACAGTGTGAGTGTCAGTGTGAGTGAGAGTATGAGTGTGAGTGCGAATGAGAGAGAGAGGGTGTGAATGACAGTGCGAGTGTGAGTGTGAGTGAGAGTATGAGTGTGAGTGCGAATGAGAGAGAGAGGGTGTGAATGACAGTGCGAGTGTCAGTGTGAGTGAGAGTATGAGTGTGAGTGCGAATGAGAGAGAGAGAGAGTGTGAATGACAGTGCGAGTGTGAGTGTGAGTGAGAGTATGAGTGTGAGTGTGAATGAGAGAGAGAGGGTGTGAATGACAGTGCGAGTGTGAGTGTGAGTGAGAGTATGAGTGTGAGTGCGAATGAGAGAGAGAGTGTGAATGACAGTGCGAGTGTGAGTGTGAGTGAGTGAGAGTATGAGTGTGAGTGCGAATGAGAGAGAGAGGGTGTGAATGACAGTGCGAGTGTGAGTGAGTGAGAGTATGAGTGTGAGTGCGAATGAGAGAGAGAGGGTGTGAATGACAGTACGAGTGTGAGTGCGAGTGAGAGTATGAGTGTGAGTGCGAATGAGAGAGAGAGGGTGTGAATGACAGTACGAGTGTGAGTGCGAGTGAGAGTATGAGTGTGAGTGCGAATGAGAGAGAGAGGGTGTGAATGACAGTGCGAGTGTGAGTGTGAGTGAGAGTATGTGTGAGTGCGAATGAGAGAGAGTGTGAATGACAGTGCGAGTGTGAGTGCGAGTGAGAGTATGAGTGTGAGTGCGAATGAGAGAGAGAGTGTGAATGACAGTGCGAGTGTGAGTGTGAGTGAGTGAGAGTATGAGTGTGAGTGCGAATGAGAGAGAGAGGGTGTGAATGACAGTGCGAGTGTGAGTGAGTGAGAGTATGAGTGTGAGTGCGAATGAGAGAGAGAGGGTGTGAATGACAGTACGAGTGTGAGTGCGAGTGAGAGTATGAGTGTGAGTGCGAATGAGAGAGAGAGGGTGTGAATGACAGTACGAGTGTGAGTGCGAGTGAGAGTATGAGTGTGAGTGCGAATGAGAGAGAGAGGGTGTGAATGACAGTGCGAGTGTGAGTGTGAGTGAGAGTATGTGTGAGTGCGAATGAGAGAGAGAGTGTGAATGACAGTGCGAGTGTGAGTGAGTGAGAGTATGAGTGTGAGTGCGAATGAGAGAGAGAGTGTGAATGACAGTGCGAGTGTGAGTGCGAGTGAGAGTATGAGTGTGAGTGCGAATGAGAGAGAGAGGGTGTGAATGACAGTGCGAGTGTGAGTGCGAGTGAGAGTATGAGTGTGAGTGCAAGTGAGAGTGAGAGAGAGAGTGTGAATGACAGTGTGAGTGTGAGTGCGAGTGAGAGTATGAGTGTGAGTGCGAATGAGAGAGAGAGAGAGGGTGTGAATGACAGTGTGAGTGTGAGTGTGAATGAGAGAGAGAGGGTGTGAATGACAGTGCGAGTGTCAGTGTGAGTGAGAGTATGAGTGTGAGTGCAAGTGAGAGTGAGAGAGAGTGTGAATGACAGTGCGAGTGTCAGTGCAAGTGAGAGTATGAGTGTGAGTGCGAATGAGAGAGAGAGGGTGTGAATGACAGTGCGAGTGTGAGTGTGAGTGAGAGTATGAGTGTGAGTGCAAGTGAGAGTGAGAGAGAGAGTGTGAATGACAGTGTGAGTGTGAGTGCAAGTGAGAGTATGAGTGTGAGTGCGAATGAGAGAGAGAGAGGGTGTGAATGACAGTGCGAGTGTGAGTGCGAGTGAGAGTATGAGTGTGAGTGCGAATGAGAGAGAGAGGGTGTGAATGACAGTGCGAGTGTGAGTGCGAGTGAGAGTATGAGTGTGAGTGCAAGTGAGAGTGAGAGAGAGAGTGTGAATGACAGTGTGAGTGTGAGTGCGAGTGAGAGTATGAGTGTGAGTGCGAATGAGAGAGAGAGAGAGGGTGTGAATGACAGTGCGAGTGTCAGTGTGAGTGAGAGTATGAGTGTGAGTGCGAATGAGAGTGAGAGAGAGAGTGTGAATGACAGTGTGAGTGTGAGTGCGAGTGAGAGTATGAGTGTGAGTGCGAATGAGAGAGAGAGAGAGGGTGTGAATGACAGTGCGAGTGTCAGTGTGAGTGAGAGTATGAGTGTGAGTGCGAATGAGAGAGAGGGTGTGAATGACAGTACGAGTGTGAGTGTGAGTGAGAGTATGAGTGTGAGTGCGAATGAGAGAGAGAGGGTGTGAATGACAGTACGAGTGTGAGTGCGAGTGAGAGTATGAGTGTGAGTGCGAATGAGAGAGAGAGAGGGTGTGAATGACAGTGCGAGTGTGAGTGTGAGTGAGAGTATGAGTGTGAGTGCGAATGAGAGAGAGAGTGTGAATGACAGTGCGAGTGTGAGTGTGAGTGAGTGAGAGTATGAGTGTGAGTGCGAATGAGAGAGAGAGGGTGTGAATGACAGTGCGAGTGTGAGTGAGTGAGAGTATGAGTGTGAGTGCGAATGAGAGAGAGAGGGTGTGAATGACAGTACGAGTGTGAGTGCGAGTGAGAGTATGAGTGTGAGTGCGAATGAGAGAGAGAGGGTGTGAATGACAGTACGAGTGTGAGTGCGAGTGAGAGTATGAGTGTGAGTGCGAATGAGAGAGAGAGGGTGTGAATGACAGTGCGAGTGTGAGTGTGAGTGAGAGTATGTGTGAGTGCGAATGAGAGAGAGTGTGAATGACAGTGCGAGTGTGAGTGCGAGTGAGAGTATGAGTGTGAGTGCGAATGAGAGAGAGAGTGTGAATGACAGTGCGAGTGTGAGTGTGAGTGAGTGAGAGTATGAGTGTGAGTGCGAATGAGAGAGAGAGGGTGTGAATGACAGTGCGAGTGTGAGTGAGTGAGAGTATGAGTGTGAGTGCGAATGAGAGAGAGAGGGTGTGAATGACAGTACGAGTGTGAGTGCGAGTGAGAGTATGAGTGTGAGTGCGAATGAGAGAGAGAGGGTGTGAATGACAGTACGAGTGTGAGTGCGAGTGAGAGTATGAGTGTGAGTGCGAATGAGAGAGAGAGGGTGTGAATGACAGTGCGAGTGTGAGTGTGAGTGAGAGTATGTGTGAGTGCGAATGAGAGAGAGAGTGTGAATGACAGTGCGAGTGTGAGTGAGTGAGAGTATGAGTGTGAGTGCGAATGAGAGAGAGAGAGGGTGTGAATGACAGTGCGAGTGTGAGTGCGAGTGAGAGTATGAGTGTGAGTGCGAATGAGAGAGAGAGGGTGTGAATGACAGTGCGAGTGTGAGTGCGAGTGAGAGTATGAGTGTGAGTGCAAGTGAGAGTGAGAGAGAGAGTGTGAATGACAGTGTGAGTGTGAGTGCGAGTGAGAGTATGAGTGTGAGTGCGAATGAGAGAGAGAGAGAGGGTGTGAATGACAGTGCGAGTGTGAGTGTGAATGAGAGAGAGAGGGTGTGAATGACAGTGCGAGTGTCAGTGTGAGTGAGAGTATGAGTGTGAGTGCAAGTGAGAGTGAGAGAGAGTGTGAATGACAGTGCGAGTGTCAGTGCAAGTGAGAGTATGAGTGTGAGTGCGAATGAGAGAGAGAGGGTGTGAATGACAGTGCGAGTGTGAGTGTGAGTGAGAGTATGAGTGTGAGTGCAAGTGAGAGTGAGAGAGAGAGTGTGAATGACAGTGTGAGTGTGAGTGCAAGTGAGAGTATGAGTGTGAGTGCGAATGAGAGAGAGAGAGGGTGTGAATGACAGTGCGAGTGTGAGTGCGAGTGAGAGTATGAGTGTGAGTGCAAGTGAGAGTGAGAGAGAGAGTGTGAATGACAGTGTGAGTGTGAGTGCGAGTGAGAGTATGAGTGTGAGTGCGAATGAGAGAGAGAGAGAGGGTGTGAATGACAGTGCGAGTGTCAGTGTGAGTGAGAGTATGAGTGTGAGTGCAAGTGAGAGTGAGAGAGAGAGTGTGAATGACAGTGTGAGTGTCAGTGTGAGTGAGAGTATGAGTGTGAGTGCGAATGAGAGAGAGAGGGTGTGAATGACAGTGCGAGTGTCAGTGTGAGTGAGAGTATGAGTGTGAGTGCAGGTGAGAGTGAGAGAGAGTGTGAATGACAGTGTGAGTGTGAGTGCGAGTGAGAGTATGAGTGTGAGTGCGAATGAGAGAGAGAGGGTGTGAATGACAGTGCGAGTGTCAGTGCAAGTGAGAGTATGAGTGTGAGTGCGAATGAGAGAGAGAGGGTGTGAATGACAGTGCGAGTGTCAGTGCAAGTGAGAGTATGAGTGTGAGTGCGAATGAGAGAGAGAGGGTGTGAATGACAGTGCGAGTGTGAGTGTGAGTGAGAGTATGAGTGTGAGTGCAAGTGAGAGTGAGAGAGAGAGTGTGAATGACAGTGTGAGTGTGAGTGCAAGTGAGAGTATGAGTGTGAGTGCGAATGAGAGTGAGAGAGAGAGTGTGAATGACAGTGCGAGTGTGAGTGCAAGTGAGAGTATGAGTGTGAGTGCGAATGAGAGAGAGAGTGTGAATGACAGTGTGAGTGTGAGTGCAAGTGAGAGTATGAGTGTGAGTGCGAATGAGAGAGAGAGAGTGTGAATGACAGTGCGAGTGTGAGTGCGAGTGAGAGTATGAGTGTGAGTGCGAATGAGAGAGAGAGGGTGTGAATGACAGTGCGAGTGTGAGTGCGAGTGAGAGTGAGAGAGAGAGTGTGAATGACAGTGTGAGTGTGAGTGCGAGTGAGAGTATGAGTGTGAGTGCGAATGAGAGAGAGAGAGAGGGTGTGAATGACAGTGCGAGTGTGAGTGCAAGTGAGAGTATGAGTGTGAGTGCGAATGAGAGAGAGAGTGTGAATGACAGTGTGAGTGTGAGTGCAAGTGAGAGTATGAGTGTGAGTGCGAATGAGAGAGAGAGAGTGTGAATGACAGTGCGAGTGTGAGTGCGAGTGAGAGTATGAGTGTGAGTGCGAATGAGAGAGAGAGGGTGTGAATGACAGTGCGAGTGTGAGTGAGTGAGAGTATGAGTGTGAGTGCGAATGAGAGAGAGAGGGTGTGAATGACAGTGCGAGTGTGAGTGCGAGTTAGAGTGAGAGAGAGAGTGTGAATGACAGTGTGAGTGTGAGTGCGAGTGAGAGTATGAGTGTGAGTGCGAATGAGAGAGAGAGAGAGGGTGTGAATGACAGTGCGAGTGTGAGTGTGAATGAGAGAGAGAGAGTGTGAATGACAGTGCGAGTGTGAGTGTGAGTGAGAGTATGAGTGTGAGTGCGAATGAGAGAGAGAGGGTGTGAATGACAGTGCGAGTGTGAGTGCGAGTGAGAGTATGAGTGTGAGTGCAAGTGAGAGTGAGAGAGAGAGTGTGAATGACAGTGTGAGTGTGAGTGCGAGTGAGAGTATGAGTGTGAGTGCGAATGAGAGAGAGAGAGAGGGTGTGAATGACAGTGCGAGTGTGAGTGTGAATGAGAGAGAGAGAGTGTGAATGACAGTGCGAGTGTCAGTGTGAGTGAGAGTATGAGTGTGAGTGCAAGTGAGAGTGAGAGAGAGTGTGAATGACAGTGTGAGTGTGAGTGCGAGTGAGAGTATGAGTGTGAGTGCGAATGAGAGAGAGAGGGTGTGAATGACAGTGCGAGTGTGAGTGTGAGTGAGAGTATGAGTGTGAGTGCGAATGAGAGAGAGGGTGTGAATGACAGTGCGAGTGTCAGTGCAAGTGAGAGTATGAGTGTGAGTGCGAATGAGAGAGAGAGGGTGTGAATGACAGTGCGAGTGTGAGTGTGAGTGAGAGTATGAGTGTGAGTGCAAGTGAGAGTGAGAGAGAGAGTGTGAATGACAGTGTGAGTGTGAGTGCAAGTGAGAGTATGAGTGTGAGTGCGAATGAGAGAGAGAGAGGGTGTGAATGACAGTGCGAGTGTGAGTGCGAGTGAGAGTATGAGTGTGAGTGCGAATGAGAGAGAGAGGGTGTGAATGACAGTGCGAGTGTGAGTGCGAGTGAGAGTATGAGTGTGAGTGCAAGTGAGAGTGAGAGAGAGAGTGTGAATGACAGTGTGAGTGTGAGTGCGAGTGAGAGTATGAGTGTGAGTGCGAATGAGAGAGAGAGAGAGGGTGTGAATGACAGTGCGAGTGTCAGTGTGAGTGAGAGTATGAGTGTGAGTGCGAATGAGAGTGAGAGAGAGAGTGTGAATGACAGTGTGAGTGTGAGTGCGAGTGAGAGTATGAGTGTGAGTGCGAATGAGAGAGAGAGAGAGGGTGTGAATGACAGTGCGAGTGTCAGTGTGAGTGAGAGTATGAGTGTGAGTGCGAATGAGAGAGAGGGTGTGAATGACAGTACGAGTGTGAGTGTGAGTGAGAGTATGAGTGTGAGTGCGAATGAGAGAGAGAGGGTGTGAATGACAGTGCGAGTGTGAGTGAGTGAGAGTATGAGTGTGAGTGCGAATGAGAGAGAGAGGGTGTGAATGACAGTACGAGTGTGAGTGCGAGTGAGAGTATGAGTGTGAGTGCGAATGAGAGAGAGAGGGTGTGAATGACAGTGCGAGTGTCAGTGCAAGTGAGAGTATGAGTGTGAGTGCGAATGAGAGAGAGAGGGTGTGAATGACAGTGCGAGTGTGAGTGTGAGTGAGAGTATGAGTGTGAGTGCAAGTGAGAGTGAGAGAGAGAGTGTGAATGACAGTGTGAGTGTGAGTGCAAGTGAGAGTATGAGTGTGAGTGCGAATGAGAGTGAGAGAGAGAGTGTGAATGACAGTGCGAGTGTGAGTGCAAGTGAGAGTATGAGTGTGAGTGCGAATGAGAGAGAGAGTGTGAATGACAGTGTGAGTGTGAGTGCAAGTGAGAGTATGAGTGTGAGTGCGAATGAGAGAGAGAGAGTGTGAATGACAGTGCGAGTGTGAGTGCGAGTGAGAGTATGAGTGTGAGTGCGAATGAGAGAGAGAGGGTGTGAATGACAGTGCGAGTGTGAGTGCGAGTGAGAGTGAGAGAGAGAGTGTGAATGACAGTGTGAGTGTGAGTGCGAGTGAGAGTATGAGTGTGAGTGCGAATGAGAGAGAGAGAGAGGGTGTGAATGACAGTGCGAGTGTGAGTGCAAGTGAGAGTATGAGTGTGAGTGCGAATGAGAGAGAGAGTGTGAATGACAGTGTGAGTGTGAGTGCAAGTGAGAGTATGAGTGTGAGTGCGAATGAGAGAGAGAGAGTGTGAATGACAGTGCGAGTGTGAGTGCGAGTGAGAGTATGAGTGTGAGTGCGAATGAGAGAGAGAGGGTGTGAATGACAGTGCGAGTGTGAGTGAGTGAGAGTATGAGTGTGAGTGCGAATGAGAGAGAGAGGGTGTGAATGACAGTGCGAGTGTGAGTGCGAGTGAGAGTGAGAGAGAGAGTGTGAATGACAGTGTGAGTGTGAGTGCGAGTGAGAGTATGAGTGTGAGTGCGAATGAGAGAGAGAGAGAGGGTGTGAATGACAGTGCGAGTGTGAGTGTGAATGAGAGAGAGAGAGTGTGAATGACAGTGCGAGTGTGAGTGTGAGTGAGAGTATGAGTGTGAGTGCGAATGAGAGAGAGAGGGTGTGAATGACAGTGCGAGTGTGAGTGCGAGTGAGAGTATGAGTGTGAGTGCAAGTGAGAGTGAGAGAGAGAGTGTGAATGACAGTGTGAGTGTGAGTGCGAGTGAGAGTATGAGTGTGAGTGCGAATGAGAGAGAGAGAGAGGGTGTGAATGACAGTGCGAGTGTGAGTGTGAATGAGAGAGAGAGAGTGTGAATGACAGTGCGAGTGTCAGTGTGAGTGAGAGTATGAGTGTGAGTGCAAGTGAGAGTGAGAGAGAGTGTGAATGACAGTGTGAGTGTGAGTGCGAGTGAGAGTATGAGTGTGAGTGCGAATGAGAGAGAGAGGGTGTGAATGACAGTGCGAGTGTGAGTGTGAGTGAGAGTATGAGTGTGAGTGCGAATGAGAGAGAGGGTGTGAATGACAGTGCGAGTGTCAGTGTGAGTGAGAGTATGAGTGTGAGTGCGAATGAGAGAGAGGGTGTGAATGACAGTGCGAGTGTGAGTGTGAGTGAGAGTATGAGTGTGAGTGCGAATGAGAGAGAGAGGGTGTGAATGACAGTGCGAGTGTGAGTGAGTGAGAGTATGAGTGTGAGTGCGAATGAGAGAGAGGGTGTGAATGACAGTGCGAGTGTCAGTGCAAGTGAGAGTATGAGTGTGAGTGCGAATGAGAGAGAGAGGGTGTGAATGACAGTGCGAGTGTGAGTGTGAGTGAGAGTATGAGTGTGAGTGCGAATGAGAGAGAGGGTGTGAATGACAGTGCGAGTGTCAGTGCAAGTGAGAGTATGAGTGTGAGTGCGAATGAGAGAGAGAGGGTGTGAATGACAGTGCGAGTGTGAGTGTGAGTGAGAGTATGAGTGTGAGTGCGAATGAGAGAGAGGGTGTGAATGACAGTGCGAGTGTGAGTGTGAGTGAGAGTATGAGTGTGAGTGCGAATGAGAGAGAGAGGGTGTGAATGACAGTGCGAGTGTGAGTGAGTGAGAGTATGAGTGTGAGTGCGAATGAGAGAGAGGGTGTGAATGACAGTGCGAGTGTCAGTGCAAGTGAGAGTATGAGTGTGAGTGCGAATGAGAGAGAGAGGGTGTGAATGACAGTGCGAGTGTGAGTGTGAGTGAGAGTATGAGTGTGAGTGCAAGTGAGAGTGAGAGAGAGAGTGTGAATGACAGTGTGAGTGTGAGTGCAAGTGAGAGTATGAGTGTGAGTGCGAATGAGAGAGAGAGGGTGTGAATGACAGTGCGAGTGTCAGTGTGAGTGAGAGTATGAGTGTGAGTGCAAGTGAGAGTGAGAGAGAGTGTGAATGACAGTGCGAGTGTCAGTGCAAGTGAGAGTATGAGTGTGAGTGCGAATGAGAGAGAGAGGGTGTGAATGACAGTGCGAGTGTGAGTGTGAGTGAGAGTATGAGTGTGAGTGCGAATGAGAGAGAGTGGGTGTGAATGACAGTGCGAGTGTGAGTGAGTGAGAGAGAGGGTGTGAATGACAGTGTGAGTGTGAGTGCAAGTGAGAGTATGAGTGTGAGTGTGTGTGAGTGAGAGAGAGTGTGAATGACAGTGTGAGTGCAAGTGAGAGTGCGAGTGAGAGTGAGAGTGCGAGTGAGAGTAAGAGAGACAATGAGAGAGTGAGAGTGAGAATGATTGAGAGTGTGTGAATGATAGTGAGAGAGAGAGTGAGTGAGAGAGTGAGAGTGCGAGTGAGAGTGAGAGTGCGAGTGAGAGTAAGAGAGATAATGAGAGAGTGAGAGTGAGAATGATTGAGAGTGTGTGAATGATAGTGAGAGAGAGAGTGAGTGAGAGTGCGAGTGCGAGTGAGTGTGAGTGAGAGTGAGAGTGCGAGAGAAACAATGCACACAGCTCCACAGATTACAATGACCACCCATGTTCCTGGTGCGGGGGCACTTAAGTGATCATCCAACTGAGCCTAAAGCGGGGGGGCTCATCCTTCTTAGAGGAGAGGAGCTTCTTGGCCCGTGATTGTGATTTGATGGTGACGACACATAAAATGGTAGCCAGTAAATTCCAAAAGAGAGAAGCACCTCCATTCTCTTTAACTAGTCTACTTGGGCACTGCACTGATCAATGGAATTACCACGAGTCTCTGGGCATAACAAACATTTCACTTATATAATTATTAAATATTAAAAGAGAACCCAATATATGGAATGTAGAAAGAGATTTGATCTCTAAGGTACAAAGCTGCTATCTGGTGTTATCTAGACTGCTGAACATCAAAAGCTGTGTGCATCTTTCAAGGTTAGGCCCCTGTGAAGGTAAGAAGAATCACGATGAGTTCTTTCTCTTGCAGACAGTCATTGACTTTCTAGTCAGGTAATTTGATTGATCATATTGAACAGAGGTAAACTGTGTTATTTCTGCTTTATCACATTATCAAACAATTGTCACCTTCCTTCTAACCCTAGCCAAGCCTAATTTAAAGTTAGCTGGTTACATGTGATGTTACTGTGTATCAACTCTAACGTTCTCCTCACAACAGGAGGAGAACAGAATGGGTTCCTTCATCCATGCTCTGACAGTCTTTATGCAGTGGGTACGTCTGTTTTATAACCCAGACACTACATGAGTTCATTGTCACAAGGTACACTAAATGTTGGAGGCACTCAAAACATCATGGAGGGAAATAAACAGTTAGTGATCTTCATCAGTCCTGTTTAAAAGTTGACTCTTTATTCCCCTCCATTGATATTGCCTGGCCTGCTGAGTTCCTACAGCTTCCTGTGTGAGCTGCAGGAACTCTTGTGTTTATCACAGATTCCTTCTCACATTAGCCTCAAACACAAGTTAAGGTTGTAGTGAGAATTTTCCTGCCAGGTGGATAAGATCTTTATGTGTAAAGATCTGTAAGCTTTAGTGCACATTCTAAGCAAAATTGTAAAATTTCCCATTATGTGAACAGGCTAGTCTTTCTGCAAGTCCTGCCCAATGCCTCTCTCTTAGCTAAGATTATTAACATTGGTACGATCAATTTATCTTATCAATCTGATAGGATCTTTAACTGAATGAACTGACTGCTCTTTCAACACCAGGAACTGCTTCATAGAGTGTGAGGAGCTTTGACCTACCTGATGGTTTCAGAAGAGCTCCAGCAGTATGAAGTCTTTGTTTTACTGGAGAATAGAATCACTTTATGTTAACTGTCCTGACGAAGGGTCTCGGCCCAAAACGTCAACAGCACTTCTCCCTATAGATGCTGCCTGGCCTGCTGTGTTCCACCAGCATTTTGTGTGTGTTGTTGTTTGAATTTCCAGCATCTGCAGATTTCCTTGTGTTATGTTAACTCGACTTGTTTCGGTGCATGACCATCGCTGGCCATACAAGAGTTATCGTCCAGCTCTAATTGCTCTAAATTGACTGGGCTGCTATCCCTAATTAGAAAGGGCAGTAAAATTGATCACATGGCTTTTTGTGCTGTGTTGAGAGTCTAATGTGAATGATATAGTTTGCACACTAAAGTCAACCGTGTAAATAGAAACACAATATTGGGGGATAGAACAATTGGGGAGAGGAACAATTTTTTGGTTCACTTAGCATGTCAATAGTTTTGGAAAATTACGTGGAGACAGCACTGATGTGACCTCTGGTGCTTTGAGATACCTATAGCCCATGTCTCACCACTGCACAAGAAGGCAGGATCACTGCTGCCTTGTAGACCATGAGTTTTGTATCATGTCTCAAGTATTGGTCCTAAACCACTCTTTCTGGCACAGATTAACTGATAGAAGTTAGAGAGTTGGGAAAATGGATCAGCAATCAGCAACAATCAATGCTTAATTGTGAGGGTGGGGATGGGGTGTGGTGATGCCCAATGGTACAGCATTCAGTGAGCCTCAGCCTGCTTCCCCAGCATCTCAGGCTCAGTCCTGATCTGTCTGCATGTTCTCCTGCTAACCATGTGATTTTCCCCTTTGTGCTTCTTCATCCCAAAGACACATCGGTTGTTAAGTTAATCAGTTAGGTGGGACAATTTGGAGTATGTGAGAGAGAATGAGTTACCAGGAAATAGTGGATGAATGGCATTGGTGTGATTGCTCTGAGAAATGGCATAGACTCAATGGACTGAATAGCCCCCTCACATGTCATGAGAAAATGTGAGAAATTTGACAAACATTGCACTCAAAGAATGAAACTTTTTAAGTCATATAGTGCAGAAGCAGGCGCTTTGGGCCGACTTGTCCATGCCAACAATGATGCCAATTCAAACTAATCTCATTTGCCTCCGCTTGGCCCATAACCCTCTAACTCTTTCCTATCCATGTAATTGTCTAAATGTTGTAATTTTTATTTATATTTTTATTTCATGGAGATACACCCTTCTGCTCCTTTGAGCCGCATTGTCCAGCAACCCCTCAACTCAGCCCAAAGCAGCTGTGCAGGTTGACTCCGTGGTTCAGAAGGCGTGCAGTGCATTGGCTTTCATCGATCACGGGATTGAGATTAGGAGCTGGGAGGTAATGTTGCAGCTATATAGGACCCTGGTCAGACCCCACTTGGAGTACTGTGCTCAGTTCTGGTCGCCTCACTACAGGAAGGATGTGGAAACCATAGAAAGGGTGCAGAGGAGATTTACAAGGATGTTGCCTGGATTGGGGAGCATGCCTCATGCGAATAGGTTGAGTGAGCTCAGCTTTTACTCCTTGGAGCGATGGAGGATGAGAGGTGTCCTGATAGAGGTGTATAAGATGATGAGAGGCATTGATCGTGTGGATAGTCAGAGGCTTTTTCCCAGGGCTGAAATGGTTAGCATGAGAGGGCACAGTTTTAGGGTGCTTGGAAGTAGGTACAGAGGAGATGTCGGGGTAAGTTTTGTTTTAGATGCAGAGAGTGGTGAGTGTGTGGAATGGGTTGCTGGTGATGGTGGTGGAGGCAGATACAATAGGGTCTTTTAAGAGACTCCTGGATAGGTACATGGAGCTTAGAAAAATAGAGGGCTATGGGTAACCCTAGGTAATTTCTAAGGTAGGGAGAAGTTTGGCACAGCTTTGTGGGCTGAAGGGCCTGTATTGTGCTGTAGGTTTTCTCTGTTTCTATGTTTCAACCCTAGCCTAATCATGGGACAATTTATAATGACCAATTAACCTACCAACCAGTACATTGTTGGACTGTGGGAGGAGATCGGAGTACCTGGAGGAAATGCAAACAGCCATGGGGAGAATGTTAAGACTCCTTACAGGCAGTGGTTGGAATTGAACCCGGGTCGCTAGTAACACAAAGCATTGTGCTAAACACTATGCTAGCATACTGCCCCCATCCCTGTCTCTACTTCCTCTGGCAGCCGGTTCCCTATATAGTACTTACATTCTCTACTTGAAGAGATTGCCCCTCGAGTCCCTTTTAAATCATTTTCCTCTTGATTTCATTTCCCCTGAAAAAGAAATTGAGTCTATGCTGGCCTTTATTACATGAGGTTTGGAGAATAATAGCAGAGGTACTTTGATTTATCTTCACAGGGCAGTGAACAGCAGGGGCGCAAACTGCCGGGATTGTGGATGAGTGCAGGCATAGTCAGCAGTTTACATGCATGGCAGTTCCCAATCAAGGAAGCATTGCAGGCAAGATCCCCAGATCAAAGGCTGTTCGTGGATTATCTGGGCCACATGAACACCAGCACCAGCAGCCACACCAACGTGCTGGTGTGACCTTGAGCAGAAGCACTGGTGCCGAGTGTTTTTCCCATAACATTCCTTTACTCAAAAAAATTATCATTATGTAATACAGTATATTCATCACTCTATTGTCATTCTGCCCCTACTGAATTGTTGGGTATTTGCTTACCTAACAATATTTACATTATGTCAAAATAGCATCCGTTTTTCACTCCAAATCACTCCATCAGAAACAAGTCTGAGAGGCTGTCACCCAGGGCCCAGTCCCTCAAAGTCCCGGTGTAGCAGCCCTTCCCCGTATAGTCTTTGCGTGGCTGGGCCAAGTTTCAGCCTGGATTCTGCCAGTCAGCACCATTCCCTTCCCATTCTGCTGGAAGACCAGCAAGTTACGTGCTATAGAAATGGATGTTTTCTTGTGAAAAGAAGCCACGACCCTAGGCAGCGAGGAGGATTGTGGTTGAGATGAGCAGATATGTAGTTACTGTTCTCAGAGGCAAACACAGCCCTCTTGGAGTTCCTGTGGCTCTCACTGCTCCTGGCATCTGTGCCACTAAAATTGTTCTGTGTTCCAAAAGTAAAGGTCAGCCCCAAACCGGTTAGGTTTGTACCGACCGCCCTTACAGTGCACTGCAAAAACTGCCAGTCCTTGACTGTGGGTCCAGCTGCCTTGTGACGACAGGCAGACTTGTGCGATCATCCTTTCCACTGGTCAAACAATTTGCCCTTAACATCTGCTACAGGGAGTTGCCAACAAAGTGGTGTGAGGGGATGTGGTTGGCACAGGGTGCTGTGTAACTCCGTTGCCCATACTCACGCAGGAGAAAGATTCATCCAAGGTGTGATGTGAAGTTTAGCCATTTGGATTTACCTTGGCTCCAAGGTATATGTGGGACCACCAAGTGAGAGAGAGTGTTCAGACAGGATTCACCTTTAAACAGCGTTCCAGTTTGTACCCAGAATAGCTGCATATTAACAGCCTCATGGCAGAAATACCGTAAGTCATGGTGACTCTAATCTCACCAATTAAGAACCTGCAAGCTTTTAAAATATTATGCAACTAATGTACTCCAGTTTGAAATTAAGAACACTAACAGATCCAAAATGATAGTTTTAGCAGTGAATCACCTTCACTATTTTTAAACAGTCTGCTATTAACACTTTATTGTGAGTCATTACACATTCTCTTATTTATAGCATAGCAGTCTCTCACAAATTAGATTGAATGCTAATGTTTCCCAGATAAACCATCAATGATGTCTGAAAAATCCCGGAGTGTTGCCTCTGCTAATAAATATGCATTTCATTGTTTGAAGATCACATAATCAGTCAGATGTACATCATCATGAATAAAACCAGCTGTAAATTATGCAAGAAACATGAGATTAGACCTTAGAACATAGAATAGTGCAAAACCGGACAAGGCCATTCCGCCCTTAATGTTGTGCTGATCTTGAGGCCCACATAGTAACAGTCCCTTATCTGTGTGTCATTGATATACATCTATTCCCTTCATATTAGACATTGGCTTTGTAGGAGAAGCCAGAGAGTGGTAGTAGATGGTTGCCTATCTGACTGTAGGCCTCTGACTAGTGGAATGCCACAGGGATCGGTGCTGGGTTCATTGTTGTTTGTCATCTATATCAATGATCTGGATGTTAATGTGGTAAATTGGATCAGCAAATTTGGGGATGACACCAAGGTTGGGGGAGGGGTGTTGTGGACAGCGAGGAACACTTTTATGGTTTGCAGTGGGATTTGCATCAGGTGGAAAAATAGGATAAGAAATGGCAGATGGAATTTAATGCAGACAAGTGCGAGGTGTTGCTCTTTGGGAGAGCCAACCAGGGTGGGTCTTACATAGTGAACTGTAGGGCACTGAGGAGCAGAGTAGAACAAATGGATCTAGGAATACAGATCCATAAGTTTATTGAAAGTGGTGTCACAGGTAGGCGGGGTTGTAAAGAAAGCTTTTGGCACATTGGCCTTCATAAATCAAGGAGTACAGGAGATGGGATGTTATGTCAAAGTTGTATAAGACATTGGTGAGGCATAATTTGGAGAATTGTGTGCATGTTTGGTCACCTATCCATAGGAAAGATATAAAAATTTTGGAAGAGTGCAGAAAAAATGTACAAGGATGTTGCTGGGTCTGGAGGACCTGAGTTCTAAGGAAAGATTGAATAGGTTAGAACTTTATTCCTTCTAACATAGAAGATTGAGGGGAGATTTGATAGAGGTCTACAAATTTATGAGGGGTATTGATATGGTAAATGCAAGCAGGCGTTTTCCACTGAGGTTGGGCGGGTCTACAACCAGAGATCATAGGTTAAGGGTGAAAGGTGAAAAGTTTAAGAGGAACATGAGGGGAAACTTCTTCACTCAGAGGGTCATGAGAATGTGGAACGAGCTGCCAGAACAAGTGGTGCATGTGAGCTCAATTTCAACATTTAAGAGAAGTTTGGATGGTCGGGGCATGGAGGGCTGTGGACCTGTTGTAGGTTGATGGGTGTAGAAAGTTTAAATAGTTCAGCTTGGACTAGATGGGCTGATGGGCCTGTTTCTGCGCTGTACTTTTCTATGACTCTATATTCATGTACCTATCTAAGAAGCTGTACCAAACTGCCTGCTTCCAGTACCCCTGATATCCCATTCCAGGCACCTATCATTATCTGTGTAAAATCTTTTCCTTCACGTTGCCTTTAAACATTCCTCCTCTAATCTTAAAAATGTGTCCTCTGGTACTTGCTATTTCTACGATGGAGAAAATATTCTGACTGTCTACCCTAACTATGCTTCACATAATTTTAATTGCAATTATTTACATTTAAACATTATAATATGTCTTGGCATGTTTCACAGTATTAAGTAACGATGAAAGACGTTAATTCCCAAAGTACTTGTCACAGCTTGGAAACAGTATTTTGCAGTTGAAACTGGTGGCCTCACAGTTTCAACAACTTGGGTTTAATCTTGGCCCTGGACGTTGTCTCTATGGAGTTTTCATGGGTTTTGCTCCGGGTAATGCAATCTCACATCCTCTCACATCCCAAAAATGTTCAGGTTGGTAGACCTCTGTAAAGTGTTGCTAGTGTCTGGTGGAATCAGGGCAAAATTGCTGGCGAGATAAAAAAGCATTAATGGTTGATGGTTGATCAGTTGTGCTTGACTGTCAGCATGGATTTGTTGGGCCGAAGGGTGTGTCTTTGTGCTGATTCTGATATGGTTTCAATATCGAAAACCATGTTGGTGCAGAGACCAGACTGTTGATCTCGATGATATTGAGGCATTAAGCTGAGCAAACCACAGGCACTTCCCTTGCTCAGCAGATGGGCAATGAGCTTTTTGGGGGTTTGATACAGTTCCTCTGGTCCTAACACCACACTAACAATTAGTGTGTTGTGAAGACCTCATGTGAAAAATGAGCTCATTTAGTTGTTCCTGTTGGATTTCGCTGTGCTTTATTTATGGCGACGTGGTTGGAGTGGGAGTTGAACCCACAATATTCTTGTTCAGAAACAAGAAAGGAAGATCATTAACCATAGTCGGACAGGGTGGGAGGCATGGCTGATGATTTTAACCACGAGCATTGACTGACCATAGTCGGACAGGCTGGGAGGCATGGCTGATGATTTTAACCACGAGCATTGACTGACCATAGATGGACAGGGTGGGAGGCATGGCTGATAATTTTAACCACGAGCATTGACTGACCATAGTCGGACAGGGTGGGAGGCATGGCTGATTATTTTAACCACGAGCATTGACTGACCATAGATGGACAGGGTGGGAGGCATGGCTGATGATTTTAACCACGAGCATTGGCTGACCATAGTCGGACAGGGTGGGAGGCATGGCTGATGATTTTAACCACGAACATTGACTGACCATAGATGGACAGGGTGGGTTGCATGGCTGATGATTTTAACCACGAGCATTGACTGACCATAGATGGACAGGGTGGGAGGCATGGCTGATGATTTTAACCACGAGCATTGACTGACCATAGATGGACAGGGTGGGAGGCATGGCTGATGATTTTAACCACGAGCATTGACTGACCATATTCGGACAGGGTGGGAGGCATGGCTGATGATTTTAACCACGAGCATTGACTGACCATAGATGGACAGGGTCGGAGGCATGGCTGATGATTTTAACCACGAGCATTGACTGACCATAGTCGGACAGGGTGGGAGGCATGGCTGATGATTTTAACCACGAGCATTGACTGACCATAGTCGGACAGGGTGGGAGGCATGGCTGATGATTTTAACCACGAGCATTGACTGACCATAGTCGGACAGGCTGGGAGGCATGGCTGATGATTTTAACCACGAGCATTGACTGACCATAGTCGGACAGGGTGGGAGGCATGGCTGATGATTTTAACCACGAGCATTGACTGACCATAGTCGGACAGGGTGGGAGGCATGGCTGATGATTTTAACCACGAACATTGACTGACCATAGATGGACAGGTTGGGAGGCATAGCTGATGATTTTAACCACGAGCATTGACTGACCATAGATGGACAGGGTGGGAGGCATGGCTGATGATTTTAACCACGAGCATTGACTGACCATAGTCGGACAGGGTGGGAGGCATGGCTGATGATTTTAACCACGAGCATTGACTGACCATAGTCGGACAGGGTGGGAGGCATGGCTGATGATTTTAACCACGAGCATTGACTGACCATAGTCGGACAGGGTGGGAGGCATGGCTGATGATTTTAACCACGAGCATTGACTGACCATAGTCGGACAGGGTGGGAGGCATGGCTGATGATTTTAACCACGAGCATTGACTGACCATAGTCGGACAGGGTGGGAGGCATGGCTGATGATTTTAACCACGAGCATTGACTGACCATAGTCGGACAGGGTGGGAGGCATGGCTGATGATTTTAACCACGAGCATTGACTGACCATAGATGGACAGGGTGGGAGGCATGGCTGATGATTTTAACCACGAGCATTGATTGACCATATTCGGACAGGGTGGGAGGCATGGCTGATGATTTTAACCACGAGCATTGACTGACCATAGTCGGACAGGGTGGGAGGCATGGCTGATGATTTTAACCACGAGCATTGACTGACCATAGATGGTCAGGGTCGGAGGCATGGCTGATGATTTTAACCACGAGCATTGACTGACCATAGTCGGACAGGGTGGGAGGCATGGCTGATGATTTTAACCACGAGCATTGACTGACCATAGATGGACAGGGTGGGAGGCATGGCTGATGATTTTAACCACGAGCATTGACTGACCATAGATGGACAGGGTGGGAGGCATGGCTGATGATTTTAACCACGAGCATTGACTGACCATAGATGGTCAGGGTCGGAGGCATGGCTGATGATTTTAACCACGAGCATTGACTGACCATAGTCGGACAGGGTGGGAGGCATGGCTGATGATTTTAACCACGAGTATTGACTGACCATAGATGGACAGGGTGGGAGGCATGGCTGATGATTTTAACCACGAGCATTGACTGACCATTGTCGGACAGGGTGGGAGGCATGGCTGATGATTTTAACCACGAGTATTGACTGACCATAGTCGGACAGGGTGGGAGGCATGGCTGATGATTTTAACCACGAGCATTGACTGACCATAGATGGTCAGGGTCGGAGGCATGGCTGATGATTTTAACCACGAGCATTGACTGACCATAGTCGGACAGGGTGGGAGGCATGGCTGATGATTTTAACCACGAGCATTGACTGACCATAGATGGACAGGGTGGGAGGCATGGCTGATGATTTTAACCACGAGCATTGACTGACCATAGATGGACAGGGTGGGAGGCATGGCTGATGATTTTAACCACGAGCATTGACTGACCATAGATGGTCAGGGTGGGAGGCATGGCTGATGATTTTAACCACGAGCATTGACTGACCATAGTCGGACAGGGTGGGAGGCATGGCTGATGATTTTAACCACGAGCATTGACTGACCATAGACGGACAGGGTGGGAGGCATGGCTGATGATTTTAACCACGAGCATTGACTGACCATAGATGGTCAGGGTGGGAGGCATGGCTGATGATTTTAACCACGAGCATTGACTGACCATAGTCGGACAGGGTGGGAGGCATGGCTGATGATTTTAACCACGAGCATTGACTGACCATAGATGGACAGGGTGGGAGGCATGGCTGATGATTTTAACCACGAGCATTGACTGACCATAGATGGACAGGGTGGGAGGCATGGCTGATGATTTTAACCACGAGCATTGACTGACCATAGATGGACAGGGTCGGAGGCATGGCTGATGATTTTAACCACGGGCATTGACTGACCATAGTCGGACAGGGTGGGAGGCATGGCTGATGATTTTAACCACGAGCATTGACTGACCATAGATGGACAGGGTGGGAGGCATGGCTGATGATTCTAACCACGAGCATTGACTGACCATAGATGGACAGGGTGGGAGGCATGGCTGATGATTTTAACCACGAGCATTGACTGACCATAGATGGACAGGGTGGGAGGCATGGCTGATGATTTTAACCACGAGCATTGACTGACCATAGTCGGACAGGGTGGGAGGCATGGCTGATGATTTTAACCACGATCATTGACTGACCATAGTCGGACAGGGTGGGAGGCATGGCTGATGATTTTAACCACGAGCATTGACTGACCATAGATGGACAGGGTGGGAGGCATGGCTGATGATTTTAACCACGAGCATTGACTGACCATATTCGGACAGGGTGGGAGGCATGGCTGATGATTTTAACCACGAGCATTGACTGACCATAGTCGGACAGGGTGGGAGGCATGGCTGATGATTTTAACCACGAGCATTGACTGACCATAGATGGACAGGGTCGGAGGCATGGCTGATGATTTTAACCACGAGCATTGACTGACCATTGTCGGACAGGGTGGGAGGCATGGCTGATGATTTTAACCACGAGAATTGACTGACCATAGTCGGACAGGGTGGGAGGCATGGCTGATGATTTTAACCACGAACATTGACTGACCATAGATGGACATGGTGGGAGGCATGGCTGATGATTTTAACCACGAGCATTGACTGACCATAGTCGGACAGGGTGGGAGGCATGGCTGATGATTTTAACCACGAGCATTGACTGACCATAGTCGGACAGGGTGGGAGGCATGGCTGATGATTTTAACCACGAGCATTGACTGACCATAGTCGGACAGGGTGGGAGGCATGGCTGATGATTTTAACCACGAGCATTGACTGACCATAGACGGACAGGGTGGGAGGCATGGCTGATGATTTTAACCACGAGCATTGACTGACCATAGATGGTCAGGGTGGGAGGCATGGCTGATGATTTTAACCACGAGCATTGACTGACCATAGTCGGACAGGGTGGGAGGCATGGCTGATGATTTTAACCACGAGCATTGACTGACCATAGATGGACAGGGTGGGAGGCATGGCTGATGATTTTAACCACGAGCATTGACTGACCATAGATGGACAGGGTCGGAGGCATGGCTGATGATTTTAACCACGGGCATTGACTGACCATAGTCGGACAGGGTGGGAGGCATGGCTGATGATTTTAACCACGAGCATTGACTGACCATAGATGGACAGGGTGGGAGGCATGGCTGATGATTCTAACCACGAGCATTGACTGACCATAGATGGACAGGGTGGGAGGCATGGCTGATGATTTTAACCACGAGCATTGACTGACCATAGATGGACAGGGTGGGAGGCATGGCTGATGATTTTAACCACGAGCATTGACTGACCATAGTCGGACAGGGTGGGAGGCATGGCTGATGATTTTAACCACGATCATTGACTGACCATAGTCGGACAGGGTGGGAGGCATGGCTGATGATTTTAACCACGAGCATTGACTGACCATAGTCGGACAGGGTGGGAGGCATGGCTGATGATTTTAACCACGAGCATTGATTGACCATATTCGGACAGGGTGGGAGGCATGGCTGATGATTTTAACCACGAGCATTGACTGACCATAGTCGGACAGGGTGGGAGGCATGGCTGATGATTTTAACCACGAGCATTGACTGACCATAGATGGTCAGGGTCGGAGGCATGGCTGATGATTTTAACCATGAGTATTGACTGACCATAGTCGGACAGGGTGGGAGGCATGGCTGATGATTTTAACCACGAGCATTGACTGACCATAGTCGGACAGGGTGGGAGGCATGGCTGATGATTTTAACCATGAGTATTGACTGACCATAGATGGACAGGGTGGGAGGCATGGCTGATGATTTTAACCACGAGCATTGACTGACCATATTCGGACAGGGTGGGAGGCATGGCTGATGATTTTAACCACGAGCATTGACTGACCATAGTCGGACAGGGTGGGAGGCATGGCTGATGATTTTAACCACGAGCATTGACTGACCATATTCGGACAGGGTGGGAGGCATGGCTGATGATTTTAACCACGAGCATTGACTGACCATAGATGGACAGGGTGGGAGGCATGGCTGATGATTTTAACCACGAGCATTGACTGACCATATTCGGACAGGGTGGGAGGCATGGCTGATGATTTTAACCACGAGCATTGACTGACCATAGTCGGACAGGGTGGGAGGCATGGCTGATGATTTTAACCACGAGCATTGACTGACCATAGATGGACAGGGTCGGAGGCATGGCTGATGATTTTAACCACGAGCATTGACTGACCATAGATGGACAGGGTGGGAGGCATGGCTGATGATTTTAACCACGAGCATTGACTGACCATAGTCGGACAGGGTGGGAGGCATGGCTGATGATTTTAACCACGAGCATTGACTGACCATAGTCGGACAGGGTGGGAGGCATGGCTGATGATTTTAACCACGAGCATTGACTGACCATAGTCGGACAGGGTGGGAGGCATGGCTGATGATTTTAACCACGAGCATTGACTGACCATAGTCGGACAGGGTGGGAGGCATGGCTGATGATTTTAACCACGAGCATTGACTGACCATAGATGGTCAGGGTGGGAGGCATGGCTGATGATTTTAACCACGAGCATTGACTGACCATAGTCGGACAGGGTGGGAGGCATGGCTGATGATTTTAACCACGAGCATTGACTGACCATAGTCGGACAGGGTGGGAGGCATGGCTGATGATTTTAACCACGAACATTGACTGACCATAGATGGACAGGGTGGGAGGCATGGCTGATGATTTTAACCACGGGCATTGACTGACCATAGTCGGACAGGGTGGGAGGCATGGCTGATGATTTTAACCACGAGCATTGACTGACCATAGATGGACAGGGTGGGAGGCATGGCTGATGATTCTAACCACGAGCATTGACTGACCATAGATGGACAGGGTGGGAGGCATGGCTGATGATTTTAACCACGAGCATTGACTGACCATAGATGGACAGGGTGGGAGGCATGGCTGATGATTTTAACCACGAGCATTGACTGACCATAGTCGGACAGGGTGGGAGGCATGGCTGATGATTTTAACCACGAGCATTGACTGACCATAGTCGGACAGGGTGGGAGGCATGGCTGATGATTTTAACCACGAGCATTGACTGACCATAGTCGGACAGGGTGGGAGGCATGGCTGATGATTTTAACCACGAGCATTGACTGACCATAGATGGACAGGGTGGGAGGCATGGCTGATGATTTTAACCACGAGCATTGACTGACCATAGTCGGACAGGGTGGGAGGCATGGCTGATGATTTTAACCACGAGCATTGACTGACCATAGTCGGACAGGGTGGGAGGCATGGCTGATGATTTTAACCACGAGCATTGACTGACCATAGATGGACAGGGTGGGAGGCATGGCTGATGATTTTAACCACGAGCATTGACTGACCATAGATGGACAGGGTGGGAGGCATGGCTGATGATTTTAACCACGAGCATTGACTGACCATAGATGGTCAGGGTCGGAGGCATGGCTGATGATTTTAACCACGAGCATTGACTGACCATAGTCGGACAGGGTGGGAGGCATGGCTGATGATTTTAACCATGAGTATTGACTGACCATAGATGGACAGGGTGGGAGGCATGGCTGATGATTTTAACCACGAGCATTGGCTGACCATATTCGGACAGGGTGGGAGGCATGGCTGATGATTTTAACCACGAGCATTGACTGACCATAGTCGGACAGGGTGGGAGGCATGGCTGATGATTTTAACCACGAGCATTGACTGACCATATTCGGACAGGGTGGGAGGCATGGCTGATGATTTTAACCACGAGCATTGACTGACCATAGATGGACAGGGTGGGAGGCATGGCTGATGATTTTAACCACGAGCATTGACTGACCATATTCGGACAGGGTGGGAGGCATGGCTGATGATTTTAACCACGAGCATTGACTGACCATAGTCGGACAGGGTGGGAGGCATGGCTGATGATTTTAACCACGAGCATTGACTGACCATAGATGGACAGGGTCGGAGGCATGGCTGATGATTTTAACCACGAGCATTGACTGACCATAGTCGGACAGGGTGGGAGGAATGGCTGATGATTTTAACCACGAGCATTGACTGACCATAGTCGGACAGGGTGGGAGGCATGGCTGATGATTTTAACCACGAGCATTGACTGACCATAGTCGGACAGGGTGGGAGGCATGGCTGATGATTTTAACCACGAGCATTGACTGACCATAGTCGGACAGGGTGGGAGGCATGGCTGATGATTTTAACCACGAGCATTGACTGACCATAGTCGGACAGGGTGGGAGGCATGGCTGATGATTTTAACCACGAGCATTGACTGACCATAGTCGGACAGGGTGGGAGGCATGGCTGATGATTTTAACCACGAGCATTGACTGACCATAGTCGGACAGGGTGGGAGGCATGGCTGATGATTTTAACCACGAGCATTGACTGACCATAGTCGGACAGGGTGGGAGGCATGGCTGATGATTTTAACCACGAACATTGACTGACCATAGATGGACAGGGTGGGAGGCATGGCTGATGATTTTAACCACGAACATTGACTGACCATAGATGGACATGGTGGGAGGCATGGCTGATGATTTTAACCACGAACATTGACTGACCATAGATGGACAGGGTGGGAGGCATGGCTGATGATTTTAACCACGAACATTGACTGACCATCGATGGACAGGGTGGGAGGCATGGCTGATGATTTTAACCACGAACATTGACTGACCATAGATGGACAGGGTGGGAGGCATGGCTGATGATTTTAACCACGAACATTGACTGACCATAGATGGACAGGGTGGGAGGCATGGCTGATGATTTTAACCATGAGTATTGACTGACCATAGATGGACAGGGTGGGAGGCATGGCTGATGATTTTAACCACGAGCATTGGCTGACCATATTCGGACAGGGTGGGAGGCATGGCTGATGATTTTAACCACGAGCATTGACTGACCATAGTCGGACAGGGTGGGAGGCATGGCTGATGATTTTAACCACGAGCATTGACTGACCATATTCGGACAGGGTGGGAGGCATGGCTGATGATTTTAACCACGAGCATTGACTGACCATAGATGGACAGGGTGGGAGGCATGGCTGATGATTTTAACCACGAGCATTGACTGACCATATTCGGACAGGGTGGGAGGCATGGCTGATGATTTTAACCACGAGCATTGACTGACCATAGTCGGACAGGGTGGGAGGCATGGCTGATGATTTTAACCACGAGCATTGACTGACCATAGATGGACAGGGTCGGAGGCATGGCTGATGATTTTAACCACGAGCATTGACTGACCATAGTCGGACAGGGTGGGAGGAATGGCTGATGATTTTAACCACGAGCATTGACTGACCATAGTCGGACAGGGTGGGAGGCATGGCTGATGATTTTAACCACGAGCATTGACTGACCATAGTCGGACAGGGTGGGAGGCATGGCTGATGATTTTAACCACGAGCATTGACTGACCATAGTCGGACAGGGTGGGAGGCATGGCTGATGATTTTAACCACGAGCATTGACTGACCATAGTCGGACAGGGTGGGAGGCATGGCTGATGATTTTAACCACGAGCATTGACTGACCATAGTCGGACAGGGTGGGAGGCATGGCTGATGATTTTAACCACGAGCATTGACTGACCATAGTCGGACAGGGTGGGAGGCATGGCTGATGATTTTAACCACGAGCATTGACTGACCATAGTCGGACAGGGTGGGAGGCATGGCTGATGATTTTAACCACGAACATTGACTGACCATAGATGGACAGGGTGGGAGGCATGGCTGATGATTTTAACCACGAACATTGACTGACCATAGATGGACATGGTGGGAGGCATGGCTGATGATTTTAACCACGAACATTGACTGACCATAGATGGACAGGGTGGGAGGCATGGCTGATGATTTTAACCACGAACATTGACTGACCATCGATGGACAGGGTGGGAGGCATGGCTGATGATTTTAACCACGAACATTGACTGACCATAGATGGACAGGGTGGGAGGCATGGCTGATGATTTTAACCACGAACATTGACTGACCATAGATGGACAGGGTGGGAGGCATGGCTGATGATTTTAACCACGAACATTGACTGACCATAGATGGACAGGGTGGGAGGCATGGCTGATGATTTTAACCACGAACATTGACTGACCATAGATGGACAGGGTGGGAGGCATGGCTGATGATTTTAACCACGAGCATTGACTGACCATAGATGGACAGGGTGGGAGGCATGGCTGATGATTTTAACCACGAGCATTGACTGACCATAGTCGGACAGGGTGGGAGGCATGGCTGATGATTTTAACCACGAACATTGACTGACCATAGATGGACAGGGTGGGAGGCATGGCTGATGATTTTAACCACGAACATTGACTGACCATAGATGGACAGGGTGGGAGGCATGGCTGATGATTTTAACCACGAGCATTGACTGACCATAGATGGACAGGGTGGGAGGCATGGCTGATGATTTTAACCACGAGCATTGACTGACCATAGTCGGACAGGGTGGGAGGCATGGCTGATGATTTTAACCACGAACATTGACTGACCATAGATGGACAGGGTGGGAGGCATGGCTGATGATTTTAACCACGAACATTGACTGACCATAGATGGACATGGTGGGAGGCATGGCTGATGATTTTAACCACGAACATTGACTGACCATAGATGGACAGGGTGGGAGGCATGGCTGATGATTTTAACCACGAGCATTGACTGACCATAGTCGGACAGGGTAGGAGGCATGGCTGATGATTTTAACCACGAACATTGACTGACCATAGTCGGACAGGGTGGGAGGCATGGCTGACGATTTCAACCTGATTTTTAAAAAGGGGAAATGGAGGTAAGGAATAACAGAGTACAGCAAGATGTCCAGACCTCAGTCAGATGGTTCGGTACAGGTTGTAGTCAATTAAAGGAACCCTGAGTTACAAATAGCAGCCCAAACAACAATCACTTAATCTGTGGGGAACATACTGTCACACTGGCTGTCTTACACTGTTCTCCAGTCCCATCTTAACAATCAGGCTGGTGTGAACTTTGCTTCAAGTTTAATCCTCTCTCATGTGGTGTAATTTAGACTATTGAACATTACAGCACAGGAACAGGCCCTGCATCCCATCATGTCTGTGCTGACCATGACACCAATGTAAACAAACCATCTGCCTGCTTATGAATTTCATTTTTCCTGTTCCTTCTTGTGCTTGCCTGAAAGCGATCATATCAGCTTCTGCGTTGATACCTGGAACAACTTGCCAGAGAAGGTGATAAAAGAGATAAAATAACAACATTTAACAGAATCAGAATCAGGTTTATTATCACCGGCATGTGATGTGAAATTTGTTAAGTTAGTAGCGGCAGTTCAATGCAATACATAATATAGAAAAGAAAAATATAATAAATAAAATTAAAATCAATCAATCAATCAATTACAGTATACACATATTGAATAGATAAAAACATGCAAAAAATGAAATATTGCATATTAAAAGAGGTGTCCATGGGTTCAATGTCCATTTAGGAATTCGCTGGCAGAGGGGAAGAAGCTGTTCCTGAATCACTGAGTGTGTGCCTTCAGGCTTCTGTATCTCCTACCTGATGGTAACAGTGAGAAAAGGGCATGCCCTGGGTGCTGGAGGTCCTTAATAATGGACGCTGCCTTTCTGAGACACCGCTCCTTGAAGATGTCCTGCATACTTTGCAGGCTGGTACAAAGTATCATACTACTTTGTACTACCCCGCCCACATACCAGACAGTGATGCAGCCTGTCAAAATGCACATTTATAGAAGTTTTTGAGTGTATTTGTTGACGTACCAAATCTCTTCAAACTAATGAAGTATAGCTGTCGTCTTGCTTTCTTTATAACTGCATCGATATGTTGGGACCAGGTTAAATCCTCAGAGATCCTGAGACCCAGGAACTTGCAACTGCTCACTCTCTCCACTTCTGATCCCTTTATGAGGATTGTCTTGCCCTTCCTGAAGTCCACAATCAGCTCTTTCGTCTTATTGGTGTTGAGTGCCAGGTTGTTGCTGTGGCACCATCCCACTAGTTGGCATATCTCACTCCTGTACACCCTCTCATCACCAGCTGAGATTCTACCAACAATGGTTGTATCATTAGCAAATTTATAGATGGTGTTTGAGTTATGCCTAGCCACACAGTCGTGTGTATGGAGAGAGGAGAGCAGTGAGTTAAGCCCTGAGGTGGACCAGTGTTGATTGTCAGCGAGAAGGAGATGTTACCACTAATCCGTACAGATTGTGGTCTTCTGGTTAGGAAGTCGAGGATCCAATTGCAGAGGGAGGTACAGAGGCCCAGGTTCTGCAACTTCTCAATCAGGATCAGAGGACAGACAGCTAGACTGGCAGAAGGACTGGCAGAAGTTTGAGGAATAGTGACCATTTACAGCCAGATGGAATTTATTTTATACTTGTTAAAATGCAACATAGAACAGGCCCTTCTGTCCCTTTGAGCCATGTCACCCAGCAACACCCGATTACTCCTAACCTAATCACGGGACAGTTTACAACGGTCAATTAACCTACAAACCAGTATGCCTTCAGACTGTGGGAGGAAACCGGAGCACCTGGAGGAAACCCACGTGGTCACAGGGAGAACGTACAAACTCCTCACAGGGAGTGGCAGGAATTGAACCTGGGTCATTGGGCTAACCACAATGCTACCATGCCGGCCCATGGTAGTTTAAATTGGTATAAACATCATAGTTCAAAGTACATTTATTATTAAAGTATGTATGCAGTGTAGAACCTGAGATTTGTCTTCTCCACAGACAGTCGCAAACAAAGAAAAACATTAAATATCAAATTCCCTTTCTCCCTCCACATGCAAAAAAGTCACACAAAGAACAGCTGAAAATAGAAAATATAAAGCACAAAATCAAAAGGCATATTTCAGCTCAGTTCATTGTTTGCAGGCCGAGACCACCATACACCGACACCTTCTCTGGCAGCAGCGAGCTAGAGGCTGGTAGACTGCCCCGAATACTTGCTCAGCTTCCTCACTCACCTCAATAATTTCAATCTTCCTAGGCGCTTTAATCGGCCAGATCGGCAAGAGATGGAGCTGATCATGGGTCCATGTCCCAGCTCCAGGCTTCCTGGCCTCCATGCTGAACGCTTTGGTTGCAGCCTTGTAGAACCCTCTCGGCGAGTGCAAAGCGATAGATCAGCCAATCGGCCAGAAATCACAGCACCAGACTGTAGATAACAGGCTCCAACAGTAGTAGAGCCGTATCGGAAATAAAAAGAAGTGAAAGGAATTGCTGCGTGACCTGCCTTGAGGATGCTACCTGTGATGACGTTGTTTGCTGGCGCCATCTTCTTCCAGCAGATGGGCAAAGGGCACCTGTACTGTACTGTCCCATTCTTTTCTATGTTCTGCCAACTTCTCAGCTGGTGCATTCCAGGGACCTGTTCACTCTCTGTTGCCTCACAAGCATCCTTTAAACATTCCCACCTCTCCTTATACTCTCTAATATTGGACATTTCCACCCTGAGAAAAGCACTGAGTATCTACCTTATCTGTGGCTTCCATAATTTCCTATCTGTTTATCAGGTCTCCTCTTAGCCTCTGATGAAAACAATTCAAGTTTCTCAACCTCTCCTTATAACTAAGATTCTCCAATCCAGGTAATATCCTGGTGAACTTCTTCTGCAAAAGCTTTCCTATGATGTGATAATGCAATACTCAAACTGTGGCCTAACCAAAGTTTTATACATCTGCAACATTACTTCTATAAGTGATGCTCCCAAGGCTTCTACAATCTTACTGTACACTTTCCTATTGCATTTGTTCTCCCAAAGTACCACACTTCACATTGTCTGGATTAAATTCCACCTGCCATTTTTCTGCCCAAGTTTCCAACTGATTCTCCTGTATCCTTGTAAATCTTCCTCACTGTCTTCAGCTCCATCATTTTTTATGTCAAATATAAAGATAATAGTCAGATCACTTATGTATTCAACCAAATAATTTATATAAGTATATCACAGAGGGCCTTTTGGAACACCTCTGGTTATAGATGTCTAGTCAGAGAAACGCTCTTCTACCTTTGCTCCCCATTTGCCATGACCAAGCCAGTTTTACAGTCAGGTGTTGGTGAGTATATTATTGTCTAAAATTATTCACTGTGCTGTCACATTGCTCCCCTAGCATGGCATAGCTTGGTTTGCATTTATTTCCCTTGTCACATTTATTCATCTAGTATTGTGTCTTGGTTCCAAGGTTGTCAAGCCGTGGAGTGGTAGTCGGGACAAGCTCCCACTACCTGAAAGTGCTCCCTACGGCGTGCGCCTCAATACCTCTGACAACCAAGTCCAACTCCTGGCCTTCTCGTGTGGCTTAGCCTCTAAGCCCGGCGGAACTGTTTCTACTGACAGCAGAAGTGGTGAAGGCAGGTCCTGGTGCCTTAAAACCAGTGCTTCGGGTAGATGGAGCTCGTCAGCCTGGGAAGGCAGTCCATCTGAGAGAGGGAAAACTCTGATTTCAAACCTCTTCTGCCTTGCGGCCATACCCACTCATGGGAAAGGCTTCGGGAGTAAACCCTGAGGACAAATCTGGAGCTGGTGTCCCTAAGGCAGTCCGATGTTGTCTTCAACCTCGTTCTGGCAACTCCTGTGATGTCACCGGTGTCAAGTTGTATCGGCCCTTGTCCTTCCCTTGAACAACATCGATGGCATGGGGAGGGGAGACTTGCTGCATGGGCAACTGCCGGTCTTCCATAAAACCTTGCCCAGGCCTGCACCCTGGAGAGGCTAAAGCAAGACCTTCCAGGCGCAGATCCATGGTCTCGCGAGACTAATGGATGCCATCCATGGTGTCTTAGACCCTAGATGTACCTCAGTATCCTCTCATTCATTTTCTAACATTCCAGAGGATAGGCAGTTAGTTGAACAAGCAGTTTCTTTAGTAAGGACACAAACAGGGAGCAAGACAGCAGTTCTCTACCATAGGTTTACTCCATAGAGATGGGCTGTGTCTTGCATTTTCCACTCTACAATGAAGTGAATCAAGATTGGTCGGTTACAGCTGTACCAAACATTGATGCCATCACTCTAATGTGTAGTTCTGGGTATAGGAAGGATGTCATTAAACTGGGAAGAGTGCAGAAAAGATTCACAAGGACCTATCCAGGACTTTGGGGCTTGAGTTATAAGGAGAGAGTGGCTAGGCTGGGAGAGTTTTTCCTGGATTTTAGGATGCTGAGGGGGGATATGCCACTGAAATGACAGAGCAGACCTCAATGCCAAATTCATCAAAAATCTCTGTTGCCAGCAGCCTCTGCATATTCACGTGTCCAGCTAACAACCTCTTAAACACTGGGTATTCTTGATTCAATGAATGAAAGAATACGGAAAGAAGGCAGGAGATTGTGGCTGAGACAGAAATGGATCAGCCATGATGAAATGGTGGAGCAGACTTGATGGGCCAAATGGCCTAATTCTGCTCCTATATCTTATGGTCTTGTGGCCTATCAGATCTTCCCCCAGCCTCCTATACTCCAACAAAAACAACCCAGTTTTATTTAGCCTGTCCTTTATAGTTCATATTCTTCCATCCAGGCAGCATTCTTGTAAAGTTCTTCTGAAGCCGCCGCATCCTTGAGGTGATTAGAATTGCACACAATTTTTCAAGTGTGGCCTAACCAAAGTTTTATGTAGCATTTGCTGTGGCTTGGACCATATCCCTCTGAACCTTTCCAAGCAATGCTCCTGCCTAAATGTGTTTTAGCCACAGATTCCTTGCAATGTGTGCCATATGCCCACCACTATCAGGTACAGGATAAAGGAATTACACTGTTATAGACCCCTAATGCTGATAGTGCTTTCAATAAATAACTCTCAGGATATTAAAAAGACAAGTTCAAGGGTGATATTATTGTAATGGGTGACTCTAATTTCCCAAATATTGAGTGGGAGAACCCACAGACAAATAGATTACAGGAAAGTGAATTAATTGAGGTATTGAATGATTGTTTTTTTTGAACCAGTAGTTTAATGTACCAACAAGAAGGGAGGCCTGTATAGATTTGATACTCTGTAACAATCAGGATGGAATTTTGTGTATGGAAGTTGGTGAGCCTTTAGGAACAAGTGACCATAACGTTTTTTGGGAGAGTATATCAGAAAAACCAAAGCCATGAAATTGAATTTCAGAAAGACAAAGTTTGTGCGGATGTGGCAAAGATGTCAGAAGGTAAACTGGAAGAAACTGCTTGACGTTGAGTCAGTTGAGGGAAAATGAGGTCGATCTAAAGAGGTGACACATGCAGTACAGGA
Source organism: Hemitrygon akajei (assembly GCF_048418815.1). Lineage (NCBI taxonomy): Eukaryota > Metazoa > Chordata > Chondrichthyes > Myliobatiformes > Dasyatidae > Hemitrygon > Hemitrygon akajei. Next base: position 9,239,335 of record NC_133143.1, on the reverse strand, counting down.
AATATTCATACCCAAGCTCGGGAGAACCAAGAAAAACAATAGATCAACTACATGGATGAATGAAGATATCCGTAAACATTACTGAAGAAAAGACAGCTGTGTAAGGAATACAGAAATAGTAGCAATGATGTTAAGTAATAAAATATGAGAGCTATAGTCAAAAGGGAAAATTTGGATTGCCAAAAGCAGGTTGAGAAGGATATCACTGACAATGCTAAGACTGACTCTAAGAGAATTTTTTCAATACATAAGTAGTAAAAGAAAAGTCAAGGAGGAAGTTCCGAGTATTAGGAATAATAGTGGGGTATTAAATTATGCAGAGAAGGACACAACAGATACCCTTAACTCATATTTTGTTAAAGTATTCACCTGTGACGATGTTAGCAATATGCCAGTAAGTGTAGAGAAAAATAAAAGTTGTTTTAAGTGACTTGGAGATCTTAGAAAGTGAAGTCCTGCTTCAGCTGAAAAGGCTGAAAGTTATTAACTCTCCAGGGCCAGACAACATATATCCAAAAGTACTTAATGAAGCCTGTGATTATACATACAAACCCCTAAAAGGTAACTTTCAAGTCATTGAAGACTGACAAAATCCCTAAGCACTGGAAAACTGCTAACGTTGTCCTGGTATATAAGATGGGTGACCACACTGACCCTGGTAACTGTAGACCAGAATGCTTAACGTGTATTGTGGCTAATACCATGGAGACATTAATAAAGAATGAGATGGAAAAGCAGCTGATAAAAACAGGCACGTTAGCAGAAAGCCAGCATGGGATCAGAAAGGGCAAATCATGTTTTATGAAGAGGTAACTAAAATTTATGACAACAATAGAGTGGTTGATATCATTTACCTGTACTTTCAGAAGTGTTTTGACAAGGTACCCCATGAGAGTTTAATAATCAAATTGCAGAAGATAGGGATTCAGGGTAAAGTGTGTGAACGGGTGCAGAATTGGCTCAAAAACAGAAAACAATGAGTTACAGTGAGAGCATCATTTTCACACCTGGAAGATGTTAAAAGTGGGGTTCCGCAGGGATCAGCTTTGTGCTGTTTTTAATTTACATTAATGATTTTGGATAAGCACATAACAGATAAACTAGTAAAGTTTGCAGATGACACAGGATTAGAGGTATGGGCTGATAACATTCAGGCAACAGAATCAGTACAGTTTTATCTAAACAAAATCCAGATGTGGGCAGATAAGTGACAGATGAAATTTAATGTAATTAAATGTAAAATATTACATATAGGAAGTAGAAATATTAGATAGAAATATACAAAGGGGGTCTTGAGTTAGTCAGTGCACTGTATGCGAAGGATTTGGGTGCCCTATCACTATCACTATCAACATCTAGACAATGCACAAAAGTGATTTGGAAGGCTAATAGAATGTTGGACTCTGTAATACGCTCAGTTCAAGTCTAGAGACGTTCTCCCTAAGCTGTAAGGATGCACTTGTGAGGCCACACCTTGAGTACTGTGAACAATTTTCGCCTCTATACTTTGTGAGGGATGTGAAGGCACTGGAGAGAGTTCAGAGAAAGGTGACTGGAGTCATTCCAGGTCTGCAGGGTATGAGCTATGAAGAAAGGTTGAAAGAATTAAATCTTTTTAGTCTAGATAGACATAGAATGAGAGGAGACATGACAGAAGTGTTCAGGATCATTACGGGTATAAGTAAGGTGATGCCAGCTGCTACTTTGAAATTAACCCGTCATCAAGGGCACAGGGCCAGAGATGGAGACTGGCTAAGGGGAGATTTCAGACTAACATCAGGAAGCATTTCTTTACACAGTGAGTTGCAAACACACTACCTGGTTGTGTAGTTGAGAGTAGTACCTTAGAGACTTTCAAATCTAAACGCGATAGTTACTTCATCACACTGTGTGAATAGGAACTTGGCAAGCTTTGTTGCACTGAGTGGCCTGTTCTTGGCAAAAACTTTCTAATGTACAAACATGAGCATTGTGAAGTCTTAAGAAACAATTAGATACCCTGACGGCAGATGATTCCTGGTACTGGAGGTGGGAATGGGACTATAGGCCCATCTATGGTGGAAAGTGAAGACAGGACAGCTGTTGTCCTACTGGTAGACATCTTGCTTGCATTAATCTACCAGAGCTACTCACTGGGTCAGCAGAGAAGCAGGAAAGCAGTGACGTGAGGAAGTTTGCTCTCCTATTTCCTTCCCTAAAGGAAAGTGGGTCACTTTTTTCCCCATGTTATGGCTGGGTCCTAGAACTCAGCCATGGATGTAGAAATCAGTGAATATATTGTATTTTCCAGTGAATGGCACACACTGTGTCAATTTTGGTCTGATTCAGATTAGCTTATTGTTATATGCAACAGAGTGCAATGCAATTCCTTACTTGCAAGAAGTTCACATGATGAACAACATACATAGTAAGAATTAATACAATGATGCGTGTAAAAGTTGTGGACATAGGTCAGCCTATCACATTGACTCTGTATATTTATAGCTACCTCAGCAAAGCAGCTAACATAATCAAAGACACCTCTCACTGTGGATATCCTCTCTTCCATTGGGAAGAAGGTAGAAAAGCTTGAAGACATGCATCAGCAGACCCAAGGACAGATTCTGTCCCATGTTAGTAAAGGATTAATGGACCTTTTGTACACTGAAGACAACCTTCCACTCTACGTCACGATGACCCTTGCACCTTATTGGCTACCTGCACTGCACTTTCTCTGTAACTGTAACACTCTATTCTGCATTCTGGTATTGCTTTATCTTTGTACTGTCTTAAAGTACATATTTGTTTGAAATGATCTGTATGGATGGTTTGCTAAACTATGTTTTTCTCTATATCTCAGTTAATGTAACAATAATAAACTAATACCAATATCTAATGTAGCAGAAAGATGCAAATATTGTAGCTCAATCTGAAGTCGGGCAAACAAAATGCTGAAGTGACAATAAAGAAATAAGCAAGAGAACATGGTAGCACCCTTGGGAAATGGACGTGAAAAAGGTGATTAGTTCAGAAGTCTGTTAGCAGTAGAGAACTGTTTTTACTTTTGGATGCCTGGGTTTTCATGTTCCTGCATCTTTTCCCAGAAATTTTTTTTTTGTGTCTTTATAACTAGCATAACTTTTAAACTCGAGCTGATCAAATATCCAAATAAATTATAGGAAGTAAATTAATCATTATTTTAATGTTCTACTTTTAAAGAATTGGGGAGTAATAATGAACATTTACAGAAGACTGTCAGATTCCTCATAAGTGTCTCGGTCTCTGTGATTTCGCATCAAGCAGATTGTCAAAGACAGAGTTTGTTGTTGTTTAGGAAACAAGGTCTGGCAAAAGACTCCTGTGCCTCCCTTTCCGTTCTTAAGCTCCGGGATTCCAATACCATTCATTGAAGATTCCCAGGATAACTCACTGAGTATATCTCATCTTCAGCTAGATCCAAATAAATGGTCACAAACACAAGAGATTCTGCAGATGCTGGAAATCCAGAGTAACACACACAAAATGCTGGAGGAACTCAGTAGGTCGAGCAGCATCTATGGAAATTAATAAACAGTTGATGTTTTGGGTCGAGCTCCTTCATCAGTCCTGCTAAGTTCCTCAAGCATTTTGTGTATGTTATTCTTAAAACAATCAATGGGCCTCAGACAATTAGAGTAGATCTCGAATCATTTTCTTTGTCTTCTCGGTAACCTCTTTGCATAGCAGTGCAGAGAATACATAGAAACATAGAAAACCTACAGCACAATACAGGCCCTTTGGCCCACAAAGTTGTGCCAAACATGACCCTACCTTAGAAATTACTAGGGTTACCCATAGCCCTCTATTTTTCTAAGCTCCATGTACCTATCCAAAAATTCTCTTGAAAGATCCTATCATATCTGCCTCCACCACTGTTGCCGGCAGCCCATTCCATGCACACACCACTCTCTGCGTAAAAAACTTACCCCTGACATCTCCTCTGTCTCTACTCCTAAGCACCTTAATCCTGTGCCCTCTTGTGGCAACCATTTCAGCCCTGGGAAAAAGCCTCTGACTATCCACATGATCAATGCCTCTCATCATATACACCTCTATCAGATCACCTCTCATCCTCCGTCGCTCCAAGGAGAAAAGGCCGAGTTCACTCAACCTATTCTCATAAGGCATGCTCCCCAATCCAGGCAACATCCTTGTAAATCTCCTCTGCACCCTTTCTATGGCTTCCACATCCTTCCTGTAGTGAGGCGACCAGAACTGAGCACAGTACTCCAAGTGGGGTCTGACCAGGGTCCTATATAGCTGCAACATTACCTCTCGGCTCCTAAATTCATTTCCATGATTGATGAAGGCCAATAAACCATACACCTTCTTAACCACAGAATCAACCCACGTAGCTGCTTTGAGTGTCCTATGGACCTGGACCCCAAGATCCCTCTGATCCTCCACACTGCCAAGAGTATTACCATTAATACTATATTCTGCCATCATATTTGGCCTATCAAAATGAACCACCTTACACTTATCTGGGCTGAACTCCATCTGCCGCTTCTCAGCCCAGTTTTGCATCCTATCAATGTCCCGCTGTAACCTCTGACAGCCCTCCACACTATCCACAACACCCCCAACTTTTGTGTCATCAGCAAACTTACTAACCCATCCCTCCACTTCCTCATCCAGGTCATTTATAAAAATCACAAAGAGTAGCTGTCCCAGAGCAGATCCCTGAGGCACTCCACTGGTGACCGACCTCCATGCAGAATATGACCCGTCTACAACCAATCTTTTCCTTCTGTGGGCAAGACAGTTCTGGATCCACAAAGCAATGTCCCCTTGGATCCCATGCCTCCTTACTTTCTCAATAAGCCTTGCATGGTGTACCTTATCAAATGCCTTGCTGAAATCCATATACACTACATCTACTGCTCTTCCTTCATCAGTGTGTTTAGTCACATCCTCAAAGAATTCAGTCAGGCTCGTAAGGCATGACCTGCCCTTGACAAAGCCATGCTAGAAGATCAGTATAACATCATGGGCCAAAGGTGCGGTGGTGTTCTATGTTCATATAGGAGGGAAGGGATGACTGCTGTATCTTCTCCCAGAAATACAGTCTGAGGTCTCAATTTTTGAATACCCTTCTTGTCATGTTACCGAAGTCTATCCTACCACATTGAAGGGAATGCTAAAGTTCATCACCAATGTTTACCTTTGCCTGGAGGTGGCATCTGATATAGGAAATGATTACACGTATTTCAGGATCTCTCGGGGAACCTGTAGTTTGCAGTGTGGGTAAGTTTGTAGAGGACCTTTGCTCTGTGTATGTTGACTGAATGACAACCCTCTGATGTGTTCTCGTGAATGAAATGATGTTACTCTGGAGCTCAGACTCTGAGCATGTATGTCCATTAGCCTCGTCTGCACTCTGCAGCTAAACCACTGGAGCGTGCTCATCGCGGAATGAACAAACCTCCCATTAGTTCCAGTCCTGCTCAGTGTTTAAAATGAAAAACAACAACTGCAGAGCTGGAAATCTGAAATAAAGACAGAAAATGCTGAAGAAACAGATCAGTAGACCTGCTATTTAATTTAGAAATTTGTATATTTGATATCAAACATTTGTAATAGCTGTTTTTAATCTCAGCCTTGGATACTTTGTTTAGTTGAAGGTCTATGCTAGTCGTATTGTATGATGGATTACTACATTTTCATTGACTTATTTAAGTAATGCTCACATTCTTATTTCAATCAGGAACACCTGGGTTTTGTTTTGATCGTGAGGTTATGCCGGCCAGTGCTCCTTCATAATTGATGCATTAAAAGTTTGTTCCATAAGAACAACTTGGAGCAACTCCACCACACCATATAGGCAACACCCAGCTGTTGGGGCTGTTAGGGATATACAAAAAATGCTGGTCTACTGATCTAGAAATGCAGCTTCAGGTAGTTCCTCCAGCATTTTGTGTGTGTAGCCCTAGGTAGTCCTGGGATGGAAAGATATTGAAAAATGTCCATTGCCACATTGGAATTGGGAAGGAGGTTTGTTAAAGCTCCTGTCATGGTCCGGTCCGTGAAATCCACATTCCGGTTCATGGTCCAGTCCATGTTCCTTATTCCAGGTTTTCCGGGTTTCCCCAGTTTCTGTTGAGGCAGCTGATTCTTGTTTGGGCTGGCCTCATAAATAGCTCCAGGATTCAGCCTCTGGCTGCTGGATTGTTCCTGTTCAAACTCCCTGTCTGTATCCTTTCCCTCCACCTTCCTCCTGGAGCTGAGCCTAGCTTTGCCTCACCCTGTTTGAAACTGTCTGTCTGTGTCCATGCCTTTGCTAGGTAGGTTCGACTGTTTTGTTACTACCTAGTGTTGGGAACTGTCTCGTCATGCTCAGTGTTCTGTGTGATGAGTCCTGGCCCTATGTCCTGTACCCAAGGAGGGGTCCTGGCTCTGTGTTCTGTGTTCCTGTCTCCCCCTCGACCAAGGCTCTGCGTTCCTGTCTCCCCCTCGACCCAGGCTCTGCGTTCCTGTCTCCCCCTCGACCAAGGCTCTGCGTTCCTGTCTCCCCCTCGACCAAGGCTCTGCGTTCCTGTCTCCCCCTCGACCAAGGCTCTGCGTTCCTGTCTCCCCCTCGACCCAGGCTCTGCGTTCCTGTCTCCCCCTCGACCCAGGCTCTGCGTTCCTGTCTCCCCCTCGACCCAGGCTCTGCGTTCCTGTCTCCCCCTCGACCCAGTCAAGACTTCGGGGTCTCATCCAGCCCTAGTCACGTCTAAGGTCCTTATCCTGTCCAAGCCACGGCTTTGTGTTCTCATCTTGTCATGTGCCTCGCCCAGCCTAGGAGTTCCTTGCCCAGCCCGGTGCTGGGGTTCCCTTATTCTGTCCCGGAGTCTCATGTCCAGCCCTGTTGCCTCTCCTCGTCCTGTAGCCACGTCTCGCCCAGCCCAGGAGTACCTTGCCTAGCCCAGTGCTAGGGTTCCCTCGTCCTGTGCTGGGGTTCCCTTGTCCTGTCCATGAATCTCACGTCCCATCCTGTAACCTTGTCATGTCCTTGCCTGGTTCTGGGGTCCAAGCCTGAGTCAAGACCCAGGTTCTGGGTCCTTGTCCAGTCTCTGGCTGGGAGTCCAAGCCCAGGCTCCTAGTTCCCAGTTCTGTGTCCTGGTTCCACTATCCTCATCAAGTCCTAGCCCAGGCCCGGAATCCTTGTCTCGTCTGGGGCCTGTGTCATGTCCAGCGTCCTTTCTTCCTCACTTCCCTTGCTTCCGTCTCATGCCTAGTCCTGTTCCTGGTAGTTCAGTGTCTGTGTCTTGCTTTTGGGTCCGCTCCCAATGCCCCCTACCCATATGACAGCTCCATAAAATTCAAAAAGCGTCATATGATTGATTCCTCAAAATTAGCAAATATTGCATCCAACTTTTCAAAGATAAATAACTTGGTCCCCTCTCAACATATTATTTACACTAATGAATAACACTTTGCATTCTCATATAGAAAAGTATAAGAAATAGAAAACTTTTTGTAGACTGAAGTGACGTGCTCATTTTTTTTAAACCAGTGCTGTTTATATTGGTTCCTGTATCTTGTCTATTGGGAATACAGGAATTAGCACTGGACTAACACCATTTAAATATAACTTATAAATATATCTCTTAAAATTAAAGGTAATTTTTTCTGTGGTTTTGCCTTAAGTTTCAGAACTTTAACATTAGTTCAGTAAGTTTTTGGCAGAATTTAGAAAAGGCATAATTCTGAAGGGATGCAACATGGAGAAGGTCACCAGCCCATTAAGGATTCTAACCTCCCTTCTTCCCATCACTCTTCCTTCAAATAACAATTTCTGAGGGTGGTGGAGGTCAGATCATTAGATATATTTAAGGTGAAGATAAATAAATTGTCATAAGGAACTGGCACAGAAGAGGAGTTGAGGTCTGGGATTTCTGGCAGGCACAGGTCTCTGGTGCCTCAGGAGCAGGGCCCTGTCTCAACCATGGAATCTGCTGTGGGGCAGTGTGCCCTTGGGGCGGGCTTCGGAATGGGGTTGGCAGTCACGCATGTGAGTGTGCCAGTTAGAGTTTCATTGTGCTGGTACTTCCTCTCATACCAGTCTTGTTGAGGGCCAAAAGCAGAGCTATGTCACCACTCCCTGGTTAACGTCGTCCTGGTTCCATGAAAGAAGATTACTATTTAGACTGACCCTGTTAAGGAATGGTATTTGTTTAGTATTAAGTATTGCCAAGCCACTGTATCAGTGTTAGCTTTAGTTTGAAAGTTCTAGTTACCAGCACCATTTGCCTTGCATTTATTGTTTTTCTCTTATTTCTGCACAGTTCCCACTAAAAGTCAGTGGACTGTGGATTGGCTTCAGCATTTGTTTCTCTCTCCCAGCACTTATAACCATATAACCATATAACAATTACAGCACGGAAACAGGCCATCTTGGCCCTTCTAGTCCGTGCCGAATGCTTACTCTCACCTAGTCCCACCAACCTGGACTCAGCCCATAACCTTCCATTCCTTTCCTGTCCATATACTTATCCAATTTTACTTTAAATGACAAAATCAACCCTGCCTCTACCACTTCTCCTGGAAGCTCATTCCACACAGCTACCACTCTCTAAGTAAAGAAGTTTCCCCTCATGTTACCCCTAAACTTTTGCCCCTTAACTCTCAACTCATGTCCTCTTGTTTGAATCTCCCCTACTCTCAATGGAAAAAGCCTATCCACGTCAACTCTATCTATTCCCCTCATTATTTTAAATAACTCTATCAAGTCTCCCTTCAACCTTCTACACTCCAAAGAATAAAGACCTAACTTGTTCAACCTTTCTCTGTAACTTAAGTGCTGAAACCCAGGTAACATTCTAGTAGATCTCCTCTGTACTCTCTCTATTTTGTTGACATCTTTCCTATAATTCAGTGGCCAGAATTGTACACAATATTCCAAATTTGGCCAAATTTGACCAATGCCTTGTACAATTTTAACATTACATCCCAACTCCTATACTCAATGCTCTGATTTATAAAGGTCAGCATACCAAACGCTTTCTTCACCACCCTATCCACATGAGATTCCACCTTCAGAGAATTATGCACCATTATTTCTAGATCACTCTGTTCTACTGCATTCCTCAATGCCCTACCATTTACCATGCATGTCCTATTTTGATTAGTCCTACCAAAATGTAGTACCTCACACTTATCAGCATTAAACTCCATCTGCCATCTTTCAGCCCACTCTTCTAACTGGCCTAAATCTCTCTGCAAGCTTTGAAAACTTACTTCATTATCCACAACGCCACCTATCTTAGTATCATCTGCATACTTACTAATCCAATTTACCACCCCATCATCCAGATCATTAATATATATGACAAACAACATTGGACCCCGTACAGATCCCTGAGGCACACCACTAGTCACCGGCCTCCAACCTGACCAACAGTTATCCATCACTACTCTCTGGCATCTCCCATCCAGCCACTGTTGAATCCATTTTACTACTTCAATATTAATACCTAATGATTGAACCTTCCTAACTAACCTTCCATGTGGAACCTTGTCAAAGGCCTTACTGAAGTCCATATAGACAACATCCACTGCTTTATCCTCATCAACTTTCCTAGTAACGTCTTCAAAAAATTCAATAAGATTTGTCAAACATGACCTTCCACGCACAAATCCATGCTGACTGTTCCTAATCAGACTCTATCTATCCAGATAATTATATATACCATCTCTACGAATATTTTCCATTAATTTACCCACCACTGACGTCAAGCTTACAGGCTGATAATTGCTAGGTTTACTCTTAGAACCCTTTTTAAACAATGGAACCACATGAGCAATATGCCAATCCTCTGGCACCATCACCGTTTCTAATGACATTTGAAATATTTCTGTCAGAGCCCCTGCTATTTCTACACTAACTTCCCTCAAGGTCCTAGGGAATATCCTGTCAGGACCCAGAGACTTATCCACTTTTATATTCTTTAAAAGCACCAGTACTTCCTCTTCTTTAATCATCACAGTTTCCATAACTACCCTACTTGTTTCCATTACCTTACACAATTCAATATCCTTCTCCTTAGTGAATACCGAAGAAAAGAAATTGTTAAAAATCTCCTCCAGCTCTTTCGGCTCCACACATAGCTGTCCACTCTGATTCTCTGAGGGACCAATTTTATCCCTCACTATCCTTTTGCTATTAATATAACTGTAGAAACCCTTTGAATTTATTTTCACCTTACTTGCCAAAGCAACCTCATCTTCTTTTAGCTTTTCTAATTTCTTTCTTAAGATTCTTTTTACATTCTTTATATTCCTCAAGCACATCATCTGCTCCATGCTGCCTATCTTTATTGTAGATCTCTCTCTTTTTCCGAACCAAGTTTCCAATATCCCTTGAAAACCATGGCTCTCTCAAACTTTTAACCTTTCCTGTCAACCTAACAGGAACATAAAGATTCTGTACCCTCAAAATTTCACCTTTAAATGACCTCCATTTCTCTATTACATCCTTCCCATAAAACAAGTTGTCCCAATCCACTCCTTCTAAATCCTTTCACATCTCCTTACAGTTAGCCTTTCTCCAATCAAAAATCTCAACCCTGGGTCCAGTCCTATCCTTCTCCATAATTATATTGAAACTAATGGCATTGTGATCACTGGACCTGAAGTGCTCCCCAACACATACCTTCGTCACCTGACCTATCTCATTTCCTAACAGGAGATCCAATACTGCCCCTTCTCTAGTCGGTACCTCTATGTATTACTGAAAAAACTATCCTGCACACATTTTACAAACTCCAAACCATCCAGCCCTTTTACTGAATAGGCTTCCCAGTCTATGTGTGGAAAATTAAAATCTCCCACAATCACAACCTTGTGCTTACTACAAGTATCTGCTATCTCCTTACAAATATGCTCCTCCAATTCTCGCTCCCCATTAGGTGGTCTATAATACACCCCTATAAGTGTTACTACACCTTTCTCATTCCTCAATTCCACCCAAATAGTCTCCCTAGATGAGCCCTTTAATCTATCCTGCCAGAGCACCGCTGTAATATTTTCTCTGACAAGCAATGCCTCCTCCTCTTGTCCTTCCGATTCTATCACACCTGAAGCAACGAAATCCAGGAATATTTAGTTGCCAATCACACCCCTCCTGCAACCATGTTTCACTAATAGCTACAACATCATATTTCCAGGTATCAATCCATGCTCTAAGCTCATCCACCATTCTTACAATGCTTCTAGCATTAAAATAAATGCATTTAAGAAATTCTTCACCTCTTCCTCTCTGTTTATCCCTAATGGTGCAAACAACTTATTATTTTTTTCCTCCTTCTCCCCTACGTCTTCGGTCCCTTTTCTGTCATCTGCCTATCCTCCCTGAAACACTGTCTACAAGCTTTCTCTATTTGTGAACTAACCTTCTCTCTCCTAGTTTCTTCAATTTGATTCCCACCCCCCAACCATTCTAGTTTAAAGTCTAAACAATGCACACAAAATGCTGGTGGAACACAGCAGGCCAGGCAGTATCTATAAGGAGAAGCACTGTCGACGTTTTGGGCGGAGACCCTTCGTCAGGACTAACTGAAAGGAAAGATACTAAGAGATTTGAAAGTAGTGGGGGGAGTAGTGGTCCCAATCATCCAGAAACTTGAATCCCTGCCCCCTGCTCCAATCCCTCAGCCACACATTTATCCTCCACCTCATTGCATTCCTACTCTCGCTGTCACGTGGCACAGGCAGTAATTACTACCTTTGCAGTCCTTCTTCTCAACTCTCTTCCTAACTCCCTATATTCTCCTTTCTGGACCTCTTCCCTTTTCCTACCTATGTTACTGGTACCTATATGTACCACGACCTCTGGATCCTCACCCTCCCACTTCAGGGTATCTTGAGCCATAATGCACTTTCTTGTCATTCATGGAGTGGAATGGCAGAAGATGCTACAGGACATCGAGAGAAGGGGAATGAGGCTCCACTATCACTGCTGAAGGTGCAGCCAATCTTCACCCTCATCCCAGAAGGACCATGTGATAAAAGTTCAACCCACATGTGTCTGTTGTCAATGTCCTCAGCTTCCTGGATCATTAGGTTGAGGGAGCAGGAAGCCACGTGGACATCAGCACCGGACTGGAATCTGGAGCGGCAAGCACCAGGTGAAGGTCAAGCTATGAATGGGTAGTATTGGAGCCATCATCTACCCACCTCCAGCATTCACCATTGGAGGGAACCGTTGGTGCATGGAAATGCAGGACAGCCCAGGCTGTGCCATAACTGCAACACCCGTGGACATGCAGCAGCCCAATGCATTGCAGTCCCTGCAAGAACTTCACCAGGAAGGTCACCAGACCAAAGATTGCAGAGAAACCATAAGTTGAAACCAGTGAGCAGAAGTGGCTAGGCCTGTCCAACATGTAGTTGGACCTAGGCACAGGCAATAAAAGGGGAACTCGAAGAGGAGAAGAGATCATAAGCTGTGCTGTTTGCCTCAAAACTTCCAAAATCATCATTAGGTTGAGAGTCCACTTTGTAGAATGGGATGAAACATCTTCAACTTCTTCTTCCAAAAGGCTCACAGGGGGAGATCTGTGATCCACAGCCTCAGAAAAGAGGACAGCTCATTAACATCATCATAGACAAGCATACTGAGGATCTGCAGATCTTTTTATGTCAGTCCTCTATCATGCAGGTGCTACGTGACAGTAAGTGGAGATGCGGATGAAGCACAGTCCCTACGTGACAGTAAGTGGAGATGCGGATGAAGCACAGTCCCTACGTGACAGTAAGTGGAGACGCGGATGAAGCACAGTCCCTACGTGACAGTAAGTGGAGACGCGGATGAAGCACAGTCCCTACGTGACAGTAAGTGGAGACGCGGATGGAGCACAGTCCCTACGTGACAGTAAGTGGAGACGCGGATGAAGCACAGTCCCTACGTGACAGTAAGTGGAGACGCGGATGAAGCACAGTCCCTACGTGACAGTAAGTGGAGACGCGGATGAAGCACAGTCCCTACGTGACAGTAAGTGGAGACGCGGATGAAGCACAGTCCCTACGTGACAGTAAGTGGAGACGCGGATGAAGCACAGTCCCTACGTGACAGTAAGTGGAGACGCGGATGAAGCACAGTCCCTACGTGACAGTAAGTGGAGACGCGGATGAAGCACAGTCCCTACGTGACAGTAAGTGGAGACGCGGATGAAGCACAGTCCCTACGTGACAGTAAGTGGAGACGCGGATGAAGCACAGTCCCTACGTGACAGTAAGTGGAGATGCAATGAAGCACAGTCCCTACGTGACAGTAAGTGGAGACCTGGATGAAGCACAGTCCCTACGTGACAGTAAGTGGAGATGCGGATGAAGCACAGTCCCTACGTGACAGTAAGTGGAGATGCGGATGAAGCACAGTCCCTACGTGATAGTAAGTGGAGATGCGGATGAAGCACAGTCCCTACGTGACAGTAAGTGGAGATGCGGATGAAGCACAGTCCCTACGTGACAGTAAGTGGAGATGCGGATGAAGCACAGTCCCTATGTGACAGTAAGTGGAGACGTGGATGAAGCACAGTCCCTACCTGACAGTAAGTGGAGATGTGGATGAAGCACAGTCCCTACGTGACAGTAAGTGGAGACGCGGATGAAGCACAGTCCCTACGTGACAGTAAGTGGAGACGCGGATGAAGCACAGTCCCTACGTGACAGTAAGTGGAGACGTGGATGAAGCACAGTCCCTACGTGACAGTAAGTGGAGACGTGGATGAAGCACAGTCCCTACGTGACAGTAAGTGGAGACGTGGATGAAGCACAGTCCCTACCTGACAGTAAGTGGAGATGTGGATGAAGCACAGTCCCTACGTGACAGTAAGTGGAGACGCGGATGAAGCACAGTCCCTACGTGACAGTAAGTGGAGACGCGGATGAAGCACAGTCCCTACGTGACAGTAAGTGGAGACGCGGATGAAGCACAGTCCCTACGTGACAGTAAGTGGAGACGTGGATGAAGCACAGTCCCTACGTGACAGTAAGTGGAGACGTGGATGAAGCACAGTCCCTACCTGACAGTAAGTGGAGACGCGGATGAAGCACAGTCCCTACGTGACAGTAAGTGGAGACGCGGATGAAGCACAGTCCCTACGTGACAGTAAGTGGAGATGCGGATGAAGCACAGTCCCTACGTGACAGTAAGTGGAGATGCGGATGAAGCACAGTCCCTACGTGACAGTAAGTGGAGACGCGGATGAAGCACAGTCCCTACGTGACAGTAAGTGGAGACGCGGATGAAGCACAGTCCCTACGTGACAGTAAGTGGAGACGCGGATGAAGCACAGTCCCTACGTGACAGTAAGTGGAGACGCGGATGAAGCACAGTCCCTACGTGACAGTAAGTGGAGACGTGGATGAAGCACAGTCCCTACGTGACAGTAAGTGGAGACTTGGATGAAGCACAGTCCCTACGTGACAGTAAGTGGAGACGCGGATGAAGCACAGTCCCTACGTGACAGTAAGTGGAGACGTGGATGAAGCACAGTCCCTACGTGACAGTAAGTGGAGATGTGGATGAAGCACAGTCCCTACGTGACAGTAAGTGGAGATGTGGATGAAGCACAGTCCCTACGTGACAGTAAGTGGAGACGCGGATGAAGCACAGTCCCTACGTGACAGTAAGTGGAGATGTGGATGAAGCACAGTCCCTACGTGACAGTAAGTGGAGATGTGGATGAAGCACAGTCCACACGTGACAGTAAGTGGAGACTTGGATGAAGCACAGTCCCTACGTGACAGTAAGTGGAGACGCGGATGAAGCACAGTCCCTACGTGACAGTAAGTGGAGACGCGGATGAAGCACAGTCCCTACGTGACAGTAAGTGGAGATGTGGATGAAGCACAGTCCACACGTGACAGTAAGTGGAGATGCGGATGAAGCACAGTCCCTACGTGACAGTAAGTGGAGATGCGGATGAAGCACAGTCCCTACGTGACAGTAAGTGGAGATGTGGATGAAGCACAGTCCCTACGTGACAGTAAGTGGAGATGTGGATGAAGCACAGTCCACACGTGACAGTAAGTGGAGATGCGGATGAAGCACAGTCCCTAGAGGACTCCACCCATTCTCTTGGCGTGAGTAGGACTCCCACAGATGCTGAACTCATCAGCATCTACAAGCAATGGTTGACCCCAAGTTATAGTTGTCTCAGTCACTCATGACCCCACAATGCTGGCCCTCCTGCTTTTAGCACATAAAAGCCTGATGTTGCTTGTCGGTTGTTGCATTTCACTGTTACGAATGTCATTCCCACAGGAGTAATCTTTTCACCAGTATAAATTCTTAGTTGGATATCTTCAGGCTTCAGTTTAGTATCTTTGAAATGTCATTGAGACTCACGTGGAATGACTGAAACAGCCGAACTAGTGTCCAATTCCTTTTTAATTAATTTACCATTCACTTTTGGTGTAAGCCATATTGCTTGTCTATTGATAATTTTCAGATTGTAAATCCCAAGGATACCCAGTTCTAAATCACTTTAACCATAATCATATTTTTCATCAAAGGCATGCAGTTTAATGCTCTTTTTGAAATTGCAACATGACTTTTTAATCTTTTACTCTTTTCTGTGCAATCCATTTATTTTGTCTGCTCAGCATGCTTTTTGTGTCCTACTTCATTGCATTTCCTACAAATTTCAGTTTAAAAATCTGCATTGGTCTGATGTATGTGAGTCCCTGCCACAAGGATAGCACATTTTGTTTGGCCAGGTCTGTTTCTGTTTTGACGTTGCAAACTTGTTCACACTGACTTTCATTCTTGACAGCAAGTCCATTGTATCTCTGCCTGCTGTTTCCATTGATACAGCTATTTCAACTGCTATTTTAAATGTGCTTCAGTTAGGAGCTGTTTTTCAATGCTTTCCATGAAAATTCCACAAAGTACACAACCTCTTAGAGAATCATTAAGTCCATAACCAAACTGACAATGCTCAGACATCTTTTTCAATTCAGCCACGTATGCTGAAATGGGCTCCCCTTCAATTTCATTCTGCTGATGAAACCTAATGCATTCTGCAATTAGCAATGGTTTGGGTCCTAAATGTCCCTGCATTACTTTCACGATAACAGCAAAGCTCACTTTGGCTGGTTTTAAGCTAACAGTATACCTTTAAGTCAAGTCACTTTTTATTGTCATTTCGACCATAACTGCAGGTACAGTACACAGTAAAAATGAGACAACGTTTTTCAGGACCATGGTGCTACATGAAACAGTGTAAAAACTAGACTGAACTACGTAAAAAAACAAAACAGAAAAAAACTACACTAGACTACAGACCTACCCAGGACTGCATAAAGTGCACAAAACAGTGCAGGCATTACAATAAATAATAAACAAGACAATAGGACAGTTAAGTTGCTGTCAGTCCAGGCTCTGGGTATTGAGGAGTCTGATAGCCTGGGGCAAGAAACT
Source organism: Hemitrygon akajei (assembly GCF_048418815.1). Lineage (NCBI taxonomy): Eukaryota > Metazoa > Chordata > Chondrichthyes > Myliobatiformes > Dasyatidae > Hemitrygon > Hemitrygon akajei. The sequence continues at coordinate 9,222,906 of NC_133143.1, read as the reverse complement.
GTTACAAAGTCTGGTCTTGAGAGCCCGAATGCTTCGGTGCCTTTTCCCAGATGGCAGGAGGGAGAAGAGATTGTATGACAGGTGCATGGGGTCCTTCATAATGCTGTTTCCTTTGCGGATGCAGCGTGTAGTGTAAATGTCCGTAATAGCGGGAAGAGAGACCCCAATGATCTTCTCAGCTGACTTCACTATCCGCTGCAGGGTCTTTCGATCCGAGATGGTGCAATTCCAGAACCAGGCAGTGATGCAGCTGCTCAGGATGCTCTCAATACAACCCCTGTAGAATGTGATGAGGATGGGGGGTGGGAGATGGACTTTCCTCAGCCTTTGCAGAAAGTAGAGATGCTGCTGGGCTTTCTTTGCTATGGAGCTGGTGTTGAGGGACCGGGTGAGATTCTCCGCCAGGTGAACACCAAGAAATTTGGTGTTCTTAACGATCTCTACCGAGGAGCCGTCGATGTTCAGTGGGGAGTGGTCACTTCATTGTTGTTTGTTTTGTTCACATTCAGAGACAGGTTGTTGGCTCTGCATCAGTCCATTAGCCGTTGCACCTCCTCTCTGTAAGCTGACTCATCGTTCTTCCTGATGAGACCTACCATGGTCGTGTCATTGGCGAACTTGATGATGTGGTTCGAGCTGTGTGTTGCAGCACAGTCGTGGGTCAGCAGAGTGAACAGCAGTGGACTGAGCACGCAACCCTGGGGGGCCCCTGTGCTCAGTGTGATGGTATTGGAGATACTGCTCCCGATCCGGACTGACTGAAGTCTCCCAGTCAGGAAGTCTGCTGCTCAGGGAGATGTTGAAGATGTCAGTGAGAACATCTGCTAGCTGGTCTGCTCATCCTCTGAGCACTCTACCAGGGATGTTGTCTGGTCCAGCAGCCTTCTGTGGGTTGACCCTGCACAGGGTTTTTCTCACATCAGCCACGGTGAGACACAGCACCTGGTCATTTGTAGGAGGGGTGAACTTCCTCGCCGCCACATCATTTTCCACCTCAAAGCAAGCGTAGAAGTTATTCAGCGCATCTGGGAGGGAGGCATCACCCGCACAGTCTGGTGATGTTGTCCTGTAATTGGTGATGTCCTGGTTGCCCTTCCACATGCGCCTCATGTCGCCGCTGTCCTGGAAGTGGCTGTGGATTTGCTGGGCACATGCATGCTCTGCCCCTCTGATGGCTCGGGACAGTTTGGCCCTTGCTGTTGTTAGAGCTGCCTTGTTGCCTGCTCTGAAGGCGGAGTTGCGGGACCTCAGCAGTGCATGCACCTCTGTGGTCATCCACGGCTTCTGGTTGGCCCGTATAGTGATGGTCTTGGACAGAGTAACATCATCAATGCACTTGCTGATGTAGCTGGTCACTGATGCCGTGTACTCCTCTAAGTTGGTAGAGTCGCCATCGGTTGCAGCCTCCCTGAACATGTGCCAGTCAGTGTGCTCAAAGCAGTCTTGAAGAGCAGAGATGGCTCCTGCTGGACAGGTTTTCACCAGCTTCTGAACTGGTCTGGAGCGTCTGACGAGCGGTCTGTATGCTGGGATTAGCATAACAGAGATGTGGCCTGAGTATCCGAGGTGGGGGTGGGGCTCTGCCCAGTACATGTCGGGAATGTTTGTGTAAACCAGGTCCAACACGTTCTCCCCCCTCGTTGCAAAGTCCGCATACTGATGGAATTTGGGGAGCACTGACTTAAGGTTTGCGTGGTTAAAATCACCGGCAACAATAAACAGACCATCAGTGTGTGCGTTCTGCAGTTCACTAATAGCCCCGTACATTTCACAGAGTGCTTCCTTAGCATTAGCACTGGGGGGAATGTAGACACCGATTAGGAGGACAGTGGTGAATTCCCGTGGCAAATAAAATGGTCTGCATCGAACAGTCACAAACTCCACTAGTGATCAGCAATATCTGGAAAGCAGCACAGAGTTCTTGCACCATTCTGTGTCAATATAAACACACAAACCACCACCGCGGGTCTTACCAGAAAGAGCTGCATCCCTGTCTGCTTGGAACAAGGCGAGCCCATCCAGCTGAACGGTGGCATCCGAAATTCTATCAGTGAGCCACGTCTCAGTAAAAACATACACACAGCAGACTCGGTACTCCCGCCGAGTACTTCGTTGGAGTCGGATGGAGTCCAATTTATTGTCCAGGGAGTGGACATTGGAGAGCAGAATGGACGGGAGAGCCAGCCGGCTAGGGTTTGCTTTTGGCCTGGCACAGACCCCTGCCCGCTCGCCTCACTTCCGCTTCCTCACACACCGCTTACGATGTCCCCATCTCCAGCCACCAGCATCAGGCAACTCCCAGGACTGTAGGCCCAATCCCCTAAGCAAGCCAAGGTCACGCAACTTAACCAGCAGATCTTCATGAAGGTTTGTTTTTGGGCGATCTCTGTATTGCAGCAGTATCTGGCGATGGTAGATAGCCGCTCTGTTATCTATGTGCCCTAATCAAAAATTGTGTCTCAAACTTAAATTAGAAAATTAAATTAAAGTCTGAAAGCCCGCCTGCTGGGCATCTCCAATGCACTCAACAAAATTGGCACTCACGTCTCTTTGGCTTTAACATACAATTTAAAGCAATTTTCTCAGTATACATCAGCCAGGTATCCATTTACAATCAAATTCATCTATCTTTCTGAGGCAGCCGGTTATTTCTGCTCATTTTTATGATTATCATCACCCAGTATTTACTGTTTATGAAACCATGAATTTGTGTGTTTTCTGCCTTTTTAAAAACTCATCTGTGCCTGACCCTGCCAAAAAACATGTCCTGCACTTCACTTTTTAAAATTTTGGATCTTTCACTGTGTTTCAAGGGGTAAGTAGTCATTTTGAGTTCATTTTAAAAATACTTCATTGTCACTGCTATGTTTTGTAAGTCCAATAAATCTAATTGAAATAAGAACATGGAAATGGGAATATTGTCTGAGATTAATTTTTACTTTAAGCAAGGTGTGCATGTATTACACGGTGGCATTATAACATATGCTATTCACATACTTTGTGCATATAACCATAATGAATTATTAAGAATGCCTAATCAAACAATCTATTTGTTGTATCTGTGCACAACCATGTTTCAATTAAATGGAAGCACACATGCAGGCGATGGCTTTAACTGTTGGATTCATTTTGCAACAAGTGAGCAATGTGCATGCGCAGGCAACAGATCGATACATAGTGCTATGGGGAGGATCATTGTTCTAAAAGAATTAGATGCATATATTACACTTCCTCCTCCTTTATATTAATGCAACATAAAACTGTATACGTACAAAACATTCAATTTCCCTTTCAAAAACCTATATTCCAAATACACATATTTTTACAATAACGGTCCATATCAACTTCACAGTTCTAAAGGATCTGTATTTTATTTGACACTCTGTTTCTTTCAGGATATTGCCTCTGGACCTGTGGTGTGGCATCAGGGTCGGTAGGTGTCTTGTCAATGATAACATTCTCATGGTGCCTCTGGACCTGTGGAGTGGCATTAGGGTCGGTAGGTGTCTTGTCAATGATAACATTCTCATGGTGCCTCTGGACCTGTGGAGTGGCATCAGGGTCGGTAGGTGTCTTGTCAATGATAACATTCTCATGGTGCCTCTGGACCTGTGGAGTGGCATTAGGGTCGGTAGGGTGTCTTGTCAATGATAACATTCTCATGGTGCCTCTGGACCTGTGGAGTGGGTTCAGGGTCGGTAGGTGTCTTGTCAATGATAACATTCTCATGGTGCCTCTGGACCTGTGGAGTGGCATCAGGGTCGGTAGGTGTCTTGTCAATGATAACATTCTCATGGTGCCTCTGGACCTGTGGAGTGGCATTAGGGTCGGTAGGGTGTCTTGTCAATGATAACATTCTCATGGTGCCTCTGGACCTGTGGAGTGGGTTCAGGGTCGGTAGGTGTCTTGTCAATGATAACATTCTCATGGTGCCTCTGGACCTGTGGAGTGGCATTAGGGTCGGTAGGGTGTCTTGTCAATGATAACATTCTCATGGTGCCTCTGGACCTGTGGAGTGGGTTCAGGGTCGGTAGGTGTCTTGTCAATGATAACATTCTCATGGTGCCTCTGGACCTGTGGAGTGGCATCAGGGTCGGTAGGTGTCTTGTCAATGATAACATTCTCATGGTGCCTCTGGACCTGTGGTGTGGCATCAGGGTCGGTAGGGTGTCTTGTCTAAGACAATGTTCTCAGTTTCCGGAGTCATGTTGCTGTTAGTGACATCATCACTGTGAGGCACGTCCGATGACTGTAATGTGTCCATCTTGTTAGGTGCAGTTGACTCAGGTGTGTTCTTCAGTTGAGCATCCAGTATCTGGTCCACATCTCCATGTCTGATCTCCCTGTACATCAGTGGTCCAGTTCTTGTAGCTATCCTACCGGGTGTCACTCATATTCTCGGTAATCACGCATTAGGACTTCCTGTCCAATCTTGAAACTCCTTGCTGATTTACTTGGCAGTTGGTTGAACTGCTTATTCTGCACTTCTCCTCGTAGATCTGGTTTCAGGAGTTTGATGCGAGATCTCAGATTCCTGCTCGTGAACAGCATTGAAGATGTTTGATTTGCATGAACAGAGCTCCAATATACAAAGAGGAAGTGGTCCAGCTTGTGCTGTAGAGAAATGTCCTCCTTGTCCATTGCTTTAATGGTCTACTTGAAGGTTTGGATAAACCTTTCAGCTAATCCATTCATTGCTGGGTGGTGAGAATCTGACTTGAAACGTCTGATGCCATTTTTTTTCATGAATGGTCGGAATTCTTCTAACGTGTATCGTGGTCCGTTGTCACTCAACAATTTGTTCTGGTAAGCAGTTTCTGGTGAAGATAGTCCTCAGAGTGGAGACGGTCTTTGCTGAGGTGGTTGGTTTCATTGGTATAACCTTCGGCCACTCTGAATGAGCATCCACAGCGATTGGGAACATGGAGTCCGTGAGTGGCCCAGCAAAGTCAATCTGTACTCCTTGCCATGGTGATGATGGCCACTCCCACATGCATGTGGAGGTGCATTCTGAACATTTTGGTATGCCTAACAGCATCTGGTCAAATCTTCAAACTGTTTATCTATGCCCGGAGCTCTGGGTGAGACTCTTCACCTTGACTGGCCCCAGGTGTCCTCCGTGCAGGTTCTCTAACACTCTGGTACACAGTTTAGAGGGAACCATAACATGAGATCCACACATCAGCAGTTTTTGACATACTGACATCTCACTGAGAACTCTGGAAACACAGGGTTACCATGAGCTGGCCATCCTTGCATGGTGATTTCATAGACCGGTCATTCCTTCTTTCCCTTTGTATTTCAGAATTTTTTACTGGCAACTGGTCCACCAATGCAGTGTGTAAAACTTCTGCTGGGTCGCAGTATGAAGACTTTTCTTCTTCAGTTGCCAACCGTGGAAAACGTGACAAGCTTCAGAATTCCTGTGTCGTTTTATACCCCTGAACTCCGTGTCGTAGGAGTGGGCTCCGAGGAATAGTGCCTGATGTTGTAACCGGGTAGCAGTCACTGGAATTCCTTTCCTGGGATTGAAAATGGACACTGGGGACTGGTGATCTGTCACTAGCGTACACTTTCATCCATAGACATAGTGGTGGAATTTCTTTATTCCTCATACTAGACTAAGGGCCTCTTGGTTGATCTGTGCTTAGTTGCATTCTGTGCTCATCAGTGATCTTGAAGCAAATGCAATCGGGTGTTCAGATCCATCTTTCATAATGTGTGACAAAATGGCTCCAATGCCACAAGGGGATGCATCACACACCAGTCCGATGGGCAGAGATGGGTCATGATGAGTGAGCAGTTCATCTGATGGTATTAGTCTCTTTGTTTCCTTGAACGCTCTTTCACATCTTTCTGACCATTCCCACTTCGCTCCTGTCTGTTAACAGTGTGTTCAATGGAGGCAGCCCTGTAGCAATGTTTGGGTGAAACCGGAGGTAGTAGTTTACAAGGCTAAAGTATGACTTGAATTGTGACACATTTTCCGGTTTGGGAGCCTGTAGCACAGCGGCAACCTTCTCTTGCTTGTCAATGACATGTCCACCATATGAGATGTCATTCTTGAAAAAACTCACATTTCTCTGTATATGTGCGCAGACCATACTCACCCAGGCTGGTAAGCACTTTACCAAATTTCTGGAGATGCTCCCCATCATTCTTGCCAATCATGATGATGTCATTGTGGTCTATTGCTGCTTTGCTAAATTGCTGGAGCTGATGCGATGCCAAAGGTGAGACGATTATACTGGAACTGTCTCTTGTGAGTGTTGAATGTGGGGAACTTCCTGCTTTACTCCTCAATCTCCATTTGCAGATAAGCTTATGACAAGTCAATCTTTGTAAATCTGTCCCCGCCTGCCAAAGATGCAAAAATGTCTTCTATTCATGGCAGGGGATACTGCACAGTACACAGCACCTGGTTGATGCTCACCTTGAAGTCGCTCCAGGCTTCCCTTTCTTGATCACTGGGACAATGGGCATGGCCCAATCGCTCCACTCAGCCTTTGAGAGAATTCCAGATGCCTTCAAGCTCTGCAGTTCAGTATCCACTTTAGTACGTAAGGCGCTGGACGTGCTTTATGGAATCTTGATGTTGCTGTTTAATTCTGGCCTTCATACTTTTGAATTTACCAATCCCCTTCTCAAGCACCTTCTCATTGGCATTAAGCAGCTGTGCCTGTCTCTGTTTAGTGCTACCATATAGGCTGCCATTGGCTTTTGATGTCACACTGAGAGCTTTGATTGAGTGACAGTCTAATGGATTTTTCTCAACAATTCGCATCCACTTTTTCATACATAGTTGTGTTTGGCCTCCATACATAACATTTATTTTCAGTTTGCCTTTGGGAGACACTTCTGCGCCAGTGTAAATCTTTAGCATTTCTGAGATCTTCTCTAATGATATTTTAGAAAACAAGTCTGTTGTATCAGCTTCTGGAATTACGGACAAAGCTGACCCTGTATCCAGCTCCATTTCCAGTTTTACATCGGACACATTATTTGTGATCCAGATAATTCTGTGATCTGCTTCAGTGATACAATGCAGTTCACCTTCGTCAGACTCTGTTGTCTGATTCTGCTTTACGTTTTACATTTGGTTCGTTTTGTGGTGAGACTGCCTTGCACACTCTCTCTGTGTGACATTGTCTGTAACACTTTCTGCAGGCTTTTCCTTTGCATTCTGGGAGGATTTGCCACATCATTAACATCTTTGGCTTTTTGCATCATTCAGGGATATTCTCTGCATTCACATTCTAACCTCCTTTCTGTAGTTCTGCTGCACCCTTTGCTACAGTCTCTAAAGATATTGCAATGGCCGATGCCCGTTCTAAGGTTACATCTCCCTCTGACAGTAGATTTGTTGAGTGCTTTGACTATGCATGCCACAGACAAGCATCAGGAAGACCATCTCTAAGCTCACAGTTCTGCAATGTATTCAAAAAGGCTTTCACCTTTTGACCGCTTCTTTCTATAAAATCCATATCTCTCAACAATTGCCAGTGGTATAAGGTTCAAGTGATTTTTTTAAATTGTGGAATTTCATTGAACATCTTGTTTGCTGGCTTTACAGGGGTTACTGTGTTGTGTAAGAGACTGTACGTCCTTGCACCCATTAAGCTAAGAAGCGCAGGGGCTTTCCTTTGCTCCTCCATGTTGTTCGCATTGCAATACAGTTCAACTCTCTCGATATATGACTCTCAGCCTTCATTAGCACTATCAAATTTGTCTACTTTCCTGACTGAGGCCAACATCAAGTTATTTTTACTTAAATTCAGTGTGGTTTACACTGTTACTTATGCGTTCCTTTGCCTTTCTTGTGCTGTTTTGTCCCACGTCCGTTGGTGCAGTTGGTGATATTCTCTGACATTCAGTTCATAATTGTTGCCAATTTGCTGTGCTGTGCACAACTGCATATCGATTAAAACACGCAGGAGATGGCTTTAACTGGTGTTTTCACCTTGCAGTGAGAGAGAGAGAGAGAGAGAGAGAACAATGTGCATTTGTAGACAACAGCACATGAGCAGACAACAATGAATATGTAGTACTAAGGGGAGGATTATTGCTCTAAAAGAAATAGATCCATACATTACAATATTTACAATATTACTCGAATTTTAATGATGTATTAAATCCATGACACAAGGTGCTATATAAATGTAAATTAGTAACTTCTTTATTCATTGCCTAAAGCCATTAAGTGGAAGGAATTCAGGGACCACTACTAGACATGAAAGACTACACGATGATTTAGCAGAAAATTGTTATGTAATTACCTTTCCAGCTCTGTGCAATGTCGAGGAACATGAATGGAATTGCTTGTTCTCCCAAGGTTGGGAAGCAGTCTGCACTGCTCTTCATCTGACCTGTCAATTTTGTTGTTGTCACCACCAATCACACCAATAGAACCGTTTCTGCTGGCCATCTCAAACAACTCTCAGCTTAATCGGCTCCAATATTTGTCAAAATTAGCCTTGTAATGACCCAGAGAATGTATTGAGAGGACTGAACTCTTCCAGTTTTTGTTCAATACAATAAAACATTTTGATCTGTGGTATTTCTGCTTTGTAATCATGTCATAGTTATGGCCTCTCATATTTCTTCCAATAAAATCTAAGCATCCTCTGTGGGCTCCGGCCTAATTATTCTCTCTTTAATCCCAAGCCAGGCTTTGTGCACTGCAGGATTTAGCAAGGAGGATGGCAGTTTCAATGCCAATATATCTAATTCCTGGCATAAAACAAAAGTTTTGTTCACTCTTTAGTTATTGTACTTATTTCATTGCTCACAGTATAGTATTATGTAAATACTCAACTTATCCAGCCTTCTTCACCACTTTAAAAGTCAAAAGTTATCATATGCACAAGTACATTTGTAGATGCAATGAAAATCTTAATGTAGCACATGAAATACTATGAGGAATATTCACAATAAAAACATGAATTAAACATCAGTAAAACAAATTGTTTACAAGAATGAACACAATTAGAACAAAAAACAAACTAAGTTAATTTCATTGCACCGAGGTCAAAGTTATCATTGTGTTAGGGTTGTGCCTGTTCGTCAAATGTTTGAAGGAAACATTTTGTTCTTGAACCTGATGGTGTTGAGCTTCAGGCTTCTGTAACTCCTGACTGAGGGTAGCTGTGAGCAGATGGCATGGCCCAGATGGTGGGGATCTTTAGTGATAAATGTTGCTTTCCTGACACAGCACTGACTGTACATGCACGAGGAAATCTGCAGATGCTGGAAATTCAAACAACACACACAAAATGCCGGTGGAACACAGCAGGCCAGGCAGCATCTATAGGGAGAAGCACTGTCGACATTTCGGGCAGAGACCCTTCATCATGCTGCCTGGCCTGCTGTGTTCTACCAGCATTTTGTGTGTGTTACTGACTGTACATACTCCTGAGGGTGGGGAGGAATTTGTCCACAACATATTGGACAGAGTAAGGCTTATCTGATTGCAGCCTGTACATTCCTGCCTATTCCTGGTAGCCATCCACCCCTTGCTTACCAGGTATCGACCTAACCCTGCCTTAAAGATACCCATCGAGTTGTCGAAGAAATTCAGTGAAGGCAGACGGTGGTGAAGGAGTCTTTTGGCTTTCATCATTCAGAAGTATATGATGAGTATGGAAGTGTGTGGTAGGGTAAAATGTAAAGGCAAACAATGGCTAAACCTTCTGAGCAACTGGCTTGCTAAAATGAGTGAGGGGTGTCTGAGCTGGTTGGAACATCTTGAAACATGAATTGTGGGTATGTTACTCTGAATCTCCAGCATCTGCAGAATCTTCTTGTGATCCTGCTTTGCTGCCCAGTCCCTTTGATGTATGCCTACCCTAAGGTTTAAATCTTCTCTCCGATGGGAGTTCAGTGAAACCCCTTCTGTGATCTCTGCTTCCCTCTCCAATCGATTTCCCTAACTTCCGATAGTATTTCACATAATGTTTGATGGGTTTCAATGAGATCTTCCTTCATTAATTACAGACCCAGAGCTATCAAACGCTCCTCATTTGTTAACCCTTTCATTCCTGGGATCATTCTCGTGAACCTCCTCAGGACCCTCTCCAATACCAGCACATCTTTTCTTTGATAAGGGGCCTAAAACTACTCACAATATTCCAAATGGCCAATCTTGCCCTTTGTCAAATTCACCTTCCCTCGACTTTAAATGCCTAATGGCCAATTCTATTTATCTAGGGGGTTCCCCTCCATAATCCTGACTGCAGCTTAACATACCACCTGCGATTCAGATACTGCATAATGCCGTCTCAAGAAACACATTTCAAATCATAGTCAGAGACTCCAACCAGGCTTGATGAAAGAAAATTACCATCAGCATACAAACTGTAGCACCAAAGGTCCTGACACACTAGAGCACTGCTGTACTAAGACAAGAAATGTCTACTGTTCCATGGCCAGACTGCATTTTGGTAAATCAGATCACTTGGCTGTCCTTCTCCCACCTGCATATGGCCAGCCAGGCTCCACAGATGAGGACAAGAAAGAGGTGGTTGTGGGAGGCAAAGAAGTGGCTACGGGATTGTTTCAAGTCGGTGGACCGGGCTGGGTTCAAGGACTCATCTATGGATCTGAATGAATATACTATGGTTGTCATGAACTTTATTAAAACAGTTGTAGATGAGTGTGTCCCCACAAAATCACTGACAGTCATCCCCTTCCGGAAGCCCTGGACGAGTCGTGAGATCCACAATCTGCTGAGGGCCAGGTCTGACTATCGAAATTACAAGAGGACCAGGTAAACCATCTCACTGGCAAAGTGGCAGAGCTTGAATTACATTACTCTTTTAAAGTAAATGACATAGGCAACAACAGGGCTTCGCTTCCAAATGAGCTGAACACCTTCTGTACTCACTTTGACCCTCAAATCATGGAGGAACCATCACAAACTCCCACAATCCCCAGTGATCCTGTGATTTCAGTCTCTGAGGACAATGTACAAGCAGCCTTCAGGAGGGTGAACTAACAAAAAGCATCCGGTCTAGATGGTGTACTTGGGCAAGTACTAAAGACCTGTGCTGATCAACTGGCTGGAGTGTTCACTGAGACCTTTATCCTCTCACTTCGGCATTCTGAGGTGCCCACCTGCTTCAAGCAGGCTTTAATTATACCGGTACCTAAGAAAAATGTGATAACCTGCCTCAATGACTAGCATCCAGTAGCACTTACATCCACATTGATGAAGTGCTTTGAGAGGTTGGTGATGAAACATATCAATTCCTGCCTGAGAAGAGACTTGGATCCACTCCAATTTGCCTAATGGAGCAACAGGTCCACAGCAGATATCATCCCATTGGCGGTTCACTCAACCCTGGAACATCAGAACAACAAAGATGCATACATCAGGATGCTCTTTATCGACCACAGCTTGGTATTCAATACCATCATCCCCTCAAAACTAATCAATAAGCTCCAAGACCTTGGCCTGAATACCTCCTTGTGCAATTGTATCCTCGATTTCTTCACTTGCAGACCCAGTCAGTTTGGATTGGCAAAGATATCTCCTCTAAAATCTCCATCAGCACAGGCACATCACCAGGCTGTGGTTTTAGCCCCCGCTCTGTTCACTTTACACTTCAGATTGTGTGGCTAAGCATATCTCCAATGCCATATTCAAGTCTGCTGGTGACACCACTGTCGTTGGTTGAATCAAAGATAGTGATGATTCAGCCTATAAAAGGGAGATTGAAAATTTGGCTGAGTGGTGCCACAACAACAAATTCTCACTCAAAGCCAGCTAGACCAAGAAGTTTGCAAAGATTTGGCATGACATCTAAAATCTTGACAAATTTCTATGGATGTGTAGTTGAGTGTATATTGACCAGTGCATCACAGCCTGGTACGGAAACACCAATGCCCTTGAATGGAAAATCCTACAGTAGGTAATGGATATGGTCGAGTCCATCATGATTAAAGGCCTCGCCACCACTGAACACGTCTACATGAAGTGTTGTCTCAGCATCCATCATCAGGGAATCCCACTACTCATGGCATGATCTCTCCTCACTGATTCCATCAGGAAGAAGGTACAGGAGCCTCAGGACTTATTCTACCAGGTTCAGTAACAGTTATTGCTCCTCAACCATCAGGTTCTTGAACCAAAAGGGATAACATCACTCAACTTCACTTGTCCCATCATTGAAATGTTCCCACAACCTATGGACTCATTTTCAGGGACTCTTCATCTCATATTCTGAGTGGGTCAAGCTGCTTCTGCATAGAAGTGGAAAGAGTGAGCAATTTCAAGTTCCTGGATGTCAAAATTTCTGAGGACATATCCAGGACTAACATATTGATGCAGCTACAAAGAAGACACGACAGCAGCTATACTTCACTAGGAGTTTGAGGAGATTTGGTATGTCACCAAAGACACTTGCAAATTTCCACAGATGTACCGTGGAGAACATTATAATTGGCTACACTGCCTTCTGGTATGGGGGGGGGGGGGGGGGAAGGTGTACTGCACTGGACTGAAATAAGCTGAAGAGAGTTTTAAACTTAGTCAGCTCCATCATGAGCACCAGCCTCCATAGTATCCAGGACATCTTCAAGGAGCAATGCCTCAAGAAGGCAGCATCCAACATTAAGGACCCCCATCACACAGGTTATGCCTTGTCCTCATTGCTGTCATTAGGAAGGAGGTACAGAAGCTTGAAGACACACATTCAATGATTTAAGGAACAGCTTCTTCTCATCTACCATCAGATTACTGAATGGACATTGAACCCAAGAACACTACCTCACTACATTTTTTTATTTCTACTTTTGCACTAATTATTTTTCTCTGTTGTGCCTTTTTCACTACACAGCCTGTGTGTACAGACCATGTGAGATCCTCGGAGATGTGTATGCTGAGGAACTTAAAGCTGTTCACACTCTCAACCCAAGATCCATTGATGTCAATAGGGGTTAGTTGGTCTCCATTCCTCCTGTAATCCACAACCAGCTCCTTTGTTCTTGCGATGTTGAGGGAGAGGTTGTTTTCTTGACACCACTGTGTCAGGATGATGACTTCTTCTCTGTAGGCTGCCTTGTTATTATTTGAGATTAGCCCAATCAGTGTAGTATTGTCAGCAAATTTAATTAGCAGATTGGAGCTGTGGTTGGCAGCACAGTCAAGGTATACGGAGAGTAAAGGCGGACGGGGGGGGGGGGGGGCTTAGTACACAGCTCTGAGGGGCACCTGTGCTGAGAGTCAGAGGGCCAGAGTTGAGAGAGCCCACTCTTACTACCTGCTGCAGATTTGACAGGAAGTCCAGGATCCAGCTATCAAGGAAGGTGACAGCCGAGGTCTCTGAGCTTCTTGTTGAGCCTAGAGGGAATTATGGTGTTAAATGCTGAGCTGCAGTCCAAGAACAGAAGCATCTTTCTTCTCCAGATGTGTAAGGACGGCGTGTAGAGCTGTGCCTATTGTGTCATATGTCTATTGGTTGTGTAGGTAGGTGAATTGTAGGGGGTCCAGTGTGGATGGTAGCTTGCTGCAGATGTAGTCCTTGATCAGCCTCTCAAAGCATTTGTTTATTATTGAGGTGAGTGTGACAGGACGCCAGTCGTTCGGACATGTTACCTTGGTCTTTTTAGGTACAGGGACAATGGTGGATGTTTTGAAGCAGGAGGGCACTCTACACTGGGAGAGAGAGATTAAAAATGTCTGTAAACACTCCTGCCGGTGATGCCGCACACATCCTGAGTACCCGCCCCGGGATGCTGTCCGGCCCGCAGCCTTGCGACTGTCCGCTCACTGGAAACACCTGCGTACTGCAGCCTCCGAGATGACCAAGGTGCAGGTCGCTTTGGGGGCTCGGTGTTGGCAACATCGAATCGAGGATAAAAAAATATTTTGCTCATCCGGGATGGAGGCACCGCGTTTAGCTTTCAAGTCTGCGATGATGTGGCGGTGGAGAGCTGTGTCATCCATCTGCTGGTGATAATAAATCTGATTCCGATCTTGACCTGTGGGGGAGGGGTGAGGAACTGTTGAAACCATAGGTAAAAGCCCTGCTCCTGTTGCAGGGTTTTCACCTGAAATATCGACTATTCCTTTCCTCGTAGACTACAGACGTTGCTGCTCAACGCACCGAGTTCTTCCAGCCGGTTGTTACGATAGTTTTTGTCGACCTGTATAGAGTCGGAACTCCTCCTCCAGCTGCATAACCAAAATGTGAGTGTTCCTACTTCCCCTATCCTCCGGTTCTAATCCCTTTTTAGTTAAGCAGAGTATGGAGCTCCAGTGAGAATTCCAGCCTGTATCTGTCTGTCAGCCCCTTCACTTCCTTGGGCGGGAAACAACTGCAGCAGCTCATTTGCAACAAAGGGCTTCCGGCGCCATCTACTGCCGACAAGGTTGAAAACTAAAGTACCGGCACCGACTTCATTCAGCTCAGGATTTTTAATCTGCTACACATTCAAACTGAGATGTGAAATCCTGGCCAGGAGGACACAAAACGTGGCTTTGAAACACATGATTCTTTCATCTTTGATCTGTATCTGACTCTGCTGGCACAGTATCGTTGGAACAATGATGGGAAAGAGTGCAGACACTGACCAGGAAAGCAGTCACGATGGAAGGAAGTAAAGTTGCTTGGGAGCTCCTAAAAACACTGAGAAGTCTTCTACAGAAGGAAAAATGGACTTGTTTCTGATGATTATGTATTTTTTCCACAGGTGCTGGGGTGGAGATAACTTTCTACAGGATATGTCAAGTTCTCTTTCCCTGCACTAGCCTGCAGGTCACTCTTGGGTAAGGTGTGCAACCTGATTAGCCTCATGTAAAGCCATGGGAGCAGGTGGTGGCTGGCTGTACGAGCAGATGATGCATATCACCTCCTGGTCATGCCACCACAGTCTCTGCAGACTATTAATAATAGCTGGGATCACCCATCTTGTAAAGAACTGCCCAGAAGAAGGCAATGGCAAATCGCTTTTGTAGAAAACTTTGCCAAAAACAAACATGGTCATGGGACCATGATCATCCACTTCACATAATGATGACGGTGACAGTTGTTTGAGTGTATCTCCTCAGTCTGATTATGTTGTGGACATCCAGCTCTGCTGCTCTGATATCCAATGAGTTCTGTGGTGCCCTGCCAAGCTTCATATCTGGTCCCCCAAGTTCCCCTCTTTCTAACAGGGCTCCCAGCAAAAAGGGCTTTACACAGGGGATAACATCAGGGGCTAACTTCATGTACTTCCAAGTCTGTGTAGCATTCAAAGCAGGAGAACACTTTACAGGCTTTGGAAAAGGATGGAAAATTGGCAAGCTGGGCATTGGAATTGGAAATGTAAAGGATGAGATCAAAGTTTATTTCCTCAGCTTGGAGGTAATCCAGTCTCAGTCGAAGTTCAGATATATTACCAGAACTTCCAGATAAACACATGCTAGGCAGCATCTGTGGAGAGAAAAATTGAGTTAATTTTTCAAGTTCATTTTTCACTGAAAGGGCAGTGGTGGAACCCACCCTCTCAGCTTTAAGAGTGATTGAGGCAAAAACCTTCATCACGTTTAAACGCTGCTTGAATATGGACAATGAGCTCTGACCTAAAGAGCTGAGCACCCATTGATGAGGTGAGGTTCAGCTGGGTAGCTCTTTCTTTGACTGACATGGACATGTTCGGCAGAATGACCTCCTCTGCTTAAGTTTCTAAGATAATACAATTCTGTACAGTATGTCATTCTTCCCAAAAACTTCACCATCCATTGTAAAGAGATAGGTCAATGCAATTAAAAGACAAAAGATGAATTTCGGATGAATGCATTGAATATTGGAAAACTATAATGGCTCAGTGCTATTTCCAGGCCCCTGTGATATATAAACCAGGAAAAAAGGAGAAATTAAAATGCTAAAGACATTGATAGAAACCATGATGCCAAGCCGGTGCTGACAGACAGAAGAGTTGGAATAAAGGGTTAGGCAGCAGAGTACTGCCCGCTGCACCGCTGCGCTTTCCAGATTTGAAAAAGAGTTTTCGTTTTTGATGGGATTGTTTGTGATGTAGTGGGAGTCTTCTTGTACAGGAGGGTAAAGTTAGTGAGATTGGTAGAAATTACAGAGGTTTGAAGGGAGCACAGGTGAGGAATTTATTGATGAGGCTGGCAATTTTGAAGTGAATAACTGGGGAATCACTGGAGTGAAGTAAACCCAGTAGAATATGGTGCAGCAGGAATTCTGAGGACTGGAATTTGGCAGGTTGGTTAGGAGAATGTTTAGATTCAGAGAAGCATTGCCAAGCATTTTATCAAGGAGTGAAAATGAAGGTGGACTTTTGTGATCTATATTATTGAACACAGAGCATGGAAATAAATAATTCCAAGCACATTCTCATTGTGAGTTCTTGAATCCCAATGCTTCAATCTGTTCACTGCTGATCCCAGATCCCAAACTACACACCTGCCCGTTCCATCAAACCTCAGCTGTGATAGAGTATGTTGATCCCACGCAATATTCCACTGGCACAACTCAGCGGGTCGACTAGCATCTGTGGAACACACTGAGTTCCTCCAGCGGATTGTTTGTTGCTCCAGATTCCAGCATCTTCATTCTCTATTCTCTGTTGAGATTCCCACATTGGGCTCATCACTCGTCCCAGGACCAACCAAACTGGCAAGGAAACAAGTAATACTTTTACATGGAGGACTTCCAAAGAAGATACACATGATGAACTTACTCTTAAAAACTCTTAAGATGTATTTGTTTTTTACAGGGTGTATATTGCCATAAAGACCAGATTTCATTGTCTATCTGTACAAGGACCTTGAGAAGGTAAAGTTGAGCCACTATTCTGAACTGCGGCAGTGCTCCTTAAGATGGTCCCAGATTTTGGTATTTACAAGCAGTGATGATGGACTGACAATAGATACATTTCCAAATAGGGATGCTGTGTAACTTGCTGGGAAACCTCACAATTTAAACTAGGGATATGGGCCAAGCACAAGTAAATGGCATTAGTTCTGGTTAACAACTTGGTTAACAGGGATGTGTTGGGCCAAAAGGCCTCTTTCTGTGCTGTATTACTCTATGACTGTAGGTGTTCCCATATTCCTGTTGTCCCAAATGTTGGTGGCAGAGTTCATATGCTGGGAGGTGCTGTAGGAGATATGTCGGCAAGTAATTGCAGTACATTTTGTACATGACACACACTGTAGCCACCGTGCATTAGAGGACATGTTTAGGGTGATGAAGCTGATCAAGTGGGCTGCCTCATCCTAACTAACGCTAAGATTTTTGAATGTTGGTGGAACTTGTAGATGGTGGGAAAGTTTCATAGTTGTGTAATTTGCCACAAGATATGTCACTTCTGCAATTTCTGTGAGTGTAATGAGGAGGGGTGGTGATTAGATATCATTGTCTATCAGTGGTTATGATGTGGCAAACTAGAGTCAAACTGAACACACCGGAGGCTGCGGTAGAACTAGGACTCTATGGAAAATCCTGGCAATTCTGAAATGTTTCTCACCCTCTGTAGGCCACCTTGGCTGAAAAGTGGAGCACTTTCAGTACCATAGAACCATGGAACATTACAGCACAGAAACAGGCCTTTTGGCCCTTCTTGGCTGTGCCGAACCATTTTTCTGCCTCGTCCCACTGACCTGCACCTGGACCATATCCCTCCATACCCCTCTCATCCATGTACCTGTCCAAGTTTTTCTCAAATGTTGAAAGTGAGCCCGCATTCACCACTTCATCTGGCAGCTCATTCCACACTCCCACCACTTTCTGTGTGAAGCCCCCCCAATGATCCCTTTAAACTTGCCCCCCTTCACCCTTAACCCATGTCCTCTGGTTTTTTTCTCCCCTAGTCTCAGTGGAAAAAGCCTGCTTGCATTCACTCTATCTATACCCATCATAATTTTATATACCTCTATCAAATCACCCCTCATTCTCCTACGCTCCAGGGAATAAAGTCCTAACCTATTCAACCTTTCTCTGTAACTCAGTTTCTCAAGTCCTGGCAACATCCTTGTAAACCTTCTCTGCACTCTTTCGACCTTATTAATATCCTTCCTGTAATTTGGTGACCAAAACTGCACACAATACTCCAAATTCAGCCTCACCAATGCCTTATACAACCTCACCATTACATTCCAACTCTTATACTCAATACTTTGATTTATAAAGGCCAATGTACCAAAAGCTCTCTTTACAACCCTATCTACTTGTGACGCCACTTTTAGGGAATTATGTATCTGTACTCCCAGAACCCTCAGTTCTACTGCACTCCTCAGTGCCCTACCATTTACCTTGTATGTTCTACCTTGGTTTGACCTTCCGAAGTGCAATACCTCACACTTGTCTGCATTAAACTCCGTCTGCCATTTTTCAGCCCATTTTTCCAGCTGGTCCAAATCCCTCTGCAAGCTTTGAAAACCTTCCTCACTGTCCACTACACCTCCAATCTTTGTATTATCAGCAAATTTGCTGATCCAATTTACCACATTATCATCCAGATCATTGATACAGATGACAAAAAACAATGAACCCAGCACTGATCCCTGTGGCATTCCACTAGTCACAGGCCTCCACTCAGAGTAGCAATCCTCCACTACCACTCTCTGGCTTCTTCCATTGAGCCAATGTCTAATCCAATTTACTACCTCTCCATGTATACCTAGTGACTTAGTAATAGACTAAGACAACTGCACTGCTCCAAAGAGCAGTGAGGGCTAGCACCTCTGGTGAAAGCCTTGTTGTGTTACATTTGGAAAGCGCTCTTACCTTCCGTCCCCACCGAACATGCAGCTCTCATCTGTGGCTTCAAGTCGCTGTCTGCATGTGGCAGCGGCCACACCCCGATACACCACTTCATCAGGCGGGGTAAACCAGGTGAGAGTAGCCGGCAGGTCTCGTACCCCGGCGAGAAGGGGACATGCCTGTCCTAACATACGATGGACCGGGCAGATGAGATCTACAGTGAGATCCAATGGCCTGGAAGGCAGGTCTGCAACAGTCCATGGAGATGGAAGGGCAAAGCACAAAAGAAATCATGGTCATCTACTGCAACACTGGACCCAGACTTCTGATGTTGGGAGACTGGAATTGCCCCAGTACAATGGATTTTCCACTTTTAAAATCTCTCCCACATTGTCATATCTGATGGACAACCACCACCAATTCCAAGGGAAAGCAACTTAACAAGATTTGGAAAGAAATATTTCAAACACCACATGTGTTTCATACGCAGCACAGCTACACTGAAATCACTGCCAATCTCAGAATGAAATTGGAGCCAAAGATTCTGGAGAGTGAAGCTAAGCTTCATACTGTTGATAATAAATATTCTGACTAATGGAAATTCCACCTTCAGCTGTTTGGCATCTTTGGTGCTCTACCCCCTTCTGTTTCTTCCATGCTCTCCTGTCCACTCCTACCAGATTCCCCCTTGTCCAGCCCTTTCTCTTTTGTCACTGATCGACCTCCCAGCTCCTTACTTCATCCCCTCCTCCTCTCCCAGTTTCAACTTCTTCCTTCCCCCCATCTTTTTACTCTGACCTCTCCCCCTTCCTTTCCAGTACTGATGAATGGTCCTGGCCCAAATGTCGACTGTTTACTCTTTTCCATAGATGCAGATGAGTTCTTCCAGCATTTTGTAAGGAACTGTCCTCAGTTTTGTGTGTTTTTAGTATTGATTATTGTGTTCTTTATCTTTGGTTTTTTTTTATGCAACAGATCCAGAGTAACAATTATTTCATTCTCCTTACACTTGTGAACTGGAAATGACATTAAACAGTCTTGAATCTGTAAAAGAAAGAGCTAGTGAAGATTAGAATGAGAAAGAGACTTTTAAAACGGAGATATTGATTGGCTGAGCAGTTTGGAGTGGGGTTTAGGGTGCGTTTGTATGGGCTTTTATTTATGCATGGAAAGTGGGAGGTCGACCAGGCCTGAACAAGGGTCTCAGCTTGAAATTTTACTCCATTTCCATGGATGCTGGCTGACCTCCAGCATTTTGAGTGTTGCTTTGGATTTCCAGCATCTGCCGAATTCCTTGTGCTTACCACCTTCCATTATCTGCTGCTCCACCATGTCTACCGATCTCTCGTGAGGGCTAGTGTGCCGTCTCCCTGAAAGTGACTGGTGTCTCACAGTCACAAGCTCCAACAGGCAGACATGCCCATACCTTTACATATGGCTGTGAGTCTGCTCAGCTGACCTTAGAGTCGTAGAATCACAGAGTTGTGCAGTACCAAAAAAGACCAAGGTAACATGCCTCGTCCTGTCACACTCACCTCAATAATAAGCAAATGCTTTGAGAGGCTGGTCAAGGACTATATCTGCAGCAAGCTACCACCCACACTGGGCCCCCGACAATTTGCCTACTGACACAACTGATCGACACATGACGCAATAGCCACAGCTCTACATATCGTCCTTACACATCTGCAGAAGGAGGATGCTTATGTGAGAATGCTGTTCTTGAACTACACTTCAGCATTCAACACCATAGTTCCATCCAGGCTCGACAAGAAGCTCAGAGACCTCGGCCTTGACCCTGCCTTGTGCAGCTGGATCCTGGACTTCCTGTTAGATCGCCGGGCAGGTGGTAAGAGTGGGTTCCCTCACCTCCACCCCTCTGACTCTCAATACAGGAGCCCCTCAGGGCTGTACTCCCTGTACATCCATGACTGTGTCACCACCCACATCTCTAATCTGCTAATTAAATTTGCCTACATTGATTGGCCTAATCTAAAACAGTAATGAGGTGGCCTACAGGGAAGAAGTCATCTCTCTGACACAGTGGTGTCAAGAAAACAACCTCTCCTTCAATGTTGCAAAAACAAAGAAGCTGGTTGTGGATTACAGGAGGAATGGAGACAAACTAACCTCTATTGACATCAATGGATCTGAGGATGAGAGGGTGAACAGCTTTAACTTCCTCAGCATCCACATCACCGAGAACCTCACGTTGTTTGTACACACCAGCCGTGTGGTGAAAAGGCACAACAGCACCTCTTTAACCTCAGATGGTTGAGGAAGTTTAGTATGGGCCCCCAAATCCTAAGAACTTTCTACAGGGGTACAATTGAGGGCATCCTGACTGGCTGCATCACTGCCTGGTTTGGGAACTGTACCTCCCTTAATCGCAGGACTCTTCAGAGAGTGGTGCCGACAGCCCAGCGCATCTGTAGTTGTGAACTTCCCATGATTCAGCACATTTACAAGGACAGGTGTGTAACAAGGGGCCCGTAGGATCACTGGGGACCCGAGTCACCCCAACCACAGTCTATTCCAGCTGCTACCATCCAGGAATGTTACCAGAGCATAAAAAAGCCAGGACCAACAGGCTCCAGGACAGCTTCTTCCACCCGACCATTAGACTGATTAATTCACGCTGATCTAAGTGTACTCTATATTACATTGACTGTTCTATTTATTATAAATTACTATGATTGCACATTTAGATGGAGATGTAATGTAAAGATTTTTACTCCCCATGTATGTGAAGGATGTAAAAAATAAAGCCAATTCAATTCAATTCAATACAGATTTTCTCTGCCAACTACATGAATCTCATTTCCTTTCACTAAGACAATATCCTTGACAATATGTGTCTGTGTAAACATCCCTTAAATATTGTGATTGTGTCCGATTCCGGCACCTCTCCAGATATCTGTGTGAAAACCTTTCCCCTCTGATCCCCTTTAAAATTCAAGTTGGATGAGTCACCGGGACCAGACGAGATGTACCCCAGGCTACTGTGGGAGACAAGGGAGGAAATTGCTGAGCCTCTGGTGATGATCTTTGCATCATCAATGGGGACAGGAGAGGTTCTGGAGGATTGGAGGGTTGCGAATGTTGTTCCCTTATTAAAGAAATTGAGTAGAGAAAGCCCAGGAAATTAAAGATCAGTGAGTCTTACTTCAGTGGTTAGTAAGTTTATGGAAAAGATCCTGAGAGGCAGCATTTATGAACATTTGGGGAGGCGTAATATGATTAGCATGGTCAAAGGCAGGTCGTGCCTAATGAGCCTGATTGAATTTTTTGAGGATGTATCGAAACACATTGATGAAGGAAGAGCAGTAGATGTAGAGTATATGGATTTCAGCAAGGCATTTGATAAGGTACCCCAAGGCTTATTGAGAAAGTAAGGAGCCATGGGATCCAAGGGGACATTGCTTTGCGGATACACAACTGGCTTGCCCACAGAAGGCAAAGTATGGCGGTCGTTGGCCAGTGGTGTGCCTCAGGCATCTGTTCTGGGACCCCTACTCTTTGTGATTTTTATAAATGACCTGGATGAGCAAGTGTAGGGATGGGTTAGTAAATCTGATGATGACACAAATGTTGGGGGGTGTTATGGATAGTGTGCAGGGCTGTCAGAGGTTACAGTGGGACTTTGATAGGATGCGAAACTGGGCTGAGAAGTGGCAGATGGAGTTCAACCTAGATAAGTGTGAGGTGGTTCATTTTGGTAGGTCAAATATGATGGCAGAATATAGTATTAATGTTAAGACTCTTGGTAGTGTGGAGGATTGGAGAGATCTTGGGGTCTGAGTCCATAGGACACTCAAAGCAGCTGTGCAGGTTGACTTTGTCATTAAGAAAGCATACGGTGTATTGGCCTTCATCAATCGTGGGATTGAGTTTAGGAGCTGAGAGGTAATGTTACAGTTATATAGGACCCTGGTCAGACCCCACTTGGAGTACTGTGCTCAGTTCTGGTTGCCTCACTACAGGAAGGATGTGGAAACCATAGAAAGGGTGCTGAGGAGATTTACAAGGATGTTGCCTGGATTGGGGAGCATGCCTTATGAGAATAGGTTGAGTGAACTTGGCCTTTTCTCCTTGGAGCAATGGAGGATGACAGGTGACCTGATAGAAGTGTATAAGATGATGAGAGGCATTGATCATGTGGATAGTCAGAGGCTTTTTCCCAGGGCTGAAATGGATAGCATGAGAGGGCACAGGTTTAAGGTGCTTGGAAGTAGGTACAGAGGAGATGTCAGGGGTAAGTTTTTTATGCAGAGAGTGGTGAGTGCATGGAATGGGCTGCCAGCAACGGTGGTGGAGGCAGATACGATAGGGTCTTTTAAGAGACTTGTAGATAGGTACATGGAGCTTAGAAAAATAGAGGGCTGTGGGTAACCCTAGGTAATTTCTCAGGTAGGGACATGTTAGGCACAGCTTTGTGGGCGGAAGGGCCTGTATTGTGCTGTAGGTTTCCTATGTGTTTAATATTCCTTTGCCTCACCTTTAACCAGTACCTTCTTGTTTTTGATATAAATACCATGGGGAAATGATCATCATGAACAACTTTTCCATTGGCTCCTCCCAGACACGATGGGTATCCATGGGAACCTACATGGGCGCCAGCTATGCCTGCCTTCTCGCTTTTCATTGGTTATGTAGAACAGTCCATGTTCCAAGCTTTCCCTGGTAAAGCTCCACAACTCTTCCTCTGCTACATTGACAACTGCATTGTCATGGACTCATGCTGAGCTCATGTATTTCATCGACTTTGCCTTCAACTTTCACCCTACCCATAAGTTTGCTTGGTCTATTTCTGACACCTCTCTCTCCTTTCTCAATCACTCTTTCTGGAGACAAACTGTTGACTGACATCTTGTATAAACCTATCAATTCCCACAGTTAACTTGACCACACTTCTTCCCACCCTGTCTCCTGTTCAAATGCTATTTCCTTTCTCAGTTCCTTCATCTCTGCTGCATCAGTTGCCAGGATGTGGTTTTCCTTTACAGGAATGTCCTCCTTCTTCAAAGAATATGGTTTCCCTTCCTCCACCATAAGACCATAAGACACAGGAGCAGAATTAGGCCGTCTGGCACCTTGAGTCTGCTCTGTCATTCTATTATGGCTAATCCTTTTTTTTATCTCCTCCTCAACCTCAGTTCCCAGCCTTCTCCCCATAACCTTTGATGCCATGTCCAATCAAGAACTATTCAATCTCTGCCTCAAACACACCTGATGACCAGGCCTCTACAGCTGCATGTGGCAACAAATTCCACAAATTTAGCCCTTTGGCTAAAGAAATTCCTCCACATCTCTGTTTTGAAAGGGTGCCCCTCTATCCTGAGGCTGTGCCCTCATGTCCTGGACTCTCCCGCCTTGGGAAACATCCTTTCCACGTCTACTCTGTCTAGGCCATTCAACATTCAAAAGGTTTCAATGAGAAACCCCTTATCCTTCTGAATTCCAGCGAGTCCAGACCCAGAGTCATCAAACGCTTCTCATATGATAACCCCTTCATTCCTGGAATCATCCTTGTGAACCTCCTCTGGACCCTCTCCAATGCCAGCACATCTTTTCTAAGATGAGGGGCCCAAAACTGTTCACAATACTCAAGGTGAGGCCTCACCAGTGCCTTATAAAGCCTCAGCATCACATCCTTGCTTTTATATTCTAGACCTCTTGACATGAATGCTAACATGGCATTTGCCTTCCTCACCACAGTCTCAACCTGCAAGTTAACCTTCAGGGTGTTCTGCATCACAGATTCCTGGATTTTCTTCCTGTTTAGAAAATAGTCTGCACATTTATTTCTACTACCAAAGTGGATGACCATGCATTTTCTAACATTGTGTTTCATTTGCCACTTTCTTGCCCGTTCTCCTAATCTGTCTAAGTCCTTCTGCATCCTACCTGTTTCCTCAATGCTACCTGTCCCTCCACCAATCTTCATATCATCTATGAACTTGGCAACAAAACCATCTAGTCCATCATCTAAATCATTTATATACAGCATAAAAAGAAGTGGTCCCAACACCAACCCCTGTGGAACATCACTAGTCACTGGCAGCCAACCAGACAAGGATCCTTTTATTCCCACTCGCAGC
The DNA here is from genome assembly GCF_048418815.1 of Hemitrygon akajei. Classification (NCBI taxonomy): domain Eukaryota; kingdom Metazoa; phylum Chordata; class Chondrichthyes; order Myliobatiformes; family Dasyatidae; genus Hemitrygon; species Hemitrygon akajei. The sequence continues at coordinate 9,198,089 of NC_133143.1, read as the reverse complement.
CTCCTACCAATCAGTCAATACTCTAACCATCTTAGTAACTTTCCTGTAATACCATGGACTCATAACTTGGTAAGCAACCTCATGTGTGGCACCTTGTCAAAGGCCTTCTGAAAGTCCAAATATACAACATCCACTCCCTCCCCTTTATCTATCCTACTTGTAATCTCCTCAAAGAATTCCAACAAGTTTGTCAGGCAGATTTTCCCTGAAGGAAACCATGCTGACTTTGTCCTATCTTGTTCTGTGTACTCCATCATCTCATCCTTAACAATTGACTCTAACATCTTCCCAACCACTGAGGTTAGGCTAACTGGTCTATAATTTCCTTTCTTCTGCCTTCCTCCTTTCTTAAAGAGTGGAGTAACATTTGCAATTTTCCAGTCCTCTGGCACCATGCCAGAGTCCAATGATTTTTTTTGAAAGATCATTTCTAATGCCACCACAATCTCTAATGCTACCTCTTTCAGAACCCTAGGGTGCAGTTTCTCTGGTCCGGGTGACTTAGGTACCTTTTGGTCTTTCAGCTTTTCAACGCTGTCCTCACCCACATCTCCCCCATCTGCGCTCACCCAATCTTCCCGCTGCCTTAACAGTGATAGCGTTCCTCTTGTCTTTACCTACCACCACAATGGCCTCTGCATCCAACATGTCATTCTCTGCAATTTCCGCCATCTCCAATATGATCCTACCACTAAACATACCTCTACCTCCTCCACTCTCTCCACTTTCTGCAGGAATCGCTCCCTCTGTGATTCCCTTGTCCATTTGTCCCTCCCCCAATCTCCCTCCCGGTACTTATCCCTACAAGTAGCCAAAGTGCCTCACCTCCATTCAGGGCTTCTACCAGTCCTTCCAGGTGAGACAACACCTCACCTGTGAACCCACCGGGGTTGTCTCTTGTGTCCGTTGCTTCTCTCCTCTTCTACATGGGTGAGACCCATCATAAGCTGGGAGTTCACTTTGTCAAGCTGCTCCACTCCATCAGCAGTTAAAGTCTGTCCCGGGCCTTTAGGCTCATCAGGCCAGTGCTTATGCTGGTTTCTGTGGCGTGAAGCGACTGAGAGTACGAGACTCCCCCTGCCCCCCCCGGATAGGATGCCAGTCTATCGTGAGGTTAACCCCCAGCAGTTTGTCGGTACCCATTTTCAGCTGGGTGGACTGGAGCAATGTGTGGTTAAGGACACAACACGCTGCCTGGGCTGGGGCTTGAACTCACGACCTTCAGATCACTAGTCCAACGCCTTAATCACTTGGCCATGTGCCACACACCCACTCCATCCAGCAATAGCAGAATTTCCTGGTGGCCAAACGTTTTAATTTTGATTGCTATTCCCCTTCTGACATGTTGGTTATGGCCTCCTTTTGTACCACAATGATGCTATCCTCAGGGTGGAGGAGCAACACCTTATAGTATTCCATCTGGGTAGTCTCCAACCTGATGGCATGAATAACGATTTCTCCTTCTGGTAAAAAAAATCCCCCCTCCCCTCTTCTTCTGTTCCCCACTCTGGCCTGTTACCTCTTCTCACCTGCCAATCACCTCCCCTGGATCCCCTCCTCCTCTACTTTCTCCTATAGTTTACTGTCCTTTCCTATCAGATTCCTTCCTCTCCAGCCCTTGACCTTTCCCACCCACCTGACTTCACCTATCAACCTCTAGCTATCCTCCTCCCCCTCCCCATCCCCACCATTTTATTCTGTTACCTTTCCCCTTCCTTTCCAGTTCTGAAGAATGGTCTTGATCTGAAACATTGACTGCTTATTCATTTCCATAGATGCTGCCTTCCCTGCTGAGTTCCTTCGGCACTTTGAATTGTTGCTGAAGACTTTGAGTATCTGTTTGAGCTTTGCCTGTGGTTTTAATCTTCCGGAAAGGTGCCTTTGAAGATCCAGTGGGCCAAACAGTGTTATTCATCCCCCTCCCAGGCTAAACACAACTGCACCACCCTTAGGTAGGGAGAAGCTCTCGTCTGCTTCCCTCTGTGTTTCCCAGACAAGACAGGACAGTGTTATGATATCCGAGGATATTCTGTAAAACTAACAATCCCCTTCACAGTTTTGAGGGCTTTATTACAAGCATAGAAAGAGCTATTGTTTGACCTGTCATAGCAGAATCCATGTCTGATTCCTTAAACTGTTCACATGCAAAATAAGCTTCAAGACTTAATACTTCAACACAAGTCACCCTTTGTATGACACGGTTAATTATCACGTTTTTAAGCAGTAACATATCTAATGACATATGTCTCTCTCCAGTCTAATCTGAAATTTGCTCAGAGCTTTGAGAGTTCTGATTCATTGAGGTTGATTTATTGGGGTTAAGTTTTTGCAGGCCAGTATTTCATCTAGAGCTGTAACTTGTGGCAGTCACTTGTAGTGCCCTTAAGGCTGATTTATACTTGTGCGTACGGGCTACGCCGTAACCCTGATTTTCACTTCTGTGTCACTCTACGCCGTAGCGAGTCTGCGTTGGTGTGCCCCAAAACGCTAGTTGGCGGTGGGGTTTCTGTGCCACTGTGTTGAGTTTCTTCGTGACAGACATGGACGAGGAAATGCATTTCAAACATTTTTGCATGTCGGCAGGTAGATTTGACGATTTGGTTCATCTATTTCATATCGGTGTACACACAGCCTACATACATGGCAGAGAAGAAGCAACCAGAAATGCGTAGGAGGAAATGCGATGCTACCAAGCAGACCAATCACAGTTGTTGCAGTCTGCGTCGCTGCGACGTGTGAGTAACTTTTCTGGAGAGGTGCACGTCACCCTACAGCATAGGGTACAGTGTAGGTACGGCGTAGGGTACGGTGTAGGTACGGCGTAGGGTACGCAATACCTATGACGCTGATGCGATGCGCAAGTATAAATCAGCCTTTAGTCATTATGAAGCTTACAGCTGCTACAGAAGATCTGTGTGAGACTCCTCAGTGAGAAACTCCTTCATCCATGTGTCCTGCTTCTAACTCTACCCCCTTCTGTTCAATCTGCCACTCTAGGTTCACCCCCATCCCCATAAGCCATCTCTATTCCCATTCCTCCAAACCTATCACATACCCCTACCCCATATCTCCATCCCTGTCACTTGCCTCCCCCTCAATCCTGCCCCATCCAATAAACCCCAAATTTCCTACCCCTATTCATGTCTCTTGCCCTTACACATCATCTTACTCACATCCCTGCCCTCCGTGCCTGCCTCCAGGATACTGACAGTTTGCCAGAAACTAGACCTCAGCAGGTCAATCACTAACAAGAGAAATTTTGCAGATGCTGGAAATCCGAGCAACACACACAAAATGCTGGAGGGACTCAGCAGGCCAGGCAGCATCTATGGAAAAGAGTACAGTCAATGTTTTGAGCCGAAACACTTTATCAGGGATGAGAAAGAAAGCTGGGGAATAGATGTAAAAGGTGGGGGGGGGGGGGGGGGAGAGAGGAACACAAGGTGACAGTGAAACCGAAAGGGGGAGGGATGAAGTAAAGAGCTGGGATGTTGATAGGTGAAAGAGACAGAAGGCCATGGACGAAAGAAAGATGGGAGGAGGACCAGAGGGAGGTGATGGGCAGGCAAGGAGATAAGGTGAGAGAGGGAAAAGGGGATGGGGAATGGTGAAGGTGGGGGGACATTACTGGAAGTTTGAGAAATTGATGTTCATGCTATCTGGTTGGAGGCTACCCAGACAAAATCTAAGGTGTTGTTCCTCCAGCTTAAGTGTGGTCTCATTATGACAGTGGAAGAGGCCATGGATGGACATATTGGAATGGGATGGGAAGTGGAATTAAAATGGATGGCCACTGAGAGATCCCACTTTTTCTAGCAGACAGAGCACAGGTGCTCAGCAAAGTGGTCTCCCAATCTATGTCGGGTCTCACCGATATACAGGAGGCCACACTGGGAGCACGCCTGCTCTTATCCCATCCTCCCTCCACCCTACCAGGCATAAGACTCCTCTTGTCCACACCTACCACCCCACCAGCCTCCACCTCTAGCACATAATTATCTGAAACTTCTGCCATCGCCAATGGGATCCCACCACCAAGCACATCTTTCCCTCCCCCCACCCCACTTTCTGCTTTCCGTAGGGATCGCTCCCCATGTCACTTCCTTGTCTGTTCGTCCCTCCCCACTGATCTCCCTCCTGGCACTTATCCTCGTAAGTGGAGAAAGTGCTACACTTGCCCCTACACCACCTCCCTCACTACCATTCAGGGCCTTAAACAGTCCTTCCAGGTGAGGTGACACTTCACCAGTGAATCTGTTGGGGTCATTTACTGTGTCTGGTGCTCCTGGTGTGCCCTCCTGTATATAGGTGAGACCCGACGTATGTTGGGAGACCGTTTCACTGAGCGCCTACCCTCCATTTGCCAGAAGAAATGAGATCACCCAGTGGCCATCCATTTTAATTCCACTTCCCATTCCAATTCTGACATGTCAATTCATGGCTTCCTCTACTGCTGTCATGAGGCGACACTTAGGTTAGAGGAACAACACTTCATATTCCATTTGTGTAGCCTCCAACCTGATGGCATGAACATTGATTTCTCTAACTTCCAGTGATGTGCCCCACCCCCCTTCCACCACCATTTCCCATCTCTTTCCCTCTTTCACCTTATCTCCTTGCCTACTCATCACCTCCCTCCGGTGTTCCTCCACAGCCCCCCTCTTCTTTCTTCCATGGCCTTCTGTCTCTTTCATCAATCAACTTCCCAGCTCTTTGCTTCATCCCTCCCCCTCCAAGCTTCACCTATCACCCGGTGGTTCACTCTCCCCTCCCCCTACCTTTTAAATTAACTCCTCTGCTTTTTTCCCAGTCCTGTCAAAGGGTTTCGGCCTGAAACGCTGTCTATACCGTTTTCCATAGATGCTGCCTGGCCTGCTGAGTTCCTCCAGCATTTTGTGTGTTGCACTGCAGGTCAAATGGCATAGAAACCGTAAATCATGGCTGAGAGTACCTCAAGGTTACTTTGACCTCAGTGTAAAAGATAATTGTTAATTTTCACTTCTCCTTAAAACAGAAAATCCAATAAAACCACAGGCTGAGGGAAAATGTATTGATCAGCTTCTGTCCTGTGCAATATGAGGGCATTGCTTGTTCACTCACTGCCTGTAGTCTCTGGACGAGTTGCAAGGGTCACTCAATCTAGCATCAGCCTTATATGGCTAATGACCTTTAAGGGAAGACACTGATCATGAGTTACTTGTAATTATTGGACTTTGAAAATTCCTGACTTGTCACCTTCCCATTTGTTTTCACACATTTCCAGTGTAATTTTCCACCACCTGCAGAATATACATCGTAAATGCTTGGCAATTTCTTTTAAAAACAGAAAAACATAAGGCTGTGTTGAATTTGATTCAATCAAGGATTCATGAACCCATAGAAGATTGACATTGAAACCTGCCTCACGCAGGGAGCCAGTATGTGGGTAATTAGTGTTCAGCAAGTCACTTCTCCACCCAAAAGCCATAGGGAGCTGATCAGTCACCAACGTACAGAGTCATACTGAAAACCAGCGCTGTTCTTTTGGCCTTTGCATTTTCCTAACATAGCACTCAATCTCTCGTGGATATGTTTGTGTAAAAATATGCCTTTGAATCAGGCAGTGATCTGCACTGGCCATCTTGAAGGCCCAGTGTGAGGAGAACAAGGAGAATCCTATTGGACAGTTACCTGAGCAGACTGTCAGTGCCATTTGGTAGAATTGCTCATCATCAGAATTCACTAAGAAGTACCAAAACTTCGTTTGGTTGGCAGTGAGAGGGACTTTCCTCATTAGATCTTCCCTACATTTTCAGAATCTCACTTCCAATGCCTGCTGCCTTCAAGCCACCTCAGTGTCTGTGTGAGGAAGGATCACAGCGCAGGATCCTCTGTACCCCGTGTAAAATCTCCCTGAAGTGTCCACCTAGGGAATATACAAAAAAATCATTGTTGTCATGGTGTTGTTATCTTGTAAGCAAGTGATGCACCATATACTGTGAAAGGTGATGACAACTGAAAATCTTATGAATAAAATATATTTCTGAAAAAAAGATCTACATGACCTTGATTTAATATCTTTATTTATACCACAGTTTCAGATATGGCTTGAGTAATATCATGACCCCAAGATGGAAATCTGGTAAATGGAATTTTCAGTTCTAACAACAGTAATTTATAGCACAGGCATTGAATGTGTTCCTGAACGTCCCCATTACACTGATGATATCCTATGGTTTGTCAGGATTCTGACACGAACTTGAACCCTGAGCTGGAGATTGGCAGGAAAGGATAAAAGTGAGAAGTAAATTGCAGCTCATGCCACCGACAACCCACCCCTCCCTGACACCCACCACACCAACCCCTTGCTGCATCAGCAGGCTGGATTCTCTGAGCCACAAAGAAAATATAGACATCAGTCCCTGCATGAAAACCCTCCTCCCTGTTCTCCTCCCACCATTACCCCAGCCAGTCACAGCACCCTCTGAGAACCAGACCTCCAAATCACATATAATTTTGTTGTTTTGTACCCGAGATTTAAAATACTCTTCTCAGAAATGAGGTGCTGTGAATTGGCTCTCCCTTGAAATTGTCTTTTGGGAAAGCAGTATTACAGAAGCAGGCATTTAGTGGTGTGGCAGAGTATGTGACCTTGCTGTATGATAAGCTAAAAATGAATCCTGTGATAAAGGTTTTAATCTGGTGACTGTCCGTTTATTAATCACGATTAAAATGATAAATGGAGACAAGGATTCAATATATCCCTCGATGCTATAGCTGAAGCTCGTTATATTAGTAACACATCATTTTATTTTGAAAAATGATGCTTATAGTAAATACATCAATCTGTCCTAGCAGATCTTACTATTATATCAAATCTACTAACTAAGCTCAGCAGAGGGCAAAACGATTCAATGCTTGAACATATTTCTCAGCAATATTGAACCCTACCAAATACAGCAGCTCTTGACCGTACTCAATCACACTCAAACACACTTAATCATAATAAATGACACTCAGACTCACTCAGTCACACTCAAAACACTAATCACCCCCCAGCGTGTTCAGTCATTCAAAAACACTTGGTCACCCTCATCACACCTAGTCACACTCAGATACACTCAATCACACTCAAATTCAATCACACTCAGATACACTCAATCACACTCAAATTCAATCACACCCAGATACATTCAGTCACACTCAAATACATTCAGTCACACTCAAATACACTCAGTCACACTCAAATTCAATCACACCCAAATACATTCCGTCACACTCAATCACACTCAAGTACATTCAGTCACACTCAGCTGCACTCAATCACACTCAAATACATTCAGTCACACTCAAATACATTCAATCACACCCAAATACATTCAGTCACACTCAAATACACTCAAACACACTCAAATACATTCAGTCACACTCAAATACACTCAGTCACACTCAAATTCAATCACACCCAAATACATTCAGTCACACTCAAATACACTCAAATACATTCAGTCACACTCAAATACACTCACTCAGTCACACTCAAATTCAATCACACCCAGATACATTCAGTCACACTCAAATACATTCAGTCACACTCAAATACACTCAGTCACACTCAAATTCAATCACACCCAAATACATTCCGTCACACTCAAATACACTCAATCACACTCAAGTACATTCAGTCACACTCAAATACACTCAATCACACTCAAATACATTCAGTCACACTCAAATACATTCAGTCACACTCAAATACACTCAATCACACCCAAATACATTCAGTCACACTCAAATACACTCAATCACACTCAAATACATTCAGTCACACTCAAATACACTCAATCACACTCAAATACATTCAGTCACACTCAAATACACTCAGTCACACTCAAATTCAATCACACCCAAATACATTCAGTCACACTCAAATACACTCAAATACATTCAGTCACACTCAAATACACTCAGTCACACTCAAATTCAATCACACCCAGATACATTCAGTCACACTCAAATACACTCAAATACATTCAGTCACACTCAAATACACTCAGTCACACTCAAATTCAATCACACCCAGATACATTCAGTCACACTCAAATACACTCAAATACATTCAGTCACACTCAAATACACTCAGTCACACTCAAATTCAATCACACCCAAATACATTCCGTCACACTCAATCACACTCAAGTACATTCAGTCACACTCAAATACACTCAATCACACTCAAATACATTCAGTCACACCCAAATACATTCAGTCACACTCAAATACATTCAGTCACACTCAAATACACTCAGTCACACTCAAATTCAATCACACCCAAATACATTCAGTCACACTCAAATACACTCAAATACATTCAGTCACACTCAAATACACTCACTCAGTCACACTCAAATTCAATCACACCCAGATACATTCAGTCACACTCAAATACACTCAGTCACACTCAAATTCAATCACACCCAAATACATTCCGTCACACTCAAATACACTCAATCACACTCAAGTACATTCAGTCACACTCAAATACACTCAATCACACTCAAATACATTCAGTCACACTCAAATACATTCAGTCACACTCAAATACACTCAATCACACCCAAATACATTCAGTCACACTCAAATACACTCAATCACACTCAAATACATTCAGTCACACTCAAATACACTCAATCACACCCAAATACATTCAGTCACACTCAAATACACTCAAATACATTCAGTCACACTCAAATACACTCAGTCACACTCAAATTCAATCACACCCAGATACATTCAGTCACACTCAAATACACTCAAATACATTCAGTCACACTCAAATACACTCAGTCACACTCAAATTCAATCACACCCAGATACATTCAGTCACACTCAAATACACTCAAATACATTCAGTCACACTCAAATACACTCAGTCACACTCAAATTCAATCACACCCAAATACATTCCGTCACACTCAATCACACTCAAGTACATTCAGTCACACTCAAATACACTCAATCACACTCAAATACATTCAGTCACACCCAAATACATCCAGTCACACTCAAATACATTCAGTCACACTCAAATACACTCAGTCACACTCAAATTCAATCACACCCAAATACATTCCATCACACTCAAATACACTCAGTCACACTCAAATTCAATCACACCCAAATACATTCCGTCACACTCAAATACACTCAATCACACTCAAATACATTCAATCACACTCAAATACACTCAATCACACTCAAATACATTCAGTCACACTCAAATTCAATCACACCCAAATACATTCAGTCACACTCAAATACATTCAATCACACTCAAATACACTCAATCACACTCAAATACATTCAGTCACACTCAAATACACTCAATCACACTCAAATACATTCAGTCACACTCAAGTACATTCAGTCACACTCAAATACACTCAATCACACTCAAATACATTCAGTCACACTCAATCACACTAAAATACATTTAGTCACACTCAAATACATTCAGTCACACTCAAATTCAATCACACCCAAATACATTCAGTCACACTCAAATACACTCAATCACACTCAAATACATTCAGTCACACTCAAATACACTCAATCACACTCAAATACATTCAGTCACACTCAAGTACATTCAGTCACACTCAATCACACTCAAATACATTCAGTCACACTCAAATACACTCAATCACACTAAAATACATTTAGTCACACTCAAATACATTCAGTCACACTCAAATACACTCAGTCACACTCAAATTCAATCACACCCAAATACATTTCGTCACACTCAAATACACTCAATCACACTCAAATACATTCAATCACACTCAAATACACTCAATCACACTCAAATACATTCAGTCACACTCAAATACACTCAATCACACTCAAATACATTCAGTCACACTCAAATACACTCAATCACACTAAAATACATTTAGTCATACTCAAATACATTCAGTCACACTCAAATTCAATCACACCCAAATACATTCAGTCACACTCAAATACATTCAGTCACACTCAAATACAATCAATCACACTCAAATACATTCAGTCACACTCAAATACATTCAGTCACACCCAAATACAGTCAGTCACACTCAAATACACTCAATCACACTCAAATACATTCACTCACACTCAAATACACTCAAGCACACCCAAAATCCTTAAATCACATTCCAAGCACACTTGGTCATCATCAAATACACATCAGCACACTCAAACACGTTCAGTTACACAATCATACTCAATCACTCAAATATAGTTAGTAGCACTCAAACTCACTCGGTCACACTCAGACATACTGTGTCACTCTCAAGCACACTTGGTCACCTTGAAAAACATTCAAGCAGACTCATATATTGCTCATTCACACCCCAACACACAGCACACTGAAACACTTCAACATATCCAATCACATTCAGTCATACTCAAACACTCACTATCATTTATTTGCTCATTGTGGCACATTCAGGTGAAGCCCACTGCATCCCTGCTGCCCTTGGCGAGCTTCAAAAATCGTGAACACTCGCTGGTTTAAGAAGAGCTGAAGGCGGTTTGGGAATGTTCAGAGGGCTTCAATCACTGCGGCCCATCCAGCACTTGGCAGAGGCCTACAAGAAGAATTAGGCTTAGGCAGAGCGGCCATTGTGAACAGGTAAGGCTTTGGCTCAAGAGGCTTTCACGAGAAGAGGCAAAAGCTCTAAGTAGGCTTCCAGTAAGTTTTTATCTTTCTTTGTCTATTCTGTAGTACATTGCTAGTGCAGTGGGAATGGTCGGTGGTACGTTCTTTGTGTGGGATACGTCCAATCTCCCTGATAGCTTCCACGGCACTATGGCAGGTTAGCGCGATGCTACGATGGGTCAGTGTGTTCTGGACTTCAGAGTTCAGTTTCAGTGCTGTTCTGGAAGAAGTCTCTGCCTGCCTGTCTGCCCAGTGGAATGTGTGGTTTCGGTTTCTGCCCACAGTCCAAAGCTAGGTTAATTGGTCATTGCAAATTGACCAGTGATTAGGGTAGGGTTATTTGGGGCTGTGGGGGTGATGTGGCTCGAAGGGCCAGAGGGCCCACAGCATGCTGTATTGCTAAGTAAACTCTGTCTGCACGAGGTGCATCCATCTGCAGCTCCCTACAAACTGAATTAGGGAACCGGAGCTGCAGCTGAATGTATGGGACAATGAGCAGGTGATAGACAGGACATACGGGGAGGTAGTTACCCCCAAGTTGCAGGAGGCAGATGAACCAGGTGACTGTCAGGAGAGGAAAAGGGAAATGCACAGCCAGTGCAGAGAACCTCGTTGCAGTTTCTCTCAATAATAATAAGTATACATCTTTAGATACTGATTGTGGGACAACCTAACAGAGGAAAGCCACAGTGACCGGTCTCTGGCACTGAATCTGGCTCTGTGGCTCAGAAGGGAAGAGGGAGAAGCGGGGTGCAGTAGTGATACAGTTAGAGGAGCAGGCAGGAGATTCTGTGGACATGGTAGAGACTGCTGGATGGTGTGTTGCTTCCTGCCTGCCAGGGACAGGGATGCCTTGGATCAGGTCCACAGCATTCTAAAGGGTCATGGTACATATTGGTACCAACAACATGGGAATGAGGCCCCGAAGAGAGAATATAGAGAGTTAGATTTAGAACTGAAGAACAGAAGCTCCATAGTAGTACTCTCTGGATCACTGCGTGTGTACACACCAGTGAGGGTAAGAATAGGATGATTTGGCAGATGAATACGTGGCTGAGGAATTGGTACAGAGGGCAGAGTTCTAGCTTTTTGGATCACTGGGGGCTCATCTGGGGAAGATATGACCTGTACAAAAGGGACGGGTTACACCTGAACCCGAGGGGGACCAATATCCTTGTGGATAGGTTTATTGGGGTGGGTTTAAACTAATTTGGCAGGGGGTGGGAACAGGAGTGATAGCACTAAGTGTAGGTCCGTTGTTACGCAAGTAAATGCAGTGTGTAGTGAAGCTGTGAAGCAGGATAGGCAGATGATAGGGCAAAATTGCAGTCATTTAGACGAGTTGAAGAATAGCGTGGGAGCAAAATCTTAAAGGGTGATGAATATGGGACTGAAGGTGTTATATTTGAATGCATGCAGTATGTGGAATAAGGTAGATGATCCTGTAATATCATTAGAAATTGGCAGGTCTGATGTTTTGGGCATCACTGAGTCATGGCTGATAGAACAGCAATGGTGGAAGTACCTGGCAGTGATACGGAAGCCCAGGATAGATTCATTCCAAAGAAGAAGTATTGGAAAGGGAGAATGAGGCAACCGCGGCTGACAAGGGAAATCTAGGATGACATAAGAGAGGGCATATAATAGAGCAGAAATGACTGGGAGGGAAGCTTTTATAAACCAACAGAAAGCAACTGAAAAAGCAATAAAGAGAGAAAAGATGAAATATGAGGGTAAGCTAGCCAATATAAAAGAGGATACCAGAAGTTTTTTCCAGTATATAAAAAGTAAAAGAGAGGCAAGAGTGGATATTAGACTTCCAGAAAATGACACTGGGGAGGTAGTAATTGGGGACAAAGAAATTGCTGGACGGACTTAATAAATATTTTGCATCAGTCTTCACTATGGAAGACATCAGAAATTTGAGAGTTTCAGGGGGCAGAAATTACTGTAGTTGATATTACTGAGAAGTTAGATAGTCATTTGGACCAGATGAACTACACCCCAAGGCTCTGAAAGAAGTAGCTGAAGAAATTGTGGAGGCATTAGTAGTGATCTTTCAAGAATCACCAGATTCTGACATGGACTCAAATTTTCAAATGTTACTCCACTCTTTAAGAACAGAGGGAGACCAGTTTGCCTGACTTCAGTGGTTGTCAAGATGTTGGATTCCATTATTAAGGATGAGGATTTGGGGTACTTGTAGGCACATGAGAAAATAGACCAAAGTCAGCATAGTTTTGTTAAGGGGAAATATTGCCTGACAGATCTATTGGTACTCGCTGAGGTAATTGTAAACAAAGTGGAGTTCATGCATGTTGTTTACTCGGATTTTCAGAAGGCCTTTGACGAAGTGTTACATCTGAGGCTGCTAACAAAGATCAGAACCCATGACATTACAGGAAAAATACTGGCGTGGATAGAAGATTGGCTGACTGGCAGGAGGCCAAGAGTGGGAATAAAGAGGGCCTTTTCTGGTTGACTGCCAGTAACTTGTAGTCTTCCTGGAGGTCAGTGTTGAAACTGCTTCTTTTCACATTATATGTCAATGATTTGGGTAACAGAATTGATGGCCTTGTAGGGCAAGTTTGCAGATGATACAAAGATTGGAGGGGGGCAGGTAGTGCTGAGGAAGCAGGAAGTCTGCAGAAGGACTTAGACAAAGAAGAGGCAGATGGAATATATAGTGTAGAGACGTGTATGGTCATGCACTTTGGGACAAAGGGACTTGGGAGTCCATGTGTAGGATTTCCTTGAGGTGAACTTGCAGGCTGAGTCAGTGGTAAGGAAGGGAAATGTAATGTTAGCGTCCATTTTGAGAGGACGACAACATAAAAGCAATGTAAGGAAGGCATTGTCCAGGTCACACTTGTGAACAGCTTTGTGCCCCTTATTTTAAAAAGAATGTATTTGCATTGGGGAGGGTCCAGAAGAGGATCATGGGAATGATCCTGGGGATAAATATGTTAACATAGGAGGAGTGTTTGATTGTTCCGTGCCTGTACTTGCTGGGGCTTTCAAGAATGAAAGAGGATATCATTGAGATCGATCAAATATGGAAAGAGCTGGACAGAGTAGATTTGGAAAGATGGTGGGGCAGTCTAGGATCATATGACACAACCTCAGAATACAAGGATCTCCCTTTAGAACAGAAATGCAGAAGAATTTCTTTAACCAGATGATGATGAATCCCTGGAATTTGTTGCCACAGATGGCTGTGGAGGTCAGGTCATTGGGTATATTTAAAGCAGAGGTTGATCAATTTCTTAGGGCATTCATGGTTACAGTGAGAAGGCAGGAGAACAGGGATGAGAGGGATAATTAATCAACCTTGATGGAATGGTGGAGCAGACTCGATGGGCTGAGTGGCCTAATTCTGTTCCTGTGTCTTATGGTTTTATGGTTTCGTAATCCATTCCCCTTTTCCTTATTCCATGGATCCTATTCCCCCTCACTTTCCCACCTGCCTACACTGAGGCTAACTTACAGAATCCAGTTAACCTTGCAGCACACTGTATATCTTGGTATGGAAGAAAAGCTTTTACATGCAAACTCCACATAGTCAACGTCTAAAGTTAGGATTGAATTCAGATTTCCTGGAGTTGTGAACGATCCACATTTAAATTTCTCTCTACTCCAAGTATTCAAAATTAAGCCTCTTAATCAGTAGGGATGGGTTCCAGATGGTAGTTCAGACACCTAACAATGAGGTGCACATTGTCTTGTCACATTATATGACAAAATCATGTCATGTTATCTTGTCGGTGTACGTCCTCTATAGGTTGCAGGTACGCTGTTGTACCAACAGTAAGGCTGTGTCATGGAATGGCAAGAAAGAATGAGATACTCTATGGAATCTTTCCAAAATTTTATATTCTGCTCATGATATTTCCATTTAAATGTACCCATCTCTTTGAAAACGCATCGAGTGATCTTTTTCTTAACAACTTTGTTCTTATGTTGAGTATCTGGAAAGAGAAAAATCATCCAGATGGACTTAGTTTTCCTGTTCTTTACATTTGAGATTTAAGTGGACAGTGCAAACCATCTTAAAAATGTATTAGCATTAACTGACCACAATTTTCCAATTTATTGTATCTAATTGCTTGTACTTAGTGGGAGTTAGTGTCAAATATCTACAATTAAGGCAATATGATCTGCAAACACAAGTGATTTGATATCGTTCACTCATTTTTGTGATCTGGGCATCACTGACAAGGCTCATCCCTCACTGCTGAGTGTGTTTCATGCTATTTATTACCACTCCAAGTTTCACAAATGCAGAGACAGATGAACTCTTTGATCTTTTGTATCAACAGTCTTTTTTTCAAACACATCCTCAATTAACATTATTAACAATGTTGTCCATTAACACAGTCCTCAATTAAACATTACAATGGTCACTCTTTGCATTCCTTGGACTTACAAAGCACATTAAAGTTTACACACATAAACAATAAACACATGTACATAAAGAATCCAACAAGCTGTGGTGATCCACTTCCTAGCGCACTCGAACCGGCTCACAAATAGCCAGCACGCCGGCACAAAGGCCAGTCCCAAAAGGGCACCAAGTCTGCTTCACCAGCAAGGGGAAAAGCCCGCACGCGGGACAGGACTGTGAATACGTGCCCCCTACAGCATCCGCGCCCAGGGAGGGCGGGATCAGGAAGGCTTTAAAGCGAGGCCACAAAGTTCGAATAAAATCTTTTTGTAACTGCAGTTTACCGACTCCGTGTCGTTAATTCAGCGTTGCATGTAGCACACCGCTACAATTGGTGACCCCGACGGCCCAAACGATATTTGGGCCGAAGATGACCGACGCTGCATCTGTTCATGCGGTTTCGTTGAAACTGCTAAGCTTCTGGACGCTGCGACCTCACCTCTGGTTCCAGCAAGCAGAAGCCCAATTCCACGTTCAGCAGATAACCTCGGAGGACACACGTTACTACTACGTGGTGAGCTCCCTCGACCAGGAAACAGCGGCCCAGGTTGAGGAGTTCATACAGTCTCCCCCAGCGGACGGCAAATACACGGAATTCAAAGCCCTACTCATAAGGACTTTCGGACTCTCACGGCGTGAGCGAGCTGCCCGTTTACTGCACCTGGATGGCTTGGGAGACAGACCTCCATCGGCTTTAATGAATGAGATGTTGTCTCTGGCCGGCGGACACAAGCCCTGCCTCATGTTTGAGCAGGCATTCCTGGAGCAGCTACCCGAGGACATACGCCTGCTGCTGTCCGACGCGGATTTCAGCGACCCCCAGAAGGTGGCGGCCCGGGCAGATGTGCTGTGGAAAGCCAAGAAGGAGAGTGGGGCGTCCATCGCACAGATCACCAGGCCACGCTCCCAGCAGCAAACCAGACCAGGCCCGGCAGCAGAGCCCACTAGCCCCAGAGGGAGGGGTGAGGAGACCAACGAACAATGCTTCTACCACCAGCGGTGGGGCGCAGAAGTCCGCCGCTGTAGCCCGCCCTGCAAGTTCCCGGGAAACGCCAGGGCCAGCCGCTGCTGATGGCTACGGCAGCTGGCCATTGGGATAGCCTCCTGTATGTCTGGGACAAGGGGTCGGGACGCCGTTTTTTGGTCGACACCGGTGCCAAGATCAGCGTCTTACCTCCGACGAGTTACGACACCTGCAACAGAGAACGGGGTCCCACCCTGAGGGCTGTGAATGGCAGCACGGTAAGGACCTATGGCACCCGTATGGTGCAGCTACAGTTCGGCTCCAGCCGGTTCACGTGGGACTTCACACTGGCCGCCGTAGCCCAACCGCTCCTGGGAGCGGATTTTTTGCGAGCTCACAGCCTACTGGTCGACCTGAAAAAGCAGAGACTGGTTCACGCCGAGACCTTTCAGACATTCTCCCTGGGTGCAGCCCAGTTGCCGGCCCGACACCTAGACTCCATCACGCTGTCTGACAACGACTTCACCAGAGTCCTGGCGGATTTCCCATCGGTTCTGGCACCGCAGTTCACGGCAGCCATGCCCAGACACGGCGTACAGCACCACATCCTGACCCAGGGACCACCCCTCCATGCCCGCGCTCGGCGGCTTCCCCCGGACAAGCTCCGACTGGCGAAGGAGGAGTTCAAGAGGATGGAGGAATTGGGGATCATACGGCGGTCTGACAGCCCATGGGCCTCCCCCCTGCACATGGTGCCCAAAGCGACAGGGGGCTGGAGACCATGCGGCAACTACCACAGGCTGAACGAGGCTACAACACTGGACCGCTACCCTGTGCTGCACATTCAGGACTTTGCAGGAAACCTGCACGGCGCACGGATCTTCTCCAAGGTAGACCTCATCCGCGGATACCATCAAATCCCGATGCATCCAGACAACGTCCCCAAAACGGCACTCATCACCCCTTTTGGCCTTTTCGAGTTCCTCCACATGCCGTTCGGCCTGAAGAATGCCGCACAGACGTTTCAGTGGTTAATGGACACGGTGGGACGTGACCTGGACTTCGCATTCATCTATTTGGACGACATCCTCATAGCCAGCAGCAGTCGTTAGGAGCATCTGTCCCACCTCCGTCAACTCTACGCCCGACTGAGTGAATACGGCCTGACAATCAACCCGGCCAAATGTCAGTTCGGGCTCGACACCATCGACTTCCTGGGCCACAGGATCACTACAGACGGGGCAACCCCTCTGCCCGCTAAGGTAGACGCAGTCCGCCATTTCCCCCGACCCATCACGATCAAAGGCCTTCAGGAATTCGTGGGTATGGTGAATTTCTACTACCGCTTCCTCCCTTCAACTGCCCGAATCATGCACCCCCTGTTCGCCCTGATGTCGGGTAAGGGCAAGGACATTATCTGGGACGAGGAGTCCGCCGCCGCTTTCATTAAAACCAAAGAAGCCTTGGCAAACACCGCGATGCTAGTGCACCCCAGAACGGACGTCCCTACCGCCCTCACAGTGGACACATCTAACACGGCAGTCAGTGGAGTGCTGGAACAACTCATCGAGGGTCACTGGCAACCCCTGGCGTTTTTCAGCAAACACCTATGACCACCCGAGCTCAAATACAGTGCTTTCGGCCGGGAATTGTTGGCGCTATACCTGGCAATCCGGCATTTCAGGTACTTCTTAGAAGGTAGGCCCTTCACCGCGTTCACGGACCACAAACTGCTTACCTTTGCGTTCACGAAGGTGTCCAATCCCTGGTCGTCCCGCCAGCAGCGCCATCTGCCCTACATCTCTGAATACACGACGGACGTCCGGCATGTCTCGGGAAAGGACAATGTCGTGGCGAACGCGCTCTCTCGCCCTAACATTCATGCCCTTTCCCAAGGGGTAGACTTTGAGGCACTGGCAGAGGCGCAGCAGGCAGACAAGGAGATCCTTAGTTACAGAACCGCAGTCTCCGGTTTGCAGCTCCAGGACCTCCCCGTAGGCCCAGGTGAGAGGACCCTACTCTGTGACGTCGCCACCGTCCAACCCCGTCCCGTTGTCCCGGCAACCTGGCGGCGGCGCGTTTTCGACTCCATTCACAACTTAGTGCACCCCTCCATCAGGACAACCGTCCAGATGGTAGCCAACAGGTTCGTTTGGCACGGACTCTGCAAGCAGGTCAGTGAATGGGCCAAAACGTGCATGCACTGCCAGACGGCCAAGGTGCAGCGGCACACCAAAGCCCTGCCGCAGCAGTTCCACCCCACCCACCGGCGTTTCGACCACATTCATGTGGATATCATGGGCCCCCTGCCAGTGTCGCGAGGAGTGCGGCACCTCCTGACTATTGTGGACTGGTTCACAAGATGGCCAGAGGCGGTCCCGCTCACCGACACCACCTCCGAATCCTGCGCCTGGGCACTGATCGCCACCTGGGTATCCCGCTTTGGTGTACCGGCCCACATTACCTCCGACAGAGGCGCCCAGTTCACCTCCAGCCTTTTGGGGACACAGCTGCACCACACCACTACCTACCACCCACAGTCAAATGGCCTAGTGGAGCGTTTCCACCGTCACCTGAAGTCGGCTCTCATGGGCCGCCTCAAAGGGCCTAACTGGGTGGACGATTTTTCCTGGGTTCTGCTCGGCATCCGCACGGCGCCCAAAGACGATCTGCACACCTCCTCGGCTGAGTTGGTGTACGGAGCACCCCTGGTCGTCCCTGGGGAGTTCATACCAGCCCCAAGGGGGCACGAGGAAGAACCCGCAGCAGTCCTGGGCAGATTACGCGAGAGGCTTGGCAACCTGGCCCCCATACCCACTTCACAGCACGGACGGACCCCGACCTGTGTACCCAAAGACCTGCAGAACTGTAAGTTTGTGTTTGTACGAAGGGGCGGGCATCGGCCACCGCTGCAATGGCCCTACAAGGGGCCGTTTACAGTGCTCAGGAACAACGGGTCCACGTTCGTGCTGGACGTTGGGGGGAGAGTGGAGGTTTTCAAGGTGGACCGACTCAAACCGGCCCATGTGGACTTGGCGCAACCGGTCGAGTTTCCGGCACTGCGGCGCAGAGGCCGACCTCCCAAACAGGGTCCGGCCCAGACTGTGGACATTGGGGGGGTGTATCGCCGGTTCTGGGGGGGGGTTTATGTGGCGACCCACTCCTAGCGCACTCGAACCGGCTCACAAATAGCTAGCGCGCCGGCACAAAGGCCAGTCCCAAAAGGGCACCAGGTCTGCTTCACCAGCAAGGGGAAAAGCCCGCACGCGGGACAGGACTGTGAATACGTGCCCCCTACAGCATCCGCGCGCGGGACAGGACTGTGAATACGTGCCCCCTACAGCATCCGCGCGCGGGACAGGACTGTGAATACGTGCCCCCTACAGCATCCGCGCCCGGGGAGGGAGGGATCAGGAAGGCTTTAAAGCGAGGCCGCGAAGTTCGAATAAAATCTTTTTGTAACTGCAGTTCACTGACTCTGTGTCGTTAATTCAGCGCTGCGTGTAGCACACCGCTACAAAGCCTGCTAAAAGACCTTGACAGACATTCACATTTTAGTGGTGCCTGAGACTAAGAAAGAATTCACTACTACCAAAATCATCCTAAGGATGTTAATTGACCTACACTCTGTAAACATAACTCACTAACATACCCCAAATTCTACAAGATCAGATGTCATTTTGACCTTCCAGCCATTCATCTAATATTTTACAAACTCTAATATGACACATTTGGTGAGGTTTTTTAGCTGATAGTTTTTAGCACAAGGCCTATGTGCTTAGACCAGGATAATCTATTAGCAATGTTCACTCCCAGCAACTTGAAGTTTGCAGCATTCTCAACCACAGGGCTGAAATGGCTAGCACGAGAGGGCACAATTTTAAGGCGCTTGGAGGTAGGTACAGAGGCGATGTCAGGGGTAAGTTTTTTACGCAGAGAGTGGTGAGTATGTGGAATGGGCTGCCAATGACGGTGGTGGAGGCGGATACGATAGGATCTTTTAAGAGACTCCTGGACAGGTACATGGAGCTCAGAAAAATAGAGGGCTCTGGGTAACCTAGGTAATTTCCAAGGTAAGGACATGTTTGGCACAGCTTTGTGGGCCGAAAGCCTGTATTGTACTGTAGATTTTTCTATGTTTCACAACACAATCGATGAAGGCAGGAGAAAGTGCATGCCCCCTTCCTGGAATCCCTTGTTTTGCTCACACTGAGGGTAAGGTTACTACCAGGGAGACAGTGTCCGCTGTAGACCTGTTTCAGAGCTAGGCAAATTGGAGGGGGTCGAAGTTGTCTGTGAAGCAGAACCGTTTGAGTCTCAATGTGGACAAGAGATGATTATAGACTTTAGGAACCTGGCAGTCTGGATTTAGTTCATGGTGAGTCCCCGCCAGCAGGAACCTGACATGTTGTGATGCTGCTTGAAGGTTAAATTGACCTGCACCCCAAGAAAAAAGTGCTGGCTGTTCCTTGAACTAAAACTATGGGATGTGAGTGAACGGAAGGCGCCATGTCAAGCTTCTCATTTGGAAATGGCTCCTCTTGTTCTGCCTCAGGCCAGCACTCGAGTGCTTGTTCAGTGGTACAGCTGCTGTGTAGGCCCTTCCAGCCCCAGCAACCCCTCACCCCTGATTAACCCTAACCTAATCAGGGAACAATTTACAATGAACCTACTCAGTGGGTTTTTGGACTGTGGGAGGAAACCTGGGGAAACCCATGGGGTGGCCCCAGAATTGAACTCCAAGCTCTTGAACGCCACACTGCGCTACCCTGCGCTACCAGAATGTTTGTATAGGATGTTGAGTGCAGATCTCTGAAATGGGACAAAGCATCAGCAGCACACAGAAATATTTGAAGCTTCAGACGTTTTCTAGTCTTGTAAAACCAGGTATTTAGATCAGCAGATAATGCTTTAATCTGTTTCTAATTACCATGTGTAAATTTCCTGAACTCTTTGTTCCATAGTGAAAAATGAGCTGAGGATGAATTCATTTGAGAAAGGTTTTATTACGGTGATTTATTGTGCACATTCTGTGCTGCTAAGGCTTGACAGAGGCAAATTAAAGAGGAACACTGTGTGATACAGAAGCCTCTTCCACCTCTACAGTTAGCACAGTGTCTTCTCCTATTTAATGCCACCTCTGAGGGGAAAGTGAACATTGATCTGCTGTCTAATCTCACAGGCACTGCTGCAGTGACTGGCTGCGTGTTCACGCTGAGTAACTGGACTGGTTGCCAAGAGTGGGAGGAGAAAACTGATTGTATTCGTGCTTCAAACCCAGATCAGAGTCTGTCCACTTCATCTTTACTCACATCACACATCACAGTCTGGGTTGGCACCATGCTGTAGGCCAACTCATTACTCATGGCTGTGAATGACGAGATGAAGCTTTAAATACCAAAGTGAACTTTATTTATAAAATACATTATCTACATGAAAAATGTAAATGTGCATGACTTTCTTTATGTTCATTGTTATGTCCAATCTACACAGTACATTCAAGGTGTTATCAGGTATATGCGCTTGTACCTTTGAAAGTATCCTGACTGGCTGCATCATGATCCAGAATTGCGATTTGGATATGCGGAGTGTAAAAATCTGCAAACTTAGCATAATACATCGCTTGTGTCCACCGTCAGTGGTACCTACAGGAGGTGCTGCTTCTAGAGGGCAACAAGCATCATCAAAAAGCAGCTCCATGCAGGCCATGCCATCTTCTTCCAGCATATCATTGAAAATGCAGAAGCCTGAACTCCAGCACTACCAGTTTCAAGAACAGTTACACCCTTCAACTAACACGCACAGAATGCTGGAGGAACTCAGCAGGCCAGACTTTCACCTTTAACCTATGACTTAGAGTTCTAGAAGTCTAGCACTTCTAGAACCTCAACCTCAGTGGAAAATCTTGCTTATATATTGTATTAACCCTATCGACACTTATAACTTTGAATACCTCTATCAGATAAATCTCCCTCATTCTCCTCAACTCCAGGGAATAAAATCCTAAACTATTCAACCTTTCCCTATACAGGAACTCAAATCCTCAAGTCCCAAGGGCATTCTTGTAACATTCTGCTATACTTACTCAATCTTAATGATATCTTTCCTGTAGGTAGGTGACTCTAAATTAGGCCTCACCATCATCTTATGTAATTTCAACATAATATCCCAAATCCTGGACTCGGTACTTTGATTTATGAAGGTCAATGTTCCAAAAGCTCTCTTTGCTACCCTATCTACCTGTGTCACCAACTTCAAGGAATTAGAGATCTGTGCTCCCAGTTCCCTCTGTTCTACTGCACTCCACAATGCTCAACCATTCTCTGTGTAAGCCCTATCCTGCTTTGTCCTCCCAAACCTTACACTTGTCTACAATAATTCCCATTTTCCCAGCTGATCTAGATTCCGTTGCAAGCTTCCTCACTGTCCACTGTGCTACCAATCTTGGTGTTATCCATAAATTTGATGATCCAGTTTACTATGTTATTATTCAGATCATTGATATGGATACAAACAACAACAGACCAAGCACTGATCCCCAAGGCATATCACAAGCCACTGGGGTCCAGTCAGAGACAACCAATCTTGGTGTCAACCTCAAATATGCTGATCCAGTTTACCACATTATCATCCTGATCTTTGATATCAATAAAATTCCTCATGTAGTTATCTTGATGGTAGGGAGGGATGAACCTTTGGCGTATTAGGCTGAGCAGCATGCATGCCTTGGCATCAGCAGGCAGTGGGTTGAAACTATTTCAGAGTATTAACGGAAAATCAGGCAGTGAGGGAATGCTGCATCAACTTCTCTGGAGCTGTTGAACTGAGCTCTGAACACTCCCTCTGATGGATGGAGAAATTCCCAGAGCTTCTTAAAAGACCAGTGGGGTTCTTTCAAGTGTCCTGGAGCCAATATTTATCCTTCTGTCTACACTGTGATTATCTAATTGTTCCCTGCTCGTGGGAGTTGGCTATGTAAAAATTGCCTGCAATGTTTGCATTATAGTAGTGCCTGCATTTCACTTAATTATTCTGTGTTGAAGGACGTTGGGTTGTCCTGAGGTAGATGCATCATCAACGTGATTGGTCCAGTCCAAAGTGAGTAGAGTGGGCAAAATATTATATGTTGAGTCTTTTGAAAGATAATGAATGCAAAAACTATGTGCAGAACAAAAAATGTAATAGCTGAGAAAATTTCTTTGAAGGTTTTAGAAGCAATTGTTTGCACACAGCCTAAATGGATATAAGTCCTGAGTCTGAACAGCTTTCTGATTATTCAGGGCTTGTGGAGACAAGTGAAAGTCGGGTTTATCTGTCATAGGCACAGGAACATGATGCACAGTTGCAAAGAAGCGCTTCCTTGCAGCAGCCCCACAGGCACATAGCATTCGATAAGCAAGCCTTCCACCAGTAAGTGCTTGGCTCCCTGAAAGTTTGTGAGAAGATACTGGGAGAAAGATACTGTCTGACTCCTCAAGAAACATAGATGGGGATGGATTTTCATTGGTAATTTCTCAATCCAATGTTGTGGATAGACCAAAAAGATACTTTTTGCCTTCACCAATCGCCCACCTGCTGCTGTCTGCTCATCACCCCTTGCCCTTCCTCAGCCACCTGTGTATTACCCTTCCCTCTCTCCTCTTTGCCCTGCTATCTCCTCCCCACTCTAAGCCACTCATGTATTACCCTTCCCCCTCTCCTCTTTGTCCTGCTATCTGCCCACCCCACTGTAAGCCACCCATGTATTACTCTTCCCCCTCTCCACTTTGTCCTGCTATCTCCTCCCCACTCTAAGCCACTCATGTATTACCCTTCCCCCTCTCCTCTTTGTCCTGCTATCTGCCCACCCCACTGTAAGCCACCCATGTATTACCCTTCCCCCTCTCCACTTTGTCCTGCTATCTCCTCCCCACTCTAAGCCACTCATGTATTACCCTTCCCCCTCTCCTCTTTGTCCTGCTATCTGCCCACCCCACTGTAAGCCACCCATGTATTACCCTTCCCCCTCTCCACTTTGTCCTGCTATCTGCCCATCCCACTCTAAGCCACTCATGTATTACCCTTCCCCCTCTCCTCTTTGTCCTGCTATCTGCCCACCCCACTCTAAGCCACCAATGTATTACCCTTCCCCCTCTCCTCTTTGTCCTGCTATCTGCCCACCCCACTGTAAGCCACCCATGTATTACCCTTCCCCCTCTCCTCTTTGTCCTGCTATCTGCCCACCCCACTGTAAGCCACCCATGTATTACCCTTCCCCCTCTCCTCTTTGTCCTGCTATCTGCCCACCCCACTGTAAGCCACCCATGTATTACCCTTCCCCCTCTCCTCTTTGTCCTGCTATCTGCCCACCCCCACTCTAAGCCACTCATGTATTACCCTTCCCCCTCTCCTCTTTGTCCTGCTATCTGCCCACCCCACTGTAAGCCACCCATGTATTACCCTTCCCCCTCTCCACTTTGTCCTGCTATCTGCCCACCCCCACTCTAAGCCACCAATGTATTACCCTTCCCCCTCTCCTCTTTGTCCTGCTATCTGCCCACCCCACTGTAAGCCACTCATGTATTACCCTTCCCCCTCTCCTCTTTGTCCTGCTATCTGCCCACCCCACTCTAAGCCACCCATGTATTACCCTTCCCCCTCTCCACTTTGTCCTGCTATCTGCCCACCCCACTCTAAGCCACCCATGTATTACCCTTCCCCCTCTCCACTTTGTCCTGCTATCTGCCCACCCCACTCTAAGCCACCCATGTATTACCCTTCCCCCTCTCCACTTTGTCCTGCTATCTGCCCACCCCACTCTAAGCCACCCATGTATTACCCTTCCCCCTCTCCACTTTGTCCTGCTATCTGCCCATCCCCACTATAAGTCCTGATGCAGGTTCTCAATCAGAAATGTCAACAATCACTTTCCCTTCCCCTTCAGCAGATTGTTTGTTGCTCCAGAGTTCAGCATCTGAAAATTTATTGAGCTTCAACATTTCACTGGGTGGAATTTTTGCATTTGTGTTTTGTGATGAAGTTTGAACCGTGGTCACAGAGTCATGCAGCATGGAAACAGGCCCTTGGTTCCCTACGTCCACACTGCCCATCAAGTACTCATTTATACTAAACATGGAAACAGCTCCTTGGTTCTCTACCTCCACACTGCCCATCAAGTACTCATTTATACTAAACATGGAAACAGCTCCTTGGTTCTCTACCTCCACACTGCCCATCAAGTACTCATTTATACTAAACATGGAAACAGCTCCTTGGTTCTCTACCTCCACACTGCCCATCAAGTACTCATTTATACTAAACATGGAAACAGCTCCTTGGTTCTCTACCTCCACACTGCCCATCAAGTACTCATTTATACTAAACATGGAAACAGCTCCTTGGTTCTCTACCTCCACACTGCCCATCAAGTACTCATTTATACTAAACATGGAAACAGCTCCTTGGTTCTCTACCTCCACACTGCCCATCAAGTACTCATTTATACTAAACATGGAAACAGGCCCTTGTTTCTCTACGTCCACACAGCCCACCAAGTACTCATTTATACTAAACATGGAAACAGGCCCTTGGTTCTCTACGTCCACACTGCCCATCAAGTACTCATTTATACTAAACATGGAAACAGGCCCTTGGTTCTCTACCTCCACACTGCCCATCAAGTACTCATTTATACTAAACATGGAAACAGCTCCTTGGTTCTCTACCTCCACACTGCCCATCAAGTACTCATTTATACTAAACATGGAAACAGGCCCTTGGTTCTCTACCTCCACACTGCCCATCAAGTACTTGTTTATACTAAACATGGAAACAGCTCCTTGGTTCTCAACGTCCACACTGCCCATCAAGTACTCATTTATACTAAACATGGAAACAGGCCCTTGGTTCTCTACGTCCACACTGCCCATCAAGTACTCATTTATACTAAACATGGAAACAGGCCCTTGGTTCTCTACCTCCACACTGCCCATCAAGTACTCATTTATACTAAACATGGAAACAGGCCCTTGGTTCTCTACGTCCACACTGCCCATCAAGTACTCATTTATACTAAACACGGAAACAGGCCCTTGGTTCTCTACGTCCACACTGCCCATCAAGTACTCATTTATACTAAACATGGAAACAGGCCCTTGGTTCTCTACGTCCACACTGCCCATCAAGTATTCATTTATACTAAACATGGAAACAGGCCCTTGGTACTCTACGTCCACACTGCCCATCAAGTACTCATTTATACTAAACATGGAAACAGGCCCTTGGTTCTCTACCTCCACACTGCCCATCAAGTACTCATTTATACTAAACATGTAAACAGGCCCTTGGTTCTCTACGTCCACACTGCCCATCAAGTACTCATTTATACTAAACATGGAAACAGGCCCTTGGTTCTCTACGTCCACACTGCCCATCAAGTACTCATTTATACTAAACATGGAAACAGGCCCTTGGTTCTCTATGTCCACACTGCCCATCAAGTACTCATTTATACTAAACATGGAAACAGCTCCTTGGTTCTCTACGTCCACACTACCCATCAAGTACTCATTTATACTAAACATGGAAACAGGCCCTTGGTTCTCTACGTCCACACTGCCCATCAAGTACTCATTTATACTAAACATGGAAACAGGCCCTTGGTTCTCTACATCCACACTGCCCATCAAGTACTCATTTATACTAAACATGGAAACAGCTCCTTGGTTCTCTACCTCCACACTGCCCATCAAGTACTCATTTATACTAAACATGGAAACAGCTCCTTGGTTCTCTACCTCCACACTGCCCATCAAGTACTCATTTATACTAAACATGGAAACAGGCCCTTGTTTCTCTACGTCCACACTGCCCACCAAGTACTCATTTATACTAAACATGGAAACAGGCCCTTGGTTCTCTACGTCCACACTGCCCATCAAGTACTCATTTATACTAAACATGGAAACAGGCCCTTGGTTCTCTACGTCCACACTGCCCATCAAGTACTCATTTATACTAAACATGGAAACAGCTCCTTGGTTCTCTACGTCCACACTGCCCATCAAGTACTCATTTATACTAAACATGGAAACAGGCCCTTGGTTCTCTACCTCCACACTGCCCATCAAGTACTCATTTATACTAAACATGGAAACAGGCCCTTGGTTCTCTACGTCCACACTGCCCATCAAGTACTCATTTATACTAAACACGGAAACAGGCCCTTGGTTCTCTACGTCCACACTGCCCATCAAGTACTCATTTATACTAAACATGGAAACAGCTCCTTGGTTCTCTACGTCCACACTGCCCATCAAGTACTCATTTATACTAAACATGGAAGCAGGCCCTTGGTTCTCTATCTCCACACTGCCCATCAAGTATTCATTTATACTAAACATGGAAACAGGCCCTTGGTTCTCTACCTCCACACTGCCCATCAAGTACTCATTTATACTAAACATGGAAACAGGCCCATGGTTCTCTACGTCCACACTGCCCATCAAGTACTCATATATACTAAACATGGAAACAGGCCCTTGGTTCTCTACGTCCACACTGCCCATCAAGTACTCATTTATACTAAACATGGAAACAGCTCCTTGGTTCTCTACGTCCACACTACCCATCAAATACTCATTTATACTAAACATGGAAATAGGCCCTTGGTTCTCTACGTCCACACTGCCCATCAAGTACTCATTTATACTAAACATGGAAACAGGCCCTTGGTTCTCTACATCCACACTGCCCATCAGGTACTCATTTATACTAAACATGGAAACAGCTCCTTGGTTCTCTACGTCCACACTGCCCATCAAGTACTCATTTATACTAAACATGGAAGCAGGCCCTTGGTTCTCTACATCCACACTGCCCATCAAGTACTCATTTATACTAAACATGGAAACAGCTCCTTGGTTCTCTACGTCCACACTGCCCATCAAGTACTCATTTATACTAAACATGGAAACAGCTCCTTGGTTCTCTATCTCCACACTGCCCATCAAGTACTCATTTATACTAAACATGGAAACAGGCCCTTGGTTCTCTACCTCCACACTGCCCATCAAGTACTCATTTATACTAAACATGGAAACAGGCCCTTGGTTCTCTACGTCCACACTGCCCATCAAGTACTAATTTATACTAAACATGGAAACAGGCCCTTGGTTCTCCACATCCACACTGCCCATCAAGTACTCATTTATACTAAACATGGAAACAGTCCCTTGGTTCTCCACATCCACACTGCCCATCAAGTACTCATTTATACTAAACATGGAAACAGGCCCTTGGTTCTCCACATCCACACTGCCCATCAAGTACTCATTTATACTAATCATGGAAACAGGCCCTTGGTTCTCTATCTCCACACTGCCCATCAAGTACTCATTTATACTAAACATGGAAACAGGTCCTTCAGCCTGACTGGTCCTCACAGACTGTGCTGCCCACTGACTGGTCCTCACAGACTGTGCTGCCCACTGACTGGTCCTCACAGACTGTGCTGCCCACTGACTGGCCCTCACAGACGGTGCTGCCCACTGACTGGTCCTCACAGACTGTGCTACCCACTGACTGGTCCTCACAGACTGTGCTGCCCACTGACTGGTCCGCGCAGACTGTGCTGCCCACTGACTGGTCCTCACAGACTGTGCTACCCACTGACTGGTCCTCACAGACTGTGCTGCCCACTGACTGGTCCTCACAGACTGTGCTACCCACTGACTGGTCCTCACAGACTGTGCTGCCCACTGACTGGTCCTCACAGACTGTGCTACCCACTGACTGGTCCTCACAGACTGTGCTGCCCACTGACTGGTCCTCACAGACTGTGCTACCCACTGACTGGTCCTCACAGACTGTGCTGCCCACTGACTGGTCCGCGCAGACTGTGCTGCCCACTGACTGGTCCTCACAGACTGTGCTACCCACTGACTGGTCCTCACAGACTGTGCTGCCCACTGACTGGTCCTCACAGACTGTGCTGACTGGTCCTCACAGACTGTGCTGCCCACTGACTGGTCCTCACAGACTGTGCTGCCCACTGACAAGTCCTCACAGACTGTGCTGCCCACTGACTGGTCCTCACAGACTATGCTACCCACTGACTGGTCCTCACAGACTGTGCTGACTGGTCCTCACAGACTGTGCTACCCACTGACTGGTCCTCACAGACTGTGCTGACTGGTCCTCACAGACTGTGCTGCCCACTGACTGGTCCTCACAGACTGTGCTGCCCACTGACTGGTCCTCACAGACTGTGCTGACTGGTCCTCACAGACTGTGCTGCCCACTGACTGGTCCTCACAGACTGTGCTGACTGGTCCTCACAGACTGTGCTGCCCACTGACTGGTCCTCACAGACTGTGCTACCCACTGACTGGTCCTCACAGACTGTGCTACCCACTGACTGGTCCTCACAGACTGTGCTGCCCACTGACTGGCCCTCACAGACTGTGCTGACTGGTCCTCACAGACTGTGCTGCCCACTGACTGGTCCTCACAGACTGTGCTGCCCACTGACTGGTCCGCGCAGACTGTGCTACCCACTGACTGGCCCTCACAGACTGTGCTGACTGGTCCTCACAGACTGTGCTGCCCACTGACTGGTCCTCACAGACTGTGCTGCCCACTGACTGGTCCTCACAGACTGTGCTACCCACTGACTGGTCCTCACAGACTGTGCTGCCCACTGACTGGTCCTCACAGACTGTGCTACCCACTGACTGGTCCTCACAGACTGTGCTACCCACTGACTGGTCCTCACAGACTGTGCTGCCCACTGACTGGTCCTCACAGACTGTGCTACCCACTGACTGGTCCTCACAGACTGTGCTGCCCACTGACTGGTCCGCGCAGACTGTGCTGCCCACTGACTGGTCCTCACAGACTGTGCTACCCACTGACTGGTCCTCACAGACTGTGCTGCCCACTGACTGGTCCTCACAGACTGTGCTGCCCACTGACTGGTCCGCGCAGACTGTGCTACCCACTGACTGGTCCTCACAGACTGTGCTGCCCACTGACTGGTCCTCACAGACTGTGCTGCCCACTGACTGGTCCTCACAGACTGTGCTACCCACTGACTGGTCCGCGCAGACTGTGCTGCCCACTGACTGGTCCACACAGACTGTGCTACCAACTGACTGGTCCTCACAGACTGTGCTACCCACTGACTGGTCCTCACAGACTGTGCAGCCCACTGACTGGTCCTCACAGACTGTGCTGCCCACTGACTGGTCCTCACAGACTTTGCTACCCACTGACTGGTCCTCACAGACTGTGCTACCCACTGACTGGTCCTCACAGACTGTGCTGCCCACTGACTGGTCCTCACAGACTGTGCTACCCACTGACTGGTCCTCACAGACTGTGCTACCCACTGACTGGTCCTCACAGACTGTGCTGACCACTGACTGGTCCTCACAGACTGTGCTACCCACTGACTGGTCCTCACAGACTGTGCTGACTGGTCCTCACAGACTGTGCTGACCACTGACTGGTCCTCACAGACTGTGCTACCCACTGACTGGTCCTCACAGACTGTGCTGACTGGTCCTCACAGACTGTGCTGCCCACTGACTGGTCCTCACAGACTGTGCTGCCCACTGACTGGCCCTCACAGACTGTGCTGCCCACTGACTGGTCCTCACAGACTGTGCTGCCCACTGACTGGTCCTCACAGACTGTGCTGCCCACTGACTGGTCCTCACAGACTGTGCTGACTGGTCCTCACAGACTGTGCTGCCCACTGACTGGTCCTCACAGACTGTGCTGCCCACTGACTGGTCCGCGCATACTGTGCTGCCCACTGACTGGTCCTCACAGACTGTGCTACCCACTGACTGGTCCGCGCATACTGTGCTGCCCACTGACTGGTCCTCACAGACTGTGCTGCCCACTGACTGGTCCTCACAGACTGTGCTGCCCACTGACTGGCCCTCACAGACGGTGCTGCCCACTGACTGGTCCTCACAGACTGTGCTACCCACTGACTGGTCCTCACAGACTGTGCTGCCCACTGACTGGTCCGCGCAGACTGTGCTGCCCACTGACTGGTCCTCACAGACTGTGCTACCCACTGACTGGTCCTCACAGACTGTGCTGCCCACTGACTGGTCCTCACAGACTGTGCTACCCACTGACTGGTCCTCACAGACTGTGCTGCCCACTGACTGGTCCTCACAGACTGTGCTACCCACTGACTGGTCCTCACAGACTGTGCTGCCCACTGACTGGTCCTCACAGACTGTGCTACCCACTGACTGGTCCTCACAGACTGTGCTGCCCACTGACTGGTCCGCGCAGACTGTGCTGCCCACTGACTGGTCCTCACAGACTGTGCTACCCACTGACTGGTCCTCACAGACTGTGCTGCCCACTGACTGGTCCTCACAGACTGTGCTGACTGGTCCTCACAGACTGTGCTGCCCACTGACTGGTCCTCACAGACTGTGCTGCCCACTGACAAGTCCTCACAGACTGTGCTGCCCACTGACTGGTCCTCACAGACTATGCTACCCACTGACTGGTCCTCACAGACTGTGCTGACTGGTCCTCACAGACTGTGCTACCCACTGACTGGTCCTCACAGACTGTGCTGACTGGTCCTCACAGACTGTGCTGCCCACTGACTGGTCCTCACAGACTGTGCTGCCCACTGACTGGTCCTCACAGACTGTGCTGACTGGTCCTCACAGACTGTGCTGCCCACTGACTGGTCCTCACAGACTGTGCTGACTGGTCCTCACAGACTGTGCTGCCCACTGACTGGTCCTCACAGACTGTGCTGCCCACTGACTGGTCCTCACAGACTGTGCTGACTGGTCCTCACAGACTGTGCTACCCACTGACTGGTCCTCACAGACTGTGCTACCCACTGACTGGTCCTCACAGACTGTGCTACCCACTGACTGGTCCTCACAGACTGTGCTACCCACTGACTGGTCCTCACAGACTGTGCTGCCCACTGACTGGCCCTCACAGACTGTGCTGACTGGTCCTCACAGACTGTGCTGCCCACTGACTGGTCCTCACAGACTGTGCTGCCCACTGACTGGTCCGCGCAGACTGTGCTACCCACTGACTGGCCCTCACAGACTGTGCTGACTGGTCCTCACAGACTGCTGCCCACTGACTGGTCCTCACAGACTGTGCTACCCACTGACTGGTCCTCACAGACTGTGCTACCCACTGACTGGTCCTCACAGACTGTGCTGCCCACTGACTGGTCCTCACAGACTGTGCTACCCACTGACTGGTCCTCACAGACTGTGCTACACACTGACTGGTCCTCACAGACTGTGCTGCCCACTGACTGGTCCTCACAGACTGTACTACCCACTGACTGGTCCTCACAGACTGTGCTGCCCACTGACTGGTCCGCGCAGACTGTGCTGCCCACTGACTGGTCCTCACAGACTGTGCTACCCACTGACTGGTCCTCACAGACTGTGCTGCCCACTGACTGGTCCTCACAGACTGTGCTGCCCACTGACTGGTCCGCGCAGACTGTGCTACCCACTGACTGGTCCTCACAGACTGTGCTGCCCACTGACTGGTCCTCACAGACTGTGCTGCCCACTGACTGGTCCTCACAGACTGTGCTACCCACTGACTGGTCCGCGCAGACTGTGCTGCCCACTGACTGGTCCACACAGACTGTGCTACCAACTGACTGGTCCTCACAGACTGTGCTACCCACTGTCTGGTCCTCACAGACTGTGCAGCCCACTGACTGGTCCTCACAGACTGTGCTGCCCACTGACTGGTCCTCACAGACTTTGCTACCCACTGACTGGTCCTCACAGACTGTGCTACCCACTGACTGGTCCTCACAGACTGTGCTGCCCACTGACTGGTCCTCACAGACTGTGCTACCCACTGACTGGTCCTCACAGACTGTGCTACCCACTGACTGGTCCTCACAGACTGTGCTGCCCACTGACTGGTCCTCACAGACTGTGCTGCCCACTGACTGGTCCTCACAGACTGTGCTACCCACTGACTGGTCCTCACAGACTGTGCTGCCCACTGACTGGTCCTCACAGACTGTGCTACCCACTGACTGGTCCTCACAGACTGTGCTGCCCACTGACTGGTCCTCACAGACTGTGCTACCCACTGACTGGTCCTCACAGACTGTGCTGCCCACTGACTGGTCCGCGCAGACTGTGCTGCCCACTGACTGGTCCTCACAGACTGTGCTACCCACTGACTGGTCCTCACAGACTGTGCTGCCCACTGACTGGTCCTCACAGACTGTGCTGACTGGTCCTCACAGACTGTGCTGCCCACTGACTGGTCCTCACAGACTGTGCTGCCCACTGACAAGTCCTCACAGACTGTGCTGCCCACTGACTGGTCCTCACAGACTATGCTACCCACTGACTGGTCCTCACAGACTGTGCTGACTGGTCCTCACAGACTGTGCTACCCACTGACTGGTCCTCACAGACTGTGCTGACTGGTCCTCACAGACTGTGCTGCCCACTGACTGGTCCTCACAGACTGTGCTGCCCACTGACTGGTCCTCACAGACTGTGCTGACTGGTCCTCACAGACTGTGCTGCCCACTGACTGGTCCTCACAGACTGTGCTGACTGGTCCTCACAGACTGTGCTGCCCACTGACTGGTCCTCACAGACTGTGCTACCCACTGACTGGTCCTCACAGACTGTGCTACCCACTGACTGGTCCTCACAGACTGTGCTGCCCACTGACTGGCCCTCACAGACTGTGCTGACTGGTCCTCACAGACTGTGCTGCCCACTGACTGGTCCTCACAGACTGTGCTGCCCACTGACTGGTCCGCGCAGACTGTGCTACCCACTGACTGGCCCTCACAGACTGTGCTGACTGGTCCTCACAGACTGCTGCCCACTGACTGGTCCTCACAGACTGTGCTGCCCACTGACTGGTCCTCACAGACTGTGCTACCCACTGACTGGTCCTCACAGACTGTGCTGCCCACTGACTGGTCCTCACAGACTGTGCTACCCACTGACTGGTCCTCACAGACTGTGCTACACACTGACTGGTCCTCACAGACTGTGCTGCCCACTGACTGGTCCTCACAGACTGTACTACCCACTGACTGGTCCTCACAGACTGTGCTGCCCACTGACTGGTCCGCGCAGACTGTGCTGCCCACTGACTGGTCCTCACAGACTGTGCTACCCACTGACTGGTCCTCACAGACTGTGCTGCCCACTGACTGGTCCTCACAGACTGTGCTGCCCACTGACTGGTCCGCGCAGACTGTGCTACCCACTGACTGGTCCTCACAGACTGTGCTGCCCACTGACTGGTCCTCACAGACTGTGCTGCCCACTGACTGGTCCTCACAGACTGTGCTACCCACTGACTGGTCCGCGCAGACTGTGCTGCCCACTGACTGGTCCACACAGACTGTGCTACCAACTGACTGGTCCTCACAGACTGTGCTACCCACTGTCTGGTCCTCACAGACTGTGCAGCCCACTGACTGGTCCTCACAGACTGTGCTGCCCACTGACTGGTCCTCACAGACTTTGCTACCCACTGACTGGTCCTCACAGACTGTGCTACCCACTGACTGGTCCTCACAGACTGTGCTGCCCACTGACTGGTCCTCACAGACTGTGCTACCCACTGACTGGTCCTCACAGACTGTGCTACCCACTGACTGGTCCTCACAGACTGTGCTGACCACTGACTGGTCCTCACAGACTGTGCTACCCACTGACTGGTCCTCACAGACTGTGCTGACTGGTCCTCACAGACTGTGCTGACCACTGACTGGTCCTCACAGACTGTGCTACCCACTGACTGGTCCTCACAGACTGTGCTGACTGGTCCTCACAGACTGTGCTGCCCACTGACTGGTCCTCACAGACTGTGCTGCCCACTGACTGGCCCTCACAGACTGTGCTGCCCACTGACTGGTCCTCACAGACTGTGCTGCCCACTGACTGGTCCTCACAGACTGTGCTGCCCACTGACTGGTCCTCACAGACTGTGCTGACTGGTCCTCACAGACTGTGCTGCCCACTGACTGGTCCTCACAGACTGTGCTGCCCACTGACTGGTCCGCGCATACTGTGCTGCCCACTGACTGGTCCTCACAGACTGTGCTACCCACTGACTGGTCCGCGCATACTGTGCTGCCCACTGACTGGTCCTCACAGACTGTGCTGCCCACTGACTGGTCCTCACAGACTGTGCTGCCCACTGACTGGTCCTCACAGACTGTGCTACCCACTGACTGGTCCTCACAGACTGTGCTGCCCACTGACTGGTCCTCACAGACTGTGCTACCCACTGACAGGTCCTCAC
Source organism: Hemitrygon akajei (assembly GCF_048418815.1). Lineage (NCBI taxonomy): Eukaryota > Metazoa > Chordata > Chondrichthyes > Myliobatiformes > Dasyatidae > Hemitrygon > Hemitrygon akajei. The sequence goes on along the minus strand of NC_133143.1, from coordinate 9,162,692 downwards.
AGACTGTGCTGCCCACTGACTGGTCCTCACAGACTGTGCTACCCACTGACTGGTCCTCACAGACTGTGCTGCCCACTGACTGGTCCTCACAGACTGTGCTACCCACTGACTGGTCCTCACAGACTGTGCTGCCCACTGACTGGTCCTCACAGACTTTGCTGACTGGTCCTCACAGACTGTGCTACCCACTGACTGGTCCGCGCAGACTGTGCTGCCCACTGACTGGTCCTCACAGACTGTGCTGCCCACTGACTGGTCCTCACAGACTGTGCTGACCACTGACTGGTCCTCACAGACTGTGCTGCCCACTGACTGGTCCGCGCAGACTGTGCTGCCCACTGACTGGTCCTCACAGACTGTGCTACCCACTGACTGGTCCTCACAGACTGTGCTGACTGGTCCTCACAGACTGTGCTGACCACTGACTGGTCCTCACAGACTGTGCTACCCACTGACTGGTCCTCACAGACTGTGCTGACTGGTCCTCACAGACTGTGCTGCCCACTGACTGGTCCTCACAGACTGTGCTGCCCACTGACTGGTCCTCACAGACTGTGCTACCCACTGACTGGTCCTCACAGACTGTGCTGACTGGTCCTCACAGACTGTGCTGACCACTGACTGGTCCTCACAGACTGTGCTACCCACTGACTGGTCCTCACAGACTGTGCTGACTGGTCTTCACAGACTGTGCTGCCCACTGACTGGTCCTCACAGACTGTGCTGCCCACTGACTGGTCCGCGCAGACTGTGCTGCCCACTGACTGGTCCTCACAGACTGTGCTGCCCACTGACTGGTCCTCACAGACTGTGCTGCCCACTGACTGGTCCTCACAGACTGTGCTACCCACTGACTGGTCCGCGCATACTGTGCTGCCCACTGACTGGTCCTCACAGACTGTGCTGCCCACTGACTGGTCCTCACAGACTGTGCTACCCACAGACTGGTCCGCGCATACTGTGCTGCCCACTGACTGGTCCTCACAGACTGTGCTGCCCACTGACTGGTCCTCATAGACTGTGCTGCCCACTGACTGGTCCTCACAGACTGTGCTGCCCACTGACTGGTCCTCACAGACTGTGCTACCCACTGACAGGTCCTCACAGACTGTGCTGCCCACTGACTGGTCCTCACAGACTGTGCTACCCACTGACTGGTCCTCACAGACTGTGCTGCCCACTGACTGGTCCTCACAGACTGTGCTACCCACTGACTGGTCCTCACAGACTGTGCTGCCCACTGACTGGTCCTCACAGACTGTGCTGACTGGTCCTCACAGACTGTGCTGCCCACTGACTGGTCCTCACAGACTTTGCTGACTGGTCCTCACAGACTGTGCTACCCACTGACTGGTCCGCGCAGACTGTGCTGCCCACTGACTGGTCCTCACAGACTGTGCTGCCCACTGACTGGTCCTCACAGACTGTGCTGACCACTGACTGGTCCTCACAGACTGTGCTGCCCACTGACTGGTCCTCACAGACTGTGCTGACTGGTCCTCACAGACTGTGCTACCCACTGACTGGTCCGCGCAGACTGTGCTGCCCACTGACTGGTCCTCACAGACTGTGCTGCCCACTGACTGGTCCGCGCAGACTGTGCTGACTGGTCCTCACAGACTGTGCTGCCCACTGACTGGTCCTCACAGACTGTGCTGCCCACTGACTGGCCCTCACAGACTGTGCTGCCCACTGACTGGTCCTCACAGACTGTGCTGCCCACTGTCTGGTCCTCACAGACTGTGCTGCCCACTGACTGGTCCTCACAGACTGTGCTACCCACTGACTGGTCCTCACAGACTGTGCTGACTGGTCCTCACAGACTGTGCTGCCCACTGACTGGTCCTCACAGTCTGTGCTGCCCACTGACTGGTCCTCACAGACTGTGCTACCCACTGACTGGTCCTCACAGACTGTGCTGCCCACTGACTGGTCCTCACAGACTGTGCTACCCACTGACTGGTCCTCACAGACTGTGCTGCCCACTGACTGGTCCTCACAGACTGTGCTGCCCACTGACTGGCCCTCACAGACTGTGCTGCCCACTGACTGGTCCTCACAGACTGTGCTGACCACTGACTGGTCCTCACAGTCTGTGCTGCCCACTGACTGGTCCTCACAGACTGTGCTGCCCACTGACTGGTCCTCACAGACTGTGCTGACCACTGACTGGTCCTCACAGACTGTGCTACCCACTGACTGGTCCTCACAGACTGTGCTGACCACTGACTGGTCCTCACAGACTGTGCTACCCACTGACTGGCCCTCACAGACTGTGCTGCCCACTGACTGGTCCTCACAGACTGTGCTACCCACTGACTGGTCCTCACAGACTGTGCTACCCACTGACTGGTCCTCACAGACTGTGCTGCCCACTGACTGGTCCGCGCACGCAGACTGTGCTGCCCACTGACTGGTCCTCACAGACTGTGCTGCCCACTGACTGGTCCTCACAGACTGTGCTGCCCACTGACTGGTCCTCGCAGACTGTGCTGCCCACCGACTGGTCCGCTCAGACTGTGCTGCCCACTGACTGGCCCTCACAGACTGTGCTGCCCACTGACTGGTCCTCACAGACTGTGCTGCCCACTGACTGGTCCTCACAGACTGTGCTGCCCACTGACTGGTCCTCACAGACTGTGCTACCCACTGACTGGTCCTCACAGACTGTGCTGCCCACTGACTGGTACTCACAGACTGTGCTGCCCACTGACTGGTCCTCACAGACTGTGCTGCCCACTGACTGGTCCTCACAGACTGTGCTGACTGGTCCTCACAGACTGTGCTGCCCACTGACTGGTCCTCACAGACTGTGCTGACTGGTCCTCACAGACTGTGCTGCCCACTGACTGGTCCTCACAGACTTTGCTGCCCACTGACTGGTCCTCACAGACTGTGCTGACTGGTCCTCACAGACTGTGCTGCCCACTGACTGGTCCTCACAGACTGTGCTGCCCACTGACTGGTCCTCACAGACTGTGCTGCCCACTGACTGGTCCTCACAGACTGTGCTGCCCACTGACTGGTCCTCACAGACTGTGCTGCCCACTGACTGGCCCTCACAGACTGTGCTGCCCACTGACTGGTCCTCACAGACTGTGCTGCCCACTGACTGGTCCTCACAGACTGTGCTGCCCACTGACTGGTCCTCACAGACTGTGCTGACTGGTCCTCACAGACTGTGCTGCCCACTGACTGGTCCTCACAGACTGTGCTGCCCACTGACTGGTCCTCACAGACTGTGCTGACTGGTCCTCACAGACTGTGCTGCCCACTGACTGGTCCTCACAGACTGTGCTGCCCACTGACTGTTCCTCACAGACTGTGCTACCCACTGACTGGTCCTCACAGACTGTGCTGCCCACTGACTGGTCCGCGCAGACTGTGCTACCCACTGACTGGTCCTCACAGACTATGCTGACTGGTCCTCACAGACTGTGCTGCCCACTGACTGGTCCTCACAGACTGTGCTGCCCACTGACTGGTCCTCACAGACTGTGCTACCCACTGACTGGTCCTCACAGACTGTGCTGCCCACTGACTGGTCCTCACAGACTGTGCTGACTGGTCCTCACAGACTGTGCTGCCCACTGACTGGTCCTCACAGACTGTGCTGCCCACTGACTGGTCCTCACAGACTGTGCTGACTGGTCCTCACAGACTGTGCTGCCCACTGACTGGTCCTCACAGACTGTGCTGACTGGTCCTCACAGACTGTGCTGCCCACTGACTGGTCCTCACAGACTGTGCTGCCCACTGACTGGTCCTCACAGACTGTGCTGACTGGTCCTCACAGACTGTGCTGCCCACTGACTGGTCCTCACAGACTGTGCTGCCCCCTGACTGGTCCTCACAGACTGTGCTGACTGGTCCTCACAGACTGTGCTGCCCACTGACTGGTCCTCACAGACTGTGCTGCCCACTGACTGGCCCTCACAGACTGTGCTGCCCACTGACTGGTCCTCACAGACTGTGCTGACTGGTCCTCACAGACTGTGCTGCCCACTGACTGGTCCTCACAGACTGTGCTGACTGGTGCTCACAGACTGTGCTGCCCACTGACTGGTCCTCACAGACTGTGCTGCCCACTGACTGGTCCTCACAGACTGTGCTGACCACTGACTGGTCCTCACAGACTGTGCTACCCACTGACTGGTCCTCACAGACTGTGCTGACTGGTCCTCACAGACTGTGCTGCCCACTGACTGGTCCTCACAGACTGTGCTGACTGGTCCTCACAGACTGTGCTGACTGGTCCTCACAGACTGTGCTGCCCACTGACTGGTCCTCACAGACTGTGCTGCCCACTGACTGGTCCTCACAGACTGTGCTGCCCACTGACTGGTCCTCACAGACTGTGCTGACTGGTCCTCACAGACTGTGCTGACTGGTCCTCACAGACTGTGCTGCCCACTGACTGGTCCTCACAGACTGTGCTACCCACTGACTGGTCCTCACAGACTGTGCTGACTGGTCCTCACAGACTGTGCTGCCCACTGACTGGTCCTCACAGACTGTGCTGCCCACTGACTGGTCCTCACAGACTGTGCTGACTGGTCCTCACAGACTGTGCTGCCCACTGACTGGTCCTCACAGACTGTGCTGACTGGTCCTCACAGACTGTGCTGCCCACTGACTGGTCCTCACAGACTGTGCTGACTGGTCCTCACAGACTGTGCTGCCCACTGACTGGTCCTCACAGACTGTGCTGCCCACTGACTGGTCCTCACAGACTGTGCTGACTGGTCCTCACAGACTGTGCTACCCACTGACTGGTCCGCGCAGACTGTGCTGCCCACTGACTGGTCCTCACCGACTGTGCTGCCCACTGACTGGTCCTCACAGACTGTGCTGCCCACTGACTGGTCCTCACAGACTGTGCTACCCACTGACTGGTCCTCACAGACTGTGCTGCCCACTGACTGGTCCTCACAGACTGTGCTGACTGGTCCTCACAGACTGTGCTGCCCACTGACTGGTCCTCACAGACTGTGCTACCCACTGACTGGTCCTCACAGACTGTGCTGCCCACTGACTGGTCCTCACAGACTGTGCTACCCACTGACTGTCCCTCACAGACTGTGCTGCCCACTGACTGGTCCTCACAGACTGTTCTGACTGGTCCTCACAGACTGTGCTGCCCACTGACTGGTCCTCACAGACTGTGCTACCCACTGACTGGTCCTCACAGACTGTGCTGCCCACTGACTGGTCCTCACAGACTGTGCTGACTGGTCCTCACAGACTGTGCTGCCCACTGACTGGTCCTCACAGACTGTGCTGACTGGTCCTCACAGACTGTGCTACCCACTGACTGGTCCTCACAGACTGTGCTACCCACTGACTGTCCCTCACAGACTGTGCTGCCCACTGACTGGTCCTCACAGACTGTGCTGACTGGTCCTCACAGACTGTGCTGCCCACTGACTGGTCCTCACAGACTGTGCTGCCCACTGACAAGTCCTCACAGACTGTGCTGCCCACTGACTGGTCCTCACAGACTGTGCTACCCACTGACTGGTCCTCACAGACTGTGCTGACTGGTCCTCACAGACTGTGCTACCCACTGACTGGTCCGCACAGACTGTGCTGACTGGTCCTCACAGACTGTGCTGCCCACTGACTGGTCCTCACAGACTGTGCTGCCCACTGACTGGTCCTCACAGACTGTGCTGACTGGTCCTCACAGACTGTGCTGCCCACTGACTGGTCCTCACAGACTGTGCTGACTGGTCCTCACAGACTGTGCTGCCCACTGACTGGTCCTCACAGACTGTGCTACCCACTGACTGGTCCTCACAGACTGTGCTACCCACTGACTGGTCCTCACAGACTGTGCTGCCCACTGACTGGCCCTCACAGACTGTGCTGACTGGTCCTCACAGACTGTGCTGCCCACTGACTGGTCCTCACAGACTGTGCTGCCCACTGACTGGTCCGCGCAGACTGTGCTACCCACTGACTGGCCCTCACAGACTGTGCTGACTGGTCCTCACAGACTGTGCTGCCCACTGACTGGTCCTCACAGACTGTGCTGCCCACTGACTGGTCCTCACAGACTGTGCTACCCACTGACTGGTCCTCACAGACTGTGCTGCCCACTGACTGGTCCTCACAGACTGTGCTACCCACTGACTGGTCCTCACAGACTGTGCTACCCACTGACTGGTCCTCACAGACTGTGCTGCCCACTGACTGGTCCTCACAGACTGTGCTACCCACTGACTGGTCCTCACAGACTGTGCTGCCCACTGACTGGCCCTTACAGACTGTGCTGCCCACTGACTGGTCCTCACAGACTGTGCTACCCACTGACTGGTCCTCACAGACTGTGCTGCCCACTGACTGGTCCTCACAGACTGTGCTACCCACTGACTGGTCCTCACAGACTGTGCTGCCCACTGACTAGTCCTCACAGACTGTGCTACCCACTGACTGGTCCGCGCAGACTGTGCTACCCACTGACTGGTCCTCACAGACTGTGCTGCCCACTGACTGGTCCTCACAGACTGTGCTGCCCACTGACTGGTCCTCACAGACTGTGCTGCCCACTGACTGGTCCGCGCAGACTGTGCTACCCACTGACTGGTCCTCACAGACTGTGCTGCCCACTGACTGGTCCTCACAGACTGTGCTGCCCACTGACTGGTCCTCACAGACTGTGCTACCCACTGACTGGTCCGCGCAGACTGTGCTGCCCACTGACTGGTCCACACAGACTGTGCTACCAACTGACTGGTCCTCACAGACTGTGCTACCCACTGACTGGTCCTCACAGACTGTGCTGCCCACTGACTGGTCCTCACAGACTGTGCTGCCCACTGACTGGTCCTCACAGACTTTGCTACCCACTGACTGGTCCTCACAGACTGTGCTACCCACTGACTGGTCCTCACAGACTGTGCTGCCCACTGAATGGTCCTCACAGACTGTGGTACCCACTGACTGGTCCTCACAGACTGTGCTACCCACTGACTGGTCCTCACAGACTGTGCTGACTGGTCCTCACAGACTGTGCTGCCCACTGACTGGTCCTCACAGAATGTGCTGCCCACTGACTGGCCCTCACAGACTGTGCTGCCCACTGACTGGTCCTCACAGACTGTGCTGCCCACTGACTGGTCCTCACAGACTGTGCTGCCCACTGACTGGTCCTCACAGACTGTGCTACCCACTGACTGGTCCTCACAGACTGTGCTGACTGGTCCTCACAGACTGTGCTGCCCACTGACTGGTCCTCACAGAATGTGCTGCCCACTGACTGGCCCTCACAGACTGTGCTGCCCACTGACTGGTCCTCACAGACTGTGCTGCCCACTGACTGGTCCTCACAGACTGTGCTGCCCACTGACTGGTCCTCACAGACTGTGCTACCCACTGACTGGTCCTCACAGACTGTGCTGACTGGTCCTCACAGACTGTGCTGCCCACTGACTGGTCCTCACAGACTGTGCTGCCCACTGACTGGTCCGCGCATACTGTGCTGCCCACTGACTGGTCCTCACAGACTGTGCTACCTACTGACTGGTCCGCGCATACTGTGCTGCCCACTGACTGGTCCTCACAGACTGTGCTGCCCACTGACTGGTCCTCACAGACTGTGCTGCCCACTGACTGGTCCTCACAGACTGTGCTACCCACTGACTGGTCCTCACAGACTGTGCTGCCCACTGACTGGTCCTCACAGACTGTGCTACCCACTGACAGGTCCTCACAGACTGTGCTGCCCACTGACTGGTCCTCACAGACTGTGCTACCCACTGACTGGTCCTCACAGACTGTGCTGCCCACTGACTGGTCCTCACAGACTGTGCTACCCACTGACTGGTCCTCACAGACTGTGCTGCCCACTGACTGGTCCTCACAGACTTTGCTGACTGGTCCTCACAGACTGTGCTGACTGGTCCTCACAGACTGTGCTGCCCACTGACTGGTCCTCACAGACTGTGCTGCCCACTGACTGGTCCTCACAGACTGTGCTACCCACTGACTGGTCCTCACAGACTGTGCTGCCCACTGACTGGTCCTCACAGACTGTGCTACCCACTGACTGGTCCTCACAGACTGTGCTACCCACTGACTGGTCCTCACAGACTGTGCTGCCCACTGACTGGTCCTCACAGACTGTGCTACCCACTGACTGGTCCTCACAGACTGTGCTGCCCACTGACTGGCCCTTACAGACTGTGCTGCCCACTGACTGGTCCTCACAGACTGTGCTACCCACTGACTTGTCCTCACAGACTGTGCTGCCCACTGACTGGTCCTCACAGACTGTGCTACCCACTGACTGGTCCTCACAGACTGTGCTGCCCACTGACTAGTCCTCACAGACTGTGCTACCCACTGACTGGTCCGCGCAGACTGTGCTACCCACTGACTGGTCCTCACAGACTGTGCTGCCCACTGACTGGTCCTCACAGACTGTGCTGCCCACTGACTGGTCCGCGCAGACTGTGCTACCCACTGACTGGTCCTCACAGACTGTGCTGCCCACTGACTGGTCCTCACAGACTGTGCTGCCCACTGACTGGTCCGCGCAGACTGTGCTACCCACTGACTGGTCCTCACAGACTGTGCTGCCCACTGACTGGTCCTCACAGACTGTGCTGCCCACTGACTGGTCCTCACAGACTGTGCTACCCACTGACTGGTCCGCGCAGACTGTGCTGCCCACTGACTGGTCCACACAGACTGTGCTACCAACTGACTGGTCCTCACAGACTGTGCTACCCACTGACTGGTCCTCACAGACGGTGCAGCCCACTGACTGGTCCTCACAGACTGTGCTGCCCACTGACTGGTCCTCACAGACTTTGCTACCCACTGACTGGTCCTCACAGACTGTGCTACCCACTGACTGGTCCTCACAGACTGTGCTGCCCACTGACTGGTCCTCACAGACTGTGCTACCCACTGACTGGTCCTCACAGACTGTGCTACCCACTGACTGGTCCTCACAGACTGTGCTGACCACTGACTGGTCCTCACAGACTGTGCTACCCACTGACTGGTCCTCACAGACTGTGCTGACTGGTCCTCACAGACTGTGCTGACCACTGACTGGTCCTCACAGACTGTGCTACCCACTGACTGGTCCTCACAGACTGTGCTGACTGGTCCTCACAGACTGTGCTGCCCACTGACTGGTCCTCACAGACTGTGCTGCCCACTGACTGGCCCTCACAGACTGTGCTGCCCACTGACTGGTCCTCACAGACTGTGCTGCCCACTGACTGGTCCTCACAGACTGTGCTGCCCACTGACTGGTCCTCACAGACTGTGCTGACTGGTCCTCACAGACTGTGCTGCCCACTGACTGGTCCTCACAGACTGTGCTGCCCACTGACTGGTCCTCACAGACTGTGCTGCCCACTGACTGGTCCGCGCATACTGTGCTGCCCACTGACTGGTCCTCACAGACTGTGCTACCCACTGACTGGTCCGCGCATACTGTGCTGCCCACTGACTGGTCCTCACAGACTGTGCTGCCCACTGACTGGTCCTCACAGACTGTGCTGCCCACTGACTGGTCCTCACAGACTGTGCTACCCACTGACTGGTCCTCACAGACTGTGCTGCCCACTGACTGGTCCTCACAGACTGTGCTACCCACTGACAGGTCCTCACAGACTGTGCTGCCCACTGACTGGTCCTCACAGACTGTGCTACCCACTGACTGGTCCTCACAGACTGTGCTGCCCACTGACTGGTCCTCACAGACTGTGCTACCCACTGACTGGTCCTCACAGACTGTGCTGCCCACTGACTGGTCCTCACAGACTGTGCTGCCCACTGACTGGTCCTCACAGACTTTGCTGACTGGTCCTCACAGACTGTGCTACCCACTGACTGGTCCGCGCAGACTGTGCTGCCCACTGACTGGTCCTCACAGACTGTGCTGCCCACTGACTGGTCCTCACAGACTGTGCTGACCACTGACTGGTCCTCACAGACTGTGCTGCCCACTGACTGGTCCGCGCAGACTGTGCTGCCCACTGACTGGTCCTCACAGACTGTGCTGCCCACTGACTGGTCCTCACAGACTGTGCTGCCCACTGACTGGTCCTCACAGACGGTGCTGCCCACTGACTGGTCCGCGCAGACTGTGCTGACTGGTCCTCACAGACTGTGCTGACCACTGACTGGTCCTCACAGACTGTGCTACCCACAGACTGGTCCTCACAGACTGTGCTGACTGGTCCTCACAGACTGTGCTGACCACTGACTGGTCCTCACAGACTGTGCTACCCACTGACTGGTCCTCACAGACTGTGCTGACTGGTCCTCACAGACTGTGCTGCCCACTGACTGGTCCTCACAGACTGTGCTGCCCACTGACTGGTCCTCACAGACTGTGCTACCCACTGACTGGTCCTCACAGACTGTGCTGACTGGTCCTCACAGACTGTGCTGACCACTGACTGGTCCTCACAGACTGTGCTACCCACTGACTGGTCCTCACAGACTGTGCTGACTGGTCTTCACAGACTGTGCTGCCCACTGACTGGTCCTCACAGACTGTGCTGCCCACTGACTGGTCCGCGCAGACTGTGCTGCCCACTGACTGGTCCTCACAGACTGTGCTGCCCACTGACTGGTCCTCACAGACTGTGCTGCCCACTGACTGGTCCTCACAGACTGTGCTACCCACTGACTGGTCCGCGCATACTGTGCTGCCCACTGACTGGTCCTCACAGACTGTGCTGCCCACTGACTGGTCCTCACAGACTGTGCTACCCACAGACTGGTCCGCGCATACTGTGCTGCCCACTGACTGGTCCTCACAGACTGTGCTGCCAACTGACTGGTCCTCATAGACTGTGCTGCCCACTGACTGGTCCTCACAGACTGTGCTGCCCACTGACTGGTCCTCACAGACTGTGCTACCCACTGACAGGTCCTCACAGACTGTGCTGCCCACTGACTGGTCCTCACAGACTGTGCTACCCACTGACTGGTCCTCACAGACTGTGCTGCCCACTGACTGGTCCTCACAGACTGTGCTACCCACTGACTGGTCCTCACAGACTGTGCTGCCCACTGACTGGTCCTCACAGACTGTGCTGACTGGTCCTCACAGACTGTGCTGCCCACTGACTGGTCCTCACAGACTTTGCTGACTGGTCCTCACAGACTGTGCTACCCACTGACTGGTCCGCGCAGACTGTGCTGCCCACTGACTGGTCCTCACAGACTGTGCTGCCCACTGACTGGTCCTCACAGACTGTGCTGACCACTGACTGGTCCTCACAGACTGTGCTGCCCACTGACTGGTCCTCACAGACTGTGCTGACTGGTCCTCACAGACTGTGCTACCCACTGACTGGTCCGCGCAGACTGTGCTGCCCACTGACTGGTCCTCACAGACTGTGCTGCCCACTGACTGGTCCGCGCAGACTGTGCTGACTGGTCCTCACAGACTGTGCTGCCCACTGACTGGTCCTCACAGACTGTGCTGCCCACTGACTGGCCCTCACAGACTGTGCTGCCCACTGACTGGTCCTCACAGACTGTGCTGCCCACTGTCTGGTCCTCACAGACTGTGCTGCCCACTGACTGGTCCTCACAGACTGTGCTACCCACTGACTGGTCCTCACAGACTGTGCTGACTGGTCCTCACAGACTGTGCTGCCCACTGACTGGTCCTCACAGTCTGTGCTGCCCACTGACTGGTCCTCACAGACTGTGCTACCCACTGACTGGTCCTCACAGACTGTGCTGCCCACTGACTGGTCCTCACAGACTGTGCTACCCACTGACTGGTCCTCACAGACTGTGCTGCCCACTGACTGGTCCTCACAGACTGTGCTGCCCACTGACTGGCCCTCACAGACTGTGCTGCCCACTGACTGGTCCTCACAGACTGTGCTGCCCACTGACTGGTCCTCACAGACTGTGCTGACCACTGACTGGTCCTCACAGACTGTGCTGCCCACTGACTGGTCCTCACAGACTGTGCTGCCCACTGACTGGTCCTCACAGACTGTGCTACCCACTGACTGGTCCTCACAGACTGTGCTGACCACTGACTGGTCCTCACAGACTGTGCTACCCACTGACTGGTCCTCACAGACTGTGCTGCCCACTGACTGGCCCTCACAGACTGTGCTGCCCACTGACTGGTCCTCACAGACTGTGCTACCCACTGACTGGTCCTCACAGACTGTGCTGCCCACTGACTGGTACTCACAGACTGTGCTGCCCACTGACTGGTCCTCACAGACTGTGCTGCCCACTGACTGGTCCTCACAGACTGTGCTGACTGGTCCTCACAGACTGTGCTGCCCACTGACTGGTCCTCACAGACTGTGCTGACTGGTCCTCACAGACTGTGCTGCCCACTGACTGGTCCTCACAGACTGTGCTGCCCACTGACTGGCCCTCACAGACTGTGCTGCCCACTGACTGGTCCTCACAGACTGTGCTGCCCACTGACTGGTCCTCACAGACTGTGCTGCCCACTGACTGGTCCTCACAGACTGTGCTGACTGGTCCTCACAGACTGTGCTGCCCACTGACTGGTCCTCACAGACTGTGCTGCCCACTGACTGGTCCTCACAGACTGTGCTGACTGGTCCTCACAGACTGTGCTGCCCACTGACTGGTCCTCACAGACTGTGCTGCCCACTGACTGGTCCTCACAGACTGTGCTACCCACTGACTGGTCCTCACAGACTGTGCTGCCCACTGACTGGTCCGCGCAGACTGTGCTACCCACTGACTGGTCCTCACAGACTATGCTGACTGGTCCTCACAGACTGTGCTGCCCACTGACTGGTCCTCACAGACTGTGCTGCCCACTGACTGGTCCTCACAGACTGTGCTGCCCACTGACTGGTCCTCACAGACTGTGCTACCCACTGACTGTTCCTCACAGACTGTGCTGCCCACTGACTGGTCCTCACAGACTGTGCTGACTGGTCCTCACAGACTGTGCTGCCCACTGACTGGTCCTCACAGACTGTGCTGCCCACTGACTGGTCCTCACAGACTGTGCTGACTGGTCCTCACAGACTGTGCTGCCCACTGACTGGTCCTCACAGACTGTGCTGACTGGTCCTCACAGACTGTGCTGCCCACTGACTGGTCCTCACAGACTGTGCTGCCCACTGACTGGTCCTCACAGACTGTGCTGACTGGTCCTCACAGACTGTGCTGCCCACTGACTGGTCCTCACAGACTGTGCTGCCCCCTGACTGGTCCTCACAGACTGTGCTGACTGGTCCTCACAGACTGTGCTGCCCACTGACTGGTCCTCACAGACTGTGCTGCCCACTGACTGGCCCTCACAGACTGTGCTGCCCACTGACTGGTCCTCACAGACTGTGCTGACTGGTCCTCACAGACTGTGCTGCCCACTGACTGGTCCTCACAGACTGTGCTGACTGGTCCTCACAGACTGTGCTGCCCACTGACTGGTCCTCACAGACTGTGCTGCCCACTGACTGGTCCTCACAGACTGTGCTGACCACTGACTGGTCCTCACAGACTGTGCTACCCACTGACTGGTCCTCACAGACTGTGCTGACTGGTCCTCACAGACTGTGCTGCCCACTGACTGGTCCTCACAGACTGTGCTGACTGGTCCTCACAGACTGTGCTGACTGGTCCTCACAGACTGTGCTGCCCACTGACTGGTCCTCACAGACTGTGCTACCCACTGACTGGTCCTCACAGACTGTGCTGACTGGTCCTCACAGACTGTGCTGCCCACTGACTGGTCCTCACAGACTGTGCTGCCCACTGACTGGTCCTCACAGACTGTGCTGACTGGTCCTCACAGACTGTGCTGCCCACTGACTGGTCCTCACAGACTGTGCTGACTGGTCCTCACAGACTGTGCTGCCCACTGACTGGTCCTCACAGACTGTGCTGACTGGTCCTCACAGACTGTGCTACCCACTGACTGGTCCGCGCAGACTGTGCTGCCCACTGACTGGTCCTCACCGACTGTGCTGCCCACTGACTGGTCCTCACAGACTGTGCTGCCCACTGACTGGTCCTCACAGACTGTGCTACCCACTGACTGGTCCTCACAGACTGTGCTGCCCACTGACTGGTCCTCACAGACTGTGCTGACTGGTCCGCACAGACTGTGCTGCCCACTGACTGGTCCTCACAGACTGTGCTACCCACTGACTGGTCCTCACAGACTGTGCTGCCCACTGACTGGTCCTCACAGACTGTGCTACCCACTGACTGTCCCTCACAGACTGTGCTGCCCACTGACTGGTCCTCACAGACTGTTCTGACTGGTCCTCACAGACTGTGCTGCCCACTGACTGGTCCTCACAGACTGTGCTACCCACTGACTGGTCCTCACAGACTGTCCTGCCCACTGTCTGGTCCTCACAGACTGTGCTGACTGGTCCTCACAGACTGTGCTACCCACTGACTGGTCCTCACAGACTGTGCTGACTGGTCCTCACAGACTGTGCTGCCCACTGACTGGTCCTCACAGACTGTGCTGACTGGTCCTCACAGACTGTGCTGCCCACTGTCTGGTCCTCACAGACTGTGCTGACTGGTCCTCACAGACTGTGCTGCCCACTGTCTGGTCCTCACAGACTGTGCTGACTGGTCCTCACAGACTGTGCTACCCACTGACTGGTCCTCACAGACTGTGCTACCCACTGACTGTCCCTCACAGACTGTGCTGACTGGTCCTCACAGACTGTGCTGCCCACTGACTGGTCCTCACAGACTGTGCTGCCCACTGACAAGTCCTCACAGACTGTGCTGCCCACTGACTGGTCCTCACAGACTGTGCTACCCACTGACTGGTCCTCACAGACTGTGCTGACTGGTCCTCACAGACTGTGCTACCCACTGACTGGTCCTCACAGACTGTGCTGACTGGTCCTCACAGACTGTGCTGCCCACTGACTGGTCCTCACAGACTGTGCTGCCCACTGACTGGTCCTCACAGACTGTGCTGACTGGTCCTCACAGACTGTGCTGCCCACTGACTGGTCCTCACAGACTGTGCTACCCACTGACTGGTCCTCACAGACTGTGCTACCCACTGACTGGTCCTCACAGACTGTGCTGCCCACTGACTGGCCCTCACAGACTGTGCTGACTGGTCCTCACAGACTGTGCTGCCCACTGACTGGTCCTCACAGACTGTGCTGCCCACTGACTGGTCCGCGCAGTCTGTGCTACCCACTGACTGGCCCTCACAGACTGTGCTGACTGGTCCTCACAGACTGTGCTGCCCACTGACTGGTCCTCACAGACTGTGCTGCCCACTGACTGGTCCTCACAGACTGTGCTACCCACTGACTGGTCCTCACAGACTGTGCTGCCCACCGACTGGTCCTCACAGACTGTGCTACCCACTGACTGGTCCTCACAGACTGTGCTGCCCACTGACTGGTCCTCACAGACTGTGCTACCCACTGACTGGTCCTCACAGACTGTGCTGCCCACTGACTGGCCCTTACAGACTGTGCTGCCCACTGACTGGTCCTCACAGACTGTGCTACCCACTGACTGGTCCTCACAGACTGTGCTGCCCACTGACTGGTCCTCACAGACTGTGCTACCCACTGACTGGTCCTCACAGACTGTGCTGCCCACTGACTAGTCCTCACAGACTGTGCTACCCACTGACTGGTCCGCGCAGACTGTGCTACCCACTGACTGGTCCTCACAGACTGTGCTGCCCACTGACTGGTCCTCACAGACTGTGCTGCCCACTGACTGGTCCTCACAGACTGTGCTGCCCACTGACTGGTCCGCGCAGACTGTGCTACCCACTGACTGGTCCTCACAGACTGTGCTGCCCACTGACTGGTCCTCACAGACTGTGCTGCCCACTGACTGGTCCTCACAGACTGTGCTACCCACTGACTGGTCCGCGCAGACTGTGCTGCCCACTGACTGGTCCACACAGACTGTGCTACCAACTGACTGGTCCTCACAGACTGTGCTACCCACTGACTGGTCCTCACAGACTGTGCTGCCCACTGACTGGTCCTCACAGACTGTGCTGCCCACTGACTGGTCCTCACAGACTTTGCTACCCACTGACTGGTCCTCACAGACTGTGCTACCCACTGACTGGTCCTCACAGACTGTGCTGCCCACTGACTGGTCCTCACAGACTGTGCTACCCACTGACTGGTCCTCACAGACTGTGCTACCCACTGACTGGTCCTCACAGACTGTGCTGACTGGTCCTCACAGACTGTGCTGCCCACTGACTGGTCCTCACAGAATGTGCTGCCCACTGACTGGCCCTCACAGACTGTGCTGCCCACTGACTGGTCCTCACAGACTGTGCTGCCCACTGACTGGTCCTCACAGACTGTGCTGCCCACTGACTGGTCCTCACAGACTGTGCTACCCACTGACTGGTCCTCACAGACTGTGCTGACTGGTCCTCACAGACTGTGCTGCCCACTGACTGGTCCTCACAGAATGTGCTGCCCACTGACTGGCCCTCACAGACTGTGCTGCCCACTGACTGGTCCTCACAGACTGTGCTGCCCACTGACTGGTCCTCACAGACTGTGCTGCCCACTGACTGGTCCTCACAGACTGTGCTACCCACTGACTGGTCCTCACAGACTGTGCTGACTGGTCCTCACAGACTGTGCTGCCCACTGACTGGTCCTCACAGACTGTGCTGCCCACTGACTGGTCCGCGCATACTGTGCTGCCCACTGACTGGTCCTCACAGACTGTGCTACCCACTGACTGGTCCGCGCATACTGTGCTGCCCACTGACTGGTCCGCGCAGACTGTGCTACCCACTGACTGGTCCTCACAGACTGTGCTGCCCACTGACTGGTCCTCACAGACTGTGCTGCCCACTGACTGGTCCTCACAGACTGTGCTACCCACTGACTGGTCCGCGCAGACTGTGCTGCCCACTGACTGGTCCACACAGACTGTGCTACCAACTGACTGGTCCTCACAGACTGTGCTACCCACTGACTGGTCCTCACAGACTGTGCTGCCCACTGACTGGTCCTCACAGACTGTGCTGCCCACTGACTGGTCCTCACAGACTTTGCTACCCACTGACTGGTCCTCACAGACTGTGCTACCCACTGACTGGTCCTCACAGACTGTGCTGCCCACTGACTGGTCCTCACAGACTGTGCTACCCACTGACTGGTCCTCACAGACTGTGCTACCCACTGACTGGTCCTCACAGACTGTGCTGACTGGTCCTCACAGACTGTGCTGCCCACTGACTGGTCCTCACAGAATGTGCTGCCCACTGACTGGCCCTCACAGACTGTGCTGCCCACTGACTGGTCCTCACAGACTGTGCTGCCCACTGACTGGTCCTCACAGACTGTGCTGCCCACTGACTGGTCCTCACAGACTGTGCTACCCACTGACTGGTCCTCACAGACTGTGCTGACTGGTCCTCACAGACTGTGCTGCCCACTGACTGGTCCTCACAGAATGTGCTGCCCACTGACTGGCCCTCACAGACTGTGCTGCCCACTGACTGGTCCTCACAGACTGTGCTGCCCACTGACTGGTCCTCACAGACTGTGCTGCCCACTGACTGGTCCTCACAGACTGTGCTACCCACTGACTGGTCCTCACAGACTGTGCTGACTGGTCCTCACAGACTGTGCTGCCCACTGACTGGTCCTCACAGACTGTGCTGCCCACTGACTGGTCCGCGCATACTGTGCTGCCCACTGACTGGTCCTCACAGACTGTGCTACCCACTGACTGGTCCGCGCATACTGTGCTGCCCACTGACTGGTCCTCACAGACTGTGCTGCCCACTGACTGGTCCTCACAGACTGTGCTGCCCACTGACTGGTCCTCACAGACTGTGCTACCCACTGACTGGTCCTCACAGACTGTGCTGCCCACTGACTGGTCCTCACAGACTGTGCTACCCACTGACAGGTCCTCACAGACTGTGCTGCCCACTGACTGGTCCTCACAGACTGTGCTACCCACTGACTGGTCCTCACAGACTGTGCTGCCCACTGACTGGTCCTCACAGACTGTGCTACCCACTGACTGGTCCTCACAGACTGTGCTGCCCACTGACTGGTCCTCACAGACTTTGCTGACTGGTCCTCACAGACTGTGCTACCCACTGACTGGTCCGCGCAGACTGTGCTGCCCACTGACTGGTCCTCACAGACTGTGCTGCCCACTGACTGGTCCTCACAGACTGTGCTGACCACTGACTGGTCCTCACAGACTGTGCTGCCCACTGACTGGTCCGCGCAGACTGTGCTGCCCACTGACTGGTCCTCACAGACTGTGCTGCCCACTGACTGGTCCTCACAGACTGTGCTGCCCACTGACTGGTCCTCACAGACGGTGCTACCCACTGACTGGTCCTCACAGACTGTGCTGCCCACTGACTGGTCCTCACAGACTGTGCTACCCACTGACAGGTCCCTCACAGACTGTGCTGCCCACTGACTGGTCCTCACAGACTGTGCTACCCACTGACTGGTCCTCACAGACTGTGCTGCCCACTGACTGGTCCTCACAGACTGTGCTACCCACTGACTGGTCCTCACAGACTGTGCTGCCCACTGACTGGTCCTCACAGACTTTGCTGACTGGTCCTCACAGACTGTGCTACCCACTGACTGGTCCGCGCAGCTGTGCTGCCACTGACTGGGTCCTCACAGACTGTGCTGGCCCACTGACTGGTCCTCACAGACTGTGCTGACCACTGACTGGTCCTCACAGACTGTGCTGCTGCCCACTGACTGGTCCCGCGGACCTGTGCTGCCCACTGACTGGTCCTCACAGGACTGTGCTGCCCACTGGCCTGGTCCTCACAGACTGTGCTACCCACTGACTGGTCTCACAGACTGTGCTGACTGGTCCTCACAGACTGTGCTGCCACTGACTGTTCCTCACAGACTGTGCTGCCCCACTGACTGGTCCTCACAGACTGTGCTACACCCTGACTGGTCCTCACAGACTGTGCTGACTGGTCCTCACAGACTGTGCTGCCCACTGACTGGTCCTCACAGACTGTGCTGACTGGTCCTCACAGACTGTGCTGCCCACTGACTGGGTCCTCACAGACTGTGCTGCCCACTGACTGGTCCTCACAGACTGTGCTGACTGGTCCTCACAGACTGTGCTGCCCACTGACTGGTCCTCACAGACTGTGCTGACTGGTCCTCACAGGACTGTGCTGCCCACTGACTGGTCCTCACAGACTGTGCTGCCCACTGACTGGTCCTCACAGACTGGGCTACCCACTGACTGGTCCTCACAGACTGTGCTGCCCACTGACTGGTCCTCACAGACATGTGGCTACCCACGGTCCTCACAGACTGTGCTACCCACTGACTGGTCCTCACAGACTGTGCTACCCACTGACTGGTCCTCACAGACTGTGCTGCCCACTGACTGGTCCTCACAGACTGTGCTGCCCACTGACTGGTCCTCACAGACTGTGCTACCCACTGACTGGTCCTCACAGACTGTGCTACCCACTGACTGGTCCTCACAGACTGTGCTACCCACTGACTGGTCCTCACAGACTGTGCTACCCACTGACTGGTCCTCACAGACTGTGCTGCCCACTGACTGGTCCTCACAGACTGTGCTACCCACTGACTGGTCCTCACAGACTGTGCTGCCCACTGACTGGCCCTTACAGACTGTGCTGCCCACTGACTAGTCCTCACAGACTGTGCTGCCCACTGACTGGTCCTCACAGACTGTGCTGCCCACTGACTGGTCCGCGCAGACTGTGCTACCCACTGACTGGTCCTCACAGACTGTGCTGCCCACTGACTGGTCCTCACAGACTGTGCTGCCCACTGACTGGTCCTCACAGACTGTGCTGCCCACTGACTGGTCCGCGCAGACTGTGCTACCCACTGACTGGTCCTCACAGACTGTGCTGCCCACTGACTGGTCCTCACAGACTGTGCTGCCCACTGACTGGTCCTCACAGACTGTGCTACCCACTGACTGGTCCGCGCAGACTGTGCTGCCCACTGACTGGTCCACACAGACTGTGCTACCAACTGACTGGTCCTCACAGACTGTGCTACCCACTGACTGGTCCTCACAGACTGTGCTGCCCACTGACTGGTCCTCACAGACTGTGCTGCCCACTGACTGGTCCTCACAGACTTTGCTACCCACTGACTGGTCCTCACAGACTGTGCTACCCACTGACTGGTCCTCACAGACTGTGCTGCCCACTGACTGGTCCTCACAGACTGTGCTACCCACTGACTGGTCCTCACAGACTGTGCTACCCACTGACTGGTCCTCACAGACTGTGCTGACCACTGACTGGTCCTCACAGACTGTGCTACCCACTGACTGGTCCTCACAGACTGTGCTGACTGGTCCTCACAGACTGTGCTGCCCACTGACTGGACCTCACAGAATGTGCTGCCCACTGACTGGCCCTCACAGACTGTGCTGCCCACTGACTGGTCCTCACAGACTGTGCTGCCCACTGACTGGTCCTCACAGACTGTGCTGCCCACTGACTGGTCCTCACAGACTGTGCTACCCACTGACTGGTCCTCACAGACTGTGCTGACTGGTCCTCACAGACTGTGCTGCCCACTGACTGGTCCTCACAGACTGTGCTGCCCACTGACTGGTCCGCGCATACTGTGCTGCCCACTGACTGGTCCTCACAGACTGTGCTACCCACTGACTGGTCCGCGCATACTGTGCTGCCCACTGACTGGTCCTCACAGACTGTGCTACCCACTGACTGGTCCTCACAGACTGTGCTACCCACTGACTGGTCCTCACAGACTGTGCTACCCACTGACAGGTCCTCACTGACTGTGCTGCCCACTGACTGGTCCTCACAGACTGTGCTACCCACTGACTGGTCCTCACAGACTGTGCTGCCCACTGACTGGTCCTCACAGACTGTGCTACCCACTGACTGGTCCTCACAGACTGTGCTGCCCACTGACTGGTCCTCACAGACTGTGCTGACTGGTCCTCACAGACTGTGCTGCCCACTGACTGGTCCTCACAGACTTTGCTGACTGGTCCTCACAGACTGTGCTACCCACTGACTGGTCCGCGCAGTCTGTGCTGCCCACTGACTGGTCCTCACAGACTGTGCTGCCCACTGACTGGTCCTCACAGACTGTGCTGACCACTGACTGGTCCTCACAGACTGTGCTGCCCACTGACTGGTCCGCGCAGACTGTGCTGCCCACTGACTGGTCCTCACAGACTGTGCTGCCCACTGACTGGTCCTCACAGACTGTGCTGCCCACTGACTGGTCCTCACAGACGGTGCTGCCCACTGACTGGTCCGCGCAGACTGTGCTGACTGGTCCTCACAGACTGTGCTGACCACTGACTGGTCCTCACAGACTGTGCTACCCACTGACTGGTCCTCACAGACTGTGCTGACTGGTCCTCACAGACTGTGCTGACCACTGACTGGTCCTCACAGACTGTGCTACCCACTGACTGGTCCTCACAGACTGTGCTGACTGGTCCTCACAGACTGTGCTGCCCACTGACTGGTCCTCACAGACTGTGCTGCCCACTGACTGGTCCTCACAGACTGTGCTACCCACTGACTGGTCCTCACAGACTGTGCTGACTGGTCCTCACAGACTGTGCTGACCACTGACTGGTCCTCACAGACTGTGCTACCCACTGACTGGTCCTCACAGACTGTGCTGACTGGTCCTCACAGACTGTGCTGCCCACTGACTGGTCCTCACAGACTGTGCTGCCCACTGACTGGTCCGCGCAGACTGTGCTGCCCATTGACTGGTCCTCACAGACTGTGCTGCCCACTGACTGGTCCTCACAGACTGTGCTGCCCACTGACTGGTCCTCACAGACTGTGCTACCCACTGACTGGTCCGCGCATACTGTGCTGCCCACTGACTGGTCCTCACAGACTGTGCTGCCCACTGACTGGTCCTCACAGACTGTGCTACCCACAGACTGGTCCGCGCATACTGTGCTGCCCACTGACTGGTCCTCACAGACTGTGCTGCCCACTGACTGGTCCTCACAGACTGTGCTACCCACAGACTGGTCCGCGCATACTGTGCTGCCCACTGACTGGTCCTCATAGACTGTGCTGCCCACTGACTGGTCCTCACAGACTGTGCTGCCCACTGACTGGTCCTCACAGACTGTGCTACCCACTGACAGGTCCTCACAGACTGTGCTGCCCACTGACTGGTCCTCACAGACTGTGCTACCCACTGACTGGTCCTCACAGACTGTGCTGCCCACTGACTGGTCC
Source organism: Hemitrygon akajei (assembly GCF_048418815.1). Classification (NCBI taxonomy): domain Eukaryota; kingdom Metazoa; phylum Chordata; class Chondrichthyes; order Myliobatiformes; family Dasyatidae; genus Hemitrygon; species Hemitrygon akajei. The sequence goes on along the minus strand of NC_133143.1, from coordinate 9,140,467 downwards.
TCACAGACTGTGCTACCCACTGACTGGTCCTCACAGACTGTGCTGCCCACTGACTGGTCCTCACAGACTGTGCTGACTGGTCCTCACAGACTGTGCTGCCCACTGACTGGTCCTCACAGACTTTGCTGACTGGTCCTCACAGACTGTGCTACACACTGACTGGTCCGGGCAGACTGTGCTGCCCACTGACTGGTCCTCACAGACTGTGCTGCCCACTGACTGGTCCTCACAGACTGTGCTGACCACTGACTGGTCCTCACAGACTGTGCTGCCCACTGACTGGTCCTCACAGACTGTGCTGACTGGTCCTCACAGACTGTGCTACCCACTGACTGGTCCGCGCAGACTGTGCTGCCCACTGACTGGTCCTCACAGACTGTGCTGCCCACTGACTGGTCCGCGCAGACTGTGCTGACTGGTCCTCACAGACTGTGCTGACCACTGACTGGTCCTCACAGACTGTGCTGCCCACTGACTGGCCCTCACAGACTGTGCTGCCCACTGACTGGTCCTCACAGACTGTGCTGCCCACTGTCTGGTCCTCACAGACTGTGCTGCCCACTGACTGGTCCTCACAGACTGTGCTACCCACTGACTGGTCCTCACAGACTGTGCTGACTGGTCCTCACAGACTGTGCTGCCCACTGACTGGTCCTCACAGTCTGTGCTGCCCACTGACTGGTCCTCACAGTCTGTGCTGCCCACTGACTGGTCCTCACAGACTGTGCTACCCACTGACTGGTCCTCACAGACTGTGCTGCCCACTGACTGGTCCTCACAGACTGTGCTACCCACTGACTGGTCCTCACAGACTGTGCTGCCCACTGACTGGTCCTCACAGACTGTGCTGCCCACTGACTGGCCCTCACAGACTGTGCTGCCCACTGACTGGTCCTCACAGACTGTGCTGCCCACTGACTGGTCCTCACAGACTGTGCTGACCACTGACTGGTCCTCACAGACTGTGCTGCCCACTGACTGGTCCTCACAGACTGTGCTGACCACTGACTGGTCCTCACAGACTGTGCTGCCCACTGACTGGTCCTCACAGACTGTGCTGACCACTGACTGGTCCTCACAGACTGTGCTACCCACTGACTGGTCCTCACAGACTGTGCTGCCCACTGACTGGCCCTCACAGACTGTGCTGCCCACTGACCGGTCCTCACAGACTGTGCTACCCACTGACTGGTCCTCACAGACTGTGCTACCCACTGACTGGTCCTCACAGACTGTGCTGCCCACTGACTGGTCCTCACAGACTGTGCTGCCCACTGACTGGTCCTCACAGACTGTGCTACCCACTGACTGGTCCTCACAGGCTGTGCTGCCCACTGACTGGTACTCACAGACTGTGCTGCCCACTGACTGGTCCTCACAGACTGTGCTGCCCACTGACTGGTCCTCACAGACTGTGCTGACTGGTCCTCACAGACTGTGCTGCCCACTGACTGGTCCTCACAGACTGTGCTGACTGGTCCTCACAGACTGTGCTGCCCACTGACTGGTCCTCACAGACTGTGCTGCCCACTGACTGGTCCTCACAGACTGTGCTGCCCACTGACTGGCCCTCACAGACTGTGCTGCCCACTGACTGGTCCTCACAGACTGTGCTGCCCACTGACTGGTCCTCACAGACTGTGCTGCCCACTGACTGGTCCTCACAGACTGTGCTGACTGGTCCTCACAGACTGTGCTGCCAACTGACTGGTCCTCACAGACTGTGCTGACTGGTCCTCACAGACTGTGCTGCCCACTGACTGGTCCTCACAGACTGTGCTGCCCACTGACTGGCCCTCACAGACTGTGCTGCCCACTGACTGGTCCTCACAGACTGTGCTACCCACTGACTGGTCCTCACAGACTGTGCTGCCCACTGACTGGTCCTCACAGACTGTGCTGCCCACTGACTGGTCCTCACAGACTGTGCTGACTTGTCCTCACAGACTGTGCTGCCCACTGACTGGTCCTCACAGACTGTGCTGCCCACTGACTGGTCCGCGCAGACTGTGCTACCCACTGACTGGTCCTCACAGACTATGCTGACTGGTCCTCACAGACTGTGCTGCCCACTGACTGGTCCTCACAGACTGTGCTGCCCACTGACTGGTCCTCACAGACTGTGCTGCCCACTGACTGGTCCTCACAGACTGTGCTACCCACTGACTGGTCCTCACAGACTGTGCTGCCCACTGACTGGTCCTCACAGACTGTGCTGACTGGTCCTCACAGACTGTGCTGCCCACTGACTGGTCCTCACAGACTGTGCTGCCCACTGACTGGTCCTCACAGACTGTGCTGACTGGTCCTCACAGACTGTGCTGCCCACTGACTGGTCCTCACAGACTGTGCTGACTGGTCCTCACAGACTGTGCTGCCCACTGACTGGTCCTCACATACTGTGCTGCCCACTGACTGGTCCTCACAGACTGTGCTGACTGGTCCTCACAGACTGTGCTGCCCACTGACTGGTCCTCACAGACTGTGCTGCCCCCTGACTGGTCCTCACAGACTGTGCTGACTGGTCCTCACAGACTGTGCTGCCCACTGACTGGTCCTCACAGACTGTGCTGCCCACTGACTGGCCCTCACAGACTGTGCTGCCCACTGACTGGTCCTCACAGACTGTGCTGACTGGTCCTCACAGACTGTGCTGCCCACTGACTGGTCCTCACAGACTGTGCTGCCCACTGACTGGTCCTCACAGACTGTGCTGACCACTGACTGGTCCTCACAGACTGTGCTACCCACTGACTGGTCCTCACAGACTGTGCTGACTGGTCCTCACAGACTGTGCTGCCCACTGACTGGTCCTCACAGACTGTGCTGACTGGTCCTCACAGACTGTGCTGACTGGTCCTCACAGACTGTGCTGCCCACTGACTGGTCCTCACAGACTGTGCTGCCCACTGACTGGTCCTCACAGACTGTGCTGACTGGTCCTCACAGACTGTGCTGCCCACTGACTGGTCCTCACATACTGTGCTGCCCACTGACTGGTCCTCACAGACTGTGCTGACTGGTCCTCACAGACTGTGCTGCCCACTGACTGGTCCTCACAGACTGTGCTGCCCCCTGACTGGTCCTCACAGACTGTGCTGACTGGTCCTCACAGACTGTGCTGCCCACTGACTGGTCCTCACAGACTGTGCTGCCCACTGACTGGCCCTCACAGACTGTGCTGCCCACTGACTGGTCCTCACAGACTGTGCTGACTGGTCCTCACAGACTGTGCTGCCCACTGACTGGTCCTCACAGACTGTGCTGCCCACTGACTGGTCCTCACAGACTGTGCTGACCACTGACTGGTCCTCACAGACTGTGCTACCCACTGACTGGTCCTCACAGACTGTGCTGACTGGTCCTCACAGACTGTGCTGCCCACTGACTGGTCCTCACAGACTGTGCTGACTGGTCCTCACAGACTGTGCTGACTGGTCCTCACAGACTGTGCTGCCCACTGACTGGTCCTCACAGACTGTGCTGCCCACTGACTGGTCCTCACAGACTGTGCTGCCCACTGACTGGTCCTCACAGACTGTGCTGACTGGTCCTCACAGACTGTGCTGACTGGTCCTCACAGACTGTGCTTCCCACTGACTGGTCCTCACAGACTGTGCTACCCACTGACTGGTCCTCACAGACTGTGCTGACTGGTCCTCACAGACTGTGCTACCCACTGACTGGTCCTCACAGACTGTGCTGCCCACTGACTGGTCCTCACAGACTGTGCTGACTGGTCCTCACAGACTGTGCTGCCCACTGACTGGTCCTCACAGACTGTGCTGACTGGTCCTCACAGACTGTGCTGCCCACTGACTGGTCCTCACAGACTGTGCTGACTGGTCCTCACAGACTGTGCTGCCCACTGACTGGTCCTCACAGACTGTGCTGCCCACTGACTGGTCCTCACAGACTGTGCTGACTGGTCCTCACAGACTGTGCTACCCACTGACTGGTCCGCGCAGACTGTGCTGCCCACTGACTGGTCCTCACCGACTGTGCTGCCCACTGACTGGTCCTCACAGACTGTGCTGCCCACTGACTGGTCCTCACAGACTGTGCTGCCCACTGACTGGTCCTCACAGACTGTGCTACCCACTGACTGGTCCTCACAGACTGTGCTGACTGGTCCTCACAGACTGTGCTGCCCACTGACTGGTCCTCACAGACTGTGCTGACTGGTCCTCACAGACTGTGCTGCCCACTGACTGGTCCTCACAGACTGTGCTGCCCACTGACTGGTCCTCACAGACTGTGCTGACTGGTCCTCACAGACTGTGCTGCCCACTGAGTGGTCCTCACAGACTGTGCTGCCCACTGACTGGTCCTCACAGACTGTGCTGCCCACTGACTGGTCCTCACAGACTGTGCTGACTGGTCCTCACAGACTGTGCTGCCCACTGACTGGTCCTCACAGACTGTGCTACCCACTGACTGGTCCTCACAGACTGTGCTGCCCACTGACTGGTCCTCACAGACTGTGCTACCCACTGACTGTCCCTCACAGACTGTGCTGCCCACTGACTGGTCCTCACAGACTGTGCTGACTGGTCCTCACAGACTGTGCTGCCCACTGACTGGTCCTCACAGACTGTGCTACCCACTGACTGGTCCTCACAGACTGTGCTGCCCACTGTCTGGTCCTCACAGACTGTGCTGACTGGTCCTCACAGACTGTGCTATCCACTGACTGGTCCTCACAGACTGTGCTGACTGGTCCTCACAGACTGTGCTGCCCACTGACTGGTCCTCACAGACTGTGCTGACTGGTCCTCACAGACTGTGCTGCCCACTGTCTGGTCCTCACAGACTGTGCTGACTGGTCCTCACAGACTGTGCTGCCCACTGTCTGGTCCTCACAGACTGTGCTGACTGGTCCTCACAGACTGTGCTACCCACTGACTGGTCCTCACAGACTGTGCTACCCACTGACTGTCCCTCACAGACTGTGCTACCCACTGACTGGTCCTCACAGACTGTGCTACCCACTGACTGTCCCTCACAGACTGTGCTGCCCACTGACTGGTCCTCACAGACTGTGCTGACTGGTCCTCACAGACTGTGCTGCCCACTGACTGGTCCTCACAGACTGTGCTACCCACTGACTGGTCCTCACAGACTGTGCTGCCCACTGTCTGGTCCTCACAGACTGTGCTGACTGGTCCTCACAGACTGTGCTACCCACTGACTGGTCCTCACAGACTGTGCTGCCTACTGACTGGTCCGCTCAGACTGTGCTGCCCACTGACTGGTCCTCACAGACTGTGCTGACTGGTCCTCACAGACTGTGCTACCCACTGACTGGTCCTCACAGACTGTGCTGCCCACTGACTGGTCCGCGCAGACTGTGCTACCCACTGACTGGTCCTCACAGACTGTGCTGCCCACTGACTGGTCCTCACAGACTGTGCTGCCCACTGACTGGTCCTCACAGACTGTGCTGCCCACTGACTGGTCCTCACAGACTGTGCTGCCCACTGACTGGTCCGCGCAGACTGTGCTGCCCACTGACTGGCCCTCACAGACTGTGCTACCCACTGACTGGTCCTCACAGACTGTGCTGCCCACTGACTGGCTCTCACAGACTGTGCTGCCCACTGACTGGTCCTCACAGACTGTGCTGCCCACTGACTGGTCCTCACAGACTGTGCTGCCCACTGACTGGCCCTCACAGACTGTGCTGCCCACTGACTGGTCCTCACAGACTGTGCTTCCCACTGACTGGTCCTCACAGACTGTGCTGCCCACTGACTGGTCCTCACAGACTGTGCTGCCCACTGACTGGCCCTCACAGACTGTGCTGCCCACTGACTGGTCCTCACAGACTGTGCTACCCACTGACTGGTCCTCACAGACTGTGCTGCCCACTGACTGGTCCTCACAGACTGTGCTGCCCACTGACTGGTCCTCACAGACTGTGCTGCCCACTGACTGGCCCTCACAGACTGTGCTGCCCACTGACTGGCCCTCACAGACTGTGCTGCCCACTGACTGGTCCTCACAGACTGTGCTTCCCACTGACTGGTCCTCACAGACTGTGCTGACTGGTCCTCACAGACTGTGCTGCCCACTGACTGGTCCTCACAGACTGTGCTGCCCACTGACTGGTCCTCACAGACTGTGCTGACTGGTCCTCACAGACTGTGCTGCCCACTGACTGGTCCTCACAGACTGTGCTGCCCACTGACTGGCCCTCACAGACTGTGCTGCCCACTGACTGGTCCTCACAGACTGTGCTGACTGGTCCTCACAGACTGTGCTGCCCACTGACTGGTCCTCACAGACTGTGCTGCCCACTGACTGGTCCTCACAGACTGTGCTGACTGGTCCTCACAGACTGTGCTGCCCACTGACTGGTCCTCACAGACTGTGCTGCCCACTGACTGGTCCTCACAGACTGTGCTGACTGGTCCTCACAGACTGTGGTGCCCACTGACTGGTCCTCACAGACTGTGCTGACTGGTCCTCACAGACTGTGCTGACTGGTCCTCACAGACTGTGCTGACTGGTCCTCACAGACTGTGCTGCCCACTGACTGGTCCTCACAGACTGTGCTGCCCACTGACTGGTCCTCACAGACTGTGCTGACTGGTCCTCACAGACTGTGCTGCCCACTGACTGGTCCTCACAGACTGTGCTACCCACTGACTGGTCCGCGCAGACTGTGCTGCCCACTGACTGGTCCTCACAGACTGTGCTGCCCACTGACTGGTCCTCACAGACTGTGCTACCCACTGACTGGTCCTCACAGACTGTGCTGCCCACTGACTGGTCCTCACAGACTGTGCTACTCACTGACTGGTCCTCACAGACTGTGCTGCCCACTGACTGGTCCTCACAGACTGTGCTACCCACTGACTGTCCCTCACAGACTGTGCTGCCCACTGACTGGTCCTCACAGACTGTGCTGCCCACTGACTGGTCCTCACAGACTGTGCTACCCACTGACTGGTCCTCACAGACTGTGCTGCCCACTGTCTGGTCCTCACAGACTGTGCTGACTGGTCCTCACAGACTGTGCTACCCACTGACTGGTCCTCACAGACTGTGCTGCCCACTGACTGGTCCGCGCAGACTGTGCTGCCCACTGACTGGTCCTCACAGACTGTGCTGACTGGTCCTCACAGATTGTGCTACCCACTGACTGGTCCTCACAGACTGTGCTGCCCACTGACTGGTCCGCACAGACTGTGCTGCCCACTGACTGGTCCTCACAGACTGTGCTGCCCACTGACTGGTCCTCACAGACTGTGCTGCCCACTGACTGGTCCTCACAGACTGTGCTGCCCACTGACTGGTCCTCACAGACTGTGCTACCCACTGACTGGTCCTCACAGACTGTGCTGCCCACTGACTGGTCCGCGCAGACTGTGCTGCCCACTGACTGGCCCTCACAGACTGTGCTACCCACTGACTGGTCCTCACAGACTGTGCTGCCCACTGACTGGCCCTCACAGTCTGTGCTGCCCACTGACTGGTCCTCACAGACTGTGCTACCCACTGACTGGTCCTCACAGACTGTGCTGCCCACTGACTGGTCCTCACAGACTGTGCTGCCCACTGACTGGTCCTCACAGACAGTGCTGCCCACTGACTGGTCCTCACAGACTGTGCTGACTGGTCCTCACAGACTGTGCTACCCACTGACTGGTCCTCACAGACTGTGCTGACTGGTCCTCACAGACTGTGCTACCCACTGACTGGTCCTCACAGACTGTGCTGCCCACTGACTGGCCCTCACAGACTGTGCTGCCCACTGACTGGTCCTCACAGACTGTGCTGCCCACTGACTGGTCCTCACAGACTGTGCTACCCACTGACTGGTCCTCACAGACTGTGCTGCCCACTGACTGGCCCTCACAGACTGTGCTACCCACTGACTGGCCCTCACAGACTGTGCTACCCACTGACTGGCCCTCACAGACTGTGCTGCCCACTGACTGGCCCTCACAGACTGTGCTACCCACTGACTGGTCCTCACAGACTGTGCTACCCACTGACTGGTCCTCACAGACTGTGCTGACTGGTCCTCACAGACTGTGCTGCCCACTGACTGGTCCTCACAGACTGTGCTGCCCACTGACTGGTCCTCACAGACTGTGCTGCCCACTGACTGGTCCTCACAGACTGTGCTGACTGGTCCTCACAGACTGTGCTGACTGGTCCTCACAGACTGTGCTGACTGGTCCTCACAGACTGTGCTGCCCACTGACTGGTCCTCACAGACTGTGCTGACTGGTCCTCACAGACTGTGCTACCCACTGACTGGTCCTCACAGACTGTGCTACCCACTGACTGGTCCTCACAGACTGTGCTGACTGGTCCTCACAGACTGTGCTGACTGGTCCTCACAGACTGTGCTGACTGGTCCTCACAGACTGTGCTGCCCACTGACTGGTCCTCACAGACTGTGCTGACTGGTCCTCACAGACTGTGCTGCCCACTGACTGGTCCTCACAGACTGTGCTGACTGGTCCTCACAGACTGTGCTGACTGGTCCTCACAGACTGTGCTACCCACTGACTGGTCCTCACAGACTGTGCTACCCACTGACTGGTCCTCACAGACTGTGCTACCCACTGACTGGTCCTCACAGACTGTGCTGCCCACTGACTGGTCCTCACAGACTGTGCTGCCCACTGACTGGTCCTCACAGACTGTGCTGCCCACTGACTGGTCCTCACAGACTGTGCTGCCCACTGACTGGTCCTCACAGACTGTGCTACCCACTGACTGGCCCTCACAGACTGTGGTGCCCACTGACTGGTCCGCGCAGACTGTGCTGCCCACTGACTGGTCCTCACAGACTGTGCTGACTGGTCCTCACAGACTGTGCTACCCACTGACTGGTCCTCACAGACTGTGCTGCCCACTGACTGGTCCTCACAGACTGTGCTGCCCACTGACTAGTCCTCACAGACTGTGCTGCCCACTGACTGGTCCTCACAGACTGTGCTACCCACTGACTGGTCCTCACAGACTGTGCTGACTGGTCCTCACAGACTGTGCTACGCACTGACTGGTCCTCACAGACTGTGCTGACTGGTCCTCACAGACTGTGCTGACTGGTCCTCTCAGACTGTGCTACCCACTGACTGGTCCTCACAGACTGTGCTGACTGGTCCTCACAGACTGTGCTACCCACTGACTGGTCCTCACAGACTGTGCTACCCACTGACTGGTCCTCACAGACTGTGCTACGCACTGACTGGTCCTCACAGACTGTGCTGACTGGTCCTCACAGACTGTGCTACCCACTGACTGGTCCTCACAGACTGTGCTGCCCACTGACTGGTCCTCACAGACTGTGCTGCCCACTGACTGGTCCTCACAGACTGTGCTGACTGGTCCTCACAGACTGTGCTGCCCACTGACTGGTCCTCACAGACTGTGCTACCCACTGACTGGTCCTCACAGACTGTGCTGCCCACTGACTGGTCCTCACAGACTGTGCTACCCACTGACTGGTCCTCACAGACTGTGCTGCCCACTGACTGGTCCTCACAGACTGTGCTGACTGGTCCTCACAGACTGTGCTGCCCACTGACTGGTCCTCACAGACTGTGCTGACTGGTCCTCACAGACTGTGCTGCCCACTGACTGGTCCTCACAGACTGTGCTACCCACTGACTGGTCCTCACAGACTGTGCTGCCCACTGACTGGTCATCACAGACTGTGCTACCCACTGACTGGTCCTCACAGACTGTGCTGCCCACTGACTGGTCCTCACAGACTGTGCTGCCCACTGACTGGTCCTCACAGACTGTGCTACGCACTGACTGGTCCTCACAGACTGTGCTGACTGGTCCTCACAGACTGTGCTGACTGGTCCTCACAGACTGTGCTACCCACTGACTGGTCCTCACAGACTGTGCTGCCCACTGACTGGTCCTCACAGACTGTGCTGCCCACTGACTGGTCCTCACAGACTGTGCTACCCACTGACTGGTCCTCACAGACTGTGCTGCCCACTGACTGGTCCTCACAGACTGTGCTACCCACTGACTGGTCCTCACAGACTGTGCTGCCCACTGACTGGTCCTCACAGACTGTGCTGCCCACTGACTGGTCCTCACAGACTGTGCTACCCACTGACTGGTCCTCACAGACTGTGCTGCCCACTGACTGGTCCTCACAGACTGTGCTACCCACTGACTGGTCCGCACAGACTGTGCTGCCCACTGACTGGTCCTCACAGACTGTGCTGCCCACTGACTGTTCCTCACAGACTGTGCTACCCACTGACTGGTCCTCACAGACTGTGCTACCCACTGACTGGTCCTCACAGACTGTGCTGCCCACTGACTGGTCCGCGCAGACTGTGCTGCCCACTGACTGGTCCTCACAGACTGTGCTGCCCACTGACTGGTCCTCACAGACTGTGCTACCCACTGACTGGTCCTCACAGACTGTGCTGCCCACTGACTGGTCCTCACAGACTGTGCTGCCCACTGACTGGCCCTCACAGACTGTGCTGCCCACTGACTGGTCCTCATCTGCTCTACCAGCACTTTGCCAGTGGCCTTCTATGCATTGGTGTATCAAGTGCTCGTCTAGCTGCTTTGTAAAGATTTTGAGAGTATTGGTCTCCACCATTCTTTCAGGCTCCTTTGATTCCTAAATATCAGAGAGAAATAAAACATAAATTAACAATGAATCTGAAATAAAATATTTGCATCTTCCTTAATTCCAAATAATCCACATTCGTTCAAGCTGCTGCAAGCCAAGCATCCTCCTCCTCCTCTTCGTTATATAATTTAATCTAGGTGAAGGGTCCGAGGAAAGTTTAATGATCAGTGTGCATTGACCTTCATGCCCCTTCAGACCACCACTCTGCGCCAGGTTTGTCACCTCTGAGAAAACATTCAGCTCTATCTATTTAACATCTACAGAGTACATTAAGTTTGTTTTCTCATTCTTACAGTGCCCAACTAAATCCTGTGCTCGTGGATCTCAGGTACTATCCTCTGGAGTTGCAAGGAGGACCTTGCAATGTCGGGAGAGGTGGAAACAACTTTTCCACCTATCAATTTATTGTTAAGCTTTGTCCAACTTCACTGCATTTCAGCAAACAATTTTGAAAAGCTTGTTAGATTCTTTCGGAGTGCAGTTAAAATTTGTAGATCTGCATTGAAATCATATACAGTATATAAAGGTTTAATAAAATTTACAGCAATAAGACAAAAATATTCTTTCATTCCAAGGTATTTAGTTGCCACGGTGGAATTTAAGTACGCGCCTCTGGAGTCCTTTCAATTCTTTAATCATTTTGACACTGTTCTCTGTAGTCTTAATTTGCTCGGTTGAAACGCAGCATAAATTCAGTCCCTAGTTCCCCTTGGTAAAAAGGACAAATTTCAATTAGAAAGTTTGACTATTTTCTGTACCTGCCCACAGTAATTTAACAATCTGTGCAAATGGACCTTCACACCCTTTCGGACTACCACTGCTGAAGACTTATCACCACTGAGAAAACATTCAGCTCTACGTATTGAACATCCACAGTGAATGACTTCATACTTGTTTAAGTGTGTTGTCATCTGCCTGTACATATATGCAAACAAACGAAACAACATTTCCCCAGACTGTGGTGCACCCAGAAAACAAATATCACACACAGCACATAAAACAAGATATTACCACATATAAACGTTAATTGTAATTCAAAATGCATGTAGTGCGCAGCATAAGTAATCAGTAAACAGCTCGCTGACCTAGTGACGAGACCTCGGTGGTGGCAGGGTATTCATTAGCCTCACAGTCTGAGGGAAGTAGCTGTTACCCTGTCTGACAGTCCTCGTCCAGATGCTCCTGTACCTCCTTCCTGACGGTAGTGGGCGAAGGAGCTTGGGGGGTGGGGGGTAGGGATCGTCATCATGATTCAGGCCCTTTGTCTTCAATGCTCCCAGTGAACGTGACAGATACAGATGCCAGTGATCAGTTCTTACTGCCCTCTGCAGGGTTTTGCAGACGGATGCCTCATAGCTTCCGTACTACACAATGATGCTGCCAGACGGGGCACACTTGGCGGTTCTCCTGTGGAAAGCTGGTAGAACGGGGGCAAGGTGATCTTCAATCACCCGGAAAGTGCAGGTGCTGCTGCTGTGATTTCCTGACTAATGAGGATCCACAGTGGGTCTAGTTTTGGTTATTTGTGCACCAAGGAAGTTCGTGCTCTTTACTCTCTCTACAGCCAAACCATTGATGTGCTATAGAGAGTGGATGACCTGGCCCTCCTGAAGTTCTCAGTCATCTCTTTTGTCTTGTCCACGATAAGAGTCATGTTGTTGTTCTTGAAGTCTTTGACAAGTTTAACTACCTTCCCACTGTATGCCGACTCATCATTGTTGCTGGTGAGGCGTTGTTGCGGTTTGTGGCATGGGTCAGCAGTGTGGACAAGTGGCCTGAGCACAGAGCCCTGGGAGTGGTGGGGGTGGGGGGGGGCACACCAGTGCTCAGCATGAAGGAACTTTGCTGCCAACTCAGGCTGACTGTGGTTGTTCCATCAAGAAGTGATAAATCTAGTTACAGAGAGAGGGGGTTGAGTCTGAATGAGGACAGTGACCTCTGGGGGATGATCAAGTTAAATGCCAAGCTGAAATCTATGCACACCATCCTGGTGTTTGAGGACTGGGCAGAGTGGAGCGGCTACGGCAACAACAGAGGACCGGTTTGAATGGGAAGGGCCCAATGTCACTGGAAGGTGGGATTTTATGCAATCCCAGCTACAAGCCACTCAAAGCACTTCATACTTATTGAAGTCAGTGCCACTGGGAGGAAATCATTCAGGCCAGTTCCCATCACTCCCTTGGGCCCTGGAATGATGGCAACTGCCTTGAAGCCTGAAGGAACAATGGACTCTTTCAAAGAGATATTAAAGATCTCCATTAAGACCTCTGTTAGCTGGGCTGCACGGTGCCTTCCGAGGTTGGCTTTCTTGCTCAGCCCTAAGCTTTGCAAGGCTTTACCCTGGTTATGGTTCTCCTCACCTTGGCTGCGGCCAGGCAGAGTGCCTGTTGCTCAGGGAGAGGGGGCTTCCCTTTTCATTCACATCATTCATTGCATCAAATCATGCACAGAAGGCATTCAGCCTGTGAGTAAGAGATGCAAAGGGTGGACTTGCAATCTGTTATGTTTGCATACCTTGTTGCAAGGTGCTGTAGGTGTCCCTGGTGTCTTGATCTGCCTTCCTGATGGCATGGGAGGTGTGGCTCTTGCTGACCTTAAAGTCGTCCTATCCCCGATCTGAAGGCAGCATTCTCATCCCTCAGCGGCACATGAGCCTGTGTTGTCAGTCATAGAAATCTACAGGCCCTTCAGCCCACAATGTTGTGCTGACCGTGTAACCTACTCTAGAAACTACCTAGATATCCCTACTGCATACCCCTCTATTTTTCTAAACTCCATGTAACTATCTGACAGTCTCTTAAAAGACTCTATTGTAGTGGTCGCCAAGCCATCGATCGCGATCGACTGGTCGATCTTTTAGACTTCCCCAGCAGATCCCGAAAAAAATGAAAAATAAATACACAAATACTGTTGAGAGATTGTTTCTGGGTTGCGGGCTTTTAGTTCCGTTCTTTCTGCCCAGTGCGCGTGCGTGTAGCTCCCCCGCACTACACAGTGTAATTCAGTGGTCCCCAACCACTGGGCAGCGTGGAAACAACATGAGTCATCTGCACCTTTCCTCGTTCCCTATCACGCCCACTGTTGAACTTGAATGTATGCGAGGTCATCAGTCGCCTAAACATAGTGATACCCTCGCGCCAGGGATTACTGGTTGGCCTCGGGTAACCGGCCACCACGCGCAGCCAGTGAGAAGTGCCGTCACTACTGGCCTGGAGTGCGGACAGATGGGCGGCGCCTCTAAACCTGTTTAGTACACTGAATGTTCGTGGAGAACATGGTGCTAAAGTATTCGCAGACGACCTAATTCGGGCCCAGGGTTTCGTAAGCAGCAGAGCAGCTACCTCGCTGCGATCTACTGAAACAAACTTTTGTCGGCCGATAGACCCTACGGGGGGGGGGGGCATGCCTGCTCCCTGTCGCACTCCCCGCTCGGTTGTTCGCGCTCTCTCCGGACGATGACAGCCACGGCCCCAGTACGGGGACCTCCGGCCCTTTCCTTGTCCTCTCACACCTGGCCAGGGCTTCTGGTGGCGGGCGGGTGGGAGGGAGGTTGCAGCTGGGGCCGGGAGGCTGTCTAATGAGGCAATGAAGCCCTCAAAACTGCTTCGGTACCTTGAGTCCAAGCACCCCGCACTGAAAGACAAACCCGTTGAGTTTTGTGAGTGGAAAAAACGTGAGCAGCGTGGGACAGAAGCTAAGTGCTGAGAGCCGCGAAAACTAAATTGCGGAATAGACTGGACATGAGGAACCTGCTTCGAGTATCGCTGTATTCCGGTCGTGTTTAACCCCACCACCCCCCGCCCCCGTCGGCCGGTCCGCAAGAATATTGTCAATATTAAACCGGTCCGTGGTGCAAAAAAGGGTGAGCACCCCCGGTGTTTATACATTATTTCTACTTCCGGGTTGTAGGGTTTTACTTCTGGTCTTTTCTGCCCCGGTGCGCATGCATGTAACTAATCGATCTGGGGTCGATCTCGCCTTTAACTAAGACCGAGGTAGGGGATCTTGGGCTTAAAAAGGTTGGTGACCACTACCCTATTGTATCCACCTCCACCACCGCCACCTGCAGTGCATCCCACGCACTCACCACTCTGTGTGAAAAACTTACCCCTGGCATCTCCTCTGTACCTACTTCCAAGCACCTTAAAACTATGCCCTCTCATGTTAGCCATTTCAACCCTGGGAAAAAGCCTCTGTCTACCCAATATGATCAAATCCCCTCATCATCTTATACACTATCAAGTAACCTCTCATCCTCCATTGCTCTAAGGAGAAAAGGCCAAGTTCACTCAACCTATTCTCATAAGGTACTCCCTCCAATCCAGGTAACGTCCTCTGCACTCCCTCTGTAGTATCCATATCCTTCTGAGGTGACCAGAACTGAACATAGTACCCCAAATGGGGTCTGACCAAGGTCTTGTACAGCTGTACATTACCTCACAGCTCTTGAACTCAATCCCATAGTTGATGAAGGCCAACACACCATATGACTTCTTGACAACATTGTCAACCTGTGCAGCAGCTTTGAGTGTCCTATGGACACAGCCCCAAGATCCCTCTGATCCTCCACACTGCCAAGAGTCTTACCATTAATATTATCTTCTGCCATCATAGTTGACCTACCAGAATGAACCACTTCACACTTATCTGGGTTGAACTCCATCTGCCACTTCTCAGCCCAGTTTTGCATCCTATCAATGTCCCACTGTAACCTCTGACAACCCTCCACACAACCCACAACACCCCCAACCTTTGTGTCATCAGCAAACTTACTAATCTATCCCTCCACTTCCTCATCCAAGTCATTTATAAAAATCACAAAGAGTAAGGGTCCCAGAACAGATCCCTGAGGCACACCACTGGTCACCGACCTCCATGCAGAATATGACCCATCTACAACCACTCTTTTCCTGCTGTGAGCAAGACAGTTCTGGATCCACAAAGCAATGTCCCCTTGGACATTGTCAACCCCACAATTGCCAAGGTCTTTTTCCCTGGTGAATACTGAAGCAAAGTATTCATTAAGGACCTACGCTACCTCCTCCAACCTCATGCACATGTTTCCACTATCACATCTGATTGGTCCAATTCTCACTCGGCTCATCCTCTTGCTCTTCACATACTTGTGGAATGCCTTGGGGTTTATCTTAATCCTGCTCACCAAGGCCTTCCCATGGCCCCTTCTGGCTCTCCCAATTCCATTGTTAAGCTCCTCCCTAGCAACCTTGAAATTTTCTAGAGCTCTAACAGTACTTAGTTTCTTAAACCTTTTGTAAGCTTTTCTTTTCTCCTTTAGATTTTCTTTATTTTGTACACCGTGGTTCTTTAACTCTACCTCGATGGAACATACCTATGCAGAACCCCATGCAAGTGTTCCCTGAACATTTGCCGCATTTCCGCTGTGTATTTCCCTGAGAACATCTGCTCCCAAGTCTCTGCCTAATAGCATTATATATCCTCCTACCCCAATTAAATGTTTTCCCAAGTTGTCTGCTCCTATCCCTCTCCAGCGCTATGATAAAGGAGATAGAGTTGTGATTACTACCTCCGAAATGCTCTCCCGCCGAGAGATCTGACACCCGATCAAGTACAGCCTCTCCTCTGGTTGGCTTATCTACATATTGCATCAGGAAACCTTCCTGAAAACACCTAACAAACTCCACCCCCTCTAAACCCCTTGCTTTGAGATGTCAGTCAAAATTAGGAAAGTTAAAATCTCCAATCACAACAACCCTATTATTATTATGCCATTCCAGAGTCTGCCTCCCTATCTGTTCCTCAACGTCTTTGTTACTATTGGGGGAGGGTCTATAAAAGTACCCAGTAGAGTTATTGCCCCTTTCCTGTTTCTGACTTCCACCCACACTGACTCAGTAGACCATCCCTCCATGACTTCCTCCTTTTCTGCAGCCGTGACACTACCCCTGGTCAGCAGTGCCCTCTCCCCCACCTCTTTTGTCTCCCTCCTCGCATTAAAATAGACACATCTCAAACCATCAGGCTGAGTGCTTCTGCCTATCCTCCCTCACAAACTCCCTACAAGCTGTCTCTGCTTGTGCCCCAACTGCCCCATCCTCTGCCTCTTCACTTCGGTTCCCACCCCTATGCAAATACTCCCCAATAGCATTGGCAAACCTCCCCACCAGGATATTGGACCCCCTCAGATTCACATGCAACCTATCGTTTTTGTACAGGTCACACCTGCCCCAGAAGAGGCCCCAATGATTGGTAAATATGAATCCCTGCCCCTGCTCCCGCTCCAGCCATGCATTTATCCTCCACCTCATCCTATTCCCAGACTCGCTGTTGCACGGCACAGGCAGCAACGCCAGGATTACTACCGCTGAGGCCCTGCTTCTCAGCTTCTTTCCTAACTCCCAGTAGTCTGCTTTCAGGATCTCCACCCTTCTACTACCTATGTTGTTGGTACCAATATGTACCACAACCTCTGGCTGCTCACCCTCCTATTTCAGGACATTGTGGACATGTTCAGAAACATCACAAACCCTGGCACCTGGAAGGCAAACTACCATCGTTGTTTCTTTCCTGCATCCACAGAATCACCTATCTGACCCCCTAACTATAGCATCCTGTCACTGCTGCCCTCCTCTTCCTTTCCCTACCCTTCTGAGCCACAGTGCCAGAGGCACGGCCACTGTTGTTTCCCCCAGGTAGGTCATCGCCCCCAACAGCACTCAAAATGGAGTACTTACTGTTAAGAGGGACAGTCACAGGGGTGCTCTCCACTACCCGACACCTTCCCTTCCCTCCCCTGACGGTCACCCACTTATCTGTCTCTTGTGGCCCCAGGGTGACTACCTGCCTGCAGCCCCTGTCTGTCACCTCCTCACTCTCTCTCACAAATCGAAGATCATCGAGCTGCAGCTCCAGTTCCTTAACTCGGTCTCTGAGGAGCTGCAGCTCGATGCACCTGGCACAGATGTGGCCATGGGGGAGGCTGGAAGTCTCCCAGACATCCCACATCTGACACCCAGAACAGAAACTGGCCTCGCAGTCATACCCCCTGTTCTTGTAGAGGAGGAATAAAAGTAACCTACCTCGCCTAGGCCCATCCTCGCCGAAGCCCCGCTAAGCCAAAGCCCTACTACTCTGACACGCTACTGACGACCACTCCTTTGACAACTGCTCCTCTAGACAACATCTCTCTTTTATTTTGGAGCTTTCTTAGTGTTCTTGCGCGATGACAAGCTACTGCATCTGTGGACTTCTCCCTGACCTGTGCAAAGCTCACTCTCTCTTCAAATCGATTGGTCTGTCGCTAATGTGCTGAACCTTGAGAAACGCTTCATTTTTAAAGTTTTTCTCCCCGACCTGTGCAAAGCTCCATCTCTCTTCAAATCGATTGGTCTGTCGCTAATGTGCTGAACCTTGAGAAACGCTTCATTTTTAAAGTTTTTCTCCCCGACCTGTGCAAAGCTCACTCTCTCTTCAATTCGATTGGTCTGTCGCTAATGGTCAGCCATGGTTTCTGGTTTGACCTGGCAGTATATCACAATAACATCCTCAGTGCTTTTCCTCTGTAGTCAGTCATAAACGTTACCATGATGATCGTAGGTAGCAACCTCCTTGAACATGCCACAGTCTGTGCTTTCACAACAGTCGTGCAATGCTCAGATGGCACCTTCTGGCCAGAATCCGATCTCCCTGTAAACTGGTCATCTCCTTTAATCAGTGCAGGGATTAGCAAAATGGATATGAGTATCTGAGGTGCCGGCAGAGATCAGCCGTGTAGGCTCAATGAACATTGGTATAAACCAGATTTAATATATTCTCTCCTCTGGTTGTGAAGTTGACATGCTGGTAGAAGTTGGGCAGGACTGTTTTTAAGTTGGCATGTTTAAAGTCTCCAGCAACAATGAAGAAACGATCAGGGTGAGTGGCTTCAAGGTCATATAGAGCTCCTGCAGTACTAGCATAGGGCAAGATGTAAGCGGCAATGACAGTGCACTCCCTCTGTAAGTAGAAGGGCCAGCATTTCAGCATTAAAAACTCTACCAAGGTGTTCACACACCAATTCTTATCGATATAAAGATACTGACCTCCTCTGTGGCTCTTATGGAAGCTCACAGCATTTCTATGACTTATCATATTATTGTTTTAAACCAGTTCAGACCTGAAGAACTCATTTTGAATTCTCCATCTACATAGTGGGGTCTAAAGTTCTCCAGCCACCATCCGAAGAGGATAATCAACATGCTAACACACCCTGCTCCTTGTCTGATCTCCATCATGGTGTGTTTCTGTGTGCCAGAGCAACTCAGGCATTTTACTCAGCCGCCCTAGCAACAAGACAGTCTGATCCATTCACCTTGGTGTGAAGTTCCATATCAGGACACATCTGCAAAATCTAAAGCAGTTACTCCTTATTGCAATCCACGGACAGTATTTTGGAATATATTCTGATGTGTGGGAAATAAAGCTATAAATATTCATCTATGACAACTGTCTAGCCACCAGGTCAAAGGTAGAAACTGAGCAGTGTCATCTGACTGTCTCTCATCTTCAGGGTGGGGTAGGAGGGGTGCTGACTCTTGTCACTAGAGTTCAACAGAACTGCTCAACAGTCATTGTAGAAAAAACATGTGACCTTGGTAGATTTTAGATGAAAATATTGTTCTCAAAATATCTTCCTCTGTGCCCTGAGCTGACAAGCCCACGGCCGTCTGAACAAATGCCTGTTCCCCAGCACAATGTCACACAATTCATGAAGCAAACTGAAATCTGCAGAAAACCTCAGGGATTATTTTGCAGGTGAGCTACATGTTAACTCCTACACCATCCCCCTCACAAGAATAAAAGTTTCTTTGTGATGGAAGACAAACCGCAGTGGACATTAGTATGTAGACAGATCTACCTATGGTGAACTACATATACCTGTCTGGACTGCTCCTGTGGCTCCTCCCACAGACCCCTGTATAAAGGCGACTAAGGCCTGTTGCCCAGCCTCATTCCCCAGGATGTACTGTTGTTCATTCTTCCAGTCAATAAAAGCCGATACCTCACTTCCTACGTCTCAGCGTGAGTTATTGATGATGCATCACTACCCAAGGAAATAAATCTCATTTAAATGGAGATTGCCACTGCTCCTACCAACTATTGAGTAAAACCACAGCCCTGGGAATGCGCTTGGAAGCAACAACAGGGAAAAAGATCCTGTGGAGCTTGATTCTAGTCCAGCTCTGTGAAGAGACATGAGAGATGTAGAATAAGTGAGTCACCAATGTTTTACCATTGTAACCCTCGGCTCAGCTAGCGGCTTAATCTAGGGGATGATAGCCTCCGGCCTGGCCAAGCTTCAGAAATCTCATTACAGAGAGGCCATTACATTAGCAGTGAAACCTTACAGCGTGTTACACCATTACTCCGATTGTTTTCCCACTTGACCATCTAAGCAGGAAGGCAAGCTGTGAGGGGCTTTTGCTTCTGGTCAGAAGCTCCCAGGAGGCCAGGATCCATCCTCTCTGGGGACAGTGACTGGTGGAGAGGTACATCTGCCACACCTTAACACAGTTGTCCAACGGTGAGGTCAGGAAGGATGGAAACCTCCCACAGAGCAGAAACACTAAAGCTTGTTTCTACATTTTTGGAGAGGCACGGAAGCCTTCCACTATTACAGCGTGAGCGATTAGGTTTAGTTCTGCTGCCGCCTGCAAGGAGCCGGTACGCTTTCTCCGTGACCATGTGAGCTTCCTTCCACGTCCAAAGACGTACAAGTTAGTTGGATAATTGATCACATGGATGCGATTGAGTGGCGCGGGCTCATTGGGCCAGAAGGACCTGTTACCATGCTGTATCTTGAAATAAAATTTAAGGAGTTAAAATGATTGTATTTTAATATCTGATATACAAGTGATTGTGTATACTCAAATTGCGGATAGTCGTTTTAATGAGTAATATCCAATGTCTTATAAAATGTGGCATTCTTATCACACAACATAAACAGTCAATTGTTTGAAAATACTCGTCAGGCCATTTTTCTATGTAAAAGTCATGAAATAAATGGAGGTTCAAGCAACACACACAAAATGCTGGTGGAACACAGCAGGCCAGGCAGCATCTATAGGGAGAAGCACTGTCGAAGGGTTTTGGCCCGAAACGTCGACAGTGCTTCTCCCTATAGATGCTGCCTGGCCTGCTGTGTTCCACCAGCATTTTGTGTGTGTTGTTTGAATTTTCAGCATCTGCAGATTTCCTCGTGCTTGCTAAGTAAATGGAGGTAATTGGTATTGGTGGGTGAAGATGCAAGAGCAACGGTAAAAAAATTGTCTCAAATTCACTGTCAAGAATCCTTTAAGTGTGAGTTAGCAGCAAGTGAGAAGCTCCACAGAACTCTTGGTTTGTCTATAATTCCAGAGTTAAGAAGAGATAGAGGATTGGTTTATAATCTTCTAATAGAAAATCATAAAGTTATGAGAGGCATGGATAAGGTAGACAGAGAATCTTTTTCCCAAATTTCTGTACTGAAAGAGTACAGAAAAAATTATGAGGATGTTGTTGGTATTTGAGGAGCTGAGTTTATAAGGAAAGGTTGAATAGGTTAGGACTTTATCCAGGAGCACAGGAGAATGAGGGGAGATTTGATAGAGGTATACAAAATTATGAGGGGTTATAGATAGGGTAAATGCAAGCAGGATATTTCCACTGAAGTTGGGGAAAAAGCAATAGAGGTCCTAGGTTAAGGGTGAAAGGTATAATATTTAAGGGGAACTAGAGAGGAGATCTTCTTCTCTCAGAGGGTGGGGAGGGTGGGGAGAGTAGGGAACAAACTGTCAGCAGAAGTGGTTCTCTCAGAGGGTGGGGAGGGTGGGGAACGAACTGTCAGCAGAAGTGGTTCTCTCAGAGAGTGGGGAGAGTGGGGAACGAACTGTCAGCAGAAGTGGTTCTCTCAGAGAGTGGGGAGAGTGGGGAACGAACTGTCAGCAGAAGTGGTTCTCTCAGAGGGTGGGGAGGGTGGGGAGAGTGGGGCGAGTGGGGAATGAACTGGCAGCAGAAGTGGTTCTCTCAGAGGGTGGGGAGAATGGGGAGAGTGGGGCGAGTGGGGAATGAACTGTCAGCAGAACTGGTTCTCTCAGAGGGTGGGGAGAGTGGGGAGAGTGGGGAACGAACTGTCAGCAGAAGTGGTTCTCTCAGAGGGTGGGGAGAGTGGGTTGAGTGGGGAGAGTAGGGAATGAACTGTCAGCAGAAGTGGTTCTCTCAGAGAGTGGGGAGGGTGGGGAACGAACTGTCAGCAGAAGTGGTTCTCTCAGAGAGTGGGGAGAGTGGGGAACGAACTGTCAGCAGAAGTGGTTCTCTCAGAGAGTGGGGAGAGTGGGGAACGAACTGTCAGCAGAAGTGGTTCTCTCAGAGGGTGGGGAGGGTGGGGAGAGTGGGGCGAGTGGGGAATGAACTGGCAGCAGAAGTGGTTCTCTCAGAGGGTGGGGAGAGTGGGGAGAGTGGGGCGAGTGGGGAATGAACTGTCAGCAGAACTGGTTCTCTCAGAGGGTGGGGAGAGTGGGGAGAGTGGGGAACGAACTGTCAGCAGAAGTGGTTCTCTCAGAGGGTGGGGAGAGTGGGTTGAGTGGGGAGAGTCGGGAACGAACTGTCAGCAGAATTGGTTCTCTCAGAGGGTGGGGAGAGTGGGGAACGAACTGTCAGCAGAAGTGGTTCTCTCAGAGGGTGGGGAGAGTGGGGAGAGTGGGGAATGAACTGTCAGCAGAAGTGGTTCTCTCAGAGGGTGGGGAGAGTGGGGAGAGTGGGGAGAGTGGGGAGAGTCGGGAACGAACTGTCAGCAGAATTGGTTCTCTCAGAGGGTGGGGAGAGTGGGGAACGAACTGTCAGCAGAAGTGGTTCTCTCAGAGGGTGGGGAGAGTGGGGAGAGTGAGGAATGAACTGTCAGCAGAAGTGGTTCTCTCAGAGGGTGGGGAGAGTGGGGAGAGTGGGGAACGAACTGTCAGCAGAAGTGGTTCTCTCAGAGGGTGGGGAGAGTGGGGAGAGTGGGGAACGAACTGTCAGCAGAAGTGGTTCTCTCAGAGGGTGGGGAGAGTGGGGAGAGTGGGGAGAGTGGGGAATGAACTGTCAGCAGAAGTGGTTCTCTCAGAGGGTGGGGAGAGTGGGGAACGAACTGTCAGCAGAAGTGGTTCTCTCAGAGGGTGGGGAGAGTGGGGAGGGTGGGGAATGAACTGTCAGCAGAAGTGGTTCTCTCAGAGGGTGGGGAGAGTGGGGAGAGTGGGGAGAGTGTGGAATGAACTGTCAGCAGAAGTGGTTCTCTCAGAGGGTGGGGAGAGTGGGGAATGAACTGTCAGCAGAAGTGGTTCTCTCAGAGGGTGGGGAGAGTGGGGAATGAACTGTCAGCAGAAGTGGTTCTCTCAGAGTGTGGGGAGAGTGGGGAGAGTGGGGAGAGTGTGGAATGAACTGTCAGCAGAAGTGGTTCTCTCAGAGGGTGGGGAGAGTGGGGAGGGTGGGGAATGAACTGTCAGCAGAAGTGGTTCTCTCAGAGGGTGGGGAGAGTGGGGAATGAACTGTCAGCAGAAGTGGTTCTCTCAGAGTGTGGGGAGAGTGGGGAGAGTGGGGAGAGTGTGGAATGAACTGTCAGCAGAAGTGGTTCTCTCAGAGGGTGGGGAGAGTGGGGAATGAACTGTCAGCAGAAGTGGTTCTCTCAGAGTGTGGGGAGAGTGGGGAGAGTGGGGAGAGTGTGGAATGAACTGTCAGCAGAAATGGTTCTCTCAGAGGGTGGGGAGAGTGGGGAGGGTGGGGAATGAACTGTCAGCAGAAGTGGTTCTCTCAGAGGGTGGGGAGAGTGGGGAGAGTGGGGAGAGTGGGGAATGAACTGTCAGCAGAAGTGGTTCTCTCAGAGTGTGGGGAGAGTGGGGAGAGTGGGGAGAGTGTGGAATGAACTGTCAGCAGAAGTGGTTCTCTCAGAGGGTGGGGAGAGTGGGGAATGAACTGTCAGCAGAAGTGGTTCTCTCAGAGGGTGGGGAGAGTGGGGAGAGTGGGGAACGAACTGTCAGCAGAAGTGGTTCTCTCAGAGGGTGGGGAGAGCGGGAAGAGTGGGGAGGGTGGGGAGAGTGGGGAACGAACTGTCAGCAGAAGTGGTTCTCTCAGAGAGTGGGGAGAATGGGGAACGAACTGTCAGCAGAAGTGGTTCTCTCAGAGGGTGGGGAGAGTGGGGAGAGTGGGGAGAGTGGGGAATGAACTGTCAGCAGAAGTGGTTCTCTCAGAGGGTGGGGAGAGTGGGGAGAGTGGGGAACGAACTGTCAGCAGAAGTGGTTCTCTCAGAGGGTGGGGAGAGTGGGGAACGAACTGTCAGCAGAAGTGGTTCTCTCAGAGGGTGGGGAGAGTGGGGAATGAACTGTCAGCAGAAGTGGTTCTCTCAGAGGGTGGGGAGAGTGGGGAGAGTGGGGAATGAACTGTCAGCAGAAGTGGTTCTCTCAGAGGGTGGGGAGAGCGGGGAGAGTGGGGAGAGTGGGGAATGAACTGTCAGCAGAAGTGGTTCTCTCAGAGGGTGGGGAGAGTGGGGAACGAACTGTCAGCAGAAGTGGTTCTCTCAGAGTGTGGGGAGAGTGGGGAGAGTGGGGAGAGTTGGGAATGAACTGTCAGCAGAAGTGTTTCTCTCAGAGGGTGGGGAGAGCGGGGAGAGTGGGGAGAGTGGGGAACGAACTGTCAGCAGAAGTGGTTCTCTCAGAGGGTGGGGAGAGCGGGGAGAGTGGGGAAAGTGGGGAACGAACTGTCAGCAGAAGTGGTTCTCTCAGAGGGTGGGGAGAGTGGGGAGAGTGGGGAGAGTGGGGAACGAACTGTCAGCAGAAGTGGTTCTCTCAGAGGGTGGGGAGAGTGGGGAGAGTGTGGAATGAACTGTCAGCAGAAGTGGTTCTCTCAGAGGGTGGGGAGAGTGGGGAGAGTGGGGAACGAACTGTCAGCAGAAGTGGTTCTCTCAGAGGGTGGGGAGAGTGGGGAGAGTGGGGAGAGTTGGGAATGAACTGTCAGCAGAAGTGTTTCTCTCAGAGGGTGGGGAGAGCGGGGAGAGTGGGGAGAGTGGGGAACGAACTGTCAGCAGAAGTGGTTCTCTCAGAGGGTGGGGAGAGCGGGGAGAGTGGGGAGAGTGGGGAACGAACTGTCAGCAGAAGTGGTTCTCTCAGAGGGTGGGGAAAGTGGGGAACGAACTGTCAGCAGAAGTGGTTCTCTCAGAGGGTGGGGAGAGTGGGGAGAGTGGGGAGAGTGGGGAACGAACTGTCAGCAGAAGTGGTTCTCTCAGAGGGTGGGGAGTGTGGGGAGTGTGGGGAGAGTGGGGAATGAACTGTCAGCAGAACTGGTTCTCTCAGAGGGTGGGGAGGATGGGGAGAGTGGGGAATGAACTGTCAGCAGAAGTGGTTCTCTCAGAGAGTGGGGAGAGTGGGGAATGAACTGTCAGCAGAAGTGGTTCTCTCAGAGAGTGGGGAGAGTGGGGAGAGTGGGGAACGAACTGTCAGCAGAAGTGGTTCTCTCAGAGGGTGGGGAGAGTGGGGAGAGTGGGGAGAGTGGGGAATGAACTGTCAGCAGAAGTGGTTCTCTCAGAGGGTGGGGAGAGTGGGGAGAGTGTGGAATGAACTGTCAGCAGAAGTGGTTCTCTCAGAGGGTGGGGAGAGTGGGGAGAGTGGGGAGAGTGGGGAATGAACTGTCAGCAGAAGTGGTTCTCTCAGAGGGTGGGGAGAGTGGGGAGAGTGTGGAATGAACTGTCAGCAGAAGTGGTTCTCTCAGAGGGTGGGGAGGGTGGGGAGAGTGGGGAGAGTGTGGAATGAACTGTCAGCAGAAGTGGTTCTCTCAGAGGGTGGGGAGAGTGGGGAGAGTGGGGAGAGTGTGGAATGAACTGTCAGCAGAAGTGGTTCTCTCAGAGGGTGGGGAGAGTGGGGAGAGTGGGGAGAGTGTGGAATGAACTGTCAGCAGAAGTGGTTCTCTCAGAGGGTGGGGAGAGTGGGGAGAGTGGGGAGAGTGGGGAATGAACTGTCAGCAGAAGTGGTTCTCTCAGAGGGTGGGGAGAGCGGGGAGAGTGGGGTGAGTGGGGAACGAACTGTCAGCAGAAGTGGTTCTCTCAGAGGGTGGGGAGTGTGGGGAGGGTGGGGAGAGTGGGGAATGAACTGTCAGCAGAAGTGGTTCTCTCAGAGGGTGGGGAGGGTGGGGAGAGTGGGGAGAGTGGGGAAGGAACTGTCAGCAGAAGTGGTTCTCTCAGAGGGTGGGGAGAGTGGGGAGAGTGGGGAATGAACTGTCAGCAGAAGTGGTTCTCTCAGAGGGTGGGGAGAGTGGGGAGAGTCGGGAACGAACTGTCAGCAGAAGTGGTTCTCTCAGAGGGTGGGGAGAGTGGGGAGAGTGGGGAGAGTCGGGAACGAACTGTCAGCAGAAGTGGTTCTCTCAGAGGGTGGGGAGAGTGGGGAGAGTGGGGAGAGTGGGGAATGAACTGTCAGCAGAAGTGGTTCTCTCAGAGGGTGGGGAGAGTGGGGAGAGTGGGGAGAGTCGGGAACGAACTGTCAGCAGAAGTGGTTCTCTCAGAGGGTGGGGAGAGTGGGGAACGAACTGTCAGCAGAAGTGGTTCTCTCAGAGGGTGGGGAGAGTGGGGAGAGTGGGGAATGAACTGTCAGCAGAAGTGGTTCAGAGGGTGGGGAGAGTGGGGAGAGTGGGGAGAGTCGGGAACGAACTGTCAGCAGAAGTGGTTCTCTCAGAGGGTGGGGAGAGTGGGGAACGAACTGTCAGCAGAAGTGGTTCTCTCAGAGGGTGGGGAGAGTGGGGAACGAACTGTCAGCAGAAGTGGCTCTCTCAGAGGGTGGGGAGAGTGGGGAACGAACTGTCAGCAGAAGTGGTTCTCTCAGAGGGTGGGGAGAGTGGGGAATGAACTGTCAGCAGAAGTGGTTCTCTCAGAGGGTGGGGAGAGTGGGGAGAGTGGGGAATGAACTGTCAGCAGAAGTGGTTCTCTCAGAGGGTGGGGAGAGTGGGGAGAGTGGGGAGAGTGGGGAGAGTCGGGAACGAACTGTCAGCAGAATTGGTTCTCTCAGAGGGTGGGGAGAGTGGGGAACGAACTGTCAGCAGAAGTGGTTCTCTCAGAGGGTGGGGAGAGTGGGGAGAGTGAGGAATGAACTGTCAGCAGAAGTGGTTCTCTCAGAGGGTGGGGAGAGTGGGGAGAGTGGGGAACGAACTGTCAGCAGAAGTGGTTCTCTCAGAGGGTGGGGAGAGTGGGGAGAGTGGGGAGAGTGGGGAGAGTGGGGAACGAACTGTCAGCAGAAGTGGTTCTCTCAGAGGGTGGGGAGAGTGGGGAGAGTGGGGAGAGTGGGGAATGAACTGTCAGCAGAAGTGGTTCTCTCAGAGGGTGGGGAGAGTGGGGAGAGTGGGGAACGAACTGTCAGCAGAAGTGGTTCTTTCAGAGGGTGGGGAGGGTGGGGAGAGTGGGGAATGAACTGTCAGCAGAAGTGGTTCTCTCAGAGGGTGGGGAGAGTGGGGAGAGTGGGGAGAGTGGGGAACGAACTGTCAGCAGAAGTGGTTCTCTCAGAGGGTGGGGAGAGTGGGGTGAGTGGGGAACGAACTGTCAGCAGAAGTGGTTCTCTCAGAGGGTGGGGAGAGTGGGGAGAGTGGGGAGAGTGGGGAGAGTCGGGAACGAACTGTCAGCAGAAGTGGTTCTCTCAGAGGGTGGGGAGAGTGGGGAGAGTGGGGAGAGTCGGGAACGAACTGTCAGCAGAAGTGGTTCTCTCAGAGGGTGGGGAGAGTGGGGAGAGTGGGGAATGAACTGTCAGCAGAAGTGGTTCTCTCAGAGGGTGGGGAGAGTGGGGAACGAACTGTCAGCAGAAGTGGTTCTCTCAGAGGGTTGGGAGAGTGGGGAACGAACTGTCAGCAGAAGTGGTTCTCTCAGAGGGTGGGGAGAGTGGGGAGAGTGGGGAGAGTGGGGAGAGTGGGGAGAGTCGGGAACGAACTGTCAGCAGAAGTGGTTCTCTCAGAGGGTGGGGAGAGTGGGGAGAGTGGGGAGAGTGGGGAACGAACTGTCAGCAGAAGTGGTTCTCTCAGAGGGTGGGGAGAGTGGGGAATGAACTGTCAGCAGAAGTGGTTCTCTCAGAGGGTGGGGAGAGTGGGGAGAGTGGGGAGAGTGGGGAATGAACTGTCAGCAGAAGTGGTTCTCTCAGAGGGTGGGGAGAGTGGGGAGAGTGGGGAGAGTCGGGAACGAACTGTCAGCAGAATTGGTTCTCTCAGAGGGTGGGGAGAGTGGGGAGAGTGGGGAGAGTGGGGAATGAACTGTCAGCAGAAGTGGTTCTCTCAGAGGGTGGGGAGGATGGGGAGAGTGGGGAATGAACTGTCAGCAGAAGTGGTTCTCTCAGAGAGTGGGGAGAGTGGGGAGAGTGGGGAGAGTGGGGAACGAACTGTCAGCAGAAGTGGTTCTCTCAGAGGGTGGGGAGAGTGGGGAGAGTGAGGAATGAACTGTCAGCAGAAGTGGTTCTCTCAGAGGGTGGGGAGAGTGGGGAGAGTGGGGAACGAACTGTCAGCAGAAGTGGTTCTCTCAGAGGGTGGGGAGAGTGGGGAGAGTGGGGAGAGTGGGGAATGAACTGTCAGCAGAAGTGGTTCTCTCAGAGGGTGGGGAGAGTGGGGAACGAACTGTCAGCAGAAGTGGTTCTCTCAGAGGGTGGGGAGAGTGGGGAGGGTGGGGAATGAACTGTCAGCAGAAGTGGTTCTCTCAGAGGGTGGGGAGAGTGGGGAATGAACTGTCAGCAGAAGTGGTTCTCTCAGAGGGTGGGGAGAGTGGGGAATGAACTGTCAGCAGAAGTGGTTCTCTCAGAGGGTGGGGAGAGTGGGGAACGAACTGTCAGCAGAAGTGGTTCTCTCAGAGGGTGGGGAGAGCGGGAAGAGTGGGGAGGGTGGGGAGAGTGGGGAACGAACTGTCAGCAGAAGTGGTTCTCTCAGAGAGTGGGGAGAATGGGGAATGAACTGTCAGCAGAAGTGGTTCTCTCAGAGTGTGGGGAGAGTGGGGAGAATGGGGAATGAACTGTCAGCAGAAGTGGTTCTCTCAGAGTGTGGGGAGAGTGGGGAGAGTGGGGAGAGTGGGGAATGAACTGTCAGCAGAAGTGGTTCTCTCAGAGGGTGGGGAGAGTGGGGAGAGTGGGGAATGAACTGTCAGCAGAAGTGGTTCTCTCAGAGGGTGGGGAGAGTGGGGAGAGTGGGGAGAGTGGGGAATGAACTGTCAGCAGAAGTGGTTCTCTCAGAGGGTGGGGAGAGTGGGGAGAGTGGGGAATGAACTGTCAGCAGAAGTGGTTCTCTCAGAGGGTGGGGAGAGTGGGGAGAGTGGGGAATGAACTGTCAGCAGAAGTGGTTCTCTCAGAGGGTGGGGAGAGTGGGGAGAGTGGGGAGAGTGGGGAATGAACTGTCAGCAGAAGTGGTTCTCTCAGAGTGTGGGGAGAGTGGGGAGAGTGGGGAATGAACTGTCAGCAGAAGTGGTTCTCTCAGAGGGTGGGGAGGGTGGGGAGAGTGGGGAACGAACTGTCAGCAGAAGTGGTTCAGAGGGTGGGGAGAGTGGGGAGAGTGGGGAACGAACTGTCAGCAGAAGTGGTTCAGAGGGTGGGGAGAGTGGGGAGAGTGGGGAATGAACTGTCAGCAGAAGTGGTTCTCTCAGAGGGTGGGGAGAGTGGGGAGAGTGGGGAACGAACTGTCAGCAGAAGTGGTTCTCTCAGAGGGTGGGGAGGGTGGGGAGAGTGGGGAATGAACTGTCAGCAGAAGTGGTTCTCTCAGAGGGTGGGGAGAGTGGGGAGAGTGGGGAGAGTGGGGAATGAACTGTCAGCAGAAGTGGTTCTCTCAGTGGGTGGGGAGAGTGGGGAGAGTGGGGAGAGTGGGGAACGAACTGTCAGCAGAAGTGGTTCTCTCAGAGGGTGGGGAGAGTGGGGAATGAACTGTCAGCAGAAGTGGTTCTCTCAGAGGGTGGGGAGAGTGGGGAGACTGGGGAGAGTGGGGAACGAACTGTCAGCAGAAGTGGTTCTCTCAGAGGGTGGGGAGAGTGGGGAATGAACTGTCAGCAGAATGGTTCTCTCAGAGGGTGGGGAGAGTGGGGAGAGTGGGGAATGAACTGTCAGCAGAAGTGGTTCTCTCAGAGTGTGGGGAGAGTGGGGAGAGTGGGGAGAGTTGGGAATGAACTGTCAGCAGAAGTGGTTCTCTCAGAGGGTGGGGAGAGCGGGGAGAGTGGGGAGAGTGGGGAACGAACTGTCAGCAGAAGTGGTTCTCTCAGAGGGTGGGGAGAGTGGGGAGAGTGGGGAGAGTGGGGAACGAACTGTCAGCAGAAGTGGTTCTCTCAGAGGGTGGGGAGAGTGGGGAATGAACTGTCAGCAGAAGTGGTTCTCTCAGAGGGTGGGGAGAGTGGGGAACGAACTGTCAGCAGAAGTGGTTCTCTCAGAGGGTGGGGAGAGTGGGGAGAGTGGGGAATGAACTGTCAGCAGAAGTGGTTCTCTCAGAGTGTGGGGAGAGTGGGGAGAGTGGGGAGAGTTGGGAATGAACTGTCAGCAGAAGTGGTTCTCTCAGAGGGTGGGGAGAGCGGGGAGAGTGGGGAGAGTGGGGAACGAACTGTCAGCAGAAGTGGTTCTCTCAGAGGGTGGGGAGAGCGGGGAGAGTGGGGAAAGTGGGGAACGAACTGTCAGCAGAAGTGGTTCTCTCAGAGGGTGGGGAGAGTGGGGAGAGTGGGGAGAGTGGGGAACGAACTGTCAGCAGAAGTGGTTCTCTCAGAGGGTGGGGAGAGTGGGGAGAGTGTGGAATGAACTGTCAGCAGAAGTGGTTCTCTCAGAGGGTGGGGAGAGTGGGGAGAGTGGGGAGAGTGGGGAATGAACTGTCAGCAGAAGTGGTTCTCTCAGAGGGTGGGGAGGGTGGGGAGAGTGGGGAGAGTGGAGAATGAACTGTCAGCAGAAGTGGTTCTCTCAGAGGGTGGGGAGAGTGGGGTGAGTGGGGAACGAACTGTCAGCAGAAGTGGTTCTCTCAGAGAGTGGGGAGAGTGGGGAGAGTGGGGAACGAACTGTCAGCAGAAGTGGTTCTCTCAGAGGGTGGGGAGGGTGGGGAGAGTGGGGAGAGTGGGGAATGAACTGTCAGCAGAAGTGGTTCTCTCAGAGGGTGGGGAGAGTGGGGTGAGTGGGGAACGAACTGTCAGCAGAAGTGGTTCTCTCAGAGGGTGGGGAGAGCGGGGAGAGTGGGGAGAGTGGGGAACGAACTGTCAGCAGAAGTGGTTCTCTCAGAGGGTGGGGAGAGTGGGGAGAGTGTGGAATGAACTGTCAGCAGAAGTGGTTCTCTCAGAGGGTGGGGAGAGTGGGGAGAGTGTGGAATGAACTGTCAGCAGAAGTGGTTCTCTCAGAGGGTGGGGAGAGTGGGGAGAGTGGGGAACGAACTGTCAGCAGAAGTGGTTCTCTCAGAGGGTGGGGAGTGTGGGGAACGAACTGTCAGCAGAAGTGGTTCTCTCAGAGGGTGGGGAGAGTGGGGAACGAACTGTCAGCAGAAGTGGTTCTCTCAGAGGGTGGGGAGAGTGGGGAACGAACTGTCAGCAGAAGTGGTTCTCTCAGAGGGTGGGGAGAGTGGGGTGAGTGGGGAACGAACTGTCAGCAGAAGTGGTTCTCTCAGAGGGTGGGGAGTGTGGGGAGGGTGGGGAGAGTGGGGAATGAACTGTCAGCAGAAGTGGTTCTCTCAGAGGGTGGGGAGGGTGGGGAGAGTGGGGAGTGGGGAAGGAACTGTCAGCAGAAGTGGTTCTCTCAGAGGGTGGGGAGAGTGGGGAGAGTGGGGAGAGTGGGGAGAGTCGGGAACGAACTGTCAGCAGAAGTGGTTCTCTCAGAGGGTGGGGAGAGTGGGGAGAGTGGGGAATGAACTGTCAGCAGAAGTGGTTCTCTCAGAGGGTGGGGAGAGTGGGGAACGAACTGTCAGCAGAAGTGGTTCTCTCAGAGGGTTGGGAGAGTGGGGAACGAACTGTCAGCAGAAGTGGTTCTCTCAGAGGGTGGGGAGAGTGGGGAGAGTGGGGAGAGTGGGGAGAGTGGGGAGAGTCGGGAACGAACTGTCAGCAGAAGTGGTTCTCTCAGAGTGTGGGGAGAGTGGGGAGAGTGGGGAGAGTGGGGAATGAACTGTCAGCAGAAGTGGTTCTCTCAGAGGGTGGGGAGAGTGGGGAACGAACTGTCAGCAGAAGTGGCTCTCTCAGAGGGTGGGGAGAGTGGGGAACGAACTGTCAGCAGAAGTGGTTCTCTCAGAGGGTGGGGAGAGTGGGGAATGAACTGTCAGCAGAAGTGGTTCTCTCAGAGGGTGGGGAGAGTGGGGAGAGTGGGGAATGAACTGTCAGCAGAAGTGGTTCTCTCAGAGGGTGGGGAGAGTGGGGAGAGTGGGGAGAGTGGGGAATGAACTGTCAGCAGAAGTGGTTCTCTCAGAGGGTGGGGAGAGCGGGGAGAGTGGGGAGAGTCGGGAACGAACTGTCAGCAGAAGTGGTTCTCTCAGAGGGTGGGGAGAGTGGGGAGAGTGGGGAGATTGGGGAACGAACTATCAGCAGAAGTGGTTCTCTCAGAGGGTGGGGAGAGTGGGGAGAGTGGGGAGAGTGGGGAATGAACTGTCAGCAGAAGTGGTTCTCTCAGAGGGTGGGGAGGGTGGGGAGAGTGGGGAGAGTGGGGAACGAACTGTCAGCAGAAGTGGTTCTCTCAGAGGGTGGGGAGAGTGGGGAGAGTGGGGAGAGTGGGGAACGAACTATCAGCAGAAGTGGTTCTCTCAGAGGGTGGGGAGAGTGGGGAATGAACTGTCAGCAGAAGTGGTTCTCTCAGAGGGTGGGGAGGGTGGGGAGAGTGGGGGAGAGTGGGGAACGAACTGTCAGCAGAAGTGGTTCTCTCAGAGGGTGGGGAGGGTGGGGAGAGTGGGGAGAGTGGGGAATGAACTGTCAGCAGAAGTGGTTCTCTCAGAGGGTGGGGAGAGTGGGGAGAGTGGGGAACGAACTGTCAGCAGAAGTGGTTCTCTCAGAGGGTGGGGAGGGTGGGGAGAGTGGGGAGAGTGGGGAATGAACTGTCAGCAGAAGTGGTTCTCTCAGAGGGTGGGGAGAGTGGGGTGAGTGGGGAACGAACTGTCAGCAGAAGTGGTTCTCTCAGAGAGTGGGGAGAGTGGGGAGAGTGGGGAACGAACTGTCAGCAGAAGTGGTTCTCTCAGAGGGTGGGGAGAGTGGGGAGAGTGTGGAATGAACTGTCAGCAGAAGTGGTTCTCTCAGAGGGTGGGGAGTGTGGGGAACGAACTGTCAGCAGAAGTGGTTCTCTCAGAGGGTGGGGAGAGTGGGGAACGAACTTTCAGCAGAAGTGGTTCTCTCAGAGGGTGGGGAGAGTGGGGAACGAACTGTCAGCAGAAGTGGTTCTCTCAGAGGGTGGGGAGAGTGGGGTGAGTGGGGAACGAACTGTCAGCAGAAGTGGTTCTCTCAGAGGGTGGGGAGTGTGGGGAGGGTGGGGAGAGTGGGGAATGAACTGTCAGCAGAAGTGGTTCTCTCAGAGGGTGGGGAGAGTGGGGAGAGTGTGGAATGAACTGTCAGCAGAAGTGGTTCTCTCAGAGGGTGGGGAGTGTGGGGAACGAACTGTCAGCAGAAGTGGTTCTCTCAGAGGGTGGGGAGAGTGGGGAACGAACTGTCAGCAGAAGTGGTTCTCTCAGAGGGTGGGGAGAGTGGGGAACGAACTGTCAGCAGAAGTGGTTCTCTCAGAGGGTGGGGAGAGTGGGGAACGAACTGTCAGCAGAAGTGGTTCTCTCAGAGGGTGGGGAGTGTGGGGAGGGTGGGGAGAGTGGGGAATGAACTGTCAGCAGAAGTGGTTCTCTCAGAGGGTGGGGAGAGTGGGGAGAGTGGGGAAGGAACTGTCAGCAGAAGTGGTTCTCTCAGAGGGTGGGGAGAGTGGGGAGAGTGGGGAATGAACTGTCAGCAGAAGTGGTTCTCTCAGAGGGTGGGGAGAGTGGGGAGAGTGGGGAGAGTGGGGAGAGTCGGGAAGGAACTGTCAGCAGAAGTGGTTCTCTCAGAGGGTGGGGAGAGTGGGGAGAGTGGGGAATGAACTGTCAGCAGAAGTGGTTCTCTCAGAGGGTGGGGAGAGTGGGGAGAGTGGGGAGAGTGGGGAGAGTCGGGAACGAACTGTCAGCAGAAGTGGTTCTCTCAGAGGGTGGGGAGAGTGGGGAGAGTGGGGAATGAACTGTCAGCAGAAGTGGTTCTCTCAGAGGGTGGGGAGAGTGGGGAGAGTGGGGAAGGAACTGTCAGCAGAAGTGGTTCTCTCAGAGGGTGGGGAGAGTGGGGAGAGTGGGGAATGAACTGTCAGCAGAAGTGGTTCTCTCAGAGGGTGGGGAGAGTGGGGAACGAACTGTCAGCAGAAGTGGTTCTCTCAGAGGGTTGGGAGAGTGGGGAACGAACTGTCAGCAGAAGTGGTTCTCTCAGAGGGTGGGGAGAGTGGGGAGAGTGGGGAGAGTGGGGAATGAACTGTCAGCAGAAGTGGTTCTCTCAGAGTGTGGGGAGAGTGGGGAGAGTGGGGAGAGTGGGGAATGAACTGTCAGCAGAAGTGGTTCTCTCAGAGGGTGGGGAGAGTGGGGAGAGTGGGGAGAGTGGGGAATGAACTGTCAGCAGAAGTGGTTCTCTCAGAGGGTGGGGAGAGTGGGGAGAGTGGGGAAGGAACTGTCAGCAGAAGTGGTTCTCTCAGAGGGTGGGGAGAGTGGGGAGAGTGGGGAATGAACTGTCAGCAGAAGTGGTTCTCTCAGAGGGTGGGGAGAGTGGGGAGAGTGGGGAGAGTGGGGAGAGTCGGGAACGAACTGTCAGCAGAAGTGGTTCTCTCAGAGGGTGGGGAGAGTGGGGAGAGTGGGGAATGAACTGTCAGCAGAAGTGGTTCTCTCAGAGGGTGGGGAGAGTGGGGAGAGTGGGGAAGGAACTGTCAGCAGAAGTGGTTCTCTCAGAGGGTGGGGAGAGTGGGGAGAGTGGGGAATGAACTGTCAGCAGAAGTGGTTCTCTCAGAGGGTGGGGAGAGTGGGGAACGAACTGTCAGCAGAAGTGGTTCTCTCAGAGGGTTGGGAGAGTGGGGAACGAACTGTCAGCAGAAGTGGTTCTCTCAGAGGGTGGGGAGAGTGGGGAGAGTGGGGAGAGTGGGGAATGAACTGTCAGCAGAAGTGGTTCTCTCAGAGTGTGGGGAGAGTGGGGAGAGTGGGGAGAGTGGGGAATGAACTGTCAGCAGAAGTGGTTCTCTCAGAGGGTGGGGAGAGTGGGGAGAGTGGGGAGAGTGGGGAATGAACTGTCAGCAGAAGTGGTTCTCTCAGAGGGTGGGGAGAGTGGGGAGAGTGGGGAATGAACTGTCAGCAGAAGTGGTTCTCTCAGAGGGTGGGGAGAGTGGGGAGAGTGGGGAATGAACTGTCAGCAGAAGTGGTTCTCTCAGAGGGTGGGGAGAGTGGGGAGAGTGGGGAATGAACTGTCAGCAGAAGTGGTTCTCTCAGAGGGTGGGGAGAGTGGGGAGAGTGGGGAATGAACTGTCAGCAGAAGTGGTTCTCTCAGAGTGTGGGGAGAGTGGGGAGAGTGGGGAGAGTCGGGAACGAACTGTCAGCAGAAGTGGTTCTCTCAGAGTGTGGGGGAGAGTGGGGAGAGTGGGGAGAGTGGGGAATGAACTGTCAGCAGAAGTGGTTCTCTCAGAGGGTGGGGAGAGTGGGGAACGAACTGTCAGCAGAAGTGGCTCTCTCAGAGGGTGGGGAGAGTGGGGAGAGTGGGGAACGAACTGTCAGCAGAAGTGGTTCTCTCAGAGGGTGGGGAGAGTGGGGAATGAACTGTCAGCAGAAGTGGTTCTCTCAGAGGGTGGGGAGAGTGGGGAGAGTGGGGAATGAACTGTCAGCAGAAGTGGTTCTCTCAGAGGGTGGGGAGAGTGGGGAGAGTGGGGAGAGTGGGGAACGAACTGTCAGCAGAAGTGGTTCTCTCAGAGGGTGGGGAGAGTGGGGAGAGTGGGGAGATTGGGGAACGAACTATCAGCAGAAGTGGTTCTCTCAGAGGGTGGGGAGAGTGGGGAGAGTGGGGAGAGTGGGGAATGAACTGTCAGCAGAAGTGGTTCTCTCAGAGGGTGGGGAGGGTGGGGAGAGTGGGGAGAGTGGGGAACGAACTGTCAGCAGAAGTGGTTCTCTCAGAGGGTGGGGAGAGTGGGGAGAGTGGGGAGAGTGGGGAACGAACTATCAGCAGAAGTGGTTCTCTCAGAGGGTGGGGAGAGTGGGGAATGAACTGTCAGCAGAAGTGGTTCTCTCAGAGGGTGGGGAGGGTGGGGAGAGTGGGGAGAGTGGGGAATGAACTGTCAGCAGAAGTGGTTCTCTCAGAGGGTGGGGAGAGTGGGGAGAGTGGGGAATGAACTGTCAGCAGAAGTGGTTCTCTCAGAGGGTGGGGAGATTGGGGAGAGTGGGGAATGAACTGTCAGCAGAAGTGGTTCTCTCAGAGGGTGGGGAGAGTGGGGAGAGTGGGGAGAGTGGGGAATGAACTGTCAGCAGAAGTGGTTCTCTCAGAGGGTGGGGAGAGTGGGGAGAGTGGGGAGAGTGGGGAATGAACTGTCAGCAGAAGTGGTTCAGAGGGTGGGGAGAGTGGGGAGAGTCGGGAACGAACTGTCAGCAGAAGTGGTTCTCTCAGAGGGTGGGGAGAGTGGGGAGAGTGGGGAGAGTGGGGAATGAACTGTCAGCAGAAGTGGTTCTCTCAGAGGGTGGGGAGAGTGGGGAACGAACTATCAGCAGAAGTGGTTCTCTCAGAGGGTGGGGAGAGTGGGGAACGAACTGTCAGCAGAAGTGGTTCTCTCAGAGGGTGGGGAGAGTGGGGAGAGTGGGGAGAGTGGGGAATGAACTGTCAGCAGAAGTGGTTCTCTCAGAGGGTGGGGAGAGTGGGGAGAGTGGGGAATGAACTGTCAGCAGAAGTGGTTCTCTCAGAGGGTGGGGAGAGTGGGGTGAGTGGGGAACGAACTGTCAGCAGAAGTGGTTCTCTCAGAGGGTGGGGAGAGTGGGGAGAGTCGGGAACGAACTGTCAGCAGAAGTGGTTCTCTCAGAGGGTGGGGAGAGTGGGGAACGAACTGTCAGCAGAAGTGGTTCTCTCAGAGGGTTGGGAGAGTGGGGAACGAACTGTCAGCAGAAGTGGTTCTCTCAGAGGGTGGGGAGAGTGGGGAGAGTGGGGAGAGTGGGGAGAGTCGGGAACGAACTGTCAGCAGAAGTGGTTCTCTCAGAGGGTGGGGAGAGTGGGGAACGAACTGTCAGCAGAAGTGGTTCTCTCAGAGGGTGGGGAGAGTGGGGAGGGTGGGGAGAGTGGGGAGAGTGGGGAGAGTCGGGAACGAACTGTCAGCAGAAGTGGTTCTCTCAGAGGGTGGGGAGAGTGGGGAGAGTGGGGAGAGTGGGGAATGAACTGTCTGCAGAAGTGGTTCTCTCAGAGGGTGGGGAGAGTGGGGAACGAACTGTCAGCAGAAGTGGCTCTCTCAGAGGGTGGGAAGAGTGGGGAACGAACTGTCAGCAGAAGTGGTTCTCTCAGAGGGTGGGGAGAGTGGGGAATGAACTGTCAGCAGAAGTGGCTCTCTCAGAGGGTGGGAAGAGTGGG
The DNA here is from genome assembly GCF_048418815.1 of Hemitrygon akajei. Classification (NCBI taxonomy): domain Eukaryota; kingdom Metazoa; phylum Chordata; class Chondrichthyes; order Myliobatiformes; family Dasyatidae; genus Hemitrygon; species Hemitrygon akajei. The sequence continues at coordinate 9,103,304 of NC_133143.1, read as the reverse complement.
GAACGAACTGTCAGCAGAAGTGGTTCTCTCAGAGGGTGGGGAGAGTGGGGAATGAACTGTCAGCAGAAGTGGTTCTCTCAGAGGGTGGGGAGAGTGGGGAGAGTGGGGAATGAACTGTCAGCAGAAGTGGTTCTCTCAGAGGGTGGGGAGAGTGGGAAGAGTGGGGAACGAACTGTTAGCAGAAGTGGTTCTCTCAGAGGGTGGGGAGAGTGGGGAGAGTGGGGAACGAACTGTCAGCAGAAGTGGTTCTCTCAGAGGGTGGGGAGAGTGGGGAATGAACTGTCAGCAGAAGTGGTTCTCTCAGAGGGTGGGGAGAGTGGGGAGAGTGGGGAATGAACTGTCAGCAGAAGTGGTTCTCTCAGAGGGTGGGGAGAGTGGGGAGAGTGGGGAATGAACTGTCAGCAGAAGTGGTTCTCTCAGAGGGTGGGGAGGGTGGGGAATGAACTGTCAGCAGAAGTGGTTCTCTCAGAGGGTGGGGAGGGTGGGGAGAGTGGGGAGAGTCGGGAACGAACTGTCAGCAGAAGTGGTTCTCTCAGAGGGTGGGGAGAGTGGGGAGAGTGGGGAATGAACTGTCAGCAGAAGTGGTTCTCTCAGAGGGTGGGGAGAGTGGGGAGAGTGGGGAGAGTGGGGAGAGTCGGGAACGAACTGTCAGCAGAAGTGGTTCTCTCAGAGGGTGGGGAGAGTGGGGAACGAACTGTCAGCAGAAGTGGTTCTCTCAGAGGGTGGGGAGAGTGGGGAGAGTGGGGAGAGTGGGGAGAGTGGGGAATGAACTGTCAGCAGAAGTGGTTCTCTCAGAGGGTGGGGAGAGTGGGGAGAGTGGGGAGAGTGGGGAGAGTGGGGAACGAACTGTCAGCAGAAGTGGTTCTCTCAGAGGGTGGGGAGAGTGGGGAGAGTGGGGAACGAACTGTCAGCAGAAGTGGTTCTCTCAGAGGGTGGGGAGAGTGGGGAGAGTGGGGAGAGTGGGGAATGAACTGTCAGCAGAAGTGGTTCTCTCAGAGGGTGGGGAGAGTGGGGAGAGTGGGGAATGAACTGTCAGCAGAAGTGGTTCTCTCAGAGGGTGGGGAGAGTGGGGAGAGTGGGGAGAGTGGGGAATGAACTGTCAGCAGAAGTGGTTCTCTCAGAGGGTGGGGAGGGTGGGGAATGAACTGTCAGCAGAAGTGGTTCTCTCAGAGGGTGGGGAGAGTGGGGAGAGTGGGGAATGAACTGTCAGCAGAAGTGGTTCTCTCAGAGGGTGGGGAGGGTGGGGAGAGTGGGGAGAGTCGGGAACGAACTGTCAGCAGAAGTGGTTCTCTCAGAGGGTGGGGAGAGTGGGGAGAGTGGGGAGAGTGGGGAATGAACTGTCAGCAGAAGTGGTTCTCTCAGAGGGTGGGGAGAGTGGGGAGAGTGGGGAGAGTGGGGAATGAACTGTCAGCAGAAGTGGTTCTCAGAGGGTGGGGAGAGTGGGGAGAGTGGGGAGAGTTTGGAATGAACTGTCAGCAGAAGTGGTTCTCTCAGAGGGTGGGGAGAGTGGGGAGAGTGGGGAGAGTCGGGAACGAACTGTCAGCAGAAGTGGTTCTCTCAGAGGGTGGGGAGATTGGGGAGAGTGGGGAACGAACTGTCAGCAGAAGTGGTTCAGAGGGTGGGGAGAGTGGGGAACGAACTGTCAGCAGAAGTGGTTCTCTCAGAGGGTGGGGAGAGCGGGGAGAGTGGGGAGAGTCGGGAACGAACTGTCAGCAGAAGTGGTTCTCTCAGAGGGTGGGGAGATTGGGGAGAGTGGGGAACGAACTGTCAGCAGAAGTGGTTCTCTCAGAGGGTGGGGAGAGTGGGGAACGAACTGTCAGCAGAAGTGGTTCTCTCAGAGGGTGGGGAGAGCGGGGAGAGTGGGGAGAGTCGGGAACGAACTGTCAGCAGAAGTGGTTCTCTCAGAGGGTGGGGAGATTGGGGAGAGTGGGGAACGAACTGTCAGCAGAAGTGGTTCTCTCAGAGGGTGGGGAGAGTGGGGAGAGTGGGGAGAGTGGGGAATGAACTGTCAGCAGAAGTGGTTCTCTCAGAGAGTGGGGAGAGTGGGGAGAGTGGGGAGAGTGGGGAGAGTGGGGAACGAACTGTCAGCAGAAGTGGTTCTCTCAGAGGGTGGGGAGAGTGGGGAATGAACTGTCAGCAGAAGTGGTTCTCTCAGAGGGTGGGGGAGAGTGGGGAATGAACTGTCAGCAGAAGTGGTTCTCTCAGAGGGTGGGGAGGGTGGGGAATGAACTGTCAGCAGAAGTGGTTCTCTCAGAGGGTGGGGAGAGCAGGGAGAGTGGGGAGAGTCGGGAACGAACTGTCAGCAGAAGTGGTTCTCTCAGAGGGTGGGGAGAGTGGGGAGAGTGGGGAGAGTGGGGAATGAACTGTCAGCAGAAGTGGTTCTCTCAGAGGGTGGGGAGAGTGGGGAGAGTGGGGAGAGTTTGGAATGAACTGTCAGCAGAAGTGGTTCTCTCAGAGGGTGGGGAGAGTGGGGAGAGTGGGGAGAGTGGGGAACGAACTGTCAGCAGAAGTGGTTCTCTCAGAGGGTGGGGAGAGCGGGGAGAGTGGGGAGAGTCGGGAACGAACTGTCAGCAGAAGTGGTTCTCTCAGAGGGTGGGGAGAGTGGGGAGAGTGGGGAATGAACTGTCAGCAGAAGTGGATCTCTCAGAGGGTGGGGAGATTGGGGAGAGTGGGGAACGAACTGTCAGCAGAAGTGGTTCTCTCAGAGAGTGGGGAGAGTGGGGAACGAACTGTCAGCAGAAGTGGTTCTCTCAGAGGGTGGGGAGAGTGGGGAGAGTGGGGAATGAACTGTCAGCAGAAGTGGTTCTCTCAGAGGGTGGGGAGGATGGGGAGAGTGGGGAATGAACTGTCAGCAGAAGTGGTTCTCTCAGAGAGTGGGGAGAGTGGGGAGAGTGGGGAGAGTGGGGAACGAACTGTCAGCAGAAGTGGTTCTCTCAGAGGGTGGGGAGAGTGGGGAGAGTGGGGAGAGTGGGGAGAGTGGGGAACGAACTGTCAGCAGAAGTGGTTCTCTCAGAGGGTGGGGAGAGTGGGGAGAGTTGGGAATGAACTGTCAGCAGAAGTGGTTCTCTCAGAGGGTGGGGAGAGTGGGGAGAGTGGGGAATGAACTGTCAGCAGAAGTGGTTCTCTCAGAGGGTGGGGAGAGCAGGGAGAGTGGGGAGAGTGGGGAACGAACTGTCAGCAGAAGTGGTTCTCTCAGAGGGTGGGGAGAGTGGGGAGAGTGGGGAGAGTGGGGAGAGTTGGGAATGAACTGTCAGCAGAAGTGGTTCTCTCAGAGGGTGGGGAGAGTGGGGAGAGTGGGGAATGAACTGTCAGCAGAAGTGGTTCTCTCAGAGGGTGGGGAGAGCAGGGAGAGTGGGGAGAGTGGGGAACGAACTGTCAGCAGAAGTGGTTCTCTCAGAGGGTGGGGAGAGTGGGGAGAGTGGGGAATGAACTGTCAGCAGAAGTGGTTCTCTCAGAGGGTGGGGAGAGTGGGGGAGAGTTGGGAATGAACTGTCAGCAGAAGTGGTTCTCTCAGAGGGTGGGGGAGAGTGGGGAGAGTGGGGAATGAACTGTCAGCAGAAGTGGTTCTCTCAGAGGGTGGGGAGAGCAGGGAGAGTGGGGAGAGTGGGGAACGAACTGTCAGCAGAAGTGGTTCTCTCAGAGGGTGGGGAGAGTGGGGAGAGTGGGGAGAGTGGGGAGAGTGGGGAGAGTCGGGAACGAACTGTCAGCAGAAGTGGTTCTCTCAGAGGGTGGGGAGAGTGGGGAGAGTGGGGAGAGTGGGGAATGAACTGTCAGCAGAAGTGGTTCTCTCAGAGGGTGGGGAGAGTGGGGAGAGTGGGGAGAGTCGGGAACAAACTGTCAGCAGAAGTGGTTCTCTCAGAGGGTGGGGAGAGTGGGGAGAGTGGGGAACGAACTGTCAGCAGAAGTGGTTCTCTCAGAGAGTGGGGAGAGTGGGGAACGAACTGTCAGCAGAAGTGGTTCTCTCAGAGGGTGGGGAGAGTGGGGAACGAACTGTTAGCAGAAGTGGTTCTCTCAGAGGGTGGGGAGAGTGGGGAGAGTGGGGAGAGTGGGGGAGAGTGGGGAATGAACTGTCAGCAGAAGTGGTTCTCTCAGAGGGTGGGGAGAGTGGGGAGAGTGGGGAGAGTGGGGAATGAACTGTCAGCAGAAGTGGTTCTCTCAGAGGGTGGGGAGAGTGGGGTGAGTGGGGAACGAACTGTCAGCAGAAGTGGTTCTCTCAGAGGGTGGGGAGGGTGGGGAGAGTGGGGAGAGTGGGGAATGAACTGTCAGCAGAAGTGGTTCTCTCAGAGGGTGGGGGAGAGTGGGGAGAGTGGGGAGAGTGGGGAGAGTCGGGAACGAACTGTCAGCAGAAGTGGTTCTCTCAGAGGGTGGGGAGAGTGGGGAGAGTGGGGAGAGTCGGGAACGAACTGTCAGCAGAAGTGGTTCTCTCAGAGGGTGGGGAGAGTGGGGAGAGTGGGGAGAGTGGGGAATGAACTGTCAGCAGAAGTGGTTCTCTCAGAGGGTGGGGAGAGTGGGGGAGAGTGGGGAATGAACTGTCAGCAGAAGTTTTTCTCTCAGAGGGTGGGGAGAGTGGGGGAGAGTGGGGAATGAACTGTCAGCAGAAGTGGTTCTCTCAGAGGGTGGGGAGAGTGGGGAACGAACTGTCAGCAGAAGTGGTTCTCTCAGAGGGTTGGGAGAGTGGGGAACGAACTGTCAGCAGAAGTGGTTCTCTCAGAGGGTGGGGAGAGTGGGGAGAGTGGGGAGAGTGGGGAGAGTCGGGAACGAACTGTCAGCAGAAGTGGTTCTCTCAGAGGGTGGGGAGAGTGGGGAGAGTGGGGGAGAGTGGGGAATGAACTGTCAGCAGAAGTGGTTCTCTCAGAGGGTGGGGAGAGTGGGGAACGAACTGTCAGCAGAAGTGGCTCTCTCAGAGGGTGGGGAGAGTGGGGGAGAGTGGGAAGAGTGGGGAACGAACTGTCAGCAGAAGTGGTTCTCTCAGAGGGTGGGGAGAGTGGGGAATGAACTGTCAGCAGAAGTGGTTCTCTCAGAGGGTGGGGAGAGTGGGGAGAGTGGGGAATGAACTGTCAGCAGAAGTGGTTCTCTCAGAGGGTGGGGAGAGTGGGGAGAGTGGGGGAGAGTGGGGAATGAACTGTCAGCAGAAGTGGTTCTCTCAGAGGGTGGGGAGGGTGGGGAATGAACTGTCAGCAGAAGTGGTTCTCTCAGAGGGTGGGGAGAGCGGGGAGAGTGGGGAACGAACTGTCAGCAGAAGTGGTTCTCTCAGAGGGTGGGGAGAGTGGGGGAGAGTGGGGAGAGTGGGGAATGAACTGTCAGCAGAAGTGGTTCTCTCAGAGGGTGGGGAGAGTGGGGAATGAACTGTCAGCAGAAGTGGTTCTCTCAGAGGGTGGGGAGAGTGGGGAGAGTGGGGAGAGTCGGGAACGAACTGTCAGCAGAAGTGGTTCTCTCAGAGGGTGGGGAGAGTCGGGAGAGTGGGGAGAGTGGGGAGAGTCGGGAACGAACTGTCAGCAGAAGTGGTTCTCTCAGAGGGTGGGGAGTGTGGGGAGAGTGGGGAGAGTGGGGAGAGTGGGGAGAGTCGGGAACGAACTGTCAGCAGAAGTGGTTCTCTCAGAGGGTGGGGGAGAGTGGGGAGAGTGGGGAGAGTCGGGAAACTGTCAGCAGAAGTGGTTCTCTCAGAGGGTGGGGAGAGTGGGGGAGAGTGGGGAATGAACTGTCAGCAGAAGTGGTTCTCTCAGAGGGTGGGGAGAGTGGGGAACGAACTGTCAGCAGAAGTGGTTCTCTCAGAGGGTGGGGAGAGTGGGGAGAGTGGGGAGAGTGGGGAGAGTCGGGAACAAACTGTCAGCAGAAGTGGTTCTCTCAGAGGGTGGGGAGAGTGGGGAGAGTGGGGAGATGAACTGTCAGCAGAAGTGGGTTCTCTCAGAGGGTGGGGAGAGTGGGGAACGAACTGTCAGCAGAAGTGGTTCTCTCAGAGGGTGGGGAGAGTGGGGAACGAACTGTCAGCAGAAGTGGTTCTCTCAGAGGGTGGGGAGAGTGGGGAGAGTGGGGAATGAACTGTCAGCAGAAGTGGTTCTCTCAGAGGGTGGGGGAGGGTGGGGAATGAACTGTCAGCAGAAGTGGTTCTCTCAGAGGGTGGGGGATAGCAGGGAGAGTGGGGAGAGTCGGGAACGAACTGTCAGCAGAAGTGGTTCTCTCAGAGGGTGGGGAGAGTGGGGAGAGTGGGGAGAGTGGGGAATGAACTGTCAGCAGAAGTGGTTCTCTCAGAGGGTGGGGAGAGTGGGGAGAGTGGGGAGAGTCGGGAACGAACTGTCAGCAGAAGTGGTTCTCTCAGAGGGTGGGGAGAGTGGGGAGAGTGGGGAGAGTGGGGAATGAACTGTCAGCAGAAGTGGTTCTCTCAGAGGGTGGGGAGAGTGGGGAGAGTGGGGAGAGTCGGGAACGAACTGTCAGCAGAAGTGGTTCTCTCAGAGGGTGGGGAGAGTGGGGAGAGTGGGGAATGAACTGTCAGCAGAAGTGGTTCAGAGGGTGGGGAGAGTGGGGAGAGTGGGGAATGAACTGTCAGCAGAAGTGGTTCTCTCAGAGGGTGGGGAGAGTGGGGAGAGTGGGGAATGAACTGTCAGCAGAAGTGGTTCAGAGGGTGGGGAGAGTGGGGAGAGTGGGGAATGAACTGTCAGCAGAAGTGGTTCTCTCAGAGGGTGGGGAGAGTGGGGAGAGTGGGGAATGAACTGTCAGCAGAAGTGGTTCTCTCAGAGGGTGGGGAGAGTGGGGAGAGTGGGGAATGAACTGTCAGCAGATGTGGTTCTCTCAGAGAGTGGGGAGAGTGGGGAGGGTGGGGAACGAACTGTCAGCAGATGTGGTTCAGAGGGTGGGGAGAGTAGGGAGAGTGGGGAACGAACTGTCAGCAGAAGTGGTTCAGAGGGTGGGGTGAGTGGGGAGAGTGGGTTGAGTGGGGAGGGTGGGGAGAGTGGGGAGAGTGGGGAACGAACTGTCAGCAGAAGTGGTTCAGAGGGTGGGGAGAGTGGGGATAGTGCGAACGAACTGTCAGCAGACGTGGAGAGTGAACTCTTGTAGAGAGAGTGGTGGGTACTGGGAATGTGCTCCCAGAGGTAGCAGTGGAAGCAGATTCAATCGTGGGATTTGAAAGGCAATTACATAGGGACATGAATATATTAGGAACTGAGGGATATAGACCACGTACTGCAGAAGGGATTGTTTGGCACAGACCTTGCCAAAGACCTGTTGCTATGCTTTACAACTCTGTGTTCTATGTTCTATTCCCCACACTATTTTAAAAATAAAGAGCCAGTAGTCAGTTTCTATAAACATTTATCCCAGCTACATAGTCACCAGAGAAAGGATACAAAACCATGAGAAGCCATGGCAAATTCTTACATCCATATCTAATTAATGAAACCACATTTGAAATGAAGCTCCATGTTGACCATCTCCAGTGAGAGTCTAAAACAGTTTAATAACTCAGAGTAAATCTCTTTACAGGTCTTTGGAGCAGAATAATATATTAAGCACCTTCAATAGCTCACTGCTGACAGGCAGCTCTAAGGCAAATTAGATAGTTTTACTGCACATTAAACAAGTGACAGCTTTAAGACAACTTTGCCTAACTGTGTGTGTGCATGGAATACGACATCAGGAAAGGAAAGATTATGTTAAATGCTGAACAAAAGGAAATGTTGCTGCATTCTCAATTCCTTTGCTCACAATAGAAGATCTTTTTGTTTGAAGATTTGACATTGAATAATCATAAACACAAGAGATTCTGAAAATGCTGGAAATCCACTGTGACACATGGAAAATGCTGGAGGAACTCAACAGGTCAGGCAGCATCTATGGAGAGGAATAAAGCTACAATGTCTCTGACCAAGGCACTTCATCAGAACTGGAAAGGAAGGGAGAAGAAGTAAGAGAAGAAGGTGGGACGAAGGGAAGGAGTACAAGCTCGAAGGTGTTAAGTGAAGCCAGGTGAAGGGGAAGGTAGGTGGGGGGAAGGGGAGATGCAGTAAGAAGCTGGGGGGAAATAGGTGGAAAAGGTAAAGGACTGAAGAAGAAGGAATCTGATAGGAGAAGAGATGAAACATGGGAGAAACAGAAGGAAGAGAGGTAAGAGGCAGGCTCAAAGAAGAGAAGAGGGGAGCTAGAGTAGCAAAGATAAGAAGAAGGAAGGTGGACGGAGAAAATTACTGAAAGTTGGACAACGATATAGAATAGGAGGTGTTGACCCTCTAACCTGAGAGTGGCCTCATCATGGCATCTGAGATGTCCATGGACCGACATGTCAGAATAGGGATGAGGATTCGAATTAAAACAGTTGGCCACCAGCAAATGTTGCTTTTTGTGGACTGAATGAGGGTGCTTGACAAAGCAGTCAAATCGTCTACATTGGGTCTCACTGCTGTAGAGGAGGTCACACAAGGACACCAGGTACAATAGATGACCCTGAACATTTTGCAGGTGAAGTGGTACCTCATCTGGAAGGACGGTCTGGGGCCCTGAATGTTTGGGAAGAAGTGCTACACCTGCCTATTCATTTCCTCCGTCATCACCATTCAGGGCACAAACAGTTCCTCTGGCTTTTTGTATGTGTTACATTGAAAAAATCATGGACCAGAAACGAGTTCTTGTGTTACTGCACTGTTACTTAACATTCAGTTGGTTCAGAACAGGTTGCAGGAATAGGAAAGAGGGAGATAAGAACAAAAGAAGATGTGTAACAGGAGTACTTACTTGACAGAGCAAGTGATAGTGCAAATTGACATTGGGCAATAGGGCAAAGTAATTGCTTCTCCTTCGGAGGGTGGGGAATAATGACCAAAAATTACCAGAGAGGACTGGTGTGACAGCTGGAAATCTGAAATGCAATTGCTAAAAATGGCAAATATTTGTAAACATTGAGTTAATTGTTGAATCATGAGGATTGCAGTTTGCCCAGTGAATGCAAACAGGCTTTTTCCACTGAGGCTAGGTGAGAAAAAAAACAGAGGTCATGGGTTAAGGGTGAAGGGGGAAAAGTGTAAAGGGAACATTGAGGGGGGCTTCTTCACGCAGAGAGTGGTGGGAGTGTGGAATGAGCTGCCAGTTGAAGTGGTGAATGCGGGCTCACTTTTAACATTTAAGAAAAACTTGGACAGGTACATGGATGAGAGGTGTATGGAGGGATATGGTCCAGGTGCAGGTCAGTTGGACTAGGCAGAAAAATGGTTTGGCACAGCCAGGAAGGGCCAAAGGGCCTGTTTCTGTGCTGTAATGTTCTATGATTCTATGGGTTCTAGTTGTGAGGTGGGTGAAATTAGCCAAGCTTACCTTGAGTATTGTTATTGGTTGGGGCTCCATATTTAGATTTGTTCCAAGGCCAGCAAAATGGACATGTGATGAAGGACATTTGTGGTCAGATGTTGGACCAGTAGACCAGTGAAGATGAGGGCTGGGTGACCCCCAGGTCAGTGAGTTGTGTTACATGACAGTGGGATGATGTAATGATCTTGTGAGTGGGATGATGTAATTGTCTGTTGACCATGGGGTGACTTTATGTCACTAGATGGCATGGTCCAAACAGTACTTAAACCAAAGCCTGCAGTCTGTGACGCAGTTCTCATTTTTATTTTTGTGCAACGTTGTTGTTGTCGGTCGGAGGTGTGGAGGCTCCACCAGTTTTGTTTGTTGCACGTTTATTCTTCCCTTACAGTCCAGTATCGGAGAGTGAAGGCACTATCGGAGTTATCCGAGTTCAAAGGATTAGATAAAGTTAATGTCATTCAGCATCTTGGGAATGATAGACCTTTGTGACTGCGTTCAGGAATTGTGGCATGCACATTTGAGTTGAACCCCTGCAAGGTGGGGAAGGTTTGTGCAGTGACCACCCTCCAGTCAAAAGGTCAGTTCCTTTTACTTCCCTGTGATTTCTTTGAACAAGGCACCTCCCGGCTGTGGGATCGGCAGATTCGTTGTTGCGTCGAAGGAATCGTTTGTTTCGGGGAAGTCTCTCCTTACTGATTGTATAAATCACATGGACTTTTGAATTTATCACGTTAAGTCTGTACTTGGATGAGAACTGGTTAAAAAGAGTTTCTAAGTTTGACTGTTTGTTAGATACTGCCGCCTAACTGTTAACTTCCGGTTAAGTTAGTTGTTTGTTTTCTTTTCTAAGTTTTGAGCAGAGGTTAATAAATCTCAGGATTTGTTTTAAACCCTGTCTCAGTTTCATATTTATTGCTGCTGCATTTGAAACAGTTGTCAGCGGGTTTTGGGATAGGAGTTCCTTTCGGGCAAGATACACGAGGGACAGTGACCCTCTAGGTATACATGTTGGTGAAACTGGAGTTTGAGGCCTAGTGTTTGAGGTCCTATCATCAGTGAGCCCGGAGTTCAAGGCTTGGACTTTGGGTTCCTCGTCCAGGGTCTTCCTTCCTCATCATCAGTGGTACCTGGGGTCGATGCAGAAGCTAAAAGCCCAAAGGTTGATCGGAAGTCTATAAGTTGAAGCCCAGTGGTCAAAGGTCTGTGTCTACTAGTCTAATGGTAAAGTCTGGAGATGGTCTGTGTGTGTGCGTGGGTGGGTGGCTAGGAGGGAGATAAGGGGGTTGTTTTGCTGTTCTTGTTGTTGTTCCTTGTGTGTTCTGAAAATGTACTGGGCGAAGTTGGTGTCCGAGTGGGTGCTGACACTGGTGGGCTTCCCAGAGCAGAGTTTTAGGTTTTGTTGGCTGTTTTCGCAAACAACTCATTTCACTGTATGCTTCAAAGAAATGTGGTAAATGAATGCATCTGAACCTTTACTGTGAGTTTTGTTGTTAAACTAAATCTCTTTGGCTCACAATGCCTGTGCCAAACATGATGTCAAGTTAAACTAACATGGACCTTATTGCAGAAATTCCTACAGGTAACTAAAGTTCAGAAGGGTTGCTAAAGAAAATCCTGATGGACTCAAGTGCCTAAAGCTTGGAGGTCCACCCTCTTTTCATGTCTACTTCTTATACAGTTGAAGGTGACTTTCCTGAACTTCAGTTTTGTGGGTTCTGAGCTGACTGATGAAGCAATGTGGGACCTACTGAGATTTTCTAAGATGAAGTCAGCTTGTGCTTTCCTTCCATTGTTTTCAATGAGCTGGTCCTAACCCTTCTCACTGCCCTGATGCCTATGACGGTCCTGTCTTCCTGGATGCCCAGATATTGGCTATAGGGATCCAGGGGTCAATTGTTGCAATTCTTTAAGGGCACTGGAGCATATCCTTGAGTCTATCCCAGTGTCTCCCAGGTTACCTTTTCTGGTGACAGCTTGGGAGAGTCTAGCATTGGGCATGCAAGTCATGTGACCTGTCCAGCAGAATCATCTGAGAGTAACTGGCCTTTATGCTGGGGACCAGGGCTGTAGAGTACTGCACAGAGCAATGCCATGTGACAGATTCTAAGTCAGTTCACAAATACCCCATTTCTGCAGCCGGGAAGAGTTGGTGTATCCTGTACGTATCAATGTGCAGCCACTATTTGAGTATCTGAAGGGGCTGCTCTTCAGCCACAGGCTTCAGTCACTTGATGCTGAGGGGATGGATTCCTTGGGGATCCCTTGGTCAGTTTGTATCTGGACCAGGCCAAGGTGGCCTTAAATGGGTTAAGTGAAGAGTCTGCCCAAGCCAACTGCCTATGTCTCTTCTGAGGTTGTATCCTTGTCCGTGTATCCCTGGAGAAGGAGCACACTGCATCTACAGGTTCAGTGGGGGATTTCAAGGACCAGTGGGTGTCGCAGGGGCTCATCTGCATTCTGTATAAGATGACTGTTATAATTTGAAACCATAAATAGTATGAATTGTGAAGCTTTGTAATATTCTATTAATGAGATTTTTGCAATCACTGAATAAACCACCTTCAGAAAAGGGAAAAAGAAAGGTGAAAACTGAAGAATCTCCCAGGGATGTTACCCAAACAAGTTGGATATTTTTCACTAATACACAAAAATCTTATGGAGTTTTATTATTATTAATATTTTATTTATTTTATATCAGCTCAAGCTGGTAAAACCTGAGGTCAAGGCATAGCCAAGCACACTCATTTCTCAATTGCTAGGAACTTTTGGACTATTCTGGTGATGTTTATTTTATTTGTTTTTATTCTAGGCCATTCTAGATTGGGTATTGAGCAATGAGGAAGGGTTAGTTAGCAATCTTGACGTGCGAGGCCCCTTGGGTAAGAGTGACCATAATATGGTGGAATTCTTCATTAAGATGGAGAGTGACATAGTTAATTCAGAATCAAAGGTTCTGAACTTAACGAAGGGTAACTTTGAAGGTATGAGACGTGAATTAGCTAAGATAGACTGGCAAATGATACTTAAAGGGTTGACGGTGGATATGCATTGGCAAGCATTTAAAGATTGTATGGATGAACTACAACAATTGTTCATCCCATTTTGGCAAAAGAATAAACCAGGGAAGGTAGTGCACCCATGGCTGACAAGGGATATTAGGGATATTATCAATTCCAAAGAAGAAACATACAAATTAGCCAGAAAAAGCGTCACACCTGAGGACTGGGAGAAATTCAGAGTCCAGCAGAGGAGGTCAAAGGGCTTAATTAGGAAAGGGAAAAAAGATTATGAGAGAAAACTGGCAGGGAACATAAAAACTGACTGTAAAAGCTTTTATAGATATGTGAAAATAAAAGGATTGGTTAAGACAGATGTAGGTCCCTTACAGTCAGAAACAGGTGAATTGATCATAGGGAACAAAGACATGGCAGACCAATTGAATAACTACTTTGGTTCTGTCTTCACTAAGGAGGACATAAATAATTTTCCGGAAATAGTAGGGGACCTAGGGTCTTGTGAGATGGAAGAACTGAGGGAAATACATGTTAGTAGGGAAGTGGTGTTAGGTAAATTGAAGGGATTAAAGGCAGATAAATTCCCAGGGCCAGATGGTCTGTATCCCAGAGTGCTTAAGGAAGTAGCCCAAGAAATAGTGGATGCATTAGTGATAATTTTTCAATATTCTTTAGATTCTGGATTAGTTACTGAGGATTGGAGGGTGGCTAATGTAACCCCACTTTTTAAAAAAGGAGGGAGAGAAAAACCAGGAAATTATAGACCGGTTAGCCTGACATCGCTGGTGAGGAAAATGCTAGTCGGTTATCAAAGATGTGATAACAACATATTTGGAAAGCGGCGATATCATTGGATAAAGTCAGCATGGATTTGTGAAAGGAAAATCATGTCTGACGAATCTTATAGAATTTTTTGAGGATGTAACTGGTAGAGTGGATGGGGAGAACCAGTGGATGTGGTATATTTAGATTTTCAAAAGGCTTTTGACAAGGTCCCACACAGGAGACTAGTATGCAAACTTAAAGCACATGGTATTGGGGGTATGGTATTGATGTGGATAGAGAATTGGTTGGCAGACAGGAAGCAAAGAGTGGGAGTAAATGGGACCTTTTCAGAATGGCAGGCAGTGACTAGTGGGGTACCGCAAGGCTCAGTGCTGGGACCCCAGGTGTTTACAATATATATTAATGATTTAGATGAGGGAATTAAATGCAGCATCTCCAAGTTTGCGGATGACACGAAGCTGGGCGATGGTGTTAGCTGTGAGGAGGATGCTAAGAGGATGCAGGGTGACTTGGATAGGTTAGGTGAGTGGGCAAATTCATGGCAGTTGCAATTTAATGTGGATAAATGTGAGGTTATCCACTTTGGTTGCAAGAACAGGAAAACAGATTATTATCTGAATGGTGGCCGATTAGGAAAAGGGGAGGTGCAACGAGATCCCCCCCACCCCTTCCACCACCCTTCTAAATTCCAGTGAATACAGACCCAGAGCTATCAAATGTTTGTCATATGATCATTCTTTCATTCCCGGAATCATCCTCTCCAATGCCAGCACACCTTTTCTTTGATGAGGAGCGATACTCAAGGTGAGGTCTCATCAGTGCCTCATAAAGCCTCAGCATCACATCCCTGTTCTAGTATTCTCGGACCCTACAGAAAATCCTGGCAATTTGGAAAGTGTTTCTCACTCTCTGAAGGTCACTTTGGCTGAACAGAGGAGCACCTTCATGAATAGACTAAGACAACTGTGCTGCTCCAAAGAGCACTATGTGAGGACATTCTTACCCTTGGCTGTAGGCTCTATAATGAGTTAACTTATAGCCAGGGAAGTGATGACTCCCTCCTGTTAGACAGTTATTAACCTCTGTTTACCACACCCTAATATTATAGACAATAGACTATAGGTGCAGAAGTAGACCATTCGGCCCTTCAAGCCTGCACCGCCATTTTGAGATCATGGCTGATCATCTACTATCAATACCCGGTTCCTGCCTTGTCCCCATATCCCTTGATTCCCCTATCCATAAGATACCTATCTAGCTCCTTCTTGAAAGCATCCAGAGAATTGGCCTCCACTACCTTCCGAGGCAGTGCATTCCAGACCCCCACAACACTCTGGGAGAAGAAGTTTTTCCTTAACTCTGTCCTAAATAACCTACCCCTTATTCTCAAACCATGCCCTCTGGTACTGGACTCTCCCAGCATCTGGAACATATTTCCTGCCTCTATCTTGTCCAATCCCTTAATAATCTTATATGTTTCAATCAGATCCCCTTCAATCTCCTTAATTCCAGCATGTACAAGCCCAGTCTCTCTAACCTCTCTGCGTAAGACAGTCTAGACATCCCAGGAATTAATCTCGTGAATCTACGCTGCACTTCCTCTACAGCCAGGATGTCCTTCCTTAACCCTGGAGACCAAAACTGTACACAATACTCCAGGTGTGGTCTCACCAGGGCTCTGTACAAATGCAAGAGGATTTCCTTGCTCTTGTACTCAATTCCCTTTGTAATAAAGGCCAACATTCCATTAGCCTTCTTCACTGCCTGCTGCACTTGCTCATTCACGTTCAGTGACTGATGAACAAGGACTCCTAGATCTCTTTGTATTTCTCCCTTACCTAACTCTACACCATTCAGATAATAATCTGCCTTCCTGTTCTTACTCCCAAAGTGGATAGCCTCACACTTATTCACATTAAACGCCATCTGCCAAGTATCTGCCCACTCACCCAGCCTATCCAAGTCACCCTGAATTCTCCTAACATTCTCATCACATGTCAAACTGCCAACCAGCTTAGTATCATCAGTAAATTTGCTGATGTTATTCTTAATGCCTTCATCTAAATCGTTGATGTAAATTGTAAACAGCTGTGGTCCCAATACCGAGCCCTGTGGCACCCCACTAGTCACCACCTGCCATTCCGAGAAACACCCATTCACCGTTACCCTTTGCTTTCTATCTGCCAACCAGTTTTCTATCCATGTCAATGTCTTCCCCCCAATGCCCTGAGCTTTGATTTTACCCACCAATTTCCTATGTGGGACCTTATCAAATGCCTTCTGAAAATCGAGGTACACTACATCCACTGGATCTCCCTTGTCTAACTTCCTGGTTACATCCTCAAAAAACTCCAACAGATTAGTCAAGCATGATTTGCCCTTGGTAAATCCATGCTGGCTCGGCCCAATCTTATCACTGCTATCTAGATATGCCACTATTTCATCCTTAATAATGGACTCTAGCATCTTCCCCACCACCGATGTCAGGCTGACAGGTCGATAGTTCTCTATTTTCTCCCTCCCTCCTTTCTTAAAAAGTGGGATAACATTAGCCATTCTCCAATCCTCAGGAACTGATCCTGAATCTAAGGAACATTGGAAAATGATTACCAATGCATCCGCAATTTCCAGGGCCACCTCCTTTAGTACCCTAGGGTGCAGACCATCTGGACCTGGGGATTTGTCAGCCTTCAGTCCCATCAGTCTTCTCATCACCGTTTCCTTCCGAATGTCAATCTATTTCATTTCCTCTGTTACCCTATGTCCTTGGCCCATCCATACATCTGGGAGATTGCTTGTGTCTTCCTTAGTGAAAACAGATCTAAAGTACTCATTAAATTCTTCTGCCATTTCTCTGTTTCCCATAACAATTTCACTCAATTCATTCTTCAAGGGCCCAACATTGTTCTTAACTATCTTCTTTCTCTTCACATACCTAAAAAAGCTTTTGCTATCTTCCTTTATATTCCTGGCTAGCTTGCGTTCGTACCTCATTTTTTCTCCCCGTATTGCCTTTTTAGTTAAGTTCTGTTGTTCCTTAAAAACTTCCCAATCATCTGCCTCCCACTCACCTTAGCTCTGTCATACTTCCTTTTTGTTTAATGCTATGTAATCTCTGACTTCCTTTGTCAACCACTGTGGCCCCTTTCCCCCCTTTGAATCCTTCCTTCTCTGGGGGATGAACTGATTTTGCACCTTGTGCATTATTCCCAAGAATACCTGCCATTGCTGTTCCACTGTCTTTTCTGCTAGGCTATCCGTCCAGTCAACTTTGGCCAGCTCCTCCCTCATGGCTCCATAGTTTCCCCTGTTCATCTGCAACACTGACACCTCCAAGCTGCCCTTATCCTTCTCAAATTGCAGATAAAAGCTTATCATATTGTGATCACTACCTCCTAATGGCTCCTTTACTGCGAGATCGCTTATCAAATCCTGTTCATTACATAATACTAAATCCAGAATAGTCTTGGCCCTGGTCAGCTCTCGTACAAGTTGTTCCAAGAATGCATCCCGTAGGCACTCTACAAACTCCCTATCCTGTGGTCCAGCACCAACCTAATTCTCCCAGTTCACCTGCATGTTGAAATCCCCCATAACTACTGCGATATTACCTTTGCCACATGCCAATGTTAACTCCCTATTCAACTTGCACCCAATATCCATGCTACTGTTTGGTGGCCTGTAGACAACACCCATTTGGGTCCTTTTGCCCTTACTGTTCCTCAGTTCTATCCACACAGACTCTACTTCTCCTGACCCTATGTCCCCCCTTGCAAAGGACTGAATCTCATTCCTCACCAACAGAGTCACCCCACCCCCTCTGCCCACATTTCTGTCCCTATGATAGCACGTATACCCTTGTACATTCATTTCCCAGGTCTGATCTCCCTGCAGCCATGTCTCCGTTATCCCAACAACATCATAGTTACCCATTTGCACCTGAGCTTCAAGCTCATCCGCCTTATTTCTGACACTTCATGCATTCAGATATAGAATTTTTAACCCATTTCTCCTCTCTCTGTTTGAATCGCTGCCTATTGTGCTTAACCCAGCTCCCCGAACTCCCAGCAGGCTATATGCCCCTAGAATTTTGGTGTCCTTCCTACATTTACTTACTCTTTCAACACATTTAACTCCATGTTCCGTCAGACCATCCCTCTGTACACGAGTCCTCCTTATCACTTATTCCGCCCCACCTTCCTCTACTACACACTTAATATTCCGGAACCGTGTAGTCCCCACCTGTCCTTTATTCTTCATCTCGCTATCCTCTCTCGCATTCTGGATCCCCGCCCCCTGCAAATTTAGTTTAAACCCCCCTGAGAAGCACTAGCAAACTTTCCTGCAAGAATGTTAGTACCGCTCCAGTTCAGGTGTAAACCGTCCCTTCGGAACAGATCCCACCTTTCCTGGAACAAAGCCCAATTATCTACAAACCTGAAGCCATCCCTTCTGCACCATCCTCTCAGCCATGTATTAATCTTTATAATCCTCCTGTTCCTTGCCTCACTCGCACGTGGCACAGGTAGCAATCCTGAGATTGTTACCCTGGAGGTCCTGCTCTTCAGCTTCGCACCTAACTCCCTGAACTCCCTACGCAGGACCCCCTCACTCATCCTACCCATGTCATTGGTCCCTACATGGACCACAACATCTGGATTCTTGCCCTCCCTCTCGAGAATAACCTGCACCCGATCTGAGATGTCTCGGACCCCGGCACCAGGGAAGCAACATACCATCCGAGACTCCCGATCATCCCCACAAAATCTCCTATCCGCCCCCCGACTATAGAATCCCCTATCACTACCGCTCTCTTCTCTTCCCTCCTCCCCTTCCTAGTCGAGGGTCCAACCTCAGTGCCAGAGACAGGACCACTGCAGCTTGTTCCTGGTAGGTCATCCCCACCAACAGTATCCAAAACGGTATACTTACTTTTGATGGGAACGGCCACAGGGGTGCCCTGCTCTCTCTGTCTGCTCCCCCTGCCTCTCTTGACTGTCACCCATTTGCCTACGTCCTGTCTTTTCGGTGTGACTGCCTCCCGATAACTCTTATCTATCTCTGCCTCTGCCTCCCGAATGATCCGTAGTTCATCCAGCTCCTGCTCCAATTCCCTAACTCGGTCTGATAGGAGCTGCAGCTGGATGCACCTATTGCAGGTGTGGTCATCAGGAACAACTGTGTTGACCCTGACCTCCCACATACTGCATACGGAGCACACCACTGCTCTAACTGTCTCCCCCATTACCTGATCCCAGATTAGTCAGAATAAATGAAAAACAGGCTTCTTGCCGAAGTCCTCTTGCGTCGAAGCCCGCTGAGCCAAAGCCCAGCACTCTGCTCCTGCGCACTCCGCTGCCCGCTCCTGAAAGTGGGTCGTTTTTTAAAGCCCGCGCTCGCCGCTGACGTCACCCGCGCTTGCACAGCTTTACCTTCCTCCTCAGGTACTCTCCAGGTAGGTCCGAGGGTCTCGGCCTACCTACAATGGCCGATCCTCCGATCTCCAGTCGTCTGTCGATCACGAGCACTCCTTACTCCCACTCTGCTGCCCGCACCGACACTGCCCGCTCCTGCGGACATCCTGTGCAATACTACCGTCACTTCTTATCTGGGCAGTGTGAATGTTCACCCATTACTGTATAATATTACAGTAATTCTTGCACTACCATCTATCAGTGTGAACTTGGAAATCTTGTATTCTTTGACTTGTAAATCTTGTGCACCTTATTTTTAAGGTAACATATTTTTAAATTTTTTCTTACTTCTCTTCTAATATTTATATCTGTTCACTTGCAATACTGCTGTGACATTGTAATTTCCTTTGGGATCAATGAAGTATGTATCTATCTAATTGTCCAAACGTTGGGTTCAGTCGCTTGGATACACTCTGGAGCCTGGACCCTGCCGCCTTGACTCGGCCTGTATCCAACCTTTCCAATTTGGCCCAGATGGGTCTGCTGTCTTGCCTCAGTTCTGCCACATCAAATTGCCTCCAAGTCCAAAGGAAAGTTACAGGCTATTGTTTGCAATGATTGTTTACCAGAAAAAATAAAGTATTTAGTTGTTTTCTTTGTTTCGTTGGTCAACAGCCAGAAGTTGCTGAGATTCACCGGTACCATCTTAAACTCAACTCTGTGCAACTTATCTTGAATTTCCTCACTTGTAGACCCCAATCAGTATGGATTAACGACATCTCCTCCACAATCACCATCAGCACAGGTGGATCTCAAGGCCGTATGTATCACCCCCTGCAGTACTCATTTTATTCTTATGACTGTGTGGGTAAGTACTGCCCCAATACCATCTTTAAGTTTGCTGATGACACCACTATTTTAGGTTAAATCAAAGGGGGTGATAAATTGGCATATAGGAGGGAGATTGAAAATCTGGTTGAATGGTGCCACAAAAATCTCTCACTCAGTGTCAGCAAACCGAAGAGCTGATTCTCGATTGCAAGAGGAAGAAACCAGAGAACCACGAGTCAATTGCCATTAGGGATCAGAGGTGGAGAGTAACCTGTCGAAGGGTCTCGGCCTGAAACGTCGACAGTGCTTCTCCTTATAGATGCTGCCTGGCCTGCTGTGTTCCACCAGCATTTTGTGTGTGTTGTTTGGAGAGTAACCTGATGTTATTATATTAGAGGATCTGTCTTGGAACGAGCACATAAATGTCATCACAAAGAAGGCACAACAGTGCCTCTACTGTCTTAGAAGTTTGTGCAGATTTGACATATCATCTAAACCTTTGACAAATTTATGACAAATGTCATAAAGCAAGATATAAACAATGTAAAGTTCAGCAGCAGATCCAAAGGGAACATGAGCAAGAACTAGTTCACACAACATTTCTATGATCTGAAATGCACTGCTAAAAGAGGCCACTGATCTATTGGAAGAGAGTTAAGTAAAAGTTTGAAGGTGCCTACAGGAACTGAATGAACTAGGTTGCTCTTACAAAAAACCTAGACAAGAATTATGGTCCAAAGGGTCTCCTGCTGTTTCCCAGTGGACTCCAGTTCTATGGATCTACTCTTGCCCATGTCTTCGATCCTTGTTCTAGCCAGATATCTCCTAGTGTTCTGCAACTGCTGATTCCAGATCTTGAGATGCTCTCAGCATCTCAGGAGGTGATGTATGGTTCAATTCTCCTGACGTGCATGATATTTGCTTTGTGGTGGTCACATGCTTTCATGAGAAAATTGTCATGTCGCTAGTTTCAGTCAGATGTGGCCTTTGTACCCAAGTGTGCCCTTGCAACCAGCTGTGGTCCTTGAATGTAGGTGGGGCGGGACCCTTGTATTTGGATTTGTATGCAGGTGTAAACCTGTAAACTGGTATGCCTCTTGTAACCAGGAGATGAGTTCACCTTGGTGGCACAGATAAGTTGGGTCTGCATCTGTGCTGTGTAACTCTAGGACTCTAACTGGAAGGTATAATGTTGGCTTTTAGGACAGAACTTCATGATTCTACTAAAGAGTATTTTATCCTTCTATGTTACTCTTTATCTCTTGTTCTCTGATTATGCAACGACACAGCTTGGTGAAGTCGTTCCAGATCTCACAATACCGTGTGCACAATACTGATCCACAGACAACTCGGCATCTCTTCCCTTTGAGTTTGGAGGACCTAACGCATTGATACCTACCACATTAGCTCACTGCCACTGGAGGGTAAGAGGTTGAGGCAGTGTCCTATTGGCATTCTATAAAAACCTTTAATGAGCTATTAACTTCTTGCAGTTAGCACACGCAAAATCTACACAACTTCATTAAGTTACACAAAGGAGACTTTAAGGTTAGTTTATGCCAAAGTTAGCTTTATTAACAGTGAGCTCAGAATAATAATTGTGTACATTGAAAGAATGAATGTACTACATTAAGAAGTAGAACTGTCCATAAAACTTTAGCATTAATATGTACTGTGGTTATTAATGAGATATTTATGAGAAGTGTTCTTTTGGCATGGAACCCCAGCAATCTTCAACTTCTGCCACTCCTTATATCTCAATATGGGCTCCCATCAGATAAGGCTGCTTGCTGTGGATATGTATGTGTTCATTTGGATAAAACCTTTATAACTAAAGCAAAATAATATGGAAGCTTGAAGTCTGAAATGAACAGGAAAGGCTATAAATGATCTGCAGGTCTGGCAGGAGGAAGAACCAGAACTAGCATTTCAGCTAGTAGCCCAACCAGAGGTCCTCCACTCTGCCATGACCTGAATAGGGTGTTTTACATGTCTCATGGAGAAGATGGGGCTTGGTTTAGTGTCTCACCCAAATCACGTCCCTCAGTATTACACTCGTGACTCAGCCTAGCTCCCACACCTTCTGACTCGGTGACAACACTACCCTCTGAGCCACAGCTGGCTCTGAGACAAGGGCATGAAGCAATCTCAAGGGGCAAGGAGACAACAAGGTAATAGTCATGGCCATGAATGTGCATTTTATTTGACCCAAGTTTACTATTACATTTTTCAGTTGCAATGTGACTTAAAAAAATGCCTTTCAGGTCCTAAAGCCACGTGAAAGAAACAGCAGTGTATTGCTATAAACCTTACTTTGGTTTATAAACACATCTTAGTATATCACAAAATAGCTACTGCAAAGATATGAAAATATTGTGACACAGATAGGTGAAAACCAGCAAAGATAAATTCTTTAGTACTGAATACTATTCCATAGAAAAAATTATGCAGTGGCATGGCAGTATTAATAAAAAAGCAGAAAATTCCCTTTTAAGCACTATTCAAAACTTGCTCCTTTTTCCTATTCCCTGTACTCGTGTGTCATGGTGAAACTGATTCGCAGCCGCTCCATGCTTCTTCTTTTAATGGACATTTAATGGCAGCTCACCGACAACCTGCCTGAGCTCAGTGCAGTCAAGACTGGCTATCACCTTCCACTGACCACGTTTCTTCAGTTTAATTGTCTCCTTCGTTACCAGGGTGTCATTTCCAGCGAGGGTGCTGCAAATGGAAGGTGTTCAGATTTGATAAATATACTCCAGTCAGAGCTATACATATCCCACCCAGCATTTTACCCATATTATTTTAACTTTAAATATCCCTCTCATTGAAACTAGAACGCATGATGATAAAGCATTTATTAAATTACCTTATTAGACAACAATTACAACCTACATTTATATAATGTATTCTATGCATTATTTATACATAATAATACAGTAATGCATGAATAGCACATTAATAAATTATACAATAAAACTTATTTTGTAATTTAAGTAACTTTTATGTCTTTGCACAATACTTAAGCCACAAAACAACAAATTTCACATCAAATGAGTCAATGGTAATAAAATTGCTTCTGATTCTGATAATGCCTCTAATTTTGTGCAGGTCTGGTCTCCCTACATAAGGAAAGGTATACTTATAGTGAAGGGAATGCAAAAAGCATTCACCAGACTTACTGCTGAGATGGTAGGAGGACATTAAAGTCAGAGTGAGTGGGCATTCATTTTTGTGAGTTTAGAAGAATGTATGGTAATCTCATCAAAATATGCAAAATTGTTATGTGTACAGAGTAGATGCAGAGTAGATGTTTCCCCTGGAAGATATGCCCAGAATCATTACAACCATTTGAAATGAGGGGTCAGTTCTTCAGGACAGAAATGTTAAAAAGTTTCTACAGCCAGAGGGTGTCAAACCGTTGTATTCCTCTACATATGAGGGCATGTGGAGGCTCAGTCACTGGGTAAATTCAAAATTAAGATTGATGGATTGGAGATATGGGATCAGTGCAGGAAGGTGGTGGAAGGCCAGGCATGAACAGACTCAGGGGTTCAATGGCCTGCTCCTGGTTCTATTTCTTCTGTTTGCTGTGTCATATTTGCTTTGATGCTAGCAAAAGCAGCTGGTTATCATGTTGAGTATTATGTTACTGGAAGTGTGACTCTGGCACTGATGGGCTACAGACAATTGACAGGGAGAGGAACTCGCACGCTGGCCTTGTCTTGGAGAACTCGAGGAAGATGGGAAGTGAAAGCATTAGGAACCAGTTAGTGAGGCTGTATGGTGGAATGCCTGAAACCTTATAAACCATATGCTCGAAATGACTGTGGGCATGGAGTCCAGCTCATAGAGATCCTCCTTACCTGAATAACTTTAGCACGGGTTTGAGGTAATCTAGTCCATCAATGCGGAGAACCAAAAACTCCAGGGGCTTTTGGAAAGGATTTGTGAACTGAATGACCAAAGTCACTTGTTTCCCGAAGGCTACTTCTCCTTCAACCTGTAAGAAGTGACAATTATTGATGTATGATCCATAACAGCACTCTCGGCAATATCTGAGAGCAACTGTCTCAAACAAATGGGAACTCATCTTGTTCTGATTTAGTTATGATAAAGGTGATTATCAGCTTAATTGATTAATTGTTAGCAAGGGATAATCAGATCCTATTAATTGTTCTAATACTCTAATTTCTTTGAGCTTCTGTTGCCCTTCATTATTCTGTGCCTTCTTCTGCGGATAAGGGCTTAGTTTCTCTGCTGTTTCCTTATTCCCGAACTTTAGTTTCCTTTGCCGCAGTCTATTGGGGACTCTTCAGCTGTTTCTATTCTTTGTATTTTTATCCATTTATAGAAGTTTCTCTGGAAAGGAGCAACCATCACTGAGGAGCCCCACCATCCAGACCATGCTGTCTTCTCCTTGCTGCCATTGGGAAGGAGGTACAGGAGATTTTGGTCCCACACCACCAGGGTCAGGAACAGTTACTACCCTTCAAGTAATCGCTCCTGAATTAGTGTGGATAACTTCACTCACCTCGACGCTGAACTGATTTCACAACCCATGGACCCACTTTCAAGGACTCTACAACTCATGTTCTCAGTATTATTTATTTGTATTTGCATTGTTTGTCTTATTATGCACATCGGTTGTTTGTCAGTCTTTGTGTGTAGCTTTTCATTGATTCTATTGTATTTTTTTCTTCTACTGTGAATATCTGCAAGACTATGAATGTCAGGATAGTCTAGGGTGAAACATATATTTATACGTTGATAATGAATTTACTTTGAACATTGATTACTTGAATTTGCTTTGCTTATAAATGTCCTATCCCTCCTTTCCTGAATCTGATTGGCCCTAATGCTCTTTCTAGCCAGATCTTTTCTCACTCAGTTTCTTATGATATAATTTGGGTGCCATGGCAACGCAGCAGTTACTGTAATGCTATTACAGCTGAGGGCATTCCGGAGCTCAGACTTCAATTCCACCATCATTCTGTAAAGAGTCTCTGTACATTCTCCTCAA
Source organism: Hemitrygon akajei (assembly GCF_048418815.1). Taxonomy (NCBI): domain Eukaryota; kingdom Metazoa; phylum Chordata; class Chondrichthyes; order Myliobatiformes; family Dasyatidae; genus Hemitrygon; species Hemitrygon akajei. The sequence goes on along the minus strand of NC_133143.1, from coordinate 9,078,942 downwards.
GGAATGCATGGGTGTTCTCCCGCTCCTCTGCTGTCCTCCCACAGTCCCAAGACATGCTGGATGAGTTCACTGGTCTTGTAAATTGTCCTGTCATTAGGTTAGGGTTAATTGGGGTTGAGAGGTTGCTGGGGCCATATGGCTCGAAGGGCCGTAAGTGTCTACTCCGTTGTATCGCCAAATAAATAAATAAACAATATCTGCTTTAACTTCCATTGTTAGTCAAGCTGGGTCACTTCTCCTATTAGGCTATTATCCCTTAAGCTATGTACTATTAAATCACAGTTGTTCTTTGTTTTCTGTCATTAATGTATTTTTTTCCAACTTACCATTGCTAGCATACATCTCACCCCACACCTTCCTTCTAAACTCTGACCTTGGGCAATTCTAGTCCAAAGCTAATGAGTTGAGTATTTCATCTTGCTGATGGAATGACTTTAGAGAGTTCCAATATTGATTCATTTACTGTGGGGTCCCCAGAGGCTAACACAGGTTCAAGTAGATTTCACCCAGTGATCAATTCTGACCAGTGATTAGTAGATGCCAATAGCAGGTGGTTGAAATGGAAACAAATTCCATCAAAGGACTGAATTTGCCTCCAGGATTGCAAAAACGTCTTTCTTCACCAATACGCTTTTCTTTCGTGCAGTCATGAAGTCATAGAGCACGACAGCACAGAGCAGGCTCTTCGGCTCAAGTATTCTCTGCTGGCCTGGTCTTCTGCCTGGACCCATCTACCTGCATTCTGACCATAGCCCTCCATATCTCTCTCATCAATGTAGGCACCTAAACTTATCTAAATGTTACAGTTGAACCCAACTTTACCACTTCCACTGGCAATTTATTCCACACTCACACTGCCCTGTGTGGAGATGTTCTTCCTTAGATTCCCCTTAAATTTTTCACCTTTCACCCAAAACTTCCTGCATGAACTCTGGTTCTAGTCTCACCCATACGGAGGGGAAAAAGCCTGCAAACTTTCACCAAACCAACACCTCTCTTAAACATGCAATCTTCTTAGGTTCTCCCCTCATTTCCCAATGCACCTGGGAATAAAGTCCTAACCTTTCCTTATACCTCAGATCCTCAAATCCCACCAACATCCTTGTAAATTTTCTCTGCACTCATTCCTGTAGGTAGGTGACTAGAACTGCACACAATACTCCAGATATGGCTTCACCAATATCTGGTTCAACTTCAGCAAAACATTGATACTCTAAGCCCTGATTTATGAAGGTGAGTGTGTCAAAGCTCACTTTATGACCCCATCTACCTATGATGGCACTTTCAAGCCATTATGAATTTGTATTCTCAATTCCCTTTGTTCTAATGCACACCTTGCCCTACCATTCACTATTTAAGCCGTACTCTGGTGTGTCCTCCCAAAATGCAACAGCTTACACCTGCCATTTCCAAAATCACTCTGCAAGCTTTGACAGCCTTTCTCACAGCCCACGATGCCCCCAATCTTGGTGCCATCTGCAAACTTGCTGATTCAGTCTGCCACACTGTTGCCTAAATAATTAATATAAATGATAAACAACAATGGACCCAGCACTGATCCCTGTGGCACACTTCTCATCACAGGCCTCCAGTCAGAGAGAGGCAACCACTTACTTCCTCTCTCTGGCTTCTCTTGCTAAGCCAGTTTTGAATCCAATTAACTACTTCATCTGGAATGCCAAGCAACCTCACCTTCTGGACTAACCTTCCATGTGGGACTTTGTCACTGGCCTGCTAAAATCCATGTAGATAGTGTCCATCACTTTTCCTTCATCAACCTTCTTGGTAACCTCCTCAAAAAACTCTGAAAGGTTGCTTGGTCATGACCTACCATTCAGAAAACCGTCTTGATTATCCCTAACCAGGCCCTGTCTGTCCAAATACAGTAAACGGGGAAACATCAGTTTGGCTCAATTAAGCAATTAGCCCAAGTTTCATGGAGATATTTAAAAAACATATAAAAAGACAAACCATTTAACTGAGTATTTAAATGAAATAAGGAACAAATTAGAACACTATCAATGCTACTATAAAACTATGTATTAATTCCTAATAGTTACTGACAGTGGAATTCAGGAATAGACTGCTGTGTTTGGGGTGTCCAGGGAGGGGTAACAGCTCTGGTGAAGGGGCTGATGGTATCTAATCTGGGTTACCTCACTCACCTTTGCTCCCCACTGGTCACTCAGTTCTCACCTGTGGCTCCAAGCAGCTGTTTGCATGTGATAGAGGTCACAACTATACACCTCTTTGACAGATGGGCCAGCCCAGGTGAGGGTGGCCAATGAGCTTCATAAGCGGGTGAAATGGCAACATGTCTGTCCTAGCATGTCCAGTGGAATGAGCAAATGCAGTAAGGTCCAACAGCCAGGAAGGCAGTTTTGCAATGCATCATAGAGAGCATGATAAGACACAGAATTAGTCAAAGCTATTCACTGCAACCACCATCGCTAACCTTATCAGCTCTGGGGATCTCTCATCCACTGCCACCAACCTCATAGTTCCCACACCCCACACTTCCCGTTTCTACCTCCTACCCAAGATCCACAAACCTGCCTGTCCAGGTAAATCCATTGTCTCAGCTTGCTCCTGCCCCACCGAACTCATTTCTGCATACCTGGCCACTGTTCACGCTCTGAATTTTTTCGATGATTTTAAGTTCCCTGGCCCCCACCGCCTTATTTAGACCAAGGATGTCCAGTCCCTATGTACCTCCATCCCCCACCAGGAAGGTCTCAAAGCTGTCCGCTTCTTTTTGGATTCCAGACCTAACCAGTTCCCCTCTGCCACCACTCTGCTCTGTCTAGCGGAATTAGTTCTTACTCTTAATAATTTCTCCTTTGGCTCCTCCCACTTCTGCCAAACTAAAGGTGTAGCCATGGGCACCCATAAGGGTCCCAGTTATGCCTGCCTTTTTGTTGGCTTTCTGGAACAGTCCATGTTCCAAGTCTATACGGGTATCCGTCCCCCTCTTTTCCTTCGCTACATCGATGACTGCATTGGCGCTGCCTCCTGCACGCATGCTGAGCTCGTCGACTTCATTAACTTTGCCTCCAACTTTCACCCTGCCCTCAAATTTACCTGGTCCATTTCTGACACCTCCCTCCCCTTTCTTGATCTTTCTGTCTCTATCTCTGGAGACAGCTTATCTACTGATATCTACTATAAACCTACAGACTCTCACATCTGCCTGGGCTAATCCTCTTCCCACCCTGTCTCTTGCAAAAATGCCATCCCCTTCTCGCAATTCCTCTGTCTCTGCCGCATCTGCTCTCAGGATGAGGCTTTTCATTCCAGGACGAAGGAGATGTCTTCCTTTTTTAAAGAAAGGGGCTTCTCTTCCTCCACCATTAATTCTGCTCTCAAACGCATCTTTCCCATTTCCCACACATCTGCTCTCACCCCATCCGCCCGCCACCCCACTAGGGTTAGGGTTCCCCTTGTCCTCACCTACCACCCCACCAGCCTCCGGGTCCAACATATAATTCTCCGTAACTTCCGCCACCTCCAACGGGATCCCACCACCAAACACATTTTTCCCTCCCCTCCTCTTTCTGCTTTCCACAGGGATCACTCCCTACGCTACTCCCTTGTCCTTTCGTCCCCCCCATCCCTTCCCACCGATCTCCCTCCCAGCACTTATCCTTGTAAGCGGAACAAGTGCTACACCTGCCCTTACACTTCCTCCCTCATCACCATTCAGGGCCCCAGACAGTCCTTCCAGGTGAGGCGACACTTCACCTGTGAGTCGGCTGGTGTGGTATACTGAGTCCAGTGCTCCCGGTGTGGCCTTTTATATATTGGTGAGACCCGACGCAGACTGGGAGACCGTTTCGCTGACCACCTACGCTCGGTCTGCCAGAGAAAGCAGGATCTCCCAGTGGCCACACATTTTAATTCCACGTCCCATTCCCATTCTGATATGTCTATCCATGGCCTCCTCTATTGTCAAAATGAAGCCACACTCAGGTTGGAGGAACAACACCTTATATACCGGCTGGGTAGCCTCCAACCTGATGGCATGAACATTGATTTCTCTAACTTCTGTTAATGCCCCTCCTCCCCTTCTTACCCCATCCCTAATTCATTTATTTGTTTGTTTGTTTGTTTGTTTATTTATTTATTCATTCATTCCCCCCCCCCCTTTTTTCTCTCTTTTTTCTCTCTCTGTCCCTCTCACAATCACTCTTTGCCTGTTCTCCATCTACCTCTGGTACTCCTCTCCCCTTTTCTTTCTCCCTAGGCTTCTCCCATGATCCTTTCCCTTCTCCAGCTCTGTATCCCTTTTGCCAATCACCTTCCCAGCTCTTAGCTTCATCCCACCCCCTCCGGTCTTCTCCTATCATTTCAGATCTCCCCCTCTCCCTCCCACTTTCAAATCTCTTACTATCTCTTCTTTCAGTTAGTACTGACGAAGGGTCTCGGCCTGAAATGTTGACTGTACTTCTTCCTATAGATGCTGCCTGGCCTGCTGTGTTCCACCAGCATTTTGTGTGTGTTGCTTGAATTTCCAGCACCTGCAGATTTCCTCGTGTTTGCAACCAAGGAAGATCCAAGTTTGTAAAAGCTTCTCATACTACTGGACCCAGACTTCCAAGGTGGAGAGAGAGGAATTTTCCCAGTGCAACGGCTTTTCTACTTTAAAAACTGTCCCACGTAAGTTTCACTGTCATCATCGGATATGATAAACAACCAACACATTGCTGTGTTCTTTTTATTTACTGTCAATTAACAAAATTCACACGGACACCTCGTGCAAACCATGCTCTTGATGATCGCATCCACCAAATCTTCATCTTCATTGTAACTTTCAAGATGATTGTCGATACCTTAAAATTCTTCATAAGTTGATGAGGTAGTGAAATCATTTCATTTTCACTCCTGCCAATTCCGACATCTCCAAGCCTGAATGCTTGAAATCACAGTAAGCAATGTAGCTCTAAATTCACTCTAGGCACAGTGCAGTGTCTAACAGTCACACCAGTTCACGCGACTGAAGCAACAGTCTCCTCTTTTCTTAAAGTGACATGGTGTCCCAAATGAATGAAGGGAATCCTGGTTAGTTTCTTGATTAGGTTTTGTTCTGTAAGAGTTCTCCCAAATAAGAGGTTGTCTCCAATTAACTGATGGACCAATTAATTAGAATCCACTGTGCTTATATAGCCTATCCTTTTGAACACCTTCCAATAATTTACCAATGACTGACATTTGGCCTATAATTCCCCAGCTTATTCTTAAAGCCTTTCTAAAACAATGGAACAACATCAGCTACTTTTCAATCCTTTGCACCTCACCTGTGGCTAAGGACATTGTAAATATCTTTATCAATTTTCCCATTTCTGTACTAACTTCCCACAGGGTTCTCCTTGTAAGTCCTGTCTATCAATCTACAGTCTCCTAAATGACTAGCATGGTCTTTAAAGAAATGCAACACAATGTACTTCTAGTAGCTGTACTCATCAGGGACAATGGAGGACCTCCTGACTTCCCAACACCTCACACCCTCCACCTCTTCTCATCAAAACCTCCAGTTCATACTCTTCCAATGGGCCATTCACACAGTGGCCTCTCCGCCTGAGTCTATCAGGAGTGTTAGAATATATTTCAGGTGTGACTTACCGTCATATTTATCTTTGGAACCTGCAGGATAACGACCTTCTCAGTGACCAAATTCTGGCCTGTCTCAGCAACATATCCAGTGACAAGGAACTGCAGAGAGGACTGTTCAACCAGTTTATCCTCGTAGTCCTGAGACTCAATGCTTATTGCTGTCTGATGAACTTAAAGAGGTGAGACAGAAAGAGCATGAGGTAAAAGGTGCTCTGAAAAGGATCATTGGTGTTTAAAAGTCTGGAAACTTCCTCTTTATATGTTTTGGATGGTTTTACACAAAACCCATTCTTTTACGACTTTCCTCTTTTTGCTTATACTCAGTCTGCAAAATGCAGCCCAGGACAAACCACACAAAATCCACAAGAACACACTATGCCCCACAGATCAGCTCATAATAAAGGTTCTGAATGCACAATTCTATAGCACTGAATTTAATGACAATTATAACTAATTAACAGGGAAGATCTCAATGAGTAAACATGCTGTGGAAGATTTGTTATCCGCTTTCACAAAACATCTTAATGGTTAAGATGATTATCGTGGAAAGCAAATTGCTAAAGGAAAAGGGATATTTGCTGTTTTAGTGTCGACATCCTGCAGTAGGACTGAGAGTGTATAGAGGAAATAGCCAGTATATCCAGTAGTTTTCAGGCAGGTGAGTCTCATGTCAGTAGCAGGAAACTAATTGAGAGGAATCTTAGCAAAAGGATTAACTGTATGTACATTTTGAAAACCATGGCCTAGTTGGGGACAATCAGCATACTGTTGTGCAGGACAACTTGATTAGTTTTACGAGGAGGTGCCTAAGGAGATCAATGATAGTAGAGCAGTGGATGTTGTCTACATGGAGTTTAGTAAAGCATTCATCAAGATCATCCGGAAGATTAAGATGCATGGAGTAGGGAGGAAGTAAGGTCTGGTGTAGCAGTACTTCAGTGGAAGAAAGGACATTATAGTAGTAGGAGGGAGGAGTTGGCCAAAGTAAATTGGAAGGGATGACAGCAGACCAGCAATAGCTTGAGTTTCTGGGAAAAATGAGGAAGGTGCAGGATAGATGTATTCCAAAAACAAAGAAACACTCAAATGACAAAATAGTACAACCATGGCTGACAAGGGAATCAAAGCTATTGTAAAAGCAAAAGAGAGGGCATACAACAACACAAAAAATAGTGGGAAGATGGAGGATTGGGAAGCTTTTAAAACCTTACAGAGGGCAACTAAAATAATCATTAGGAGGGAAAAGATGAAATATGAAAGCAAGCTAACAAACAATATCAAAGTTGATAGTAAAAGCTTTTTCAAGTATGTAAAAAATACACCAGAAATGGGAGTGGATTTAGGACTTCTAGAAAATGAGGCTGGAGAAATAACAACAGGGGCCAAAAAGATGTCAGATGAACTAAGTTAGTTTTTTGCATTAGCCTTCACTGTAGCAGAGTGCCAGATGTTGAAGGGAAGAGTAGTGGGTGCAGTTACTGTTACAGGGGAAAAGGTGCTCTAAAAGCAGAATGACCTAAAGGTACATAAGTCACCCGGACCAGATGCACTGCACCCTGGGCTTCTGAAAGAGGTAATGGTAGAGATTGTGGTGGCATTAGTAATGATCTTTCAAAAATCATTGGACTCTGGTGGTGCCTGAGGACTGAAAAATTGCAAATGTCACTCCACTCTTTAAAAAGGAGGAAGGCAGCAGAAAGGAAATTATAGACCAGTTGGCCTGGCCTCAGTGGTTGGGAATATATTGGAATCAATTGTTATTGTTAAGGACAAGGTTATGGAGTACTTGGTGACACAGGACAAGATAGGACAAAGTCAGCATGGTTTTCTTAAGGGAAAATTTTGCCTAATGAACCTATTGGAATTCTTTGACGAGATTACAAGTAGGATAGATAAAGGGGATGTAGTGTGTGTTGTATATTTGGACTTTCAGAAGGCCTTTGACAAGGTGCCACACATGAAGCTACTTGCCAAGTTAAGAGCCCATGGTATTGCGGGAAAGTTACCAGCATGGTTAAAACATTGTATGATTGGTAGGAGGCAGCGAGTGGGAATAAAAAGATCCTTTTCAGGTTGGCTGCCAGTGGCTATTTGTGTTCCACAGCTGTCCTATTTGGGACCACTTCTTTTTATGCTGATTTAGATGATGGAATAGATGACATTGTTGCCAAGTTTGTAGATGATATAAAGATTGGTGGAGGGGCAGGTAGCATTGACGAAACAGGTAGGCTGCTGAACGACTTAGACAAATTAGGAGAATGAGGAAGAGAAATACAACGTTGGAAAATGCATGGTCATGCACTTTGGTAGAAAAAAATAAATGTGCAGGCTATTTCCTAAATGGATTTTCTAAAATCTGAGATGCAAAGGGACTTGGGAGTGCTTGTGCAGAACAGCCTAAGGGTTAACTTGCAGGTTGAGTTGGTGGTGAGGAAGGCAAATGCCATGTTAGCATTCATTTCAAGAGGTCTAGGATACAAGAGCAGGGATGTGACGCTAAGGCTTTATAAGGCACTGGTGAGGCCTCACCTTGAGTATTGTGAAAGGCTTTGGGCTCCTCATCTAAGAAAAGTTGTGCTGGCATTGTTGAGGGTTCAGAGGAGGTTCACAAGGATGATTCTGAGAATGAAAGAAGTTAGTTATCATACGAGGAACATTTGATAGCTCTGGGTCTGTACTTGCTGGAATTTAGAAGGATGAGGGGGAGATCTCATTGAAACCTTTCAAATGTTGAAAGGCCTTGACAGAGTAGATGTGGAAGGATGTGGGGGAGTCTAGGACAAGAGGGCACAACCTCTGGACATCCATTTAAAACAGAGATGCAGAGATATTTCTTTAGTCAGAGGGTGGTGAATTTGTGGAATTTATTACCATGGGCAGCTGGGGAGGCCAGGTTGTTGGGTGCATATAACGCAGAGCTTGATAGGTTTTTGATTGGACACGGCATGAAAGGTTACTGGGAGAAGGCCAAAAAGTGGAGCTGAGGAGGGGAAAAAAGAATCAGCCATGATTGAATGACGGAGCAGACTTGAAGGGCTAAATGGCCTAATTCTGCTCCTGTGTCTTATGGAATCCACGCCTCTTAATCCATGAGTCCTGCTGAAGGGTCTCAGGACAAAACTTTGAATGTTTATTCATTTCCGTTGGTGTTGCCTGACCTCAGGCATTGTGCATGTGTTGCTGTGGATGTCCAGCATCTGCAGACTTTCTCATATTACGGAATCTGTAGTGACTTGGCCATTTGAATTTTATAGAAGTGGTTTGTCCAAGAAGACGGGGGTGGTGTTTGATAGGTCTTATTCTGCCTGGATGTCTGTGATGGGGATCCATGTGCTTATAGGAGAGGCTGGGCAAACTTGCGCTCTTTTCCCTGGAGTTAAGGAGGCTGAGTGGGGACCTAATAGAAGTTAATAAAATTATGAGAGGTACAGATAGATACCTCGTATCTCTTTCCCAGGGTCAAAATGTCTAATACGAGAGGGCATTCATTTAAGGTGAGAGGGGAGAGGTTCGAAGCAGAACGTGTAGGGCAAGTGTTTTACACAGAGTGATGGGCACCTTGAATACAATGCCAAAAGTGGCAGTGGATACTATAGAAGTATTTCAGAGACTCTAAGGTAACTACATGAATATGCAGAGAATGGAGCGATATGCACCATATATAGCAGAAGGAATAAGCTGACATTAACTGAGCTAGTTCAACAGAAAGGCCCGCTTCTGTGCTGCCCTATGTTCTGTGGAGGTGAGAGGGAGGAGTGAGGTAGGAGATGGCTAGCAGTAGGTACGTCCAGGTGAGGAAGGATTAGTGGACAGATGAAGCCAGCTGGGAGAGGGGGCTAGCGGTGATGACAAACAAGAAACTGTTTAATTGCGGGGCTGAAGGGAGAACTGATAGAAGTTTATAAAATTATGAGAGACGCAGATGGGGTAGACAGTCAGAATCATTCTCTCAGCGTAGAAATGACAAATACTAGAGGGCATACATTTAAAGTGAAAGGGGGAAGAGTTTGATGATATGTGTGGGGCCAAGGACTTTACAGCTGAGATTGGTAGATGTCTGAAATTGGGTTGGTGGTAGCTGAAGGACCTGTTCCTATGCTGTGCTCTTCTACGTTCTGTATTCTTTGTTCCATATCACAACTGGGCAAGTGGACAAACGGTGACACCAGCTTGGCCAGCGATTGCCCAGGGACATGCAACCACTTGGCTTGGGGTGGTGGAGAACAAAGACCGTCAACATCTTGTCAACCTCTACCTCCATCCATCACCTCCCAGCCCTATCATTATCTCCACTCTCCCCTCTTCCATCTGACAATTACCCCTCCTCACTGGCGTCTCTTCTTCCACCCCTTCCTTCCACTTCTGTATAGCACGGCCATGTCCTCCTATCTTTCAGTTTTCTAGATGAAGGGTCTTGGCATGAAATGATGATTGTCCATTTCCCTCCACAGGTGCTGTCTGACTTTCTGAGTCCCACCAACATTATGTGTGAAGCTCCACCTTAGATCTTATCTGATTATCTTCTTACCTACTATGAATTCACCCATTTCTGCTGCACAGTTGTTGGGTAATGGCACTATGCCCATTTCTATACCTTAGCCACTAGCTACGCCTGTGAGTACCAGAGGTAACAAGAATATCTTCAGAGTTCCTCGGGCATCCTCCTGTGGACAGGCACTTAGAAGAAAATTTCAGTATACCATAGCATGTTCCATAACCTTTGTAATTCCATAAGCTTCATTGCATCAAAGAGCCCTGCCCAACCCTCACACATACCTTCTGCTATCAGTGTAGAGTATAATCCTGGTCTCCAATTGTCCAGTTTTCCTTCCAACCCTCCTATACAATATTTTCAGCCTCTGTCTGTCTCTCCACCAAGGGAAACTAGTTCTCTCTATCTAGGTCTCTCATTATTTTATATACTTCCATTAAACTTCCATTCCATATACTTCCATTATATACTAACATATAGAGAGGCTTTGAGGAAAGAGAAGCAGAATAAAGGGTATAAAGGTAGTAAGGTAGAAGGGCTAAAGTGTGTGTACTTCAATGCAAGAAGCATCAGGAACAAAGGTGATGAACTGAGAGCTTGGATACATACATGGAATTATGATGTAGTGGCCATTACAGAGACTTGGCTGGCACCAGGGCAGGAATGGATTCTCAATATTCCTGGATTTCAGTGCTTTAAAAGGGATAGAGAGGGGGGAAAAGGGGAGGAGGGGTGACATTACTGGTCAGGGATACTATTACAGCTGCAGAAAGTGTGGGTAATGTAGCAGGATCCTCTTTTGAGTCAGTAAGGGTAGAAGTCAGGAACAGGAAGGGAGCAGTTACTCTATTGGGAGTATTCTATAGGCCCCCTGGTAGCAGCAGAGATACCGAGGAGCAGATTGGGAGGCAGATATTGGAAAGGTGCAAAAATAACAGGGTTGTTATCATGGGTGACTTTAACTTCCCTAATATTGATTGGCATCTAATTAGTTCCAAGGGTTTAGATGGGGCAGAGTTTGTTAAGTGTGTCCAGGATGGATTCCTGTCACAGTATGTTGACAGGCTGACTAGGGGGAATGCCATACTAGATATAGTATTAGGTAACGAACCGGGTCAGGTCACAGATCTCTCAGTGGGTGAGCATCTGGGGGACAGTGATCATCACTCCCTGGCCTTTAGCATTATCATGGAAAAGGATAGAATCAGAGAGGACAGGAAAATTTTTAATTGGGGAAGGGCAAATTATGAGGCTATAAGGCTAGAACTTGCGAGTGTGAATTGGGATGATATTTTTGCAGGGAAATGTACTATGGACATGTAGTCGATGTTTAAGGATCTCTTGCAGGATGTTAGGGATAAATTTGTCCCAGTGTGGAAGATAAAGAATGGTAGGGTGAAGGAACCATGGGTGACAAGTGAAGTGGAAAATCTAGTCAGGTGGAAGAAGGCAGTGTACATGAGGTTTAGGAAGCAAGGATCAGATGGGTCTATTGAGGAATATAGGGTAGCAAGAAAGGAACTTAAGAAGGGGCTGAGGAGAGCAAGAAGGGGGCATGAGAAGGCCTTGGCGAGTAGGGTAAAGGAAAACCCCAAGGCATTCTTCAATTATGTGAAGAACAAAAGGTTGACAGGACTGAAGGTAGGAACGATTAGAGATAAAAGTGGGAAGATGCGTCTGGAGGCTGTGGAAGTAAGCGAGGTCCTCAATGAATACTTCTCTTCGGTATTCACCACTGAGAGGGAACTTGATGATGGTGAGGACAATATGAATGAGGTTGATGTTGTGGAGCATGTTGATGTTAAGGGAGAGGAGGTGTTGGAGTTGTTGAAATACATTAGGACGGATAAGTCCCCGAGGCCTGACGGAATATTCCCCAGGCTGCTCCACGAGTCAAGGGAAGAGATTGCTGAACCTCTGGCTAGGATCTTTATGTCCTCGTTGTCCACGGGAATGGTACTGGATGATTGGAGGGAGGCGAATGTTGTCCCCTTGTTCAAAAAAGGTAGTAGGGATAGTCCAGGTAATTATAGACCAGTGAGCCTTACGTCTGTGGTGGGAAAGCTGTTGGAAAAGATTCTTAGAGATAGGATCTATGGGTATTTAGAGAATCATGGTCTGATCAGGGACAGTCAGCATGGCTTTGTGAAGGGCAGATCGTGTCTAACAAGCCTGATAGAGTTCTTTGAGGAGGTGACCAGGCATATAGATGAGGGTAGTGTGGTGGATGTGATCTACATGGATTTTGGTAAGGCATTTGACAAGGTTCCACACGGTAGGCTTATTCAGAAAGTCAGAAGGCATGGGATCCAGGGAAGTTTGGCCAGGTGGATTCAGAATTGGCTTGCCTGCAGAAGGCAGAGGGTCATGGTGGAGGGAGTACATTCAGATTGGAGGGTTGTGACTAGTGGTGTCCCACAAGGATCACTTCTGGGACCTCTACTTTTTGTGATTTTTATTAACGACCTGGATGTGGGGGTAGAAGGGTGGGTTGGCAAGTTTGCAGACGACACAAAGGTTGGTGGTGTTGTAGATAGTGTAGAGGATTGTTGAAGACTGCAGAGAGACATTGATAGGATGCAGAAGTGGGCTGAGAAGTGGCAGATGGAGTTCAACCCGGAGAAGTGTGAGGTGGTACACTTTGGAAGGACAAACTCCAAGACAGAGTACAAAGTAAATGGCAGGATACTTGGTAGTGTGGAGGAGCAGAGGGATCTGGGGGTACAGGTCCACAGATCCCTGAAAGTTGCCTCACAGGTAGATAGGGTAGTTAAGAAAGTTTATGGGGTGTTAGTTTTCATAAGTCGAGGGATAGAGTTTAAGAAACGTGATGTAATGGTGCAGCTCTATAAAACTCTAGTTAGGCCACACTTGGAGTACTGTGTCCAGTTCTGGTCACCTCACTATAGGAAGGATGTGGAAGAATTGGAAAGGGTACAGAGAAGATTTACCAGGATGCTGCCTGGTTTAGAGAGTATGCATTATGATCAGAGATTAAGGGAGCTAGGGCTTTACTCTTTGGAGAGAAGGAGGATGAGAGGAGACATAATAGAGGTATGCAAGATATTAAGAGGAATAGATAGAGTGGACAGCCAGCGCTCAATACAAGAGGACATGGCTTTAAGGTAAGGGCTGGGAAGTTCAGGGGGAATATTAGAGGAAGATTTTTTTTACCCAGAGGGTGTTTGGTATGTGGAATGCACTGCCTGAGTCAGTGGTGGAGGAAGATACACTAGTGAAATTTAAGAGACTACTAGACAGGTATATGGAGGAATTTAAGGTGGGGGGATACATGGGAGGCAGGGTTTAAGTGTTGGCACAACATTGTGGGCCGAAGGGCCTGCAATGTGCTGTACTATTCTATGTTCTATGTAAACATCCCCTCGCTGTCTTTTGCTTTGAAAAGAATAATCCAGCTCATAACCCTTACCCTCCAGACCTTGTGAAGTCCTCATCTATCCCCCGGCCCCTCCGGTGCCTATCACTCTGCCCCTCTGTTACTGTGACTCGGTGCTCCAGCTTTGTCCTCACCTTGGCTTTATTCAGTTCCAACATACGAGAAGCTACCAACTTCCACCTCACCCTCAGATTCACTTTGTCCATCTCTGACTCCTCCCTTTCCTCCCGAGTCTCTAGAACATCGCTGGAGACAAATTTATCCACTGACATCTAATGAGCTACCTCAACTACACTTCCTCCTGTCCTGACACCATTCCTTTTTTCTCAATTCTTCTGTCTCCTGGACATCCTCCTTCAGAAAATGGCGTTCCCTCCCATAGTTGTCGATGGAAACCTTGCCTGCACCTTCTTTATTCCCCAGAGGCCTGTTCTCATGAATTTCTCCTGAGAGTGATGCTTTTTCTGCATTGCTCTGTCTGCGTCATCATCTTATTCGTTTCCAGGACGGCCTTCCTACTGCTTTACTCTGTGCCTTGATCAACACAAACAGGTACTCCATAAACTTTTCCACCCAGCTTATACATCCAGACATGTATTCCAAGTCATTCCTGTTCCTGTACATTTACCGTCTGTTCATTCCCCTATCCCCAGCTCATTCACTACCTCCCAATTCTCCCCACTAAAGTCATTTATATTCCCAGCATGGCTGTTGCCCAGCTGATGTAGGAAAAGACTAGGCTGGTGGGTCTTACCCTGATTAGGTTCCAGTTCCACTTCAAGTGTCTCATCGGTAATCTCGACTTTTGGAACTCCGGTGTAGAACACAACATAGCCAGAGAGTTGGATCCTGAGGTTTTGTGTTGAGCTGCCATTGTTTCTGAGCTCCAGGTCAATATCGAAGTCGGTGCCCACTACAATGTTCTTAGCCACTTGCACATCCATCGAGATATCTGTTGGCATTTCAGTTACAACTTGCTCTTTCTTAATTCCATACTGGATGGCTGTGTCCTGGGTCAATCTCTCCTCTTGGCTACCTAGAGATGGGTAGGGAGGATGTGGTGGGAGGAAGAATGGAATAAAGTGAATTCTTTTCTTAAGGAATTAGAAGATGCCTAGGCCAATGTTTTTGTTAGCTCTAAGCCTCATAAAGGGAACCATCCAGTTGTACAAAGCATTGGTAGGGCTGCATCTGGATTATTGCATTCAGCTTTGAGAAAGGAGTGATGGCATTATGCCGCAAGCAGATTTTCAAGGATGTTGTCCGGAGAGAGGTTGAGCACCTTTTTCACTGGAGTACAGGAAAATGAGGAGAGTAGCAGAATGAATCTTATGGAGATGTATAAAATCATCTTACTGTGAGGGGCATCGATATAGTCAATGTGCACGGTTTGTTTCAGGGTTGAGAAATCAAGAGCTAGCTTCACGGTAAGAGGAGAGAGATGAATTAGAAACTTACAGAGCAATGGAGCAAGCTGCCAGAGGAAGTGTGAAGGAGGTACAGTACTTTAACAATATTTAAAAACTACCTGAACAGGGACATTAATAGGAAAGGTTTAGAGGAATGTGTGTCAAATGTGGGCAGATGAAGCTAGGTGAGATGGGATTCATGGTCAGCATGGACCAGTTAGACTGAAGGACCTTTTCCATGCTGACTTTATGTTAGAATGCCTGGTGTTGAATGGTGCTCCGTAGATCAGGTTGTGCAGCTTTCAGTCAGGTCATTTTGAGCTGTCCTGAACTGGGGAGAAACTTGCCCACCAGAATAAAAGTTTGCACTCAAATTCAAAATCGTGGTAAAATGATACAACAACTAGCATTCATATTGCACAGCTGACATAATAATCCAGAATGGTTTGCAAGAGAATTATCAAACAAATTTCGCAACCCGATGTGAGCGAAGTTGGGTTGAATTTATTGTCAAATGCACCAGTACATGGAAGAAAAATGAAAGTCTTCCTTGCAGCAACGTCACAGGCACATAGCATTAGAGAGACAACATCCACAAGACAAACATAAATTAAACATATATTATACAAGAATGCACGGAAACAAAGTCCATTGTATACAAAGTGATCACAGTGTTGTTCTACTGAGCTAGTGGTAAGGTTGCATGGTGATAGTGGGACTCCCTGAACATTCAGATCGTTTTTAATGAACAACTTAAAAGAGGAAAGTTGGGGAGGTTTGGGGAGAGTTGTATACCTATTAAATTGGGGTAGGACAGCTATGGGCTTAATGGCCAGGTTTCTCAAGATGAGCAAAAGGTTAGGAGCCTGACTGCTTTATCCTAGTTTCAGAGCTTGAAATCTCTGTCATCACGTATTTAATCAGGCAACAAGCCTGTCCCTGAAGTCACAACATAAAATATTTCTCCCCACAGTGAAATTCAACTTAAATTAAAAATTTATCACAGAGCAATTAAAAATGCATTAACCTGGAGCATTGAAAAGCTAAATCTGGATCGGTATTCTATTCTGGCATTAAGGCATTTTTAACAAATTGTGCATTTCATTTCTTCAATTATGCTTTCTAAAATCCTTTACTGTTTAACTAAATAACTTCAATATTCTCTTTTTTATCAGCTCTGTCTCTCATTCTTTTTTGTCTTTTTTTGTGTCTTCACTTTCTGTAAAAATATATTCACTTCACTTGCCACCCACATTCAGTGCCATATCCTTAATTTGGCATTTTCAGACCTTGCCTCCCTGCCACAGATCACAGAACTAATTACTTAGAAATGTAGTCAGTTTAAAGGAGTAGACAGACAGCTGCTTAGACCTGTGAGTTATTCTATACTGGTCTGACAGACTATCAGGGAACATCGAGTGGTCACCTGCCAGTTGGGCTCTTGCCCATCTGTCACTGGACGTTGGTACCCTGGGGAACACTCTGGACTTAAATTTGTGTCTTCAGAGTTGCAGCTGAGAAACTGAGGTGTAATGTTCAGCAGCTGGACCTCAAAGGGTACATGCACCCATTCAGCGGTCTTGATCTCACTTTCATCCGACCAATCAGCGACCTAGGCTGCTGAATGAATCACCAGCCTTCTGGCAAAGACCTTCCAAACATCAGGATACCTCACATGAATCTTGGGAAAGGAACAAAAGCAGTAGGGGGAATGGGAAGAAGGACTGGAGTGAAGTAGGAACTATTGGGGAAAGATGCTGGAGGTGATGGGTCTCAACTCAAAATATAACCATATAACAATTACAGCACAGAAACAGGCCATCTCGGTCTTTCTAGTCCATGCTGAACGCTTACTCTCATCCAATTCCACCCACCTGCACCCAGCCCATAACCCTCCATTCCCTTCTTGTCCATATACCTATCCAATTTTTTTAAAATGACAAAATCAAACCTGCCTCTACCACTTCTACTGGAAGCTCATTCCACACAGCTACCACTCTCTAAGTAAAGAAATTCCCCCTCATGTTACCCTTAAACTTTTGCCCCCTAACTCTCAACTCATGTCCTCTTGTTTGAATCTCCCCTACTCTCAATGGAAAAAGCCTATCCACGTCAACTTTATCTATCCCCCTCATAATTTTAAATACCTCTATCAAGTCTCCCCTCAACCTTCTATGCTCCAAAGAATAAAGACCTAACTTGTTCAACCGTTCTCTGTAGCTTAGGTGCTGAAACCCAGGTAACATTCTAGTAAATCTCCTCTGTACTCTCTCTATTTTGTTGCCATCTTTCCTATAATTCGGTGACCAGAACTGTACACAATACTCCAAATTTGGCCTCACCAATGCCTTGTACAATTTTAAAATTGCATCCCAATGCCTATACTCAATGCTCTGATTTATAAAGGCCAACATACCAAAAGCTTTCTTCACCACCCTATCCACATGAGATTCCACCTTCAGGGAACTATGCACCATTATTCCTAGATTGCTCTGTTCTACTGCATTCCTCAATGCCCTACCATTTACCATGTATGTCCTATTTGGATTATTCCTACCAAAATGTAGCACCTCACACTTATCAGCATTAGCACTAAACTCCATCAGTCAAAATATTGACTGTCCATTACCCTCCATAGGGGCTACATGACCCACTGAGCTCCTCTAGCATTGTTTGTGTTGCTGAGGGAATGAATACTGTCAATCATCATTATCCATTCCAGGACCTTTTATAATCCGGCAAATCAGATGCATTATCATTGGATTCTAAAAATTCCCATTTTATCCCAGAATAATAATACATTTGGTTTTCCACTTGCTTCCTTTTCTGGACTGCAGGCTGTTGTGGTTCTGTACAATAGTTGGTTGTTCACTCTTTATGTAACAAATAGTTAAGGCTCAATTGTGTTGTACAGTTGGCCCTCCTTATCCACGGGGGATTGGTTCCGGGACCCCCCGTGGATACCAAAAAACATGGATGCTCAAGTCCCTTATATAAAATGGTGTAGTATTTGCACGTAACCTACACACATCCTCCCGTATACTTTAAATCATCTCTAGATTATTTATAATACCTAATACAATGTAAATAGCTGTTATACTGTATTGTTTAGGGAATAATGACATGAAAAAAGTCTGTACATATTCAGTACAGACGCAACCATCGTAGCTCTTCTGTGATCACTGATGCTGCCTCGGCTTCAGCCGATCTCAATTCTCCTGTGATCTTTAAGTTCTTGAGGCTGTAGTGCTTTAACATAGCTAGCCAGCTGTCCCTTACTAGCCTTAAACTCCATCCTCTTGCTCACAACACAAGGAGCAAACGAACGAGACACGAGGCGAACAATGCTCAAACAACAAGTGCTGGAGAGAGAACTTCCGGGCTCTCCTGCTCCACAGTTGGTCAAATCCAGGCATGCAGAACCCACGGATAAGAAGGGCTGACTCTAATTCCTATTACTGTGACAGATTAGTGCAGAAGAACCTATTTTACATTTCGGAATTGAAGGTTAAAAATCTATCATTAATGTCAACAATGGGAAAAATAAAATTTTAGCTATATCAATCCACGTCAATAAGCAACATTAAGGGTAGAAAAGAGATGTGAAGGGGACTCAGCGTGATTAAACTGATGCAAGCTGGAACATATGATTATTGTTTCTTTCCTTCTTGCTCTGTGTAGATGAAGTGGACACGTTCAGATTCAAGGCACTTCCTGCAGTGACGAGGGTGGGGCCAGCAGGATCAGAACTCATTACTCTTTAACCAAGCTACTTCAGAGATTTGAACCATATCAACCAGAACCATGAGTTAAGGGAGTAAATCTGTTTCCCCTCTATTCTAGAGACATATTCCGGCCATATCCATAAAATTATAAAGCAAGAGATTTCAAGCCCAGAAAGTTCCCCAAGTTCCAAAGCCCGATGATAGGTGGGCAACAGATACCCTCCCTTAAAACTTTGCTGGGAAGGTTTTCCAATCAGAAATGTGATGAAGATTTATCATTGTAGATATGGGCTAAGACGTTTAATGGGATAGATCAGCACCAGGAAGAGAAGAAATTCCAGAACAACGAAGACATGCATTTCTATGGACATCCTCACATCCTAGGGCACCTTACTACTAAACAAATAATTCTGATGTGCTGTAATATTGGATCCTTAACTGCACACTAACAGCAAAGTGATAATGATCAGAAAGATGTGTTTGTGATTTGATTGAGGTATGATTATTAACAGAGCCTTGGGAGAATTGCCTTCTTAGCGTAGGCCATTCAAGTGCACAGACATGACTTTGCTTTAGGAAAGCTCGAGTCTCTGGGCTTGAACGCAAGACCTCCTTAAGCATGGGTGAGAGAACTATCCATTAGATCAGGGTGATATATGAATGTAGGCAAGAAAGCATTGTGATGCAGTGAATAGCAATGTTTGAAATCACTGAATTATTTTCCTGAAATTATAATAGGAAGAAGGGTTGGCTAAACCTTCCTGAACAGCAAAGTTTCCGTGCCATTGTAAGGAACAAAGTACTAAGACTATTCCTGTCCTATCATAAACAACAACTTATTTTATATAGCAGTTTTGATCTGGCAGAGGTGAGAGGCTGCATGAAGCGCATCAGGCTTTGTCTGGCATACACCATGCAGCGGCATCTCTAAGCACCAGGTAGTCAAAGACACAGCTACCATTTATGGAACGACTAAATGTGGGGATCTCAGGAGGCCAGAACTGGAAAGCTGCAGAATTGCAGGGTTGTTGGGTCCATAGACAGACAGGGAAGGGTGAGTCTATGCCAGGATCTGAAAATAAGGATGAAAATTTTAAAATTAGAGGTTGCATAGATCAAACCTAAGGCTGAGAAATGCACAAGACTTAGTACAAGTTAGGACATGCAGAGACAAGAGCTTAGATGACAGTCAAGTTTATGGAGAGGGCAGTGTTGGAGACCATTCCAGAGTACCTTGGAATCCAATGGTGACAAAGGTACCGATAAAGTGAATGGATTCAAGTTTAATGATGTTTGTGTATTGCAGGTATATGTAAAAAATCAGATTAAAGTACCATTGGGATGACAAATTTGATCACAGTTCTAATCTGCAGTTTGATTCGTCGGTAGAGGACTTCAACAAGAAATGGCTTACTCTGGCAAAAGTTGATGGCTTTGTGGAGAGAACTCCGGAGTGAGGGAAGCTGAGGTTGAACCTCTGGAAGTTCATAAAATTATGGGGACCATAGATAGGGAAGTTACTCATAGTCATTTTCCCATGCTAGAATTCACAGATCTAAGGTAGGTTGGGAGATGTTTAAAGGGGATCTGAGGGTCAATTTTTTCATATGGAGGTGCTGATGAAGTGGAGAGGTGGTAAAGTTGAAGCTGCAATATTTAAAAGACATTAGGCAAGTTCATGAATAAGAGGAGTTTAGAGGATCTAAGCTAAACACAAGCAAAAGGGATTAGTTTAGACCGGTATCTTGGTCGGCATTGATGATTTGACCTGAAGGGCCTGTTTCTGTACTGTATAATTCTATAGATCTCTCTGTGGTATAAAGCAGCAAGTACACTTTTTATGGCAATGTATCTTTTCAGTTCTCAGAACTGACTTTTAGGGCAATGTTTTGTTAATCCCAGTCGCAATTGAAGTGTTCTTTGGGCCTCACTCTGTGACGTTGCATAACTACAGTGTTTTCACACTCTCTCTTTACTGGGGCTCTCAAGGATAGCAGACTGCTATTTATTGAATGCAAAAGTGGAATGTCCTGCCACACAGTCTCTCAAAGTTACATTTTAGAAATGAAATATTCACAGACTAGAAATTTCAAAGTGGCATTAATGTTGCATGGAATAAAAAATAATGCACATTTAAATTTAACCCGAAGTTGTGAAAATGTCTACTTAAAAACTTCAATATCTTTGGAAAACTCATCACATGACCCTGTCCCCTCAATGTGATCAAACTTCTGATTGGATTTCTGCTTCAAAGCATTCTCCTGAAGTTGTGCAATATCCCCCTATAGTGGTTCTGGGACCATGGTGTATATCCTTGACTAATTGGATTGAAGCACCCTAATGGATACCTACACACAGAAGAACAGTTGGGTGGGTGTGGGAAAGAGAGATGATAATCCTTACAATCTCAAATCCAATCCCACCAAAGAACAACCAAAGCAGTTTTGAGTTGAATGGCCAATGGATGGGGAAACTTATCCACTTGAGTAGACAGTACAGCCTTAATAAGGAAGGGATTTCACCTTCTGCACTGTAGATGAAAGGCTGGCTTCAAGAAACCAGGTAACTGAAGGTAGGGAAAGAACTTTAGGTCAAGAAAATGTAGTTTTTTAGATCAGGGTAGGGGATGAGGGTGTTTCTCCACCTGGTTCTCCATAGAGATCTGCCTTCCTTCCTACATTCTGTTTCTCTTCCACTTGGCCAACTTCCATTTCTTCATCACATAATGTTTATGCCAGTTCATTGAACCATCTGCTTATCATCATCATCATCATCCTGCAGAGGTAATCTGTCAACCATGCATTTGTGAAGACAAAACTCTTGCCTGTCCCAAGACTAGACCAGAATCTCAACTCCATTCCCCTGTGTGCTGGGGAGTCCAGATCCAGGAATGAGAGTGATACAGGAGTGTTCACTTAACAAAAGAGCAAATGAAAGAAAGATGGGTTTAAGATTAAGAGATAATAGAGAACAAATTTTTTAAGTCATTAAAATCTGCAGAAACACAATTCCATACTTGTGAAATTTAATTTTCCGGGCTGGAGAGGTTGCTGGCATTAATTACCATGCTGTTAAAAATTCACTGATGCTGGAATGGACAAGCATGAGATTTTCCAATGTTTATGCAGTTTATCTTTCCTACAAGTCTATTATTTTCACCAGAAAATCAGTGGTGGTAAATAAAATGCAGCAGAAACTAATTAAAACCTTGTTTTGGACAGCACTGAACTGATAATAAAACATTTGAAGAGGAAGGAGTGACTAATGAGGACTGGATCGGAGCCGCGTGTAGAGTGTGTAGGATGACTCTCTGCCCTTCTCCGCCCCTGCACCTTGTTAACTCCTTGTCTGCTTGTCGTCAAATATATTACATTACTCTATATTTAAAGCCCTCCGAGAGGACCATAACCTTGCCACGGTTTGGAGGCTTGCGTGCCTCAATGACCCGGAGAGCCATGCTGGCTGGAGTCAGGGCTTTACGCTTTGGCTCTTGGTAGGGTCACCCATGCCAAACAGCTCAAAGGGTAGAGGACAGGCTGAGTGGTCCACTGGTCCTCCGGGTTTAGGGGTTCATCTCAGGGCTAAAGACCCTCACTGGTAAAACAAAATTGTTACGGAAACAGCAATGTAGAATCCTTCTACATCTGAGTGTGACAGTATTCCTGAGCCTCCACCCAGTACTTGCATGACTGAAAGTAGGGAAACCGAGAGGAAGCTACTGACATGGTGAAGGAAGCCCTGAACACCGCTAGAGATGGAGGACCTTCATTGCTGCCCTAAACATCACTGGCTTAACAGGCAGTAGGTAAGTATATTTAAATAATTTATTAACTTCAAATCGCCTCCAAGGTTGGGCCTATCTTACCTTCTGGATATTTATACTGATCTGTGATATCATTCCTCATATCAGACCCAACTTCCTTGGTCAGAATCAACTTGCCAACTTCATCAGTCTTTACGTTTCCTTTAATCAGGGAACCATCCTGCTGTTGGGTCCAATATATAACATCACTGTTTACCTTAAAGAAGAAAATCAAAATTAGTTTACGTAAAAGAGCTGAAAAATGACCTATATTGTGCCAAGGGTCCACCACAAGGGATGTTGTTGTAATGTTCTCTAGAAATACAAGTTACTCTTTCTTTAGCAACATGCAAATAGCTGGAGAAACTCAGCTATTTTATGTTTTTATGGGGGGAAATTGACAGGTGACAATTTGGGTTACAAAATATAACACAGTAAAGAAACAGGAACAGGCCCTTCAGCCCACAATGTTGTGCTGAACTAATTAAACTATTGACACCTATTCCCTTCTGTCTCCACATAATCTACATCCCTCCATTCTCTACCTATTCATGTCTCCAAGGGTTTCATAAGATCTTAAGATATAGAGCAGAATTAGGCCATTTGGCCCATGAGTCTGCTCTGCCATTTCATCATGGCTGATCCAATTTTCCTCTCAGCCCCAATCTCCTGTCTTCTCCCCATAATTCCTTCATGCCTTGTCCAGTCAAGCATCTATCAACCTTTGCCTTAACTATACATATAGACTTGGTCTCCACAGCTGCCTGTGGAAAAGAATTCCCCAGAGTCACTACTCTCTGGCTAATGGAGTTCCTCTTCATCTCAGTTCTGAAAAGGACGCCACTCTATTCTGAGGCTGTGTCCTCTGGTCTTAGACTCTCCCACCATAGGAAACATCCTCTCCACATCTATTCCATTCACCATGCGATAGGTTTCAATGAGGTCACCCCTCATTCTTCTTAAATCTACTGAGTACAAGCCCAACGCAATCAAACGTTCTTCATGTGACAAGCCATTCAATCCTGGAATCATTTTCATGAACCTCCTTTGAACCCTCTTCAGTTTCAGCACATCCTTTCTAAGACAACGGGTCCAAAACTGCTCACAATTCTCCAAATGAGGCATTATCAGTGTTCTATAAAGTCTCAACATTACATCCTTGCTTTTGTACTCTAGTCTTATTGAAATGAAAGTTAACATCACGTTTACCTTCCTTATCACAGGCTCAATCTGCAAATTAACCTTTAGGGAATCCTGCACAAGGACTCCCAAGACCCTTTGCACCTCAGTTTTTTGTATTTTCTCTCCATTTAGAAAATACTCAACCCTTTCATTTCTTCTACCAAACTGCATGACCTTACACTTCCCGACACTGTATTGCATTTGTCATTTACACTTCCCGACACTGTATTACATTTGTCATTTATTTGCTCCTAATCTAAGGCCTTCTGTAGCCTCTCTATTTCCTGAAAACTACCTGCCCCTCCACCTATCTTCAGATCATCTGCAAAACTTGCAAAAAACCCATCAATTCCATCTTCTAAATCATTGACATATAACGTAAAAGGAATTGGTCCCAACGCAGACCCCTGTCTGTGGAATTCCAACAGATTTCTCAGGCAGGGTGTTTCCTTGACCTCAGTCTATGTTGTCATGTGCCTCCAAGTACCCTGAGATCTCATCCTTCATAATCAACTCCAACATCTTCCCAACCACCGAGGTCAGACCAGCTGGCCTATAGCTTCTTTTCTTCTGCCCCTCTTCCTCCTTGAAGACTGGAGTGACATTTGCAATTTTCCATCTTCTAGAAACATTCCAGAATCTAGTGATACTTGAAAGATCATTACTAATACCTCCACAATCTCTTCAGCCACCTCTTTCAGAACCCTGGGGTGTACACCATCTGGTCCAGGTGGCTTATCTGTCTTTGGACCTTTCAGTTTCCCAAGAACCTTCTCCCTAGTAATGGCAACTTCACACACTTCATGCCCTTTGACTCCTGGAACTTCCACCATAATGCTAATGTTTTCCACAGTGAAAACTAAAGCAAAACACTTATTCAGTTCTTCTGCCATTTCCTCGTCCTCCATTACTACCTCGCCAGCATCATTTTCCTGCACTTCAATATTCACTCTTGCCTCTCTTTTACACTCTCTGTATCTGAAGAAACATTTGGTATCCTCTTTAGTATTACTGGCCAGCTTACTGTCCTATTCCATCTTTACCTTCTTAATCACTTTTTTATTTGACTTCTGTTGGATTTTAAAATCTTCCCAATCCTCTAACTTCCCACTAATTTTTGCTATATTATATGCCCTCTCTTTGGCTTTGACTTCTCTTCTTAGCTTTGGTTGTGTCATCTTTCCTTAAGAATACTTCTTTCTCTTTGGAATGTATATACCCTGTGCCTTCTGAATTGCTTCCAGAAATTACATACGTTGTTGCTCTGCTGTCATACCTGTGAGAGTTCTTTTCCAATCAATTCTATCAACTCCTCTCTCATGCCTCTGTAGTTGCCTTTACTCCACTGTAATACTCATACACTTGTCTTTAGCTTCTCTTTCTCACATTTCAGAGTGAATTCAATCATATCGTGATCACTTTCTCCAAGGGTTCTTTTACCTTAAGCTCGCTAATCAACTCCGGTTCATTTCAACACACCCAATCTGGAATAACCGATCCCCTATGGCAGGGGTGGCCAACCTATGGTGCATGCGCCAGAAGTGGCGCATTTCACCCCAGTGAAAAGAATAAAGAAGTAAGCCTACTCATGCAAAAAATATTAACCAAAAACCGATTTGTAGAAAAAAAATCTGTAACAGGAATTCAAGTAGCTTAGAGCTAGAAATGGGTTTTACTGAGAATAAATCTAAAGCTTAGCAATTATTTTTGGTGATTTTATTATTTATTTATTATTACGTCTTTTGGTGAATGTTATCTTTTTTCATGTTAATCAGTTTTCATGTTTATCTTGTTTTTATATTAAATCAATATACCATGTAAAAATGCTAAATATGCCTATATTGACATATTTTTACAAGAATTGAATGGGGGTACAAGAGCTGTATGATGCATCTGAACTCGTGCGTGAAAAATTGATGCATGGAATGTAAGAGGTTGGCCACCCCTGCCCTATGGGCTCAACCATGAGCTGCTCTAAAAAGCCATCTCATAGGCACTCTAGAAACTCCCCCTCCTGGAATCCAGCAACAACCTGGTTTTCCCAATCTCCTTCCATATTGAAGTCCCTCATAACTACTATAACACTTCCCTTTTGGCATGCATTTTCTATCTCCCACTGTGATTTGTAGACCACATCCTTACTACTGTTCGGGAGAGGTCTGTATACAACTCCCCTCAGGGTCTTTTTACCCTTACAGTTCCTTAGCTCTATCCACAATGATTCAACACCCTCTGAGCCTATGCCACCTCTTTCAAATGATTTGATTTCATTTTTCACCAACAGAGCAATGCCGACCCCCTGCCTTCCTGCCTGTCTTTTAAATACAATGTGTATCCTTAAACATTAAGCTCCCAGCTATAATCTTCTTCCACCATGATTCAGTGATGGCTACAATATCATACCTGCCAACCTGCAACTGTGCTGCAAGTTCATCTATATTATTCCGTATACTTTGCGCATTCAAATATAACAGCTTCAGTCCTGTATTTACTCTTTTCCATTTTGTTTGCCTGTTACGTTGCAGCTCATCCTGTTGACTGCAATTTTGCCCCATCAACAGCCTCTCCTCACTACACATTGCCTCTGTTTGTAAACCAGCTACCTCATCTTCAGCACTATCATCCACCTTTCCTACAATTCTTATTGCATCAGCCTCTGCCATTGCCCCTGGCTGCATATTCTAGGCACCCACAACTTTCTGTGTGAAAAAACTTGCTCTGTGATTTCCTTTAAACTTTCTTCTGCTCATCCTAGATGCACATCCTAAAGTATTAGATATTTCACCCTTGGATAAAGATATTTGCTGGCTATTCCAACTATGCCTCTTCTAACTTTATATACTTCTATGTTTTGCACCTTGGGCCCAGAGGAGTGATGATTCATTTAGTTGTATACACGTTTATGAGTTAATGACAATAAACTTGAACTTGAAATCCAAATAAAGAATCCAGATGAAGGGTCTTGATCCAAAATGTCAAATAGACAATAGACAATAGACAATATGTCCAGTATCCTCTGTGTTGCTCCAGACTTCAGTATTTTTTGTGTTCCTTTTGTTTCATTTCTCTAACTTGCTTTCTATTAATAAATGTGATGTACATATTTAATCAAAAATTGAGTATTTAGAGCTGCAGATGACAGAAATCTAAAACTGGAGAGGAGTCACGGACTTGAAACATTAACTGTTTCTTCATCTACAGCTGCTGCCTGATCTGCTGAGCATTTGCAACACGTTTGCTTTTTATTACACAATCTTAAAGGGAAACTCAAATAAATCAGCTTCAGTGTTCAATGGTTCAATTTAATATCAGAGAACGTATATAGGATACAACCTGAAATTCTTACTCTTCACAGATATCCATGAAACAGAGAGAAAAAAAACAAAGAATGAATGACATTAGAACCCCAAAGCCCCCAACCCCTCCCACACACAAGCAGCAACAAAGAATCAACCTTTCCTGTACCCCTCCACCCACTGGAGGTGTATAGGGACTGGACAGCCATAGTGAAAGTAAGATGATCTGGGCCAGGGAACTTGAAATCATTGAAAAGACTAAGAGCATATGAAGTGTCCCGGATGAAGGTCGGAAGAGACTGAAGCTCGACTCAGTTTGATCCCCCAGTTTAGTCCCTTCCTACCTACATCTGTGACACTTCACACCTCCATACCCCACCAGGAAGGCCTCAAGCTCCCTGGTTCTTTCAGGACACCAGACCCAACCAGTTCCCCTCCACCACCACTCTCCTCCGTCTGGCGGAATGTCCTCACTCTCAATAATTTCTCCTTTGGCTCCTCCCACTTCTTTTAGACAAAAGGTGTAGCCATGGGCATTCGCATGGTTCCCAGCTGTGTCTGTGTGGAACAGTCTATGTTGCAAGCCTACACTGGTATCACTCCTGAACTCTTCCTATGCTGCATTGGTGCCTCTTCCTGCACCCATGCGGAGCTTGTGGACCTCAACAGCTTTGCCTCCAACTTCCACCCTGCCCTCAAATTTATCTGATCTATTTCTGACACCTCCCTCCCCTTTCTCGATCTCTCTGTCTCTGTCTCTGGAGACGACTTAGCTACTGACGTCTATGACTCTCACAGCTCTCTGGACAATACCTCCTCCCACCATATTACTTGTAAAAACGCCATCCCTTTTCTCAATTCCTCCATCTCTGCCACATCCACTCTCAGGATAAGATCATAAGAGACAAGAGCAGAGTGAGGCCATTCAGTCCATCGAGTCTGCTCTGCCATCCCACCATGGCTGATCCTGGATCCCACTCAACCCCATACACCTGCCTTCTTGCCACATCCTTTGATGCCATGACCGATCAGGAAACGATCAACGTCCGCCTTAAATATACACACGGACTTGGCCTTGTTTGCAGTCTGTGGCAGAGCATTCCACAGATTTACTACTCTCTGGCCAAAAAAATTTCTTCTTTTCTCTCTTTTAAAGCACCGCCCCTCAATTTTGAGGCTGTGCCCTCTAGTTCTGGATACCCCCACCACAGGAAACATCCTCTCCACATCCACCCTATCTAGTCCTTTCAACACTTAGTAGGATTCAATGTGATCCCCACGACTTCTTCTAAATTCCAGTGAGTACAGGCCCAAAGCCGTCAAACACTCCTCATACATTAACCCCTTCATTCCCAGAATCATCCTCATGAGCCTCCTCTGGACTCTCTCCAATGACAACACATCCTTTCAGAGATATGGGGCCCAAAACTATTAACAATACTCCAAGTGCAGCCTGACTAGTGTCTTATAAAGGCTCAGCATTATCTCCTTGCTTTTATATTCTATTCCCCTCGAAATAAATACCAATATTGCATTTGCCTTCTTTACCACAGAATTAACCTGTGAGTTAACCTTCTGGGAGTCTTGCACGAGGACTCACAAGTCCCTCTGCACTTCTGATGTTTGAACCTTCTCCCTATTTAGACAATAGTCCACACTATTGTTCCTTTTACTAAAATGCATTATCATACATTTCCCAACACTGTATTCATCTGCTTTTTTTTGACCATTCTTCCAATTTGTCTAAGTCCTGCTGCAATCGCATTGCTTCCTCAGCACTATCCACGTACCTGTAACGCCATAGGATTTTATTTTGTTCAGCAGCCTCATGTGTGGCACCTTATCAAATGCCTTCTGAAAATCCAAGTGAATGATATCCACTGCCTCTCCTTTGTTCACCCTGCTTATTACTTCCTTGAAGAACTCTAACAGATTAGTCAGGCAAGATTTCCCTTTACAGAAACTGTGCTGACTTTGACTTACTTTATCGCTAGTCTCCAACTACCTCAAAACCTCATCCTTAATAATAGACTCCAACACTTTCCCAACCACTGAGGTTAGACTAACTGGCCTATAATTTCCCTTCTTTTGCCTTCATCCCTTCTTAAAGAATGGAGTGATATTTGTAATCTTCCAGTCATCTGAGACTATGCCAGAATCAAGTGATTTTTGAAACATCATGACCAATGCATCCATTAACAATTTCAGCAACCTCGTCAGGTAGTTCGTCCAGGCGACTTATCAACCTTAAGCCCTTTGAGTTTGCCAAGCACTACTTCCTTTTGTAATAACAGTGGCAATTACTCCTCCTCTCTGACACTCACAGACCTCTGCACAATGCACAGTGAAGACTGATGTGAAGTACACATTCAGTTCATCTGCCATTTCTTTGTCCCCCATTACTACCTCACCAGCATCATTTTCCAGTGGCGCAATATCAACTCTCACCTCCCTTTTACCCTTTATATAACTGAAAAAGCTTTTAGTATCCTGCTTTATATTATTGGCTAGTTTGCCCTCATATTTCACCCCTTCCCTTCACATAGCTTTTTTAGTTGACTTTTGTTGGATTTTAAAAGCTTCCCAATCATCCAACTTCCCTCTCACCTTTGCGACCTTATATGCCCTTTCCTTGGCTTTTACGTAGTTGTTAACTTCCTTTGTCAGGCTTGGTCACCTAACACTGCTATTTGGGAACTTCTTCCTCTCTGGGACATATCTATCCTGCACTCGGTGAACTGCTCCCAGAAACTTCAGCCATCTCTGTCCTGCAGACATCCCCACTAGGACTGAGGCTTTTCATTGCAGAACCAAAGAGATGTCCTCCTTCTTCCAAGAAAGGGGCTTCCTTTTCTCCACCCTCAATGCTGCCTTCAGCCACATCTCTTTCACTTAGCACATGTCTGCCCTCACCCCACCAGGGATAGGGTTTCTCTTGTCCTCACCTATTACCCCACCAGCCTATGCATCCAGCACATAATTCTCCAGCACTCCTGCCATCTCCAGCAGAATCCCCCCCCCCCCCCCCAACTTTCTGCCTTCCACAGAGATTCCCTTGTCCATTCGTCTCTCCCCACGGAACCTCCTGCTGGCTCATATCTGTGCAATCGGAATAAGGGCTGCACCCGTCTCTACATCCCCTCCCTCACTTTCATTCAGGGCTCCAAGCAGCCCTTCCAGGTGAGGTGACACTTCACCTGTGAGCCTGTTGGGGTCATCTACTGTATCCGCTGCTCCTGGTGTGGCTTCCAGTTTATCGGAGAGACCTAATGCAGATTGGGAGACCGTTTTGCCAAGTACCTACACTATGTCCGCCAGAAAAAGTGGAATCTCCCATGGCCACCCATTTGTATTCCACTTCCCATTCTCATTCAGCCACGTCTGTCTACGGCCTCCTTTACCGTCCTGATGAGGCCACAGTTCCGTTGGAGGAGAAACACCTGAATTCTGCCTGGGTAGCCTCCAACCTGATGGCATGAACACCGATTTCTCGAACTTCCAGTAAAGACCCCCCTGACTCACCTTCACCATTTCCCATTCGCATTTCCCTCTCTCACCTTATCTCCTTACCTACCATCACCTCCCTCTGGTGCCCTTCCCCCTTGCCTTTCTTCCATGGCCTTCTGTCCTCTCCTATCAGATTCCCCTTCTCCAGCCCTGTATCTCTTTCATCAATCAGTTTCCCAGCTCTTTACTTCACCCTCCCCTTCCCAGTTTCACCAATCACCTTGTGTTCTCCCTCCCATCCTCCCACTTTCTTATTCTGACACCTCAGCTTTTTGTCAATCCTGATGAAGGGGCTCGGCCCGAAATGTCGACTGTACTCTTTTCCTTAGATACTGCCTGGCCTGCTGATTTCCTCCAGCATTTGTGTGTGTTGTCACATGTACAATGAGGTATGGGATGAGGAAAGGAGTTTTATGCGTACATGTAACGTGAGGTACGGGTTGTTGAAAGGCATTTTGTGTGTACATGTACGATGATGTACACGTTATTGAAAGATGTTACGTGTGTCCATGCAACTTGTGGTACGGGCTGTTGAAATGAGTATCGTGTCTACGATCAGGTATGGGTTGTTGAAAAGGTTGCTTGCAATGAATAGCAAATTATTGGGAGAAATTGAAAGAAAAAATGAGGGAGATCAGTGGATGGAAGGAAAGAAAGACTTTTGATTCTAAAATGCTTTTCACTTTGTATTAAATGTGTACAAGATGTTCACTTTTCTACCAGATGATGTTCAGTCTTGGGCAAGTTGCCATTTAGCTGGAAAGAATGCAAAATTCAAAGTTCAAAGTAAATTTATTATGAAATTCCATGCAAGGAAAATGTCCTAGCGCCTTTCTGGTGTATATGACAAATAAACTCTTCCCTGGCTTCCAGCTGGGTATAGGTATCAATTTTAAATGACATTTTAGCGACAAAGTCCGCCATCTTCAGCAGGAATGATGCCAAGGGATCTCTAGTCCGGTTGGATTCGCACCCCCATTGTTCACTCTTCCTGATTGGTTATTCCTCATCCAATCAGATTTCTGCTCTCCTACCTTGTCTACAATCAAGTTCTAGTTCTTACTTAGAGCGAGTCTTTCATTTTTGTTAAAATTTTTTCCCTAGGTTTATTTCAATGGCTTCCATCACCAGGTGGTCCCAAAACCTACTGGCGCGGCACAGTAATTTTGTGCTGTTGAAGTCAATTCAAGGGCCATTGTGAATGCCATGTTCTGCTCCCTCTGATTTCTCCGTGTTCCTCGATGTGGGTTTGCAATGTGTATCCCAGTTGGCTGATATACGCTGCTCCACATTCACAGGGAGTCCTGTAAACACCAGCCACCCTGAGCACCCAGTGATTTTTGACCCGCATAAGCTGTGATTTGAAGTTCCTTATGGGTTTATGTATTAATCTGTAATTTGTTCAGGATCCTGGTGATCCTTCCAGAAACTGTGGAAATATAGAAAATATAGGCAGAAACCAGACAGTATCCTTGGGCATGGTGTCTATCAAAAAGCCACTCACAACAGAGCAGTTGTCTCTCCTTTGATTAACTGTGCAAAAACTACTTTGGATCCGGAGACTGTCCCCGAGGAAGTAAGACAATTACATGTGACATTCCTACAGAATGGCTACAAGGTGAACAAAACCAATCGGGCCCTTAAAAGGGCCAACAGAAAAACCAGGAAACCTAACATGGAGGAGGAACCCATCGCTACCACCTGTCTTCCCTATATTTCCACAGTTTCTGGGAGTATTGCCAGGATTTTACGGGGCCAACAGAGATTTACAAAGTGGTATTTCTCGCAGGTTATTTAAAAAGGAGAGCTCTTGTGTCTGTTTGGCCATTGTACAGTGGTGTCAACAGAGCTCTTCGAACTAAATAAAGGACAGAAGGGATAAAGTGGAGCGGCCATTGTCAGGTCTAGGCCAGTGCGTGAGTAGAAGCGACAGGGTTTGGCTCAAAGGAGGCTCCGGCTTGGAAGAGGTGTCAGCTCTGCGTGAAGCATCTGTTAAGGTTTCCTTTTTATCTTTTCCCCCTCTCTTACTGTACCATTTAAATGGCTGTGGTGTGTTCTTCGTGCCAGATGTTGGAGAACTGGGAGACCGAGAGTCTCCCGGGGAACTACATCTGCGTGAAGAGTATCCGGCTGCAGCTCCTTGAAGACCGTGTTAGGGATCTGGAGCAGCAGCTGGATGACCTTCGGCTTGTACGGGAGAGTGAGGAGATTATCGATCAATGTTACAGGGAATTAGTCACCCTGAAGATACAGGAGGCTAGTAGCTGGGTGACTGTCAGGAGAAATGGAAATAGGCAGTTAGAGAGCACCCCTGTGGCCATTCCCCTCAAAAATAAGTTCAAGGAGTGATTGGTAAGCTTGTGGCCTAAGGTAGAAGGAGTCAATTTTAGAAAACCTAGCACATCTATTTTTCCTACATTTACACACTTAGTCCAGCGGTCGTGGAGCATACAGATCCCTTTTTTGTAGAAGTCAGCATCTTGGACCTCCAGAAGTGGTCCGCAGCGGGGGTGATTGATAAATTCATGGCCTAAGGTAGAAGGAGATGAGTTATTAACTTCAAACTTCCTGTATTTTCACTCAAAGAGTTGAACTGCACGTGCATATAACGAGAGCTGTACAACTTATCTCCTTCTGCCTTAGGTCACAAACTTATCAATCACCCCTGCTGTGGACCACCTGGAGGTCCAAGATGCTCTCATTACATACACGTGCAGTTCAACTCTTTGAGTGATTATGCAGAAAGTTTGAAGTTAATAACTCATCTCCTTCTAACTTAGGCCACAAACTTATCAATCACACCTCATATACCACTTTGGATAGTTTTTGGGGGATAACCTCCTGTGGGAATGCCATGGCGACTGGGTCACTGGCACTGAGCATGGGTCCGTGGTACAGATGGGAAAGAGGGAGAAGAGGGGAGTGGTACTGATAGTCCTCAATAGTCAGAGGAACAGACAGGAGATTCTTTGGAAGTGAACGGTATACCTGGATGGTTTGTTGCCTCCCTGGTGCCAGGGTCAGGGTCGCGGCCACAGCATTTTGGAGAGGGAGGGGGAGCAACCAGATGTTTTGGTACATACTGGTATCAATGACACAGGAAGGAAAAGCAAAGATGTCCTGAAAAGAGAATTTAGAGAGCCATGTAGAAAGCTGAGAAGCAGGACCTCCGGGGTAGTAATTTCTGGATTGCTGCCTGGGCCACGTGCCAGTGAGATGAGAAACGGGATGATTTGGCAGTTTAATGTGTGGCAGGGCTTCAGGTTTGTGGATCATTGGGATCTCTTTTGGGGGAGGTATGACCTGTTCAAAAGTGACGGATTGCACCTGGACAAGAGGGGGACCAATATTCTCGCGGGCAAGTTTGTTAGAGCTATTTGGAAGGGTTTAAGCTAGCTTGGCGGGGGCTGGGAACCGGAGTGAAGGGACTCAGGGTAGGACAGAGGGTAAAAAAGTAAAGATAGCGTATAGTCAGACGGTCAGAAAGGGCAGGCAGGTGATGGGACTTAGTTGCAGCCAACAGGATGAGTATCAAAACACTAGGGATGCAGAATCAGATAGGACAGCAAATACGGTACTCAAAGTGTTGTATCTAAATGCACGTAGTATAAGAAATAAGGTGGATGATCTTGTTGCATTATTACAGATTGCCAATTATGATGTTGTGGCCATCACTGAATCGTGACTGAAGGATGATTGTAGTTGGGAGTTGGATGTCCATGGTAACACGTTATATCGAGGGATAGGAAGGTAGGCAGAGAGGGAGGCGTGGCTCTACTGGTAAAGAATGGCATCAAATCAGTAGGAAGATGTGACATAGGATCGGAAGATGTTGAATCCTTGTGAGTTGAGTTAAAAAAAACTGCAAGGTTAAAAGGACCCTGATGGCAGTTCTATACAGGCCTCCCAACAGTGGCTGGGAGGTGGACACAGGTTACAACAGGAAATAGAAAAGGCGTGTCAAAAGGGCAATGTTATGATAGTCATGGGAGATTTTAACATGCAGGTTGATTGGGAAAATCAGGTTGGTAATGGATCTCAAGAGAGTGAGTTTGTTGAATGCCTAAAGATGGCTTTTTAGAGCAGTTTGTCATTGAGCCTACTAGGGGATCAGCTTTACTGGATTGTGTGTTATGTAATGAACCGGAGGCGATTAGGGAGCTTAGGTAAAAGAACCCTTAGGAACCAGTGATCACAATATGATTGTGTTCAACTTGAAATTTGATAGGGAGAAAGTAAAGTCTGAGGTAGCAGAGAGATATCTACAATAAATACAGGCAGCATGGAGTAAATGAGGTGCTTGAGGAATATAAAGAATGTAAGAAGAATCTTAAGAAAGAAATTAGAAAAACTAAGAGAAGATACAAGGTTGCTTTGGCAAGTAAGGTGAAAGTAAATCCAAAGGGTTTCTACAGCTATATTAATAGCAAAAGGATGGTGAGGGATAAAATTGGTCCCTTAGAGAATCAGAGTGGACAGCTATGTGTGGAGCTGAAAGAGATGGGGGAGATTTTGAACAATTTCTTTTCTTCGGTATGCACTAAGAAGAAGGATATTGAATTGTGTAAGGTAAGGGAAACAAGTAGGGAAGTTATGGAAACTATGATGATTAAAGAGGAGGAAGTACTGGTGCTTTTAAGGAATATAAAAGTGGATAAATATCCTGACAGGATATTCCCTAGGACCTTGAGGGAAGTTAGTGTAGAAATAGCAGGGGTTCTGACAGAAATACTTCAAATGTCATTAGAAACAGGGATGGTGCCAGAGGATTGGTGTATTGCTCATGTGGTTCCATTGTTTAAAAAGGGTTCTAAGAGTAAACCTAGCAATTATATGCCTGTCAGTCTGATGTCAGTGGTGGGTAAATTAATGGGAAGTATTCTTAGAGATGGTATATATAATTATCTGGATAGACAGGGTCTGATTAGGAACAGTCAACATGGATTTGTGCGTGGAAGGTCATGTTTGACAAATCTTATTGAAATTTTTGAAGAAGTTACGAGGAAAGTTGACGAGGGTAAAGCAGTGAATGTTGTCTATATGGACTTCAGCCTTTGACAAGGTTCCACATGGAAGGTTAGTTAGGAAGGTTCAATCGTTAGGTATTAATATTGAAGTATTAAAATGGATTCAACAGTGGCTGGATGGGAGATGCCAGAGAGTAGTGGTGGATAACTGTTTGTCAGGTTGGAGGCCGGTGACTAGTGGTGTGCCTCAGGGATCTGTACTGGGTCCAATGTTGTTTGTCATATACATTAATGATCTGGATGATGGGGTGGTAAATTGGATTAGTAAGTATGCAGATGATACTAAGGTAGGTGGCATTGTGGATAATGAAGTAGGCTTTCAAAGTTTGCAGAGAGATTTAGGCCAGTTAGAAGAGTGGGCTGAACAATGGCAGATGGAGTTTAATGCTGATAAGTGTGAGGTGCTACATTTTGGTAGGAATAATCAAAATAGGACATACATAGTAAATGGTAGGGCATTGAAGAATGCAGTAGAACAGAGTGATCTAGGAATAATGGTACATAGTTCCCTGAAGGTGGAATCTCATGTGGATAGGATGGTGAAGAAAGCTTTTGTTATGTTGGCCTTTATAAATCAGAGCATTGAGTATAGGAGTTGGGAGGTAATGTTAAAATTGTACACGGCATTGGTAAGGCCGAATTTGGAGTATTGTGTACAGTTCTGGTCACCGAATTATAGGAAAGATGTCAACAAAGTAGAGAGAGTACAGAGAAGATTTACTAGAATGTTAGCTGGGTTTCAGCACCTAAGTTACAGGGAAAGATTGAACAAGTTAGGTCTTTATTCTTTGGAGCGTAGAAGGTTGAGGGGGGACTTGATAGAGGTATTTAAAATTATGAGAGGAATAGATATAGTTGACGTGGATAGGCTTTTTCCATTGAGAGTCAGGGAGATTCAAACAAGAGGACATGAGTAGAGAGTTAGGGGGCAAAAGTTTAAGGGTAACATGAGGGGGAATTTCTTTACTCAGAGAATGGTAGCTATGTGGAATGAGCTTCCAGTAGAAGTGGTACAGGCAGGTTCGATATTGTCATTTGAAGTAAAATTGGATAGGTATATGGACAGGAAAGGAATTGAGGGTTATGGGCTGAGTGCGCATCAGTGGGAGTAGGTGAGACTAAGCATTCGGCACTGACTAGAAGGGCTGAGATGGCCTGTTCTCGTGCTGTAATTGTTATATGGTTATTTCAGAGGAGTAAGGGAAATTACAGTGGTATGAGAGAGGAGTTGGCCAAAGTAAATTGGAAGGAGCTGCTGGCAGGGATGTCAGCAGAGCAGCAATGGTGTGAGTTTCTGGGAAAAATGAGGGTGGTGCAGGACCCATGTGTTCCAAAAATGAAGGAATACTCAAATGGCAAAATAGTACAACTGTGGCTGACAAGGGAAGTCAAAGCTAATGTAAAAGAAAAAGAGAGCTTACAACACGGAAAAAATTAGTGGGAAGATAAAGGACTGGGAAGTTTTTGAAACCTACAGAGAGGAGCTAAAAAAAATCATTAGAAGGGAAAAGATGAAATATGAAAGCAAGCTTACAATAATATCAAAGTGGATATTAAAAGTTTTTTTTTCAAGTATGTTGAAAATAAAAGAGACATTTGAGTGGATATAGGACCACTAGAACATGAGGCAGGAGAAATAATAATGGATTGACAAGGAGATGGCTGATGAACTAAACGAGTATTTTGCATCAGTCTTCACTGTGGAAGACACTAGCAGTGTGCCAGATGTAGTGTCTGACGGAAGAGAAGTGGGTGCATTTACTATTACAAGAGAGAAGGTGCTCAAAAAGTTAAAAGACCTAAAAGTACATAAGTCACCCTGACCAGATGAACTGCACCCTGGGGTTCTGAAAGAGTTAGTGTTAGAGATTGATCTTCCATGGTGCCAGAGGACTGGAAAATTGCAAATGTTACTCCACTCTTTAAGAAAGGAGGAAGGCAGCAGAAAGGAAATTATAGACCAGTTAGGCTGACCTCAGTGGTTGGGAAGATGTTAGAGTCAATTTTTAAAGATGAGGTGATGGAGTACTTGGTAACTCAGGACAAGATAGTACAAAGTCAGCACAGTTTCCTTTAGGGAAAATCCTGCCTATTGAACCTGTTGGAATTCTTTGAGGAGATTACAAGTAGGATAGATAATGGGGATGCAGTGGATGTTTATATTTGGACTTTCAGAAGGCCTTTGACAAGGTGCCACACATGAGGCTGTTTACCAAGTTAAGATCTCATGGTATTACAGGAAAGTTACTAACATGGTTAGAGCATTGGACAATTAGTAGGAGGCTGTGAGTGGGAATAAAAGGATCCTTTTCTGTTTGGCTGCCAGTGACTAGTAGTGTTCCGCAGGGGTCGGTATTAGGACCACTTCTTTTATGCTGTATATAAAGGACTTAGATGATGGAATAGATGGCTTTGTTGCCCAGTTTGCAGATGATACACAGATTGGTGGAGGGGCAGGTCATGTTGAGGAAACAGGTAGGATTCAGAAGGACTTTGACATATTAGGAAAGTGGGCAAGAAAATGGCAAATGAAATATAATGTTGGAAAATGCATAGTCATGCACTTTGGTAGTAGAAATAAATGTGTGGAATATTTTCTAAACAGGGAGAACATCCAGGAATCTGAGATGCAGAGGGACTTGTGAGTCCTTGTGCTGAACACCCTGAAGGTTAGCTTGCAGGTTGAGTTGGTGGTGAGGAAGGCAAATGCAATGTTAGCATTCATTTCAAGAGGTCTGGAATACAAGAGCAGGGATGTGATGCTGAGGCTTTATAAGGCACTGGTGAGGCCTCACCTTGAGTGTTGTGAACAGGTTTGGGCCCCTCATCTTAGAAAAGATGTGCAGGCATTGGAGAGGGTCCAGAGGATTTTGTACTATCTTGTCCTGTGTCACCAAGTACTCCATCACCACATCCTTTCAAAACAGAGATGCGGATTAATGTCTTTAGTCAAAGGGTTGTAAATTTGTGGAATCTGTTGCCACATGCAGCTGTGGAGGCCAGGCTGTTGGGTGTATTTAAGGCAGAGATTGGACATTAAAGGTTATGGGGAGAAGGCCAGGAACTGGAGTTTAGGAGGGGCAAAAAAGTCTCAGCCATGATTGAATGGCAGATGGGCTGGATGGCCTAATTCTGCTCCGATGTCTTATGGTCTAAATACTGGAGTAATACCATCCACAAACCCATAAGGAAGCTCAAATTGAGGTTTACGCAGGTCAAAGATGATCTGGGACTCAGGACAGCAGGCGTTTACAGGATTCCCTGTGAATGCAGAGCAGCGTGTATCAGCCAGACAGGTCACATGGTGGAAATCCTCATTAAGGAACACAGGAGGTATATCCATTTGAGTTACCTAGAGAAATCGGCATTAGCAGAGCATTGTATTCTCAATGGCCATAGGATTGACTTTGATGACACAAAAGTACTGTGCTTGGGATCGCCTGGTGAAGGAAGCCATTTAAATAAAATTAGAGTAAAAGAATTTTAACGGAGACTAGGGGCTTGCTTTAATTAAGATCTGGAATTCAATTGTAAGCATGGTGGAAGAGCAGAAACATGATTGGATGAGGACAAATCAATCAGGAGGCATGGACCCAGAGGTATACATACCACTGGACTAGACGTGCCTAGGCATCATCCTTGATAGAGATGGCAGAGTTTGTTATCAAGACATCAGTTAAAATCAGTACCTATCCCTGGCCAGAAACTTGGGAAGAGTTTAAAGTACATAGGTGTCACAATATACTAAATCTTGAAATTGACTTTCTTGCAGGCTTTCACACAAAATTACAATAGAATCAATGAAAAACTACACACAAACACGAACAACAGCCAAAGTGTAAAAAAAAAATCGGTGAAAATGCAAAAATTATTAATAATAAGTAAGTAAGTGACAACATGAGTTGTGGAGTCCTTGACAGTGAGTCGATAGGCAGTGGAATTAGTTCAGAATCGAGGTGAGTACAGTTATCCAGGCTGGTTCAGGAGCCTTTCCTGGTTGAATGGTAATAACTATTCTGAAACTGGTGGTTTGGGACCTGAGGCTTCTGTGCCTCCTTTCCAATGGCAGCACAGCCTGGCTGGTAGAGGTTTTTGACGATGGATTCTCCTCTCTTGTGACAGTACTGCTTGTAGGTGTGCTCAGTCTTGAGCAGAGCTTTGTCTACGATGGATCGGGCTGTATCCACCACTTTTTATAGGTTTTTCCATTCCTAGGCTTTGGTTTTTCCATACCAGGCCATGATGCACCTAGGCAGGATACTCCCCACTTTTTAGATGACATGCCAAATCTACACAAACTTCTAAGAAAGTAGAAGGTAGAGCAGGAAACACGTTAAGCCAAATTGTGCTAATCAGAATTCAACTCTTAATGCAGCAGGCTGGATAAAGTGGAGATTGAAAGGATGTTTCTAATAATAATTGATTTTAGGATCTGTGGATCCTCAGAATAGGCCTCAAAATAAAGGTTTTGTTAGATATATCAGTATGGTAAAGGGAATTACAGAGGCATGAGAAAGGAGTTGGCCAAAGTTAATTGTTAGGGGACATTATCAGGGATGATGGCAAAAGAGCAATGGCTGGAGTTACTGGGGGCAATTTGGAAGGTGCAGGACAGATACATCCCAAAGATGAAGAAGTATTCTAAAGGGAGGTTGAGGCAACCATGGCTGATAAGAGAAAACAAAGACAACATAAAAGCAAAGAGGAGGCATAAAATACAGCAAAAATATGTGGGAATTTGGAGGATTGGGAAGTTCTTAACAAACAGAAGGTAACTGAAAAGGCCATAGAGAGAAAAATAATGAAAGGTAAGCTAGCCAATAGCATAAAAGAGGATACAAAACACTTTTTTCAGATATGTAAAGAGTAAAGGAGAGGCTGCTGAGAAATGACACTGAAGAGATAGTAATGGGGTACTGTATAAAGAAGTGGAAGACAAACTTAATAAGCACTTTGTGTCAGTCTTCACTGTGGAAGACACTGGCAGTATGCCAGATATTTGAGAGTGTTAAGGGGAAGAAGTGAGTGTAATTGCTATTATTTAGGAGAAGGTGCTTGGGAAGCTGAAAGGTCTGAAGCTAGATAAGTTGCCTGGACCAGATGGACTACACCCCAGAATGCTGAAAGAGTAGCTGAAGAGATCGTGGAGGCATTTGTAATGATCTTTTAAGAATCAGTAGATTCTGGAATGGTTCTGGAGGGCTGGAAAATTGCAACTGACACTCCACTCTTTAAGAAGAGAGTGAAGCATGAGAAAGGAAAGTATGGGCCAGTTAGCTTGACTTCAGATGTTGGAGTCCATTATTAAGGATGGGGTTTTAGTGTACTTAGAGGCACATGATAAAATAGACCAAATTCAGCATGGTTTCCATAAGAGGAAATCTGTTGGAATTCTTGCAGGACAGATAAAGGAGAGTTGGTGGATGGTGTTTACTTGAATTTCCAGAAGGTCTCTGATAAGGTGCCGCACATGAGGCTGCTTAACAAGGTAGGGGCCCATAGTATTATAGGGAAGATACTAGCAGATTGGCTGACGGACAGGACGTTAAGAGTGGGAATAAAGCAGACCTTTTTCTGGTTGGCTGTCGGTAACTAATGGTGCATTACAGGGGACAGTATTGAGCATACTTTTTTCATATTGTATGTCAACAATTTGGATGACTTTGTGACCAAGTTTGCAGATGATATGAAGATAGGCAGAGGGGCAGGTAATGTTGAAGAAGCTGTGAATCTGCAGAATGTCTTAGATAGATTGGGAGAATGAGCAAAGAAGTGGCTCATATAGTGTAGGAAAGTGAATGGTCATGCACTTTGGTAGAAGGAATAAATGTGTGGACTATTTGTTTAAGCAAGGAGAAAATACAAAAATCGGGAATCCTTGTGCAAGTTTGCCTAAAGGTTAACTTGCAGGTTGAGTAAATGGTAATGAAGGCAAATGCAATCTTAGCATTCATTTCGAGAAGTCCAGAATGTAAGAGCAAGGATGCAATGTCGAGGCTTTATAAGGTATCACCTCTTATATAAGAAAAGATGTGTTTGGAATTGGAAAAGATCCAGAGGAGATTGATGAGAATGATTCTGGGAATGAAATTTTTAATGTATGAGGAGCATTTGATGTCTGGGTCTGTACTCACCAGAGTTCAGAAGAAAGAGCGGGATCTCACTGAAACCTATCGAATATTGAAATGCCTAGATAGAGTGGATGGGGAGAGAATGTTTCCTATAGTGCAGGAGTCCAGGACCAGAGGGCACAACCTCAGAATAGAGGAACATCCATTTAGAACAGAGATGTGAAGGAATTTCTTTAGACATTAGACAGGGGTAGTGAACCTATGGAATTCATTGCCATTGATGACTGAGGAACCCTAGTTACTGAGTATATTTAAAGCGGAGGTTAATAAGATTTTGAATAGTCAAAGGTTACAGGGAGATGCAGGAGAATGGGGTTGAGAGGGATAATAAATCAGCCATGATGTAATAGCAGAACAGACTCGATGGGCTGAATGGACTCATTCTGCTTGTATGTCTTATGGTCTAGAACTGAGATGAGGAGTGGTGAATATGTGGCATGTTTTACTACAGAGGGCTATGGAGGCAAACCATTGGTGTATTTAAAGCAGAGATTGATGAGTTATTGCTTGGTAAAGTGGGGGTGGGGTTTAAGGATTACAGGAAAAAAGCAGGAGAATGAGTTAAATAAAAAATCATCATGATTGAATGGCAGTGCGTACCTGATAGGATGAGTAACCGAGCTCTGCTCCTATATCTTATGGTCAGATGGATATTACAGGCTGAAGGGTGTGTAATGTCCACCAGGTTCCAGGGTCAAGGAGTTACATAATATTCTGGAAATGAAAGTTCCAGATCAAAGCAATTGCATTGACATGGCCAGAGGTCCTCAAGTACTTGGGAAGGAGATGAAGATGGACATCAAAGGTGGTCATTTTCTGACAGTTAGGATGAGAATCAGAATCAGGTTTATTATCACCGGCGTGTGTCGTGAAATTTGTTAACTTAGCAGCAACAGTTCAATGCAATATGTAATATAGAAATAAAAGAAAATAATAACAATAATAAATAAAT
Organism: Hemitrygon akajei; assembly: GCF_048418815.1. Lineage (NCBI taxonomy): Eukaryota > Metazoa > Chordata > Chondrichthyes > Myliobatiformes > Dasyatidae > Hemitrygon > Hemitrygon akajei. Next base: position 9,036,412 of record NC_133143.1, on the reverse strand, counting down.
AAGTAAATCAATTATAGTATACATGTATTGAATAGATTAAAAATCATGCAAAACCAGAAATAATATATATTTAAAAAGTGAGGCAGTTTTCAAGGGTTCAATGTCCATTTAGGAATTGGATGGCAGAGGGGAAGAAGCTGTTTCTGAATTGCAGAGTGTGTGCCTTCAGGCTTCTGTACCTCCTACCTGATGGTAACAGTGAGAAAAGGGCATGCCCTGGGTGCTGGGGGTCTTTAATAATGGACGCTGCCTTTCTGAGACACCACTCCTTGAAGATGTCCTGGGTACTTTGTAGGCTAGTACCCAAGATGGAACTAACTGCAGCTTCTTTTGGCCTCTCCATATCAGACAGTGACGCAGCCTGTCAGAATGCTCTCCACGGCACATCTATAGAAGATTTTGAGTGTATTTGTTGACATACCAATTCTCTTCAAGCTCCTAATGAAGTATAGTCACTGTCTTGCCTTCTTTATACCTGCATCAATATGTTGGGACTAGGTTAGATCCTCAGAGATCTTGACACCTAGGAACTTGAAACTGCTCAATCTCTCCACTTCTGATCCCTCTGTGAGGATTTGTATGTATTCCTTCATCTTGCCTTTCCTGAAGTCCACAATCACTCTTTCGTCTTACTGACATTGTGCCAGGTTGTTGCTGTGACTCCACTCCACTAGTTGGCACATCTCACTCCTGTACGACCTCTCCTCTCCATCTGAGATTCTACCAACAATGGTTGTATCATCAGCAAATTTATAGATGGTATTTGAGCTATGCGTAGCCACACAGTCATGGGTATATAGAGAGCGAGCTAAGCCCTGAGGTTCACCAGTGTTGATCGTCAGCAAGGAGGAGATGTTATCACCAATCTGCAAAGATTGTGGTCTTCCGGTTAGGAAGTCGAGGATCCAATTACAGAGAGAGGTACAGAGGCTCAGGTTCTGTAACTTCTCAATCAGGATTGTGGGAATGATGGTATTAAACGCTGAGCTATAATCAATGAACAGCATCCTGACATTGGTGCTTGTGTTGTCCAGGTGCCCTAAAGCCATGTGAAGAGCCATTGAGATTGGATCTGTGATTGACCTATTGTGGCGATAAGCAAATTGCAATGGGTCCAGGTCCTCGCTGAGGCAGGAGTTCAGTCTAGTCATGACCAACCTCTCAAAGCATCTCATCACTGTAGATGTGAATGCTACTGGGCGATAGTCATTAAGGCAGCTCACATTACTCTTCATAGGCACTGGTATAATTGTTGCCTTTTTGCAGCAAGTGGGAGCTTCTGCCCGTAGCAGTGAGAGGTTGAAAATGTCCTTGAATACTCCCGCTAGTTGGTTGGCACGGGTTTTCAGTGCCTTACCTGGTTCTCCATTGGGACCACCTTGCAAATTCCCTCTTTAAAAACAGCCCAACATCGGCCTCTGAGACGGAGATCTGGTTCATCTGGTAGTGAAGCATCGCTGCCATTCAGATCTCGTGCCATGAATAAAAGGACAGGAATGCAGATAAATGAGTGAAGGGATGGTGCAGCAATCAGGGGCATTAGTACTTGTTCTGGGGAAGACAGGACTGGACAGTCCATATCTTCACACGGCGTTAATGAATATCACAATGAGCCAGTTTGCTACTACTTTGGGGGGGGGGAAGGATTGGATTTAAATTTGTTTGGCTGGGGGTGGGGGGATCTGATGCAGAATCCAGAAAGTAGGAAAGCAAAAGTGGACAGAAACCAGGCTGTCAGTGGACAAAACTCAATGGGAGAAGGCAGGGGAAGCTTACTAAACTGCAAAGTAGTGTTTTTGGAATATTGTGGCAAAGGACAAGGTCAAAGTGGGATTGATAGCTTTGAAAAGAGGCCATTCAACTCTAGCAGGGGCAAAATTGGATTGATTTAGACTTTAGACCAATGAATGGTAGACGAACTGCTAGAGGAGACACAAGAAACTGCAGATGCTGCAATCTGGAGCAACAATCTTCTGGAGGGAATCAGTAGGCAAATCAGCATCTGTGGAAGGAAAGGAATTGCCAAAAGTTTGGGTTGATACTTGCATCAGGACTTGAAGTGGCGTAAAATCTGTTAGTTTGGATACTGATAAGTAATGGAGGTCAGACTGAAAACTATTAAGGCAGAGGTGAATGGCAATTGAAACTGGAACCAAATGGGTAGAAGAGGAGAGAACTCAGCAGGTTAGGCAACATTTCGCTAAGCTCCTCCTCATTTTGTGTGTTGCTCATAGATCCAGTATCTGCAAGTCTCCTTTAGTCTCGGTGATATTGGTATCTTGAAAGGAAATACAATTCACAATTGGGATGGATCATTCCTCAATACGAGTATAATAGTTGGCAGGCATTTCTATACTTAAAATCATCTAAAATCTGGTGCTGTGCACCTGGGCTTTCCACTTACCTCTGCATATATGAAAGGTCCATCAAACGGAAGGAAAACCTTCCCCTGTTTTATAGCCTTAACAGACGCAGGTCCACATCTATACATGCCTGAGGAAAAGAATGTGGTGACGTTTAGATGTAAAACTTACAAGCAAGCACATAGCCAGATACTCTAAGGCATAAGTCAGGAGTGTTATTGAATATTCTGCACTTGTCTGGGTGAGTACAGCTCCAACAACTTTTAAGAAGATCAAAGCATCCATGGTGAAGTACCCCATCCACCACCTAAACGTTCATCCCTTCTACCACTAGTGTACGATATCCCACGGTGTGCATTATCTACAAAATGCCCTGCCGTTACTCTCAGGTGCTTCTCCATCAGCATCCAAACCCAAGATGAACAAGGACAGCAGTTGCATATGAAGACCACCTGCAGGTTTCCCTGTTCGTCACAGACCATCCTGACTTTGAAATACATACATTGCTCTTCCTTCAACATCACTGGGTCACAATCCTGGAACTCCCTGTCCAACAGCAGTGTGGGAGCCCCCTCACTAGGAGAACTGCAGTGGTTCATGAAGGCAGCTCACCCGCCACATCTGAAGAGCAATAAGGGATTCCCAATAAAAGTTTGTTTTGCCTGAGATTCCCAGATCTAAGAAACTGAATGTGGGAAGCTGTGGAGTCTACACTGACTTCTTCCAAGCAGCTACCTGATTAATCCCACTGTCATCACCCTCACAAGTATTGCCAATCCCATTTTGAACACTGCTGCTGATTCACTACCTCATTGGAATTCCAGATCCTGACCAGGAAAGGGTTTCCTCTTTTCATATCTGCTTCTTTTACCAATCATCTCTTACTCTTCACCCCATGCCACTGGAAACAATCTCCTTTCATTCATTCTGTCTAAATGTCATGGTTTAAAATTCCCCATTGGGTCCCTTTGATGAGAAGACCAAATCTATATCCTTGGTGGTTGGTCTGCCATATGAAAGCGTAAGTGATGATCCAGAAGAACCTGGTGTTGGCCCAGGGTGAAACAAGTCACTGGAGGAGACATTTACAACTTCATAGTTGGGGATAATCCTACCAACTTCAAGCTTGTCTTCCTTCTTGGCTTCTAATGAATTCCATTTCTGGTGGACTTGCTTTCTCCTCCTGTCAGTACTGTGCAGCGTGATTTAACAACAGTACTGGTACTGAACTCATACTCAAACTTGTCAAGACAATGTTTCCTCTCCTTTCAGAGTAATTAACGGAGCTAACTTAAGTTGACTTAAAGCAAATTGGAAGTCTAGTTTATTTCATATTGCACAACATGGCAATTATCCCTTGGGTTCTAGATGCCATATGGAATTTTGACCAATGTTTTCAGGTTGAGGGGCATTTTAGACATGAAGCAATTCTGCTCTCATTATCCTTCCCATGTTCTTGGATCTGGGGTGATTGCTATGAGTGAGGAGGAGGAGGAAACCCACATCACTATCCACAGACCAAGTGGCTAGCTCTATAAATCATCCAATGCTAATTTCAGTCCTCTGCAAGAGGTACAAAGGGTTGAATTACCTTATTCTGTGTTGATCCAGCCTCCATTAGCAAAGATACTAGAGTTCAGCTGTCCTTCCTTCATTCTAGTATCATCATCATCCCAACGCCAACACATAGGTAGTAGTGTTGGAAAACCTAACCGATGAATTCCCTGGTCTCCTGACTTCAGGTTCTCCAACAGAATGAAAGCATTTAGGGAAAGCTGGAAAATCTGGGCTGACATGTTGCTGGGCTTGTAAATTTGATATATAAAACCAGAACAAAGCCTAATTGTTTCCCTCTTAGACCAGGTAGAAAAACAGTGTGGTATTCAGTATAAAGAAAGGAATGCCCAAACAAATTAGAAACTATGTTGTAGTTTTATGAAATTCTAGTAGGACCACATCTGGAGGGTTACATTTAATTCTGGTCACCCCATTAAGGATGTTGAGGATTTGGCGAAGGTGCAGGAGAAGTTTAACAGGATGCTGTGTGCAGACAAACTAAAATTGTTTTCTCTGGAGAGAGAGAGGCTGAGGGGAGACCTGTTAGAAGGTGTAGACACAGTAGACAGCCAGTATCTTTTTCCGGGGTTGCAATGTCTTATATTAGAGGGCATAGGTGTGAGGGAGGGGTATAAAGCAGACGTGTAGTCAAGGTTTTTTGACAGTGCCTGGAAAGCACTGCCAGGGATGGTGATCGAGACAGATAAACTATTATTTTCAAAGGGTCTTTGATAGGTACATGAATATTCAGGAAAAGGAGGAATATGTATCATGGGCAGACAGAAGGGATTTAAGTGTCCTTAGTTTAATTAAATTGGCACAACATTGTGGGCAAAGGACCTGCCCCTGTTCATTGCTGTTCTATGTTCTATATTCTATATGTACTTAGCCTAAATCTTCCTGCAATACTTTGAGTAAAATTCAGTCTACTTCTCTGATGATATGTTCTTCCATGAGAAATAGAACATTACAGCACAGAAACAGGCCTTTTGGCTCTTCTTGGCTGTGTCAAACTATTTTTCTGCCTAGTCCCACTGACCTGCACCTGGACCATATCCCTCCAAACCTCTCTCATCCAAGTTTTTCTGAAATGTTAAAAGTGAGCCCACATTTACCACTTCATCTGGCAGCTCATTCCACACTCCCACCACTCTTTGTGTGAAGAAGCTCCCCCCTAATGTTCCCTTTAAACTTTTCCCCCTTCACCCTTAACCCATGACCTCTGGGGGGTTTTCTCCACTGGTCTCAGTGGAAAATCTCAAGAAGAAAAGTTTGTGGAGATGTTCACTCAGCAATGAATCAAACAAAGGGTTCATTATGTTTCTCAAGGATGTATTTTCCAATAGTTCAATAGCCATAGGCATTTGCTGCCATAGTTGTCAACATAAAGGTCAAAAAATAATTTCCTGTTGACTAAAACTTCAAGAGACAAACCTTCACTTGTTTCTTGGGGTGTGGCATCCACTGCTTGCCAACCACCATAACCTGGTGGAAGATCTGGCCTGGACATCCAGCCCTCGTTCCAGCAATGGTAGTTCCTACAGTGTAATAAAGAAGACAATAGGATGCTTGAAAACCTGAAAACTAAACCGGTTATTATAGATAGATAGATAGATACTTTATTCATCCCCATGGGGAAATTCAACATTTTTTCCAATGTCCCATACACTTGTTGTAGCAAAACTAATTACATACAATACTCAACTCAGTAAAAATATGATATGCATCTAAATCACTCTCTCAAAAAGCATTAATAATAGCTTTTAAAAAGTTCTTAAGTAGTTTACTTAAATACATTAAATACAATCAACCCTGGCACTTTAACATATCTTACTCCTGGCGGTTGAATTGTAAAGCCTAATGGCATTGGGGAGTATTGACCTCTTCATCCTGTCTGAGGAGCATTGCATCGATAGCAACCTGTTGCTGAAACTGCTTCTCTGTCTCTGGATGGTGCTATGTAGAGGATGTTCAGGGTTTTCCATAATTGACCGTAGCCTACTCAGCGCCCTTTGCTCAGCTACCGATGTTATACTCTCCAGTACTTTGCCCACGACAGAGCCCGCCTTCCTTACCAGCTTATTAAGACGTGAGGCGTCCCTCTTCTTAATGCTGCCTCCCCAACACGCCACCACAAAGAAGAGGGCGCTCTCCACAACTGACCTATAGAACATCTTCAGCATCTCACTACAGACATTGAATGACGCCAACCTTCTAAGGAAGTACAGTCGACTCTGTGCCTTCCTGCACAAGGCATCTGTGTTGGCAGTCCAGTCTAGCTTCTCGTCTAACTGTACTCCCAGATACTTGTAGGTCTTAACCTGCTCCACACATTCTCCATTAATGATCACTGGCTCCATATGAGGCCTAGATCTCTTAAAGTCCTCCACCATCTCCTTGGTCTTGGTGATATTGAGACGCAGGTAGTTTGAGTTGCACCATATCACAAAGTCCTGTATCAGTTTCCTATACTCTTCCTCCTGTCCATTCCTGACACACCCCACTATGGCCGTGTCATCAGCGAACTTCTGCACATGGCAGAACTCCGAGTTATATTGGAAGTCTGATGTGTACAGGGTGAACAGGACCGGAGAGAGTACGGTTCCCTGCGGCGCTCCTGTGCTGCTGACCACCGTGTCAGACCTACAGTCTCCCAACCGCACATACTGAGGTCTATCTGTCAAGTAGTCCACTATCCAATCCACCATGTGAGAGTCTACTCCCATCTCCGGTTAGCCTGACGTCAGTGGTGGGAAAGATGCTGGAGTCAATTATAAAAGAGGAAATGACGACACATTTGGATAGCAGTAGAAGGATCAGTCTGAATCAGCATGGATTTATGAAGGGGAAATCAGGCTTGACTAATCTTCTGGAGTTTTTTGAGGATGTAACTATGAAAATGGACAAGGGAGAGTCAGCGGATATAGTATACCTGGACTTTCAGAAAGCCTTTGATAAAGTCCCACATAGGAGATTAGTGGGCAAAATTAGGGCACATGGTATTGGGGGCAGAGTACTGACATGGATTGAAACTTGGCTGGTTGACAGGAAACAAAGGGTAGCGATTAACGGGTCCCTTTCAGAATGGCAGGCTGTGACCAGTGGGGTACTGCAAGGTTCGGTGCTGGGACCGCAGCTGTTTACAATATACATTAATGATTTAGATGAAGGGATTAAAAGTAACATTAGCAAATTTGCCGATGACACAAAGCTGGGTGGCAGTGTAAAATGTCAGGAGGATGTTATGAGAATGCAGGGTGACTTGGACAGGTTGGGTGAGTGGGTGAATGTATGGCAGATGCAGTTTAATGTGGATAAATGTGAGGTTATCCATTTTAGTGGCAAGAACAGGAAGGCAGATTACTATCTAAATGGAGTCAAGTTAGGAAAAGGGGAAGTACAACGAGATCTAGGTGTTCTTGTACATCAGTCAATGAAAGCAAGCATGCAGGTACAGCAGGCAGTGAAGAAAGCTAATGGCATGCTGGCTTTTATAACAAGAGGAATTGAGTATAGGAGTAAAGAGGTCCTTCTGCAGCTGTACAGGGCCCTGGTGAGACCCCACCTGGAGTATTGTGTGCAGTTTTGGTCTCCAAATTTGAGGAAAGACATTCTTGCTATTGAGGGAGTGCAACGTAGGTTCACAAGGTTAATTCCTGGAATGGCGGGACTGTCATATGTTGAAAGATTGGAGCGACTGGGCTTGTATACACTGGAATTTAGAAGGATGAGAGGGGATCTGATTGAAACATATAAGATTATTAAGGGATTGGACACGCTGGAGGCAGGAAGCATGTTCACGCTGATGGGTGAGTCCAGAACTAGAGGCCACAGTTTAAGAATAAGGGGTAGGCCATTTAGAACAGAGATGCGGAAAAACTTTTTCACCCAGAGAGTGGTGGATATGTGGAATGCTCTGCCCCAGAAGGCAGTGGAGGCCAAGTCTCCGGATGCTTTCAAGAGAGAGTTAGATAGAGCTCTTATAGATAGCGGGGTCAAGGGATATGGGGAGAGGGCAGGAACGGGGGGGTACTGATTGTGTATGATCAGCCATGATCACAGTGAATGGCGGTGCTGGCTAGAAGGGCCGAATGGCCTACTCCTGCACCTACTGTCTATTGTCTATTGTCTAAACAAAGAACACAAATTAACATTTGGAAAAACATACAGGATACCTCATGTAGGCATTCCTTTCTGTCAGAATCTTACCTTAACTGAGAATTGAGAATAGAATTAATAAGTGTGGCTTGATTAGAACAAGCTAAAATGAATTTGATAAAGGCAGAATGAGTTTAACCAACTTAATAGACTTTTTGATGAGGTTACTGAAAGGGCTGATGAGAAAAATGCAGCTGATATGTCGTGCACAGACTTTCAATAGGCATTCGATGAAAAGCTCCATAAGTAAAAAAAGTCATCGAGGATGAGTGGCAAAGATTGTAGCAGCAATTGAAAAGTTGGCTATGTGATGTGAAGTGGAGAGTAACGGTGCAAATTGTGCAGAGGACACGGGCAGGGCAGTAATGATGAACCTTCATAAAATATCGGCCACATTTGTGTCCAATTCTGGTCACCGCACTTCAGCAAAGGTGTGAGGACTTTAGAGGCTGCAGATGAAACCCCTCCACTGTCTATAAGGAGTTTGTACGTTCTCCCCATGACTGCATGCATTCCTCCAGGTGCTCTGGTTTCCTCCCACATTCCAAAGACGTATGGCTTACTAGGTGAATTGGTCACATGGGTGTAATTGGGTGGCGCAGGCTCATTGGGATGGAAGGGCACGGTGCCATGCTGTATTTCAAAATTTTAAAAATTGCCAAGTGATTCCAAGGATGAGGGACATCAGTTCAGTGGATAAACTGGGGAGGTTAGGGCTTTCTCCTTGGATCAGAAGAAGTTGAGAGTGGATCTGATAGAGGTATTTAAGATTATGAAGGTCACACACAAAGTAGATAGAGGAAGTAGAGGTCAAGAACCAGGGACACAGAAGGAAGGTGCCTGACAAAAGAACCAGATGTGACGTGAGGTAAAACGGGATGCAGGTTACGCACTAGGGCAGGGGCTACCAAGCTCTTTGATGCCGTGGAGCCTTACCATAAACTGAGGGGCCATGGACCACAGCTTGGGAACCCCTGCTCTAGGGGGAAGTAGTGAAGACAAATTCAAAAGAGAAATGGATAAATATCATAAAGGAAAGAAATTGCAGAGGTGTGGAAAGCAGAACCAATGAGATGGCTTTTGCATAGATGCAGCATGTATTTTATGAGCTGAGTTGATTTTGTAAGATATAGTGAGAAAAGAATTGTTAATATTGTATGATGGGAAATGTTTCCCTTTCACCTGGTAGTAGGAAGGTTACATATGTTGTACGACAGCAAACAACAAAACATGTCATTTAACGCCAGGTCTGCCTGAGTGTCCTCATTAATCTGAGCGAGAAGTTCATTTACAGTAAGTATTTTATCCAGCATTGCCAGAGGATGAGATGTTAAACAGAAACTTTGTTCCTGTGTTTCAAGTTGTTCCTTTGAAGGACAGTAGGGGATCTCCATGAGATGGCCTGGCCAATCAACATCCTAAAAACATTGAGATTGTGTACTTTGGCGAGGCCACACTTCAAGTGTCGTGTTCAGTTTTGGTCACCCTGCTATGGTTGTGAAGAGCCTGGAGATCAGCTTCTGAAACACATTATAGAAATACAAGGTATGTTCCAGAAATTAAGGGCTGTTTGCTGACTCTCTCAACAAGAAAACGGATGTTGTGATAGTAAGCTGAAATCAGGCATTTGCTTTCAACTACAGAAATCCAAATTCAATGTAGCAAACAGCCGGGAAGATATTCCAATTAAACAAGCTCATTCTCCATCTCGGGAGACGAGCTTGTTTGAGAATGCCGAACCACATGAACTCTTTGAACACAGGGAGCACTTTTTAACTTTCAAATTTAAATATCCATGCTTTTAATTATTTAAAAATACCTACAAGTAATCTTCAGATGTTGAATAATAAAAATTAGCACAAGGTATGTTAAGATTATTCATTAATTGAAATCACATTTCAACTGAGACTTTTTTTTGTCATTGGTATTTCATCTGGGGCCAAGGACAGTGGAATGCCTTGAGAAATGAGAATGAGCTGGGGCAGTGGAGTAAGTAACCTCTAGTTATGAATGAATGAGTGTATTGGAAATACCCAGCCCAGTAAATAGTACCCCCAAGTAACTGATTTTGATGCAATTTCTGTAGATATTAATAATTCCAAGCACAGTTCTATTGAGTTAGGAAGTGAATCAGCCCCAGGTTATTTGTGCGGTAAAGTAATGTTGATACACCTCTCCGGTCTTCCATTGCTGAACATCTGACCCTGTAACTTGTCCTGTCATGGCCCTTGCACCTTATTGGCTACCTGCACTGCACTTACTCTGTGACTGTCACACTCTATTCTGCATTCTGGTATTGCTTCCCTTGGTACTACCTCAACATACTGATGTGATGGAATGATCTGCAAGGACGGCAAGCAAAATGAAAAGTTTCACTGTACCTGGGCACATGTGACAAGAACAAGCCAATTTACCAATTTTTGCCAAATTACTCTCTGGGTGATTAACCACCACCTACAATGAGCACTGAAGCAGGGATTAAAAATTCAGTGCATTCCAGAATGTGAACTCCATAGTCATGAGTATGGCCTTTGAAATGGGACAGTAATCCCAGATCTGATCACCTCCTGTGTCTCGGTCAGTTAGGGTCTTGTCTAAGTAATTGGAGAATCCTGGACAAGGGGGCATAATTATGGGGTTTGTAGGGTGGGTCATTTAAAAACCAGAGAATGGTGAATCTGAAACTCTCTATCCCAAAAGGTTGTGGGGGCTGATTCATTGGGGTGCTTCAAGAGAAGGTAAATAACTCTAGAAGATCAGAGAATCATGGTAGCATGATGGTTAGTTCGGCACTACTACAGCATGGGGCGTCAGAGTTCAACTCCACCTCTGTCTGTAAGGAGTTGACATGTTCTCCCCTGACCGTATGGATGTTGCTGTTTCCTCCCACAGTCCAAAAACATACTGCTTAGTAGGTTATCTGTCATTGTAATTTGTCTGCGATTAGGCCACAATTAAATAGGTGAAATGCTGGGTTGTGCAGCTCATTGAACTGGAAGGGCCTGTTCCACTCTGTATCTCTAAATGATTAAATAAAGTAGAATACATGGCGGGCTCTGGGGGGACTGGGACAGAGGCCTGGGGAAGGGTGTGGTATATCAGCCGTGATCACATTGAATGGTATGGCAGACTGGCCTGCTCCACCTCCGGCTTTCTTAGGTTCTTATGTTCAGAGAACATTGCTAGAAACAGTCGGTTTGGTTATTATCTTACTGCCACTTGTGGGATCATACTGTGCACAAATGATGCTGCATTTCTCTCGTTATAAAAGTGACCACGCTTTAGAAGGTATTTCACTGGGCAAGTCAGGACACTTGGAAAGAGATGAAAGATGTTGTAGAAACACGATCTTTCATTCTTTGTATGGCCACTGTATCTCTGCACACTTTTTTATTCTTTCATGGCATATGAGTCTGGCGGTTCAGGCCAACACACTTTGCCCATCCATAGTTACCCTTACCCTTGGTAAGGGTGAACTAATTGATCCTTGAGCTGTTAGTTCACCAAGATCAGTACTAAGCCTGCTCAGAAGCAGTAGAGTTGGTCAGTTATTTTCCCAACAAAGGGCTCAGCAGCTTGTTAACTGCACTGGTTGCAAAGGAATCTTGGCGTGCAAGTCCACAGCTTCCTGAAAGTGGCCAGTCAAGTCGATAAGATGGTATGGCATATGTGCTGTAACTGATCAGGGCATTCAGTATAAGAGTCAGCAAGTCTCGTTACAACAGTATAAAACTTTGGTTCGACTGCATAGTGCATACTCTGGTCAGCTCATTGCGGGAAGGTTGTGGAGGCTATGCAAAGGGTAAAGAAGAGGTTTAGCATGACGCAGGGCATGTACTACAAGGAGAGGCCGGGCAAACTTAGGTTGTTTTCTCTGGAGTGATGGAGGCTGAGGGGAGATCTGAGAGTCATTGATAGCTGGTAGTTTTTATTCCACAGGATTGAAATATCTAATGCTAGAAAGCATGCATTTAGATCTGAGAGGAAAGTTTAAAGGAGCTATGCAAGGGAAGCTTTGTTTTACACAGAAAGTGGGAGGTGCCTGCATTGGACTTGCTGGGGTAGTGTAGAAGCAGAAATGTTAGTCATCTTAAAGAGGCTGTTAGACACATGAATAAGGAGGGATATGGATCAGGTAGATGGAAAAGAGATTTTGTTTAATTTAGCATCCTGGGCTGAGTGACCTGTTCCAGTGCTGTAGTGTTCTGTGTTCCATGTCTTCCTTTCTCCATTTCTGTGAGGCTGAATTTCTATTCCATTTCTAATTTGGTGTAGCAAGCAGAATCTCTGCCCTTATGTCTCAAGATAAGGAAGACTCAGACAGGACCATCCTCACTGTCAACAACAACCTCCATTTCTACAGCAATACATAGTATCGAAGTGTTCCACGGAGCACATCTGACAGATTCTTGCCTGTGGCAATAAATCCCATAGGTTCCCCACAGGCTAAAGAAATTCCTCCTCATCTCCATTCTAGATGGATGTCCCTCTGTTCTGAGACTGTGGTCTTAGATTCCCCAATCATAGGAAACATCCTCTCCAAATCTACTCTTTCTAGGACATTTCACCATTCAATAGGTTTCTATGAGATTCCCCCTCATTCTCCTGAATTCTGGTGAGTACAGGCCCAGAACCATCAAATGCTCTTCATATAATGAACCTTTCAATCCTGGAATCATTTTCATGAGCCTCCTTTGAATTCTTCCCAACATAAGCACACCCTTTCTTAGATAAGGGGACAAGAACTACTCACAATACTCCAAATGAGACCTTACCAGCACCTTACAAAGCCTTAACGTTACGTCCTTGTTTTATATATTCCAATCCTGTCATAATGAATGGAAGCATTGCATTTGTCTTCCTCATCACCGATTCAACCTGCGAATGAACTTTTAGGGAATGCAGCATGAGGACTCCTCAGCTCCTTTCTATCGCAGATTTCTGAACTTTCTCTCGAGTTAGGAAATAGACTACACTTTTATTTCTTCTACCAAAGTGCATGACACTTCCTGACACTATATTTCATTGGCCACTTCATTGCCCATTCTCCTAATCTGTTTAAGAGCTTCTGTAGCCTCTCTGCTTCCTCAACACTACCTGCCCTCCACCTATCCATAAACTTGACCACAAAACCATCAATTCTGTCATTCAAATCATTGACAGATAACGTTAAAAGAAGTCTTTTTAAAAGCAAGAGAAGGAGGGTGGCAAAACAAATGGTTGTGGTGGGGGGAATTCAAAAGCTTGAAGTGTTGGTAGCCACCTGTCTGGGATTGATGAAAAGTCTGATCGAGAGCCCCTGAGTACTTTCATCTTTTTCAGGGTGTGCATCAGACATACAGACCACCTGTACTCAGAGAAATTATACATACCAGATCGAGTCCTTGGTCAACTCGATAATCTTCTTTCCATCTGTATCCAGAATTATGTCAGTGCACAGATTACCATCATTATCGTGGGCAGAGGAGAAGTTTGTCACCACTCTGGCTGGTATTCCCACACACCGAAGGACTGATGAGAGTTAAAACAATGCAACACATTCAACATCTTCTCAAAGGAAGCAAAACTGTGCAGAGAGCAATCCTTGAATGAAATGGGTCGTGATCATGTGTGTGCCACGTGAATAAATTCAAGCAGTATATAAAAATAATGCATAAAGTTGACGGCACGTTCTCTTGGGCTTTTGTATCTTGTGCCTGATGGGTGAGAGGAGAATAGAGAATGCTTGGGTGGTTGGGCTTTCTGATATTATTGGCTGTTTTACTGAGCTAGTGAAAAGTATAGACATAATCTGTGAAGGAGAGGCTGGTTTCCATGATATGGTGAGCTGTGCTGAAACTCTCTGCAGTTTGGTACAAAACTAAATGGGAAAGAGCCACGAGGAGGATATAAACAATGGGGCGTAAAGATACCAGATGGAATGTGAGGAGGGAAGTGTGAAATCATCCACCTTAGTACGGAAAAGCAGAATTTTTAAAACATAGGGTGACTCATAAAAATTGGCATTCAGAACATGCTGGATGTCCTTGTACACGAAGTACAATAAGCTAACATACAGATTCAGCAAGCAGAATAAGGGCAAGAAAGACTTTATTAAAGGGAGATAGAGAACAGCAGGTTAATTTCTAGAATGAAGGAGCTATTCTATAAGGATGGATTTAGAAAGAATTCAGTAAAATAGACATTTATTCTCTGGAGGTCCGAGGTAAGAGAGGTGACTTCATTGGAACATGCCAGGTTCTGAGAGGGGTTGACAGAGTGCATGCTGGGAAGTGGTTTCCTCAGGGTGGAGAGTCTGGAACTAGTGAGCAAGTTTCTGGGACATTGAAAACTGAGAGGAGATTACAAATTGTTAGCATGCTTTTCCTTTGTGGTTGTGCAGAAGATCATATAGAGTCTTATCGAAGATGCAGTAGCTCTTTTGTATAGCCTCAGAACCCATAGGTATTTGTCAGTCAGAATTACAGCGGTGCTCCCTGTCAGCCCATCTACAGTACCTGCTGGATGTGTACCTGCGCGTGCATTTGTAGATGTACGCTCATGTGTGACGGAGTTATACACAATTATACAGCATGGAAACAAGCCCTTCAGCCTGACACATCCATGCCCATCAAGCTCACTCCATTGAGCCAGAACCCTCTAAACCACCCCATCCATGCACTTATCCAAATGACTTTCAAGACAGAGAGGAGCTAGGTTTTGCATGTGAAGATTTGTATGCGTTTGACTCTGTGTGTACACGCCATTTCATGTATAATCTATTTTATGCCATGATGTTATCTACAGTCCTCTCAATATGCTCATGCCATACTTGTCTAGAGACCTGATTCACGTTCTTACCTGTGTTTAAAACTGCAGCAAAGACCCAGCACTGTCCGTAACACACAGGGTAATGGGTCTGGAAATAATTCATCAAGATTTCCACACTGTTATTCCAGGCCGTGGGAGCCACTCCGTTAAGATACTGCCCGTCCCAATTTCCGACAAGAACACCACCATCATCTTTTGAATTAATCTGGTCAAAGAAAATGTTCGTCAGTGCTATGTTTCGCACAAGTCAGGAAAAGGAGTGGAACTTTGGCCTGGGAAGCTGTGAGGGAGATACCAAGGTGACACAGTGGCTCAGCTATTTGAGCTGCTGTCTCACAAATCCACAAACTGGGGTTCAACCTTGACCTCAGATCTTGGTCATCTGGATTTCTCTGGGTGCTCGTACTGCCTCCCCATCCAAACACATCCAAGTCCCTAAGTTATTTGGCTGTTGAAGACTGACCCTGCTGTGTGTTTGATTCTGGAAGGCTTGATGGAATATTTGGAGAATAAAGCAGGATCAATGTAGGATTAGCGTAAACAGGTGGTTACGGATCAGCACAGATTGATGGGATGAGGGACCTGCTTCTGTCTGTATCATTCCATGATCTACTTAACTCCAGCCTCCCAGAAACCTCCACTCATTGCAATTCACCTACAGGAGCTGGCCCTACACTTATCTCTGTAGCATTGGACAGTAACAAATCCATGTTGTTAATAGACTGCAGCTAAGCCTTCAGTACTATAATTAAAAACAAACTCATTGCTAGACTCCTAAACTTCAACACCTCCCTTTGTAACCATACTCTGAACTCTTGACCAGCAGAGCATCAAAATCCAAAAGCCTGAAAGCCCGTGTAACACACGGGGAAAGGTTTCACTGTTAATGCAATCGTTCTTCTGTAGCAGCAATGCTTGAGTCATGACTAGAGATAACAAGAGCTTTGGAATGTTCCGGCATCCAATGAAGGGAGTGTTTTTTTCCTTGTTATGTGCCTGAGAGTGAATTTTTGAGGCCTTTTGTTTGGTGGCAGATGGAGAGAGAAGTTACCAGAATAGAGAGGTCGTAGACTGCAGGACAGAGTAGATTTGGAATGGGGCTGGATATCAATGACGTTTGGAGGAAATCGATGGAGAGCTAACAGATGGGAAAACCGTGAGCTCCAACATGCACATTAGATTGTTTCATTAAAATGGGCCCCTTTTCTTTTTAGACATAGAAACATAGAAAACCTACAGCACAATACAGGCCCTTCAGCCCACAATGCTGTGCCAAACATGTACTTACTTGAGAAATTACCTGGGGTTACTCATAGCCCTCTATTTTTCTAAGCCCCATGTACCTATCCAGGAGTCTCTTAAAAGACCCTATTGTCTCAGCCTCCACCACCGTTGCCAGCAGCCCATTCCATATTCTCACCACTCTCTGAGTAAAAAACTTACCCCTGACATCCCCTCTGTTCCTACTTCCAAGCACCTTAAATCTGTGCCCTCTCATGTTAGTCATTTCAGCCCTGGGAAAAAGCCTCTGACTATCCACACGATCAATGCCTCTCATTATCTTGTATATCTCTATCAGGTCACCTCCCATCCTCCGTCGCTCCAAGGAGAAAAGGCCAAGTTCACTCAACCTATTCTCATAAGGCATGCTCCCCAATCCAGGCAACATCCTTGTAAATCTCCTCTGCACCCTGTCTGTAGTTTCTACATCCTTCCTGTGGAGAGGTGAACAGAACTGAGCACAGTACTCCAAGTGGGGTCTGACCAGGGTCCTATATAGCTGCAACATTACCTCTCAGCTCTTGAACTCAATCCCACAAATGATGAAGGCCAATATACTATACGCCTTCTTAACCACAGAGTCAACCTGTGTAGCGGTTTTGAGTGTCCTATGGACTCAGACCCCAAGATCCCTCTGATCCTCCACACTACCAAGAGTTTAACCATTAATACTATATTCTGCTATTATATTTGACCTACCAAAATGAACCACCTCACACTTACCTGGGTTGAATTCCATTTGCCATTTGTTTTCTTTATTAATCCTATAGTCAAATTAAGAATTGTAAAACTCTATCTTTTAATTGCATGTGGTGTACTGTCTGATATTTCATAATACTGATTTGTGACAGGGTAACACATCACGCAGCACCCACACAAATGAGATTTCACACGTTCAGCGGGGCCACAGACTGTCTTCCCCTGGACTAACACTGCCGGCCAAACCTGAGGGTTACACATGTACCACCAGGCTCAAGGGGAGCTACTATGCCATTGCTATAAGACTATTGACTGGTTCCCTAGTATGACAAGATGAACTCTTCACCTCACAGTCTATCTTGTTGTGTCCCAGCAGCTTGTTCTCTACCTGCACTGCACTACAACACTTTATTCTGCACTCTTAATGTTTTACATTGTACTACCTCAATGCAGTCTTCATCTGCAAGAATGGTAAACAAAACAAGTTTTTCACTATACCTTGGTGGCATTAAGAGGAACCAATGTAATAAGCAACTCAAGTTAATTTAATTTAACAGAAGACAAACAGTTAAATCACGAAAAGTTCTCATTAGAGACAACATCTTGATTTCAAAATTGGCATCTTTTCTTTCAAACACAAATATTGTGCTTCTTCCTTTCCTAGTAACTTTGTAAAATCCCTGCAGCCTTCTGACTGTGCTCCTTCCCAACTCAATAGCGTCACCAGAGGCAGGTATGGTTTCAGTCGTTGAGACTCTAACCTTGGAAATTCTCTCTAGGAATCTCTCTCTCTCAGTCTCTGTCAAGGTAGCTCGGTAATGCAGCAGTCTTACAGCAGAGCTGCCTTACAACTTCAGTGACCCAGCTTCAATCCTGTATGGAGTTTACACACTGCTGTGACAGTCCACATTTGCTCCAGTTGCCTCCCTCATCCCAAATGGTTGTCAATTGACTATTGTAAGATACCCCCTTTTGCAGATAAATAAAAACAATCCAAAAGTGAATTGTGAGAGAAGGTATATTCCAGGGGTACAGGACAATAAGAGAGTGAATTGGAAAATGGGCCCTGGGAGCAAGCATGGTCTTTTGGGCTGAATGTCCTCTTCCTGCATCACTGTGATGATACAAAATTGTTCTACAGGATCTTGGTCCTTGACTTAGCTTTTGATCAATACACTGTTATAAATCTTCAGTGTGGTTTTGTTATGTTTTGTCTGGTAATAGTCCTATTACCACAATGCATTATCGGTGTTGTTGCTGTGTTCTATTTATCCTGAAGTTTAGATCAGTCCTTAGAACACCTCCTGAGTGGTTAAGCATGGAGTATTAAGTTAGACAGGTTGGGTGAACAAAGGGCATTATGTATGATAAAGCAAACTTCAATCAAACAAACCAAGAGACAAATCAAACTGCCTTCCTCATAAACAGAGAGACTGACTTGAAACTCACTGAATAAAATTAAATGCCACAAGGGAGTTGGTAAAGCTGATGAGGTCCAAGACAACAGCTTGAGAACTGCAAAGTGGCAACAGCTCTCTCTGTGCTGTAGATGTTATCTCTGGCTCAAATTTCACTTAGTGCCATCTGGTTCAAAGAGATTTTATTCCACAGTAATAATATTCTTCTCAGGGCAGGAAGCACTTCAAAACTATGTATTTTTAAAAAGAAAAAATCTTAATTCATTAAACCACAGCTTTGGAGTTTGAACGTCAAAATAAAAATGTAACCCCAAGGCTGATCAGAAGGGAAGATGATGAGGGAAATCCGGCGGTCCTACAATATTGGATTGCCTTCCATTTCCAATAGTTTTGCTGAGAATGACTCTGCTTTCTCCCTGCTCTCTGACTGAAACCTGGGAGAAAGCAGAAGCCTATCAAACATGAAGTGTAGTAAAATGATACCAAGAACTTCTTTTAAAAAGAAACTAATTGAAATCATGGGCAGTTCTGGAACCATCAACGAATCATCCCAGCCTTAGGACATCACTGCAGGAATTCTTCAGGGCAATGTCCCAGGCCCAACTATCTTCAGCTACTTCATCAGAGACCTTCGTTCCATCATAAGGTCAGAAACAGGGAGAAGCCTGGTGATGATTGCATAATGTTCCATTCCATTTACAACCCCTCAGCAAGTGAAGCTGCCCTTACCTACCCATGGACAACATTCAAGCATGGGTTCATGGCAAGAAATATTCATGTCATAAGTGAGCAACATCAGCAACAAAAGAGAGTCAGACAACTATCCTTGTCTTTGAGTGACGTTACCATGACTCATCCCCCACCATTAAAATCCTGGCATCACTGTTGACCAGACACTCAGCTGGCCCAGCCACAAGAGCAGACCAGATATTGGCTATCCTGCAATGTGTGTCTTACCTCCTGCCTCCCTAAAGATTTTAGTCAAGAGTCTGATAAAATAACTAGATAAATTGGTTTATTGTTGTTACATGTTCAATGAAAATCTGTGTCTTGCATAACATCCATACAGATAATTTTTTCTCAGCAGTGCACTGAGATAGTTATGTAAGAGAACAGTAACAGAATGCAGAACTGTGTTAGTTACAGGGAAATCGCAATAGACTGGCAATAAGGAGCAAAGCCATCGTAAGGTAGACTGTGAGGTCAAGAGTCCATTTTATCTTGTTCAATAGTCTTATATCTGTGGGATAGAATCTATCCTTCAGCTTGGTGGGGCATACTTCCAAGATTTTATATCTTCTGCTGGGTGATCTTGAGTGCATCTCCAACAATTGTCAAGAAGAATGGTGCTATCCAGGACAAAAAACATGGTGAATTGGTACCCCACAATCCTAACATTAATTTCTCCAGCAACTATGCTTGGTGGCTGCAGTGTGTATAGATTGCAGTTATCCATCAAAGAATGCTACCTGACGTCTAATAGCTATAGGGTCCAGGAACACATAGAAACCCTGCTTTCTGGTGGGTACTCCAGGGTGAGTGCAACGGGCAGGTGTGCTTACAGACATTTTTAATCTCTCCCTCCCCAGTGTAGAGTGCCGCCCTGCTTCAAAACATCCACCATTGTCCCTGTGCCTAAAAAGACCAAGGTCACATGTCCGAACGACTGGCGTCCTGTCACACTCATCTCAATAATAAGCAAATGCTTTGAGAGGCTGGTCAAGGACTACATCTGCAGCAAGCTACCACCCACACTGGAACCCCTACAATTCGCCTACTGACACAACTAATCGACACACGATGCAATGTCCACAGCTCTACACACCGTCCTTACACATCTGCAGAAGGATGCTTATGTGAGAATGCTGTTCTTGGACTACAGTTCAGCGTTCAACACCATAGTTCCATCCAGACTCGACAAGAAGCTCAGAGACCTCGGCCTTCACCCTGCCTTGAGTAGCTGGATCCTGGACTTCCTGTAAGATCTCCAGCAGATGGCAAGAGTGGGCTCCCTCACCTCCACCCGTCTGACTCTCAACATAGGAGCCCCTCAGGGCTGTGTACTAAGTCCCCTCTTTTAGACAATAGACAATAGACAATAGACAATAGGTGCAGAAGTAGACCATTCGGCCCTTCGAGCCTGCACCGCCATTTTGAGATCATGGCTGATCAATTCCTATCAATACCCGGTTCCTGCCTTGTCCCCATATCCCTTGATTCCCCTATCCATAAGATACCTATCTAGCTCCTTCTTGAAAGCACCCAGAGAATTGGCCTCCACTACCTTCCGAGGCAGTGCATTCCAGACCCACACAACTCTCTGGGAGAAGAAGTTTTTCCTTAACTCTGTCCTAAATGACCTACCCCTTATTCTCAAACCATGCCCTCTGGTACTGGACTCTCCCAGCATCTGGAACATATTTCCTGCCTCTATCTTGTCCAATCCCTTAATAATCTTATATGTTGCAATCAGATCCCCTCTCAATCTCCTTAATTCCAGCGTGTACAAGCCCAGTCTCTCTAACCTCTCTGCGTAAGACAGTCCAGACATCCCAGGGATTAACCTCGTGAATCTACGCTGCACTTCCTCTACAGCCAGGATGTCCTTCCTTAACCCTGGAGACCAAAACTGTACACAATACTCCAGGTGTGGTCTCACCAGGGCTCTGTACAAATGCAAGAGGATTTCCTTGCTCTTGTACTCAATTCCCTTTGTAATAAAAGCCAACATTCCATTAGCCTTCTTCACTGCCTGCTGCACTTGCTCATTCACCTTCAGTGACTGATGAACAAGGACTCCGAGATCTCTTTGTATTACTCCCTTACCCAACTCTATACCGTTCAGATAATAATCTGCCTTCCTGTTCTTACTCCCAAAGTGGATAACCTCACACTTATTCACATTAAACGCCATCTGCCAAGTATCTGCCCACTCACCCAGCCTATCCAAGTCACCCTGAATTCTCCTAACATCCTCATCACAATTCACACTGCCACCCAGCTTAGTATCATCAGCAAATTTGCTGATGTTATTTTCTATGCCTTCATCCAAATCGTAAATGGTAAACAGCTGTGGTCCCAATACCGAGCCCTGTGGCACCCCACTAGTCACCACCTGCCATTCCGAGAAACACCCATTCACCGCTACCCTTTGCTTTCTATCTGCCAACCAGTTTTCTATCCACGTCAATGCCTTCCCCCCCCCCCCCCCCCCCGATGCCCTGAGCTTTGATTTTACCCACCAA
This sequence comes from Hemitrygon akajei, assembly GCF_048418815.1. NCBI lineage: Eukaryota > Metazoa > Chordata > Chondrichthyes > Myliobatiformes > Dasyatidae > Hemitrygon > Hemitrygon akajei. The sequence continues at coordinate 9,014,881 of NC_133143.1, read as the reverse complement.
TCTTCTATGTGGGACCTTATCAAATGCCTTCTGAAAATCGAGGTACACTACATCCACTGGATCTCCCCCGTCTAACTTCCTGGTTATATCCTCAAAAAACTCCAACAGATTAGTCAAGCATGATTTACCCTTGGTAAATCCATGCTGGCTTGGCCCAATCCTATCACTGCTATCTAGATATGCCACTAATTCATCCTTAATAATGGACTCTAGCATCTTTCCCACCACCGATGTCAGGCTGACAGGTTGATAGTTCTCTATTTTCTCCCTCCCTCCTTTCTTAAAAAGTGGGATAACATTAGCCATTCTCCAATCCTCAGGAACTGATCCTGAATCTAAGGAACATTGGAAAATGATTACCAATGCATCCGCAATTTCCAGGGCCACTTCCTTTAGTACCCTAGGGTGCAGACCATCTGGACCTGGGGATTTGTCAGCCTTCAGTCCCATCAGTCTTCTCATCACCGTTTCCTTCCTAATGTCAATCTGTTTCATTTCCTCTGTTACCCTATGTCCTTGGCCCATCCATACATCTGGGAGATTGCTTGTGTCTTCCTTAGTGAAAACAGATCTAAAGTACTCATTAAATTCTTCTGCCATTTCTCTGTTTCCCATAACAATTTCACCCAATTCATTCTTCAAGGGCCCAACATTGTTCTTAACTATCTTCTTTCTCTTCACATACCTAAAAAAGCTTTTGCTATCTTCCTTTATATTCCTGGCTAGCTTGCGTTCGTACCTCATTTTTTCTCCCGTATTGTCTTTTTAGTTAAGTTCTGTTGTTCCTTAAAAACTTCCCAATCATCTGTCCTCCCACTCACCTTAGCTCTGTCATATTTCCTTTTTTTTAATGCTATGCAATCTCTGACTTCCTTTGTCAACCACTGTGGCCCCTTTCCCCCCTTTGAATCCTTCCTTCTCTGGGGGATGAACTGATTTTGCACCTTGTACATTATTCCCAAGAATACCTGCCATTGCTGTTCCACTGTCTTTTCTGCTAGGATATCCGTCCAGTCAACTTTGGCCAGCTCCTCCCTCATGGCTCCATAGTTTCCCCTGTTCATCTGCAACACTGACACCTCCGATCTGCCCTTATCCTTCTCAAATTGCAGATAAAAGCTTATCATATTATGATCACTACCTCCTAATGGCTCCTTTACTGCAAGATCGCTTATCAAATCCTGTTCATTAAATAACACTAAATCCAGAATAGTCTTGTCCCTGGTCGGCTCTCGTACAAGCTGTTCCAAGAATGCATCCCGTAGGCACTCTACAAACTCCCTATCCTGTGGTCCAGCACCAACCTGATTCTCCCAGTTCACCTGCATGTTGAAATCCCCCATAACTACTGCGACATTACCTTTGCCACATGCCAATGTTAACTCCCTATTCAACTTGCACCCAATATCCATGCTACTGTTTGGTGGCCTGTAGACAACACCTATTTGGGTCCTTTTGCCCTTACTGTTCCTCAGTTCTATCCACACAGACTCTACTTCTCCTGGCCCTATGTCCCCCCTTGCAAAGGACTGAATCTCATTCCTCACCAACAGGGCCACCCCACCCCCTCTGCCCACATTTCTGTCCCTATGATAGCACGTATACCCTTGTACATTCATTTCCCAGGTCTGATCTCCCTGCAGCCATGTCTCCGTTATCCCAACAACATCATAGTTACCCATTCGCACCTGGGCTTCAAGCTCATCCACCTTATTTCTGACACTTCGTGCATTCAGATATAGAATTTTTAACCCATTTCTCCTCTCTCTGTTTGAATCGCTGCCTATTGTGCTTAACCCAGCTCCCCGAATTCCCATCAGGCTATACGCCCCTAGAATTTTGTTGTCCTTCCTAAATTTACTTATTCTTTCAACACATTTAACTCCATGTTCCGTCAGACCATCCCTCTGTACATGAGTCCTCCTTATCACTTGTTCCGCCTCACCTTTCTCTACTACACACTTAATATTCCGGAACCGTGTAGTCCCCACCTGTCCTTTATTCTTCCTCTCGCTATCCTCTCTCACATTCTGGATCCCCACCCCTTGCAAATTTAGTTTAAACCCCCCCCAAGAAGCACTAGCAAACTTCCCTGCAAGAATGTTAGTACCGCTCCAGTTCAGGTGTAAACTCCCTGTATATCCATGACTGCGTCACCACCCACATCTCTAATCTGCCAATTAAATTTGCCTACATGGATTGACCTAATCTCAAGCAATCACAAGGTGGCCTACAGGGAAGAAGTCACCTCTCTGACACAGTGGTGTCAAGAAAACAACCCCTCCCTCAATGTTGCAAAAACAAAGGAGCTGGTTGTGGATTACAGGAGGAATGGAGATGGACTAACCCCTGTTGACATCAATGGATTTTGGGCTGAGAGAGTAAACAGCTTTAAGTTTCTCAGTATCCATATCACCAAGAATCTCACGTGGTCTGTACACACCACCTGTGTGGTTAAAAAGGCACAACAGCGCCCCTTTCACCTCAGGCAGTTGAGGAAGTTTGGTATGGGCCCCCAAATCCTAAGAACTTTCTACGGGGGCACAATTGAGAGCATCCTGACTGGCTACATCACTCCCTTAAATGCCGGGATCTGCAGAGAGTGGTGCAGACAGCCAGCACATCTGTAGTTGTGAACTTCCCATGATTCAGGACATTTACAAAGACAGGTGTGAAAAAAGGGCCTGAAGGATCATTGGGGACCCGAGTCACCCCAAACACAAACTGTTCCAGCTGCTACCATCTGGGAAACGGTACTGCAGTATAAACGCTAGGACCAACAGGCTCTGGGACAGCTTCTTCCGCCAGGATTTGAGTGTATTTCTGTGTTACATTGACTGTTCTATTTATTACAAATTACTACGACTGTACATTGCACATTTAGACGGAGTCATAACGTAAAGATTTTTATTCCTCGTGTATGTGAAGGATGCAAGAAATAAAGTCAGTTCAATTCTGCAAGTTCCTTTCCAAGTTATACATTGTCTGTGCTGGATCTGGAGCTTGAAACTCCATCACCCAGACTGCCCCTGTTCATGAAGTTAACTCTATGCCACCTTCTCCTAATTAGGGATGGGAAGAGCAAACATTGGTCTTACAAGGATCACTGAAGTTTTAGGACTAAATTAATAAAAAACAGTCCTCTATATTGCAACTCTATTGCAGACCCAATAAATGAATGCAGTCTTTGTGTAATGTCTGTGTTGATCGTAGACACAGAGGAGATATCAGGGGTAAGTTTTTTTATGCAGAGTGGTGAGTGTGTGGAATGGGCTGCCGGCGACGGTGGTGGAGGCAGATACAATAGGGTTATTTAAGGGACTCCTGGACAGGTATATGGAGCTCAGAAAAATAGAGGGCTATGGGTAACCCTAGATAATTTCTCAGGTAAGGACATGTTTGGCACAGCTTTGTAGGCCGGAAGGCCTGTACTGTGCTGTAGGTTTTCTATGTTTCTATATTACATTAAAGCACTGGAATCAGATCAGAAGATCCACTACTTTCCTTATTATTGTCTTTATGTAACTTGTGAATTTCTTAATTTCGTAGAAGTAGAATATTTAGTCCCCCCAAATCTTCTCCATTTCTCACTAAATCCCAATTATCTGAATTAAGTAATCTAAAGGCACAAAATAGGATAATAAGAAAACAAGTCAACAGATTTCTCAGTACTCATTTCAGTATGCAATTTGACCAGGGCCTTTAAAAGCCACTTAGTGTTTAATATTATGATCATTTTGGGGTTGCATGGGGCACTGTAGGTAGTGCTGCTGTCTCAAATCTCCTCCCATCTCGGTGCAAAGCTGACCAGGTGGTGTCGGCATGGAATTTGTACTTTCCCCCTGTGGCCATGTCACTTTCCCCCAGATTTTCTGGTTTCCTCCCACTTCAAAAGATGCGTTGATTGGTAGATTATTTGGTTAATGTTGATTATCCCTAGTGTAGACGAGTGTTAGGAGAAGCAGGGAGTTGATTGGTATGTATGAAAGAAGATGTTTTAGAAAAAGAAGTGGGAAAATGAGTCAAATGGGACTGCTTTATGAACTGGCACAGATTTGATGAGTTAAATTAAGATTCAGATTTAGATTTATTTATCACACTTTCATCGAAGCATACAGGGAAATGCGTTGTTTGCGTTACCAACCGAAGCACCCAAAGATGTGTTGGGAGCAGGCTACAAGTATTACCTCACATTCCATGACCTTATTCTATGTCTTAAGGAGATATAACCAATGGAAGGCCTTTCCTTTTGAGAGATCAACATTACACAGAGAAGGCCAATAGTTTTATAATCTCTTAATTTATTAAACTAAAGGTCATTTTGAGCATTTTTACCTCTCTGAACCTCACCTTAAACAATAACTTTCTCAATCATGTGATATATATGTACTTTCATATCCCTGTATGTTTCTCTCTTCCTCTCTCTCCCTCTGTCTCTCTGATCTTACTCAGCGACAGTTTATTGTGCTTAACCCCTTAGAAAATCAGTAGGTTTCCTCTTTCAGCAGCATAGACTTACACAGCATGGAAACCAGACCTTCAGCCCAGCTGATCCATGCTAACCAAGGCTGGTCCCATTTGTCTGTGTGTGGCTTATATCCTTCTAGACCATTCCCACCCATGTACCTGTGCAGGTACCTTTCAAATGTTGTCAATGCACCCACTTCAGCCACATTCTCTTGCAGCTCCTTTCATACCATAAACATGAGAAAATCTGCAGATGCTGGAAATCCAAAGCAACACACACAAAATGCTGGAGGAACTCAGCAGGGCAGGCAACATTGATGGAAATGAATAGATTGTTGAAGTTTTGGGCCGAGACCCTTCTTCAGGACTGAGAAGGAAAGGGAAGGTGGGGGAGGGGAATGAGGTGAGCTGGAAGGTGGGTGGGGAAGATCAAGGACTGGAGAAGAAGAAATCTGATAGGAGAGGAGAGTGGACCACAGGATAAAGGGAAGGAAGAAGTGATCCATGAGAAGAGGTAAAGTTTAGAGTGGGGAACAGAGAAAGGGGGGAGTGAAATTAGTTTACCAGAAGAAGCAATCGATATTCATGCCAACAGGTTGGAGCCTACCCAGATGGAGTATAAAGTGTTCCTGCTCCTCTCTGAGGGAATGAGAATCGGAATTAAAATGTTTGGCTACTGGGAAGTCCAGCTTGTGGCAGGTGATGCGGGGATGCCTGATGAAGCACCTTCCAATTCTCAAAAGGTCTACCAATGTAGAGGAGGCTGCATCATGGACCAACGGATACAATAGACAACTCCAGTAGGTTCGCAGGGGTGGTATTGCCTCACCTTGAAGGACTGCCTAGGGCTCTGAATGGAGGTGAGGGAGGGGGTAAATGGGCAGGTGCAGCACTTAGTTCACTTGCAGGGATAAGTGCTGGGAGAGAGATTAGTGGGGAGGGACAAATGGGCAAGAGAATCATGGAAGGAGCGATCTCTGCGGAAAGCAGAGGAGGGTAAACATATGTTTAGTGCTAGGGTCCCTTTAGAGGTGACACAAGTTGCGGAGGATGAGGTGTTGGGTGTAGAGGCTGATGGGGTGGCAGATATGAACAAGAGGAACTCTATCACCATAAAGGCTGAGGGAAGATGGGGTGAGCATGGACGTTTGGGAAATGGAGGAGATGCGGGTGAGAGCAGCATGAATAGTAGAGGGAGGGAAACCCACTCTTTAAAGAAGAGAACATCTCTGATGTCCTGGAATGGAAAGCCACATCCTGGGAACAGGTGTGGTGGAGGTGAAGAAACTAAAAAAGGGAATAGCACTTTTACAGGAGACAGGTTGGGAAGAGGAATAGTTGAGATAAACGTGGGGATCAGTAGGTTTATAAAAGATGTCAGATGACAGTTTGTCTCCCGAAATGGAGACAGAGAGATTGAGCAAGGGGAGGGAGGTGTCAGAGATGGACTAAGCAGGGTGGAAGGTGATAAAGTTGATAAGTTCAGCATGGATGCATGGTGCAGCACCAATGTTGGTATCAATATAGCAAGGAAAAGTTGGGGAGTATAACCAGGAAAAGCTTCAAATATGGACTGTTCTAGGTAGCCAATGTAGCTGGGACTCATGTGAGTGCCAATGGCTGCCTCTCAAGTTTGGAGAAAGTAGGAGAAGCCAAAGGAAAAATTGTTCAGGAAGAGGAAAAATTGCCAGACAGAGGAGGGTGGTGGTAGAGGGGGATTGGATGGTTATTTTGTCATGAAAGATTCAGAGAACTTTGAGGCCTTCTTGATGGGGGATAGAAGTGTATAGGGACTGAACATCCATGGTGAAGACGAGGCGGTCAGGGCCAGGGAATTGAAAGTTACTGAGGAGACTGAGGTCATGAGAAATGTCGTGAATGTAGGTGGGAAGGGACAGAGCCAAAGAGGATAGAATAGAATCAAAATATGAGGACATGAGTTCAGTGGGGTAGCAGCAGGCAGAGACAATGGGCCTACCTGGGCAGTCGGGTTTGTGGATGTTGGGTAGGAGGTAGAAGCCAGCAGTGTGGAATAAGGGGTCCTTGACTTTGGTGGCAGTGGATGTGAGTTCTCCAGAGTGGATGAGGTCAGAGATGGATTCAAATACAGTTTCTGATGGCATGGAGTGGGGTCCTCTTCAAGGGTAAGTATGAGGAGGTGTCTGAGAGTTGCCACCTGGCCTCTGCACCACAATGCAACAGCACCCCCTTTGTCTGCAGGTTGGGATTTGGTGTGGAGGGCAGTGTGTTTAGATGTGGTAAAGTTCAAGGAGGAGGGAGGGAGGAATGCTGAAGTCATGACCATTGATGTCTCAATTCATACAACTCTGTGTCAAAATGTTCCAAATGCTCAAGTTCCTATCAAATCGCAACTGTGCCATTCAGTTCTTCAGTCCCCAGCCCTAGGAAAAAGACTATGCCAACTGACCTTACATAAGCCTCTCATTGTTTTATACACCAACGTTGATTCTTAAATTTCTTGGTAAAGATGCTGCTTACAACCTAATTAAGCTTTTTAATCTGCCCAATATTGTCTTAGGTATCTTGGTGTCAAATTTTACTTGCAATGAATCTTGGATCATGTTACTCTGTTAAAAGCTCTATATCGCTCGATGTGCTAAAGTCATTATTATAAATGGCAAGTTGAATGCACTGAAAAGAACTGAGATTATTACAAAGTCACTTTGCATATGGTGCTGGGATGGAATACTAATCAGTAGTTTTCCTGGACAGGAAATGTGAAACCAGACTCCATTGTCTGAAACCTTTGGCAGAAATGTTTATTTGCATCATTTTTACAGAATATTTCACCAAAACGCAATCAAGTTGTGAAGATGTGAATGAGCTCTAGTTTACCGTTTTGGGGAAATACTTCTCTCACACATTAGAAATCTCTGTGCCAACAAAGAGAACATTGACAAGTTAATGGTGGGGTTGTGTGGAGTGGAAGGAAGTGCAAGGTAATCCATGGAGGCTTGGGTAATACACGAGGGGTACAACTGCATTGTGATCTGCAAACGAGGGAATCCATTTCCTCAGTACTCCTTCACTAACTGAACTGTAACGACAGACTCTCTCCACAAGGATCAGCAATGCAGTGGTCATGTGAATATCTGTAGATACAGTTGTGTATCAAAAAACAACAAAGAATTGTCAACAACATTACAAAAGCTTTATCTCACCTTCAAATGGTTATAAAAACTTAACACTCTCACACTGTTCTCTTTCAAGGCAGTGGCAGAGACATCTTCTCATGCCCTGGAATAGAGTTTTACTTCTGGGGCCCACTGGTACAAAAGCAGTGTTAGAATTTTAATTGCTGGAGCCAGTGAGGTTATGGATGTGGGAGAAAACTCCTTACTTGTCAGCTTCATTTGAGCTGTTAGCAAATCTTTTGGCAAACTCTTTCTTCTTTCATGGAAGAACAGCTACATGCTCACATACAATTGCAATGTTGCTGCCCTCCGTATATTTATAACTTACCATGGCTGATGCAACACGGCACACTTTGATTGGGCACCCTCTTGTCTGCAGAGGCATCTGGGCTCTGTCCATTATGTAGATACACACATTCAATATATCCCTTTCAAACTAGAAGAAACCAAAAGGGCAGACAAGTGATTATGATATGAAAAGGCAATCAATTTCTGTTAGTATAATATTACTGTCAGTGTAACAATACTATCAATATAACATTACCATCCTAATCAGCATTAACTTGGCTTCTCCCTCCACAGCTGCAGCCTGATGTTGGTAATATTTTCCATTTTCTCTACTTTACATCAAATTTCTACCAGCCACACTATTTTTCTTTTTTGGTATGTTGTTAATATTGGTGTGTTCCCTCCTTTATTCTATATTCCTAGAGCTAGGAACTATTTTCATAAAAAGAAATGGATTAGTCTCATTTTCTGGGGAAGAGTGATCATAATATGAAAAAAATTTACATCTAATTTGACACCATCAAAGCAAGGAAGAATAGTATTCAGCCTGAGAATTTGGAGGATTTTAGAAACAGGAATTAGTAGTAAAATAATTGATTAAGCAGTAGGAATAAAAACAGTAAGTTTTGGAAACCCTCAGCAGGACAGGCAGTATCCGTGGAGAGAAACTGTTAACATTTCCAGTGGAAGGTCCTAAACCAATATTGTTAGAGTGAGCCCCAATGTTGATGCCACACTGGTCCACTCATCTCTTTGATTCCCACCATACAATCACTCAAACAATTATTCCAGGCAAAGAAATTCACTTGTGCTTCTTCAAGTCTAGTGAAACATTTTCACAAACGTGTTCTCTACACCAGAGAAACCAATGATAGATTAGGTGGTTGCATTGTGGAGCACCCGAGTAAGAAAAATAAATTTAAAAAGTTAAATAACTTTAGAAAAGCTGTAGATGTTTGAAACTGCTGGAAATAATAAGCGTCCATGGAGAGAGGAACAGAGTAATGTTTCAGACTGTTGAGAATGAGAAAAAGTTAGAAATCAAGTATGTTCTAACTCCTGTAATATTGTCCTCACCCAGAGGAAGAAAATTGCTCTCTAGGTCCACAACTTCCATCCCAGGACATTCAATCTATCCTCCATACTCTCCGTCGCTTCAACATGAAGCCACACACACAGCTCCTCTCCTCCCTTTTCAATATCAGAAGCAACTCTGTTCCTGGTTTATGCTTTCCACTCTGTGAACACTCCCCTTCTTCCAGCATATCGCCATGCAAACAAGAGAGATGCAGACTCTTCCCTTTCACCCCATTCCTTCCCACCATCCAGGGACACAAACTGTTTTTCCAAATGAAGCAGCAGTTCACGTATCCTCTGCCAATCTAGGGTACTTTATTTGATGACTGCACTGGAGAAACAATGTCAATTTGCAGAACTACTCATTTCAGTCAGCAAAGATGGCCCTGAATTTCACTTGCATATTCAGTTGTCTGCCCCACTTCCATACTGCCTTTGATCTCAACAAAGCCAGGTCAAGGAACAGCTCCTCATTTCCCAATTAGGTACAGTAGCCCAACGAGTCAAGGTTGAATTCAGATAATAAGGCTCCCCAGCATGTATCATAAAAGTCATGTATTGTACTGATACTGTCTGAGCTGCTGGGTGCAGAACGTAGAACATAGAACGTCGTCCAATGCAGCACATTACAGGCCCTTCAACCCACAATGTTGATCCGACATTTTAACCTACTCCACAATCAATCTAACCTTTCCCTCCTTCATAGCCAATATCCTCCATTTTCTTTCATATATGAAGCTATCTAAGAATCTTTTAAAAGTTCCTAATGTATCAACTTCTATGACCACCCTGGCAGTGCATTCCAGACACTTATCATTCTCTGTGCAAAAAAAAAACCTTCTTATCGCATCTCAACCAAAACTTTCTTCCATTTACCTCAAATTAATGTTCTCTGGTTTTGCCATCGCTGCCCACTCTATCTTTGTCTCCTATAATCTTGTTCACCGCTATCAAGTCACCTCTCATCCTCCTTCACTCCAGAGAGAAAAACCCTAGCTTGCTTAACCTTACCTCATAAGACAAACACTCAACATTCTTTTTTTCTCACTTGCAGCAACTCAGCATTCAATACCGTCATCACCTCAAAACTAATCAATAAGCTCCAAGACTTTGGCCACAATACCGCCTTGTGCAATTGGTTCCTGGATTTCTTCACTTGTAGACTCCCACCAATCCTCCATGATCATCATCTTACAAGTGCACCAGTAGACAGTGTGCTCAGCCCCCCGCCCTACTCACTTTACACTTATGACTGTCTGGCTAAGCATACCTCCAATGCCATATTCAGGTTTGCCAATAACACCATTGTTGTTGGCCAAATCAAAGGTAGTGATGAATCAGCATATAGGAAGGGTGAGTGAAAATCTGGCTGACTGGTGTCATAATAACATCCTCTCTCTCAATATCAGGAGGACTAAGGAACTGATGATAGATTTCAGAAGAAGGAAACCAGAGGTCCGTGAGCCAGTCCTCATTGGAGCATCAGAGGTGAAGAGGGTTAGCAATTTAAAATTTCTAAGTATTACAATTTCAGAGAATCTGTTCTGGGTCCAGCACGCAAGTGCAGTTGCAAAGAAAGTATGGCAATGCCTCTACTTCCTTAGGAGTTTGCAGAGATTTGGCATGACATCTAAAACTCCGACAAACTTCTTTAGATGTGTGGTGGAGTGTATACTGGCCAGCTGCATCACAGCCTGGTGTGGAAACACCAATGTCCTAGAAAGGAAAATCCTACAAAACGTTGTGGATACGGTCCAGTCCATTATGGGTAAAGCCCTCCCCACCTTTGAGCAGACCGACATGAAACACTGTCACAGGAAAGCAACATTCATCATCAGGGATCCCCACTACCCACATCATGTTCTCTTCTTTCTGCTGCCATCAGGTAGAAGGTATTGGAGCCTCATGTCTTGCACTAGCAGATTCAAAACCAGTTACTATCCCTCACCCTTCAGGCTCTTGAACAGAAGGGGTTATCTACACTCAGCTTCATTTCCCCATCCAATGAACTCACTTTCAAGGACCCTTCATCTCATGTTCTCATTAATTATATTTGCATTTGCACAGTTTGTTGTTTTCTGCACTCTGGTTGATCTTTCATTGATCTGTTATAGTTACTATTCTAGAGACTTGCTGAGTCTGCCCATAGGACAGGGGTGGGCAAACTTTTTGACTTGTGGGCCACAAAGGGTTCTAAAATTTGACAGGGGGGCCGGGCCAGGAGCAGATGGATGGAGTGTTTTGGTAATACACCTCATAAGAGAAAATAAAATATCATGGGATATGTAGAAAACATGTGCTTTAATTTCAATTGAAAATGAACAAATGCATTACAACAAAATATCTGTCTTTGAAGTCCCATGGTATTTAGCTATTTATTGAAATGACTTTTAAAACACTGAAAATTAAATGAATAAAATACAGCTTTTTTTAATAGTAACAGTTATTATTTTAAAGCACTGAAAATTCTGTTATCCTTCAAGATATTATCATCATCACTCTCCTCCTGACTGTCTTTATTTCAAAAACGGTAGGAGATGCAGGTCTACTTGTCCTGCTCCTTCTTATTCAATTGTCCCCTGTGCCAAAACTCAACAACGACCAGCACAAGGACAGAACAGTGACAGCGCGCCAGTATGCGGAGCGCGTTATTTGATCTGGAGCGCATTTTTTATTTTGAGAACGTACGTGCACCTGCGCACTACTCATGTCCATCACTTAACAGAAATGACATGTAACATGTAAGGCTTATTGAAAAAAATATTTTCAAATGCATTTTTTACATAACACAACGAAGAAACTTATTTTTAATTTCAGTGGGAACAGTGTTGTTGGTCTCCCTTTTTAGCCAGCGCATCAAAGTCTGGATTTAGTTTTGTTGTGGTGAAAACGCCAGAATTGCGGGGAAAAAAACGTTAACAAGGTTTATTAATATAATTTCATCAAGTTCTGCGGGCCGGATTAAAAAGCTTAACGGGCCGCATATGGCCCCCGGGCTGTAGTTTGCCCATGCCTGCCATAGGATCATGACTCTCCGGGTTGTACGTGGTGATACAGTATATGCACTTTGATAATAAATTTACTTTGAGTTTGTACCGTTTAGTGGATGCACTGCAGCAACTAACCATGACTCCTTAGGCTGTACATTCCAAACTCACCAGCTCAACCAGCTCAAAGGGCAGCAAAAGCACAGGGATCATCACCAACTGGAGGTTGCTTGAGCTGCACTCCATCCTGACCTGGAAATTTATCTCCATTCCTTCACCACTGCTATGGCAAAATCCTGGAAGTCCCTCCTAAAAGTATCATGGGTGCACCCACAACTCAAGGTCTGCAGCAATTCAAGAAAACAGCTCACCACCACCTTCTCAAGGGCATTCAGAGTCAAACAATGATATGCTGGCTCAGCTCAGGAGTCCTCAAATTAATATAAAACTAATTTCCCTGTTTCTTATCTCACAGTTTCCACATTTTGTCTCTCACCCCTCTTCTCAGTTAGACCATAATAAGACAAAGGAGCAGAATTAGGCCATTTGGGCCATCACGTCTGCTCCACCATTCAATCATGGCTGCTCCTTTCCATACTCCCCCTCCACCACCGCAGTCCCCAGCCTTTTCCCCGTAACCTTTGGTGCCATGGCCAATCAAGAACTTATCAACTGCTGCCTTAGACCCAATGACCTGGCCTCCACAGTTGCTTGTGATAATAAATTCCAGAAGTTCACCACCCTCTGGCTAAAGAAATTCCTCCACATCTCTGTTTTAAATGGACGCCCCCCCCCCATCCTGAGGCTGTGCCCTCTTGCTCTAGACTCCCACACCATGCAAAACATTCGTTCCACATACACTCTGTCAATGTTTCAAAGATTTCAATGAGATATCCCCTCATCCTTCGAAATTCCAGTGAGTACAGACCCAGAGCCATCAGATATTCCTCGTATGATAACCCTTACATTCCCAGAATCATCCTTGTGAATCTCCTCTGCACCCTCTCCAATGCCAGCACATCTTTCCTTAGATGGAGGAGCTCAAAACTGTTCACAATACTCAAGCTGAGAACTTAGCAGTGCCTTATAAAACTTCAGCATCACATCCCTGCTCTTGTATTCTAGAGCTCTTGAAATTAATGCTAACATTGCATTTACCTTCCTCACCACCAACTCGACCTACAAGTTAACTTTTAGGCGCTTCTGCACAAGGACTACCAAGTTTCTTTGCATCTGAAATTTTTGGATTTTTACCCTGTTTAGAAAGTAGTCTGCTCATTTATTTCCTCTACCAAAGTGCATGATCAATGCATTTTCCAACATTGTATTTCTGTCATACTGGGGGCATTGGGAACGGACCCAGATGCAAGACACAGGCACTGAAGTACTAGGAGCAGGATGGGACAAAACTAAAGGACGGGACAGGTCGCAGACTAGGCGAGGGAAGCAGGACCCGGATGAGGGACTGGGAACAAGGAGCCTGGGGTGGACTCCCAGCCTGAGACTGGACAAGGACCCGGAACCTGGGTCTTGACTCGGGCTCGGACCTCAAACCAGGCAAAGATGTGATGAGACCTGGGTTCTGGGGTTCTTGAGGCTGGGGTTCTTGGAGCTCGAAGCTTGGGGCTGGGGTTCTTGGAGCTTGAGGCTTGAATAACTCAAGAGGCTGCAGCTTGGAGGCAGACTAGGAACTGTACATCAACATAGAGCTGGGACTTATCCTTCAACAAGCCGGGACTCAACTTTCACTCCACACCAAGGTGGGGCAGGTCCATCCATCGGGTAATGGCAGAACGGCCTGACTTACCCCACAGGGTGAGGACAGGAAGAGACAAACATCAAAGAACGACAGACAGTTCCATCTCTGCATCTGGGTTGCTCCAAGTCGCTGGCTACGGAAACAACCGGATCCCTATCTAGCTCGGAGTGGCTGACAGCCACCCAGCTGGCCCGGGAAACAGCTGAATCCATACCGCAATGACAGCAAGGGTCCAAGAAGCGATGGTTCTCCATCCCAGCCTAAAGATGGTGAGTGGCCGTTTTAGCCTTCCACCAGGCATTTGCTCCCAGGGAAGCTTGACAAGACAAACCGCCCCCCCCCCCCAACCACACTCAATCCCAGGGCCACTTATATTCCCAGCCTCAGGATGAGCATCAGGTGCCTATGGCTAAGTCCAACCGAAACAAGGGACAGCTGGAGGACCCGGAGTCCGGAGTCCACGGACTGGACCGTGAACCGGAATGCGGACTTCGGACCGGACCATGACAATTTCATTTGCCCATTCTCCTAATCTGTTTAGGTCCGTCTGCATCCTACCTGTTTCCTCAACGCTACCCACCTCTTCAGCAATCTTCATATCATCTGCAAACTTGGCAACAAAGCCATCTATTGTATCATCTAACACATTGATATACAACATAAAAAGAAGCAGTCCTAACACCGATCCCTGCGGAACACCACTAGTCACTGGCAGCCAACCAGAAAAGGATATTTTTATTCTCACTCATTGCCTCCTACCAATCAGCCAATGTTTTAACCATGCTAGTAACTTAACTGTAATACCATGGGCTCTTAACTTGGTAGCAGCCTCATGTGTGGCATCTTGTCAAAGGCCTTCTGAAAATCCAAATATACAACATCCACTACATCCCCTTTGTCTATCCTACTTGTAATCTTCTCAAAGAATTCCAACATGTTCATCAGGCAAAAATTTCCCTTAAGGAAACCATGCTGACTTTGTCCTATCTTGTCTCCTGTCACCAAGTACTCCATCACCTCATCCTTAGCAATTGGCTCCAACATCTTCCCAACCAGGTCAGGCTAACTGGTCTATAATTTGCTTTCTGCTGCCTCTCTACTTTCTTAAAGAGTGGAGTGACATTTGCAATTTTCTACTTCTCTGCAACCATGCAAGAGTCCAATGATTCTTCAAAGATCATTACTAATGCCCCACAGTCTCTACTGTTACCTCTTTCAGAACCCTAGGGTGCAGATCATTTGGTCCAGTCTGGGGACCTGACTTACGTACCTTTAGATCTTCCAACTTTTTGAGCACCTGCTCCCTTGCAATAGTAACTGCACTCATTTCTCTTCCCCTATACCCTTCAACAACTGTCACACTGCTAGTGTCTTTCACAATGAAGAATGAAGCAAAATTCTCATTTAGTTCATCTGCCATCTCTTTGTCCCCCGTTATAATTTTCCAGCCTTATTTTCTAGTGGTCCTATATCCCCTCTCTCTTATTTTATTTTTTGTATACTTGAAAAAGCTTTTTCTATCCACCTTGATATTGTTTGCTAACTTGCTTTCATATTTCATCTTTTCCCTCCTAATGATTCTTTTAGTTGCTCTTTGTAGGGTTTTAAAAGCTTCCCAATCCTCTATCTTCCCTCTATTTTTTGCTTTATTGTGTCCTCTCTTTTGTTTTTACATTAGCTTTGTCCTCCCTTGTCTGCCACGATTGCACTATTTTGTATTTGCTTTGTTTTTGGAATACACCTATCCTGCACTTTCCTTATTTTTCCCAGAAACCTAAGCCATTGCTGCTCTGCTATCATCTCCTTCCAATTTACTTTGGACAACTCCTCTCTCATACCACTGTAATTTCCTTTACACCACTGAAATTCTTCTATATCAGATTTTATTTTCTCCCTATCAAATTTCAAATTGAACCAATCATATTATGATCACTGACTCCTAAGGGTTCTTTTATCTTAAGCTCCCTAATCATCTGCGCTTCATTACATAACACCTAATCCATTCTCACGGGAAGGGTTGTTGGGGAGCATTTAAACTGATTTGGCAGGGGGATGGGAAACCAACCACAGGCAAATAGTGGGCTCAATGACAAGCTACTCTAGAAAGCTGTCTCATAGACATTCAACAAATTCACACTCTCGGGATCTTTTACCAACCTGATTTTCCCAATCAACCTTCACGTTAAAATCTCCCATGGCTGTCATAACATTGCCCTTTTGACAAACCTTTTTCTATTTCCTGTTGTATTCTGTAGTCCACATCCCAGCTACAGTTTGGAGGCCTATATATAACTGCTATCAGGGTCCTTTTACCCTTGCAGTTTCTTAACTCAGCGCACAAGGATCCAACATCTTCTGGTCCTATGTCACATCTTTCTACTGATTTCATGTTATTCTTTACCAGCAGAGCCACACCACCCTCTCTGCCTACCTTCCTATCCCTCCGATACAATGTGTAACCTTGGATGTTCAGCTCCCAGCTACGACTATCCTTCAGCCACGATTCAGCGATGGCCACATCATACCTGACAATCCATAATAATGCAACAAGATCATCCACCTTATTTCTTCTACTCCGTGCTTTGAGATATAACACTTCGAGTACTGTATTTCCTACCCTGTTTGATTCTGCATCCCTAATGTACTGATACTCACCTTGCTGGCTGCAGTTCTGTCCTGTTATCTGCCTGCCCTTCCTGACAGTCTGACTACAAGCTATCTTTGTTTTTTCACCATCCGATCTATTCTGAGTCCTTTCACTTCGGTTCCCATCCCACTGACAAACTAGTTTAAACCCTCCCCAACAGCTCTACCAACCTTGCTGGTGAGAATATTGGTCCCCTATTTACACCTCCCTCAGACGATAGTGTCTAACCAGCCCTCACCACTATCTCTAAGCAGGACTACCAGCACTTCAGTCTTCTTGCTGCCCACTCTTTGTTCTCTCCAACTGAACCCCTTCTCTGCAATGTAAACTGCATGGTTTTTAACTGCTCTTAGCTCTGCTGTAAAGCCTTTTTACATGAAATAGAGTCACAGAAGTGGTGCTGTGCTGCGTGCTGTAAGACTGGGAGTTTGATCCAGCAACAGTGATGTATTCCATGCCAGGATGGTGTGCAGCTTGGAGAGCAACTTCCAGGTGGTGGGGATCCCTACGCTTCTGCTGCCCGTTGCGGTGGTGAGGTTAGAATGTATCGCCTAAGCAGTCCTGGTGAGTTCTGTAGTGCATCATGTGGACGTACAACTGATGAGTGGCAAGTATTGACTCCGTTTATCTTCCATTGTCTTAGGCTCAGACACTACATCTTCAGCCCAATCTGTCCATGCCAACCATGATACCCATCTAAGCTCTTCCCATTTGCCCATGTTTGCCCATAGCCCATCAACCTTTCCAATCCACGTCTTTGAAATATTGTTATTCTACCTTCCTATATCACGTATTCTGGCAGCCCATTCCATACATACACCAGCTTCTATGTGAAGAAGTTGTCTCTCAGGTTCCTATTAAACCTTTCCTCTCTCATGTCACCTCTCCGGAGAAGCTGCCTGAGTGGTTCTAGCCATTACTGTTCACCTTTCGGTAACTGAGAACTCCTTTTCTTCTTCCTTGATTGCTAATGATTTTGGATCTCAGTGTAGATAATAGATGTTTATTGAATGAATACTGCAGCTGCCATGAACAGAGTAGACAGACCACCCAAAGGAGGAGCTTACCTGTCCAAAAATCCAAGGTCTGGTTACTATTTCTGAAAACTTCCCATGGTAAATGCAGCCAATATCATTTAAGATGTACTCCTCTCTTTCAGCCGCATCACTGAGATACACAGTGTCCTCTGGATCACCACCGCAGGTACAGAACAAAACAGACAGAATTTGGAAGATTAGTATGTTGAAGGACAATGTGTAATATAGCTAAGGATGCCTGATGAAAAATATCTTTCATGCTCACAAATAACATTTAACATAGAAAATTCTGAATCATTTAAAAAAATCTAAACCATTATCTTCAGCTTTGGAGCTCAGTCTTCGAAGACTCTGACAAACACATCTGAAAGTGCAGTGGGCAACACTCTGACTGGTTGTATCACGGCCTGGTATGGACAGGAACACAAGAGGCCAGAGAAAGTGGCGGACTCAGTTAGTCCATGGTGGGTACAGTTCAGAAGAAGACATTCTTCATCAGGGACTCTCACCATCCGGGACAAGCCCTCTTCTCAATGCTGCCATCAGGCAAAGCATACAGGAGCATGAAGACCCTCTTCTTCGTCTGTCCATCGGAATCCGATGACGACATCCACTCCTTTAACGGTGAGATCTTTGATGACTATACAGTCCTATCCTGGACCCACAAGCTCTATTGCAGGTGGGACATGTGTATGTACCCTGCATGAAGACCCACACCTCAAGGTTCAACAACAGCTTCTTCTCTACTACCATCAGGTTCTTGGACCAAAATGAAAAACCATAACACAACCTCAGACTATATTTCCTTTACTCCCTCTCAACTTGTTGAAATGTTTAAGTTATGTGCATTTCTTATTACTTTACATTTATGTTAACATACCGTATGTTTATTATGTTTGTAATGTACTTTGCTGCTGCTCCAAGAAGTTAATTTTCATGGCATTTATACCCTGAATATATGACAAAAATCTGGAACTTCAGAAAGTACAGGCTGGGAGTAGGGAGAAGTTGACTCCAGCTCTGCTGCTGTCAGTACCCAAAGAGACAAGTTTTATATAGTATAGAGATGTTCACTGACAAAACTGTTTGAATACCTGAGAGGTGGGAAATTTCATCAGTTCCTTCTCCTTAAAAATCAGTGGAAGAAGATACAAATGTGTACTCAAGCTTTCAACTCTTTAATGTGATCAGAAACTGGCTCTAATGAGACACGCTGTATGGTAAACATGTTACAATACCTTCACACCAAGGGTTAAAGATGAAATAGATATCAGTTGTTTTATCTCGAGCAGTTCTGCGGATTCCAAAAGGGGTCATGATGGCAACGTACATTCTGAACCTTCCCACGATACAGTCTGCAGGAGACAAGACTGCAAGGGTGAGGTTGTTTCCCCAGGCAGACTTCACTTTGGCTCCCCATTTTCCTTTCTCCAACTCTCTTTGCATGTAAATTGGAATGTAAGTTCCTTTAGCAATATTTGGATAGCGACCTGGATGAAATATGATAAACAGGAAGGATCATTTTAAGATCATGCATTACCCAAGTAAAGATCCATCATGAACAATGGTATACAATGTGGCACAGTGTTTAATAATCCAGAGGTCTGTTCAAATCCCTCCATGACAGCTGTAGAATTATGTTAATGGTAATAAACACAAAAGCTAATCGATTGTTATTAAAAAGACAGGATTGTTCTGAATTGACTGGCAACAAAATGAAAACTGCTACACTTCATTGTGGAAAAATGTCTCCATGTCCACAAAGTTGGTTGACTCATATGTGACTGAGGAAACCGCCTAGCTAACAGAAGAATGACCAGGGAAAAAGCAGGGTCCATTAGCAGCAACAGGGTCAATGTGTATAGGCAAGGTTATAAAGGAGTACTTATCATCAGTATTCACAGACATTGTAGTTGGAGGATTCAGTGAAGGGAAAAGGTGAAATCCTACTGCAAGTTTCCATATATAGGGAAGAGGTATTCACTGTCTTAGCAGGCTAAAGGTGGCTAAATCCCCAGCGCCAGCTGGGATTTATCCCAGGCTGCTACCCACGGATGAAGTGGGGTAAGTGGAGACATTGATGGGACTCTAACCGAGATTCCTAAATGTTTACTGGATATAGGTGAGATACCAGATGATTGGACAATATGAGCCCTCTTTTCAAAAGGACACTTGGGAAGAGGCCAGTAATCACAGAACTGTAGACAAGCATCGATGGTAGAAAAGGTACTGGAATTAGTTCTGAGGGAGAGGACTAATGATCACTTGGAGAAGCAGAGACTAATGAGACTAATTGCAAGCATAAGTTTTACACCTGTCCCTACACCTCCACTCTTACCACCATTCAGGGCCCCAAACAGTCCTCCCAGGTGAGGCAACACTTCACTTGTGAGTCTATTGGGGTAATCTATTGCATCCGGCGCTCCCAGTGCGGCTTCCTCTACATCGGCGAGACCCGACGCAGATTGGGGGACCGCTTCATCGAGCACCTCCGCCACAACAGACAGAATCTCCTGGTTGCCACCCACTTCAACTCTGCTTCACATTCCCATTCCGATATGTCCATACATGGCCTCCTCTACTGCCATGAAGAGGCCAAACTCAGGCTGGAGGAGCAACACCTCATCTACCGTCTGGGTAGCCTCCAGCCCCTTGGTATGAACATCGAATTCTCCAACTTCCAGTAATTCCCTCCCTCTCCCTTCCCCCATTTCAGTTTCACTCTGCCTCCTCCTCCAGCTGCCTATCACCTCTCCCATGGTTCCGCCTCCTTCTACTACCCATAGTGCTTTCCCCTTACATTCCTTCTTCACTTCTCCTGCCTATCCCCTCCCCCACCCCTTGATCTTTCCCCTTACTGGTTTTTCAC
The DNA here is from genome assembly GCF_048418815.1 of Hemitrygon akajei. NCBI lineage: Eukaryota > Metazoa > Chordata > Chondrichthyes > Myliobatiformes > Dasyatidae > Hemitrygon > Hemitrygon akajei. The sequence goes on along the minus strand of NC_133143.1, from coordinate 8,994,595 downwards.
CTGGCACCTTCCACTCTCCCCCCACCTTCTTTATAGGGCCCCTGTCCCCTGCCTCTTCAGTCCTGATGAAGGGTCTCGGCCTGAAACGTTGACTGTTCGTTTCCACAGATGCTGTCCGACCTGCTGAGTTCCTTCAGCGTGTTGTACGTGAGACTAATGAGAGACAAGGCTTTCTCAAGGGCAGATCACATCTGATGAACGATACTGATTTTTTTAAGAGATAATGAAGTGCACTGATTATTCAGTGAGGGCTTTAACAAGGTCCCACATCGGAAAGTGGTCCAGAATGTTTAGGTACATGAGATCCATGGAGACTATATAGATTAGATTCACAACTTTGTATGGAATAGAAATTTTGTATAGAAAACCTACAGCACAATACAGGCCCTTCGGCCCACAAAGTTGTGCTGAACATGTCCCTACCTTATAAATGACTAGGCTTACCCATAGCCCTCTATTTTTCTAAGCTCCATGTAGAAGACCCCATCGTATCCGCCTCCACCACTGTTGCCGGCAGCCCATTCCATGCACACACCACTCTCTGCATAAAAAACTTACCCTTGATATCTGCTCTGTACCTACTCCCCAGCACCTTAAACCTGTGTCCTCTTGTGGCAACCATTTCAGCCCTGGGAAAAAGCCTCTGACTATCCACACGATCAATGCCTCTCATCATCTTATACACCCCTATCAGGACACCTCTCATCCTCTGTCACTCCAAGGAGAAAAGGCCGAGTTCACTCAACCTATTCTCATAAGGCATGCTTCCCAATTCAGGCAACATCCTTGTAAATCTCCTCTGCTCCCTTTCTATGGCTTCCACATCCTTTCTGTAGTGAGGCAACCAGAACTGAGCACAGTACTCAAAGTGGGGTCTGACCAGGGTCCTATATAGCTGCAACATTACCTCTTGGCTCCTAAATTCAATTCCATGATTGATGAAGGCCAATACACCGTATGCCTTCCTAACCTCAGAGTCAACCTGCACAGCTACTTTGAGCGTCCTATGGACTCGGACCCAAAGATCCCTCTGATCCTCCACACTGCCAAGAGTCTTACCATTAATACTATATTCTGCCATCATATTTGACCTACCAAAATGAACCACCTCACACTTATCTGGGTTCAACTCCATCTGCCGCTTCTCAGCCCAGTTTTGCATCCTATCAATGTCCCGCTGTAACCTCTGACAGCCCTCCACACTATCCACAACACCTCCAACCTTTGTGTCATCAGCAAATTTACTAACCCACCCCTCCACTTCCTCATCCAGGTCATTTATAAAAATCACGAAGAGTAAGGGTCCCAGAACAGATCCCTGAGGCACACCACTGGTCACCAGCCTCCATGCAGAATATGACCCATCTACAACCACTCTTTGCCTTCTGTGGTCAAGCCAGTTCTGGATCCACAAAGCAATGTCCCCTTGGATCTCATGCCTCCTTACTTTCTCAATAAGCCTTGCATGGGGTACCTTATCAAATGCCTTGCTGAAATCCATATTCACTACATCTAGTGCTCTTCTTTCAACAAGGCAACTGGTTTCTGTTTTTTGACCCCAGTCAGGACAAAATTAAAGAATAGAGACCACCTGGCTTTGCCTTGAATTCGTTCTGTTGTCCTCCTGAATATAAGCCAGTTTCTTGTGGTCTGTCCAAACAATAAAAGGTTTCTTGGCCCTCTCAAGTCAGTAACACCATTTTTCCAAAGTGAGCTTGACCACAAGCAGCTCTCTATTCCCGATGTCATAGTTCACCTCTGCTGTGGATAGCTGCCTGGAGAAGAATGCAAACTGGTGCAGTTTTCTGTCTGGAGATGCCCGTTGAGACTACGCTGCACCCTCACTCTGCCATCAGAGGTGTCCACCTCCACGATATAGGGAAGGTCCAAGTTAGGTGAAACCAAAATGGGAGCTGTGAAGAACCACTGAGCTCTGCAAAAGCAGCCTCTGCTTTGGTAATCCAAATAAAAGGACTTCTCTGTTAGAGCTGTCGGCAGGGCCATCACTGGGCTGAAGCTCCTGATGAACTTCTGGTAAAAGTTGGCAAGATCCAGGAATCATTGAACTTGTTTCAGACTGGATGTCTGTGACCAATCTCTGAATGGCTGGGTCTTAGTGGGGTCCAACTTGAGACTGCCATTAGGGATGATAAAACCCAAAAATTAAATGATGGTCACGTGAAATTTGGACCTCCAGCTTGATATAAATTCCATGGTCTAGAAGTCTCTTTAATGTGCCCCAGACATGAGTGATGTGCTTCTCCACGGACTTCAAGAAGATTAGGATATCATCCAAGGAGATGAAGGCATACTTATAGAGAGCATCCCAGAACATGTTGTTTATAAAGGCCTGGAAAACTGCTGGTGCTTTTGTGAGGCCAAAGGGCATGAGCAGGTACTCCTAGTGTCCCATCGGTGTGTTAAATGAAGTTTTCCACTCATTACCCTCCTTTATTCAGACCAGATTGCACACTTTCTGTAAGTCTAGCTTCGAGAATACTCTTGCTCCTCGGAGAATATCAAAGGCAGTGTTCACAAGTGGAAAGGGGTAACGATTCTTGTCCGTAATGCAAATCAGCCCTCTATAATCAATGCATGGCTTTTTTTGTATGTAGGAAAACGTGCTGGCTGGCAAGATGGAGGGCCGAATGTATCCCATGGCAAGAGCTTCTTTTATGTCCTCTTCCATAGGGCTTCTCTCCAGGTCAATCAACCCCGTGGATGATGTACCAAGCGGTGGAAGAAACAAAGCTCGCAGAATTGAAGAATCAATTGCTGAAGAGCTCTTCCAAATCTTTGTAGATGGAAGGGATTTGGACTGGACTGGGTGGAGCAATTACCTCTGAACCGTTCTTGAGGATGACTCCTGAGGCTCCTTATCTGGCGGGGTGATTCAGGATCTCCTCCATAGGTTCACAAGACCCTTTCTTTTGAAACAGAGACCAAATCAGAGTCCAAATCCTCATCCGTATCCTCAGATGATGCTCCCAGGACTAGACACGAAGGATCTGCATCTAGGAGCCTTCCCTTTCGTTGGGACCTAGCAGCTAGATCTCTTAGGCTTAGCTGTTAAAGTTTCAGACTGATTGGGCACCTCTTTGATTTGCTCCTGAACTAGAGATACCATCTCCCTAATTCCAACGCACGTCCAATTCAACAGTGTCAGGATCCACACAGTCCTGTTAGCCAGAGCCAGCTTGTCTGTCCTTGAGGGCAGGACTGAGTCTCCAGAAGGCTTCAGGTTACCCCGAACTGAAGTCTGCCCCCTTGTCAGTCCTTGGTCTCAGGAGAGTCTGGGGGTTGGAAGACCAAGCCAAAAACATACCCTATTACAGTGACTGGACCAAGCAAGAATCTACCCTTCCTTCCAGTTCCTGGAAGAGATATGCTGGAACAGCCAAGGGTGCCCAAGGATCAGTGGTAGTCAGTGATATAGAAACCAAAGTCCTCCACATGATCCTCTATCGTCATCCTCAAAACCAATGTCCTCCGTAGGATCCTCTGTCCTCATCCTCAAAACCAATGTCCTCCACATGATCCTCTATCCTCATCCTCAAAACCAATGTCCTCCACATGATCCTCTATCCTCATCCTCAAAACCAAAGTCCTCCACATGATCCTCTATCCTCATCCTCAAAACCAATGTCCTCCACATGATCCTCTATCCTCATGCTCAAAACCAATGTCCTCCGCATGATCCTCTATCCTCATCCTCAAAACCAATGTCCTCCACATGATCCTCTATCCTCATCCTCAAAACCAATGTCCTCCACATGATCCTCTATCCTCATGCTCAAAACCAATGTCCTCCGCATGATCCTCTATCCTCATCCTCAAAACCAATGTCCTCCGCATGATCCTCTATCCTCATCCTCAAAACCAATGTCCTCCGCATGATCCTCTATCCTCATCCTCAAAACCAATGTCCTCCACATGATCCTCTATCCTCATCCTCAAAACCAAAGTCCTCCACATGATCCTCTATCCTCATCCTCAAAACCAATGTCCTCCGCATGATCCTCTATCCTCATCCTCAAAACCAAAGTCCTCCGCATGATCCTCTATCCTCATCCTCAAAACCAAAGTCCTCCGCATGATCCTCTATCCTCATCCTCAAAACCAAAGTCCTCCGCATGATCCTCTATCCTCATCCTCAAAACCAATGTCCTCCGCATGATCCTCTATCCTCATTCAGAAAATGAATATCTGCCGCTGGGTCTGCTCATGCCCTTGCAGACATTTGCCCAGGACAGCTGTGGGCATAGACTAGCTCAATTCCTGCAGCGGTATATCGTGCCAGTGGGCAGTCTCCAAGTCCAGGAAATTATCAGCTGCCCCACTGTCCACAAAAGCATTCACCTCTATTTGGTTCTTAGCCCAGGAGATCTCCGTCTTCAGCATGACACCAGAATCCATAGGATTGGAAGTAGTAGCTGCTACTGTCACAGTCCCCCTGACACTGGACGGTCTCAACAGTTCTCCCTACGGCTGCAGCTTTACACATCTGTCTTGCAGATGACCTGTTTCCCTGTAGTAATAGCAGCAACCTTGACACTGATGCTGGGACCTCTGATCAGCAGATCCTTGCGCAGATGATTTGCACGGGCTCAAAGGATCCTGTGCAGGAGACAGCTGGTCATTGTTCAAGGTCGGGGAGTGTGTTGAGGCTGGGCTTGGGCTAGCCCTTTCGACCTCTTGAAGTAGTCCCACTTTTGTTCTTCCAGACAATTATTGAGATGGATGGACTGGTCAATCAGAATCTTTAAGTCCTCTGCTGGTTCTCCCAAGGCGAGGGCATCCTTTAGTTTGTCTTGGTGTCCATAGTGGTATAGAGTGGCCAAGACCTCCCTGTTCCAGCCATTCTGTTGGACAAGAGATCGAAACTCAAAAGCATAGTCAGCTGCTGTCTGTCTGCCCTGTCACACCTTCATCAGGCTTCCTCATGGCAGTCATAAATTCCTTCAAATCTGAGCAAATCTACAACCTTCCTTCTCAATGCACGGTGGCCCAGGCCAGGGCTCTCCCAGTCAGGAGAGAGATAGTGAAGTCCACCTTTCCACGCTTCAGAGAACTGGGACAGCTGGAATTTGAACTCCAATGAGCATTGAGTGAGAAAGCCACAACAAGACTCGGGTCACCATCGAACCTCTTGGGGATCGGAAGATGTATTGCCTCCGCAGAGTGACTGATACTACCACCCAAGTGACTCTGGCTTCCTCCTTGCGAAAATTGACACAAGGCAACCCGGAGGTTGTGTATCTCCAGGCTCTGTCTAGAAGTTCTCTCGCTGTGGCTGGCCACAGCAGATGACCACTGGATCCAGATTGGCTCAATCGTACTGTGATGAGAGAACTAAGTGAGGATGGTTGGACCCAAGTGCAGGAGAATCCATGGCAGGTAATGAGACACGATGCAAGACTGAAACAAGAACAAAATACTAGACTAGACATTAAACAGTAATCCATATAGAACTGACAACTGATCATTGAACTCCATTCAGGTGCTCCTAAAATATTAAACATGGCTGCCAATTAGCAAAACGGTCCTGAATCCTTAAAGGGGCCAGGTCAACTATCCATATTCCAGAGAGTCAGAGCTTTTAATCAGAACCAGAATCAGAGTCAGGTTTATTATCACCAGCATGTGACGTGAAATTTGTTAACTTAGCAGCAACAGTTGGGTGCGTCTTGTAACATAACAAAACTACCCACCATAATGAGAATATCAGCTTCTCTGGGCAGGGACATAGGATGCCCTATTACCACCTTGAATAGACTTAATTTGGTTTTCTTGTTTGGGGTTGTTCTGATGTTACACTAGACCATAGGAAGAGCTGTAGGTCATGGTACGCTTTCTTCATGATACCTGTCGTCATTTGACGATTCCATTCATTCCTTCGACCTTTGGGTGATGTAGACAATGAGAAGACCATTCAATGTTCATCAGTCAATATAATTCCTGACAAACACTCCCAGTGAAACGTGTTCCCTGGTCAGAGGCAATGTGACATGACAATCCCCATCTAGGAATATAGTCTTTGATCAGAGTGTTTGTGTGTGGGGAGGGGGTGGGGCACTAGCTTTCTTTCCTGGAGCTGCTTCCTCCCAACTTGAAAACTTGTCCACTATTCCAGTATGGCTGAGTATCCTTGAGGCTTTGGCAAAGTAATGTAGTCCACTTGTAAATGGATCAGATGGGGCAAGAACTCTTAATTCAGGTTGCTTTTCTGGTGCTCCAGGATTTGTTTTCTGACATGTTATGACTCTTTCAAACCTTTGTCGAGTTTTTACCCTGAACTTTGGATTCCACCACCATGGGAGAATATATTGACCATCTTTTGCACTCCAATGTGTCCTATGAAGTGTATCTGCTGTGCCAGATGAGGAAGCAACATACCAGTCTATGGCTAGTGCCATATCTCCATACTCCATTTCTGTTTAACCTCCCACCATCTCCATGCAGAACCTCTTTTCCTGGTTAGAGCATTGAACTTGCATCTCTTGGATATCTCATATGTTCATCTGTGATACGGACTTCAACTTTGTTTCCATAATTCCAGTTGTCAGGTTCACTGCAGATGTCTTCAGAACTTCCTTTGACCCAGTTATTTCTTGTACCTCTTCCCATGCTTCTCTTTTCACAATTTCATCCACGACTGCATCTCCACAGTTTTCCATGGTAGTCATTTTGAACTGGCTTTTACATTTTAATACAACAACTTCTGATGGCTGTTGCATAACATTCATGGACTCTTGTACTAGTTGGCCATTCTAGATTGGGGTTCCTACAGCCTCAAGAAATACCCTTTGTCTCCATGCATTTCCAAAATCATGAATAACTTAAAAAACATATCAAGAGTCAGTGTAGGTATTAGCTGATTTTCTTTCTGCCAACTTAAGTTTTCCATGTCTGGTGGTGACAAATGTAGCTGGATTCGCTGGATTTGCTCTATGAATGATGACATTAGGTGCCTCAAGAACAGTAGACCACGTGGACCACTGATAAGTTGTTTCTTGAGAGGCTCTGTTCATAATCAGTAAAGTGGGTACTGAGTGCAGACATCAAAAAGTTAAAACTTGAGCAAACACAATGCTAGAAGCAGCCATGATTGCCAGGTAGGTTGCTTACATTGCTTGTAAATACAGACCCCATCCAAATACTACATTATCCAGTTTAGCACAATACTAACCCACAGGACACTGTGGGTCTTCATGTTTTGGTATTATCATCTAGCCATGTTTCTCATTGATAGACAGGGTAAATGATTTACCTGTATCAGGGATTCCTAATCCAAGTGCAGTGCACAATGATGCGCTTAAAGTTTGAAACACTTTCAGTTGTTCTTCATTAAGAATCATAGGGTTGCTTAAGTGCTTATCGCCCTTCAGCAGTTTGTTGAGTAGTTGCGTAAGTTTACCAAATGAATCAGTTCATTCTCTGTTCTAGTTACACAGCCTAGTCGCTGGGAACTGTAGGTGGTTTTGCTGATTTCATGGCCTTTGTACAATCTCCAGTGATTTCCTGTTTACCATAAGGCCAAAAGACCTTAAATATAGGAATAGAATTAGACCATTTGGCCCATCAAGTCTGCTCTGCCATTTCATCATTGCTGATCCACTTCCCTTTCAGCCCCAATCTCCTACCTTCTCCCTGTATCCCTTCATTCCTGACTAATTAAGAATCTTTCTTTCTTTTTCAATCTTTTTATTTGTATTAATAATATTATGAACAAAATACAATTGATATATTAATAAAGGGATTACAAACATACAAATTCCCATTGCACGTGAAAGAATACATAAGCAATGAATACAGTATTAATAAGTTTTCCCGAAACATGAACCATATAGTATATATATAAACAAGGTATATCTAGAAATTTCATAATATATAATATAAAAAAAGAAAAATATATATATATGCAAAGTTAACTAACCTACTAATCTAGTGTCTAAAGAGAAAAAAAGAAAAAAAAGAAGAAAAAAAAAGAAAAACTAAAAAAAAGAGGAAAAAAAAGGGCTGTTTATAATATATCACAAGAATACATAAACATCAATGTCGTCAACTCCGATCCTCTCAATATAAATACGATTAAAGCTGAAAAAACCAATAAGCTTGGAACAGGGTCGTATTATATCATATGAAAATATTGAATAAATGGTCTCCATATCCTTTCAAATTTAATAGAAGTATCGAATACACCACTTCTAATTTTTTCTAAATTTAAACATAGCATAGTTTGAGAAAGCCAGTGAAATACAGTGGGAGGATTAATTTCCTTCCAATTCAACAAAATAGATCTTCTAGCCATCAAAGTGAGAAAAGCAATCATTCGACAGGCGGAAGGAGATAAATGAAGTGAGTCCATCATCGGTAAACCAAAAATTGCGGTAATAGGATGGGGTTGTAAATCGATGTTCAGTACCGCAGAGATAATATCAAAAATATCTTTCCAATATTTTTTCAAAAGCGGACATGACCAAAACATATGAGTTAAAGACGCGATTTCCAATTGACATCTGTCACAAATAGGGTTTATATAAGAATAAAAATGAGCTAATTTATCCTTGGACATATGGGCTCTATGTACAACCTTAAATTGTATTAATGAATGTTTGGCACATATAGATGATGTATTAACTAATTGAAGAATTCTATCCCAATTCTCAATAGGAATAATAAGATTGAGCTCTCTTTCCCAATCCTTTTTGGTCTTATCAAGGGGCACTGAACGTATCTTCATAATTATATTATAAAGTTTTGATATAAGCCCTTTTTGAAAAGGGTTTAATTCAAACAAACTCTCCAAAATATCTGAAGACACAAAATTTGGAAATGTAGGAAGTACCGTACTTAAAAAATGCCTAACCTGTAAGTATCTAAAAAAATGAAATCTAGGCAAATTATATTTATTAGATAATTGCTCAAAAGACATAAAACAATTGTCCGAAAATAAATCAGAAAATCTTAATAAACCCTTAGTTTTCCGAGCCAAAAAAGCTTGATCTATAATTGAGGGGTGGAAAAAACAATTAGATACAATAGGAATATTTAAAACGAATTGAGTCAACCCGAAAAATTTCCGAAATTGAAACCATATACGTAAGGTATATTTAACTATCGGGTTGTCAATTCGTTTCGGCAATTTAGAAAGAGCAAAAGGGAGAGAAGTCCCTAAAATAGAACCCAGAGCATAACCTGGTACCGACTTAATTTCCAAACTCACCCAATGAGGGCCAGAAGGACCATCCCATTCTTTCAACCAACATAACAAATATCTAATATTAACTGCCCAATAATAAAATCTGAAATTGGGTAATGCCAACCCACCTTCCTTCTTTGTCTTCTGTAAGTATGTTTTACCTAACCTGGGATTTTTATTCTGCCATATATATGAGGAAATTTTTGAATCAACATTAGTAAAAAAGGATTTCGGAATAAAAATTGGTACCACTTGGAAAATATATAAAAACTTAGGTAAAATAACCATCTTAATAGCATTAATCCTACCTATCAGAGATAAAGATAATGGTGACCACTTAGTAAACAAGCCTTTAATCTGATCAATTAAGGGTAGAAAATTAAACCTAAATAATTCTTTATGGTTTTTTGTAATTTTAATCCCTAAGTAGATAAAAGAGTCATTAACTAATTTAAAAGGTAAATTACCATAGCTTGGGACCTGTTTATTCAAAGGAAACAATTCACTCTTATTAAGATTTAACTTATACCCAGAAAACTCACTAAATTGAGCCAACAATGATAAAACTGCTGGAATAGATTTCTCAGGGTTAGAAATGAATAATAATAAATCATCTGCGTACAAAGATACCTTATGAATATCTGTTCCACGGTTAATTAAGAATCTATTAACCTCTGCCTTAAATATAGCCAATGATTTGGCCTCCACAGCCACCTGTGGCAATACATTTCACAGATTCACCACTCTCTGACTAAAGAAATTCCTTCACAGCTCCATTCTAAATGGATGTCCCTCTATTCTGAGGTTATGCTCTCTGGTGTTAGACTCCTCTACTATAGGAAACATCCTCTCCACATCCACTCTATCTAGGTGGTTTCAATGAGAATCCTCCTCATTCTTCTGAATTTCAGTGAGTACAGGCATAGAGCCATCAAATGCTCCTCATGTGATAAGCCTTTCAATCTCGAGAACTTCCTTTGAACTGTTTCCAATGTCAGCACATCCTTTCTTAGAAAATGGGCCCAAAACTGCTCACAATGCTCTAAGTGAGGCCTCACTAGGGTCTTATAAAGCCCCAACAATACACCTTTGCTTTATATACTAGTCTTCACAAAATGAATGCTAACATTTCATTTGCCTTCCTTACCACCAAATCGTCTTGCAAATGAACCTTTAGGGAATCTTGCATGAGGACCCCCAAGTCCCTTTGCAGCTCGGTTTTTGATTTTTCTCTGCATTTAGAAAATAGTCTGCACTTATCAAAATGCATGATCATGCACTTCCCTACACAATATTCCATCAACCACTACTTTTCCATTATCCTAAATTATCTAACTCACTTTGTAGCCTATCTGCTTACTCAGAACTACCTGGCCCTCCACCTTTCTTTGTATTGTCCGCTAACTTGGTCACAAAGCCATCAATTCTGTCATCAAAATCATTGACCTGTAACAGGCCCAACACAGAGCCCTGTGGAACCCCACTAATCACCAGTGGCCAAAAGACACCCTTTATTACTCTCTTTGCCTCCGGCCAATCAGCCAATGCTTTTTCCATGCTTGAATTTTTCCTGTAATACCATCGACTTGTGGCTTGTTAAGCAGCCTCATGTGTAGCACCTTGTCAAAAGCCTTCTGAAAATCCAAGCACATCCACCAATTTTTCTTTGTTTATCTTGCTTGTCGTTTCTTCAAAGAGTTCCAACAGCTTTGTCAGGCAAGTTTTTCCCTCGAGGAAACCATGCTGACTTTGTTCTATTTTATCATGTGCCTCCAAATACCCAAAAGCCAATTTCTGTGACAATCGATTTGAACATCTTCCCAACCACTGGGGTCAGACTAACTGGTCTATAAATTCTTTTTTCTTGACTCTCTCTTGTTGAAGAGTGGAGTGACATTTGTAATTTTCCATTCCTCCGGAAACATGCCAGCATCTATTGATTCTTGCAAGATCATTATTAATGTCTCCATAATCTCTCCAGCTATCTCTTTCACAACCCTGTGGTGTACACCATCTGGTCCAGGTGACTTATCTACTTCAGACCTTTCAGTTTTCCAAGAACCTTCTTCCTAGTAACAGCGACCTCACACTCTGACACTCCTGAACTTCCACCATACTGCTAGTGTCTTCCCCAGAGAAGAATAATATTTATTCAGTTTGTCTGCTATTTCCTTGTCCCCCCCCCCCCCCCATTATTACCTTTCCACAATCATTTTCCAGCAGGCTGATAGCTACTCTTGCCTCTCTTTTACACTACATATATCTAAAGAAATTTTTGGTATCGTCTTTAATATCATTGGCTAGCTTACCTTTGTATTACATCTTTTTCCTCTTTATGACTTTTTAGTTGCCTTCTGTTGGATTTTAAAAGCTTCCTCATCCTCTAACTTCCCACCAAATGTTGCCCTATTATTTGCCCACTGTTTGGCTTTTATGTTGGCTTTGATTTCTCTTGTCAGTCACAGTTGCATCATCCTTGCTTTTCGAATACTTCTTCTTCCTCAGGATCTATCTATCCTGCACCTTCCAAGTTGCTTCCAGAAACTCCATCCATTGCTGCTTTGCCACATCATTCTTGCTAATGTTTCCTTCCAATCAATTTTGACCAACACCTCCCTCAATGCTCCATAATTCCCTTTATCCCACTGTAATACTGATACATCTGATCTTAGCTTCTCTTTCTCAATTTGTAGGGTGTATTCTGTCATTTTATTGTAACTGGCCCCTAAGGTTTCCTTTACTTTAAGCTCTCTATTCAATTCCAGTTCATTGTACAACACCCAATCCAGAATAGCTGATCCCCTAGTTGGCTCAACCACGAGATGTTCTAAAAAGCCATCTTGTGGTGGAAATTCTACAAATTCCTTCCCCCCACTTTGGGATCCAACACCAACCTGATCTACCTGCATATTGAAAACCCCTATGGCTATCATAATATTGGCCTCTTGACATGCCTTCTCTATCTCCTGTTGTAAATTGTAGACCATATCTTTACTACTGTTTTAAGGTCTGTATATAACTCCCATCAGGGTAGAATGAAGAAGGGCAGTTTCTTAGCTCTGTCCTTCTTCATTCTACCTATAATGATTCCACACCACCTGGTCCTATATCACCTCTTTCTAATGATTTGATTTCAATTTTACCTACATAGCCACACCACACCCTTGGCCTACCTGCCCGTTTATCAATATAATGAGTATCCTTGGATGGTAAGCTCCCAGCTATAATCATCTGTCAACATTGATTCAGTGATGCCCACAATGTCATACATGCCCCAGGAAATTTTCTGTCCCAAGTAAATTACTTCCCTTTGTTGCGATAGTACCTTGCTTAGGTTTGCTTTTTGACCCTGGGTGGATATATAAACAAGTTCATGTCACATCATGTTCATGCTGGCTAATGCGATCTGAACGTCATTCACATATTGTACAACGGACAAATCAATGGCTGGTAAACGCCTCTGATGTTGTCTTAAAGCCATGTGACTGCTGTGGAGCCCTTGTGGTAGCCTCGCCTACTGGTATTGTTGACCATCAACTGTGAGAGCCAATCAGTGGGCCAATCAGTAACTGTAAACCACTTATGTGTGGGCTTCAGGACATTGAAAATAATTGATGGATTTGCCACTAGAGGAGTTAGCTTGTCAATATATTGAGTGGCAACTCAGTAATCCACAGTAAGTGGGCAGGTACCATTCGCTTCCTTAACAGGCCAGACTGGATTGTTCAATGGCTGTGAGTCTTAATAAGGATCCCGCGTTCCTTCAGCTGGTTAACACCTTCTATAGATGTTCTGGTTAGAGGACACTGCTTAGTACAAAGTGGCATCTTACCAGTAAACTCAGTGGGATTCATTTCCAGCAGATCACAGTCATTTTATCTTTCAACTATATGGGATGATTGCTTAGTTCAGATTTGGCCAACTGCATGAGTCCAACTGACTTTAGCCTTTACAAACTCAAGGGTAAAGTTTAAAGTAAGCAAGACAACCATTGCAAGAGATTGCAAGACATATTTATTGTAGTGCAGTGGATGTGATCTACATGGATTTTAGTAAGGCGTTTGACAAGGTTTCACATGGTAGGCTTATTCAGAAAGTCAGAAGGCATGGGATCCAGGGAAGTTTGGCCAGGTGCATTCAGAATTGGCTTGCTTGCAGAAGGCAGAGGGTCATGGTGGGGGGAGTACATTCATATTGGAGGGTTGTGACTAGTGGTGTCCCACAAGGATCTGTCCTGGGACCTCTACTTTTGTGATTTTTATTAACGACCTGGATGAGGGGGTAGAAGGGTGGGTTGGCAAGTTTGCAGACGACACAAAGGTTGGTGGTGTTGTGGATAGTGTAGAGGATTGTCGAAGATTGCAGAGAGACATTGATAGGATGCAGAAGTGGGCTGAGAAGTGGCAGATGGAATTCAACCCGGAGAAGTGTGAGATGGTACACTTTGGAAGGACAAACTCCAAGGCAGAGTACAAAGTAAATGGCCGGATACTTGGTAGTGTGGAGGAGCAGAGGGATCTGGGGGTACATGTCCACAGATCCCTGAAAGTTGCCTCACAGGTAGATAGGGTAGTTAAGAAAGCTTATGGAGTGTTAGCTTTCATAAGTCAAGGGACAGAGTTTAAGAGACGCGATGTAATGTTGCAGCTCTATAAAACTCTAGTTAGGCCACACTTGGAGTACTGTGTCCAGTTCTGGTCACCTCAGTATAGGAAGGATGTGGAAGCATTGGAAAGGGAACAGAGGAGATTTACCAGGATGCTTCCTGGTTTAGAGAGTATGCATTATGATCAGAGATTAAGGGAGCTAGGGCTTTACTCTTTGGAGAGGAGGAGGATGAGAGGAGACATGATAGAGGTATACAAGATATTAAGAGGAATAGACAGAGTGGACAGGCAGCGCCTCTTCCCCAGGGCACCACTGCTCAGTACAAGAGGACATGGCTTTAAGGTAAGGGGAGGGAAGTTCATGGGGATATTAGAGGAAGATCTTTTACTCAGAGAGTGGTTGGTGCGTGGAATGCACCGCCTGAGTCTGTGGTGGAGGCAGATACACTGGTGAAGTTTAAGAGACTACTAGACAGGTATATGGAGGAATTTAAGGTGGGGGGTTATATGGGAGGCAGGGTTTGAGGGTCAGCACAACATTGTGGGCTGAAGGGCCTGTAATGTGCTGTACTATTCTATGTTCTATGTTCTATAGATGAGTGCCAAGTTGTACCTCGACCTGTTTGCTTTGATTGGAGTAATTCTCTGATTTCCTGCACCATATGCACACTTACAGATATCTGTGAATGGTATTTTGCATCTTTGGGCAATAGATTTAGTTATACATGTTAGGTCAATTATATCCAATAGGAATTTAGCATATTAATTTCCAATCAATAAGTTAACATATAAGCCATCTAGTTTTTGCTCTTTCAAGGCAAGTAAGGGCTGCAGGGAAGGCCCTAGTCATTTTTTTTACTGTGTCAATACATCCATTACATCCAACACTGTTTGTTGAAACTACATCAACAAATTAGTATCTTCTGACTTTTTCAAGGCAGGGGATTCAGCTTGCTGTTGAGCTTTTTTCTGTTGTTCAGCCTATTTCCTATGCCATCTATTTGTAGCCCAATGTCCTTTCTTACCACAAAAGTGACACTGTGCTTTAGGGGTTCAACTTCAGAAGTGTGCCTCAGACTGAGATTGCTGTGATACACACAGTGGAATTCCAGTCTAACTTCTTGTTGATCAACAGGTAACTGACCGACTTGTAGTGATCTGTGTCAGATTTCAATATCTTGCTCCTGTTGTTTGGCAGCACACACTAGCTCAATACCTGAAACAGAAATTTCATTCCAATTCAGATTTGTCAGCTTCTCTATTTGGCAACGTCTGGTTTCAAGCCACCCATAAAAGTTGACTTCAAGGGACCATGTGTAGTGTCCTCTTTGTTATCTTCATTTATGTCCAGAACTTCTGAATAACTTAACAAAGCTGTCCAGTAGCATTCCTCATCCTCCTGAAGCATCCTCAGAAATCTTTTTCTTGCAGTCAGCTACTTTTCTCCAATCAGTCCACGTTGGTGCCTGTTCTTCTAATTACCTCTTAATAGCGTTCCAACTATCTCCCATTCCATCATCAGCTCTATCACTCATTTCTGGGAAGACGATAGAACATCCAAAATTCAGGAGCCATCACATGGGTGCAGTTTATACATGTTCTTAATACGTTGAAGCTCAGCCCAGGTTTAAACTATCTTTTTTAGGAGGCAGAATCTCCTTGGACCGCTTTTCCACTTCAGGCGGGTGATAGTAAACTACTTGTCTCCTAGATCAATCGATCCATGGAATTATGTGGAGCAGAATCAGATACTCCAGCACAACTCATCCATGCTGATCAAGCTGTCCATCTCCACTAATCCCATTTGCCTTCATTTGCCCCATATCCCTCTAAACTTTTCCTATCCATAAAATGTTCAAAGGTTATTTAAACTTTGTTAATATACTGTACCCCAATCACTTCACCTCACGCACATATCCAACACCCACCCTGGGAGGAAATTTCCCTTTAGGTCCGTTTTATGTTTACCCTCTTATTTTAAATCTATGCCCTCTAGTTTTAGACTTCCCTATCTTAGAAAAAGACTGTAACCATTTACCCTATTTCTGCCCTTCACAATTTAAAAAAATAAGGTCACCCTACAGCCTCCTTACCTTTGGGAAAACATTCTCAACATACCCAATGTCTCCTCATATCCTAATCTAGGCATAATAATTAAAACTTCCACAGATTGACCTTGGTCCTGTTATTTCAGATGATGTAAGTATAGCTGTTAGTTTGATTTGATCTCAGAGAGATGTCTGGAAGTTGAGGCTCAGAACACAATGATGAGAGAAGAGGTGAGGGCAAACAATTCATACTGCTAGTGCTGATGAAAGATTCATTCAGCTTCTCCACGGTGTGTTAGGTATTTACATGGTCCTCTTCTGGGAATGGTGCAACATCTTTCAAATATTTATCTACTTCCATCTTGCAAGCTGTTGTATTTCCATTTCCACCGTTCTGTTCAGTGGTCCATTCGGTGCTCAAATGACTCCAGAAGCAAAGATCTCCTCATTTCTTCAGTATTTAAATGTATTCAGTCTGATTACCAATTCACTGAACAAAGGAAATATATTTAACATCTCAAAATGAAGGAAATAATTTAGAAAATAGGAGCATGAGAAAGTTGTCTGGCTTTTCATCAATCTTGATGCAAGGTCTGATCCAAAATGTCAAGGACTCTTTCCCCTCACCATCACCCCAACAGATGCTGCTTGACCTTCTGAGTCCTCCAGTAGTTTGTGTTTCTCTCCAGATTCCAGTATCTGCAGTATTTTATGGCTTCAATAAAAATCATGGCTGAATCTCTGCCTGGCCCACTTTCCAATCTGACACCCATATTCATTAATTCCGTCTGTGTCTAAAACCCTACCCATCTCAATCTTGAACTACTCAGTGCCTCAGGGACACCTGCAGGGAGGAGAATGTCAAAGGTTTACAATGCTCTAAGTAAAGGAATTTCTTTTCATCCCTCTGCTAATGGTTAAATGTCTATCCCCACCTTGCTCTCTAATCTACTGTTGTTATTTTTTGTGATCTACTGTTTAGAACCATGTTACACTGGTATGTCCTTCCACATAAACCTCTGGCCCCTGGCACATTCTTGCTTTATCTTCATAGCCTTATCATCCCTCCTGTAGTAGGACACTTAAAGCCATACAGGTTTTAGGTATTGATTGGTTTGTGCTTTATCATGAAAGGTTTAGGAGATTATTTGAGTATTTTCCAAATTTAGTGAAAATCAACAGGGTAGATGAAACGAAAGTGCTTCCTCTGGAGTTACGTTGAAAAATACCATTACACACAGCAGCTCGTGAGACTTCAGATGTCGGAACCGGCAAAAAAAACAAACTGGAGGAACCCAGTGTTGATACAGAGTCTTGATCTGAAACATCAGTCATTACCCTGCCTTTGAAGATGCTGCTTGACCAGCTGAGGTCTTCCAGCAGTTTGTTTTTTGATAGACCTGTGGCATTCTCCTTGGCAAAAGCCAATGAGAACTGATGATTAAAATTTAAGGTTGGTAATAATGGCTCTTTTGCAACAATAGGGACAGGGTGATTTCATTGAACACCAGAATTAGTGCAAGTGACTGAAGCCAAAGGAATTCAGAGAAATACTGCAGAGTACTAGTGCAACTGATTCATTACTACCAACTAGTGACAAGGTCCTCGGCAGAGATTCTTGTGCCTATTTGGAGTCTGAGGGTATAAGGTTGTGGGTTCCAGCAAGCCTTAGACACAATTATGCACAACCTTAAATGGAATCCATGGAAGGGCTCTCCTTCAGTCAGCACACTCATCATAGTTGAGACTAATCCAACAATCAGTGCAAGAGTCTCTTATTCGTAAATTAGCCACATGATATATTTCTAATTCACATGAAATATTTATTTATAATTTTATTTATTATTCACATGATGAGAAATATTTCTAATGTTGTGAGTGATTCCTGATCATGAATATTCTGAAAGGTGATGGTAGCTGATTCATTTGGAAGGCCCAAAGGAAATGAGGTGAAATGCGGAGGGAAAAATGTCCTGAATAAAAGTGAAAGGACAGGAATGAGAAAGACTGTAGAGCTTAATTAAAGCCAGGCCAGACACATCAAGTCTAATCAGTATATTGGTCTCTTAAGCATAATTCGGATAATTTTCCAGACATGAGTTGATGTTGTGAACTATGTTAGCTCTTCTTAATTATTCCAATCAGTCTCTGGAGTACTTCGTTGAAAACTGCTCTTCTAATCATCCCTTACAAGTGGTGATGTCTTCAGCTGTTCAGGTCCTGTGCTCTGGATCTCATCTCCAGCCTTCTCGATCCACAGTTTAAGAATAAGAGGTAGGCCATTTAGAACGGAGTTCAGGAAAAACTTTTTCACCCAGAGAATTGTGGATCTATGGAATGCTCTGCCTCAGAAGGCAGTGGAGGCCAATTCTCTGGATGCTTTCAAGAAAGAGTTAGATAGAGCTCTTAAAGATAGTGGAGTCAAGGGATATGGGGAGAAGGCAGGAACGGGGTACTGATTGTGGATGATCAGCCATGATCACAGTGAATGGCGGTGCAGGCTCGAAGGGCCAAATGGCCCACTCCTGCACCTATTGTCTATTGTCTTGCCACGTCTCTCTGCTCCTTTAAGATTCCCCTTAAGACCATAATGTAAGCTTCTGTCTTTTGCCACCACAGATACTTCTTGACCTATTGAGTTCTTCCATTGTTTTGTTCCATGTGACAGATTCCAGCATCCATTGTCTAGTTTGTCTTTGGCCAAACCTTTGCTCACCTCTCTGACACCTTCTCATTTACAATGTGAAACACTGTATTTGATAGTGTTATAGAAAGCAAAGGTGTAGTTATTCCCCAATACCATTGAATTTTTATTAGTTTTTCCTCCATTCCTGAAAAGATTTGCTTCTTTCATCTAATTACCTCTGTGCTTTCCTTAACCAGTCATTTATTTCTAATGAATTTGTACTATCCTAAGACATTTCCTTTCATGCTCTTTGCCAACCTTGCCTTGCCAATTTTCTTCCAGACTTTTTAGGCTGGATTCCCTATTTGTGATTAACTCATTTTATAATAAGCCTAGTTTCTCTGTTTTAATTTTTAGCTCTTACTCATCCACAGCATTTCTTCCACTTACTCCTTATGGAGTAGCATAGGCAGAAATCAGTCTTCTGCTGCTTGCACTGAATGCTGTGCATGGTTAAACATTACAGAAATTTTCATTCATTGACCTTTAGAGCTGTTGTTCAAAGACTGGGCACGTTTAGAGCTGAGAAATATTATCTGCCCTCTGCGTTCTATATCGCAGTCACCTGCTGTTAAATTTACAATTTTCTATTGTTTGCCCACTGCTTGTCCCAGTTTTCTTTTCCAATTATCTGAGCCAATTCCTCTTGCAATGCTTTTGCAACCTGCTGAGTTTTTTTGAATCAGTCACACACCTTGTCATTGCCTGAATACTTATTGAACCTAATTATGTTATAAATGCTCTTTGTTAGATATTTCCCTGTCATTACCCTGTATTCTTGTAGCAGTTCATTTTGGATGAATGAAAACAGAAACATCTTAGGAAACTGAAGCAGAAATGTCAGTGCTGTCATTTTACCTGCCGATATTAATTCTCTTATCTATATTCAGGCAGATTTAACAAACATCAGGGGTTTCAAACTAGGAAAAAGGAGTATGATACTCAGTACTTAGAACTTCAAAGATTTTTGTTCTTCTAATATATAGTACTACTAAGAGGGGAAAATGTCTTACATTTCCACAGTGATCTTAGGCTAAGAAAGAAAGTTTCACAGTAAGTTAAGGATTTTTGTCGCCTTTAGACAAAATTAAAAATCTTTGGGAACAAGATTTACAGATTTCAATTTCTGAGGAAACTTGGAATGGAATTTTCAAATTGGTTAACACTTCATCGTTATGTGCCTGCCACTCTCCTACAATTTAAAGTGGTTCATAGGGCTCACATGACCAAGGATAAGCTATCTCATTTTTATTCAGATATATCTCCCTATTGTGATAGACGTAGCAATGGAGAAGTTCCACTAATTCATATGCTTTGGATATGTCCGAGTCTTGAAAAATACTGGAAGGAAATATTCCAAACTTTTCTCTGTACCTTTCAAATTAAATTTTAAGCCTAACCCTTTGACTGCCTTATTCAGTATTGCTGGAGGAAAAGATATTATTTTGGAGACATCTGATTTGCACATTTTGGCTTTTACTTCTCTTATGGCTAGGAGGGTGCTCTTGCTTAAATGGAAGGATGTCACTCTGCCTAGTCACGTGATGTTATGTCACGCTTAGATTTAGAGAAGATCCGTTGTTCAATTTCTGAATCTAGTCAAGACTTTCAAACATTGTGGGGACCATTTTTGAACTACTTTCAAAACCTTTGATTTGCTCTTAAAGTACAGATGTTGCCTAATAATGTATCTCACTATATGATAAGGATTTTTTTCCTTTTTTCTTTCTCTACCAAACAGCTTCCATCTTGGGCTTAGATTTTTTTTGTATAATAAAATTATCACATTTCAATATTTTAATTTAATTTAATTTATGTGAATATAGGGTGATGAGATTCCAAGAGTGATTCAAATACTAATGTATTTGATAATATTTTATCCTTTTTTTGACTTATAATATATATCTTCTTGTACTCTGTATTCTTCTATGTAGAAATTAATAAAAATATTGAAAGAGGTTTTTTGGTACAGTCACCATTATTAAGTGACAACAGCTAGGTAAGATTGGTTTTTAGTAATTTACCTTTAGTATCTGGGGATGACTGACAAGGACGCCTTTTATGGCCTGCCCATCAATATACTTGAAAAGGTGGAGTCAAGTTACTTGAATGCATGCAGTCTGTCTGGTAAAGGTGCTCTCAGAGTGGTTAGAGAGAGAATTCCAGGATTTGGACATAGCAACAATGTGTACAGAATATAGTGGACTTTAGCAAGGTCTTCGATGAAGTCCCATATGTTAGGCTGGTCCAGAAGTTCAGAACATCAAGATGAGCTAGCCAATTGGATACAAAATTGACGGAGTGGAGAATTGTTTTTCAGATTGGAAACCTGTGACCAGTGGTTTTACTCATCAATTTTAATAATTTGGATGTGAATGTAGTAAGTTTATGGGTGACACCAAAATTGGTTGCACAGTGGACAATGAAAAGGGTACCTAAGCTTACAATAAGATCTAGATCAACTGGCAGAGTCATCAAGGAATGGCAGAAAGAATTTAATTCCATTCAGTCAAGTGCTGCATTTTGGGAAGTTGAACCAGGTTTACACTGTAAATGGCAAGGACGTGGAGAGGTTTGTAGAGTAGAGGCAGCTAAGGGTTCCCTGAAAGTGCTGACACAGCTACTCAAGGCTGGCGTGCAATGATCAGGGAATGAGTGCAATAATTAAGACTCAATGATACACCAGTACAAGACTGGTATAGAGGGACCACACACAGAGTATAGTGTGCAGTCCTGGTCCTAGCTATAGGAAGAATGTTACTAGGCTGGAAAGAGTGCAGAAAAGATTCACAGGGATGTTGCCAGATTGCAAGTTTTGAGTTACAGAGAGAGACTGGATAGGCAGGGGCTGTTTTCCTTGGAGCATAGGGGAGAGAAGGGTGACCTTATAGAGATTAATAAAATCATAGAAACATAGAAAATAGGTGCAGGAGTAGGCCATTCTGCCCTTCGAGCCTGCATCGCCATTCAGTATGATCACGGCTGATCATCCAACTCAGAACCCTGTACCTGCTTTCTCTCCATACCCCCTGATCCCTTTAGCCACAAGGGCCATATCTAACTCCCTCTTAAATATAGCCAATGAACCGGCCTCAACTGTTTCCTGTGGCAGAGAATTCCACAGATTCACCACTCTCTGTGTGACTAAGTTTTTCCTCATCTCGGTCTAAATGGCTTCCCCTTTATCCTTAAACTGTGACCCCTTGTTCTGGACTCCCCCAACATTGGAAACAATCTTCCTGCATCTAGCCTGTCCAATCCCTTTAGAATTTTATACGTTTCAATAAGATCCCCCCTCAATCTTTAAATTCCAGCGAGTATAAACCTAGTCGATCCAATCTTTCTTCATATGAAAGTCCTGCCATCCCAGGAATCAATCTGGTGAACCTACTTTGTACTCCCTCTATGGCAAGAATGTCTTTCCTCAGATTAGGGGACCAAAACTGCACACAATACTCCAGCTGTGGTCTCACCAAGGCCTTGTACAACTGCAGGAGGTTCTACTCGAATCCTCTTGTTATGAATGCCAACATACCATTTGCCTTTTTTACCGCCTGCATGCCCACTTTCAATGACTGATGTACAATGACACCCAGGTCTCGTTGCACCTCCCCTTTTCCTAATCAGCCACCATTCAAATAATAATCTGTTTTCCTGTTCTTGTAACCAAAGTGGATAACCTCACATTTATCCACATTAAATTGCATCTGCCATGAATTTGCCCACTCACCCAACCTATCCAAGTCACCCTGCATCCTCTTAGCATCCTCCTCACAGCTAACACCATCGCCCAGCTTCGTGTCATCCACAAACTTGGAGATGCTGCATTTAATTCCCTCGTCTAAATAATTAATTAATATATATTGTAAACAACTGGGGTCTCAGCACTGAGCCTTGCAGTACCCCACTAGTCACTGCCTGCCAATCTGAAAAGGTCCCGTTTATACCCACTCTTTGGTTCCTGTTTGCCAACCAATTCTCTATCCACATCAATACCATACCCCCAATACTGTGTGCTTTAAGTTTGCACACTAATCTCCTGAGTGGGACCTTGTCAAAAGCCTTTTGAAAATCCAAATATACCACATCCACTGGTTCTCCCCTATCCACTCGACTAGTTACATCCTCAAAAAATTCTATAAGATTCGTGAGACATGATTTTCCTTTCACAAATCCATGCTGACTTTGTCCGATGATTTCACCTCTTTCCAAATGTGCTGTTATCACATCTTTGATAACCAACTCTAGCATTTTCCCCACCACCAATGTCAGACTAACCGGTCTATAATTCCCCAGTTTCTCTCTCCTTCCCTTTTTAAAAAGTGGGGTTACATTCGCCACCCTCCAATCCTCAGGAACTTATCCAGAATCTAAAGAGTTTTGTAAAATTATCACTAATGCATCCACTATTTCTTGACAGGCATATACAGTATAAGGCGAATGTCGTGGTCTTTTCCCAGAGTAGGAGAGTCCTAAACTAAAGGGCATAGGTTTAAGGTGAGAGGGGGAAAACTTCCAGGAAACCTGAGGGACAACTTTTTCACACAGAGGGTGGTGGGTATGTGGAATGAGCTGCCAGAGGAAGTGGTAGAGGCTGGTAAAATAACAAGTCATTCAGACAGATACATGGATAGGAAAGACCAAATAGGATATTGGCCAAGCCCAAGCAAATGAGCTAACTCAGGTAGGTAAGGACAAGTTGTGCCAAAGAGCTGTTTCCACATTGTATTACTCTGTGACTCTACAAATGGGCAACTTTGAACATTGCTGGATAAATGCCAGTGTTGTGGCTACACTGGAGCAACTTGGATAAAGGCTCAGCTCATTCTGAACTACAGATCTTCAGTTGGGATGCTTTCTGGTTCCAAAGCCCCTGCTGCTTCAGTAGTGGAAAGCAATTCCTTGATATCACGTTGAATGAGTTGACTTTGTCAAAGACTGGCTTCTGTGACAATGGGAAGCTGAGATGGACCTTCTACTCAGCCCTTCTGGCTTCTGTCTTGTCTTTAATACTCACATGCTGAACCTTGCCATTACTAAGAACAGGATCTTCCTCCTCCTTCTTTTAGCATGTTCTACCACTCTCAAAATGATCTGTCATTTCTAATTATGGTCCACAGCTTCACGCTGATATTCATTTTGGAGTCATTTCACAGCGTTGATTGAAGAACAAACATTGTTCCGGACATGAGAAAGGGCTCTCCTACTTTCCTTTGGGAAATATTTTGGGATTTTCCCCTGTACCTGAGAGATTGAGTGGGAAGTCTCATGAGAAAGATGCCCTCTGCTGGTGCACTTCTCCCTCAGTACAAACCTGAAGCTCACCGTTCAAGTCTCTGAGGTGGGATTTAAACCTGTAACCAGTCCATTCTGAAGCAACGAGTTTTGCCAAATGAGCCACACCTGGCAGCTGAGCGGGCAAGAAGGCTTTGTGTTATTAATGATGTTTTTGTGTAACAGAGCAACACCGTTCAAATCCACCCTCTGCATAACTCTGGGCCCACCTTGGATTGAAGATCATGCAGATCTGGAGTTCTCAGCAATTACACTGGTTAAATCAATAGCAATCTCCTTACAACACAAGTTATTTTAACATAACTTTCTTAATGCAAGAGCTGATCTTTATACAGGCAAACTATGTTGTTGAATTTTGCTGTATTCCTGTAACTTATTGTACCAAGACCAAAGATCAGACATGTGTCATTGGCATTACACGGCATCTCTGCAAGCACGTGTGAATTGCAATAACCTCATAGCGGACTCGGTGCAGGTTGTCCAAGATCGAATTTTTTAAGATGGTCCAGGGCTGAAGATAATTTATTATAGTCACTTAATCTCAAGGAAACGTACAGCATGATATCAAGGAATTGCTTTCAACTACTGAAGCAGCAAGGGCTTTGGAACCAGAAACAGGAAATTAGACTATAGAGCTCAAGGAATATAAATGAGATTGTCTTATTTTGTACTCACCAATCAAAAGCTCAATCCAGAGCTTGTCTTTTCCTTCATTGTAGGCCCGGTTTGTAGTGAGGGTGATCTGGAAGGGCTGTCCACGTCTCAGAATCAGATGATTGGAGTTGTAGAGCTCTGTGTGATGCTGTCTCTTGTTCACGTCATCTGGATCCGAATGTATATTTACGCCCCAAACTTCAAGGGAATCTTTAAAAAGAGGGAAAAGAGTCATTTTCACCCCCTGATTTTGCACATATTCCTAATCATTCGTGTTCAAAACACTTTAGATAGCATCAATCGTTGTTCTGAGTTCAGCATCACATATCTTTCTAAAGAAAACAAATCGTGAGATAGAAGTCCAGACTAAAGGTACCCCAGATAGAAATAAGCACAGTCCAGCAACAAACAAGCTTCCCATCAATGATCCTATCTAGGACCCTCCCCAGCTTGATCATTCTCCCTTCTCCACACTCGTGTAGGGAAGATTATTAAAAAGCTTGAAGCACATACCACCAGATTAAAGAACAGCGGCTGCAAGGCACCCGAATACACCTCTGATATACGAAAGGAGAACGCAGGACCTCCCAATTTACCAGCAGTGCTTTCTCTGTCAGTGCAATACCATACAGTATACTGCATCCTCTATTCCTTACTACTAGGCTGACGTCCCTAATATCTCCCTGATGGCATGAAAATAAGTACCATTTAGAGTATCGGATTACGTGTGGCAATAATAAATTAATAATCAAATCCAGCTGCTGCGATTATTCTCACCGTCCCATACACAATATCATGGCCTTCCACATCTTCTTTCAGCAGTCAACAAACACCTACAAGAGCCAAGTTCACATTCTGGAATAACAGGAGAAAATGCTATTGCAATTATTAAATTTCAGCAGATTCTTCGGAGCCTTTACCATTTCAGTCACCTCCTGCACCTCACCACAATCACTGATCCTACCAACTCGTCACCTCACGTAACTCTATGATCCCATCACCTCCACACCTCACCACACTCTCTGATCCCATCACCTCACCTCACCACACTCTCTGATCCCATCACCTCACCACACCACACTCTCTGATCCCATCACCTCACCTCACCTCACCACACTCTCTGATCCCTTCACCTCACCTCACCACACTCTCTGATCCCATTACCTCACCTCACCACACTCTCTGATCCCATCACCTCACCTCACCACACTCTCTGATCCCATCACCTCACCTCACCACACTCTCTGATCCCATCACCTCACCTCACCACACTCTCTGATCCCATCACCTCCTCACCTCACCACACTCTCTGATCCCATCACCTCACCACACCACACTCTCTGATCCCATCACCTCACCTCACCACACTCTCTGATCCCATCACCTCCTCACCTCACCACACTCTCTGATCCCATCACCTCCTCACCTCACCTCACTCGCTGATCCCATCACCTCCTCACCACACTCTCTGATCCCATCACCTCACCTCACCACAGTCTCTGATCCCATCACCTCCTCACCACACCACACTCTCTGATCCCATCACCTCACCTCACCACACTCTCTGATCCCATCACCTCCTCACCTCACCACATTCTCTGATCCCATCACCTCACCTCACCACACCACACTCTCTGATCCCATCACCTCACCTCACCACACTCTCTGATCCCATCACCTCCTCACCTCACCACAGTCTCTGATCCCATCACCTCCATATCTCACCACACTCTCTGATCCCATCACCTCCATATCTCACCACACTCACTGATCCCATCAAATCTCCTCACCAAACTCTCTGATCCCATCACCTCACCTCACCACACTCACTGATCCCATCACCACACCTCACCTCACCACACTCTCTGATCCCATCACCTCCTCACCACACCACACTCTCTGATCCCATCACCTCCATATCTCACCACACTCTCTGATCCCATCACCTCCTCACCTCACCACAGTCTCTGATCCCATCACCTCCATATCTCACCACACTCTCTGATCCCATCACCTCCATATCTCACCACACTCACTAATCCCATCAAATCTCCTCACCAAACTCTCTGATCCCATCACCTCACCTCACCACACTCACTGATCCCATCACCACACCTCACCTCACCACACTCTCTGATCCCATCACCTCACCTCACCACACTCTCTGATCCCATCACCTCACCTCACCTCACCACACTCTCTGATCCCATCACCTCACCTCACCTCACCACACTCTCTGATCCCATCACCTCACCTCACCACACTCTCTGATCCCATCACCTCACCTCACCACACTCTCTGATCCCATCACCTCACTTCACCTCACCACACTCTCTGATCCCATCACCTCACCTCACCACACTCTCTGATCCCATCGCCTCTCCTCACCACACCACACTCTCTGATCCCATCACCTCACCTCACCTCACCACACTCTCTGATCCCATCACCTCAACTCACCTCACCACACTCTCTGATCCCATCACCTCACCTCACCTCACCACACTCTCTGATCCCATCACCTCACCACACCACACTCTCTGATCCCATCACCTCCTCACCTCACCACACTCTCTGATCCCATCACCTCACCTCACCACACTCTCTGATCCCATCACCTCACCTCACCTCACCACACTCTCTGATCCCATCACCTCACCTCACCACACTCTCTGATCCCATCACCTCACCTCACCTCACCACACTCTCTGATCCCATCACCTCCTCACCTCACCACACTCTCTGATCCCATCACCTCACCTCACCTCACCACACTCTCTGATCCCATCACCTCACCTCACCACACTCTCTGATCCCATCACCTCACCTCACCTCACCACACTCTCTGATCCCATCACCTCACCTCACCACACTCTCTGATCCCATCACCTCACCTCACCTCACCACACTCTCTGATCCCATCACCTCCTCACCTCACCACACTCTCTGATCCCATCACCTCACCTCACCTCACCACACTCTCTGATCCCATTACCTCACCTCACCTCACCACACTCTCTGATCCCATCACCTCATCACCTCACCACACTCTCTGATCCCATCACCTCACCTCACCTCACCACACTCTCTGATCCCATTACCTCACCTCACCACACTCTCTGATCCCATCACCTCACCTCACCTCACCTCACCACACTCTCTGATCCCATCACCTCACCTCACCTCACCACACTCTCTGATCCCATCACCTCACCTCACCTCACTCTCTGATCCCATCGCCTCACCTCACCACACTCTCTGATCCCATCACCTCCTCACCTCACCACACTCTCTGATCCCATCACCTCACCACACCACACTCTCTGATCCCATCACCTCACCTCACCACACTCTCTGATCCCATCACCTCCTCACCTCACCACACTCTCTGATCCCATCACCTCCTCACCTCACCTCACTCGCTGATCCCATCACCTCCTCACCACACTCTCTGATCCCATCACCTCACCTCACCACAGTCTCTGATCCCATCACCTCCTCACCACACCACACTCTCTGATCCCATCACCTCACCTCACCTCACCACACTCTCTGATCCCATCACCTCACCTCACCTCACCACACTCTCTGATCCCATCACCTCACCACACCACACTCTCTGATCCCATCACCTCCTCACCTCACCACACTCTCTGATCCCATCACCTCACCTCACCACACTCTCTGATCCCATCACCTCACCTCACCTCACCACACTCTCTGATCCCATCACCTCACCTCACCACACTCTCTGATCCCATCACCTCACCTCACCACATTCTCTGATGCCATCACCTCACCTCACCTCACCACACTCTCTGATCCATCACCTCACCTCACCACACCACACTCTCTGATCCCATCACCTCACCTCACCTCACCACACTCTCTGATCCCATCACCTCACCTCACCACACTCTCTGATCCCATCACCTCACCTCACCACACTCTCTGATCCCATCACCTCACCTCACCTCACTCTCTGATCCCATCACCTCCTCACCTCACCACACTCTCTGATCCCATCACCTCATCTCACCTCACTCTCTGATCCCATCACCTCCTCACCACACCACACTCTCTGATCCCATCACCTCACCTCACCTCACCACACTCTCTGATCCCATCACCTCAACTCACCTCACCACACTCTCTGATCCCATCACCTCACCTCACCTCACCACACTCTCTGATCCCATCACCTCACCTCACCTCACCACACTCTCTGATCCCATCACCTCACCACACCACACTCTCTGATCCCATCACCTCCTCACCTCACCACACTCTCTGATCCCATCACCTCACCTCACCACACTCTCTGATCCCATCACCTCACCTCACCTCACCACACTCTCTGATCCCATCACCTCACCTCACCACACTCTCTGATCCCATCACCTCACCTCACCTCACCACACTCTCTGATCCCATCACCTCCTCACCTCACCACACTCTCTGATCCCATCACCTCACCTCACCTCACCACACTCTCTGATCCCATCACCTCACCTCACCACACTCTCTGATCCCATCACCTCACCTCACCTCACCACACTCTCTGATCCCATCACCTCACCTCACCACACTCTCTGATCCCATCACCTCACCTCACCTCACCACACTCTCTGATCCCATCACCTCCTCACCTCACCACACTCTCTGATCCCATCACCTCACCTCACCTCACCACACTCTCTGATCCCATTACCTCACCTCACCTCACCACACTCTCTGATCCCATCACCTCATCACCTCACCACACTCTCTGATCCCATCACCTCACCTCACCTCACCACACTCTCTGATCCCATTACCTCACCTCACCACACTCTCTGATCCCATCACCTCACCTCACCTCACCTCACCACACTCTCTGATCCCATCACCTCACCTCACCTCACCACACTCTCTGATCCCATCACCTCACCTCACCTCACTCTCTGATCCCATCGCCTCACCTCACCACACTCTCTGATCCCATCACCTCCTCACCTCACCACACTCTCTGATCCCATCACCTCACCACACCACACTCTCTGATCCCATCACCTCACCTCACCACACTCTCTGATCCCATCACCTCCTCACCTCACCACACTCTCTGATCCCATCACCTCCTCACCTCACCTCACTCGCTGATCCCATCACCTCCTCACCACACTCTCTGATCCCATCACCTCACCTCACCACAGTCTCTGATCCCATCACCTCCTCACCACACCACACTCTCTGATCCCATCACCTCACCTCACCACACTCTCTGATCCCATCACCTCCTCACCTCACCACATTCTCTGATCCCATCACCTCACCTCACCACACCACACTCTCTGATCCCATCACCTCACCTCACCACACTCTCTGATCCCATCACCTCCTCACCTCACCACAGTCTCTGATCCCATCACCTCCATATCTCACCACACTCTCTGATCCCATCACCTCCATATCTCACCACACTCACTGATCCCATCAAATCTCCTCACCAAACTCTCTGATCCCATCACCTCACCTCACCACACTCACTGATCCCATCACCACACCTCACCTCACCACACTCTCTGATCCCATCACCTCCTCACCACACCACACTCTCTGATCCCATCACCTCCATATCTCACCACACTCTCTGATCCCATCACCTCCTCACCTCACCACAGTCTCTGATCCCATCACCTCCATATCTCACCACACTCTCTGATCCCATCACCTCCATATCTCACCACACTCACTGATCCCATCAAATCTCCTCACCAAACTCTCTGATCCCATCACCTCACCTCACCACACTCACTGATCCCATCACCACACCTCACCTCACCACACTCTCTGATCCCATCACCTCACCTCACCACACTCTCTGATCCCATCACCTCACCTCACCTCACCACACTCTCTGATCCCATCACCTCACCTCACCTCACCACACTCTCTGATCCCATCACCTCACCTCACCACACTCTCTGATCCCATCACCTCACCTCACCACACTCTCTGATCCCATCACCTCACCTCACCTCACCACACTCTCTGATCCCATCACCTCCTCACCACACTCTCTGATCCCATCACCTCACCTCACCACACTCACTGATCCCATCACCTCACCACACCACACTCTCTGATCCCATCACCTCACCTCACCACACTCACTGATCCCATCAACTCACCTCACCTCACCTCACCACACCACACTCTCTGATCCTATCACCTCACCTCACCTCACCACACTCTCTGATCCCATCACCTCACCTCACCACACCACACTCTCTGATCCCATCACCTCACCTCACCTCACCACACTCTCTGATCCCATCACCTCACCTCACCACACTCTCTGATCCCATCACCTCACCTCACCTCACCACACTCTCTGATCCCATCACCTCACCTCACCACATTCTCTGATCCCATCACCTCACCTCACCACACTCTCTGATCCCATCACCTCACCTCACCACACTCTCTGATCCCATCACCTCACCTCACCACACTCTCTGATCCCATCACCTCACCTCACCACATTCTCTGATGCCATCACCTCACCTCACCTCACCACATTCTCTGATCCCATCACCTCACCTCACCACACTCTCTGATCCCATCACCTCACCTCACCACACTCTCTGATCCCATCACCTCACCTCACCACATTCTCTGATGCCATCACCTCACCTCACCTCACCACACTCTCTGATCCATCACCTCACCTCACCACACCACACTCTCTGATCCCATCACCTCACCTCACCTCACCACACTCTCTGATCCCATCACCTCACCTCACCACACTCTCTGATCCCATCACCTCACCTCACCACACTCTCTGATCCCATCACCTCACCTCACCTCACTCTCTGATCCCATCACCTCCTCACCTCACCACACTCTCTGATCCCATCACCTCATCTCACCTCACTCTCTGATCCCATCACCTCCTCACCACACCACACTCTCTGATCCCATCACCTCACCTCACCTCACCACACTCTCTGATCCCATCACCTCACCTCACCACACTCTCTGATCCCATCACCTCACCTCACCACACTCTCTGATCCCATCACCTCACCTCACCTCACTCTCTGATCCCATCACCTCCTCACCTCACCACACTCTCTGATCCCATCACCTCACCTCACCACATTCTCTGATGCCATCACCTCACCTCACCTCACCACATTCTCTGATCCCATCACCTCACCTCACCACACTCTCTGATCCCATCACCTCACCTCACCACACTCTCTGATCCCATCACCTCACCTCACCACATTCTCTGATGCCATCACCTCACCTCACCTCACCACATTCTCTGATCCCATCACCTCACCTCACCACACTCTCTGATCCCAACACCTCACCTCAC
This sequence comes from Hemitrygon akajei, assembly GCF_048418815.1. Classification (NCBI taxonomy): domain Eukaryota; kingdom Metazoa; phylum Chordata; class Chondrichthyes; order Myliobatiformes; family Dasyatidae; genus Hemitrygon; species Hemitrygon akajei. The sequence continues at coordinate 8,962,731 of NC_133143.1, read as the reverse complement.
CACACTCTCTGATCCCATCACCTCACCTCACCACATTCTCTGATGCCATCACCTCACCTCACCTCACCACACTCTCTGATCCATCACCTCACCTCACCACACTCTCTGATCCCATCACCTCACCTCACCTCACCTCACTCTCTGATCCCATCACCTCCTCACCTCACCACACTCTCTGATCCCATCACCTCACCTCACCACACCACACTCTCTGATCCCATCACCTCACCTCACCTCACCACACTCTCTGATCCCATCAACTCACCTCACCACACTCTCTGATCCCATCACCTCACCTCACCACACTCTCTGATCCCATCACCTCACGTCACCTCACTCTCTGATCCCATCACCTCCTCACCTCACCACACTCTCTGATCCCATCACCTCACCTCACCTCACTCTCTGATCCCATCACCTCCTCACCACACCACACTCTCTGATCCCATCACCTCATCTCACCTCACCACACTCTCTGATCCCATCACCTCACCTCACCTCACTCTCTGATCCCATCACCTCACCTCACCACACTCTCTGATCCCATCACCTCACCTCACCTCACTCTCTGATCCCATCACCTCCTCACCACACTCTCTGATCCCATCACCTCACCTCACCTCACCAGACTCTCTGATCCCATCACCTCACCTCACCACACCACACTCTCTGATCCCATCACCTCACCTCACCTCACCACACTCTCTGATCCCATCACCTCACCTCACCACACTCTCTGATCCCATCACCTCACCTCACCACACTCTCTGATCCCATCACCTCACCTCACCTCACTCTCTGATCCCATCACCTCCTCACCTCACCACACTCTCTGATCCCATCACCTCACCTCACCACACCACACTCTCTGATCCCATCACCTCACCTCACCTCACCACACTCTCTGATCCCATCACCTCACCTCACCTCACCACACTCTCTGATCCATCACCTCACCACACTCACTGATCCCATCACCTCACCTCACCTCACTCTCTGATCCCATCACCTCACCTCACCTCACTCTCTGATCCCATCACCTCACCTCACCTCACCACACTCTCTGATCCCATCACCTCACCTCACCTCACCACACTCTCTGATCCTATCACCTCACCTCACCTCACCACACTCTCTGATCCCATCACCTCACCTCACCTCACCACACTCTCTGATCCCATCACCTCACCTCACCTCACCACACTCTCTGATCCCATCACCTCACCTCACCTCACCACACTCTCTGATCCCATCACCTCACCTCACCTCACCACACTCTCTGATCCCATCACCTCACCTCACCACACTCTCTGATCCCATCACCTCACCTCACCTCACCACACTCTCTGATCCCATCACCTCACCTCACCACACTCTCTGATCCCATCACGTCCTCACCACACTCTCTGATCCCATCACCTCACCTCACCTCACTCTCTGATCCCATCACCTCACCTCACCTCACCACACTCACTGATCCCATCACCTCACCTCACCACACTCTCTGATCCCATCACCTCCTCACCACACTCTCTGATCCCATCACCTCACCTCACCTCACTCTCTGATCCCATCACCTCACCTCACCTCACCACACTCTCTGATCCCATCACCTCCTCACCACACTCACTGATCCCATCACCTCACCTCACCACACTCTCTGATCCCATCACCTCACCTCACCTCACCACACTCACTGATCCCATCACCTCCTCACCACACTCTCTGATCCCATCACCTCACCTCACCTCACCACACTCTCTGATCCCATCACCTCACCTCACCACACCACACTCTCTGATCCCATCACCTCACCTCACCTCACCACACTCTCTGATCCCATCACCTCACCTCACCTCACCACACTCTCTGATCCATCACCTCACCTCACCACACTCACTGATCCCATCACCTCACCTCACCTCACTCTCTGATCCCATCACCTCCTCACCACACTCTCTGATCCCATCACCTCACCTCACCACACTCACTGATCCCATCACCTCACCTCACCACACTCTGTGATCCCATCACCTGACCTCATCACACTCACTGATCCCATCACCTCACCTCACCTCACTCTCTGATCCCATCACCTCACCTCACCTCACCACACTCTCTGATCCCATCACCTCACCTCACCACACCACACTCTCTGATCCCATCACCTCACCTCACCACACTCTCTGATCCCATCACCTCACCTCACCACACTCACTGATCCCATCACCTCACCTCACCTCACCACACTCTCTGATCCCATCACCTCACCTCACCACACCACACTCTCTGATCCCATCACCTCACCTCACCACACTCTCTGATCCCATCACCTCACCTCACCACACTCTCTGATCCCATCACCTCACCTCACCTCACCACACTCTCTGATCCCATCACCTCACCTCACCACACTCTCTGATCCCATCACCTCACCTCACCTCACTCACTGATCCCATCACCTCACCTCACCTCACCACACTCTCTGATCCCATCACCTCACCTCACCTCACCACACTCTCTGATCCCATCACCTCACCTCACCACACTCACTGATCCCATCACCTCCTCACCTCACCACACTCTCTGATCCCATCACCTCACCTCACCACACTCTCTGATCCCATCACCTCACCTCACCTCACCACACTCTCTGATCCCATCACCTCACCTCCCCACACTCTCTGATCCCATCACCTCACCTCACCTCACCACCCTCTCTGATCCCATCACCTCACCACACCACACTCTCTGAGCCCATCACCTCCTCACCTCACCACACTCTCTGATCCCATCACCTCAACTCACCACACTCTCTGATCCCATCACCTCACCTCACCACACTCACTGATCCCATCACCTCCTCACCTCACCACACTCTCTGAGCCCATCACCTCCTCACCTCACCACACTCTCTGAGCCCATCACCTCCTCACCTCACCACACTCTCTGATCCCATCACCTCAACTCACCACACTCTCTGATCCCATCACCTCACCTCACCACACTCTCTGATCCCATCACCTCACCTCACCTCACCACACACTCTGATCCCATCACCTCACCTCACCACACTCTCTGATCCCATCACCTCCTCACCACACTCTCTGATCCCATCACCTCACCTCACCACACTCTCTGAGCCCATCACCTCCTCACCTCACCACACTCTCTGATCCCATCACCTCAACTCACCACACTCTCTGATCCCATCACCTCACCTCACCACACTCTCTGATCCCATCACCTCACCTCACCTCACCACACACTCTGATCCCATCACCTCACCTCACCACACTCTCTGATCCCATCACCTCCTCACCACACTCTCTGATCCCATCACCTCACCTCACCACACTCACTGATCCCATCACCTCCTCACCTCACCACACTCTCTGAGCCCATCACCTCCTCACCTCACCACACTCTCTGATCCCATCACCTCACCTCACCACACTCTCTGATCCCATCACCTCACCTCACCACACTCTCTGATCCCATCACCTCACCTCACCTCACCACACTCACTGATCCCATCACCTCCTCACCACACCACACTCTCTGATCCCATCACCTCACCTCACCACACTCTCTGATCCCATCACCTCACCTCACCTCACCACACTCTCTGATCCCATCACCTCACCTCACCTCACCACCCTCTCTGATCCCATCACCTCACCACACCACACTCTCTGATCCCATCACCGCACCTCACCACACTCTCTGATCCCATCACCTCACCTCACCTCACCACACTCTCTGATCCCATCACCTCACCTCACCACACTCTCTGATCCCATTACCTCACCTCACCACACTCTCTGATCCCATCACCTCACCTCACCTCACCACACTCTCTGATCTCATCACCTCCTCACCTCACCACACTCTCTGATCCCATCACCTCCTCACCTCACCACACTCTCTGATCCCATCACCTCACCTCACCACACTCTCTGATCCCATCACCTCACCTCACCACACTCTCTGATCCCATCACTTCACCTCACCACACTCTCTGATCCCATCACCTCACCTCACCACACTCTCTGATCCCATCACCTCACCTCACCACACTCTCTGATCCCATCACCTCACCTCACCTCACCACACTCTCTGATCCCATCACCTCACCTCACCACACTCTCTGATCCCATCACCTCACCTCACATCACCACACTCTCTGATCCCATCACCTCACCTCACCTCACCACAATCTCTGATCCCATCACCTCCTCACCACACTCTCTGATCCCATCACCTCAACTCACCTCACCACACTCTCTGATCCCATCACCTCACCTCACCTCACCACACTCGCTGATCCCATCACCTCCTCACCACACTCTCTGATCCCATCACCTCAACTCACCTCACCACACTCTCTGATCCCATCACCTCACCTCACCTCACCACACTCGCTGATCCCATCACCTCACCTCACCACACTCTCTGATCCCATCACCTCCTCACCACACTCTCTGATCGCATCACCTCACCTCACCACACTCTCTGATCCCATCACCTCACCTCACCTCCTCACCACACTCTCTGATCCCATCACCTCACCTCACCTCACTCTCTGATCCCATCACCTCACCTCACCACACTCTCTGATCCCATCACCTCACCTCACCACACTCTCTGATCCCATCACCTCACCTCACCACACTCTCTGATCCCATCACCTCACCTCACCTCACCACACTCGCTGATCCCATCACCTCACCTCACCACACTCTCTGATCCCATCACCTCACCTCACCACACTCTCTGATCCCATCACCTCACCTCACCTCACCACACACTCTGATCCCATCACCTCACCTCACCACACTCTCTGATCCCATCACCTCACCTCACCACACTCTCTGATCCCATTACCTCACCTCACCACACTCTCTGATCCCATCACCTCACCTCACCACACTCTCTGATCCCATCACCTCACCTCACCTCACCACACTCGCTGATCCCATCACCTCACCTCACCACACTCTCTGATCCCATCACCTCACCTCACCACACTCTCTGATCCCATCACCTCACCTCACCTCACCACACACTCTGATCCCATCACCTCACCTCACCACACTCTCTGATCCCATCACCTCACCTCACCTCACTCACTGATCCCATCACCTCCTCACCACACTCTCTGATCCCATCACCTCACCTCACCTCACCACACTCTCTGATCCCATCACCTCACCTCACCTCACCACACTCGCTGATCCCATCACCTCACCTCACCACACTCTCTGATCCCATCACCTCACCTCACCTCACCACACTCGCTGATCCCATCACCTCACCTCACCACACTCTCTGATCCCATCACCTCACCTCACCACACTCTCTGATCCCATCACCTCACCTCACCACACTCTCTGATCCCATCACCTCACCTCACCACACTCTCTGATCCCATTACCTCACCTCACCACACTCTCTGATCCCATCACCTCACCTCACCACACTCTCTGATCCCATCACCTCACCTCACCACACTCTCTGATCCCATCACCTCACCTCACCACACTCTCTGATCCCATCACCTCACCTCACCTCACCACACTCGCTGATCCCATCACCTCACCTCACCACACTCTCTGATCCCATCACCTCACCTCACCACACTCTCTGATCCCATCACCTCACCTCACCACACTCTCTGATCCCATCACCTCACCTCACCTCACCACACACTCTGATCCCATCACCTCACCTCACCACACTCTCTGATCCCATCACCTCACCTCACCACACTCTCTGATCCCATCACCTCACCTCACCACACTCTCTGATCCCATCACCTCACCTCACCTCACCACACACTCTGATCCCATCACCTCACCTCACCACACTCTCTGATCCCATCACCTCATCTCACCACACTCTCTGATCCCATCACCTCACCTCACCACACTCTCTGATCCCATCACCTCACCTCACCACACTCTCTGATCCCATCACCTCACCTCACCTCACCACACTCGCTGATCCCATCACCTCACCTCACCACACTCTCTGATCCCATCACCTCCTCACCACACTCTCTGATCGCATCACCTCACCTCACCACACTCTCTGATCCCATCACCTCACCTCACCTCACCACACTCGCTGATCCCATCACCTCACCTCACCACACTCTCTGATCCCATCACCTCACCTCACCACACTCTCTGATCCCATCACCTCACCTCACCTCACCACACTCGCTGATCCCATCACCTCACCTCACCACACCACACTCTCTGATCCCATCACCTCACCTCACCACACTCTCTGATCACATCACCTCACCTCACCTCACCACACTCTCTGATCCCATCACCTCACCTCACCACACTCTCTGATCCCATCACCTCACCTCACCACACTCTCTGATCCCATCACCTCACCTCACCACACTCTCTGATCACATCACCTCACCTCACCTCACCACACTCTCTGATCCCATCACCTCACCTCACCACACTCTCTGATCCCATCACCTCACCTCACCACACTCTCTGATCCCATCACCTCACCTCACCTCACCACACTCGCTGATCCCATCACCTCACCTCACCTCACCACACTCTCTGATCCCATCACCTCACCTCACCACACTCTCTGATCCCATCACCTCACCTCACCTCACCACACTCGCTGATCCCATCACCTCACCTCACCACACTCTCTGATCCCATCACCTCCTCACCACACTCTCTGATCCCATCACCTCACCTCACCACACTCTCTGATCCCATCACCTCACCTCACCTCACCTCACCACACTCTCTGATCCCATCACCTCACCTCACCACACTCTCTGATCGCATCACCTCACCTCACCACACTCTCTGATCCCATCACCTCACCTCACCACACTCTCTGATCCCATCACCTCACCTCACCTCACCACACTCTCTGATCCCATCACGTCACCTCACCTCACTCTCTGATCCCATCACCTCACCTCACCTCACTCTCTGATCCCATCACCTCACCTCACCACACTCTCTGATCCCATCACCTCACCTCACCACACTCTCTGATCCCATCACCTCACCTCACCACACTCTCTGATCCCATCACCTCCTCACCACACTCTCTGATCGCATCACCTCACCTCACCACACTCTCTGATCCCATCACCTCACCTCACCTCCTCACCACACTCTCTGATCCCATCACCTCATCTCACCACACTCTCTGATCCCATCACCTCACCTCACCTCACCACACTCTCTGATCCCATCACCTCACCTCACCACACTCTCTGATCCCATCACCTCACCTCACCACACTCTCTGATCCCATCACCTCCTCACCACACTCTCTGATCGCATCACCTCACCTCACCACACTCTCTGATCCCATCACCTCACCTCACCTCACCACACTCTCTGATCCCATCACCTCACCTCACCTCACTCTCTGATCCCATCACCTCACCTCACCACACTCTCTGATCCCATCACCTCACCTCACCACACTCTCTGATCCCATCACCTCACCTCACCACACTCTCTGATCCCATCACCTCACCTCACCTCCTCACCACACTCTCTGATCCCATCACCTCACCTCACCACACTCTCTGATCCCATCACCTCACCTCACCTCACCTCACTCTCTGATCCCATCACCTCACCTCACCTCACCACACTCGCTGATCCCATCACCTCACCTCACCACACTCTCTGATCCCATCACCTCCTCACCACACTCTCTGATCCCATCACCTCACCTCACCACACTCTCTGATCCCATCACCTCACCTCACCTCACCTCACCACACTCTCTGATCCCATCACCTCACCTCACCACACTCTCTGATCGCATCACCTCACCTCACCACACTCTCTGATCCCATCACCTCACCTCACCACACTCTCTGATCCCATCACCTCACCTCACCTCACCACACTCTCTGATCCCATCACGTCACCTCACCTCACTCTCTGATCCCATCACCTCACCTCACCTCACCACACTCGCTGATCCCATCACCTCACCTCACCTCCTCACCACACTCTCTGATCCCATCACCTCACCTCACCACACTCTCTGATCCCATCACCTCACCTCACCACACTCTCTGATCCCATCACCTCCTCACCACACTCTCTGATCGCATCACCTCACCTCACCACACTCTCTGATCCCATCACCTCACCTCACCTCCTCACCACACTCTCTGATCCCATCACCTCACCTCACCACACTCTCTGATCCCATCACCTCACCTCACCTCACCACACTCTCTGATCCCATCACCTCACCTCACCACACTCTCTGATCCCATCACCTCACCTCACCACACTCTCTGATCCCATCACCTCCTCACCACACTCTCTGATCGCATCACCTCACCTCACCACACTCTCTGATCCCATCACCTCACCTCACCTCACCACACTCTCTGATCCCATTACCTCACCTCACCACACTCTCTGATCCCATCACCTCACCTCACCACACTCTCTGATCCCATCACCTCACCTCACCACACTCTCTGATCCCATCACCTCACCTCACCACACTCTCTGATCCCATCACCTCACCTCACCTCACCACACTCGCTGATCCCATCACCTCACCTCACCACACTCTCTGATCCCATCACCTCACCTCACCACACTCTCTGATCCCATCACCTCACCTCACCTCACCACACACTCTGATCCCATCACCTCACCTCACCACACTCTCTGATCCCATCACCTCACCTCACCACACTCTCTGATCCCATCACCTCACCTCACCACACTCTCTGATCCCATCACCTCACCTCACCTCACCACACACTCTGATCCCATCACCTCACCTCACCACACTCTCTGATCCCATCACCTCACCTCACCACACTCTCTGATCCCATCACCTCACCTCACCACACTCTCTGATCCCATCACCTCACCTCACCACACTCTCTGATCCCATCACCTCACCTCACCTCACCACACTCGCTGATCCCATCACCTCACCTCACCACACTCTCTGATCCCATCACCTCCTCACCACACTCTCTGATCGCATCACCTCACCTCACCACACTCTCTGATCCCATCACCTCACCTCACCTCACCACACTCGCTGATCCCATCACCTCACCTCACCACACTCTCTGATCCCATCACCTCACCTCACCACACTCTCTGATCCCATCACCTCACCTCACCTCACCACAGTCGCTGATCCCATCACCTCACCTCACCACACTCTCTGATCCCATCACCTCACCTCACCACACTCTCTGATCACATCACCTCACCTCACCTCACCACACTCTCTGATCCCATCACCTCACCTCACCACACTCTCTGATCCCATCACCTCACCTCACCACACTCTCTGATCCCATCACCTCACCTCACCTCACCACACTCGCTGATCCCATCACCTCACCTCACCTCACCACACTCTCTGATCCCATCACCTCACCTCACCACACTCTCTGATCCCATCACCTCACCTCACCTCACCACACTCGCTGATCCCATCACCTCACCTCACCACACTCTCTGATCCCATCACCTCCTCACCACACTCTCTGATCCCATCACCTCACCTCACCACACTCTCTGATCCCATCACCTCACCTCACCTCACCTCACCACACTCTCTGATCCCATCACCTCACCTCACCACACTCTCTGATCGCATCACCTCACCTCACCACACTCTCTGATCCCATCACCTCACCTCACCACACTCTCTGATCCCATCACCTCACCTCACCTCACCACACTCTCTGATCCCATCACGTCACCTCACCTCACTCTCTGATCCCATCACCTCACCTCACCTCACTCTCTGATCCCATCACCTCACCTCACCACACTCTCTGATCCCATCACCTCACCTCACCACACTCTCTGATCCCATCACCTCACCTCACCACACTCTCTGATCCCATCACCTCCTCACCACACTCTCTGATCGCATCACCTCACCTCACCACACTCTCTGATCCCATCACCTCACCTCACCTCCTCACCACACTCTCTGATCCCATCACCTCATCTCACCACACTCTCTGATCCCATCACCTCACCTCACCTCACCACACTCTCTGATCCCATCACCTCACCTCACCACACTCTCTGATCCCATCACCTCACCTCACCACACTCTCTGATCCCATCACCTCCTCACCACACTCTCTGATCGCATCACCTCACCTCACCACACTCTCTGATCCCATCACCTCACCTCACCTCACCACACTCTCTGATCCCATCACCTCACCTCACCTCACTCTCTGATCCCATCACCTCACCTCACCACACTCTCTGATCCCATCACCTCACCTCACCACACTCTCTGATCCCATCACCTCACCTCACCACACTCTCTGATCCCATCACCTCACCTCACCTCCTCACCACACTCTCTGATCCCATCACCTCACCTCACCACACTCTCTGATCCCATCACCTCACCTCACCACACTCTCTGATCCCATCACCTCACCTCACCTCACCACACTCGCTGATCCCATCACCTCACCTCACCACACTCTCTGATCCCATCACCTCCTCACCACACTCTCTGATCCCATCACCTCACCTCACCACACTCTCTGATCCCATCACCTCACCTCACCTCACCTCACCACACTCTCTGATCCCATCACCTCACCTCACCACACTCTCTGATCGCATCACCTCACCTCACCACACTCTCTGATCCCATCACCTCACCTCACCACACTCTCTGATCCCATCACCTCACCTCACCTCACCACACTCTCTGATCCCATCACGTCACCTCACCTCACTCTCTGATCCCATCACCTCACCTCACCTCACTCTCTGATCCCATCACCTCACCTCACCTCCTCACCACACTCTCTGATCCCATCACCTCACCTCACCACACTCTCTGATCCCATCACCTCACCTCACCACACTCTCTGATCCCATCACCTCCTCACCACACTCTCTGATCGCATCACCTCACCTCACCACACTCTCTGATCCCATCACCTCACCTCACCTCCTCACCACACTCTCTGATCCCATCACCTCACCTCACCACACTCTCTGATCCCATCACCTCACCTCACCTCACCACACTCTCTGATCCCATCACCTCACCTCACCACACTCTCTGATCCCATCACCTCACCTCACCACACTCTCTGATCCCATCACCTCCTCACCACACTCTCTGATCGCATCACCTCACCTCACCACACTCTCTGATCCCATCACCTCACCTCACCTCACCACACTCTCTGATCCCATCACCTCACCTCACCTCACTCTCTGATCCCATCACCTCACCTCACCACACTCTCTGATCCCATCACCTCACCTCACCACACTCTCTGATCCCATCACCTCACCTCACCACACTCTCTGATCCCATCACCTCACCTCACCTCCTCACCACACTCTCTGATCCCATCACCTCACCTCACCACACTCTCTGATCCCATCACCTCACCTCACCTCACCACACTCTCTGATCCCATCACCTCACCTCACCACACTCTCTGATCCCATCACCTCACCTCACCACACTCTCTGATCCCATCACCTCCTCACCACACTCTCTGATCGCATCACCTCACCTCACCTCACTCTCTGATCCCATCACCTCACCTCACCACACTCTCTGATCCCATCACCTCACCTCACCACACTCTCTGATCCCATCACCTCCTCACCACACTCTCTGATCGCATCACCTCACCTCACCACACTCTCTGATCCCATCACCTCACCTCACCTCACCACACTCACTGATCCCATCACTTCACCTCACCTCACCACACTCTCTGATCCCATCACCTCACCTCACCACACTCTCTGATCCCATCACCTCACCTCACCACACTCTCTGATCCCATCACCTCACCTCACCTCACCACACTCTCTGATCCCATCACCTCACCTCACCTCACTCTCTGATCGCATCACCTCACCTCACCACACTCTCTGATCCCATCACCTCACCTCACCACACTCTCTGATCCCATCACCTCACCTCACCTCACCACACTCGCTGATCCCATCACCTCACCTCACCACACTCTCTGATCCCATCACCTCACCTCACCACACTCTCTGATCCCATCAACTCACCTCACCTCACCACACTCTCTGATCGCATCACCTCACCTCACCACACTCTCTGATCCCATCACCTCACCTCACCTCACCACACTCTCTGATCCCATCACCTCACCTCACCTCACTCTCTGATCCCATCACCTCACCTCACCACACTCTCTGATCCCATCACCTCACCTCACCACACTCTCTGATCCCATCACCTCACCTCACCACACTCTCTGATCGCATCACCTCACCTCACCACACTCTCTGATCCCATCACCTCACCCCACCTCACCACACTCGCTGATCCCATCACCTCACCTCACCACACTCTCTGATCCCATCACCTCACCTCACCACACTCTCTGATCCCATCACCTCACCTCACATCACCACACTCTCTGATCCCATCACCTCACCTCACCTCACCACACTCTCTGATCCCATCACCTCACCTCACCTCACTCTCTGATCCCATCACCTCACCTCACCTCACCACACTCTCTGATCCCATCACCTCACCTCACCTAACCACACTCTCTGATCCCATCACCTCACCTCACCACACTCTCTGATCCCATCACATCACCTCACCTCACCACACTCTCTGATCCCATCACCTCACCTCACCTAACCACACTCTCTGATCCCATCACCTCACCTCACCACACTCTCTGATCCCATCAGCTCCTCACCACACTCTCTGATCGCATCACCTCACCTCACCACACTCTCTGATCCCATCACCTCACCTCACCTCACCACACTCTCTGATCCCATCACCTCACCTCACCTCACTCTCTGATCCCATCATCTCACCTCACCACACTCTCTGATCCCATCACCTCACCTCACCACACTCTCTGATCCCATCACCTCACCTCACCACACTCTCTGATCCCATCACCTCCTCACCACACTCTCTGATCGCATCACCTCATCTCACCACACTCTCTGATCCCATCACCTCACCTCACCTCCTCACCACACTCTCTGATCCCATCACCTCACCTCACCACACTCTCTGATCCCATCACCTCACCTCACCTCACCACACTCTCTGATCCCATCACCTCACCTCACCTCACTCTCTGATCCCATCACCTCACCTCACCACACTCTCTGATCCCATCACCTCACCTCACCTAACCACACTCTCTGATCCCATCACCTCACCTCACCACACTCTCTGATCCCATCACCTCCTCACCTCACCACACTCTCTGATCCCATCACCTCACCTCACCTCACTCTCTGATCCCATCACCTCACCTCACCACACTCTCTGATCCCATCACCTCACCTCACCACACTCTCTGATCCCATCACCTCCTCACCTCACCACACTCTCTGATCCCATCACCTCACCACACTCTCTGATCCCATCACCTCACCTCACCACACTCTCTGATCCCATCACCTCACCTCACCTAACCACACTCTCTGATCGCATCACCTCACCTCACCACACTCTCTGATCCCATCACCTCACCTCACCTCACCACACTCTCTGATCCCATCACCTCACCTCACCTCACTCTCTGATCCCATCACCTCACCTCACCACACTCTCTGATCCCATCACCTCACCTCACCACACTCTCTGATCCCATCACCTCACCTCACCTCACCACACTCTCTGATCCCATCACCTCACCTCACCTCACTCTCTGATCCCATCACCTCACCTCACCTCACTCTCTGATCCCATCACCTCACCTAACCACACTCTCTGATCCCATCACCTCACCTCACCACACTCTCTGATCCCATCACCTCCTCACCACACTCTCTGATCGCATCACCTCACCTCACCACACTCTCTGATCCCATCACCTCACCTCACCTCCTCACCACACTCTCTGATCCCATCACATCACCTCACCTCACCACACTCTCTGATCCCATCACCTCACCTCACCTCACCACACTCTCTGATCCCATCACCTCACCTCACCACACTCTCTGATCCCATCACCTCCTCACCACACTCTCTGATCGCATCACCTCACCTCACCTCACCACACTCTCTGATCCCATCACCTCACCTCACCACACTCTCTGATCCCATCACCTCCTCACCACACTCTCTGATCGCATCACCTCACCTCACCACACTCTCTGATCCCATCACCTCACCTCACCTCCTCACCACACTCTCTGATCCCATCACATCACCTCACCTCACCACACTCTCTGATCCCATCACCTCACCTCACCTCACCACACTCTCTGATCCCATCACCTCACCTCACCTCACTCTCTGATCCCATCACCTCACCTCACCACACTCTCTGATCCCATCACCTCACCTCACCACACTCTCTGATCCCATCACCTCCTCACCACACTCTCTGATCGCATCACCTCACCTCACCACACTCTCTGATCCCATCACCTCACCTCACCTCACCACACTCTCTGATCCCATCACCTCACCTCACCTCACTCTCTGATCGCATCACCTCACCTCACCACACTCTCTGATCCCATCACCTCACCTCACCACACTCTCTGATCCCATCACCTCACCTCACCTCACCACACTCGCTGATCCCATCACCTCACCTCACCACACTCTCTGATCCCATCACCTCACCTCACCACACTCTCTGATCCCATCACCTCACCTCACCTCACCACACTCTCTGATCCCATCACCTCACCTCACCACACTCTCTGATCCCATCACCTCACCTCACCACACTCTCTGATCCCATCACCTCACCTCACCTTACCACACTCGCTGATCCCATCACCTCACCTCACCACACTCTCTGATCCCATCACCTCACCTCACCACACTCTCTGATCCCATCACCTCACCTCACCTCACCACACTCGCTGATCCCATCACCTCACCTCACCACACTCTCTGATCCCATCACCTCCTCACCACACTCTCTGATCCCATCACCTCACCTCACCACATTCTCTGATCCCATCACCTCACCTCACCACACTCTCTGATCGCATCACCTCACCTCACCACACTCTCTGATCCCATCACCTCACCTCACCACACTCTCTGATCCCATCACCTCCTCACCACACTCTCTGATCGCATCACCTCACCTCACCTAACCACACTCTCTGATCCCATCACCTCACCTCACCACACTCTCTGATCCCATCACCTCCTCACCACACTCTCTGATCCCATCACCTCACCTCACCACACTCTCTGATCCCATCACCTCCTCACCACACTCTCTGATCGCATCACCTCACCTCACCACACTCTCTGATCCCATCACCTCACCTCACCTCACCACACTCTCTGATCCCATCACCTCCTCACCACACTCTCTGATCGCATCACCTCACCTCACCACACTCTCTGATCCCATCACCTCACCTCACCTCACCACACTCTCTGATCCCATCACCTCACCTCACCTCACTCTCTGATCCCATCACCTCACCTCACCACACTCTCTGATCCCATCACCTCACCTCACCTAACCACACTCTCTGATCCCATCACCTCACCTCACCACACTCTCTGATCCCATCACCTCCTCACCACACTCTCTGATCGCATCACCTCACCTCACCACACTCTCTGATCCCATCACCTCACCTCACCTCACCACACTCTCTGATCCCATCACCTCACCTCACCTCACTCTCTGATCCCATCACCTCACCTCACCACACTCTCTGATCCCATCACCTCACCTCACCACACTCTCTGATCCCATCACCTCCTCACCACACTCTCTGATCGCATCACCTCACCTCACCACACTCTCTGATCCCATCACCTCACCTCACCTCCTCACCACACTCTCTGATCGCATCACCTCACCTCACCACACTCTCTGATCCCATCACCTCACCTCACCTCACCACACTCTCTGATCCCATCACCTCACCTCACCACACTCACTGATCCCATCACCTCACCTCACTACACCACACTCTCTGATCCCATCACCTCACCTCACCTCACCACACTCTCTGATCCCATCACCTCACCTCACCACACACTCTGATCCCATCACCTCACCTCACCACACTCTCTGATCCCATCACCTCACCTCACCACACTCTCTGATCCCATCACCTCCTCACCACACTCTCTGATCGCATCACCTCACCTCAGCACACTCTCTGATCCCATCACCTCACCTCACCTAACCACACTTTCTGATCCCATCACCTCACCTCACCACACTCTCTGATCCCATCACCTCCTCACCACACTCTCTGATCGCATCACCTCACCTCACCACACTCTCTGATCCCATCACCTCACCTCACCTCACTCTCTGATCCCATCACCTCACCTCACCACACTCTCTGATCCCATCACCTCACCTCACCACACTCTCTGATCCCATCACCTCACCTCACCACACTCTCTGATCCCATCACCTCACCTCACCACACTCTCTGATCCCATCACCTCACCTCACCACACTCACTGATCCCATCACCTCACCTCACCTCACTCTCTGAACCCATCACCTCACCTCACCTCACCACACTCTCTGATCCCATCACCTCACCTCACCACACTCTCTGATCCCATCACCTCACCTCACCTCACCACACTCTCTGATCCCATCACCTCACCTCACCACACTCTCTGATCCCATCACTTCCTCACCACACTCTCTGATCCCATCACCTCCTCACCACACCACACTCTCTGATCCCATCACCTCACCTCACCTCACCACACTCTCTGATCCATCACCTCACCTCACCACACTCACTGATCCCATCACCTCACCTCACCTCACCACACTCTCTGATCCCATCACCTCACCTCACCACACTCTCTGATCCCATCACCTCACCTCACCACACTCTCTGATCCCATCACCTCACCTCACCTCACCACACTCTCTGATCCCATCAGCTCACCTCACCACACTCTCTGATCCCATCACCTCACCTCACCTCACCACACTCGCTGATCCCATCACCTCACCTCACCACACTCTCTGATCCCATCACCTCCTCACCACACTCTCTGATCCCATCACCTCACCTCACCACACTCTCTGATCCCATCACCTCACCTCACCACACTCTCTGATCCCATCACCTCACCTCACCACACATTCAGATCCCATCACCTCACCTCACCTCACCACACTCTCTGATCCCATCACCTCACCTCACCACACTCTCTGATCCCATCACCTCACCTCACCTCACCACATTCTCTGATCCCATCACCTCACCTCACCACACATTCAGATCCCATCACCTCACCTCACCTCACCACACTCTCTGATCCCATCACCTCACCTCACCACACTCTCTGATCCCATCACCTCAGCTCACCACACTCTCTGATCCCATCACCTCAGCTCACCTCATTCTCTGATCCCATCACCTTTCCTCACCTTGCCATACTCTCTGATCCCATCACCTCACCTCACCACACCACACTCCTGATCCCATCACCTCACCTCACCTCACTCTCTGATCCCATCACCTCACCTCACCTCACCACACTCTCTGATCCCATCACCTCACCTCACCACATTCTCTGATCCCATCACCTCACCTCACCTCACCACACTCTCTGATCCCATCACCTCACCTCACCTCACCACACTCTCTGATCCCATCACCTCACCTCACCTCACCACACTCTCTGATCCCATCAACTCACCTCACCACACTCTCTGATCCCATCACCTCACCTCACCACACTCTCTGATCCCATCACCTCACCTCACCACACTCTTTGATCCCATCACCTCCTCACCACACTCTCTGATCCCATCACCTCACCTCACCACACTCTCTGATCCCATCACCTCACCTCACCTCACCACACTCTCTGATCCCATCAACTCACCTCACCACACCACACTCTCTGATCCCATCACCTCACCTCACCACACTCTCTGATCCCATCACCTCACCTCACCACACACTCTGATCCCATCACCTCACCTCACCACACTCTCTGATCCCATCACCTCACCTCACCACACTCTCTGATCCCATCACCTCACCTCACCTCACCACACTCTCTGATCCCATCACCTCACCTCACCTCACTCTCTGATCCCATCACCTCACCTCACCTCACTCTCTGATCCCATCACCTCACCTCACCACACTCTCTGATCCCATCACCTCACCTCACCACACTCTCTGATCCCATCACCTCCTCACCACACTCTCTGATCGCATCACCTCACCTCACCACACTCTCTGATCCCATCACCTCACCTCACCTCCTCACCACACTCTCTGATCCCATCACCTCACCTCACCACACTCTCTGATCCCATCACCTCACCTCACCTCACCACACTCTCTGATCCCATCACCTCACCTCACCTCACTCTCTGATCCCATCACCTCACCTCACCACACTCTCTGATCCCATCACCTCACCTCACCACACTCTCTGATCCCATCACCTCCTCACCACACTCTCTGATCGCATCACCTCACCTCACCACACTCTCTGATCCCATCACCTCACCTCACCTCACCACACTCTCTGATCCCATCACCTCACCTCACCTCACTCTCTGATCGCATCACCTCACCTCACCACACTCTCTGATCCCATCACCTCACCTCACCACACTCTCTGATCCCATCACCTCACCTCACCTCACCACACTCGCTGATCCCATCACCTCACCTCACCACACTCTCTGATCCCATCACCTCACCTCACCACACTCTCTGATCCCATCACCTCACCTCACCTCACCACACTCTCTGATCCCATCACCTCACCTCACCACACTCTCTGATCCCATCACCTCACCTCACCACACTCTCTGATCCCATCACCTCACCTCACCACACTCTCTGATCCCATCACCTCACCTCACCTTACCACACTCGCTGATCCCATCACCTCACCTCACCACACTCTCTGATCCCATCACCTCACCTCACCACACTCTCTGATCCCATCACCTCACCTCACCTCACCACACTCGCTGATCCCATCACCTCACCTCACCACACTCTCTGATCCCATCACCTCCTCACCACACTCTCTGATCGCATCACCTCACCTCACCACACTCTCTGATCCCATCACCTCACCTCACCACACTCTCTGATCCCATCACCTCCTCACCACACTCTCTGATCGCATCACCTCACCTCACCTAACCACGCTCTCTGATCCCATCACCTCACCTCACCACACTCTCTGATCCCATCACCTCCTCACCACACTCTCTGATCGCATCACCTCACCTCACCACACTCTCTGATCCCATCACCTCACCTCACCTCACCACACTCTCTGATCCCATCACCTCACCTCACCTCACTCTCTGATCCCATCACCTCACCTCACCACACTCTCTGATCCCATCACCTCACCTCACCTAACCACACTCTCTGATCCCATCACCTCACCTCACCACACTCTCTGATCCCATCACCTCCTCACCACACTCTCTGATCGCATCACCTCACCTCACCACACTCTCTGATCCCATCACCTCACCTCACCTCACTCTCTGATCCCATCACCTCACCTCACCACACTCTCTGATCCCATCACCTCACCTCACCACACTCTCTGATCCCATCACCTCCTCACCACACTCTCTGATCGCATCACCTCACCTCACCACACTCTCTGATCCCATCACCTCACCTCACCTCCTCACCACACTCTCTGATCGCATCACCTCACCTCACCACACTCTCTGATCCCATCACCTCACCTCACCTCACCACACTCTCTGATCCCATCACCTCACCTCACCACACTCACTGATCCCATCACCTCACCTCACTACACCACACTCTCTGATCCCATCACCTCACCTCACCTCACCACACTCTCTGATCCCATCACCTCACCTCACCACACTCTCTGATCCCATCACCTCACCTCACCACACTCTCTGATCCCATCACCTCACCTCACCACACTCTCTGATCCCATCACCTCCTCACCACACTCTCTGATCGCATCACCTCACCTCACCACACTCTCTGATCCCATCACCTCACCTCACCTCACCACACTCTCTGATCCCATCACCTCACCTCACCTCACTCTCTGATCCCATCACCTCACCTCACCACACTCTCTGATCCCATCACCTCACCTCACCACACTCTCTGATCCCATCACCTCACCTCACCACACTCTCTGATCCCATCACCTCACCTCACCACACTCACTGATCCCATCACCTAACCTCACCTCACTCTCTGAACCCATCACCTCACCTCACCACACTCTCTGATCCCATCACCTCCTCACCACACCACACTCTCTGATCCCATCACCTCACCTCACCTCACCACACTCTCTGATCCATCACCTCACCTCACCACACTCTCTGATCCCATCACCTCACCTCACCTTACCACACTCTCTGATCCCATCACCTCACCTCACCTCACCACACTCTCTGATCCCATCACCTAACCTCACCTCACTCTCTGAACCCATCACCTCACCTCACCACACTCTCTGATCCCATCACCTCCTCACCACACCACACTCTCTGATCCCATCACCTCACCTCACCTCACCACACTCACTGATCCCATCACCTCACCTCACCTCACCACACTCTCTGATCCCATCACCTCACCTCACCACACTCTCTGATCCCATCACCTCACCTCACCACACTCTCTGATCCCATCACCTCACCTCACCTCACCACACTCTCTGATCCCATCAGCTCACCTCACCACACTCTCTGATCCCATCACCTCACCTCACCTCACCACACTCGCTGATCCCATCACCTCACCTCACCACACTCTCTGATCCCATCACCTCCTCACCACACTCTCTGATCCCATCACCTCACCTCACCACACTCTCTGATCCCATCACCTCACCTCACCACACTCTCTGATCCCATCACCTCACCTCACCACACATTCAGATCCCATCACCTCACCTCACCTCACCACACTCTCTGATCCCATCACCTCACCTCACCACACTCTCTGATCCCATCACCTCACCTCACCTCACCACATTCTCTGATCCCATCACCTCACCTCACCACACATTCAGATCCCATCACCTCACCTCACCTCACCACACTCTCTGATCCCATCACCTCAGCTCACCACACTCTCTGATCCCATCACCTCAGCTCACCTCATTCTCTGATCCCATCACCTTTCCTCACCTTGCCATACTCTCTGATCCCATCACCTCACCTCACCTCACCACACTCTCTGATCCCATCTCCTCACCTCACCACACCACACTCCTGATCCCATCACCTCACCTCACCTCACTCTCTGATCCCATCACCTCACCTCACCTCACCACACTCTCTGATCCCATCACCTCACCTCACCACATTCTCTGATCCCATCACCTCACCTCACCTCACCACACTCTCTGATCCCATCACCTCACCTCACCTCACCACACTCTCTGATCCCATCACCTCACCTCACCTCACCACACTCTCTGATCCCATCAACTCACCTCACCACACTCTCTGATCCCATCACCTCACCTCACCACACTCTCTGATCCCATCACCTCACCTCACCACACTCTTTGATCCCATCACCTCCTCACCACACTCTCTGATCCCATCACCTCACCTCACCACACTCTCTGATCCCATCACCTCACCTCACCTCACCACACTCTCTGATCCCATCAACTCACCTCACCACACCACACTCTCTGATCCCATCACCTCACCTCACCACACTCTCTGATCCCATCACCTCACCTCACCACACACTCTGATCCCATCACCTCACCTCACCACACTCTCTGATCCCATCACCTCACCTCACCTCACTCACTGATCCCATCACCTCACCTCACCTCACCACACTCTCTGATCCCATCACCTCACCTCACCACACTCTCTGATCCCATCACCTCACCTCACCACACTCTCTTATCCCATCACATCACCTCTCCTCACCACACTCTCTGATCCCATCACCTCCTCACCACACTCTCTGATCCCATCACCTCACCTCACCTCACTCACTGATCCCATCACCTCACCTCACCTCACCACACTCTCTGATCCCATCACCTCACCTCACCACACTCTCTGATCCCATCACCTCACCTCACCACACTCTCTGATCCCATCACCTCACCTCACCACACTCTCTGATCCCATCACCTCACCTCACCACACTCTCTGATCCCATCACCTCACCTCACCACACTCACTGATCCCATCACCTCACCTCACCTCACTCACTGATCCCATCACCTCACCTCACCTCACCACACTCTCTGATCCCATCACCTCACCTCACCACACTCTCTGATCCCATCACCTCACCTCACCACACTCTCTGATCCCATCACATCACCTCTCCTCACCACACTCTCTGATCCCATCACCTCACCTCACCACACTCTCTGATCCCATCACCTCACCTCACCACACTCTCTGATCCCATCACCTCACCTCGCCACACTCTCTGATCCTATCACCTCTCCTCACCACACTCTCTGATCCCATCACCTCACCTCACCTCACCACACTCTCTGATCCCATCACATCACCTCACCTCACCACACTCTCTGATCCATCACCTCACCACACTCACTGATCCCATCACCTCACCTCACCTCACTCTCTGATCCCATCACCTCACCTCACCTCACTCTCTGATCCCATCACCTCACCTCACCTCACCACACTCTCTGATCCCATCACCTCACACCTCACCACACTCTCTGATCCCATCACCTCACCTCACCACACTCTCTGATCCCATCACCTCTCCTCACCACACTCTCTGATCCCATCACCTCTCCTCACCACACTCTCTGATCCCATCACCTCACCACACCACACTCTCTGATCCCAGCACCTCACCTCACCACACTCTCTGATCCCATCACTTCACCTCACCACACTCACTGATCCCATCACCTCACCTCACCACACTCTCTGATCCCATCACCTCACCTCACCACACCACACTCTCTGATCCCATCACCTCACCTCACCACACTCTCTGATCCCATCACCTCACCTCACCACACTCTCTGATCCCATCACCTCACCTCACCACACTCTCTGATCCCATCACCTCTCCTCACCACACCACACTCTCTGATCCCATCACCTCACCTCACCACACTCTCTGATCCCATCACCTCACCTCACCTCACCACACTCTCTGATCCCATCACCTCACCTCACCACACTCTCTGATCCCATCACCTCACCTCACCACACTCTCTGATCCCATCACCTCACCTCACCACACTCTCTGATCCCATCACCTCACCTCACCACACTCTCTGATCCCATCACCTCACCTCACCACACTCTCTGATCCCATCACCTCACCTCACCACACTCTCTGATCCCATCACCTCACCTCACCACACTCTCTGATCCCATCACCTCACCTCACCACACTCTCTGATCCCATCACCTCACCTCACCACACTCTCTGATCCCATCACCTCACCTCACCACACTCTCTGATCCCATCACCTCACCTCACCACACTCTCTGATCCCATCACCTCACCTCACCACACTCTCTGATCCCATCACCTCACCTCACCACACTCTCTGATCCCATCACATCACCTCTCCTCACCACACTCTCTGATCCCATCACCTCACCTCACCACACTCTCTGATCCCATCACCTCACCTCGCCACACTCTCTGATCCTATCACCTCTCCTCACCACACTCTCTGATCCCATCACCTCTCCTCACCACACTCTCTGATCCCATCACCTCACCACACCACACTCTCTGATCCCATCACCTCACCTCACCACACTCTCTGATCCCATCACCTCACCTCACCACACTCACTGATCCCATCACCTCACCTCACCACACTCTCTGATCCCATCACCTCACCTCACCACACCACACTCTCTGATCCCATCACCTCACCTCACCACACTCTCTGATCCCATCACCTCACCTCACCACACTCTCTGATCCCATCACCTCACCTCACCACACTCTCTGATCCCATCACCTCACCTCACCTCACCTCACCACACTCTCTGATCCCATCACCTCACCTCACCACACTCTCTGATCCCATCACCTCTGCTCACCACACCACACTCTCTGATCCCATCACCTCACCTCACCACACTCTCTGATCCCATCACCTCACCTCACCTCACCACACTCTCTGATCCCATCACCTCACCTCACCACACTCTCTGATCCCATCACCTCACCTCACCTCACCACACTCTCTGATCCCATCACCTCACCTCACCACACTCTCTGATCCCATCACCTCACCACACCACACTCTCTGATCCCATCACCTCCTCACCTCACCACACTCTCTGATCCCATCAATCACCTCACCACACTCTCTGATCCCATCACCTCACCTCACCACTCTCTCTGATCCCATCACCTCACCTCACCTCACCACACTCTCTGATCCCATCACCTCACCTCACCACACTCTCTGATCCCATCACCTCACCTCACCTCACCACACTCTCTGATCCCATCACCTCACCTCACCTCACCACACTCTCTGATCCCATCACCTCACCTCACCACACTCTCTGATCCCATCACCTCCTCACCTCACCACACTCTCTGATCCCATCACCTCACCTCACCACACTCTCTGATCCCATCACCTCACCTCGCCACACCACATTCTCTGATCCCATCACCTCACCTCACCTCACCACACTCTCTGATCCCATCACCTCACCTCACCACACTCTCTGATCCCATCACCTCACCTCACCACACTCTCTGATCCCATCACCTCACCTCGCCACACCACATTCTCTGATCCCATCACCTCACCTCACCTCACCACACTCTCTGATCCCATCACCTCCTCACCTCACCACACTCTCTGATCCCATCACCTCCTCACCTCACCACACTCTCTGATCCCATCACCTCACCTCACCACACTCTCTGATCCCATCACCTCACCTCGCCACACCACATTCTCTGATCCCATCACCTCACCTCACCTCACCACACTCTCTGATCCCATCACCTCACCTCACCACACTCTCTGATCCCATCACCTCACCTCAGCTCACTCACTGATCCCATCACCTCACCTCACCTCACCACACTCTCTGATCCCATCACCTCACCTCACCACACTCTCTGATCCCATCACCTCACCTCACCTCACCACACTCTCTGATCCCATCACCTCACCTCACCTCACCACACTCTCTGATCCCATAAGATTAATGAAATAAGTGTTATGTTATAGGTTAGTCATTTGAACTTTTTAACCAACTCGTGTTATTTTGACAGTTTGTGGTGGTTCTGGCAGAAAACGGATTTCAGCGAAACCTACGGTTTATCACTTTCTCATTTTTCATTGGCCTAGTATTAGCACATTTCCATCATGAGGAAATTGTGCAACAATAATTGGTTTAGCTTCTCTAAGGAATTTCTCTTAACTTCAATCATAAATCTGATGGATATTTCAGAGACACTATCTTTTTCTTTCATCTCTTATCTTTGCCTTCTTTGCTGTACATTCATCTTAGTTTTGTTTCTCTGCTCTTTACTTAGATTGCTCAGTATTTGTATGTTTATTTGTACTTTAAAATGAATGATCATTAAGAATTAAGTCTGCTCACCATTTTGACTCGACTAAGAACCCTAAGGATCAGGAATAATCAGCGATCCAGCATTTTGTATAAATAGAAGTTGCTGCTTGTGTTTTCGAAGAAACCAGATATCCATGAAACATACAATCCAATTCAAAGCTGTGGCAGATTGACTTAGATCAGCCCTGTAAATGCTTTCTCCACTTCCAGAATCACAATCAGGTTTTATATCACTGGCATATGTCATGCAATTTGTTGGTTTGCGGTTACAGCACATTGCAATACATAATGGTAAAAAGCTATGTTACAGTAACAAGTACTGCATATACAAAAAGATAAATTAAATAGTGAGAGAATGTCCATGGGTTCATTGCCCTTTCAGAAACCTGATGGTGGAGCTGTTCTGAAATAGTTGAGTGTTTGTCTTCAGGCTTCCCCTTGGTGACAGCACTGAGAAAATGGCATACCCTGTGGGATGGGGGTCCTTAATGATCGATGCTATCTGCTATGCTTTGTCACTTCAAAATATTAAAATCAAGGAAGTAACATGAGTCTGAAATGTGAGTCTAACTTCGTGTTTTAATTTAAACGAGGTGCGTACATTTCACATGGTAGCATCATGTGCAATTAACATATTTATACGTGAATAAATTATTTAAATTAACAAGAACACTTAATCAACCTATACACATATATATATACACACACACACACAAGATGACTCAATATTATTGAAATACTGAGTATATTACACCTCCCTTTATGCAGCATCATCTCAGTGTGCTCGGGAGGCTAGTTTCCATGATGGAGATGGCTGACTTTTCAACTTTCTCCAGCTTTTTCCAATCCTGGGCAGTGTCCCCTCCCCCCCCAACACCGGATGATGTTGCCATCAGTTAGAATGCTCTGCATGGTACATCTGTAGAAATTTGCAAGTCTCCTCAAACTCCCAATGAAATATAGCCACTGTCATCCCTCTTTGTAATTACATCAATATGCTGGGCACGGGATCGATCCTCAATGATGTTAACATCTAGAAACTTGAAGCAGCTCCCCTTTACTACTGATGATCCTTCAAAGAGGACTGGTGCATGTTCCCTCGACTTACCCTTCCTGATGTTCACTATCAATTCCTTGGGCTTACTGAGATGAGAACAAACTTTTTTTGTGTCACCACAAAACCAGCTGATCTATCTCACTCCTGTGTGCCTCCTCGCTGCCATCTGAAATTCTGGAAACAATAGTTGTGTCATCAGGAAATTTATAAATGGTGTTGAGCTGTGCCTAGTGCAGAGAGAGTAGAGCAGTGGGCTAAGGACGTATCCTTGAGGTGTTGACTGTCAGTGAGGAGGAAATGTTATCTCCGATCCACACTGACTGTGGCCTCTCAGTAAATAAGTCAAGGATCCATTTGCAGATGGAGTATAGATGCCCAGGGTTTGGAACTTTTTGGTTAGAACTGAGGGTATGATTGTGTTGAACACTGAGCTGCGATCAATAAATGATAGTCTAATGTGGGTATTGTTATTGTCCAAGGATGAGTGGAAAATCAGTGAGATTGCATTGGCTATAGAATCATTGTGGCGATAGGCAGATTGCAGCCAGGTCCTTGCTTAGGCCGGGGTTGATTCTGGCCATGAGCAACCTCTCAAAGCACTCGTCACAGTAGATGTGAGTGCCAGGGTGATGGTCACTGAGGCAGCTCACCCTGCTCTTCCTGGGTGATTATCGCCCTGTTGAGCAGGTGGGAACTTCTAACTGCAGCAGTGAGAGACTGAAGATACCTTTGAACACTCTCGCCAGTTGGTTGGCACAGGTTTTCAGTGTCCTACCAGAAACACCATCAGGGCCTGATGCCTTGCAAGGGTTCACCCTCTTGAAAGATGTTCTGATGTCAGCCTCCAAGATAGCGATCACAGGTTCACACAGGTGAATTTTATTCCCCCTTTCAAACCATGCATAAGAGGCGTTGAGTTCAACTGGGAATAAAGCACCACAGCCATTTATGATGTTAGGTTTTGCCTTTTGGGAAGTAATGGTCTGGAAACCCTGCCAGAGGTGATGTGCATCGGACTCCATCTTCAATCAGAGTAGACTTTTCACTCTTAAAATAGCCCTTCATAGGTTATACCTGTTCCTGTATGATTCTGCCTCGCTAGTCTTGAATGCCACAGATGACAGCAGGAATGTGAATCTCTCTCTAGCAAATGCACCTCAACGGACTGACCATGGCATTTACTTCAGACTTTTCACTCCTTTTTATTACTTCCAGATGAAAAATTCCCTCAATGAAATCTAGTTCTTTGGCCAATTCCAAATATGTTTCTAGACCAAAATAGTCTCTTTACATATGTCTTGAACTCAAACATAAAAACTTGGCTTCCAACTTCTGGGGGAATGTTCATTGTTTATTTTTCATTTGAATTTGATTTTTTCTTTTCATGCCAGTAGAACTGACCTGTTGGATTTATATTGCCTTTTCACTGTGGTGTGTTAGGGTTCTTTAGCCAGGAGGGCAGAGAGGGTCACTCACTTTGCTCAGTAAAACCTTTCCGATATTAAGGGAATTGAGGGATACAGGTTAGTTAAGCGACTGCCTGCAATATGGAATGCTGGGTGGGGAAAGTGCAAGGGGACAATTCATCTGTTTCTGCCCTGAGCCATCGATTGTGGAGATTAAGACCCAGTCAGAACAATGAGGCTGAACATTGTACTTAACTATGAATGTGGAGGTAACCAGTGCAGGGACGGAACATTGGCTGGGAGGAAGTTGGTGGTAACCAGTTAACCTAACAATCGGCGTGTTTGTCATGTGGTGGGAAATGAGCACAAGATGGAAACCCATGCTGTCACGGGGAGAATTGCAAACTCCACACAAACAGCAGCCAAGGCCAGGATTGAACCGGAATCACAGAGACCGTGAGGCGGCAGCTCCAGGGCAAGAGGACACGTCTCCCCACATCCACTAACTATTGTGTGGCTCATGGGGATCGGGGCAGTAGGTACGGGGAAAACCACCACCAGGGCAAGAGGAAACGTCTCCCCACATCCACTAACTATTGTGTGGCTCATGGGGATCGGGGCAGTAGGTACGGGGAAAACCACCACCAGGGCAAGAGGAAACGTCTCCCCACATCCACTAACTATTGTGTGGCTCATGGGGATCGGGGCAGAAGGTACGGGGAAAACCACCACCAGGGCAAGAGGAAACGTCTCCCCACATCCACTAACTATTGTGTGGCTCATGGGGATCGGGGCAGTAGGTACGGGGAAAACCACCACCAGGGCAAGAGGAAACGTCTCCCCACATCCACTAACTATTGTGTGGCTCATGGGGATC
Organism: Hemitrygon akajei; assembly: GCF_048418815.1. Taxonomy (NCBI): domain Eukaryota; kingdom Metazoa; phylum Chordata; class Chondrichthyes; order Myliobatiformes; family Dasyatidae; genus Hemitrygon; species Hemitrygon akajei. Next base: position 8,933,803 of record NC_133143.1, on the reverse strand, counting down.
GGGGCAGTAGGTACGGGGAAAACCACCACCAGGGCAAGAGGAAACGTCTCCCCACATCCACTAACTATTGTGTGGCTCATGGGGATCGGGGCAGTAGGTACGGGGAAAACCACCACCAGGGCAAGAGGAAACGTCTCCCCACATCCACTAACTATTGTGTGGCTCATGGGGATCGGGGCAGTAGGTACGGGGAAAACCACCACCAGGGCAAGAGGAAACGTCTCCCCACATCCACTAACTATTGTGTGGCTCATGGGGATCGGGGCAGTAGGTACGGGGAGAACCACCACCAGGGCAAGAGGAAACGTCTCCCCACATCCACTAACTATTGTGTGGCTCATGGGGATCGGGGCAGTAGGTACGGGGAGAACCACCACCAGGGCAAGAGGAAATGTCTCCCCACATCCACTAACTATTGTGTGGCTCATGGGGATCGGGGCAGTAGGTACGGGGAAAACCACCACCAGGGCAAGAGGAAACGTCTCCCCACATCCACTAACTATTGTGTGGCTCATGGGGATCGGGGCAGTAGGTACGGGGAAAACCACCACCAGGGCAAGAGGAAACGTCTCCCCACATCCACTAACTATTGTGTGGCTCATGGGGATCGGGGCAGTAGGTACGGGGAAAACCACCACCAGGGCAAGAAGGACCAACAAGATCCACATTGTCTTGGTCAAACCTTCACTCAGGGACCTCAAGAGGCACCAATGGTGCCCGAACATGACAGTTAATTTTTGTCCTCTGGCTACATTCCAATCACTCACGTCCTTTCTGAGGCCTTGCCAAACAAACTTCAGTGAAGCCAGTTTCTGTGAGGTCTTCCAGCCCAGATGTGGGAAGCCATGGATAGAATGAAAAACCGAATGTCTCTAGATTGCAGGCATGGTGGGACAAGGCAATCGGTTGAGACATGGCACAGGAGAGAAACTGAAGCTTCTGCCAATTAACCAAAGGCCCATCACTGTTGTTTGGTAAGCCTGGACCCCTGGATCAGTAACTTTATCAGCTGACATACTGGCAATAATTAACCCCTATGTGTACGGCCCCAACAGCTGGCCATAAGACTATAAGACAATAAGACATGGGAGAAGAATTAGGCCATTCAGCCCATCGAGTCTGCTCTGCCATCTCATCATGGCTGATCCTGGGTCCCACTCAACCCCATACACCTGCCTTCTTGCCATATCCTTTGATGCTCTGACCGATCAGGAAACGACCAACTTCTACCTTGAATATATCCACAGATTTGGCCTCCATCGCTGTCTATGACAGAGTATTCACAGATTCACTACTCTCTAGCTAAAAAAAACCCTCATTTCCTCTGTTCTGTGCAGCCTGACTAGTGTCTTATAAAGGCTCAGCATTATCTCCTTGCTTTTATATTCCATTCCCCTTGAAATAAATGCCAACATTGCATTTTCCTTCTTTACCAAAGACTTAACCTGTAAATTATTCTGGGAGTCTTGCATGAGGACTTCTGTCCCTCTGCACCTCTGATGTTTGAACCTTCTCCCCATTTAGACAATAGTCCACACTATTGTTCCTTTTACCAAAATGCATTATCATTCATTTCCCAGCACTGTATTCCATCTGCTACTTTTTTGTCCAATCTTCCAATTTGTCTAAGTCCTGCTACAACCGCACTCACCTATCTTAGTATCATCTGCAAATTTTGCCATAAAACCATCAATACCGCTATCTAAATAATTGATAATGTGAAAAGTAGCGGTCCCAATACTGACCCACGAGGAACACAAATAGTCACTGGCAGCCAACCAGAAAAGGCCCCCTTTATTCATATTCACTGCCTCCTGCCTGTCAGCCATTCCTCTATCCATGCCAGTATCTTTCCTGTAATGCCATAGGATTTTATTTTGTTAAGCAGGCTCATATTTGGCACCTTATCAAATACCTTCTGAAAATCCAAGTAAATGATATCCACTGCCTCTCCTTTGTCCACCCTGCTTGTTACTTCCTTGAAGAACACTAACAAATTCGTCAGGCAAGATTTCCCTTTACAGGAACCATGCTGACTTTGACTTATTTTATCATTAGTCTCCAAGTATCCCAAAATTTCATCCTTAATAATAGACTCCAACACTTTTCAACCACTGAGGTTAGACTAAATGGCCTATAATTTCCTTTCCTTTGCCTTCCTCCCTTCTTAAAGAGCGCGTGACATTTGAAATCTTCCAAACCTTCAGCATCATGCCAGGAAAAGCATTTCAGGATGTATATTGTATTTATTTCTCTGACATTAAATATACCTGTGAAACCTTTGACCTTTGAATCAAGTAATTCATGGAAGATCATGACCAATGCATCCATTGTCTCTTCAGCAACCTCTCTCAGGACTCTGGGATGTCATCCATCTGGTCCAGGTGACTTAAGGCCTTTCAGTTTGCCTAGTATTTTTTCCTTTGTAATAGCAATGGCATTCACTCCTGCTCCCTGACACTCACGTACCTCTGGCACACTGCTAATGTCTTCCCAGTGAAGACTGATGCAAAGTACCCATTAAGTTCACCTGCCATTTCTTTATCCCCATTTACTACCTCACCAGCATCATTTTCCAGTGGTCCAATATCAACTCTCACCTCCCTTTTACTCTTTATATAACTGAGAAAACTTTTAGTATCCTGCTTTATATTATTGGCTAGTTTGCCCTCATATTTCATCTTCTCCCTTTTTATAACTTTTTTGTTGCCTTTTTTTGGATTTTAAAAGCTTTCCAATCATCCAACTTTTCACTCACTTTTGCAACCTTATATGCCCTTTCCTTGGCTTTTATGCATTCCTTAACTTCCCTTGTCAGCCACAGTTGCCTATGCCTGCCATTTGAGAACTTCCTCTTCTGTGGGAGGTATCTACCCCGTGCCTTGTGAAACATCAGCCACCTCTGCTCTGCCGTCATCCCCACCAGTATCCTTCTGCAATCCACCTGGGCAAGCTCCTGTCTCATGCCTCTGTGATTCCCTTTATTCCATTGTGATAGTGATAGACGTGAGTTATTCTGTGTGTGTGTGTGGCCTCTGTCGGTCATGGTTGACCATGGGTACTGAGCCTCTGGTAGTCACTGGTTTGTCGAGCAGCGTCGACTGTGGCTGTTGAAGCTGATCCTGGAACGGCAGGCTCTGCCACAGTTGCTGAATGTGTAGGGCGTTGTGGAATTGTTGCCTTATCTACTCCCTCTGAAATTGCAGTATGAGTTCAATCATATTATTATCACTGCTTCCTAGAGGTCCTTTATATTAAATTCCCAAATAAAATCTGGGTTATTACACAATACCAAATCTAAGATAGCCTTCCCCATAGGTTCTAGCACAAGCTGCTCTAAAAAGCCACCTTGTAGACATTCAACAAACTCACTCTCTTGTGATTTGACACCAACCTGATGTTTTGCATATTGAACTCCCCATTACAATTGTGTTGGCGCTGAGTAGGCTACGGTCAATTATGGAAAACCCTGAACATCCTCTACATAGCACCATCCAGAGACAGAGAAGCAGTTTCAGCGACAGGTTACTGTCGATGCAATGCTCCTCAGACAGGATGAAGAGGTCAATACTCCCCAATGCCATTAGGCTTTACAATTCAACCGCCAGGACTTAAGAACTTTTTTTAAAGCTATTATTAATGCTTTTTGAGTTAGTGATTTAGATGCATATCATATTATTACTGAGTTAAGTATTGTATATAATGAGTTTTTGCTACAACAAGTGTATGGGACATTGGAAAAAAATGTTGAATTTCCCCATGGGGATGAATAAAGTATCTATCTATCTATCTATCTATCTATCTATCTATTCACCATTATCCAGGCCTTGAGAGGCAATCAGACATGGCACTATTTTTCCCCTTAGTATGTTGTATATCGGTTGTGAACTCTGATCGGTAGGCCAGGTGGCATTGCTGCTGTGCAGACGAAGGGTCTGATACACGCACGAGGGGTTTGTGGTGACCCTCCAGGAAAAATGAAGATGGCAGACAGACAGAGATGGTGAAACGTGCTGTATTTCCTTTCGGAGGGACGGAGCTGCTGGCTGAAGAAGGCGAGCGGCTGCCACACGCCTCCTGCCCTGTTTGTGGACAGCACCCACAACATAGTCTAAGGCGTCAGTAATGATGACTATAGGTGCATTGGGGACCGGCTGCATCAGTAGGGTTGTGTTGGAAAGAGATTATTTGGTATCATCAAGTGCCTTGGTCATGTCCACTGACCAGTCAAGCATTTGATTAGGTTTATTGCCTTTAAGTACACTATACAGGGGAGATGAGATACGTCTTCAGATTTGGACGCATTGGTGTCATCCAGATAAACAAAAAGAAAATCTAAGTCTTTTAATATAGTGTTCATCAGCCATTAGAAAGTCTGTGCTGCATTTTTCAGTCCAAATGGCATTTGCAGAAACTCAAAAAGGCCAAATGGGGTTATCACGATTGTCTTGGGAATGTCCTTTGAGCACATAAGCAGCTGACGGTAGCCCCGAACTAAACTGACTTTGCAAAAAAATACTACTCTGCCTAAACAAGCCTGGAAGTCTTGGATGTGTGGGACTGGGTAACAGTCGGGGGTGGTGGCCTCACCGGTAATCACCACGTTGGCGGACCGAGGGACCAATGGAGCCCAGGGGCTATTCGACTAGTGTACATTGCCGAGTCTTTCCACATTGGCAAACTCAGCCAGCTATCCTGGGCACAGGTATTCCGGTGGGGCAGTTGTGGGAATGTGGTGCTTGATCCCATGTTTTGTAACTGTATTAGAGAAAGTGGGCTTGCTGAGGTCTAGAAACTTGTCCAGCAGTTGAGTAAACTCACATGCAGTGGTGCATGTGCTTGATGGAGTTGTTGTGGGGTAGCCACCCAAAGACCTTGGCATGCACAAGCCAGCAGTTCTTAAGATTGTGTAATACCTCCTTGGGCACACAGGAAATCTGCACCAAGCAAAGGTCTAGCCACTTTATCCAGGATGAAGTTGCATGTGTAGCATCAGCCACTGAAATAGAGCACCACCTGTCATGTCCCGTAATTCTGCATTTTACTGCCATTGGCAGCCTCCTGTGAGATTTCATCGCTCTTTGCCTTCTCATCAATAGGCTTCAGCATCTGCGTCACACAGGAAAAGTTGCCCTGAAAGGGTGTACGTAAATGGGGAAAGAGAATAAATGCTGGCTTTCCAGTGAAGGCCATTACCTGTAAAAATATCTTCAGCATTCTATTCTTGCTTCAAAGCACAAGTCTTAAGTGTTCAGTCAATGTGGGAATTGAAAATCCTCTGTATTAGATTCTGTAACTGTGTTGAAATGAGAGAAGTAATGATACAACACACATTACAATTGTTTGAGGTGAACACTATTCTGTACCTCTCTCAGAATGGTTACTCTGGAGATTCCATCAGGAATATCCATGGTTTGTATGAACTTCATGCTTGGCAGTGGTGCCATTTTCGTAGCTCAAAGGTAATTGTCATTACTATGTGAACTAGTTTAACTGCAGTTGTTTCATAAAGCTCATTCTCTCTCAGGGGAAATATCTTGCTGAGTCCATGGCCTTAACAAATCAGGATCTGAACCATCCATTCAGAGAATGGTGCCTGGCTTAGAACACTTCGGTTGTGCAAGCTAAGCACTATAGAACAGTTGCATTAATCATTGGAAGAGTGCAGTTGTGAAGTCTCATACATAACAATAGAAATATCTGTGTTTTTTCACATTAATTATTTATTAGCCTTGGAAATATTAGCTTCTGACAGAATCTAGGGCAGAATTTGCTTAATTTTGTTTTTTTCCTGTATCTAATGATTTTGATACATTAAAATAAAGAAAACCAAATAAGACTTTTTGAAGTGCAGTGCTATCTGCAGTAGAAGAGCCAGCTTGTGCACAGTGACTCCAAGACATGGGAGCTGATAAAGACCAGATAACCTACTTCTGATTATCTTAAGTGCCAAACATTGACCAATGCATGGGGCAGAACTTCCTTGTTCTTTATCTAAATTGTTGCATACTGCGCTACAATTTAACTTTTCATCTGACAGAGTAGCACTCTATTTGCTGGCCATCCAGAATTAGAATCCCAGTCAGGTTATGAACACTGATATATGTGATGATATTTGTATTCTCTGACTGCAGTATAGAGCAAGACATCATAGTTACTGTCACAATACGTGGATAGATAGAATGACAGAGGAATTGCCAGTTGGTGTGTATGGATTTATGGACCATTCAGAAATCTGATGGTAAATGGGAAGAAGCTGTTCTTAAAATGTTGAGTGTGGGTCTTCAGATTCCTGTACCTCCTCTGCAATGACACTAATAAGGAAAGGGCAAGCCCCAGATGGTAAGCATGCTTAATGATAGATTTGGTAATGATGAGTTCTCTTGAGGCACCTCTATCTGAAGATGTCCTCAGTGGTGGGGAGGGTTCTGTCCTGTTTGATATGTTAGAACCATTAAGTCATAGAGCATAACAATACAGAAGCAGGTAATTCAGCCCATTTCTACCATACCAGCCTTACTGATGTCTTGTCCCATCTGCCTGCACATGGACCATAGCGTTGTGCCTCTCTATTGCATGTTCCTATCCAAAACTCCTTCAAATGTTACAATTGAGCTTGCATAAGACATAGGCTATTTGGTTTGTCGAGTCTGCTCAGCCTTTTCATCATGGCTGATTCAATTTTCCTCTCAGCCCTAATCTCCTGTCTTTTCCCTGTATCCCTACATGCTGTGACGAATCAAGAATCTATCAATCTCTGCCTTAAATACACATAAGATGTGGCCTCCTTTTCTGCCTGTGGTAAAGAATTCCACAACTTCACCACTCTTTGGCTAAAGAAATTCCTCCTCATCTCCATTCTGAAAGGATGCGTTCTATTCTGAGGCTGTGTCCTCTGGTCTTAGACTCTCCCATCGAAGGAAACATCCTCTCCACATTCACTCTATCAAGGCCTTTCACCATTCGATATGTTTCAGTGAAGTTACTCTCATTCTTCTGAATTCTAATGAATACAGGCTCAGAGCTATCAAACGTTCTTCATATGACAAGCCACTTAATCCTGGAATCATTTTTGTGAACCTCCTTTGAACCCTCTCCAGTTCCAGCACATCCTTTCTAAGATAAGGGCCTTCAAACTGCTCACAATACTCCAAGTGAAGCCTTACCCGTGCTTTATAAATGATCAACATTACATCCTTGTTTTGATATTCTAGTCCTCTTGTACAATTCCTGTACTTGTTGTCATGATTTATGAAAGCCAATGTGCCAACAGCTCTCTTTACGACCTTAAAGTGGCGCCACTTTCAAAGAATTGTGGACCTGTATTCCCTTGTTCTTATATTCTACCACACAGTCTCGTGCCCTGCCATTCACTGAACAAGTCTTACTCTGCTTTTTTATTCCTTGCGCGTGTAACGCCACACACTTGTCTGCATTAAGTTACATTTATCTGTTAATTTTTCCTGCTGGTCCAAGTCACTTTGCAAGCTTTGATAACCTTCTTTGCTGTTCACTACCCTCCCAACCTTGCTGTCATCTGCAGATTTGATGATCTGGTTAAACCACATTATCATCCAACTCATTAATATAGATGATAGACAACACTAGACCCAGCACCAATCCCTGCAGCACAGTACTAGGCTCAGATCGTCAGTCAGAGGGATATCCACCTACGACACTCTCCGGCTTCTCCTGCTAAGACAATGTTGAATACAATTGACTACTTACCCTGAATGCCAAGCAACCTACCCTTTGGACTAGCCCCCCCCCATGTGGGACTTTTCAAAGGCCTTGCAAAAGTTCATGTAGACAACGTCCACAATCTTTCCTTCATCAATCTTCTTGGAAACCTTATCAACCTCTATGGGATTTGTTAGATATGACCTGCTATGTACAAAGCCATGTTGACCATCCCGAATCAGGCCCTGCTTATTGAAATACTTATATATCCGGTCACTTAGAATATATTCCTTCCAGTAATTTACCCACGCCTGACATCGGGCTCATGGGTCTGTTATATCCCAGTTCATACTTAGTACTTTTTTTAAACAACAAAACAACATTAGCATTCTTCCTATGCTCTGGCACAATGCAAAGGATGTTTTAAGTCCAAGTCCCCTGCAATTTCTGCACTAGCCTCCCACAAGTTCTGAGGATCCTTATCAGTCCATGGGGATTTGTGCACCCTAATTCACCTCAAGACAGCAAGCATCTCCCCTTCTGCAATTGGAATACAGTCCATGATCTCACTACTTTTTTGCCTCAGTTCTACAGTCTCTGTGTTTGTCCATTGAGGAAATGCAGATGCAAAAAAATCATTTAAGATCTCCCCCATTCTTTTCAGCTTGATACATAGGTGACCAGGCTGATCTCCAGGGGGACCAATTTTGTCCCTTGCTATCCTTTTGGTCTTAATATACCGGTAGAATCCCTTAGGATTCTCTTTCACCCGGTCTATCAGAGCAGCCTCATGACTTCTTCTAGCCCTCTTGATTTCTTACTCAAGTGCTCTCTTGCATTTCTTATACTCCTAGGGCACCTCATTTACTCCTAACTGCCTATACCTGATATATGCTTCCTACATACTCTTTTCCAGGGCCTCCATAGTCCTTGATAACCAAGGTTCCCTAAACCTGCTATCCTTGTGTTCTATTCTAACAGCAACATACAGAATCTGTAAACACAGTATTTCACTTTTGAAGAACTCCCATCTTTTAGCCAGAAGTCAACCTAGACCAATCTACACCATCAAAAATGGCTTTTCTACAATTTAGAATCCTAACCTTAGGACGAGTCCTTTCCTTCACCATAATTATATTGAAACTAATACTCATTAGATCCAAAGTGTTCCCCTACACACACTTCTGTCACCTGTCCTGTCTCATTCCCTAAGAGGAGATCTAGTATTGCACCCCCTCGAGTTGGATTCTTTACATTTTGATTAACCAAAACTTTCCTGAACACATTTGACAAACTCTACCTCGGCCAGTCCTCTTATAGTACAGGAGCCCCAGTCAAAATATGGAAAGTTAAAATCATCTGCTAACAGCACCTTATCTTTCCTGCAACTCTCAGCTGGTTAGAACCAAAGTCTTCCTTTAGTGCTGTAAATCAGAGAATACTCAGGGAAAGAAAAGGAGGGGTGTGGATAATGTACATGTACAATGTACTGTGTATGTTAATCAAAATGGCTTCTTTGTTAAAAATATGAATACTTCTTTGTTATGATAAGTGATTTATCTCACAGTTGTTTAGCTTTAGGAGTGCTGATAATGGGGATTGTATTCATTTGTTAACCAATGGGGGAATGTTATTTTGTCTTGTGGGTCTGGGAGCTGGGTGGAGCGGGGTTTTCACGGTCTTTTCGGTGAGTCGGGAAGAAGATACCGAAGAAGGTGAATGTGTGCTGCACTGCTCAGTTGACCACCCGGGTGGTCCCAGGTGCAAGGACGTGGAGGTCGGAGGAAAGTGACGAGGGGCTGAATGGTTCAATGGTTGAGCTCCAACGATGTGCACTAAACTGACTGAACTCTGATAAGTTTGGCGCTTTTTACTTTATTTTCTTTTCCTTCATATATACTGTATGGTTAGTACTCATTTAGTTTTAGTAAAATCTTTAAAGTGTTTTCCATAACGGTATCTGGTGTGAGTTTGATATTGTGTGTGTGACGCGGCATAAACTTGATTCTCACAGCACCTGCGTGTACGGGAGGTGGGGTTGGAGAGTGGCTGGACACTTTTCCCCTAGACATATACCAGCCTGTTGGGCAAGTGTTACATTTGTGGGGACTCTTCTGGGATTGGATTTCCAGGGGCTGTGGAATCGCGCAGGAAGTAGTGCGGAGATGGACAGAGATAAGATTGTAAACTGGTGCAATTTAGAAGATGTACCGGTGCAGTATGCCTGTGTAGTGAGCGGAGTGGATTTTCGAGTTTCGGGAGATGCGGTAGTGCGGGGCTTAAGTTTGGTGAACGGTATGGGGCAGGTAGAATTGGTAGCTAGACGGTGTGGTAAAGAGGTGGAGTCTAGCTGGGTGTTGGTTCGTACGAGTGCTGACGTCAGGACGTTGGAACTGCCGGCGACGGTCAGTGTACCGGGGGAGGAGGGGCCGTGGGGGCTCCACACTCTCTCCGAGGATGAGGCTGAGGAGACATCGGAGGAGGAGCTAGAGCTAGAGGTGGCCCCCAGAGAGGTGGGGGGGGTAAAGTAAAGGGGGGTCGGAGGGGGAAGGTGTGACTAGGCCCCGGCCCCCAGGTAGGGTGGAGGCCTCCGAGCTGGCAGCCGCACGTAACTCCCTGGCGGGAGTGGCCGAGAGGCCACGGCTGAAGCTGGGGGTGTTCTCCAGAGCCAGGCCTACCCCAGACGAGGAGGTGGACTATGAGGCCTGGATCGAGCATACGTCTTTGATGTTAGAGGAGTGGCCAGGCTCGGAGGAGGAGAAGAGGCGGCGATTGGTGGGAAGTTTGAGGGGTTTAGCAGCCAAAACAGTTCGGGAGTGGAAAGCTGAAAAGTCTGGGGCCTCAGTGGAGGAATGTATAGAAGTTTTGGAGGGAGCGTTTGGGTTGTCAGGGGAACCCTGGCTGCTTTTAGCAGAGTTCCAACGCCTGGAGCAACGGAGAGGGGAAAAGCTCTCCGAGTACATATTTAGGATGGAGGGGATGCTCTCGGGGTTGCGGCGCCGGGGGGTAGTGCAGGCGCCTGACGTGGCTAGCGTGAGGATGAGTCAGTTATTCAGTGGCTCTCTGGAGGAGGACAAGGTGGCGTGGACTATCCAGCAGGCTTATAGAAAGGACCCCCCGCCATCCTTCGGGCAACTGATTAGAGAGGTGAGGGAGGAAGAGAGAGCGTTGGGGCGGAAAAGGGACTCGGGCCACCGGGAGCGATCCTCAGCGATACAGGAAGTGGTGGCCGGGAGGAAGACCGAGAAACCCCCAGGGGAGTAGGGACCCCCCCCGGAGGGGAAGGACAGGGGAGGTACTCACTCCCGAGGGCGGCCCGTGCACTGGGTTGGGAGCGGGGGCTGTCCTGGGAGAGGAGGGGCAGTGGGCAGCATGTGCTTTAACTGTGGGAAAGAGGGGCATTTCAGGCGGGACAGTGAGCGGCTGAGGGTGTGCTACAGCTGTGGAGAGGAGGGACACTTTAGGTGGGATTGTGAGAGACAAGGAGTCCCGTGGAGGACAAGCCCCCCTGCGACTAAGAAGGGAGAGGTGTCGGGAAACTTAGGAGAGGCTCAGTGAGGGAACGGACTGGAGCCTCTGGAGGAACACATTCCCAGAGATCAGCCAGGAGACCACCGGGTGCCCACACCTCTATTCTGGATGGGCTGGTAGGACCCCGTGCCAGTGTGTGTCTACGGATAGAGGGAGATTACGCAAAAGCCGTTCTTGATACGGGATCGCAGGTGACCTTATTGTACCGGTCATTCTACAACCAATATCTAAAGCATTTGCCCGTAATCCCATTTGACGCCCTGCAGATTTGGGGTGTGAGCGAGGGTGACTACCCATACGATGGGTACCTATCAGTGAGATTGGAGTTCTCGGAGGGCATGTGGGAGTGTCCGAAGCTATTGAGACGTTGGTGTTGGTATGTCCTGACCCGGTGGAAACTGGTGGTGCTGCCCTCCTGGTGGGGATTAATTCCCCCGTTGTGCGACGGCTCCTGGGAGCTTGTAAGGAGAAAGGGGGGGGGGGAAGCTTTCTGGAGATCCTCTCGGTGCATCCAGTGTTTCGAGCGATATTCGAAGAAGGGGGTGCCCCCCAGGGGTTGGACCCGGAGTGTAAACGAGGGATAGTGTAGTGTACACAGGCGAGGTCTAAGGTGATCCAACCTGGGGAGTTATATAAAATAGAGAGCTATAGGTAAGTCTAGTAATTTCTAAGTTAGGGACATGTTCGGCACAACTTTGTGAGCTGAAGGGCCTGTATTGTGCTGTAGGTTTTCTGTGTTAACAACCAATTACCCATTTCAATTAGACCCAGCTTTGGAATTTGCAGATTAGGTTCCAAGGGACCCAGAGAAAGTTCGGAGAGCACAAGGCAAGAGGGGCAAACCAACAAGGAATTTTAGTTACTTTGCACTCAAGCACTGACTTGTGGCGATAACTTAATGATTTTCTACTGGTGTAATTGGTCAAATTGGCCATAGAAAAATAGGATGAGTCAGTAATTGGAATTTTGGCCTGCTGTTTATGTGGTTTGCTGCTGTTTGTGCTGAACACCCATTTTCTGAACTAAAGGCATGTGATAAGAGTAAGGAATAGTTAATGAAAGGAATGTGCTTAGATTAGAATGTGCTGGAGCAGCAACTAGATGACCTTCGACTCATAAGGGAGAATGAGGCAGTCATAGATGAGAGCTACAGGGAGGTAGTCACACCTAGGCTGCTGGAAGCAGGTTGTTGGGTAACAGTCCGAGGGGGGGGAAGCGAAGGAGAGTAGGCAGGTAGTGCAGAGCACCCCTGTAGCCATTCCCCTGAATAATAAGTTTACCGTCCTGGATACTGTTGGCGAGGACGACCGACCAGATGTGAGCCACGGTGGCAGGGCCTCTGGCACTGAGTCTGAGCCTGTGGTGCAGAAGGATGGGACGGAGAAGAGGAGAGCTGTCGTCATTGGAGACTCTTTAGTCGGGAGCAGACAGGAGATTTTGTGGACGTGAGAAGGAAACCCGCATGGTTTGTTGTCTCCCGGGTGCCAGGGTCCAGGATGTCTCTGACCGGGTGCACGACATCCTGGTACGAGAGGGAAAGCAACCAGAAGTAGTGATACATGTTGGGACCAACGACATAGGCAGGAAGAGGGATGAGGTCCTGAAGTGTGAGTTTCGGGAACTAGGCAGAAGGCTGAAGAACAGGACCTCAAGGGTGGCGTTCTCAGGATTGCTGCCAGTACTACGTGATAGTGATGGTAAGAATTGGAGGAGATGGCAGTTGAATGCGTGGCTGAGGGGTTCGTGCAGGGGGCAGGGTTTTAGATGTTTGGACCATTGGGATCTCTTCTGGGGAAGGTGGGACCTGTACAGATTGGATGGGTTGCACCTGAACTCGATGGGTAGCAATACCCTTGCTGGTAGGTTTGCTAGCATGGTTCGGGAGGGTTTTAACTAATTTGCAAGGGGGATGGGACCCGGAGTGATAGAGCAGTGAAAGAAGTGCATGGAGTAAAGCCAGATCTAACATATAGAGAGGCTTTGAGGAAAGAGCAGCAGAATAAAGGGTATAAAGGTAGTAAGGTAGAAGGGCTAAAGTGTGTGTACTTCAATGCAAGAAGCATCAGGAACAAAGGTGATGAACTGAGAGCTTGGATACATACATGGAATTATGATGTAGTGGCCATTACAGAGACTTGGCTGGCACCAGGGCAGGAATGGATTCTCAATATTCCTGGATTTCAGTGCTTTAAAAGGGATGGGGGGGTGGAAAAGGTGAGGAGGGGTGGCATTACTGGTCAGGAATACTATTACAGCTACAGAAAGTGTGGGTAATGTAGCAGGATCCTCTTTTGAGTCAGTATGGGTGGAAGTCAGGAACAGGAAGGGAGCAGTTACTCTATTGGGGGTATTCTATAGGCCCCCTGATAGCAGCAGAGATAACGAGGAGCAGATTGGGAGGCAGATTTTGGAAAAGTGCAAAAATAACAGGGTTGTTATCATGGGTGACTTTAACTTCCCTAAAATTGATTGACACTTGATTAATTCCAAGGGTTTAGATGGGGCAGAGTTTGTTAAGTGTGTCCAGGATGGATTCCTGTCACAGTATGTTGACAGACCGACTAGGGGAATGCCATACTAGATCTAGTCTTATACAATAGACAATAGACAATAGGTGCAGAAGTAGACCATTCGGCCCTTCGAGCCTGCACTGCCATTCTGAGATCATGGCTGATCATCTACTATCAATACCCGGTTCCTGCCTTGTCCCCATATCCCTTGATTCCCCTATCCATAAGATACCCATCTAGCTCCTTCTTGAAAGCATCCAGAGAATTGGCCTCCACTGCCTTCCGAGGCATTGCATTCCAGACCCCCACAACTCTCTGGGAGAAGAAGTTTTTCCTTAACTCTGTCCTAAATGACCTACCCCTTATTCTCAAACCATGCCCTCTGGTACTGGACTCTCCCAGCATCTGGAACATATTTCCTGCCTCTATCTTGTCCAATCCCTTAATAATCTTATATGTTGCAATCAGGTCCCCTCTCAATCTCCTTAATTCCAGCGTGTACAAGCCCAGTCTCTCTAACCTCTCTGCGTAAGACAGTCCGGACATCCCAGGAATTAACCTCGTGAATCTACGCTGCACTTCCTCTACAGCCAGGATGTCCTTCCTTAACCCTGGTGACCAAAACTGTACACAATACTCCAGGTGTGGTCTCACCAGGGCTCTGTACAAATGCAAAAGGATTTCCTTGCTCTTGTACTCAATTCCCTTTGTAATAAAGGCCAACATTCCATTAGCCTTCTTCACTGCCTGCTGCACTTGCTCATTCACGTTCAGTGACTGATGAACAAGGACTCCTAGATCTCTTTGTATTTCTCCCTTACCTAACTCTACACCATTCAGATAATAATCTGCCTTCCTGTTCTTACTCCCAAAGTGGATAACCTCACACTTATTCACATTAAACGTCATCTGCCAAGTATCTGCCCACTCACCCAGCCTATCCAAGTCACCCTGAATTCTCCTAACATTCTCATCACATGTCACACTGCCACTCAGCTTAGTATCATCAGCAAACTTGCTGATGTTATTCTCAATGCCTTCATCTAGATCGTTGATGTAAATTGTAAACAGCTGTGGTCCCAATACCGAGCCCTGTGGCACCCCACTAGTCACCACCTGCCATTCCGAGAAACACCCATTCACTGTTACCCTTTGCTTTCTATCTGCCAACCAGTTTTCTATCCATGTCAATATCTTCCCCCCAATGCCATGAGCTCTGATTTTACCCACCAATCTCCTATGTGGGACCTTATCAAATGCGTTCTGAAAATCGAGATACACTACATCCACTGGATCTCCCTTGTCTAACTTCCTGGTTACATCCTCGAAAAACTCCAAAAGATTAGTCAAGCATGATTTGCCCTTGGTAAATCCATGCTGGCTCAGCCCAATCCTATCACTGCTATCTAGATATGCCACTATTTCATCTTTAATAATGGACTCTAGCATCTTCCCCACTACTGATGTTAGGCTGACAGGACGATAGTTCTCTGTTTTCTCCCTCCCTCCTTTCTTAAAAAGTGGGATAACATTAGCCATTCTCCAATCCTCAGGAACTGATCCTGAATCTAAGGAACATTGGAAAATGATTACCAATGCATCCGCAATTTCCAGGGCCACCTCCTTTAGTAACCTAGGATGCAGACCATCTGGACCTGGGGATTTGTCATCCTTCAGTCCCATCAGTCTACTCATCACTGTTTCCTTCCTAATGTCAATCGGTTTCATTTCCTCTGTTACCCTATGTCCTTGGCCCATCCATACATCTGGGAGATTGCTTGTGTCTTCCTTAGTGAAGACAGATCTAAAGTACTTATTAAATTCTTCTGCCATTTCTCTGTTTCCCATAACAATTTCACCCAATTCATTCTTCAAGGGCCCAACATTGTTCTTAACTATCTTCTTTCTCTTCACATACCTAAAAAAGCTTTTTCTATCCTCCTTTATATTCCTGGCTAGCTTGCGTTCGTACCTCATTTTTTCTCCCCGTATTGGCTTTTTAGTTAAGTTCTGTTGTTCCTTAAAAATTTCCCAATCATCTGTCCTCCCACTCACCTTAGCTCTGTCATATTTCCTTTTTTTTTAATGCTATGCAATCTCTGACTTCCTTTGTCAACCACTGTGGCCCCTTTCTCCCCTTTGAAACCTTCCTTCTTCGGGGGATGAACTGATTTTGCACCTTGTGCATTATTCCCAAGAATACCTGCCATTGATGTTCCACTGTCTTTTCTGCTAGGCTATCCATCCAGTCAACTTTGGCCAGCTCCTCTCTCCTCTCTCCATAGTTTCCCCTGTTCAACTGCAACACTGACACCTCCGATCTGCCCTTATCCTTCTCAAATTGCAGATAAAAACATCATATTATGGTCACTACCTCCAAATGGCTCCTTTACTTCAAGATCGCTTATCAAATCCTGTTCATTACACAAGACTAAATCCAGAATAGCCTTGTCCCTGGCTGGCTCTCGTACAAGCTGTTCCAAGAATGCATCCCGTAGGCACTCTACAAACTCCCCATCCTGTGGTCCAGCACCAACCTGATTCTCCCAGTTCACCTGCATGTTGAAATCCCCCATACTGCGACATTACCTTTGCCACATGCCAATGTTAACTCCCTATTCAACTTGCACCCAATATCCATGCTACTGTTTGGTGGCCTATAGACAACACCCATTAGGATCTTTTTGCCCTTACTGTTCCTCAGTTCTATCCACACAGACTCTACATCTCCTGATCCTATGTCCCCCCTTGCAAAGGACTGAATCTCATTCCTCACCAACAGGGCCACCCCACCCCCTCTGCCCACATTTCTGTCCCCACGATAGCACGTATACCCTTGAACATTCATTTCCCAGGTCTGATCTCCCTGCAGCCATGTCTCCGTTATCCCAACAACATCATAGTTACCCATTCGTACCTGAGCTTCAAGCTCATCCGCCTTATTTCTGACACTTCGTGCATTCAGATATGGAATTTTTAGCCCCCATTTCTCCTCTCTCTGTTTAAATCACTGCCTATTGTGCTTAACCCAGCTCCCCGAACTCCCATTGGGCTATATGCCCCTAGAATTTTGTTGTCCTTCCTAAATTTACTTATTCTTTCTGCACATTTAACTCCATGTTCCGTCAGACCATCCCTCTGTACGTGTGTCCTCCTTATCACTTGTTCCGCCTCACCTTTCTCTACTACACACTTAATATTCCGGAACCGTGTAGTCCCCACCTGTCCTTTATTCTTCATCTCGCTATCCTCTCTCACATTCTGGATCCCCCCCCCCCGCAAATTTAGTTTAAACCCCCCCCCCCCCCCCCCCCCGGAGAAGCACGAGTAAACTTTCCTGAATATTAGGTAATGAACTGGGTCAGGTCACAGATCTGTCAGTGGGTGAGCATCTGGGGAACAGTGATCACCCCTCCCTGACCTTCAGCATTATCATGGAAAAGGATAGAATCAGAGAGGACAGGAAAATTTTTAATTGGGGAAGGGCAAATTATGAGCCTATAAGGCTAGAACTTGCGGGTGTGAATTGGGATGATGTTTTTGCAGGGAAATGTACTATGGACATGTGGTCAATGTTTAAGGATCTCTTGCAGGATGTTAGGGATAAATTTGTCCCGGTGAGGAAGATAAAGAATGGTAGGGTGAAGGAACCATGGGTGACAAGTGAGGTGGAGAATCTAGTCAGGTGGAAGAAGACAGCATACATGAGGTTTAGGAAGCAAGGATCAGATGGGGCTATTGAGGAATATAGGGTAGCAAGAAAGGAGCTTAAGAAGGGACTGAGAAGAGCAAGAAGGGGGCATAAGAAGGCCTTGGCGAGTAGGGTAAAGGAAAACCCCAAGGCATTCTTCAATTATGTGAAGAACAAAAGGATGACAGGAGTGAAGTTAGGACCGATTAGAGATAAAAGTAGGAAGATGTGCCTGGAGGCTGTGGAAGTGAACGAGGTCCTCAATGAATACTTCTCTTCGGTATTCACCACTGAGAGGGAACTTGATGACGGTGAGGACCATATGAGTGAGGTTGATGTTCTGGAGCATGTTGATATTAAGGGAGAGGAGGTGTTGGAGTTGTTGAAATACATTAGGACGGATAAGTCCCCGGAGCCTGACGAAATATTCCCCAGGCTGCTCCACGAGGCGAGGGAGGAGATTGCTGAGCTTCTGGCTAGGATCTTTATGTCCTCGTTGTCCACGGGAATGGTACCGGAGGATTGGAGGGAGGCGAATGTTGTCCCCTTGTTCAAAAAAGGTAGTAGGGATAGTCCAGGTAATTATAGACCAGTGAGCCTTACGGCTGTGGTGGGAAAGCTGTTGGAAAAGATTCTTAGAGATAGGATCTATGGGCATTTAGAGAATCATGGTCTGATCAGGGACAGTCAGCATGGCTTTGTGAAGGGCAGTTCGTGTCTAACAAGCCTGATAGAGTTCTTTGAGGAGGTGACCAGGCATATAGATGAGGGTAGTGTGGTGGATGTGATCTACATGGATTTTAGTAAGGCATTTGACAAGGTTCCACATGGTAGGTTTATTCAGAAAGTCAGAAGGCATGGGATCCAGCGAAGTTTGGCCAGGTGGATTCAGAATTGGCTTGCCTGCAGAAGGCAGAGGGTTGTGGTGGAGGGAGTACATTCAGATTGGAGGGTTGTGACTAGTGGTGTCCCACAAGGATCTGTCCTGGGACCTCTACTTTTTGTGATTTTTATTAACGACCTGGATGAGGGGGTAGAAGGGTGGGTTGGCAAGTTTGCAGACGACACAAAGGTTGGTGGTGTTGTGGATAGTGTAGAGGATTGTCGAAGATTGCAGAGAGATATTGATAGGATGCAGAAGTGGGCTGACAAGTGGCAGATGGAGTTCAACCCGGAGAAGTGTGAGGTGGTACACTTTGGAAGGACAAACTCCAAGGCAGAGTACAAAGTAAATGGCAGGATACTTGGTAGTGTGGAGGAGCAGAGGGATCTGGGGGTACATGTCCACAGATCCCTGAAAGTTGCCTCACAGGTAGATAGGGTAGTTAAGAAAGCTTATGGGGTGTTAGCTTTCATAAGTCGAGGGATAGAGTTTAAGAGACGTGATGTAATGATGCAGTTCTATAAAACTCTGGTTAGGCCACACTTGGAGTACTGTGTCCAGTTCTGGTTGCCTCAGTATAGGAAGGATGTGGAAGCATTGGAAAGGGTACAGAGGAGATTTACCAGGATGCTTCCTGGTTTAGAGAGTATGCATTATGATTGGAGATTAAGGGAGCTAGGGCTTTACTCTTTGGAGAGAAGGAGGATGAGAGGAGACATGATAGAGGTGTACAAGATATTAAGAGGAATAGACAGAGTGGACAGGCAGCGCCTCTTCCCCAGGGCACCACTGCTCAGTACAAGAGGACATGGCTTTAAGGTAAGGGGAGGGAAGTTCATGGGGATATTAGAGGAAGGTTTTTCACTCAGAGACTGGTTGGTGCGTGGAATGCACTGCCTGAGTCAGTGGTGGAGGCAGATACACTAGTGAAATTTAAGAGACTACTAGACAGGTATATGGAGGAATTTAAGGTGGGGGTTATATGGGAGGCAGGGTTTGAGGGTCGGCACAACATTGTGGGCCGAAGGACCTGTACTGTGTTGTACTGTTCTATGTTCTATGTTATCACTTTCTGAGAGAACTCTTAAAAAGGACGTGAAATGGTGCCTAGCTTTCACCAAAGCAGTAAAGAAGGCCTGCTCTGACAGTGGCTTCACTTCATTTATTCTTGGGAAGTGGTACCTCTGGGCAGTTCAACGTTTATTGCCCAAAACATAACTGGTCCGAGCACCAGCTGTGCCATTGCAAAAAGCAGTTAATGCAGGTCAAATCCAGATCAACCTCAGCCGGTTCAGCACCTCTCTATCCTGATGGGTGTTTATGAACCAAGTGATTTTTCAACAATTTGCTAACTATGTGATTATCAGTAAATCATCACTGATGATTTATTATTCAATTATCTGATTGTAAATCCCAACATTTGAGCTGCCATCTCGGGATCAGGCATGGCCACTAACATTCTCACCACGTTATACAATGAATGGCATTAAGACAAATCAAAAAAAGCACTGAAGAAACTCAGCAGGTCAGGCAGCATCCGTGGTGAGAAGTGGACTGTCAAACTTTCAGGTCATCCGCGGACCCTTCATCTGGAGTCCACAGATGCAATGAACTTTCTCCAACATCTTTTTTGTATCTCCATATTCTCCAAATCTATCATCTCTTGTATCTCCGTCAGATCTAATCAGTTCATTATCTGAGGGACAGACACAAGCAAAAATTGGAACTTTGCCTTGTGTAGCATTCATTAAGTTAAAAGTATTTAAAAAATAAAACACAACGTTTGCTCGGTAAGGTAGAGTGAAATGTAACTCATGCAAGGGTATAATATGGGGACAAAGGCTCATTATTCCTGATACATGCCCCACCTAAATTGCCTGAACTAGGACAGCAAGAATAACATCAGACAAAACTGATGCTACTGAGGTGTTGCACTTTGGGAGGTCAAGTGTATACAGTCAATGGCAGGACTCTTACCAGCATTACTGAACAGAGGGATCTCGCAGTCCAAGTTTATAGTTTACTGCAAGTGCCCACGCTAGTACACAGGGCAGTAGAACAGGAATGTAATGCTTACCTTCATTGGTCAGTGTGTTGAGTAAAGGAGTTAGAAAGTCATATTGCAGCTGTGTAAAACTTTGCTTAGGATGCTCTTGGAGTATTGTGTGTAATTCCGGGAAGGATGTGGAGGCTTTGGAAAAGTTGCAGATGAGGTTTACCAGAAAATCTTCCTGCTTTGGAGGGTAGAGTCTTAAGGAGAAGTTAGACAAGCTTGGGTTAATTTCTCTGGGATACTGGAAGATGAGGAGATTTCTGATCGGAGTTTATAAAATCGTGTGAAGTATTGATAGGGTAGACAGAATCTTTTTCCCAAAGTAAAAATGTCAAGCAAAAGAAGACATGCATTTAAGGTGAGAGGAGGACATTTAAAGGAAATGTTCAGGGCATTTTTTTTTAAACAGTATGGTCTGCAGAGGGTAGTGGTGGAAACTGCTACAGTAGTGGTGATGTTGTACAGAGACAGGAGGGGTATGGGTCATGTACAGGCTGAGGATATTTAGTTAATTTGACACCTTCTCTGCCGATCTATGTTCTGTATCATTCCCAAGCCCTGTCAAGGTTGCAAGATACACCCAGTATGTCCTGTTTGCTGGAAGGTCCCTGGAAATACAACCCTTCAGTGAAGGGTGGTCATCAGTCAACTGAGTGGAAATCTGAAAGATGCAATATAGCCTCTCCGTGCCTTTTCAGCTAACTGTTAATACAACAATACAGCGGAATGCATGCGTCCAAAATAGTTCAGTTAATTCAGTTTAATATGGTCAGAACATCCAGCAACTCAAAAAGGTGAAAACACTTTTTTCATAAAATGGGTCTCTGGATTTCAACTAGAAAACGTTAAAGAAACTCTGCCCATCACCGTGTTGACACTAATGAATGACAAATCACCACCACTGCAAAGGTTGACTCCTGCTGTTTGAGCTGCTGCTAACATCTGTCAACCAAATTAACAGCAAGTCATGTGGCATATCATGATGAAAAATGGTTAATGAAAGTAAACAAGGACAAAAATATTTGCACTTGGATTCTCTGTTTATTGACATGATGTGAGTATGTTGGGACAAGCTATTAATCATTTAATTCTGAGAAAACTAGGGCAAAGTGGGCAGGCGGGGAGGGAGCTCCAAATCCAGTCTGTAGACTCAGCACCATGCAAGTTCTTCACTTGGTGGTTTTGTGGGCAAGGACTATCAACTATCAGTGGAACCCAACTACTCTGGAAATCCTGACAAAGAGTCTCAGTCCAAAACGATGACTGTTTATTCATTTCCATCAGTGCTGCCTGATTTGCTGAGTTCCTCAGGCACTTTGTGTTTGTTGCTTTGGATTTCCAGCTTCTGCCGAATCTCTTGTGTTTACTCTGTAAATCTTGGCGTCATCTCACTTAACTCGGGCTAACAGGGTGGGTGTATCGCTCCTGCCAAAGGGGGAAGGGGGCCCTGTTTATTCAGGTGAGCGTGAGGCAGCCCAGGAGCACAATCTGATGTCTTGAGTGAAAACTGGCACAGCTAGTATTGATCCTGGCTCACAACACCAGAGAGCCGGGCTCAGTCCTGACCGTCTGCTGTCTGGGTGGCGTCTGCAAGTCCTCCCTGTGACTGCGTGGTTTTTGCCCCAGGTACTACAGATTCCTTCCATACCCCAAAGTCATGCATTTGTTGGTTAATTGGCCACTGTAAATTGCCCCTTTTTTCTAGATGAGTGGTAGAATCTGGGGAATTAATAGGAATTTAGAGAGAATAAAGTGGGATTAGCACAATTGTGTGGTTGATGTTTGATGTGCTGAAGCACCGTCATATGCAGGTCTCACTTGATGGCTCAGTGACTCTATGACCACTACACAAGCAGCCATTGGCACCTGTCAGTTCAAAGCTGGTGATGGTGGGCCTTTATGGAAGGTTTTCCTGTCGAGTCTGTGCACTGTCCTGCCCAGCTGCTGAGCTCGGTAGGTGGTAGGCACAGTCCCAGTCAGAGCGGCCTGGGCCAACACTGCTGCCCTTGGGCGATTTCCAATGTCACTGCCAGGTTATTCTCTCTCTAACAGAGGTGCAAATCTTACCACAGAACAGTACAGCACAGTACAGGCCCTTCGGCCCACTGTGTTATGCTGACCATTTAACAAAGTACAAGATCAAACTAACACTTCCCTCCCACATTTTCTTTTCATCCACATGCCTACCTGAGAGTCTCCTAGATGTTTGTAATTTATCTGTCACCATCACGACCACCCCTAGTGGCACATTCCATACATCCACCACTCTGCGTAAAAACCTATCTCTGACTTCACTCCTACACTTGTCTCCAATCACTCTAAAATTATTCCCTCCTCTATTAGCCATTTCCACCATGGGAGAAAGGTCCACTCCATCCATGCCTCTTATCATCTTATACATTACACCCTGTCATCCTCCTCTCCAAAAAAAGGCCTAGCTCACCTTTCCTGTTAAGACATGCTCTCTAATCCAGGTAGCACCCTGGTAATTCTCCTCTGCACCCTCTCCAAAGCTTCCACATCCTTCCTCTATTGGGGTGACAATGTCACGTGCGGTCTAACCAGAATTTTACAGAGCTGCAACATTACAGCTCTTGAACTCAGTCCTCTGATGAATGAATGCCAATACACCATGACCACCCTATCCACTTGCACAAAATCTCTGTGGGATTTATGAACGTGGTCACCGAGATCCTGCACACTGCTGAGAATCCTGCCATTAATGCTGTACTCTCCTTTCAAGTGTCACCTTCCAAAGAGAATCACTTCACACTTTTCCAGATCCTAGGTCCCTCCCACTGGTGAATATTGAATTTATTCAGGACCTCCCCTACCTCCTTTGACTCCAGCCACGTGTTTCTGCTTTTACTCCTAATCACTCCAGTCATCCTCCTGTTCTTCATGTACACGCAGGACACTCTGGGGTTTTCCTTAATCCAGCTCATCAGGGACTGCTCATGCCCCCTTCTAGCTCATCTAAGTTGCTTCTTAAACTCCACCCTGGCTACCTTGAAACTCTCTAGAGTCCTGTCTGATCCTTGCTTCCTAAACCTTAAGTATGCTTTCTTTCCCCTGACTATATGTTCCATCTATCTTGTCAGCCTCCCCTACTCTTTCACTCTAGATTAAACCCACCCCAACAGCTCTAGCAAATTTGCCCGCAATGACATTGAGTTCAGGTGTAACATGATCGACAATTCTGAAACCCTGCCCCCCTCCAATTCTTCAGCCACCCACTCATCTGCCGTGTCATCCTATCCCTGACTTTATCGGCACGTGGCTCTGGCAGCCATCCAGAGATCACTGCCCCCGAGGTCCTATTCCATGTTCTCTCTTCTGGGCTTCATCCCTTTTCTTACCTATGTCATTGGTACCAATATTTACCACAACTTCCAGCTGCTCACCCTTCCCTTTAAGAATACTTCCTGAAGTAGGAAGCATTTTACTGAAGGAGGGCTCTTCATCCAGGAGGAGTCTCCCCAATGTGCACAACCACTCCTGTGGCAGAGTGGTCCCTATCTGCTGATCCATTTCCTAATTGGGAGTTGGTTTATTATTGTCTCATGTACGCAGTTACAGCAAAAAGGTTTCGTATGCTCGCCACTCAGAAGTACATTGAGATGGTACAAAGAAAACAAGATGTAGAATATGGTGCCACCGTTACAGAGCAGGTAGACAAAAAAGTGTGAGGCCCTGACAAAACAGACTGAGAGATCATGAGCTTACCTCTTTCATACAAGAGGTCTGATCAAGAGACTGATAAAATAAGGATTAAAGTTGTTCTTCAGCCTGGTGATAGGAATATTTATTTGCCACTTTATCAACCGGCCATAACATTTCAATATAATTCAGCACTGATCACAAAGACTTGTCACTGCAAAAGAATGACTTGGTGTGGAACACAAGACCCCAGGCACAGTTCCTGAACTCACCTGTTGAAGTCACTCTGAGGGAAATGAGCTGAGGGTTTGTTATTTTCAGGTAGAGATGAGTTTCTTGCTCTTGTTGGAGGTATGATTGCTGTTTTCATCGTGTTTGCCCCCTAGCCAGCCTTTGCTTGCCAGTCAGATATGAAGAAGAGTAAGGTGGCATGGGGCATGCCTTAGCAATTGAAGCAATGGAATTGAAATGCCATGCCCTGACACAACAGGTAGACTTTGAAACCAAGTAACTCGGTAGCATGCTTGTCTCAAGTACTTTAAAGTACTTGTACATTGAGAACTATCCCCTGCCACTCCTTCCAGCTCCTTGTTCCATTCCACTGACCATCAACACCATCTATTGCACAGTCCTTGACAAGTGGTGACCTCGAGGTTTGAAACCCCCAGCAGTCAATTAATTTTCCTGCAAATTCAACATGAAGCTTCACACCACACCCCCAACCCCATCTAGCCAATTGGAATCCTAGAAATGAACATTCTTTGAATCCATTAGGTAGTTCAGATCCAATCTGCTTCCATTGCTCTTTTAGGAATTTTGGCCCAGTTGTGTGAAAATATTCTCCCCTTTTCTCCTCTTCTTCTTCTTTCAAACAATTTAAATCTATAACTTTTGGTTCCCATTCCTGGTGCCAGAGGAAGTCATTTCCTCCCTCCTGTTGCATCAGAACACCCTCATACATTTGGACAGCTCCACTGGATGTGCCCAGAACCTCTTCTTCTCTAAGGAGATAACACAAGCTCTGTAGTTTCTCCACATAACAGAAGTCCTCTGTCCCTTGTGTCATCCTATTAACCTTCCTCAATACCTTTTCCCTGGCCATGACATCATACACTGCTAATTCTCACAACTGGGCTGAGCTGAGGCCTAATCAATTATTTCTAAAGGTTCAGCATCACTTTCGTACATTTGCTAAATGTAAAGTCAGTGTCTCATACACTAATATCACTAAAGTGCCTTCAAACGTTTGTAAATGTGCATGCCTGGCCCCTCTGCTCTCACAATAGCTTGGTTTAGATTGTGCTACTGGTTCCTGCCCAAGTGTACCACTTCATAGTTACCTGTTTTAAGTAGTGTCTGTCATAGCCATTCCCTTACCTCTCGATTCCAGCTTTAACGGCCTACCCCTGGATGAACAAATGTGCATTATTTACTGTTTCCCAGCCCTCACATATCCACAGTAATGGAGTATTTGTGCTTTTATTCTCTCCCTTAGAGTACAAGAATGTATCCAGTTCTGGGCATGGAAAAGATTCCAATCCAGTTAGATTTTTATTTCTCCTTTTTATCATTCTTCCCTCCTGCTGAAGGAGTGAACGACCTCTCTACCTGTGAAGATACTGGTTTATTACTGTCTTAGGTTTCAGGATAAACTTCGTCTACCCACCAGATAGGTCATGCCATTATTACAATGAGGTAGTTAAATGACAAAAGAATGCAGAATATACAGTTACATAGAAAGTGCAGTGCAGAACGACAAGCATCATAATGAGGTAAACTGGGAGGTCAGACTTCACCTCTAATGTATGAGAAGCGTGTTCAAGAGTCTGATAACAGTGGAAGTGAAGCTGTCCTTAGGTCATGCTCACAAGGTTTTGTATCTTCTGCCTGACAGGAGAAGGGAGAAGAACAAATGGCCAGAGTTGGAAGGGTCCTTGCATTATGTTGACAGTTTTCCCAAGGCAGCAGGAAATGTAGACAGAGTTAATGGAGAGAAGATTGGCTTGTGTGGCGGGCTGGGCTGCTTCCCCAATTCTCTGCAATTTTTTGCGATCCTAGGCAAAACGGTTGCTACAGCACGCTGTAATGAATCCAAGTAGAATGCTTCTCATGGTGTGTCATAAAAATTAGTGAGGGTCATTGGGAATGTGATGGATTTCCTCAATAGAGATGCTGTTGTGCTTTAACGACCATAATGCCCATGTCCAGTGATTGGACCTGGACAAATTGTCAGTGTTTACAGCTAAAAACCTAAAGGGTCTAAACTCAACCAGCTCCACCTCAGCACCATTGATACAGACAGGGCTGTGTATCAACACCTCCACCTCAGTTGCTGAAGTCAACAACCAGCTCCTTCGTTTTGCTTTTAGTGTCAATCCTCATTCCGATGTACAGTGGTTTGTTCCCTTTGCTTTGATCAGCCCATTTAAGCAGAATTTTGTAAGTAAGTGATCCCAAGGCAGGATGTAACAGTGAGTGCTTCATTTCTACTTATCCCATTTTATGAAGGTAAATATTTCAATTTCTGCAGATAGGTCAGTGCTCTTTACTTATTTATATCATCGTGGTTGCCATGACATCACTTACAGCTGGCTAAACTGAGGATACAGGAGCTATAATTGTTTCTCTGTGCTCTGAAGATGTTCACTGTGAAGAGCACTCATCTAATACACAAGGACAAGATTTACAGGAGTTCTAACTACGGGAAACAGGACATGCTAGCTCCCACTCAGTGTATAACCCTTTCCCTTCCTTCTCTAACAACAGCAGTGCATCATTTGATTTGTGTGTCTCAGGAATGTCTCGCACTCTGCACAGTGATCATCCATCTCCCCAGTGCAGGTAGAACAGGAGCCAGGCCGCGTCTTCACGTCTGAATCCACACATCCTGAATTCACAGCATCAACCATCTCTTCCATTTCACGCACATCTGCTCTTACCTCATCCTCCTGCCACCCTACCAGGGAAAGGGTTCCTCTTGTCCTCACCTACCACCCCACCAGCCTCCATGTCTAGCACATAAACTTCTGCCACCTCCAATGGGATCCCATCACCAAGCACAGCTTTCCCTGCTCCGCACTTTCATCTTTCCACAGGGATCACTCCCTACGTGACTCCCTTGTCCATTTGTCCCTCCCAACTGATCTCCCTCCTGGTACTTGTTCTTGCAAGCGGAACAAATGCTACACCTACCCCTACACCTCCTCCCTCACAGTCCCACGCAACAATTCACCTGTGCGTCTGTTGGGGTCATCTACTATGTCTGGTGCTCCCAATGTGGCTTCTGATATATTAGTGAGACCTGACGTAGACTGGGAGACTGCTTCGCTGAGCACCTATGCTCCATCCACCAGAGAAAGCGGGATCTCCCAGAGGCCACCCATTTTAATTCCATTTCCCATTCCCATTCCAATATGTCTATACTTGGCCTTCTCCACTTTCGTGATGAGGCCACACTTAGGCTGGAGGAACAACGCCTTGTATTCCATTTGAGTAGCCTCCAACCTGATGGCATAACCATCAATCTCTCGATCTCTCAGTAATGACCCCCACCCCTCTCTCTTTCACCAGTTCCCATCCGCTTCTCCCTCTCTCAGCTTATCTCCTTGCCCGCCCATTACCTCCCTCTGGTACACCTCCCCCTTTTCGTTTCTTTCATGACCTTCTGTCTCTTTCACCAATCAACTTTCCAGCTCTTAACCTCAACCCTCCCCCTCCAGGTTTCACCTATTGCAATAGGTTTCTCTCTCCCCTCCCCTCACCTTTCAACCTACCCCTCAGCTCTTTTTTCTCCAGTCCTGCCGAAGGGGTTTGGTCTGAACCATCCACTGTACTCTTCTCCATAGATGCTGCCTGGCCTGCTGAGCTCTTCCAGCATTTGTGTGTGTTGCTCAGATTTCCAGCGTCTGCAGATTTTCTCTTGTTTGCATCAACCAGCCTCTTCAGAGCAGACTGGTAAAAGAAGAGATCATTCTCATTTATGTTCTCACAAGTTATTGAAGTCCCTCTCATTTATTGTCCACCATTAATTGCCCTTGAATTGATCACAGCATTTAATCACACTGGGGTCACCATGTTTGTCATGGGCAGCAGATTTTCTCTTCTGAAAGCCCACAGTGAACCAGATGTGTTTTTCCAGCAATCTGGTTACGTTGTGGTTACTGTTAATGAAATTGGCATTTTTAATGTCAGTTTGCTTAACTCTACACTGCCCAATTCCAATGGTGAAGCTTGACATGGTACAGTATTCCTGTTTAACTCTATCAGTAATGCTATTGGCTTATTATGGTCACATGTATACAGTAAAAAATCTTTTATATGTGTGCATTCAGACCTATCATTCCATACATAATGACAACAAGCTAATAAAACGCTTAAGCAACAAACAAAATAGTGTTGCAGTTACACGGGATTTGCACTGAAGGTGGACAAATAAATGCAAGACTCACAGTGAGTTAGATTGGAAAATCAAGAGCTCATCTTCAGCATTGAGTGATCCATGAAAGATACTGGGATAGAAGCTCCTTGAGCCTTGTGGTACACATTCCCAAGCTCTTACATCTTTCTTACAGGAGAGGAGAGTGACTGGGGGAGGGTCCCAAGGCAGTGGGAACTGCAGATGAAGTCAATAGAGGAAAGTCTATTATGCGCGATAGACTGGGGTGCTTTCACAGTTTCTTGCAGTTCTGGGTCATACCAAGTTGTCATGCTATGGTGCATCTATAAAAATTGGTGAGGGTCACTGCATGCATGCCAAAGTCTCTTTATTTTCTGAGGAAATAGAGATTTCAATGTGTTCTGCTGACCACAGTGTCCACATGGTTGGACCAGGACAAGTTACTGGTGATATTTAAACCTAGGAATTTGAAGCTCTCATCCACCTCCATCTCAGCACCATTGATATAGACAGTGTGGTGCACTCCATTAAATACAGTAATATAGTGTACCAACTACTTCTAGGCTTCACAGAGAAGATGTTTCCTTCTACAAGGGCACACGGACCTAGGGATAACAGTTCTGAGATAAGGGTAGCCGACTGTGTGCCAGGTTTGTCCTAGCTTCTGAGAATTGCTGAAACTGCACTGATCTGGGCAAGAGAAGAGTGTTCCACCTCACTCATGGTGGAAAGTCCTTGGGAAGTCAGAGACTACAGGACCTGCTCTATCAGAGGGTGGCAAAATGTTGGTATTTTCTACACGAGGACTGAAGGCTCAGATGACGAGAAAATTCAAGACTTACCCTTCATAATTGTCGCTGTTGTTTAGATAAATCTTAGAATCTAGGAAGAGTTTGAAAAGAATGTGGGATGATTATAAATGGGCGTATGATGATTAGCACTGAATTGATGAGCTGTAGGGCCCATTTCTGTGCTGAATTAATGGATGTTTCTGTAACAGAGAGGAGAATGTTTAGATATGAAGGGAATCAAGGAAATGGAACTGAACAAGAAGATGAGTCATAACTTCATTGGTGCAGATACCTGATACAGGATCCAAATGGCCTACTGATCTTTCATTTCTTATGATCTAACAATTAGAGTCTTAAAAGTGTCTCCACCAACACCCTTGTCAAGGTAGTTATTCCCCACTGATCCCCACATTCCTGACCACAACATCTTTGTGTCCTCTGGCTAACAATAGATAGTGAAACTCCAGTCTGCCTTCCTTCTGTCATTTTCCATCCTAGTGGGAATCACAGAGTCACAATCAAAAACAAGCATTTCAGCACAACTTGTCAGTGCCAGCTAAGCTGTCTAACTGAGCTGGTCTAATTTGCCTGCGCTTGATCCATAGCTATGGTGTCACAACACTCAATGTCTGTAAGACTAAGGAACTGATTGTGGACTTCAGGAAGGAGATGCCTAGGGAACACACCAGTCCTCATCACGGAATCAACAGTGGAAAGGGGAGCAGTTTCACGTTCCTGGATGTCAGCATCTCTGATGATCTATCTGGGGCCCAACATATGGTTGCACAATTACAAAGTAGGCACAACAGTGGCTATATTTCATTAGGAGTTTGAGGAGATTTGGTATGTCACTAAAGACTCTCACAAATTTCTACAGTGTACCATGGAGAGCATTCTAAAGTTGCATCATCCTCTGATCTGCACGGGCCACCACACAGGGTCAGAAACAGCTGCAGAGAGTTGTAAACCCAGCCAGCTCCATCATGGGCACAAGCCTCCTCAGCATCAAGGCCAACTTCAAAAGGCAATGTTAAGGACCTCCATCACTTAGGACATGTCCTCTTCTCATTGTTATCATCAGCAAGGAGATACAGAAGCCTTTTCACCTATGAGATCAGATTTCTGAATGAACTATGAACCCATGAACACTTCCTCATGCTTTTCCCTCTCTTTTCGCATTAATTATTTAATTTATTTATATATATATACACACACATTCATTTCTTGTTGCAATTTATAGTTTTTTATTATTATTTATTGCAATGTACTGCTGCCTCAAAACAAATTTCATGACATAAGCCAGTGATATTAACACAAATGAGAAGATCTGCGGATGCTGGAAATCGTAACTACACACAACATGCTGGAGGGACTCAGCAGGCCAGGCAACATTTATGGAAAAGTGTACAGTCAACCTTTCAGGCCGAGAACCTTCGGCAGGACCGGCAAAGGATCTAAGCCTAAAACCTCGACTATCCCCTTTTCCATGGCTGCTGCCTGGCCTGCTGAGTTCCTCCAGCATGTTGTGTGTAAGCTGTCGGGGTCGGGGGTAACACTGGACATACTGTAAACTCAAATTGTTAACATGAAAGCAGGTGCATGTTAAACAAAAACAAATGGAAAAAAATGAACTGATCTTCACTCACTACCTGCTCACTAATAGCTTCTGCTATTAACAAGTGCAATACTGCAATGGGTTTGACAGGCTGCAGAGTCTGTAGTGTAACGTCTGTTGATATGGATCTGCTCTGCCTGTCTACTCTGGGAAATACAGGCATGTGAACCACAGCGACACAACTAATTTCTCCCTTCCTTATCAATATTTCTCTCAGTAAGTCTACCTTTCAGTTTAGAATGTCTAAAACCATCTGTGTCGACATATAAAATACAACTACTCACCTCATTGTCTCAGAGTCACATTAGTGCCCTTTAATTTCAAATATAAATGTTGTTAATTGAGTAGAATTCATTTGATTTCCATCCCCTGGCAAATACAACTAGATATCCCACAACAGAAGGAGGTAAAAGAAATGAGAAAGGAACTTGGACTGGGATCATCATAAATAGAGCATTGTTTATTTGGAATAGTCCTGCTAATTTTCACAAAGTCTCATCTGTAAAATACAGCTAGATGCAGAAAGTGACACCACTGAGCAGCTAAACAGCAGGAAGGAAGAGATCATAACACTAAAAGACACAGTAGCCAAATTAGGCCATTTGGCCCATAAAGTCTGCTCTGTCATTCTATCAGAGCTGATTTATTATCCCCCTCAACCCTAGTCTCCTGGCGTCTCCCCTTAACCTTTGACACCCTTACTAATAAAGAACCTATCAACCTTCACTTTAAATATAACCAATGACTTGGCATTGACAGCCATCTGTGGCAATGAATTCCACGGCTTCCCCAACCTCTGGATAAAGAAATTCCTCTTCATCTCTGTTCTAAAGGGATGTCCCTCTATTCTGAGGCTGTGCCCTCAGGTCCTAGACTCTCCTATGACTGGATGTCCATACTGTCTAGGCCTTTCAATATTCAATAGGTTTTGAGGGTTCCCCACCCTCCTCCAGTGAGTGCAGGCCTAGAACCATCAAACACTCATCATACATTAGTCATTTAATTCCTGGTATCATTCTAGTGAACATTCTCTAGATCCTCTCCAACATCCTTTCTTAGACAAGGAGCCCGATACTCCAAGTTCAGAGTGACCAATGCCTTAAAAAGCCTTAGCATTAAATCTTTACTTTTGTGTTCTTTAAAATGAATGTTAACATTGTATTTGCCTTCCTTATCGCTGACTCAACCTGCAAGTGGAATCCTGCACAAGGACTCCCAAGTTCCTTTGCACGTCTGATTTCTAAAATTTCTCACTGTTTAGAAAATAATCCATGCCTTCATTCCTTCTAGCAAGGTGCATGACCATACATGTGCTTATAGTATATTCCATCTGCCACTTTTTTAGTAATTCTCCTAAGCTACCCAAGTCCTTCTACAGACTCCCTGCATCCACAACACTACCTGCCCCTCCACATATACTTGTATTGTTCATAAACTTGGCTGCAAAGCCATCAATTTCATCATCCAAGTCATTGACATATAGCATGAAAAGCAGTCGTCCCAACACTGATGCCTGCAGAACAACACTAGTCACTGGCAGCTAACAACTCGACTCCCACTCTTACCTTACTGTCAGTCAGCCACTCTTCCATCCAAGCTGGTACCTTACCATTGGCTCTTAGTATGTTTAGCCGCCTTATATGTGGCATTTTGTCAATGGCCATCTGAAAATCCAAATAAGCAACATCCACTAACTCTGCTTTGTCTATTCTGCCTGTTATTTCCCAATAACAAGAGTGTATATGTTAGCAGTGATGGACAAAAGGGTGAGAACTGTCCTGGATTATTAATGATTTTTCTGTTATGGCACCAGTGTATCATTTGAACAGACCTACATTTATTGCGCTTGAGAAAATGGTGGAGACTGCCTTCTTGCAGCCCTTCAGGTGAAGATCTCCCATGCTCCTGTAGGGGATTGAATTGCTGGGTTTAGACCCAGTGATGATGAAGGACTGGCAATATAGTTCAAAGTCAGGATGGAGGGAAACTGGTTGTCCTTTTTGATGATGGATGTCTTGGGTGTGAAAGGTGCTGTTGGAGTTTCCTGGAAAAGTACCTGTTGATTATTTTACAGCTCGTACACACTGTGGGCTGGTGGTGGAGAAAATAGCAAATTGTTTGCCAATCAAATGGGCTGAGATGTTTTGGGTGATGTTGAGCCTCTTTGACTTGTACTTAGCCTAGCACGTGGAGAATTATATTCCTGACTCCAACCATTGAAACCTTTCACCTTAAAAACCCAATGACTTCAATCTAATCAGGGCTCCAATAACGCTACATTAGGTCAAATGCTGCCTTGATGCCAAGGGCAGTAGTTATCTCTCTCTCTCTCTGCGGCCTATATTTGGATCCAAGCAGCCTGACAAAAGTACGTGGACCAGGTTATTAGTGAGAAAGTGATATTTTATAACACCAAAGGTTGTCGACAGAATATCTATATTAGATATTGGTGCATTAAATTCTGGATAACCATGGTGCTACATGAATTACTTTCATAAGATATATAAAATAGACATTTCTTGTCTATTTTTGTAAGCCAACCTGTATTGTTAGTTATATTCAAATTTAAGCATTACTTCTGAATTATTTTATAATACCTCTTAATTTACTATTGCTTCCAGCATTAATCAATCTCACAATTGTCTTTGGCAGGCATTTATGCGGCTGCATCATATCCGGTAGCTGAGCTCCACTGCAGCCAATCTCCACACTGAGAAGGACCATACATCTTCATCAAGTTCATACACCATGGTGGGGTGTGGAGAGCAGATCTGATTGAACATTCATTTAACTGATTCTAATTTAGCTTGGCACAATTGTGAGTCATAGGGTGGCACAGCACAGAAACTGGTCCTTTGGTCCAACTTGCCCATGCCAACTAAGTTGCCTACTTGAGCTAGTCCCAACTGCCTACATTTGACCCATTGTCTGAGTGTCTGAGTAAAATAATTTTGCATAAAACAGTTCAAAAACGACAACAAAACAACATGTAACCATAGATTGAATAATAAGTTTCCCTTGGTGGGAGTGACAGGACTGACTGACACTACCTTGCAAAGACAGTTGACAGGATCATGAAGTTGTGGACATAGTTCAGCATGTCACAGAACCAGCTACTCCTCCTCCTTGCTGCCTCAGTAAAGGAGTCCACATCATCGAAGATCCGCCCATGCTGTCTTCTGCCCTTCCCGCTGAGTAGAAGATATAAAAGCCTGAAAGCACGTACCCCCTCAAGCTCAGCATCTATTGAATAACCTCTTGAATGGTAAGGTGGACTTTCAACCTGACAATCTACTTTCTTATGCCTTGGGCCTTATTTTCTGCCTGCACTGTACTTTCGCTGTAACAGTAACACTCCATTCTGCATTCTATTAATGTTTTCATTGTACTACCAACCAGCTAGAGCCTGCTAAATTACAACATTTTATCATTGGTAATTTGACACGCTTATGGTGAAAGACATCGGACCTCATTTTTGATTTTTCGGGTTCAGAAGAGAACAGTTCCTTTTCTTCCATAGATGCTGCGCGACCCCCTGAATTCCTCCAGCAGATTTTTTTTGGTCTGGATTCCAGTGCCTGAAATCTTTGTGTCTCCATTAAGCTGCTGTTCTTTAAAGATAAGAATTAGGGATATCTTAGGGATCCTGAGGAGGCTTGACAAGTTAGAGGTTCAGATATTTCCACTAGTGGGAGAGTCCCATGTGGTAGGACATAGATACAAGATAGTGAGATAGTCATTTAAAACTGGGATTGGATAAGAACATCTCTCAGACGATCCTGAATCTCTGGCAATGCAAATCACAGAGGTTGATGGAAGAGGTATTAAAAAGGAGATAAATAAACTTGAGGAACTGTCACAGAAGAAAAGATGATATTTGGGCAGATCAGCTTAAATCTTATTGGATGGTGAGGCAGGCTTGAATTCTTGTGTTCTCACCCCCTTGTGCAAACAAAATCATTTTCAGCCTCAGCGACATCAAGTCCTTAAACTGATGAGTGACAAGATAATGTCCCCTTGCTACATGGAGGGAGATATTGTGGGCATTGTATGAATGTGCCTTAGGATGGACCAGGGTGAATGGGTAATGGAGTTTGAGCAAGAAAAAACATAACAAGGAACACAGTTGCAGAAACCCAGGCAGAAGTTTCAATTTCATGACTACAGATAAGCTTTGATTGACGTGAGGTCCCTAATCTTTAATTGTGTCCATGTTGCTAATATTATCTTCAAGAACTGATGTACTTTCAAACTTTAAATAGCCTTACGAGATAATCATTTCCTTTTGTGGTTCTTTAACCCATCTTTCCCCCAGAGTTTCATGGAAAATGCTGGAGGTTCAAGGAATAATGACAAGTGTTCTATCAAAATTCATTTTTTAAGCAGGCAATGCTAATTGGTATGATTTTATCAAAGTTGAAATATTTTTTCCATTCATGAAGAATTCCAGCAGAGCAAGTAACAGATCAACTTAAAGTAAAACCTGGTGCACAGGGTATTTTGAAAAACGTTGATGTCAGTGAAGGCTTTATCTGTGTAGAATGCATCTTTCATGAGCCAAGACATGAAAGGATTCCTAAGTCCCTTGACATCTGTTTCTTAACTGCTTATTTTTATTTGATTCTTACATCTGCAAACATTTAGTTGCTTTATTAATTCAGAAAACCATCCCAACAACATTCATATCTTTGCATGCAGCGAACACTGCGATGTTTGCAAGTCAAGATGATTGAAGGTCAGGCCCATTGTCTATAAGCTGTTGATATGAATCTACATCGATAAGTTGTTTGTATGAATTTATATCTCTCTCCTGTAAATAATTCACTACCCTGCAGCTCCCAGCAAGTAAACTGCTGAACATCTGGAATAGTTCACAGTAACTTTTGGCCTCAGACCAATGGCCATTTCTCATACAATGGATCCACCCACTATCTCAGCATGATTTAAACAGACTTCTTTGATGAATGCATCTCCACTGAGAATGATTTTATAAGAATAAACAAAATATAAACCAATACACCTCGAAACAGTTTCTTATTAACTTTGTGCTCGGGGGTAAGAGTGGTAGTATCATTCTTACGCTTTATGCATTGGTGTTGCTGTCCATCCCTGATTAATTCAGTTAACAATCAACCACATCTTTGGTCTGGAGTCAGCCATAGGCAGCCCGATTAAAGACAGTAGATTTCATCCCCTTGAGGACATTTGTGAACCAGATGGGGTTTTACAACAATCCATCAGCTTTTTGTTTTATAAAAATGGGGAAAAAACAGATTTATTTAATTGATTGAGTTTAAGTTCCTGAGCTGCCATAGTGGTACTTGAACGCTTGGTACAATAGCCAAGAGCTCTTGCTCCACGCGCAGTAACTTAACCACTTCATTACTGCATCATCATACAGATAGATATAGCTCAAGTCATAAATGACCACAATGCATTGGTGCCAAACCTAATAGTCAGCCCAACAACTACAACAAGGCACACTGAATGCTGGCATTTTGGTGGTGTGTGTGTACATCAAGTGCAACAGACATTTAATTTTCTGAACTAAGAACATGGCACAGTAATCACTTCCTCCACATCCCTGCCTGACTTTCACAGCCCTCCATTTCATCAGCCTTCCTCACACCCTTCTGGGAAGAGAATTCCAAATATTTACAGCCCTCTGTGGAAAAAAAACTCTCCTCATTTCTATCCCAAACGTTCAACACTTTAGCCTGACACTATCCTCTTCATCCAGACAGTGGCCATTGATCATGATATTGATATCATATGTCAGTGATACCACGATATCAAAACTGATACAGTTTTCTGATACGAAGATGGACAAGGTGAATAGCATAGTTCAAGTGGTTAATTGTTGGATGCAGATTCTTATCATGGGGATGGCGCGAGACTTTGGCAGTAACTTTGTGGTGAACTACATCTTCCTGTCTGGACACGCCCCCCCCCCTGCTGACTGCTCCTGTGGCTCCTCCCACG
The DNA here is from genome assembly GCF_048418815.1 of Hemitrygon akajei. Classification (NCBI taxonomy): domain Eukaryota; kingdom Metazoa; phylum Chordata; class Chondrichthyes; order Myliobatiformes; family Dasyatidae; genus Hemitrygon; species Hemitrygon akajei. The sequence goes on along the minus strand of NC_133143.1, from coordinate 8,897,011 downwards.
GACCCCGGTATAAAGGCGATTGGAGACACAGCCCCGGGCTCAGTCTCCAGGATGTAGTGTGGTGGTCAATTGCTGCTTGTTCTTTCTTCCAGCCAATAAAAACCTAAATCTCGCCTCACGTCTCCAAGAGTTATTGATGGTGAAATGAGACTCAGTGCAACAGAGCAGGGAGTCCCACCCACACCAGGCCTCTTTTATAGTTAATGGAGCCTGGTGTAAAGACAGCAGCCCATTCGGTGGGAAGGGACCAAATTTAACCCAAGTTACCATTTGTCAATGAGGAATATCAGAACACAGTCAGGGAATGGGACTGGCTAGACAGCTCCTTAATGAAACCAACACAGTCTAGATGGCTCAAATGGCCACTATCCCTGTTTATAGTTGAATCAGGAGGAGGCTGATCAACAGATTACATTCTCAGGGAAATGGACAGCCGGTGACTCAGGTTGAGACCTAGTATTGATAAAGCTTCTCAACCCAACGGACTATTTCCCTCCACAGATGCTGCCTACTCCAAACCGTTCCTCCAGCGCTTTGTGGGTTGCTCTAGATTCCACCATGTCCAGCCTTCTGTCTCAAAGAGCTATCCAGCTCCTAGCATCAGATTAACATTCCTCCAGCCTGAGTCAAACCAATTGCCACTTCACTGATCAAGGGTGGGAACAGTTCTTAATGCCAGCACAACACTCCATTAGTTTAAACTCCATGTCAAACATGAAGTTACAATTTGTAGCCATTCAAATAAAATCTCAAATTTACATAACTGTCGCAGTTTGGGGGGGTTTTAATTTTATTTCCAGCTCCTTGCTTTAAACCAATCCTTTGTTCTTGATGAGGAGCTCTGATTTAACCTTATTATTTATTGAAGAGGGGAATTCAATTCAAATTCCCAGTAGAACACCAACTTTTGGAATATTTTGAGAGGAGGAATATTTTAACAAATTTACATAAAATAGTGAAGTAAGAACAGGCAGAGCCAGTCCCTTGATGACTGAGGAACTATATAAAATGGAAGATAGATATCTAAATTAATTGGGGAGCTTTAGTACAGAGTGCAGGAATTTTTTAAAAAAAGATTGGGTTACATAGTTGTGGAAACCCATCCGGAGATAAATTGTTTGCCGAAGGTCCTGACTAAGAAGTTATTTAGAACAGTAGAACTTTGCCTATAATGCAACAAATATGTACACTTCTGCTCGAGTTACTGCAATCAATCCAGCTCACTTGGAACCAACAGCACTTGGCAGCAGAATAAAAGGCTTATCTTGTTTTCTAATGTGGTTGGATGGGATTACACAAGTCAGTTACAGTGATAACTTTTCATTCTCCAACCCACATGTACATCAAACTCGACAAAATAGATCTTTTTGTCAGTGTATGGAATTAACCACTTCATCGTACTTCTCTTTGTGTTAATTTCAGTTGCACTGCAGAAACCAGCGAGCCTCTGTTTAATAGATTATTATTTGCAAAGGAATTGATTTCAGGTCATGATGAAGCAGAGATTCTTTACATTTTTGAATGTCCCAATCACCCACTGTGTTAATAGGAAGAACTACAATTTCAATTTGAAGCACTTACAGCGTGCACACTAACCTGCTGTTTTCTTAAATCTATCAAACTGTCAACCAGTTAATCAATAAACCTTCTTAAGTAATGACATTTCACAATGTCAACTGGTTCCCAGTCTGCTAAGTTCTTCACCATTATAGACTTCTGCATCCCAGATAAATGCTCACAAAAATCCAGACTCAAATCACTTGCCAGTTATTTAAATTAGTTCATCAATTATACCAGAACAACAGTGATGGAGATGCGAAACATTTAAAAACTCTGCATCAACTACCTCGCAGATTGGGTTGTCCTCTAGGATTGAGTCCAAAATGCTGAAAGTCAGGGACATCATTCTCTTCTGCATTGGAATTATTGGAAGGGGTAGTCTTCCGCCCAACGTATGAAGCCAATGGCTTTCTTCTGTTTGGATTATCAATGCTTGATTCAGACATTTTCAAACCTGCTGAAACAGAGACGGAATAAGATTAGTAGAACACATTAATAGATTGATGGACAAAAAACCTGACCAAAGCTTAGCAACATACACTTAGTAGCCACTTTATTAGATACACCTAATCTGATCATTAATGCAAATATCTAATCAGCCAATCATGTGCCAGCAACTCCATGCATAAAAGCATGCAGACATGGTCAAGAGGTTCAGTTGTTGTTCAGATCAAACATCAGAATGGGGAAGAAAGTGACTTTGACCTTGGAATGATTGTTGCTGCCACATGGGGTGTGTTGAGTAACTCAGAAACTGCTGTTCTTCTGGGATTTTCACATACAACGGTCTCTAGAGCTTGCAGAGAATAAAACAAAAAACAAAAACAACAACAAAAAAGTGATAAACAAAAAAAAATCCAGTGAGCATCAGTTCTGTGGGGAAAAGCAACTTGTTAGTGAGAGAGCAGAGGAGAATGGCCAAACTAGCTCAAGGTGTCAGGAAGGCGACAGTAACTCAAATAACCATGTATTACAACAGTGGCATGCATCTCTGAACCCACAACACGTCGAACCCTGCAGTGGACGAGCTACAGCAGAAGATCATCTGTACCATCCACATTTGCCCACACTAGGTCAACATCCTTCTAAAGTAACACACACAGGAACTCAGCAGGTTAGGCAGCATCTATGGAAATGTTTCTAGCTGAGACCCTTCTTCTGGAGTCTTGCTTATTTAAATGTCTGTCTAAACATCTCTTAAGCATAATGAATGTATCGGATTCCAACTCTGAGAGTGAGTTCCAGACATTAACCACTATGTCAAAAAACCTTCTCTCTGATCCACTTTAAAATTCCCATCTTTCACCTTAAGACTCTTATTTTATTTAATTGAGGGCAGGTCCTTCCCAAGTTATGTCAGAGTTCTGATCCTGTGTACAGTTCGTAACCCAGACAGTTCACAAGTCAGAAATGCAGCCATGAACCAAGTTTTCACCTGGCAGAAGATGCCTGCAGTCCCACAGCAACAGACAAATCTATCCCTATCCACCCAGCCCACCTTCCAAACACTCATTCATATGTATAGGCTGTACATCAGCTGGGCATTTGTACCCGTAGGAGAACCTAGAATTTCCACGTGTAACAACACTGGCCATCTGAAACAAAAAGCCCAGTGGAGTTCAGGTACTGAAACCAGGTGAATGAACATTTGCTAGAATTGTTTAAGTGTTCTTAAATGAAAACTCAACCAATCAGTTCCATCTTTCTGCATTCATGAAGGTTACTGCAGGAGACTGGGTCAGTGTGATGAGCCCCATGAAGCCGTTGAAAGTCTTTGGTCCAATGTACAGAAATAATAGGTGCTCTTTGAGTCAAGTTGCATCACATTCCATAGGAAGAGTAGTTCATTGTGGATCTTACAGGAGGGGAGAGCTGGAGGAGAAATCTGAGAATGTCCTTGGAGAGGGGATGAGAAATCTTTATAATATTCATTCAATTTAGATTCAATTGTGTTGAGGTTACACCATGCATTTCCCAGAACCTCTCAGAGTTCTGAATTGGTTACAGTCACACGTTTTCATCATTATTATTTTTGCAATGTTAACAATTTTGCACACTGTACTTGAAATATATCCGGAAAAAAACCTGAAAAATATATAGATTGTTACCAATGGCTACTTTAGACAGTGTGTGTCTGTTGGACATCATTTCCCCAATAATCTTACAATGGTATGGTACAGTTGTAGCACCCAATTAGACATTCAATTACACTGTCCACATCTACTTTGATGCCTCTCTGCATCTTTCTCACTCACACTCTTCTTCACTAGCCTCCATTAACCCACTCCTTTCCCCTGAGCTATATCAGCTCTCTATGCTGTTCATCTCAACTTCTCCCTGTGAGAGTGAACTCCACCTGATATAGTCTCCATTTTCAACCAGTGCTGGTCCTCCGAGTTGTGCTCAGCTCATTCCAAGCTGAGAATCAGTCATGTTAGATTTATAGCCTGACAGATCAGTGTAAGAGAATCACTATTTTACTTGGCACTGTTAGTTCATTTTTTTGAAGAAAATAGCAGAATTCCTTGTTAATAGTGATTGTTGTCACCTGCCTGGTGGCTCTCTAAAGGGTTAACTGGACTGCTTGCATCTTTACTGTCACATTTGACTCGGTTGATCTTTGCAACTGCTATCCACACGATTACTAAAGCTCCCCCCTCCATCTTCAGATCAGCACCTGCGGTACCTTGCCCAAGTTCTGCTGATTTTGGAATCCCCATCCATGCCTTTAATGCACTCTAAACCAAATTTCCTTCAGTCTCTCTATAAAATCAGAACTGTATAGCATGTCCACTTTGATTACTTTGTTCTTGTAAGAATCATGTACTGTATAATTTAAGGTTTTTGTTTTTGTGAATGCTGCTGATATGATGCTATGTGACTGTGATGCTGTTGCAAGTAAGTTTTTCATTACACCTGTGCATACATGTACCACAACCTTGTCATGGTCGGGAGCCTCGCATGTCTCAATGAGCGGGGAGCTCTGCTGGCTGGTGTCAGGGCTTTGAGTGTGTCATTTGGCACACTCAACTGTGCCAAATACATCAAAGCTTCAATATTACAAACTCTGCTAATCATCGTAGGGAATGTAGAGGAGACTTGACTCAAACACAGAGCAACAGAGACGATTTAGTGGTGAGCAAGCACTTTCATAATAAATTGTGAAGTAACAAGCCACCAGGGCCATAAAACAAGAGAGAACAAATACTTAATGCAACAACGCAACAAGGTAACTGAAGGTTAGGAGCGGCTAACTGGTTTGTACGAGTGAACAAGGTTTGTGCATGAGAGCTGGGTTTAAATAGGCTGCAGTTGATGATTTGGAAATATGTAGCAGGTGATTCCTGTTAACTCTGCGTTGGTACGTCCTCTACGTAGGTCACTCCACCACCACTCTCCCCCGCCTAGGGGAACCTGTCCTCACTCTAAATAACTTCTCCTTTGGCTCCTCCCACTTCCTTCAAAAACAAAGTGTAGCCATGGGCACCAGTATGGGTCCCAGCTGTCCCTACCTGTTTGTTGGTTATGTGGACAGTCTACACCGGCGACCGTCCACACTTCTGCTGCGTAACATCGACGACTGCATTGGTGCTGCTTCCTGCACCTGTGCAGAATTCATCGATTTCATCCACTTTGCCTCCAACTTCCACCCTGCCCTCAAATTTACCTGGTCTATTTCCAACAACTCCCTCCCCTTTCTCAATCTCTCTGTCTCTATCTCTACAGATAGCTTATCTACTTGATGTCTGTTACAAACCCACGAACTCTCGCAGTTACCAGGTGACTGTGCACCTGGTAACTCTCTACACCTCCTACATCTCTACACCTCCTCCCACTCTGTTACTTGGAAAAATGCCAACACTTTCCCTCAATTCCTCCATCTCAACACATCTGCCCTCAGGATGAGGGTTTTCATTCTAAAATGAAGGAGATGTCCTCCTTCTTCAAAGAAGGGGTCTTCCTTTCCTCCACCAACAATGCTGCACTCACCTTAATCTCTTCCATTTCATGCATGTCTGCTCTCGCCCCATCCTTCCGCCACCCTACCAGGGATAGGGGTTCCCCTTGTCCTCACCTACCACCCCACCAGCCTCTACGTCCAGCACATAATTCTCTGAAATTTCCGCCACCTCCAATGGGATCCCACCACCAAGCACATCACATGCTCCTGCCCACTTTCTGCTTTCCACAGGAATCACTCCTTCCATGACTGGCTTGTCCAATCGTCCTTCCCCACTGATCTCCCTTTTGGCACTAATCTTTGTAAGCAGAACAAGAGCTACACCCGCTCCAACACCTCCTCCCTCACTACCATTCAGGGCCCCTTCCAGGTGAGGAGACACATCACTAGAGGGTCTGTTGGGGTCTGTGCTCGCGGTGAGGCCTTCTGTATAGGTGAGATCCAGCGTAGTTTGGGACACTGCCTCACCAAGTAACTACACTCTGTCAGAAAAAGCAGGATCTCCCAGTGGTCACCCATTTTAATTCCACCTCCCATTCCCATTCCAATATGTCTGTCCATGGCTCCATCCACTGTTTTGATGAAGCCACACTTAGGTTGGAAGAACAACACCTGATATTCTCTCTGGTTACCTTCACACACACCCTCACACATACACATCTCAAGAATCTCACTCACAGACACACCTTCACACTCTCACTCACACACACACAAACACCTTCACACTCTCACTCACACACACACACCTTCACACTCTCACTCACACATACACAACTTCACACTCTCATTCACACATACACACCTTCACACTCTCACTCAAACATACACACCTTCACACTCTCACTCACACACACACCTTCACACTCTCATTCACACACACACCTTCACACTCTCACTCACACACACACCTTCACACTCTCACTCACATACACAACTTCACACTCTCATTCACACATACACACCTTCACACTCTCACTCACACATACACACCTTCACACTCTCACACATACACACCTTCACACTCTCACTCACACATACACACCTTCACACTCTCACTCACACATACACACCTTCACACTCTCATTCACACACACACCTTCACACTCTCACTCACACATACACAACTTCACACTCTCATTCACACATACACACCTTCACACTCTCACTCACACATACACACCTTCACACTCTCACTAACACACACACACACCTTCACACTCTCATTCACACATACACACCTTCACACTCTCACTCACACATACACACCTTCACACTCTCACACACACACACCTTCACACTCTCAGTCACACACACACACCTTCACACTCTCATTCACACATACACACCTTCACACTCTCATTCATTCACACACACCTTCACACTCTCACTCATACACACCTTCACACTCTCACTCACACACACACACACCTTCACACTCTCATTCACACATACACACCTTCACCCACTCACTCATACACACCTTCACACTCTCACTCACACACACACACCTTCACACTCTCACTCACACATACACACCTTCACACTCTCACTCACACACACACCTTCACACTCTCATTCACACATACACACCTTCACCCTCTCAGTCATACACACCTTCACACTCTCACTCACACACACACACCTTCACACTCTCACTCACACATACACACCTTCACACTCTCACTCACACACACACCTTCACACTCTCATTCACACATACACACCTTCACACTTTCACACACACACAGCTTCACACTCTCATTCACACATACACACCTTCACCCTCTCACTCACATACACACCTTCACACTCTCACTCACACACACACACACACCTTCACACTCTCATTCACACATACACACCTTCACACTTTCACACACACACACACACCTTCACACTCTCATTCACTCACACACACCTTCACACTCTCATTCACACATACACACCTTCACACTCTCATTCATTCACACACACCTTCACACTCTCACTCATACACACCTTCACACTCTCACTCACACACACACACACCTTCACACTCTCAATCACACATACACACCTTCACCCACTCACTCATACACACCTTCACACTCTCACTCACACACACACACCTTCACACTCTCACTCACACATACACACCTTCACACTCTCACTCACACACACACCTTCACACTCTCATTCACACATACACACCTTCACCCTCTCAGTCATACACACCTTCACACTCTCACTCACACACACACACCTTCACACTCTCACTCACACATACACACCTTCACACTCTCACTCACACACACACCTTCACACTCTCATTCACACATACACACCTTCACACTCTCATTCACACATACACACCTTCACACTCTCACTCACACACACACCTTCACACTCTCACTCACACATACACACCTTCACACTCTCACTCACACATACACACCTTCACACTCTCATTCACACATACACACCTTCACACTTTCACACACACACAGCTTCACACTCTCATTCACACATACACACCTTCACCCTCTCACTCACATACACACCTTCACACTCTCACTCACACACACACACACACCTTCACACTCTCATTCACACACACACACCTTCACACTCTCACTCACACATACACAACTTCACACTCATTCACACATACACACCTTCACACTCTCACTCACACATACACACCTTCACACTCTCACTCACACACACACACCTTCACACTCTCATTCACACACACACACCTTCACACTCTCACTCACACATACACACCTTCACACTCTCACACACAAAAACACCTTCACACTCTCAGTCACACACACACCTTCACACTCTCATTCACACATACACACCTTCACACTCTCACTCACACACACACCTTCACACTCTCACTCACACACACACACCTTCACACTCTCATTCACACATACACACCTTCACACTCTCATTCACTCACACACACCTTCACACTCTCACTCATACACACCTTCACACTCTCACTCACACACACACACACCTTCACACTCTCATTCACACATACACACCTTCACCCACTCACTCATACACACCTTCACACTCTCACTCACACACACACACACCTTCACACTCTCATTCACACATACACACCTTCACCCACTCACTCATACACACCTTCACACTCTCACTCACACACACACACACCTTCACACTCTCATTCACACATACACACCTTCACCCTCTCACTCATACACACCTTCACACTCTCACTCACACACACACACACCTTCACACTCTCATTCACACATACACACCTTCACCCACTCACTCATACACACCTTCACACTCTCACTCACACACACACACCTTCACACTCTCACTCACACATACACACCTTCACACTCTCACTCACACACACACCTTCACACTCTCATTCACACATACACACCTTCACACTTTCACACACACACACACCTTCACACTCTCATTCACACATACACACCTTCACCCTCTCACTCATACACACCTTCACCCTCTCACTCATACACACCTTCACACTCTCACTCACACACACACACCTTCACACTCTCATTCACACATACACACCTTCACCCTCTCACTCATACACACCTTCACACTCTCACTCACACACACACACCTTCACACTCTCACTCACACATACACACCTTCACACTCTCACTCACACACACACCTTCACACTCTCATTCACACATACACACCTTCACACTTTCACACACACACACACCTTCACACTCTCATTCACACATACACACCTTCACCCTCTCACTCATACACACCTTCACACTCTCACTCACACACACACACCTTCACACTCTCATTCACACATACACACCTTCACCCTCTCACACACACATACACACCTTCGCACTCTCAGTCACACACACACACACACCTTCACACTTTCACTCACACACACACACCTTCACACTCTCACACACACATACACCCCTTCACACTCTCACTCACACATACACACCTTCACACTCTCATTCACACATACACACCTTCACACTCTCACTCACACATACACACCTTCACCCTCTCATTCACACATACACACCTTCACACTCTCACTCACACACACACCTTCACAATCTCACTCACACACACACACACCTTCACACTCTCACACACACATACACACCTTCACACTCTCACTCACACATACACACCTTCACACTCTCACTCACACACACCCCTTCACACTCTCACTCACACATACACACCTTCACACTCTCACTCACACATACACACCTTCACACTCTCACTCACACACACCCCTTCACACTCTCACTCACACATACACACCTTCACACTCTCACTCACACACACACCTTCACAATCTCACTCACACACACATACACCCCTTCACACTCTCACACACACATACACACCTTCACCCTCTCACTCACACATACACACCCTCACACTCTCACTCACACACACACCTTCACACTCTCACTCACACACACACCTTCACACTCTCACACACACATACACACCTTCGCACTCTCACTCACACACACACCTTCACACCCTCACTCACACATACACACCTTCACACTCTCACACACACACACACCTTCACACTCTCACTCACACACATACACCTTCACACTCTCACTCACACACACATCTTCACACTCTCACACACACATACACACCTTCGCACTCTCACTCACACACACACACCTTCACACTCTCACTCACACATACACACCTTCACACTCTCACACACACACAACTTCACACTCTCATTCACACATACACACCTTCACACTCTCACTCACACACACACACCTTCACACTCTCACTCACACATACACACCTTCACACTCTCACACACACACAACTTCACACTCTCACTCACACATACACACCTTCACACTTTCACTCACACACACACACCTTCACACTCTCACTCACACATACACACCTTCACACTCTCACACACACACAACTTCACACTCTCACTCACACATACACACCTTCACACTCTCACACACACACAACTTCACACTCTCACTCACACATACACACCTTCACACTCTCACTCACAAATAAACACCTTCACACTCTCATTCACACACACACACACCTTCACACTCTCACTCACACATACACACCTTCACACTCTCGCTCACGCACACACACCTTCACACTCTCACTCACACATACACACCTTCACACTCTCACTCACACACACACCTTCACACTCTCATTCACACACACACACCTTCACACTCTCACTCACACACACACACACCTTCACACTCTCATTCACACATACACACCTTCACACTCTCATTCACACATACACACCTTCACACTCTCACTCACACACACACCTTCACACTCTCACTCACACATACACACCTTCACACTCTCACACACACACAACTTCACACTCTCACTCACACATACACACCTTCACACTCTCACACACACAAAACTTCACACTCTCACTCACACATAAACACCTTCACACTCTCACTCACACATACACACCTTCACACTCTCGCTCACGCACACACACCATCACACTCTCACTCACACATACACACCTTCACACTCTCACTCACACACACACCTTCACACTCTCATTCACACATACACACCTTCACACTCTCACACACACACACCTTCACACTCTCATTCACACATACACACCTTCACCCTATCACACATACACACCTTCACACTCTCACACACACACACACAACTTCACACTCTCATTCACACACACACACCTTCACACTCTCACTCACACACACACACACCTTCACACTCTCATTCACACATACACACCTTCACACTCTCATTCACACATACACACCTTCACACTCTCACTCACACACACACCTTCACACTCTCACTCACACATACAAACCTTCACACTCCCAGTCACACACACACCTTCCCACTCTCACTCTCACATACACACCTTCACACTCTCACACACACATACACACCTTCACACTCTCACTCACACACACACACCTTCACACTCTCACTCACACATAAACACCTTCACACTCTCACACACACACCTTCACACTCTCACTCACACATACACACCTTCACACTCTCAATCACACACACACCTTCACACGCTCACGCTCACATACACACCTTCACACTCTCACTCACACACACCTTCACACTCTCACTCACACATACACACCTTCACACTCTCACTCTCACACACACACACACACCTTCACACTCTCACTCACACACACCTTCACACTCTCACTCACACACACACCTTCACACTCTCACTCACAGATACACACCTTCACACTCTCACTCACACACACACCTTCACACTCTCACTCACAGATACACACCTTCACACTCTCACTCACACACACACCTTCACACTCTCACTCACAGATACACACCTTCACACTCTCACTCACACACACCTTCACACTCTCACTCACACATACACACCTTCACACTCTCACTCACAGATACACACCTTCACACTCTCACTCACACACACACCTTCACACTCTCACTCACACACACCTTCACACTCTCACTCACACATACACACCTTCACACTCTCACTCACACACACAGACCTTCACACTCTCACTCTTACATAAACACCTTCAGTCATTGGACTCCTGGACCAGTGACATTGGCCGCAGTTAGGCTGCAGTCATTGGGCGCCTGGACCATGGCAGTGGTCCAGTTTGGCTGCAGTCATTGGGCTCCTGGACCATGGCAGTGGTCCAGTTTGGCTGCAGTCATTGGACTCCTGGACCAGTGACATTGGCCGCAGTTAGGCTGCAGTCATTGGGCGCCTGGACCATGGCAGTGGTCCAGTTTGGCTGCAGTCATTGGGCTCCTGGACCATGGCAGTGGTCCAGTTTGGCTGCAGTCATTGGGCTCCTGGACCATGGCAGTGGTCCAGTTTGGCTGCAGTCATTTGGCTACTGGACCAGTGACATTGGCCGCAGTTAGGCTGCAGTCATTGGGCTCCTGGACCAGTGACAGTGGTCACAGTTTGGCTGCAGTCATTGGGCTCCTGGACCATGGCAGTGGTCCAGTTTGGCTGCAGTCATTGGACTCCTGGACCAGTGACATTGGCCGCAGTTAGGCTGCAGTCATTGGGCGCCTGGACCATGGCAGTGGTCCAGTTTGGCTGCAGTCATTGGGCTCCTGGACCAGTGACAGTGGTCCAGTTTGGCTGCAGTCATTTGGCTACTGGACCAGTGACATTGGCCGCAGTTAGGCTGCAGTCATTGGGCTCCTGGACCAGTGACAGTGGTCACAGTTTGGCTGCAGTCATTGGGCTCCTGGACCATGGCAGTGTCCGCAGTTTGGCTGCAGTCATTGGGCTCCTGGACCAGTGACAGTGGTCGCAGTTTGGCTGCAGTCATTGGGCTCCTGGACCAGTGACATTGGTCGCAGTTTGTCTGCAGTCATTGGGCTCCTGGACCAGTGACAGTGGCCGCAGTTTGGCTGCAGTCATTGGGCTCCTGGACCAGTGACAGTGGCCGCAGTTTGGCTGCAGTCATTGGGCCCCTGGACCAGTGACAGTGGTCGCAGTTTGGCTGCAGTCATTGGGCTCCTGGACCAGTGACAGTGGTCACAGTTTGGCTGCAGTCATTGGGCCCCTGGACCAGTGACAGTGGCCGCAGTTTGGCTGCAGTCATTGGGCTCCTGGACCAGTGTCAGTGGCCGCAGTTTGGCTGCAGTCATTGGGCTCCTGGACCAGTGACAGTGGCCGCAGTTTGGCTGCAGTCATTGGGCTCCTGGACCAGTGACAGTGGCCGCAGTTTGGCTGCAGTCATTGGGCTCCTGGACCAGTGACAGTGGTCACAGTTTGGCTGCAGTCATTGGGCTCCTGGACCAGTGACAATGGTCACAGTTTGGCTGCAGTCATTGGGCTCCTGGACCAGTGACAGTGGCCGCAGTTTGTCTGCAGTCATTGGGCTCCTGGACCAGTGACAGTGGTCACAGTTTGGCTGCAGTCATTGGGCTGCTGGACCATGGCAGTGGCCGCAGTTTGGCTGCAGTCATTGGGCCCCTGGACCAGTGACAGTGGCCGCAGTTTGGCTGCAGTCATTGGGCTCCTGGACCAGTGACAGTGGCCGCAGTTTGGCTGCAGTCATTGGGCTCCTGGACCAGTGACAGTGACCGCAGTTTGGCTGCAGTCATTGGGCTCCTGGACCAGTGACAGTGGCCGCAGTTTGGGTGCAGTCATTGGGCTCCTGGACCAGTGACAGTGGCCGCAGTTTGGCTGCAGTCATTGGGCTCCTGGACCAGTGACAGTGGTCACAGTTTGGCTGCAGTCATTGGGCCCCTGGACCAGTGACAGTGGCTGCAGTTTGGCTGCAGTCATTGGGCTCCTGGAACAGTGACAGTGTCCGCAGTTTGGCTGCAGTCATTGGGCTCCTGGACCAGTGACAGTGGTCGCAGTTTGGCTGCAGTCATTGGGCCCCTGGACCAGTGACAGTGGTCACAGTTTGGCTGCAGTCATTGGGCTCCTGGACCAGTGACAGTGGCCGCAGTTTGGCTGCAGTCATTGGGCTCCTGGACCAGTGACAGTGGCCGCAGTTTGGCTGCAGTCATTGGGCTCCTGGACCAGTGAATGTGGCCGCAGTTTGGCTGCAGTCATTGGGCCCCTGGACCAGTGACAGTGGCCGCAGTTTGGCTGCAGTCATTGGGCTCCTGGACCAGTGACAGTGGTCACAGTTTGGCTGCAGTCATTGGGCTCCTGGACCAGTGACAGTGGCCGCAGTTTGGCTGCAGTCATTGGGCCCCTGGACCAGTGACAGTGGCCGCAGTTTGGCTGCAGTCATTGGGCTCCTGGACCAGTGACAGTGGCCGCAGTTTGGCTGCAGTCATTGGGCTCCTGGACCAGTGACAGTGGCCGCAGTTTGGCTGCAGTCATTGGGCTCCTGGACCATGGCAGTGGCCTCAGTTTGGCTGCAGTCATTGGGCTCCTGGACCAGTGACAGTGGCCGCAGTTTGGCTGCAGTCATTGGGCTCCTGGACCAGTGACAGTGGCCGCAGTTTGGCTGCAGTCATTGGGCTCCTGGACCAATGACAGTGGTCACAGTTTGGCTGTAGTCATTGGGCTCCTGGACCAGTGACAGTGGTCACAGTTTGGCTGCAGTCATTGGGCCCCTGGAACAGTGACAGTGTCCGCAGTTTGGCTGCAGTCATTGGGCTCCTGGACCAGTGACAGTGGCCTCAGTTTAGCTGCAGTCATTGGGCTCCTGGACCAGTGACAGTGGCCGCAGTTTGGCTGCAGTCATTGGGCTCCTGGACCAGTGACAGTGGCCGCAGTTTGGCTGCAGTCATTGGGCTCCTGGATCAGTGACAGTGGCCGCAGTTTGGCTGCAGTCATTGGGCTCCTGGACCAGTGACAGTGGCCGCAGTTTGGCTGCAGTCATTGGGCTCCTGGACCAGTGAATGTGGCCGCAGTTTGGCTGCAGTCATTGGGCCCCTGGACCAGTGACAGTGGCCGCAGTTTGGCTGCAGTCATTGGGCTCCTGGACCAGTGACAGTGGCCGCAGTTTGGCTGCAGTCATTGGGCTCCTGGACCAGTGACAGTGGCCGCAGTTTGGCTGCAGTCATTGGGCTCCTGGACCATGGCAGTGGCCGCAGTTTGGCTGCAGTCATTGGGCTCCTGGACCAGTGACAGTGGCCGCAGTTTGGCTGCAGTCATTGGGCTCCTGGACCAGTGACAGTGGCCGCAGTTTGGCTGCAGTCATTGGGCTCCTGGACCAATGACAGTGGTCACAGTTTGGCTGCAGTCATTGGGCTCCTGGACCAGTGACAGTGGTCACAGTTTGGCTGCAGTCATTGGGCTCCTGGACCAGTGACAGTGGCCGCAGTTTGGCTGCAGTCATTGGGCTCCTGGACCAGTGACAGTGGCCGCAGTTTGGCTGCAGTCATTGGGCTCCTGGACCAGTGACAGTGGCCGCAGTTTGGCTGCAGTCATTGGGCCCCTGGATCAGTGACAGTGTCCGCAGTTTGGCTGCAGTCATTGGGCCCCTGGACCAGTGACAGTGGTCACAGTTTGGCTGCAGTCATTGGACTCCTGGACCAGTGACAGTGGCCGCAGTTTGGCTGCAGTCATTGGGCCCCTGGACCAGTGACAGTGGTCACAGTTTGGCTGCAGTCATTGGGCACCTGGACCAGTGACAGTGGCCGCAGCTTGGCTGCAGTCATTGGGCTCCTGGACCAGTGACAGTGGCCGCAGTTTGGCTGCAGTCATTGGGCTCCTGGACCAGTGACAGTGGCCGCAGTTTGGCTGCAGTCATTGGGCTCCTGGACCAGTGACAGTGGCTGCAGTTTGGCTGCAGTCATTGGGCTCCTGGACCAGTGACAGTGGCTGCAGTTTGTCTGCAGTCATTGGGCTCCTGGACCAGTGAAAGTGACCGCAGTTTGGCTCCAGTCATTGGGCCCCTGGACCAGTGACAGTGGCCGCAGTTTGGCTCCAGTCATTGGGCTCCTGGACCATGACAGTGGTCACAGTTTGGCTGCAGTCATTGGGCTCCTGGACCAGTGACAGTGGCCGCAGTTTGGTTGCAGTCATTGGGCTCCTGGACCAGTGACAGTGGTCACAGTTTGGCTGCAGTCATTGGGCTCCTGGACCAGTGACAGTGGTCACAGTTTGGCTGCAGTCATTGGGCTCCTGGACCATGGCAGTGGCCGCAGTTTGGCTGCAGTCATTGGGCTCCTGGACCAGTGACAGTGGTCACAGTTTGGCTGCAGTCATTGGGCTCCTGGACCAGTGACAGTGGCCGCAGTTTGGCTGCAGTCATTGGGCTCCTGGACCAGTGACAGTGGCCGCAGTTTGTCTGCAGTCATTGGGCTCCTGGACCAGTGACAGTGGGCGCAGTTTGGCTGCAGTCATTGGGCTCCTGGACCAGTGACAGTGGCCGCAGATTGGCTGCAGTCATTGGGCTCCTGGACCAGTGACAGTGACCGCAGTTTGGCTGCAGTCATTGGGCTCCTGGACCATGGCAGGGCTGCAGTTTGGCTGCAGTCATAGGGCTCCTGGACCAGTGACAGTGGCCGCAGTTTGGCTGCAGTCATTCGGCTCCTGGACCAGTGACAGTGGCCGCAGTTTGGCTGCAGTCATTCGGCTCCTGGACCAGTGACAGTGGCCGCAGTTTGGCTGCAGTCATTGGGCTCCTGGACCATGGCAGGGCTGCAGTTTGGCTGCAGTCATTGGGCTCCTGGACCATGGCAGGGCTGCAGTTTGGCTGCAGTCATTGGGCTCCTGGACCAGTGACAGTGGCCGCAGTTTGGCTGCAGTCATTGGGCTCCTGGACCATGGCAGGGCTGCAGTTTGGCTGCAGTCATTGGGCTCCTGGACCAGTGACAGTGGCCGCAGTTTGGCTGCAGTCATTGGGCTCCTGGACCAGTGACAGTGGTCACAGTTTGGCTGCAGTCATTGGGCTCCTGGACCAGTGACAGTGGCCGCAGTTTGGCTGCAGTCATTGGGCTCCTGGACCAGTGATGGTGGCCGCAGTTTGGCTGCAGTCATTGGGCCCCTGGACCAGTGACAGTGGTCACAGTTTGTCTGCAGTCATTGGGCTCCTGGACCATGGCAGGGCTGCAGTTTGGCTGCAGTCATTGGGCCCCTGGACCAGTGACAGTGGCCGCAGTTTGGCTGCAGTCATTGGGCTCCTGGACCAGTGACAGTGGTCACAGTTTGGCTGCAGTCATTGGGCTCCTGGACCAGTGACAGTGGCCGCAGTTTGGCTGCAGTCATTGGGCCCCTGGACCAGTGACAGTGGCCGCAGTTTGGCTGCAGTCATTGGGCTCCTGGACCAGTGACAGTGGCCGCAGTTTGGCTGCAGTCATTGGGCTCCTGGACCAGTGACAGTGGCCGCAGTTTGGCTGCAGTCATTGGGCTCCTGGACCATGGCAGTGGCCGCAGTTTGGCTGCAGTCATTGGGCTCCTGGACCAGTGACAGTGGCCGCAGTTTGGCTGCAGTCATTGGGCTCCTGGACCAGTGACAGTGGCCGCAGTTTGGCTGCAGTCATTGGGCTCCTGGACCAATGACAGTGGTCACAGTTTGGCTGCAGTCATTGGGCTCCTGGACCAGTGACAGTGGTCACAGTTTGGCTGCAGTCATTGGGCCCCTGGAACAGTGACAGTGTCCGCAGTTTGGCTGCAGTCATTGGGCTCCTGGACCAGTGACAGTGGCCTCAGTTTAGCTGCAGTCATTGGGCTCCTGGACCAGTGACAGTGGCCGCAGTTTGGCTGCAGTCATTGGGCCCCTGGACCAGTGACAGTGGCCGCAGTTTGGCTGCAGTCATTGGGCTCCTGGACCAGTGACAGTGGCCGCAGTTTGGCTGCAGTCATTGGGCTCCTGGACCAGTGACAGTGGCCGCAGTTTGGCTGCAGTCATTGGGCTCCTGGATCAGTGACAGTGGCCGCAGTTTGGCTGCAGTCATTGGGCTCCTGGACCAGTGACAGTGGCCGCAGTTTGGCTGCAGTCATTGGGCTCCTGGACCAGTGAATGTGGCCGCAGTTTGGCTGCAGTCATTGGGCCCCTGGACCAGTGACAGTGGCTGCAGTTTGGCTGCAGTCATTGGGCTCCTGGACCAGTGACAGTGGTCACAGTTTGGCTGCAGTCATTGGGCTCCTGGACCAGTGACAGTGGCCGCAGTTTGGCTGCAGTCATTGGGCCCCTGGACCAGTGACAGTGGCCGCAGTTTGGCTGCAGTCATTGGGCTCCTGGACCAGTGACAGTGGCCGCAGTTTGGCTGCAGTCATTGGGCTCCTGGACCAGTGACAGTGGCCGCAGTTTGGCTGCAGTCATTGGGCTCCTGGACCATGGCAGTGGCCGCAGTTTGGCTGCAGTCATTGGGCTCCTGGACCAGTGACAGTGGCCGCAGTTTGGCTGCAGTCATTGGGCTCCTGGACCAGTGACAGTGGCCGCAGTTTGGCTGCAGTCATTGGGCTCCTGGACCAATGACAGTGGTCACAGTTTGGCTGCAGTCATTGGGCTCCTGGACCAGTGACAGTGGTCACAGTTTGGCTGCAGTCATTGGGCTCCTGGACCAGTGACAGTGGCCGCAGTTTGGCTGCAGTCATTGGGCTCCTGGACCAGTGACAGTGGCCGCAGTTTGGCTGCAGTCATTGGGCTCCTGGACCAGTGACAGTGGCCGCAGTTTGGCTGCAGTCATTGGGCCCCTGGATCAGTGACAGTGTCCGCAGTTTGGCTGCAGTCATTGGGCCCCTGGACCAGTGACAGTGGTCACAGTTTGGCTGCAGTCATTGGACTCCTGGACCAGTGACAGTGGCCGCAGTTTGGCTGCAGTCATTGGGCCCCTGGACCAGTGACAGTGGTCACAGTTTGGCTGCAGTCATTGGGCACCTGGACCAGTGACAGTGGCCGCAGCTTGGCTGCAGTCATTGGGCTCCTGGACCAGTGACAGTGGCCGCAGTTTGGCTGCAGTCATTGGGCTCCTGGACCAGTGACAGTGGCCGCAGTTTGGCTGCAGTCATTGGGCTCCTGGACCAGTGACAGTGGCTGCAGTTTGGCTGCAGTCATTGGGCTCCTGGACCAGTGACAGTGGCTGCAGTTTGTCTGCAGTCATTGGGCTCCTGGACCAGTGAAAGTGACCGCAGTTTGGCTCCAGTCATTGGGCCCCTGGACCAGTGACAGTGGCCGCAGTTTGGCTCCAGTCATTGGGCTCCTGGACCATGACAGTGGTCACAGTTTGGCTGCAGTCATTGGGCTCCTGGACCAGTGACAGTGGCCGCAGTTTGGTTGCAGTCATTGGGCTCCTGGACCAGTGACAGTGGTCACAGTTTGGCTGCAGTCATTGGGCTCCTGGACCAGTGACAGTGGTCACAGTTTGGCTGCAGTCATTGGGCTCCTGGACCATGGCAGTGGCCGCAGTTTGGCTGCAGTCATTGGGCTCCTGGACCAGTGACAGTGGTCACAGTTTGGCTGCA
Source organism: Hemitrygon akajei (assembly GCF_048418815.1). Lineage (NCBI taxonomy): Eukaryota > Metazoa > Chordata > Chondrichthyes > Myliobatiformes > Dasyatidae > Hemitrygon > Hemitrygon akajei. Next base: position 8,877,530 of record NC_133143.1, on the reverse strand, counting down.
GTCATTGGGCTCCTGGACCAGTGACAGTGGCCGCAGTTTGGCTGCAGTCATTGGGCTCCTGGACCAGTGACAGTGGCCGCAGTTTGTCTGCAGTCATTCGGCTCCTGGACCAGTGACAGTGGGCGCAGTTTGGCTGCAGTCATTGGGCTCCTGGACCAGTGACAGTGGCCGCAGATTGGCTGCAGTCATTGGGCTCCTGGACCAGTGACAGTGACCGCAGTTTGGCTGCAGTCATTGGGCTCCTGGACCATGGCAGGGCTGCAGTTTGGCTGCAGTCATTGGGCTCCTGGACCATGGCAGGGCTGCAGTTTGGCTGCAGTCATTGGGCTCCTGGACCAGTGACAGTGGCCGCAGTTTGGCTGCAGTCATTGGGCTCCTGGACCATGGCAGGGCTGCAGTTTGGCTGCAGTCATTGGGCTCCTGGACCAGTGACAGTGGCCGCAGTTTGGCTGCAGTCATTGGGCTCCTGGACCAGTGACAGTGGTCACAGTTTGGCTGCAGTCATTGGGCTCCTGGACCAGTGACAGTGGCCGCAGTTTGGCTGCAGTCATTGGGCTCCTGGACCAGTGATGGTGGCCGCAGTTTGGCTGCAGTCATTGGGCCCCTGGACCAGTGACAGTGGTCACAGTTTGTCTGCAGTCATTGGGCTCCTGGACCATGGCAGGGCTGCAGTTTGGCTGCAGTCATTGTGCTCCTGGACCATGGCAGGGCTGCAGTTTGGCTGCAGTCATTGGGCTCCTGGACCATGGCAGTGGCCGCAGTTTGGCTGCAGTCATTGGGCTCCTGGACCAGTGACAGTTGCCGCAGTTTGGCTGCAGTCATTGGGCCCCTGGACCAGTGACAGTGGCCGCAGTTTGGCTGCAGTCATTGGGCTCTTGGACCAGTGACAGTGTCCGCAGTTTGGCTGCAGTCATTGGGCTCCTGGACCAGTGACAGTGGCCGCAGTTTGTCTGCAGTCATTGTGCTCCTGGACCAGTGACAGTGGCCGCAGTTTGGCTGCAGTCATTGGGCTCCTGGATCAGTGACAGTGGCCGCAGTTTGGCTGCAGTCATTGGGCTCCTGGACCAGTGACAGTGGCCGAAGTTTGGCTGCAGTCATTGGGCTCCTGGACCAGTGACAGTGGCCGCAGTTTGGCTGCAGTCATTGGGCTCCTGGACCAGTGACAGTGGCTGCAGTTTGGCTGCAGTCATTGGGCTCCTGGACCAGTGACATTGGCCGCAGTTAGGCTGCAGTCATTGGGCTCCTGGACCAGTGACAGTGGCCGCAGTTTGGCTGCAGTCATTGGGCTCCTGGACCAGTGACAGTGGCCGCAGTTTGGCTGCAGTCATTGGGCTCCTGGACCAGTGACAGTGGCCGCAGTTTGGCTGCCGTCATTGGGCTCCTGGACCAGTGACAGTGGCCGCAGTTTGGCTGCAGTCATTGGGCTCCTGGACCAGTGACAGTGGCCGCAGTTTGGCTGCAGTCATTGGGCTCCTGGACCAGTGACAGTGTCCGCAGTTTGGCTGCAGTCATTGGGCCCCTGGACCAGTGACAGTGGCCGCAGTTTGGCTGCAGTCATTGGGCTCTTGGACCAGTGACAGTGGCCGCAGTTTGGCTGCAGTCATTGGGCTCCTGGATCAGTGACAGTGGCCGCAGTTTGGCTGCAGTCATTGGGCTCCTGGACCAGAGACAGTGGCCACAGTTTGGCTGCAGTCATTGGGCTCCTGGACCAGTGACAGTGGCCGCAGTTTGGCTGCAGTCATTGGGCTCCTGGATCAGTGACAGTGGACGCAGTTTGGCTGCAGTCATTGGGCTCCTGGACCATGGCAGTGGCCGCAGTTTGGCTGCAGTCATTGGGCTCCTGGACCAGTGACAGTGGCCGCAGATTGGCTGCAGTCATTGGGCTCCTGGACCAGTGACAGTGGCCGCAGTTTGGCTGCAGTCATTGGGCTCCTGGACCAGTGACAGTGGCCGCAGTTTGTCTGCAGTCATTGGGCTCCTGGACCAGTGACAGTGGCCGCAGTTTGTCTGCAGTCATTGGGCTCCTGGACCAGTGACAGTGGCCGCAGTTTGGCTGCAGTCATTGGGCTCCTGGACCAGTGACAGTGGCCGCAGTTTGGCTGCAGTCATTGGGCTCCTGGACCAGTGACAGTGGCCGCAGTTTGGCTGCAGTCATTGGGCTCCTGGACCAGTGACATTGGCCGCAGTTTGGCTGCAGTCATTGGGCTCCTGGACCAGTGACAGTGGCCGCAGTTTGGCTGCAGTCATTGGGCCCCTGGATCAGTGACAGTGGCCGCAGTTTGGCTGCAGTCATTGGGCCCCTGGACCAATGACAGTGGTCACAGTTTGGCTGCAGTCATTGGGCTCCTGGACCAGTTACAGTGGTCACAGTTTGGCTGCAGTCATTGGGCTCCTGGACCAGTGACAGTGGCCGCAGTTTGGCTGCAGTCATTGGGCTCCTGGACCAGTGACAGTGGCCGCAGTTTGTCTGCAGTCATTGGGCTCTTGGACCAGTGACAGTGGCTGCAGTTTGGCTGCAGTCATTGGGCTCCTGGACCAGTGACAGTGGTCACAGTTTGGCTGCAGTCATTGGGCTCCTGGACCAGTGACAGTGGCCGCAGTTTGGCTGCAGTCATTGGGCTCCTGGACCAGTGACAGTGGCCGCAGTTTGTCTGCAGTCACTGGGCTCTTGGACCAGTGACAGTGGCCGCAGTTTGGCTGCAGTCATTGGGCCCCTGGACCATGGCAGTGGCCGCAGTTTGGCTGCAGTCATTGGGCTCCTGGACCAGTGACAGTGGCCGCAGTTTGTCTGCAGTCATTGGGCACCTGGACCAGTGACAGTGGCCGCAGTTTGTCTGCAGTCATTGGGCTCCTGGACCAGTGACAGTGGCCGCAGTTTGGCTGCAGTCATTGGGCCCCTGGACCATGGCAGTGGTCACAGTTTGGCTGCAGTCATTGGGCTCCTGGACCAGTGACAGTGGCCGCAGTTTGGCTGCAGTCATTGGGCTCCTGGACCAGTGACAGTGGCCGCAGTTTGTCTGCAGTCATTGGGCTCTTGGACCAGTGACAGTGGCCGCAGTTTGGCTGCAGTCATTGGGCCCCTGGACCATGGCAGTGGCCGCAGTTTGTCTGCAGTCATTGGGCTCCTGGACCAGTGACAGTGGCCGCAGTTTGTCTGCAGTCATTGGGCTCCTGGACCAGTGACAGTGGCCGCAGTTTGGCTGCAGTCATTGGGCCTCTGGACCAGTGACAGTGGTCACAGTTTGGCTGCAGTCATTGGGCTCCTGGACCAGTGACAGTGGCCGCAGTTTGGCTGCAGTCATTGGGCCCCTGGACCAGTGACAGTGGTCACAGTTTGGCTGCAGTCATTGGGCTCCTGGACCAGTGACAGTGGCCGCAGTTTGGCTCCAGTCATTGGGCTCTTGGACCAGTGACAGTGGCCGCAGTTTGGCTGCAGTCATTGGGCTCCTGGACCAGTGACAGTGGCCGCAGTTTGTCTGCAGTCATTGGGCTCCTGGACCAGTGACAGTGGCCGCAGTTTGGCTGCAGTCATTGGGCTCCTGGACCAGTGACAGTGGTCACAGTTTGGCTGCAGTCATTGGGCTCCTGGACCAGTGACAGTGGCCGCAGTTTGGCTGCAGTCATTGGGCCCCTGGACCATGGCAGTGGTCGCAGTTTGGCTGCAGTCATTGGGCTCCTGGACCAGTGACAGTGGTCACAGTTTGGCTGCAGTCATTGGGCTCCTGGACCAGTGACAGTGGCCGCAGTTTGGCTGCAGTCATTGGGCTCCTGGACCAGTGACAGTGGCCGCAGTTTGGCTGCAGTCATTGGGCTCCTGGACCAGTGACAGTGGCCGCAGTTTGGCTGCAGTCATTGGGCTCCTGGACCAGTGACAGTGGCCGCAGTTTGGCTGCAGTCATTGGGCTCCTGGACCAGTGACAGTGGTCACAGTTTGGCTGCAGTCATTGGGCTCCTGGACCAGTGACAGTGGCCGCAGTTTGGCTGCAGTCATTGGGCTCCTGGACCAGTGACAGTGGTCACAGTTTGGCTGCAGTCATTAGGCCCCTGGACCAGTGACAGTGGTCGCAGTTTGGCTGCAGTCATTGGGCTCCTGGACCAGTGACAGTGGTCACAGTTTGGCTGCAGTCATTGGGCTCCTGGACCAGTGACAGTGGCCGCAGTTTGGCTGCAGTCATTGGGCTCCTGGACCAGTGACAGTGGCTGCAGTTTGGCTGCAGTCATTGGGCCCCTGGATCAGTGACAGTGTCCGCAGTGTGGCTGCAGTCATTGGGCTCCTGGACCAGTGACAGTGGCCGCAGTTTGGCTGCAGTCATTGGGCTCCTGGACCAGTGACAGTGGCCGCAGTTTGGCTGCAGTCATTGGGCCCCTGGACCAGTGACAGTGGTCGCAGTTTGGCTGCAGTCATTGGGCTCCTGGACCAGTGACAGTGGCCGCAGTTTGGCTGCAGTCATTGGGCTCCTGGACCAGTGACAGTGACCGCAGTTTGGCTGCAGTCATTGGGCTCCTGGACCAGTGACAGTGGTCACAGTTTGGCTGCAGTCATTGTGCTCCTGGACCAGTGACAGTGGCCGCAGTTTGGCTGCAGTCATTGGGCTCCTGGACCAGTGACAGTGGTCACAGTTTGGCTGCAGTCATTGGGCTCCTGGACCAGTGACAGTGGCCGCAGTTTGGCTGCAGTCATTGGGCTCCTGGACCAGTGACAGTGGCCGCAGTTTGGCTGCAGTCATTGGGCTCCTGGACCAGTGACAGTGGTCACAGTTTGGCTGCAGTCATTAGGCCCCTGGACCAGTGACAGTGGTCGCAGTTTGGCTGCAGTCATTGGGCTCCTGGACCAGTGACAGTGGTCACAGTTTGGCTGCAGTCATTGGGCTCCTGGACCAGTGACAGTGGCCGCAGTTTGGCTGCAGTCATTGGGCTCCTGGACCAGTGACAGTGGCCGCAGTTTGGCTGCAGTCATTGGGCTCCTGGACCAGTGACAGTGGCCGCAGTTTGGCTGCAGTCATTGGGCTCCTGGACCAGTGACAGTGGCCGCAGTTTGGCTGCAGTCATTGGGCTCCTGGACCAGTGACAGTGGTCACAGTTTGGCTGCAGTCATTGGGCTCCTGGACCAGTGACAGTGGCTGCAGTTTGGCTGCAGTCATTGGGCTCCTGGACCAGTGACAGTGGCCGCAGTTTGGCTGCAGTCATTGGGCTCCTGGACCAGTGACAGTGGCCGCAGTTTGGCTGCAGTCATTGGGCTCCTGGACCATGGCAGTGACCGCAGTTTGGCTGCAGTCATTGGGCTCCTGGACCAGTGACAGTGGCCGCAGTTTGGCTGCAGTCATTGGGCTCCTGGACCAGTGACAGTGGCCGCAGTTTGGCTGCAGTCATTGGGCTCCTGGACCAGTGACAGTGGCCGCAGTTTGGCTGCAGTCATTGGGCTCCTGGACCAGTGACAGTGGCCGCAGTTTGGCTGCAGTCATTGGGCTCCTGGACCAGTGACAGTGACCGCAGTTTGGCTGCAGTCATTGGGCTCCTGGACCAGTGACAGTGGCCGCAGTTTGGCTGCAGTCATTGGGCTCCTGGACCAGTGACAGTGGCCGCAGTTTGGCTGCAGTCATTGGGCTCCTGGACCAGTGACAGTGGCCGCAGTTTGGCTGCAGTCATTGGGCTCCTGGACCAGTGACAGTGGCCGCAGTTTGGCTGCAGTCATTCGGCTCCTGGACCAGTGACAGTGGCCGCAGTTTGGCTGCAGTCATTGGGCTCCTGGACCAGTGACAGTGGCCGCAGTTTGGCTGCAGTCATTGGGCTCCTGGACCAGTGACAGTGGCCGCAGTTTGGCTGCAGTCATTGGGCTCCTGGACCAGTGACATTGGTCGCAGTTTGGCTGCAGTCATTGGGCTCCTGGACCAGTGACAGTGGTCACAGTTTGTCTGCAGTCATTGGGCTCCTGGACCAGTGGCAGTGGCCGCAGTTTGGCTGCAGTCATTGGGCTCCTGGACCAGTGACAGTGGTCACAGTTTGTCTGCAGTCATTGGGCTCCTGGACCAGTGACAGTGGCCGCAGTTTGGCTGCAGTCATTGGGCTCCTGGACCATGGCAGTGGCCGCAGTTTGGCTGCAGTCATTGGGCTCCTGGACCAGTGACAGTGGCCGCAGTTTGGCTGCAGTCATTGGGCTCCTGGACCATGACAGTGGCCGCAGTTTGTCTGCAGTCATTGGGCTCCTGGACCAGTGACAGTGGTCACAGTTTGGCTGCAGTCATTGGGCTCCTGGACCAGTGACAGTGGTCACAGTTTGGCTGCAGTCATTGGGCTCCTGGACCAGTGACAGTGGCCGCAGTTTGGCTGCAGTCATTGGGCTCCTGGACCAGTGACAGTGGCCGCAGTTTGGCTGCAGTCATTGGGCCCCTGGACCAGTGACAGTGGCCGCAGTTTGTCTGCAGTCATTGGGCCCCTCGATCAGTGACAGTGTCCGCAGTTTGGCTGCAGTCATTGGGCTCCTGGACCAGTGACAGTGGTCACAGTTTGGCTGCAGTCATTGGGCCACTGGACCAGTGACAGTGGCCGCAGTTTGGCTGCAGTCATTGGGCTCCTGGACCAGTGACAGTGGCCGCAGTTTGGCTGCAGTCATTGGGCTCCTGGACCAGTGACAGTGGCCACAGTTTGGCTGCAGTCATTGGGCTCCTGGACCAGTGACAGTGGTCACAGTTTGGCTGCAGTCATTGGGCTCCTGGACCAGTGACAGTGGCCGCAGTTTGGCTGCAGTCATTGGGCCCCTGGACGATGGCAGTGGCCGCAGTTTGGCTGCAGTCATTGGGCTCCTGGACCAGTGACAGTGGCCGCAGTTTGGCTGCAGTCATTGGGCCCCTGGACCAGTGACAGTGGCCGCAGTTTGGCTGCAGTCATTGGGCCCCTGGACGATGGCAGTGGCCGCAGTTTGGCTGCAGTCATTGGGCTCCTGGACCAGTGACAGTGGCCGCAGTTTGGCTGCAGTCATTGGGCTCCCGGACCAGTGACAGTGGCCGCAGTTTGGCTGCAGTCATTGGGCTCCCGGACCAGTGACAGTGGCCGCAGTTTGGCTGCAGTCATTGGGCTCCTGGACCAGTGACAGTGGCCGCAGTTTGGCTGCAGTCATTGGGCCCCTGGACCATGGCAGTGGCCGCAGTTTGGCTGCAGTCATTGGGCTCCTGGACCAGTGACAGTGGCCGCAGTTTGTCTGCAGTCATTGGGCTCCTGGACCAGTGACAGTGGCCGCAGTTTGGCTGCAGTCATTGGGCTCCTGGACCAGTGACAGTGGCCGCAGTTTGGCTGCAGTCATTGGGCTCCTGGACCAGTGACAGTGGCCGCAGTTTGGCTGCAGTCATTGGGCCCCTGGATCAGTGACAGTGTCCGCAGTTTGGCTGCAGTCATTGGGCCCCTGGACCATGGCAGTGGCCGCAGTTTGGCTGCAGTCATTGGGCTCCTGGACCAGTGACAGTGGCCGCAGTTTGGCTGCAGTCATTTGGCTCCTGGACCAGTGACAGTGGTCGCAGTTTGGCTGCAGTCATTGGGCTCCTGGACCAGTGACAGTGGCCGCAGTTTGGCTGCAGTCATTTGGCTCCTGGACCAGTGACAGTGGCCGCAGTTTGGCTGCAGTCATTGGGCTCCTGGACCAGTGACAGTGGCCGCAGTTTGGCTGCAGTCATTTGGCTCCTGGACCAGTGACAGTGGTCGCAGTTTGGCTGCAGTCATTGGGCTCCTGGACCAGTGACAGTGGCCGCAGTTTGTCTGCAGTCATTTGGCTCCTGGACCAGTGACAGTGGCCGCAGTTTGGCTGCAGTCATTGGGCTCCTGGACCAGTGACAGTGGCCGCAGTTTGGCTGCAGTCATTTGGCTCCTGGACCAGTGACAGTGGCCACAGTTTGGCTGCAGTCATTGGGCTCCTGGACCAGTGACAGTGGCCGCAGTTTGGCTGCAGTCATTGGGCTCCTGGACCAGTGACAGTGGCCGCAGTTTGGCTGCAGTCATTGGGCTCCTGGACCAGTGACAGTGGCCGCAGTTTGGCTGCAGTCATTGGGCTCCTGGACCAGTGACAGAGGCCGCAGTTTGGCTGCAGTCATTGGGCTCTTGGACCAGTGACAGTGGCCGCAGTTTGGCTGCAGTCATTGGGCTCTTGGACCAGTGACAGTAGCCGCAGTTTGGCTGCAGTCATTGGGCCCCTGGACCAGTGACAGTGGCCGCAGTTTGGCTGCAGTCATTGGGCTCCTGGACCAGTGACAGTGGCCGCAGTTTGGCTGCAGTCATTGGGCTCCTGGACCAGTGACAGAGGCCGCAGTTTGGCTGCAGTCATTGGGCCCCTGGACCATGGCAGTGGCCGCAGTTTGTCTGCAGTCATTGGGCTCCTGGATCAGTGACAGTGGCTGCAGTTTGGCTGCAGTCATTGGGCTCCTGGACCAGTGACAGTGGCCGCAGTTTGGCTGCCGTCATTGGGCCCCTGGATCAGTGACAGTGTCCGCAGTTTGGCTGCAGTCATTGGGCTCCTGGACCAGTGACAGTGGCCGCAGTTTGGCTGCAGTCATTGGGCTCCTGGACCAGTGACAGTGGCCGCAGTTTGGCTGCCGTCATTGGGCCCCTGGATCAGTGACAGTGTCCGCAGTTTGGCTGCAGTCATTGGGCTCCTGGACCATGGCAGTGGTCGCAGTTTGGCTGCAGTCATTGGGCTCCTGGACCAGTGACAGTGGCCACAGTTTGTCTGCAGTCATTGGGCTCCTGGACCAGTGACAGTGGCCGCAGTTTGGCTGCAGTCATTGGGCTCCTGGACCATGACAGTGGCCGCAGTTTGGCTGCAGTCATTGGGCCCCTGGACCAGTGACAGTGGCCGCAGTTTGGCTGCAGTCATTCGGCCCCTGGACCATGGCAGTGGCCGCAGTTTGGCTGCAGTCATTGGGCTCCTGGACCAGTGACAGTGGTCACAGTTTGGCTGCAGTCATTGGGCTCCTGGACCAGTGACAGTGGTCACAGTTTGGCTGCAGTCATTGGGCTCCTGGACCAGTGACAGTGGCCGCAGTTTGGCTGCAGTCATTCGGCCCCTGGACCATGGCAGTGGCCGCAGTTTGGCTGCAGTCATTGGGCTCCTGGACCAGTGACAGTGGTCACAGTTTGGCTGCAGTCATTGGGCTCCTGGACCAGTGACAGTGGCCGCAGTTTGGCTGCAGTCATTGGGCCGCTGGACCAGTGACAGTGGCCGCAGTTTGTCTGCAGTCATTGGGCTCCTGGACCAGTGACAGTGGTCACAGTTTGGCTGCAGTCATTGGGCTCCTGGACCAGTGACATTGTCCGCAGTTTGGCTGCAGTCATTGGGCTCCTGGACCAGTGACAGTGTCCGCAGTTTGGCTGCAGTCATTGGGCTCCTGGACCAGTGACAGTGTCCGCAGTTTGGCTGCAGTCATTGGGCTCTTGGACCAGTGACAGTGGCCGCAGTTTGGCTGCAGTCATTGGGCTCCTGGACCAGTGACAGTGGCCGCAGTTTGGCTGCAGTCATTGGGCTCCTGGACCAGTGACAGTGGCCGCAGTTTGTCTGCAGTCATTGGGCTCCTGGACCATGACAGTGGCCGCAGTTTGTCTGCAGTCATTGGGCTCCTGGACCAGTGACAGTGGCCGCAGTTTGGCTGCAGTCATTGGGCCGCTGGACCAGTGACAGTGGTCGCAGTTTGGCTGCAGTCATTGGGCTCCTGGACCAGTGACAGTGGCCGCAGTTTGGCTGCAGTCATTGGGCCGCTGGACCAGTGACAGTGGCCGCAGTTTGGCTGCAGTCATTGGGCTCCTGGACCAGTGACAGTGGCCGCAGTTTGGCTGCAGTCATTGGGCCGCTGGACCAGTGACAGTGGTCGCAGTTTGGCTGCAGTCATTGGGCTCCTGGACCAGTGACAGTGGCCGCAGTTTGGCTGCAGTCATTGGGCCCCTGGACCAGTGACATTGGTCGCAGTTTGGCTGCAGTCATTGGGCTCCTGGACCAGTGACAGTGGCCGCAGTTTGGCTGCAGTCATTGGGCTCCTGGACCAGTGACAGTGGCCGCAGTTTGGCTGCAGTCATTGGGCCCCTGGACCAGTGACAGTGGCCGCAGTTTGGCTGCAGTCATTGGGCTCCTGGACCATGGCAGTGGCCGCAGTTTGGCTGCAGTCATTGGGCTCCTGGACCAGTGACAGTGGTCACAGTTTGGCTGCAGTCATTGGGCTCCTGGACCATGGCAGTGGCCGCAGTTTGGCTGCAGTCATTGGGCTCCTGGACCAGTGACAGTGGTCACAGTTTGGCTGCAGTCATTGGGCTCCTGGACCAGTGACAGTGGTCACAGTTTGGCTGCAGTCATTGGGCTCCTGGACCAGTGACAGTGGTCACAGTTTGGCTGCAGTCATTGGGCTCCTGGACCAGTGACAGTGGCCGCAGTTTGGCTGCAGTCATTGGGCCCCTGGACCAGTGACAGTGGTCACTGTTTGGCTGCAGTCATTGGGCTCCTGGACCAGTGACAGTGTCCGCAGTTTGGCTGCAGTCATTGGGCTCTTGGACCAGTGACAGTGGCCGCAGTTTGGCTGCAGTCATTGGGCTCCTGGACCAGTGACAGTGGCCGCAGTTTGGCTGCAGTCATTGGGCTCCTGGACCAGTGACAGTGGCCGCAGTTTGTCTGCAGTCATTGGGCTCCTGGACCATGACAGTGGCCGCAGTTTGTCTGCAGTCATTGGGCTCCTGGACCAGTGACAGTGGCCGCAGTTTGGCTGCAGTCATTGGGCCGCTGGACCAGTGACAGTGGTCGCAGTTTGGCTGCAGTCATTGGGCTCCTGGACCAGTGACAGTGGCCGCAGTTTGGCTGCAGTCATTGGGCCGCTGGACCAGTGACAGTGGCCGCAGTTTGGCTGCAGTCATTGGGCTCCTGGACCAGTGACAGTGGCCGCAGTTTGGCTGCAGTCATTGGGCCGCTGGACCAGTGACAGTGGTCGCAGTTTGGCTGCAGTCATTGGGCTCCTGGACCAGTGACAGTGGCCGCAGTTTGGCTGCAGTCATTGGGCCCCTGGACCAGTGACATTGGTCGCAGTTTGGCTGCAGTCATTGGGCTCCTGGACCAGTGACAGTGGCCGCAGTTTGGCTGCAGTCATTGGGCTCCTGGACCAGTGACAGTGGCCGCAGTTTGGCTGCAGTCATTGGGCCCCTGGACCAGTGACAGTGGCCGCAGTTTGGCTGCAGTCATTGGGCTCCTGGACCATGGCAGTGGCCGCAGTTTGGCTGCAGTCATTGGGCTCCTGGACCAGTGACAGTGGTCACAGTTTGGCTGCAGTCATTGGGCTCCTGGACCATGGCAGTGGCCGCAGTTTGGCTGCAGTCATTGGGCTCCTGGACCAGTGACAGTGGTCACAGTTTGGCTGCAGTCATTGGGCTCCTGGACCAGTGACAGTGGTCACAGTTTGGCTGCAGTCATTGGGCTCCTGGACCAGTGACAGTGGTCACAGTTTGGCTGCAGTCATTGGGCTCCTGGACCAGTGACAGTGGCCGCAGTTTGGCTGCAGTCATTGGGCCCCTGGACCAGTGACAGTGGTCACAGTTTGGCTGCAGTCATTGGGCTCCTGGACCAGTGACAGTGGCCGCAGTTTGGCTGCAGTCATTCGGCCCCTGGACCATGGCAGTGGCCGCACTGGCTACATCACTGGACTTCATTTCAGGGACTCTGATTTTCACGTTCAGTGCATGATTCGTTCTTTCTTTTTCACACATTGGATGTGCGGCTGTGTTTGTGCCGCTAGGTTTTTCATTAATTCTACTGTGTTTCATTGTTTTGTGGCTGCCTGCAAGACGAATCTCGAAGTTGTATATGGTAAACATACTTTGATCATAACTTTACTTTGAATTTGCCCTATTGTAGAACAGGAACAGGCCGTTCCTCCCTGACGCCTGTACCAAACACGATGTCGCATTAAGCTAAATCTCTTCTGCTTGTACATGTCTGTATTTTTAAAATGCCCACATTAAACTCTTCTTTAAACTCACCTCCACACTCACCTTAAATGCATGTCCTGTAGTATTTGACCTGGGGAATTAAAAAATTTGGGCTACCTTTGCCTCACATAGTTTTATAAACTTCTATCCTGTCTGCCCTCAGCCCCTGGTAGTCCAGAGCAAACACCCCTATCTTGTCCAAGCTCTCCTTACAGCGAACCTTCTCTAATTTACTCAGCATCTTGTTAAACAGCTTTTGCACATTTTCCAAAGCCCCCATATACTTATTGTAATGGGCGGCCAGAATGATAAACAACATTCCGAGTGCAGCCTTACCAACAGTATCTATTCCCGTCTTCATGTCAATTAACACGTTTCCATCGATGGATAAATACCACGTATCTGCCCTTTACTCTTTGATTCGAATGAAGAGTCTCGTCGATTGGCCATTCCTCCCCCCTCCACTCCCCCTTCCACTCCCCCCTCCTCTCCCCCCACCACTACCCCCACCACTCCTCAGATTCAGCCTGTCCCGCTGTTCCTTCAGCACCATATCTGTCGCGCCAGAACTGCCTCGGCAATACTCAAACCCTTATCCAAAAAAGGCTGAAGCAAAGTCTTGCGAATTCCCAGTGAGTGAGTGAGTGAGTGAGTGAGTGAGAGAGACTGAGAGAGAGTGAGAGAGTGAGTGAGTGAGTGAGTGAGTGAGTGAGAGAGTGAGTGAGTGAGTGAGTGCGGAATCTCAGCCCTGTCTTCTCCGCACCAGAAAATCTATCCACGGTGACTTTTGAATGAAAGCTCTGACAGGGGTTGGATGAAATGCTTTTTGTAAAACAGAACTACACGGGGTTCCAGCAAGAGTTAAGCGTTCACAGGGCAGACATCGAGTTGGAACGAAGTCTGATAAACCGTGCTCCCAAAATCAAGTTCACAGACCTGGAAGGAGGTGCCCGCCAGTGACCAAGAGACCGAGCCGACAACAAGCAATCACAATCCCGCCAGCTTCGGCTCACAGACCAGCGTAACAGCCGTAGAAACAAGACTTTTACAAACTGTCTAAAGTACCAAAGAAAAATGTACCGCTCTGCAGAATAGGATTAAACACGGAATATAATTAAACAATGCGTGAACAGGTTGGACACAGCGAGCCGAGGGGACTGCGGACGTTACCTGAGTCAGAGAGAAGACGCTGCGGAATCGCCTCCGGACAAAGTTATTTGGGAACTCTGGCTGCCTTCCTTTTATACATAATCGAAAGCCAGCCCCCAGCTCCGTCTCCGATCCTGTGCCTGACCACACTCTCTAATCGTGAGCACATGGCTGTCAATGCGAGGGAAATAGGAGTTAGTAATGTAGGACAGTACAGCACAGCAGCTGGCCCTTCGGCCCATCGCGCCAATGCCGAATCTCTTCTGCCTGCGGATGAGCCATGTCCTCCGCCCACGCAAGCTTTAAACTGCCTTCCTCCAAGATGCCATCGGCTCCATCGTGAGAATGGCATCCAATTTCAATGTGCCTTTTCGCAAATGGTCACAAACACAATCCCCGATTTACTCCTCCACTGTCAGGTGAGGCTCTCTGCCCCCTGGATGTTCTGCAAGGGCTCCAAACGCCCCTCGGATACGGTCAGTTGGTAAATTGGCTTCTCATTGTCAGATGTAGTGCAGATAGTGCAAGGTAGATCGTGAGGCCAGGAGTCCATCTTAACAGCAGGCACTCTGTTCAATAGTCTTATAACAGCGGGGCAAGAGATTCAGGCTTTTCTATGTTTTGTGAGGAGGGAGAAGAGAGGATGTCCAGGGTGGGTAGTCTTTGATTATGCTAGCCACTGTACTGAGACAGAAGAGAGAATGGTTCCTGTAATGTGCTGAGCTGTGTCCACAACTCGTTCTGCCGTCCCTTGCTGTCTCAGGCAGAGCAGTTGTCTCACCAGGCCATGGTGCATCCAGGTAGGATGGTTCATTGGTCGTCTAGAAACCTGGTGAAGGGTAACTAGCTGGTGTGTTTCTGAAACTGCAATAGTAACCACACCCCAGAGGTACTTTGTCAGCTGTAAAGTGGCTCCAGGCTTGCCAGACCGACAAGTGAGGGAGTTTCCTTCACGTTGGAAAGTTCCACATGTTCATCATACTTTACGCTCTGCTGTTGTTAAAGGAAGAATGCTTATTTATAAGCCACTAGTCAATAAAGTTCTCATTCACTGAAAATCAAGAGTGACAGATTGATTTAACTAGAGTCACCACAGTCAGTGTACACTGAACAGGGCGAAATGCTGCTAAGTTTCATGCAATGAAGGCTCTATTTCCCCTACTGAAAACAGCCTTGATTTCTTTATTTCAGCATTTGATTCGTCTTAGCTAACTTTTCCTATTAAATTTTGTCCAGAATTCAAGATGACATCATCACTGTGTCATGAACTGAGGCTAAGGCTGTGGTCCTGCTCTGCGTGCTCCGGGTCCGTGTCTACGGACTGATTCAGTTTCGTTCTCAGTGCTGTGGTCCTGCTCTGCGTGCTCCGGGTCCCTGTCTACGGACTGATTCAGTTTCGTTCTCAGTGCTGTGGTCCTGCTCTGCGTGCTCCGGGTCCCTGTCTACGGACTGATTCAGTTTCGTTCTCAGTGCTGTGGTCCTGCTCTGCGTGCTCCGGGTCCCTGTCTACGGACTGATTCAGTTTCATTCTCAGTGCTGTGGTCCTGCGCTGCGTGCTCTGGGTTCGTGTCTGTGGACTGATTCATTTTCGTTCTCAGTGCTGTGGTCCTGCTCTGCGTGCTCCAGGTCCGTGTCTACAGACTGACTCAGTTTCGTTCTCAGTGCGTTGGTACTGCGCTGCGTGCTCCGGGTTCGTGTCTACGGACTGATTCAGTTTCGTTCTCAGTGCTGTGGTCCTGCTCTGCGTGCTCCGGGTTCGTGTCGACGGACTGATTCAGTTTCGTTCTCAGTGCTGTGGTCCTACTCTGCGTGCTCCGGGTTGGTTTCTGTGGACTGATTCAGTTTCGTTCTCAGTGCTGTGGTCCTGCTCTGCGTGCTCCAGGTTCGTGTCTACGGACTGATTCAGTTTCGTTCTCAGTGCTGTGGTCCTGCTCTGTGTGCTCCGGGTTCGTGTCTACGGACTGATTCAGTTTCGTTCTCAGTGCTGTGTTCCTGCTCTGCGTGCACCGGGTTCGTGTCTGTGGACTGACTCAGTTTCGTTCTCAGTGCTGTGGTCCTGCTCTGCGTGCTCCGGGTCCGTGTCTACGGACTGATTCAGTTTTGTTCTCAGTGCTGTGGTCCTGCTCTGCGTGCTCCGGGTTCGTGTCTGTGGACTGATTCAGTTTCGTTCTCAGTGCTGTGGTCCTGCTCTGCGTGCTCCGGGTTCGTGTCTACGGACTGATTCAGTTTCGTTCTCAGTGCTGTGGTCCTGCTCAGCGTGCTCCGGGTTTGTTTCTACGGACTGACTCAGTTTCGTTCTCAGTGCTGTGGCCCTGCTCTGCGTGCTCCGGGTCCGTGTCTATGGACTGACTCAGTTTCGTTCACAGTGCTGTGGTCCTGCTCTGCGTGCTCCGGGTTCGTGTCCGTGGACTGATTCAGTTTCGTTCTCAGTGCTGTGGTCCTGCTCTGCGTGCTCCGGGTTCGTGTCTACGGACTGATTCAGTTTCGTTCTCAGTGCTGTGGTCCTGCTCTACGTGCTCCGGGTTCGTGTCTACGGACTGATTCAGTTTCGTTCTCAGTGCTGTGGCCCTGCTCTGCGAGCTCCGGGTTTGTTTCTACGGACTGATTCAGTTTCGTTCTCAGTGCTGTGGTCCTGCTCTGCGTGCTCCGGGTTCGTGTCTACGGACTGATTCAGTTTCGTTCTCAGTGCTGTGGTCCTGCTCTGCGTGCTCCGGGTTCGTGTCTACGGACTGATTCAGTTTCGTTCTCCATGCTGTGGTCGTGCTCTGCATGCTCCGGGTCCGTGTCTACGGACTGACTCAGTTTCGTTCTCACTGCGTTGGTCCTGCTCTGCGTGCTCCGGGTCCGTGTCTATGGACTGATTCAGATTCATTCTCAGTGCTGTGGTCCTGCTCTGCGTGCTCCGGGTTGATTTCTGTGGACTGATTCAGTTTCGTTCTCAGTGCTGTGGTCCTGCTCTGCGTGCTCCGGGTTCGTGTCTACGGACTGATTCAGTTTCGTTCTCAGTGCTGTGGTCCTGCTCTGCGTGCTCCGGGTCCGTGTCTAGGGACTGATTCAGTTTCATTCTCAGTGCTGTGGTCCTGCTCTGCGTGCTCCAGGTTCGTGTCTGTGGACTGACTCAGTTTCGTTCTCAGTGCTGTGGTCCTGCTCTGCGTGCTCCGGGTCCGTGTCTATGGACTGACTCAGCTTCGTTCACAGTGCTGTGGTACTGCTCTGCGTGCTCCGGGTTCGTGTCTGTGGACTGATTCAGTTTCGTTCTCAGTGCTGTGGTCCTGCAATGCGTGCTCCGGGTTCGTGTCTACGGACTGATTCAGTTTCGTTCTCAGTGCTGTGGTCCTGCTCAGCGTGCTCCGGGTTTGTTTCTACGGACTGACTCAGTTTCGTTCTCAGTGCTGTGGCCCTGCTCTGCGTGCTCCGGGTTCGTGTCTACGGACTGATTCAGTTTCGTTCTCAGTGCTGTGGCCCTGCTCTGCGTGCTCCGGGTTTGTTTCTACGGACTGATTCAGTTTCGTTCTCAGTGCTGTGGTCCTGCTCTGCGTGCTCCGGGTTCGTGTCTACAGACTGATTCAGATTCATTCTCAGTGCTGTGGTCCTGCTCTGCGTGCTCCGGGTTGATTTCTGTGGACTGATTCAGTTTCGTTCTCAGTGCTGTGGTCCTGCTCTGCGTGCTCCGGGTTCGTGTCTACGGACTGATTCAGTTTCGTTCTCAGTGCTGTGGTCCTGCTCTGCGTGCTCTGGGTCCGTGACTACGGACTGATTCAGTTTCGTTCTCAGTGCAGTGGTCCTGCTCTGCGTGCTCCGTGTCCGTGTCTATGGACTGATTCAGTTTCGTTCTCAGTGCTGTGGTCCTGCTCTGCGTGCTCCGGGTTCGTGTCTACGGACTGATTCAGTTTCGTTCTCAGTGCTGTAGTCCTGCTCTGCGGGAACCGGGGTCCTTGTCTAGGGACTGATTCAGTTTCGTTCTCAGTGCTGTGGTCCTGCTCTGCGTGCTCCGGGTTTGTGTCTACGGACTGATTCAGTTTCGTTCTCAGTGCTGTGGTCCTGCTCTGCGTGCTCCGGGTCCGTGTCTACGGACTGATTCAGTTTCGTTCTCAGTGCTGTGGTCCTGCTCTGCGTGCTCCGGGTTCGTGTCTACGAACTGACTCAGTTTAGATCTCAGTGCTGTGGTCCTGTTCTGCGTGCTCCGGGTCCGTGTCTATGGACTGATTCAGTTTCGTTCTCAGTGCTGTGGTCCTGCTCTGCGTGCTCCGGGTCCGTGTCTAGGGACTGATTCAGTTTCATTCTCAGTGCTGTGGTCCTGCTCTGCGTGCTCCGGGTTCGTGTCTGTGGACTGACTCATTTTCGTTCTCAGTGCTGTGGTCCTGCTCTGCGTGCTCCGGGTCCGTGTCTATGGACTGACTCAGTTTCGTTCACAGTGCTGTGGTACTGCTCTGCGTGCTCCGGGTTCGTGTCTGTGGACTGATTCAGTTTCGTTCTCAGTGCTGTGGTCCTGCTCTGCGTGCTCCGGGTTCGTGTCTACGGACTGATTCAGTTTCGTTCTCAGTGCTGTGGTCCTGCTCTACGTGCTCCGGGTTCGTGTCTACGGACTGATTCAGTTTCGTTCTCAGTGCTGTGGCCCTGCTCTGCGTGCTCCGGGTTTGTTTCTACGGACTGATTCAGTTTCGTTCTCAGTGCTGTGGTCCTGCTCTGCGTGCTCCGGGTTCGTGTCTACGGACTGATTCAGTTTCGTTCTCAGTGCTGTGGTCCTGCTCTGCGTGCTCCGTGTCCGTGTCTATGGACTGATTCAGTTTCGTTCTCAGTGCTGTGGTCCTGCTCTGCGTGCTCCGGGTTCGTGTCTACGGACTGATTCAGTTTCGTTCTCAGTGCTGTAGTCCTGCTCTGCGGGAACCGGGGTCCATGTCTAGGGACTGATTCAGTTTCGTTCTCAGTGCTGTGGTCCTGCTCTGCGTGCTCCGGGTTTGTGTCTACGGACTGATTCAGTTTCGTTCTCAGTGCTGTGGTCCTGCTCTGCGTGCTCCGGGTCCGTGTCTACGGACTGATTCAGTTTCGTTCTCAGTGCTGTGGTCCTGCTCTGCGTGCTCCGGGTCCGTGTTTACGGACTGACTCAGTTTCGTTCTCAGTGCTGTGGTCCTGCTCTGCGTGCTCCGGGTTCGTGTCTACGAACTGACTCAGTTTCGATCTCATTGCTGTGGTCCTGTTCTGCGAGCTCCGGGTCCGTGTCTATGGACTGATTCAGTTTCGATCTCAGTGCTGTGGTCCTGCTCTGCGTGCTCCTGGTCCGTGTCTACGGACTGATTCAGTTTCATTCTCACTGCTGTGGTCCTGCTCTGCGTGCTCCGGGTTCGAGTCTACGGACTGATTCAGTTTCGTTCTCAGTGCGTTGGTCCTGCTCTGCGTGCTCCGGGTTGGTGTCTGTGGACTGATTCAGTTTCATTCTCAGTGCTGTGGTCCTGCTCTGAGTGCTCCGGGTCCGTGTCTAGGGACTGATTCAGTTTCGTTCTCAGTGCTGTGGTCCTGCTCTGCGTGCTCCGGGTTCGAGTCTACGGACTGATTCAGTTTCGTTCTCAGTGCGTTGGTCCTGCTCTGTGTGCTCCCGGTCCGTGTCTATGGACTGACTCAGTTTCATTCTCAGTGCTGTGGTCCTGCTCTGCGTGCTCCGGGTCCGTGTCTATGGACTGATTCAGTTTCGTTCTCAGTGCTGTGGCCCTGCTCTGCGTGCTCCGGGTCCGTTTCTATGGACTGATTCAGTTTCGTTCTCAGTGCTGTGGTCCTGCTCTGCGTGCTCCGGGTTCGTGTTTACGGACTGATTCAGTTTCGTTCTCGGTATTGTGGTCCTGCTCTGCGTGCTCCGGGTTGGTGTCTGTGGACTGATTCAGTTTCGTTCTCAGTGCTGTGGTCCTGCTCTGCGTGCTCCGGGTTCGTGTCTGTGGACTGATTCAGTTTTGTTCTCAGTGCTGTGGTCCTGCTCTGCGTGCTCCGGGTTCGTGTCTACGGACTGATTCAGTTACGTTCTCAGTGCTGTGGTCCTGCTCAGCGTGCTCCGGGTTTGTTTCTACGGACTGACTCAGTTTTGTTCTCAGTGCTGTGGCCCTGCTCTGCGTGCTCCGGGTCCGTGTCTATGGACTGACTCAGTTTCGTTCACAGTGCTGTGGTCCTGCTCTGCGTGCTCCGGGTTCGTGTCTGTGGACTGATTCAGTTTCGTTCTCAGTGCTGTGGTCCTGCTCTGCGTGCTCCGGGTTCGTGTCTACGGACTGATTCAGTTTCGTTCTCAGTGCTGTGGTCCTGCTCTACGTGCTAAGGGTTCGTGTCTACGGACTGATTCAGTTTCGTACTCAGTGCTGTGGCCCTGCTCTGCGTGCTCCGGGTTTGTTTCTACGGACTGATTCAGTTTCGTTCTCATTGCTGTGGTCCTGCTCTGCGTGCTCCGGGTTCGTGTCTACGGACTGATTCAGTTTCGTTCTCGGTATTGTGGTCCTGCTCTGCGTGCTCCGGGTTGGTGTCTGTGGACTGATTCAGTTTCATTCTCAGTGCTGTGGTCCTGCTCTGCCTGCTCCGGGTTCGTGTCTACGGACTGATTCAGTTTCGTTCTCAGTACTGTGGTCCTGCTCTGCGTGCTCCGGGTTCGTGTCTGTGGACTGATTCAGTTTCATTCTCAGTGCTTTGGTCCTGCTCTGCGTGCTCCGGGTCCGTGTCTACGGACTGATTCAGTTTCATTCTTACTGCTGTGGTCCTGCTCTGCGTGCTCCGGGTTCGTGTCTACGGACTGATTCAGTTTTGTTCTCAGTGCGTTGGTCCTGCTCTGCGTGCTCCGGGTTGGTGTCTGTGGACTGATTCAGTTTCGTTCTCAGTGCTGTGGTCCTGCGCTGCGTGCTCCAGGTCCGTGTATACGGACTGACTCAGTTTCGTTCTCAGTGCTGTGGTCCTGCTCTGCGTGCTCCGGGTTCGTGTCTACGAACTGACTCAGTTTCGATCTCAGTGCTGTGGTCCTGTTCTGCGTGCTCCGGGTCCGTGTCTATGGACTGATTCAGTTTCGATCCCAGTGCTGTGGTCCTGCTCTGCGTGCTCCGGGTCCGTGTCTACGGACCGATTCAGTTTCATTCTCACTGCTGTGGTCCTGCTCTGCGTGCTCCGGGTTCGAGTCTACGGACTGATTCAGTTTCGTTCTCAGTGCGTTGGTCCTGCTCTGCGTGCTCCGGGTTGGTGTCTGTGGACTGATTCAGTTTCATTCTCAGTGCTGTGGTCCTGCTCTGCGTGCTCCGGGTCCGTGTCTACGGACTGATTCAGTTTCGTTCTCAGTGCTGTGGTCCTGCTCTGCGTGCTCCGGGTTCGAGTCTACGGACTGATTCAGTTTCGTTCTCAGTGCGTTGGTCCTGCTCTGTGTGCTCCGGGTCCGTGTCTATGGACTGACTCAGTTTCATTCTCAGTGCTGTGGTCCTGCTCTGCGTGCTCCGGGTCCGTGTCTACGGACTGATTCAGTTTCGTTCTCAGTGCTGTGGTCCTGCTCTGCGTGCTACGGGTCCGTGTCTATGGACTGATTCAGTTTCGTTCTCAGTGCTGTGGCCCTGCTCTGCGCGCTCCGGGTCCGTTTCTATGGACTGATTCAGTTTCGTTCTCAGTGCTGTGGTCCTGCTCTGCGTGCTCCGGGTTCGTGTTTACGGACTGATTCAGTTTCGTTCTTGGTATTGTGGTCCTGCTCTGCGTGCTCCGGGTTCGTGTCTGTGGACTGATTCAGTTTCGTTCTCAGTGCTGTGGTCCTGCTCTGCGTGCTCCGGGTTCATGTCTACGGACTGATTCAGTTTCGTTCTCAGTGCTGTGGTCCTGTTCAGCGTGCTCCGGGTTTGTTTCTACGGACTGACTCAGTTTCGTTCTCAGTGCTGTGGCCCTGCTCTGCGTGCTCCGGGTCCGTGTCTATGGACTGACTCAGTTTCGTTCACAGTGCTGTGGTCCTGCTCTGCGTGCTCCGGGTTCGTGTCTGTGGACTGATTCAGTTTCGTTCTCAGTGCTGTGGTCCTGCTATGCGTGCTCCGGGTTCGTGTCTACGGACTGATTCAGTTTCGTTCTCAGTGCTGTGGTCCTGCTCTACGTGCTCCGGGTTCGTGTCTACGGACTGATTCATTTTCGTACTCAGTGCTGTGGCCCTGCTCTGCATGCTCCGGGTTTGTTTCTACGGACTGATTCAGTTTCGTTCTCAGTGCTGTGGTCCTGCTCTGCGTGCTCCGGGTTCGTGTCTACGGACTGATTCAGATTCATTCTCAGTGCTGTGGTCCTGCTCTGCCTGCTCCGGGTTGATTTCTGTGGACTGATTCAGTTTCATTCTCAGTGCTGTGGTCCTGCTCTGCGTGCTCTGGGTCCGTGTCTACGGACTGATTCAGTTTCGTTCTCAGTGCTGTGGTCCTGCTCTGCGTGCTCTGGGTCTGTGTCTACGGACTGATTCAGTTTCGTTCTCAGTGCTGTGGTCCTGCTCTGCGTACTCCGGGTTCGTGTCTACGGACTGATTCAGTTTCGTTCTCAGTGCTGAGGTCCTGCTCTGCGTGCTCCGGGTTCGTGTCTACGGACTGATTCAGTTTCGTTCTCAGTGCTGTGGTCCTGCTCTGCGTGCTCTGGGTCCGTGACTACGGACTGATTCAGTTTCGTTCTCAGTGCTGTGGTCCTGCTCTGCGTGCTCCGTGTACGTGTCTATGGACTGATTCAGTTTCGTTCTCAGTGCTGTGGTCCTGCTCTGCGTGCTCCGGGTTCGTGTCTACGGACTGATTCAGTTTCGTTCTCAGTGCTGTAGTCCTGCTCTGCGGGAACCGGGGTCCTTGTCTAGGGACTGATTCAGTTTCGTTCTCAGTGCTGTGGTCCTGCTCTGCGTGCTCCGGGTTTGTGTCTACGGACCGATTCAGTTTCGTTCTCAGTGCTGTGGTCCTGCTCTGCGTGCTCCGGGTCCGTGTCTACGGACTGATTCAGTTTCGTTCTCAGTGCTGTGGTCCTGCTCTGCGTGCTCCGGGTTCGTGTCTACGAACTGACTCAGTTTAGATCTCAGTGCTGTGGTCCTGTTCTGCGTGCTCCGGGTCCGTGTCTATGGACTGATTCAGTTTCGTTCTCAGTGCTGTGGTCCTGCTCTGCGTGCTCCGGGTCCGTGTCTAGGGACTGATTCAGTTTCATTCTCAGTGCTGTGGTCCTGCTCTGCGTGCTCCGGGTCCGTGTCTATGGACTGACTCAGTTTCGTTCACAGTGCTGTGGTACTGCTCTGCGTGCTCCGGGTTCGTGTCTGTGGACTGATTCAGTTTCGTTCTCAGTGCTGTGGTCCTGCTCTGCGTGCTCCGCGTTCGTGTCTACGGACTGATTCAGTTTCGTTCTCAGTGCTGTGGTCCTGCTCTGCGTGCTCCGGGTTCGTGTCTGTGGACTGATTCAGTTTCGTTCTCAGTGCTTTGGTCCTGCTCTGCGTGCTCCGGGTCCGTGTCTACGGACTGATTCAGTTTCATTCTTACTGCTGTGGTCCTGCTCTGCGTGCTCCGGGTTCGTTTCTACGGACTGATCCAGTTTTGTTCTCAGTGCGTTGGTCCTGCTCTGCGTGCTCCGGGTTGGTGTCTGTGGACTGATTCAGTTTCGTTCTCAGTGCTGTGGTCCTGCTCTGCGTGCTCCAGGTCCGTGTATACGGACTGACTCAGTTTCGTTCTCAGTGCTGTGGTCCTGCTCTGCGTGCTCCGGGTTCGTGTCTACGAACCGACTCAGTTTCGATCTCAGTGCTGTGGTCCTGTTCTGCGTGCTCCGGGTCCGTGTCTATGGACTGATTCAGTTTCGATCTCAGTGCTGTGGTCCTGCTCTGCGTGCTCCGGGTCCGTGTCTACGGACCGATTCAGTTTCATTCTCACTGCTGTGGTCCTGCTCTGCGTGCTCCGGGTTCGAGTCTACGGACTGATTCAGTTTCGTTCTCAGTGCGTTGGTCCTGCTCTGCGTGCTCCGGGTTGGTGACTGTGGACTGATTCAGTTTCATTCTCAGTGCTGTGGTCCTGCTCTGCGTGCTCCGGGTCCGTGTCTACGGACTGATTCAGTTTCGTTCTCAGTGCTGTGGTCCTGCTCTGCGTGCTCCGGGTTCGAGTCTACGGACTGATTCAGTTTCGTTCTCAGTGCGTTGGTCCTGCTCTGTGTGCTCCGGGTCCGTGTCTATGGACTGACTCAGTTTCATTCTCAGTGCTGTGGTCCTGCTCTGCGTGCTCCGGGTCCGTGTCTACGGACTGATTCAGTTTCGTTCTCAGTGCTGTGGTCCTGCTCTGCGTGCTACGGGTCCGTGTCTATGGACTGATTCAGTTTCGTTCTCAGTGCTGTGGCCCTGCTCTGCGCGCTCCGGGTCCGTTTCTATGGACTGATTCAGTTTCGTTCTCAGTGCTGTGGTCCTGCTCTGCGTGCTCCGGGTTCGTGTTTACGGACTGATTCAGTTTCGTTCTTGGTATTGTGGTCCTGCTCTGCGTGCTCCGGGTTCGTGTCTGTGGACTGATTCAGTTTCGTTCTCAGTGCTGTGGTCCTGCTCTGCGTGCTCCGGGTTCATGTCTACGGACTGATTCAGTTTCGTTCTCAGTGCTGTGGTCCTGTTCAGCGTGCTCCGGGTTTGTTTCTACGGACTGACTCAGTTTCGTTCTCAGTGCTGTGGCCCTGCTCTGCGTGCTCCGGGTCCGTGTCTATGGACTGACTCAGTTTCGTTCACAGTGCTGTGGTCCTGCTCTGCGTGCTCCGGGTTCGTGTCTGTGGACTGATTCAGTTTCATTCTCAGTGCTGTGGTCCTGCTCTGCGTGCTCCGGGTTCGTGTCTACGGACTGATTCAGTTTCGTTCTCAGTGCTGTGGTCCTGCTCTACGTGCTCCGGATTCGTGTCTACGGACTGATTCATTTTCGTACTCAGTGCTGTGGCCCTGCTCTGCATGCTCCGGGTTTGTTTCTACGGACTGATTCAGTTTCGTTCTCAGTGCTGTGGTCCTGCTCTGCGTGCTCCGGGTTCGTGTCTACGGACTGATTCAGATTCATTCTCAGTGCTGTGGTCCTGCTCTGCCTGCTCCCGGTTGATTTCTGTGGACTGAATCAGTTTCATTCTCAGTGCTGTGGTCCTGCTCTGCGTGCTCTGGGTCCGTGTCTACGGACTGATTCAGTTTCGTTCTCAGTGCTGTGGTCCTGCTCTGCGTGCTCTGGGTCTGTGTCTACGGACTGATTCAGTTTCGTTCTCAGTGCTGTGGTCCTGCTCTGCGTGCTCCGGGTTCGTGTCTACGGACTGATTCAGTTTCGTTCTCAGTGCTGTGGTCCTGCTCTGCGTGCTCCGGGTTCGTGTCTGTGGACTGATTCAGTTTCGTTCTCAGTGCTGTGGTCCTGCTCTGCGTGCTCCGGGTTTGTTTCTACGGACTGACTCAGTTTTGTTCTCAGGGCTGTGGCCCTGCTCTGCGTGCTCCGGGTCCGTGTCTATGGACTGACTCAGTTTCGTTCACAGTGCTGTGGTCCTGCTCTGCGTGCTCCGGGTTCGTGTCTGTGGACTGATTCAGTTTCGTTCTCAGTGCTGTGGTCCTGCTCTGCGTGCTCTGGGTTCGTGTCTACGGACTGATTCAGTTTCGTTCTCAGTGCTGTGGTCCTGCTCTACGTGCTCCGGGTTCGTGTCTACGGACTGATTCAGTTTCGTACTCAGTGCTGTGGTCCTGCTCTGCGTGCTCCGGGTCCGTGTCTACGGACTGATTCAGTTTCGTTCTCAGTGCTGTGGTCCTGCTCTGCGTGCTCCGGGTTCGTGTCTACGGACTGATTCAGTTTCGTTCTCAGTGCTGTGGTCCTGCTCTGCGTGCTCCGGGTTCTTGTCTACGGACTGACTCAGTTTCGTTCTCTCTGCGTTGGTCCTGCTCTGCGTGCTCCGGGTCCGTGTCTATGGACTGATTCAGATTCATTCTCAGTGTGTTGGTCCTGCTCTGCGTGCTCCGGGTCCGTGTCTATGGACTGATTCAGTTACGTTCTCAGTGCTGTGGTCCTGCTCAGCGTGCTCCGGGTTTGTTTCTACGGACTGACTCAGTTTTGTTCTCAGTGCTGTGGCCCTGCTCTGCGTGCTCCGGGTCCGTGTCTATGGACTGACTCAGTTTCGTTCACAGTGCTGTGGTCCTGCTCTGCGTGCTCCGGGTTCGTGTCTGTGGACTGATTCAGTTTCGTTCTCAGTGCTGTGGTCCTGCTCTGCGTGCTCCGGGTTCGTGTCTACGGACTGATTCAGTTTCGTTCTCAGTGCTGTGGTCCTGCTCTACGTGCTCCGGGTTCGTGTCTACGGACTGATTCAGTTTCGTACTCAGTGCTGTGGCCCTGCTCTGCGTGCTCCGGGTTTGTTTCTACGGACTGATTCAGTTTCGTTCTCATTGCTGTGGTCCTGCTCTGCGTGCTCCGGGTTCGTGTCTACGGACTGATTCAGTTTCGTTCTCGGTATTGTGGTCCTGCTCTGCGTGCTCCGGGTTGGTGTCTGTGGACTGATTCAGTTTCATTCTCAGTGCTGTGGTCCTGCTCTGCGTGCTCCGGGTTCGTGTCTACGGACTGATTCAGTTTCGTTCTCAGTGCTGTGGTCCTGCTCTGCGTGCTCCGGGTTCGTGTCTGTGGACTGATTCAGTTTCGTTCTCAGTGCTTTGGTCCTGCTCTGCGTGCTCCGGGTCCGTGTCTACGGACTGATTCAGTTTCATTCTTACTGCTGTGGTCTTGCTCTGCGTGCTCCGGGTTCGTTTCTACGGACTGATTCAGTTTTGTTCTCAGTGCGTTGGTCCTGCTCTGCGTGCTCCGGGTTGGTGTCTGTGGACTGATTCAGTTTCGTTCTCAGTGCTGTGGTCCTGCTCTGCGTGCTCCAGGTCCGTGTATACGGACTGACTCAGTTTCGTTCTCAGTGCTGTGGTCCTGCTCTGCGTGCTCCGGGTTCGTGTCTACGAACTGACTCAGTTTCGATCTCAGTGCTGTGGTCCTGTTCTGCGTGCTCCGGGTCCGTGTCTATGGACTGATTCAGTTTCGATCTCAGTGCTGTGGTCCTGCTCTGCGTGCTCCGGGTCCGTGTCTACGGACCGATTCAGTTTCATTCTCACTGCTGTGGTCCTGCTCTGCGTGCTCCGGGTTCGAGTCTACGGACTGATTCAGTTTCGTTCTCAGTGCGTTGGTCCTGCTCTGCGTGCTCCGGGTTGGTGTCTGTGGACTGATTCAGTTTCATTCTCAGTGCTGTGGTCCTGCTCTGCGTGCTCCGGGTCCGTGTCTACGGACTGATTCAGTTTCGTTCTCAGTGCTGTGGTCCTGCTCTGCGTGCTCCGGGTTCGAGTCTACGGACTGATTCAGTTTCGTTCTCAGTGCGTTGGTCCTGCTCTGTGTGCTCCGGGTCCGTGTCTATGGACTGACTCAGTTTCATTCTCAGTGCTGTGGTCCTGCTCTGCGTGCTCCGGGTCCGTGTCTACGGACTGATTCAGTTTCGTTCTCAGTGCTGTGGTCCTGCTCTGCGTGCTACGGGTCCGTGTCTATGGACTGATTCAGTTTCGTTCTCAGTGCTGTGGCCCTGCTCTGCGCGCTCCGGGTCCGTTTCTATGGACTGATTCAGTTTCGTTCTCAGTGCTGTGGTCCTGCTCTGCGTGCTCCGGGTTCGTGTTTACGGACTGATTCAGTTTCGTTCTTGGTATTGTGGTCCTGCTCTGCGTGCTCCGGGTTCGTGTCTGTGGACTGATTCAGTTTCGTTCTCAGTGCTGTGGTCCTGCTCTGCGTGCTCCGGGTTCATGTCTACGGACTGATTCAGTTTCGTTCTCAGTGCTGTGGTCCTGTTCAGCGTGCTCCGGGTTTGTTTCTACGGACTGACTCAGTTTCGTTCTCAGTGCTGTGGCCCTGCTCTGCGTGCTCCGGGTCCGTGTCTATGGACTGACTCAGTTTCGTTCACAGTGCTGTGGTCCTGCTCTGCGTGCTCCGGGTTCGTGTCTGTGGACTGATTCAGTTTCGTTCTCAGTGCTGTGGTCCTGCTCTGCGTGCTCCGGGTTCGTGTCTACGGACTGATTCAGTTTCGTTCTCAGTGCTGTGGTCCTGCTCTACGTGCTCCGGGTTCGTGTCTACGGACTGATTCATTTTCGTACTCAGTGCTGTGGCCCTGCTCTGCATGCTCCGGGTTTGTTTCTACGGACTGATTCAGTTTCGTTCTCAGTGCTGTGGTCCTGCTCTGCGTGCTCCGGGTTCGTGTCTACGGACTGATTCAGATTCATTCTCAGTGCTGTGGTCCTGCTCTGCCTGCTCCGGGTTGATTTCTGTGGACTGATTCAGTTTCGTTCTCAGTGCTGTGGTCCTGCTCTGCGTGCTCTGGGTCCGTGTCTACGGACTGATTCAGTTTCGTTCTCAGTGCTGTGGTCCTGCTCTGCGTGCTCCGGGTTCGTGTCTACGGACTGATTCAGTTTCGTTCTCAGTGCTGTGGTCCTGCTCTGCGTGCTCCGGGTTCGTGTCTGTGGACTGATTCAGTTTCGTTCTCAGTGCTGTGGTCCTGCTCTGCGTGCTCCTGGTTCGTGTTTACGGACTGATTCAGTTTCGTTCTCAGTGCTGTGGTCCTGCTCTGCGTGCTCCTGGTCCGTGTTTGTGGACTGATTCAGTTTCGTTCTCAGTGCAGTGGTCCTTCTCTGCGTGCTCCTGGTTCGTGTCTATGGACTGATTCAGTTTCGTTCTCAGTGCTGTGGTCCTGCTCTGCGTGCTCCGGGTTCGTGTCTACGGACTGATTCAGTTTCGTTCTCAGTGCTGTGGTCCTGCTCTGCGTGCTCCGGGTTTGTGTCTACGGACTGATTCAGTTTCGTTCTCATTGCTGTGTTCCTGCTCTGCGTGCTCCGGGTTCGTGTCTACGGACTGATTCAGTTTCGTTCTCAGTGCTGTGGTCCTGCTCTGCGTGCTCTGGGTTCGTGTCTACGGACTGATTCAGTTTCTTTCTCAGTGCTGTGGCCCTGCTCTGCATGCTCCGGGTTGGTGTCTACGGACTGATTCAGTTTCGTTCTTAGTGCTGTGGTCCTGCTCTGCGTGCTCCAGGTCCGTGTCTATGGACTGATTCAGTTTCGTTCTCAGTGCCGTGTTCCTGCTCTGCGTGCTCCTGGTCCGTGTCTACGGACTGATTCAGTTTCGTTCTCAGTGCTGTGGTCCTGCTCTAGTTGCTCTGGGTTCGTGTCTACGGACTGACTCAGTTTCGTTCTCAGTGCTGTGGTCCTGCTCTGCGTGCTCCGGGTTCGTGTCTATGGACTGATTCAGTTTCGTTCTCAGTGCGTTGGTCCTGCACTGCGTGCTCCGGGTTCGTGTTTACGGACTGATTCAGTTTCGTTCTCGGTATTGTGGTCCTGCTCTGCGTGCTCCGGGTTGGTGTCTGTGGACTGATTCAGTTTCATTCTCAGTGCTGTGGTCCTGCTCTGCGTGCTCCGGGTTCGTGTCTACGGACTGATTCAGTTTCGTTCTCAGTGCTGTGGTCCTGCTCTGCGTGCTCCGGGTCCGTGTCTAGGGACTGATTCAGTTTCATTCTCAGTGCTGTGGTCCTGCTCTGTGTGCTCCGGGTCCGTGTCTATGGACTGACTCAGTTTCATTCTCAGTGCTGTGGTCCTGCTCTGCGTGCTCCGGGTCCGTGTCTACGGACTGATTCAGTTTCGTTCTCAGTGCTGTGGTCCTGCTCTGCGTGCTACGGGTCCGTGTCTATGGACTGATTCAGTTTCGTTCTCAGTGCTGTGGTCCTGTTCAGCGTGCTCCGGGTTTGTTTCTACGGACTGACTCAGTTTCGTTCTCAGTGCTGTGGCCCTGCTCTGCGTGCTCCGGGTCCGTGTCTATGGACTGACTCAGTTTCGTTCACAGTGCTGTGGTCCTGCTCTGCGTGCTCCGGGTTCGTGTCTGTGGACTGATTCAGTTTCGTTCTCAGTGCTGTGGTCCTGCTCTGCGTGCTCCGGGTTCGTGTCTACGGACTGATTCAGTTTCGTTCTCAGTGCTGTGGTCCTGCTCTACATGCTCCGGGTTCGTGTCTACGGACTGATTCATTTTCGTACTCAGTGCTGTGGCCCTGCTCTGCATGCTCCGGGTTTGTTTCTACGGACTGATTCAGTTTCGTTCTCAGTGCTGTGGTCCTGCTCTGCGTGCTCCGGGTTCGTGTCTACGGACTGATTCAGATTCATTCTCAGTGCTGTGGTCCTGCTCTGCCTGCTCCGGGTTGATTTCTGTGGACTGATTCAGTTTCATTCTCAGTGCTGTGGTCCTGCTCTGCGTGCTCTGGGTCCGTGTCTACGGACTGATTCAGTTTCGTTCTCAGTGCTGTGGTCCTGCTCTGCGTGCTCCGGGTTCGTGTCTACGGACTGATTCAGTTTCGTTCTCAGTGCTGTGGTCCTGCTCTGCGTGCTCCGGGTTCGTGTCTACGGACTGATTCAGTTTCGTTCTCAGTGCTGTGGTCCTGCTCTGCGTGCTCTGGGTCCGTGACTACGGACTGATTCAGTTTCGTTCTCAGTGCTGTGGTCCTGCTCTGCGTGCTCCGTGTCCGTGTCTATGGACTGATTCAGTTTCGTTCTCAGTGCTGTGGTCCTGCTCTGCGTGCTCCGGGTTCGTGTCTACGGACTGATTTAGTTTCGTTCTCAGTGCTGTAGTCCTGCTCTGCGGGAACCGGGGTCCTTGTCTAGGGACTGATTCAGTTTCGTTCTCAGTGCTGTGGTCCTGCTCTGCGTGCTCCGGGTTTGTGTCTACGGACTGATTCAGTTTCGTTCTCAGTGCTGTGGTCCTGCTCTGCGTGCTCCGGGTCCGTGTCTACGGACTGATTCAGTTTCGTTCTCAGTGCTGTGGTCCTGCTCTGCGTGCTCCGGGTTCGTGTTTACGGACTGACTCAGTTTCGTTCTCAGTGCTGTGGTCCTGCTCTGCGTGCTCCGGGTTCGTGTCTACGAACTGACTCAGTTTAGATCTCAGTGCTGTGGTCCTGTTCTGCGTGCTCCGGGTCCGTGTCTATGGACTGATTCAGTTTCGTTCTCAGTGCTGTGGTCCTGCTCTGCGTGCTCCGGGTTTGTGTCTACGGACTGATTCAGTTTCGTTCTCATTGCTGTGTTCCTGCTCTGCGTGCTCCGGGTTCGTGTCTACGGACTGATTCAGTTTCGTTCTCAGTGCTGTGGTCCTGCTCTGCGTGCTCTGGGTTCGTGTCTACGGACTGATTCAGTTTCTTTCTCAGTGCTGTGGCCCTGCTCTGCATGCTCCGGGTTCGTGTCTACGGACTGATTCAGTTTCGTTCTTAGTGCTGTGGTCCTGCTCTGCGTGCTCCAGGTCCGTGTCTATGGACTGATTCAGTTTCGTTCTCAGTGCCGTGTTCCTGCTCTGCGTGCTCCTGGTCCGTGTCTACGGACTGATTCAGTTTCGTTCTCAGTGCTGTGGTCCTGCTCTAGGTGCTCTGGGTTCGTGTCTACGGACTGACTCAGTTTCGTTCTCAGTGCTGTGGTCCTGCTCTGCGTGCTCCGGGTTCGTGTCTATGGACTGATTCAGTTTCGTTCTCAGTGCGTTGGTCCTGCTCTGCGTGCTCCGGGTTCGTGTTTACGGACTGATTCAGTTTCGTTCTCGGTATTGTGGTCCTGCTCTGCGTGCTCCGGGTTGGTGTCTGTGGACTGATTCAGTTTCATTCTCAGTGCTGTGGTCCTGCTCTGCGTGCTCCGGGTTCGTGTCTACGGACTGATTCAGTTTCGTTCTCAGTGCTGTGGTCCTGCTCTGCGTGCTCCGGGTCCGTGTCTAGGGACTGATTCAGTTTCATTCTCAGTGCTGTGGTCCTGCTCTGTGTGCTCCGGGTCCGTGTCTATGGACTGACTCAGTTTCATTCTCAGTGCTGTGGTCCTGCTCTGCGTGCTCCGGGTCCGTGTCTACGGACTGATTCAGTTTCGTTCTCAGTGCTGTGGTCCTGCTCTGCGTGCTACGGGTCCGTGTCTATGGACTGATTCAGTTTCGTTCTGAGTGCTGTGGCCCTGCTCTGCGCGCTCCGGGTCCGTTTCTATGGACTGATTCAGTTTCGTTCTCAGTGCTGTGGTCCTGCTCTGCGTGCTCCGGGTTCGTGTTTACGGACTGATTCAGTTTCGTTCTTGGTATTGTGGTCCTGCTCTGCGTGCTCCGGGTTCGTGTCTGTGGACTGATTCAGTTTCGTTCTCAGTGCTGTGGTCCTGCTCTGCGTGCTCCGGGTTCATGTCTACGGACTGATTCAGTTTCGTTCTCAGTGCTGTGGTCCTGTTCAGCGTGCTCCGGGTTTGTTTCTACGGACTGATTCAGTTTCGTTCTCAGTGCTGTGGTCCTGCTCTGCGTGCTCCGGGTTCGTGTCTACGGACTGATTCAGATTCATTCTCAGTGCTGTGGTCCTGCTCTGCCTGCTCCGGGTTGATTTCTGTGGACTGATTCAGTTTCATTCTCAGTGCTGTGGTCCTGCTCTGCGTGCTCTGGGTCCGTGTCTACGGACTGATTCAGTTTCGTTCTCAGTGCTGTGGTCCTGCTCTGCGTGCTCCGGGTTCGTGTCTACGGACTGATTCAGTTTCGTTCTCAGTGCTGTGGTCCTGTTCTGCGTGCTCCGGGTTCGTGTCTACGGACTGATTCAGTTTCGTTCTCAGTGCTGTGGTCCTGCTCTGCGTGCTCTGGGTCCGTGACTACGGACTGATTCAGTTTCGTTCTCAGTGCTGTGGTCCTGCTCTGCGTGCTCCGTGTCCGTGTCTATGGACTGATTCAGTTTCGTTCTCAGTGCTGTGGTCCTGCTCTGCGTGCTCCGGGTTCGTGTCTACGGACTGATTTAGTTTCGTTCTCAGTGCTGTAGTCCTGCTCTGCGGGAACCGGGGTCCTTGTCTAGGGACTGATTCAGTTTCGTTCTCAGTGCTGTGGTCCTGCTCTGCGTGCTCCGGGTTTGTGTCTACGGACTGATTCAGTTTCGTTCTCAGTGCTGTGGTCCTGCTCTGCGTGCTCCGGGTTCGTGTTTACGGACTGACTCAGTTTCGTTCTCAGTGCTGTGGTCCTGCTCTGCGTGCTCCGGGTTCGTGTCTACGAACTGACTCAGTTTAGATCTCAGTGCTGTGGTCCTGTTCTGCGTGCTCCGGGTCCGTGTCTATGGACTGATTCAGTTTCGTTCTCAGTGCTGTGGTCCTGCTCTGCGTGCTCCGGGTCCGTGTCTAGGGACTGATTCAGTTTCATTCTCAGTGCTGTGGTCCTGCTCTGCGTGCTCCGGGTTCGTGTCTGTGGACTGACTCATTTTCGTTCTCAGTGCTGTGGTCCTGCTCTGCGTGCTCCGGGTCCGTGTCTATGGACTGACTCAGTTTCGTTCACAGTGCTGTGGTACTGCTCTGCGTGCTCCGGGTTCGTGTCTGTGGACTGATTCAGTTTCGTTCTCAGTGCTGTGGTCCTGCTCTGCGTGCTCCGGGTTCGTGTCTACGGACTGATTCAGTTTTGTTCTCAGTGCTGTGGTCCTGCTCAGCGTGCTCCGGGTTTGTTTCTACGGACTGACTCAGTTTCGTTCTCAGTGCTGTGGTCCTGCTCTGCGTGCTCCGGGTTCGTGTCTGTGGACTGATTCAGTTTCGTTCTCAGTGCTGTGGTCCTGCTCTGCGTGCTCCGGGTTCGTGTCTACGGACTGATTCAGTTTCGTTCTCAGTGCTGTGGTCCTGCTCTACGTGCTCCGGGTTCGTGTCTACGGACTGATTCAGTTTCGTTCTCAGTGCTGTGGCCCTGCTCTGCGTGCTCCGGGTTTGTTTCTACGGACTGATTCAGTTTCGTTCTCAGTGCTGTGGTCCTGCTCTGCGTGCTCCGGGTTCGTGTCTACGGACTGATTCAGTTTCGTTCTCAGTGCTGTGGTCCTGCTCTGCGTGCTCCGTGTCCGTGTCTATGGACTGATTCAGTTTCGTTCTCAGTGCTGTGGTCCTGCTCTGCGTGCTCCGGGTTCGTGTCTACGGACTGATTCAGTTTCGTTCTCAGTGCTGTAGTCCTGCTCTGCGGGAACCGGGGTCCATGTCTAGGGACTGATTCAGTTTCGTTCTCAGTGCTGTGGTCCTGCTCTGCGTGCTCCGGGTTTGTGTCTACGGACTGATTCAGTTTCGTTCTCAGTGCTGTGGTCCTGCTCTGCGTGCTCCGGGTCCGTGTCTACGGACTGATTCAGTTTCGTTCTCAGTGCTGTGGTCCTGCTCTGCGTGCTCCGGGTCCGTGTTTACGGACTGACTCAGTTTCGTTCTCAGTGCTGTGGTCCTGCTCTGCGTGCTCCGGGTTCGTGTCTACGAACTGACTCAGTTTCGATCTCATTGCTGTGGTCCTGTTCTGCGAGCTCCGGGTCCGTGTCTATGGACGGATTCAGTTTCGATCTCAGTGCTGTGGTCCTGCTCTGCCTGCTCCGGGTTGATTTCTGTGGACTGATTCAGTTTCATTCTCAGTGCTGTGGTCCTGCTCTGCGTGCTCTGGGTCCGTGTCTACGGACTGATTCAGTTTCGTTCTCAGTGCTGTGGTCCTGCTCTGCGTGCTCTGGGTCTGTGTCTACGGACTGATTCAGTTTCGTTCTCAGTGCTGTGGTCCTGCTCTGCGTGCTCCGGGTTCGTGTCTACGGACTGATTCAGTTTCGTTCTCAGTGCTGTGGTCCTGCTCTGCGTGCTCCGGGTTCGTGTCTACGGACTGATTCAGTTTCGTTCTCAGTGCTGTGGTCCTGCTCTGCGTGCTCTGGGTCCGTGACTACGGACTGATTCAGTTTCGTTCTCAGTGCTGTGGTCCTGCTCTGCGTGCTCCGTGTCCGTGTCTACGAACTGAGTCAGTTTAGATCTCAGTGCTGTGGTCCTGTTCTGCGTGCTCCGGGTCCGTGTCTATGGACTGATTCAGTTTCGTTCTCAGTGCTGTGGTCCTGCTCTGCGTGCTCCGGGTCCGTGTCTAGGGACTGATTCAGTTTCATTCTCAGTGCTGTGGTCCTGCTCTGCGTGCTCCGGGTTCGTGTCTGTGGACTGACTCATTTTCGTTCTCAGTGCTGTGGTCCTGCTCTGCGTGCTCCGGGTCCGTGTCTATGGACTGACTCAGTTTCGTTCACAGTGCTGTGGTACTGCTCTGCGTGCTCCGGGTTCGTGTCTGTGGACTGATTCAGTTTCGTTCTCAGTGCTGTGGTCCTGCTCTGCGTGCTCCGGGTTCGTGTCTACGGACTGATTCAGTTTCGTTCTCAGTGCTGTGGTCCTGCTCAGCGTGCTCCGGGTTTGTTTCTACGGACTGACTCAGTTTCGTTCTCAGTGCTGTGGCCCTGCTCTGCGTGCTCCGGGTCCGTGTCTATGGACTGACTCAGTTTCGTTCTCAGTGCTGTGGTCCTGCTCTGCGTGCTCCGGGTTCGTGTCTGTGGACTGATTCAGTTTCGTTCTCAGTGCTGTGGTCCTGCTCTGCGTGCTCCGGGTTCGTGTCTACGGACTGATTCAGTTTCGTTCTCAGTGCTGTGGTCCTGCTCTACGTGCTCCGGGTTCGTGTCTACGGACTGATTCAGTTTCGTTCTCAGTGCTGTGGCCCTGCTCTGCGTGCTCCGGGTTTGTTTCTACGGACTGATTCAGTTTCGTTCTCAGTGCTGTGGTCCTGCTCTGCGTGCTCCGGGTTCGTGTCTACGGACTGATTCAGTTTCGTTCTCAGTGCTGTGGTCCTGCTCTGCGTGCTCCGTGTCCGTGTCTATGGACTGATTCAGTTTCGTTCTCAGTGCTGTGGTCCTGCTCTGCGTGCTCCGGGTTCGTGTCTACGGACTGATTCAGTTTCGTTCTCAGTGCTGTAGTCCTGCTCTGCGGGAACCGGGGTCCATGTCTAGGGACTGATTCAGTTTCGTTCTCAGTGCTGTGTTCCTGCTCTGCGTGCTCTGGGTTCGTGTCTACGGACGGATTCAGTTTCGTTCTCAGTGCTGTGGCCCTGCTCTGCGTGCTCCGGGTCCGTG
Organism: Hemitrygon akajei; assembly: GCF_048418815.1. Classification (NCBI taxonomy): domain Eukaryota; kingdom Metazoa; phylum Chordata; class Chondrichthyes; order Myliobatiformes; family Dasyatidae; genus Hemitrygon; species Hemitrygon akajei. The sequence goes on along the minus strand of NC_133143.1, from coordinate 8,842,577 downwards.
TCTATGGACTGATTCAGTTTCGTTCTCAGTGCTGTGGTCCTGCTCTGCGTGCTCCGGGTCCGTGTCTACGGACTGATTCAGTTTCGTTCTCAGTGCTGTGGTCCTGCTCTGCGTGCTCCGGGTCCGTGTTTACGGACTGACTCAGTTTCGTTCTCAGTGCTGTGGTCCTGCTCTGCGTGCTCCGGGTTCGTGTCTACGAACTGACTCAGTTTCGATCTCATTGCTGTGGTCCTGTTCTGCGAGCTCCGGGTCCGTGTCTATGGACTGATTCAGTTTCGATCTCAGTGCTGTGGTCCTGCTCTGCGTGCTCTGGGTCCGTGACTACGGACTGATTCAGTTTCGTTCTCAGTGCTGTGGTCCTGCTCTGCGTGCTCCGTGTCCGTGTCTATGGACTGATTCAGTTTCGTTCTCAGTGCTGTGGTCCTGCTCTGCGTGCTCCGGGTTCGTGTCTACGGACTGATTCAGTTTCGTTCTCAGTGCTGTAGTCCTGCTCTGCGGTAACCGGGGTCCTTGTCTAGGGACTGATTCAGTTTCGTTCTCAGTGCTGTGGTCCTGCTCTGCGTGCTCCGGGTTTGTGTCTACGGACTGATTCAGTTTCGTTCTCAGTGCTGTGGTCCTGCTTTGCGTGCTCCGGGTCCGTGTCTACGGACTGATTCAGTTTCGTTCTCAGTGCTGTGGTACTGCTCTGCGTGCTCCGGGTTCGTGTTTACGGACTGACTCAGTTTCGTTCTCAGTGCTGTGGTCCTGCTCTGCGTGCTCCGGGTTCGTGTCTACGAACTGACTCAGTTTAGATCTCAGTGCTGTGGTCCTGTTCTGCGTGCTCCGGGTCCGTGTCTATGGACTGATTCAGTTTCGTTCTCAGTGCTGTGGTCCTGCTCTGCGTGCTCCGGGTCCGTGTCTAGGGACTGATTCAGTTTCATTCTCAGTGCTGTGGTCCTGCTCTGCGTGCTCCGGGTTCGTGTCTGTGGACTGACTCATTTTCGTTCTCAGTGCTGTGGTCCTGCTCTGCGTGCTCCGGGTCCGTGTCTATGGACTGACTCAGTTTCGTTCACAGTGCTGTGGTACTGCTCTGCGTGCTCCGGGTTCGTGTCTGTGGACTGATTCAGTTTCGTTCTCAGTGCTGTGGTCCTGCTCTGCGTGCTCCGGGTTCGTGTCTACGGACTGATTCAGTTTCGTTCTCAGTGCTGTGGTCCTGCTCTGCGTGCTCCGGGTTTGTTTCTACGGACTGATTCAGTTTCGTTCTCAGTGCTGTGGTCCTGCTCTGCGTGCTCCGGGTTCGTGTCTACGGACTGATTCAGTTTCGTTCTCAGTGCTGTGGTCCTGCTCTGCGTGCTCCGTGTCCGTGTCTATGGACTGATTCAGTTTCGTTCTCAGTGCTGTGGTCCTGCTCTGCGTGCTCCGGGTTCGTGTCTACGGACTGATTCAGTTTCGTTCTCAGTGCTGTAGTCCTGCTCTGCGGGAACCGGGGTCCATGTCTAGGGACTGATTCAGTTTCGTTCTCAGTGCTGTGGTCCTGCTCTGCGTGCTCCGGGTTTGTGTCTACGGACTGATTCAGTTTCGTTCTCAGTGCTGTGGTCCTGCTCTGCGTGCTCCGGGTCCGTGTCTACGGACTGATTCAGTTTCGTTCTCAGTGCTGTGGTCCTGCTCTGCGTGCTCCGGGTCCGTGTTTACGGACTGACTCAGTTTCGTTCTCAGTGCTGTGGTCCTGCTCTGCGTGCTCCGGGTTCGTGTCTACGAACTGACTCAGTTTCGATCTCATTGCTGTGGTCCTGTTCTGCGAGCTCCGGGTCCGTGTCTATGGACTGATTCAGTTTCGATCTCAGTGCTGTGGTCCTGCTCTGCGTGCTCCTGGTCCGTGTCTACGGACTGATTCAGTTTCATTCTCACTGCTGTGGTCCTGCTCTGGGTGCTCCGGGTTCGAGTCTACGGACTGATTCAGTTTCGTTCTCAGTGCGTTGGTCCTGCTCTGCGTGCTCCGGGTTGGTGTCTGTGGACTGATTCAGTTTCATTCTCAGTGCTGTGGTCCTGCTCTGAGTGCTCCGGGTCCGTGTCTAGGGACTGATTCAGTTTCGTTCTCAGTGCTGTGGTCCTGCTCTGCGTGCTCCGGGTTCGAGTCTACGGACTGATTCAGTTTCGTTCTCAGTGCGTTGGTCCTGCTCTGTGTGCTCCGGGTCCGTGTCTATGGACTGACTCAGTTTCATTCTCAGTGCTGTGGTCCTGCTCTGCGTGCTGCGGGTCCGTGTCCATGGACTGATTCAGTTTCGTTCTCAGTGCTGTGGCCCTGCTCTGCGTGCTCCGGGTCCGTTTCTATGGACTGATTCAGTTTCGTTCTCAGTGCTGTGGTCCTGCTCTGCGTGCTCCGGGTTCGTGTTTACGGACTGATTCAGTTTCGTTCTCGGTATTGTGGTCCTGCTCTGCGTGCTCCGGGTTGGTGTCTGTGGACTGATTCAGTTTCGTTCTCAGTGCTGTGGTCCTGCTCTGCGTGCTCCGGGTTCGTGTCTACGGACTGATTCAGTTTCGTTCTCAGTGCTGTGGTCCTGCTCTGCGTGCTCCGGGTCCGTGTCTAGGGACTGATTCAGTTTCATTCTCAGTGCTGTGGTCCTGCTCTGCGTGCTCCGGGTTCGTGTCTGTGGACTGATTCAGTTTTGTTCTCAGTGCTGTGGTCCTGCTCTGCGTGCTCCGGGTTCGTGTCTACGGACTGATTCAGTTACTTTCTCAGTGCTGTGGTCCTACTCAGCGTGCTCAGGGTTTGTTTCTACGGACTGACTCAGTTTTGTTCTCAGTGCTGTGGCCCTGCTCTGCGTGCTCCGGGTCCGTGTCTATGGACTGACTCAGTTTCGTTCACAGTGCTGTGGTCCTGCTCTGCGTGCTCCGGGTTCGTGTCTGTGGACTGATTCAGTTTCGTTCTCAGTGCTGTGGTCCTGCTCTGCGTGCTCCGGGTTCGTGTCTACGGACTGATTCAGTTTCGTTCTCAGTGCTGTGGTCCTGCTCTGCGTGCTATGGGTTCGTGTCTACGGACTGATTCAGTTTCGTTCTCAGTGCTGTGGTCCTGCTCTGCGTGTTCCTGGTTCGTGTCTACGGACTGATTCAGTTTCATTCTCAGTGCTGTGGTCCTGCTCTGCGTGCTCCGGGTTCGTGTCGACGGACTGACTCCGTTTCGTTCTCAGTGCTGTGGTCCTGCTCTGCGTGGTCCGGGTCCGTGTCTATGGACTGATTCAGTTTCATTCTCATTGCTGTGGTCCTGCTCTGCGTGCTCCGGGTTCGTGTCTGTGGACTGATTCAGTTTCGTTCTCAGTGCTGTGGTCCTGCTCTGCGTGCTCCGGGTTCGTGTCTGTGGACTGATTCAGTTTCGTTCTCAGTGCTGTGGTCCTGCTCTGCGTGCTCCGGGTTCGTGTCTCTGGACTGATTCAGTTTCATTCTCAGTGTGTTGGTCCTGCTCTGCGTGCTCCGGGTCCGTGTCTATGGACTGATTCAGTTTCATTCTCAGTGCTGTGGTCCTGCTCTGCGTGCTCCGGGTCCGTGTCTACGGACTGATTCAGTTTCGTTCTCAGTGCTGTGGTCCTGCTCTGCGTGCTCCGGGTCCGTGTCTACAGACTGACTCAGTTTCGTTCTCAGTGCGTTGGTCCTGCGCTGCGTGCTCTGGGTTCGTGTCTACGGACTGATTCAGTTTCGTTCTCAGTGCTGTAGTCCTGCTCTGCGTGCTCCGGGTTCGTGTCTACGGACTGATTCAGTTTCGTTCTCAGAGCGTTGGTCCTTCTCTGCGTGCTCCGGGTTCGTGTCTACGGACTGATTCAGTTTCGTTCTCAGTGCTGTGGTCCTGCTCTGCGTGCTCCGGGTTCGTGTCTACGGACTGATTCAGTTTCGTTCTCAGTGCTGTGGCCCTGCTCTGCGTGCTCCGGGTCCGTGTCTACGGACTGACTCAGTTTCGTTCTCAGTGCTGTGGTCCTGCTCTGCGTGCTCCTGGTCCGTGTCTACGGACTGATTCAGTTTCGTTCTCAGTGCTGTGGTCCTGCTCTGCGTGCTCCGGGTTCGTGTCTACGGACTGACTCAGTTTCGTTCTCAGTGCTGTGGTCCTGCTCTGCGTGCTCCGGGTTCGTGTCTACGGACTGATTCAGTTTCGTTCTCAGTGCGTTGGTCCTGCTCTGCGTGCTCCGGGTTCGTGTTTATGGACTGATTCAGTTTCGTTCTCAGTGCTGTGGTCCTGCTCTGCGTGCTCCGGGTTCGTGTCTACGGACTGATTCAGTTTCGTTCTCAGTGCTGTGGTTCTGCTCTGCGTGCTCCGGGTTCGTGTCTGTGGACTGATTCAGTTTCGTTCTCAGTGCTGTGGTCCTGCTCTGCGTGCTCCGGGTTCGTGTCTATGGACTGATTCAGTTTCGTTCTCAGTGCTGTGGTCCTGCTCTGCGTGCTCTGGGTCCGTGTCTACGGACTGATTCAGTTTCGTTCTCAGTGCTGTGGTCCTGCTCTGCGTGCTCCGGGTTCGTGTCTACGGACTGATTCAGTTTCGTTCTTAGTGCTGTGGTCCTGCTCTGCGTGCTCCAGGTCTGTGTCTATGGACTGATTCAGTTTCGTTCTCAGTGCCGTGTTCCTGCTCTGCGTGCTCCTGGTCCGTGTCTACGGACTGATTCAGTTTCGTTCTCAGTGCTGTGGTCCTGCTCTGCGTGCTCCGGGTTCGTGTCTACGGACTGACTCAGTTTCGTTCTCAGTGCTGTGGTCCTGCTCTGCGTGCTCCGGGTTCGTGTCTATGGACTGATTCAGTTTCGTTCTCAGTGCGTTGGTCCTGCTCTGCGTGCTCCGGGTTCGTGTTTACGGACTGATTCAGTTTCGTTCTCAGTGCAGTGGTCCTGCTCTGCGTGCTCCGGGTTCTTGTCTGTGGACTGACTCCGTTTCGTTCTCACTGCTGTGGTCCTGCTCTGTGTGGTCCGGGTCCGTGTCTATGGACTGATTCAGTTTCATTCTCATTGCTGTGGTCCTGCTCTGCGTGCTCCGGGTTCGTGTCTGTGGACTGATTCAGTTTCGTTCTCAGTGCTGTGGTCCTGCTCTGCGTGCTCCGGGTCCGTGTCTGTGGACTGATTCAGTTTCGTTCTCAGTGCTGTGGTCCTGCTCTGCGTGCTCCGGGTTCGTGTCTATGGACTGATTCAGTTTCATTCTCAGTGTGTTGGTCCTGCTCTGCGTGGTCCGGGTCCGTGTCTATGGACTGATTCAGTTTCATTCTCATTGCTGTGGTCCTGCTCTGCGTGCTCCGGGTTCGTGTCTGTGGACTGATTCAGTTTTGTTCTCAGTGCTGTGGTCCTGCTCTGCGTGCTCCGGGTTCGTGTCTGTGGACTGATTCAGTTTCGTTCTCAGTGCTGTGGTCCTGCTCTGCGTGCTCCGGGTTCGTGTCTGTGGACTGATTCAGTTTCGTTCTCAGTGCTGTGGTCCTGCTCTGCGTGCTGCGGGTTCGTGTCTGTGGACTGATTCAGTTTCGTTCTCAGTGCTGTGGTCCTGCTCTGCGTGCTCCGGGTTCGTGTCTATGGACTGATTCAGTTTCATTCTCAGTGTGTTGGTCCTGCTCTGCGTGGTCCGGGTTCGTGTCTATGGACTGATTCAGTTTCATTCTCATTGCTGTGGTCCTGCTCTGCGTGCTCCGGGTTCGTGTCTGTGGACTGATTCAGTTTCGTTCTCAGTGCTGTGGTCCTGCTCTGCGTGCTCCGGGTTCGTGTCTGTGGACTGATTCAGTTTCGTTCTCAGTGCTGTGGTCCTGCTCTGCGTGCTCCGGGTTCGTGTCTGTGGACTGATTCAGTTTCGTTCTCAGTGCTGAGATCCTGCTCTGCGTGCTCCGGGTTCGTGTCTATGGACTGATTCAGTTTCATTCTCAGTGCTGTGGTCCTGCTCTGCGTGCTCCGGGTCCGTGTCTATGGACTGATTCAGTTTCGTTCTCAGTGCTGTGGTCCTGCTCTGCGTGCTCCGGGTTCGTGTCTACGGACTGATTCAGTTTCGTTCTCAGTGCTGTGGTCCTGCTCTGCGTGCTCCGGGTTTGTGTCTACGGACTGATTCAGTTTCGTTCTCAGTGCTGTGTTCCTGCTCTGCGTGCTCCGGGTCCATGTCTAGGGACTGATTCAGTTTCGTTCTCAGTGCTGTGGTCCTGCTCTGCGTGCTCCGGGTTCGTGTCTACGGACTGATTCAGTTTCGTTCTTAGTGCTGTGGTCCTGCTCTGCGTGCTCCAGGTCTGTGTCTATGGACTGATTCAGTTTCGTTCTCAGTGCCGTGTTCCTGCTCTGCGTGCTCCTGGTCCGTGTCTACGGACTGATTCAGTTTCGTTCTCAGTGCTGTGGTCCTGCTCTGCGTGCTCCGGGTTCGTGTCTACGGACTGACTCAGTTTCGTTCTCAGTGCTGTGGTCCTGCTCTGCGTGCTCCGGGTTCGTGTCTATGGACTGATTCAGTTTCGTTCTCAGTGCGTTGGTCCTGCTCTGCGTGCTCCGGGTTCGTGTTTACGGACTGATTCAGTTTCGTTCTCAGTGCAGTGGTCCTGCTCTGCGTGCTCCGGGTTCTTGTCTGTGGACTGACTCCGTTTCGTTCTCACTGCTGTGGTCCTGCTCTGCGTGGTCCGGGTCCGTGTCTATGGACTGATTCAGTTTCATTCTCATTGCTGTGGTCCTGCTCTGCGTGCTCCGGGTTCGTGTCTGTGGACTGATTCAGTTTCGTTCTCAGTGCTGTGGTCCTGCTCTGCGTGCTCCGGGTCCGTGTCTGTGGACTGATTCAGTTTCGTTCTCAGTGCTGTGGTCCTGCTCTGCGTGCTCCGGGTTCGTGTCTATGGACTGATTCAGTTTCATTCTCAGTGTGTTGGTCCTGCTCTGCGTGGTCCGGGTCCGTGTCTATGGACTGATTCAGTTTCATTCTCATTGCTGTGGTCCTGCTCTGCGTGCTCCGGGTTCGTGTCTGTGGACTGATTCAGTTTCGTTCTCAGTGCTGTGGTCCTGCTCTGCGTGCTCCGGGTTCGTGTCTGTGGACTGATTCAGTTTCGTTCTCAGTGCTGTGGTCCTGCTCTGCGTGCTCCGGGTTCGTGTCTGTGGACTGATTCAGTTTCGTTCTCAGTGCTGTGGTCCTGCTCTGCGTGCTCCGGGTTCGTGTCTGTGGACTGATTCAGTTTCGTTCTCAGTGCTGTGGTCCTGCTCTGCGTGCTCCGGGTTCGTGTCTATGGACTGATTCAGTTTCATTCTCAGTGTGTTGGTCCTGCTCTGCGTGGTCCGGGTTCGTGTCTATGGACTGATTCAGTTTCATTCTCATTGCTGTGGTCCTGCTCTGCGTGCTCCGGGTTCGTGTCTGTGGACTGATTCAGTTTCGTTCTCAGTGCTGTGGTCCTGCTCTGCGTGCTCCGGGTTCGTGTCTGTGGACTGATTCAGTTTCGTTCTCAGTGCTGTGGTCCTGCTCTGCGTGCTCCGGGTTCGTGTCTGTGGACTGATTCAGTTTCGTTCTCAGTGCTGAGATCCTGCTCTGCGTGCTCCGGGTTCGTGTCTATGGACTGATTCAGTTTCATTCTCAGTGCTGTGGTCCTGCTCTGCGTGCTCCGGGTCCGTGTCTACGGACTGATTCAGTTTCGTTCTCAGTGCTGTGGTCCTGCTCTGCGTGCTCCGGGTCCGTGTCTACAGACTGACTCAGTTTCGTTCTCAGTGCGTTGGTCCTGCGCTGCGTGCTCTGGGTTCGTGTCTACGGACTGATTCAGTTTCGTTCTCAGTGCTGTGGTCCTGCTCTGCGTGTTCCGGGTTCGTGTCTACGGACTGATTCAGTTTCGTTCTCAGTGCTGTGGTCCTGCTCTGCGTGCTCCTGGTTCGTGTCTACGGACTGATTCAGTTTCGTTCTCAGTGCTGTGGTCCTGCTCTGCGTGCTCCGGGTTTGTGTCTACGGACTGATTCAGTTTCGTTCTCAGTGCTGTGGTCCTGCTCTGCGTGCTCCGGGTTTGTGTCTACGGACTGATTCAGTTTCGTTCTCAGTGCTGTGTTCCTGCTCTGCGTGCTCCGGGTCCATGTCTAGGGACTGATTCAGTTTCTTTCTCAGTGCTGTGGTCCTGCTCTGCGTGCTCCGGGTTCGTGTCTACGGACTGATTCAGTTTCGTTCTCAGTGCTGTGGTCCTGCTCTGCGTGCTCCGGGTTCGTGTCTATGGACTGATTCAGTTTCATTCTCAGTGTGTTGGTCCTGCTCTGCGTGCTCCGGGTCCGTGTCTATGGACTGATTCAGTTTCATTCTCAGTGCTGTGGTCCTGCTCTGCGTGCTCCGGGTCCGTGTCTATGGACTGATTTAGTTTCGTTCTCAGTGCTGTGGTCCTGCTCTGCGTGCTCTGGGTCTGTGTCTACGGACTGATTCAGTTTCGTTCTCAGTGCTGTGGTCCTGCTCTGCGTGCTCCGGGTTCGTGTCTACGGACTGACTCAGTTTCGTTCTCAGTGCTGTGGTCCTGCTCTGCGTGCTCCGGGTTCGTGTCTATGGACTGATTCAGTTTCGTTCTCAGTGCGTTGGTCCTGCTCTGCGTGCTCCGGGTTCGTGTTTACGGACTGATTCAGTTTCGTTCTCAGTGCAGTGGTCCTGCTTTGCGTGCTCCGGGTTCTTGTCTGTGGACTGACTCCGTTTCGTTCTCAGTGCTGTGGTCCTGCTCTGCGTGGTCCGGGTCCGTGTCTATGGACTGATTCAGTTTCATTCTCATTGCTGTGGTCCTGCTCTGCGTGCTCCGGGTTCGTGTCTGTGGACTGATTCAGTTTCGTTCTCAGTGCTGTGGTCCTGCTCTGCGTGCTCCGGGTTCGTGTCTGTGGACTGATTCAGTTTCGTTCTCAGTGCTGTGGTCCTGCTCTGCGTGCTCCGGGTTCGTGTCTATGGACTGATTCAGTTTCATTCTCAGTGTGTTGGTCCTGCTCTGCGTGCTCCGGGTCCGTGTCTATGGACTGATTCAGTTTCATTCTCAGTGCTGTGGTCCTGCTCTGCGTGCTCCGGGTCCGTGTCTATGGACTGATTTAGTTTCGTTCTCAGTGCTGTGGTCCTGCTCTGCGTGCTCTGGGTCTGTGTCTACGGACTGATTCAGTTTCGTTCTCAGTGCTGTGTTCCTGCTCTGCGTGCTCCGGGTCCATGTCTAGGGACTGATTCAGTTTCGTTCTCAGTGCTGTGGTCCTGCTCTGCGTGCTCCGGGTTCGTGTCTACGGACTGATTCAGTTTCGTTCTCAGTGCTGTGGTCCTGCTCTGCGTGCTCTGGGTTCGTGTCTACAGACTGATTCAGTTTCGTTCTCAGTGCTGTGGCCCTGCTCTGCGTGCTCCGGGTTCGTGTCTACGGACTGATTCAGTTTCGTTCTTAGTGCTGTGGTCCTGCTCTGCGTGCTCCAGGTCTGTGTCTATGGACTGATTCAGTTTCGTTCTCAGTGCCGTGTTCCTGCTCTGCGTGCTCCTGGTCCGTGTCTACGGACTGATTCAGTTTCGTTCTCAGTGCTGTGGTCCTGCTCTGCGTGCTCCGGGTTCGTGTCTACGGACTGATTCAGTTTCGTTCTCAGTGCTGTGGTCCTGCTCTGCGTGCTCCGGGTTCGTGTCTGTGGACTGATTCAGTTTCGTTCTCAGTGCTGTGGTCCTGCTCTGCGTGCTCCGGGTTCGTGTCTGTGGACTGATTCAGTTTCGTTCTCAGTGCTGAGATCCTGCTCTGCGTGCTCCGGGTTCGTGTCTATGGACTGATTCAGTTTCATTCTCAGTGCTGTGGTCCTGCTCTGCGTGCTCCGGGTCCGTGTCTACGGACTGATTCAGTTTCGTTCTCAGTGCTGTGGTCCTGCTCTGCGTGCTCCGGGTCCGTGTCTACAGACTGACTCAGTTTCGTTCTCAGTGCGTTGGTCCTGCGCTGCGTGCTCTGGGTTCGTGTCTACGGACTGATTCAGTTTCGTTCTCAGTGCTGTGGTCCTGCTCTGCGTGTTCCGGGTTCGTGTCTACGGACTGATTCAGTTTCGTTCTCAGTGCTGTGGTCCTGCTCTGCGTGCTCCTGGTTCGTGTCTACGGACTGATTCAGTTTCGTTCTCAGTGCTGTGGTCCTGCTCTGCGTGCTCCGGGTTTGTGTCTACGGACTGATTCAGTTTCGTTCTCAGTGCTGTGGTCCTGCTCTGCGTGCTCCGGGTTTGTGTCTACGGACTGATTCAGTTTCGTTCTCAGTGCTGTGTTCCTGCTCTGCGTGCTCCGGGTCCATGTCTAGGGACTGATTCAGTTTCTTTCTCAGTGCTGTGGTCCTGCTCTGCGTGCTCCGGGTTCGTGTCTACGGACTGATTCAGTTTCGTTCTCAGTGCTGTGGTCCTGCTCTGCGTGCTCTGGGTTCGTGTCTACGGACTGATTCAGTTTCGTTCTCAGTGCTGTGGCCCTGCTCTGCGTGCTCCGGGTTCGTGTCTACGGACTGATTCAGTTTCGTTCTTAGTGCTGTGGTCCTGCTCTGCGTGCTCCAGGTCTGTGTCTATGGACTGATTCAGTTTCGTTCTCAGTGCCGTGTTCCTGCTCTGCGTGCTCCTGGTCCGTGTCTACGGACTGATTCAGTTTCGTTCTCAGTGCTGTGGTCCTGCTCTGCGTGCTCCGGGTTCGTGTCTACGGACTGACTCAGTTTCGTTCTCAGTGCTGTGGTCCTGCTCTGCGTGCTCCGGGTTCGTGTCTATGGACTGATTCAGTTTCGTTCTCAGTGCGTTGGTCCTGCTCTGCGTGCTCCGGGTTCGTGTTTACGGACTGATTCAGTTTCGTTCTCAGTGCAGTGGTCCTGCTTTGCGTGCTCCGGGTTCTTGTCTGTGGACTGACTCCGTTTCGTTCTCAGTGCTGTGGTCCTGCTCTGCGTGGTCCGGGTCCGTGTCTATGGACTGATTCAGTTTCATTCTCATTGCTGTGGTCCTGCTCTGCGTGCTCCGGGTTCGTGTCTGTGGACTGATTCAGTTTCGTTCTCAGTGCTGTGGTCCTGCTCTGCGTGCTCCGGGTTCGTGTCTGTGGACTGATTCAGTTTCGTTCTCAGTGTGTTGGTCCTGCTCTGCGTGCTCCGGGTCCGTGTCTATGGACTGATTCAGTTTCATTCTCAGTGCTGTGGTCCTGCTCTGCGTGCTCCGGGTCCGTGTCTATGGACTGATTTAGTTTCGTTCTCAGTGCTGTGGTCCTGCTCTGCGTGCTCTGGGTCTGTGTCTACGGACTGATTCAGTTTCGTTCTCAGTGCTGTGTTCCTGCTCTGCGTGCTCCGGGTCCGTGTCTAGGGACTGATTCAGTTTCGTTCTCAGTGCTGTGGTCCTGCTCTGCGTGCTCCGGGTTCGTGTCTACGGACTGATTCAGTTTCGTTCTCAGTGCTGTGGTCCTGCTCTGCGTGCTCTGGGTTCGTGTCTACAGACTGATTCAGTTTCGTTCTCAGTGCTGTGGCCCTGCTCTGCGTGCTCCGGGTTCGTGTCTACGGACTGATTCAGTTTCGTTCTTAGTGCTGTGGTCCTGCTCTGCGTGCTCCAGGTCTGTGTCTATGGACTGATTCAGTTTCGTTCTCAGTGCCGTGTTCCTGCTCTGCGTGCTCCTGGTCCGTGTCTACGGACTGATTCAGTTTCGTTCTCAGTGCTGTGGTCCTGCTCTGCGTGCTCCGGGTTCGTGTCTACGGACTGACTCAGTTTCGTTCTCAGTGCTGTGGTCCTGCTCTGCGTGCTCCGGGTTCGTGTCTATGGACTGATTCAGTTTCGTTCTCAGTGCGTTGGTCCTGCTCTGCGTGCTCCGGGTTCGTGTTTACGGACTGATTCAGTTTCGTTCTCAGTGCAGTGGTCCTGCTCTGCGTGCTCCGGGTTCTTGTCTGTGGACTGACTCCGTTTCGTTCTCAGTGCTGTGGTCCTGCTCTGCGTGGTCCGGGTCCGTGTCTATGGACTGATTCAGTTTCATTCTCATTGCTGTGGTCCTGCTCTGCGTGCTCCGGGTTCGTGTCTGTGGACTGATTCAGTTTCGTTCTCAGTGCTGTGGTCCTGCTCTGCGTGCTCCGGGTCCGTGTCTGTGGACTGATTCAGTTTCGATCTCAGTGCTGTGGTCCTGCTCTTCGTGCTCCGGGTTCGTGTCTATGGACTGATTCAGTTTCATTCTCAGTGTGTTGGTCCTGCTCTGCGTGGTCCGGGACCGTGTCTATGGACTGATTCAGTTTCATTCTCATTGCTGTGGTCCTGCTCTGCGTGCTCCGGGTTCGTGTCTGTGGACTGATTCAGTTTCGTTCTCAGTGCTGTGGTCCTGCTCTGCGTGCTCCGGGTTCGTGTCTGTGGACTGATTCAGTTTCGTTCTCAGTGCTGTGGTCCTGCTCTGCGTGCTCCGGGTTCGTGTCTGTGGACTGATTCAGTTTCGTTCTCAGTGCTGTGGTCCTGCTCTGCGTGCTCCGGGTTCGTGTCTGTGGACTGATTCAGTTTCGTTCTCAGTGCTGTGGTCCTGCTCTGCGTGCTCCGGGTTCGTGTCTATGGACTGATTCAGTTTCATTCTCATTGCTGTGGTCCTGCTCTGCGTGCTCCGGGTTCGTGTCTGTGGACTGATTCAGTTTCGTTCTCAGTGCTGTGGTCCTGCTCTGCGTGCTCCGGGTTCGTGTCTGTGGACTGATTCAGTTTCGTTCTCAGTGCTGTGGTCCTGCTCTGCGTGCTCCGGGTTCGTGTCTGTGGACTGATTCAGTTTCGTTCTCAGTGCTGAGATCCTGCTCTGCGTGCTCCGGGTTCGTGTCTATGGACTGATTCAGTTTCATTCTCAGTGCTGTGGTCCTGCTCTGCGTGCTCCGGGTCCGTGTCTACGGACTGATTCAGTTTCGTTCTCAGTGCTGTGGTCCTGCTCTGCGTGCTCCGGGTCCGTGTCTACAGACTGACTCAGTTTCGTTCTCAGTGCGTTGGTCCTGCGCTGCGTGCTCTGGGTTCGTGTCTACGGACTGATTCAGTTTCGTTCTCAGTGCTGTGGTCCTGCTCTGCGTGTTCCGGGTTCGTGTCTACGGACTGATTCAGTTTCGTTCTCAGTGCTGTGGTCCTGCTCTGCGTGCTCCTGGTTCGTGTCTACGGACTGATTCAGTTTCGTTCTCAGTGCTGTGGTCCTGCTCTGCGTGCTCCGGGTTTGTGTCTACGGACTGATTCAGTTTCGTTCTCAGTGCTGTGGTCCTGCTCTGCGTGCTCCGGGTTTGTGTCTACGGACTGATTCAGTTTCGTTCTCAGTGCTGTGTTCCTGCTCTGCGTGCTCCGGGTCCATGTCTAGGGACTGATTCAGTTTCTTTCTCAGTGCTGTGGTCCTGCTCTGCGTGCTCCGGGTTCGTGTCTACGGACTGATTCAATTTCGTTCTCAGTGCTGTGGTCCTGCTCTGCGTGCTCTGGGTTCGTGTCTACGGACTGATTCAGTTTCGTTCTCAGTGCTGTGGCCCTGCTCTGCGTGCTCCGGGTTCGTGTCTACGGACTGATTCAGTTTCGTTCTTAGTGCTGTGGTCCTGCTCTGCGTGCTCCAGGTCTGTGTCTATGGACTGATTCAGTTTCGTTCTCAGTGCCGTGTTCCTGCTCTGCGTGCTCCTGGTCCGTGTCTACGGACTGATTCAGTTTCGTTCTCAGTGCTGTGGTCCTGCTCTGCGTGCTCCGGGTTCGTGTCTACGGACTGACTCAGTTTCGTTCTCAGTGCTGTGGTCCTGCTCTGCGTGCTCCGGGTTCGTGTCTATGGACTGATTCAGTTTCGTTCTCAGTGCGTTGGTCCTGCTCTGCGTGCTCCGGGTTCGTGTTTACGGACTGATTCAGTTTCGTTCTCAGTGCAGTGGTCCTGCTCTGCGTGCTCCGGGTTCTTGTCTGTGGACTGACTCCGTTTCGTTCTCAGTGCTGTGGTCCTGCTCTGCGTGGTCCGGGTCCGTGTCTATGGACTGATTCAGTTTCATTCTCATTGCTGTGGTCCTGCTCTGCGTGCTCCGGGTTCGTGTCTGTGGACTGATTCAGTTTCGTTCTCAGTGCTGTGGTCCTGCTCAGCGTGCTCCGGGTTCGTGTCTGTGGACTGATTCAGTTTCGTTCTCAGTGCTGTGGTCCTGCTCTGCGTGCTCCGGGTTCGTGTCTATGGACTGATTCAGTTTCATTCTCAGTGTGTTGGTCCTGCTCTGCGTGCTCCGGGTCCGTGTCTATGGACTGATTCAGTTTCATTCTCAGTGCTGTGGTCCTGCTCTGCGTGCTCTGGGTCTGTGTCTACGGACTGATTCAGTTTCGTTCTCAGTGCTGTGGTCCTGCTCTGCGTGCTCCGGGTCCGTGTCTACGGACTGATTCAGTTTCGTTCTCAGTGCTGTTTTCCTGCTCTGCGTGCTCCTGGTTCGTGTCTATGGACTGATTCAGTTTCGTTCTCAGTGCTGTGGTCCTGCTCTGCGTGCTCCGGGTTCGTGTCTACGGACTGATTCAGTTTCGTTCTCAGTGCCGTGTTCCTGCTCTGCGTGCTCCGGGTCCGTGTCTACGGACTGATTCAGTTTCGTTCTCAGTGCCGTGTTCCTGCTCTGCGTGCTCCGGGTCCGTGTCTACGGACTGACTCAGTTTCGATCTCAGTGCCGTGGTCCTGCTCTGCGTGCTCCGGGTCCGTGTCTATGGACTGATTCAGTTTCGTTCTCAGTGCCGTGTTCCTGCTCTGCGTGCTCCTGGTCCGTGTCTACGGACTGATTCAGTTTCGTTCTCAGTGCCGTGTTCCTGCTCTGCGTGCTCCGGGTCCGTGTCTACGGACTGATTCAGTTTCGTTCTCAGTGCCGTGTTCCTGCTCTGCGTGCTCCGGGTCCGTGTCTACGGACTGACTCAGTTTCGATCTCAGTGCCGTGGTCCTGCTCTGCGTGCTCCGGGTCCGTGTCTATGGACTGATTCAGTTTCGTTCTCAGTGCCGTGTTCCTGCTCTGCGTGCTCCGGGTTCGTGTCTACGGACTGACTCAGTTTCGTTCTCAGTGCTGTGGTCCTGCTCTGCGTGCTCCGGGTTCGTGTCTACGGACTGATTCAGTTTCGTTCTCAGTGCGTTGGTCCTGCTCTGCGTGCTCCGGGTTCGTGTTTATGGACTGATTCAGTTTCGTTCTCAGTGCTGTGGTCCTGCTCTGCGTGCTCCGGGTTCGTGTCTACGGACTGATTCAGTTTCGTTCTCAGTGCTGTGGTCCTGCTCTGCGTGCTCCGGGTTCGTGTCTGTGGACTGATTCAGTTTCGTTCTCAGTGCTGTGGTCCTGCTCTGCGTGCTCCGGGTTCGTGTCTATGGACTGATTCAGTTTCGTTCTCAGTGCTGTGGTCCTGCTCTGCGTGCTCTGGGTCCGTGTCTACGGACTGATTCAGTTTCGTTCTCAGTGCTGTGGTCCTGCTCTGCGTGCTCCGGGTTCGTGTTTACGGACTGATTCAGTTTCGTTCTCAGTGCAGTGGTCCTGCTCTGCGTGCTCCGGGTTCTTGTCTGTGGACTGACTCCGTTTCGTTCTCAGTGCTGTGGTCCTGCTCTGCGTGGTCCGGGTCCGTGTCTATGGACTGATTCAGTTTCATTCTCATTGCTGTGGTCCTGCTCTGCGTGCTCCGGGTTCGTGTCTGTGGACTGATTCAGTTTCGTTCTCAGTGCTGTGGTCCTGCTCAGCGTGCTCCGGGTTCGTGTCTGTGGACTGATTCAGTTTCGTTCTCAGTGCTGTGGTCCTGCTCTGCGTGCTCCGGGTTCGTGTCTATGGACTGATTCAGTTTCATTCTCAGTGTGTTGGTCCTGCTCTGCGTGCTCCGGGTCCGTGTCTATGGACTGATTCAGTTTCATTCTCAGTGCTGTGGTCCTGCTCTGCGTGCTCCGGGTCCGTGTCTATGGACTGATTTAGTTTCGTTCTCAGTGCTGTGGTCCTGCTCTGCGTGCTCTGGGTCTGTGTCTACGGACTGATTCAGTTTCGTTCTCAGTGCTGTGGTCCTGCTCTGCGTGCTCCGGGTCCGTGTCTACGGACTGATTCAGTTTCGTTCTCAGTGCTGTTTTCCTGCTCTGCGTGCTCCTGGTTCGTGTCTATGGACTGATTCAGTTTCGTTCTCAGTGCTGTGGTCCTGCTCTGCGTGCTCCGGGTTCGTGTCTACGGACTGATTCAGTTTCGTTCTCAGTGCCGTGTTCCTGCTCTGCGTGCTCCGGGTCCGTGTCTACGGACTGATTCAGTTTCGTTCTCAGTGCCGTGTTCCTGCTCTGCGTGCTCCGGGTCCGTGTCTACGGACTGACTCAGTTTCGATCTCAGTGCCGTGGTCCTGCTCTGCGTGCTCCGGGTCCGTGTCTATGGACTGATTCAGTTTCGTTCTCAGTGCCGTGTTCCTGCTCTGCGTGCTCCTGGTCCGTGTCTACGGACTGATTCAGTTTCGTTCTCAGTGCCGTGTTCCTGCTCTGCGTGCTCCGGGTCCGTGTCTACGGACTGATTCAGTTTCGTTCTCAGTGCCGTGTTCCTGCTCTGCGTGCTCCGGGTCCGTGTCTACCGACTGACTCAGTTTCGATCTCAGTGCCGTGGTCCTGCTCTGCGTGCTCCGGGTCCGTGTCTATGGACTGATTCAGTTTCGTTCTCAGTGCCGTGTTCCTGCTCTGCGTGCTCCGGGTTCGTGTCTACGGACTGACTCAGTTTCGTTCTCAGTGCTGTGGTCCTGCTCTGCGTGCTCCGGGTTCGTGTCTACGGACTGATTCAGTTTCGTTCTCAGTGCGTTGGTCCTGCTCTGCGTGCTCCGGGTTCGTGTTTATGGACTGATTCAGTTTCGTTCGCAGTGCTGTGGTCCTGCTCTGCGTGCTCCGGGTTCGTGTCTACGGACTGATTCAGTTTCGTTCTCAGTGCTGTGGTCCTGCTCTGCGTGCTCCGGGTTCGTGTCTGTGGACTGATTCAGTTTCGTTCTCAGTGCTGTGGTCCTGCTCTGCGTGCTCCGGGTTCGTGTCTATGGACTGATTCAGTTTCGTTCTCAGTGCTGTGGTCCTGCTCTGCGTGCTCTGGGTCCGTGTCTACGGACTGATTCAGTTTCGTTCTCAGTGCTGTGGTCCTGCTCTGCGTGCTATGGGTTCGTGTCTACGGACTGATTCAGTTTCGTTCTCAGTGCTGTGGTCCTGCTCTGCGTGTTCCTGGTTCGTGTCTACGGACTGATTCAGTTTCGTTCTCAGTGCTGTGGTCCTGCTCTGCGTGCTCCGGGTTCGTGTCGACGGACTGATTCAGTTTCGTTCTCAGTGCTGTGGTACTGCTCTGCGTGCTCCGGGTTTGTGTCTACGGACTGTTTCAGTTTCGTTCTCAGTGCTGTGTTCCTGCTCTGCGTGCTCTGGGTTCGTGTCTACGGACTGATTCAGTTTCGTTCTCAGTGCTGTGGCCCTGCTCTGCGTGCTCCGGGTTCGTGTCTACGGACTGATTCAGTTTCGTTCTTAGTGCTGTGGTCCTGCTCTGCGTGCTCCGGGTCCGTGTCTATGGACTGATTCAGTTTCGTTCTCAGTGCCGTGTTCCTGCTCTGCGTGCTCCGGGTCCGTGTCTACGGACTGATTCAGTTTCGTTCTCAGTGCTGTGGTCCTGCTCTGCGTGCTCCTGGTCCGTGTTTACGGACTGATTCAGTTTCGTTCTCAGTGCTGTGGTCCTGCTCTGCGTGCTCCGGGTTCTTGTCTGTGGACTGACTCCGTTTCGTTCTCAGTGCTGTGGTCCTGCTCTGCGTGGTCCGGGTCCGTGTCTATGGACTGATTCAGTTTCATTCTCATTGCTGTGGTCCTGCTCTGCGTGCTCCGGGTTCGTGTCTGTGGACTGATTCAGTTTCGTTCTCAGTGCTGTGGTCCTGCTCTGCGTGCTCCGGGTTCGTGTCTGTGGACTGATTCAGTTTCGTTCTCAGTGCTGTGGTCCTGCTCTGCGTGCTCCGGGTTCGTGTCTCTGGACTGATTCAGTTTCATTCTCAGTGTGTTGGTCCTGCTCTGCGTGCTCCGGGTCCGTGTCTATGGACTGATTCAGTTTCATTCCCAGTGCTGTGGTCCTGCTCTGCGTGCTCCGGGTCCGTGTCTACGGACTGATTCAGTTTCGTTCTCAGTGCTGTGGTCCTGCTCTGCGTGCTCCGGGTCCGTGTCTACAGACTGACTCAGTTTCGTTCTCAGTGCGTTGGTCCTGCGCTGCGTGCTCTGGGTTCGTGTCTACGGACTGATTCAGTTTCGTTCTCAGTGCTGTGGTCCTGCTCTGCGTGCTCCGGGTTCGTGTCTACGGACTGATTCAGTTTCGTTCTCAGTGCTGTGGTCCTGCTCTGCGTGCTCCTGGTTCGTGTCTATGGACTGATTCAGTTTCGTTCTCAGTGCTGTGGTCCTGCTCTGCGTGCTCCGGGTTCGTGTCTACGGACTGATTCAGTTTCGTTCTCAGTGCTGTGGTCCTGCTCTGCGTGCTCCGGGTTTGTGTCTACGGACTGATTCAGTTTCGTTCTCAGTGCTGTGTTCCTGCTCTGCGTGCTCCGGGTCCATGTCTAGGGACTGATTCAGTTTCGTTCTCAGTGCTGTGGTCCTGCTCTGCGTGCTCCGGGTTCGTGTCTACGGACTGATTCAGTTTCGTTCTCAGTGCTGTGGTCCTGCTCTGCGTGCTCTGGGTTCGTGTCTACAGACTGATTCAGTTTCGTTCTCAGTGCTGTGGCCCTGCTCTGCGTGCTCCGGGTTCGTGTCTACGGACTGATTCAGTTTCGTTCTTAGTGCTGTGGTCCTGCTCTGCGTGCTCCAGGTCTGTGTCTATGGACTGATTCAGTTTCGTTCTCAGTGCCGTGTTCCTGCTCTGCGTGCTCCTGGTCCGTGTCTACGGACTGATTCAGTTTCGTTCTCAGTGCTGTGGTCCTGCTCTGCGTGCTCCGGGTTCGTGTCTACGGACTGACTCAGTTTCGTTCTCAGTGCTGTGGTCCTGCTCTGCGTGCTCCGGGTTCGTGTCTATGGACTGATTCAGTTTCGTTCTCAGTGCGTTGGTCCTGCTCTGCGTGCTCCGGGTTCGTGTTTACGGACTGATTCAGTTTCGTTCTCAGAGCGTTGGTCCTTCTCTGCGTGCTCCGGGTTCGTGTCTACGGACTGATTCAGTTTCGTTCTCAGTGCTGTGGTCCTGCTCTGCGTGCTCCGGGTTCGTGTCTACGGACTGATTCAGTTTCGTTCTCAGTGCTGTGGCCCTGCTCTGCGTGCTCCGGGTCCGTGTCTACGGACTGACTCAGTTTCGTTCTCAGTGCTGTGGTCCTGCTCTGCGTGCTCCTGGTCCGTGTCTACGGACTGATTCAGTTTCGTTCTCAGTGCTGTGGTCCTGCTCTGTGTGCTCCGGGTTCGTGTCTACGGACTGACTCAGTTTCGTTCTCAGTGCTGTGGTCCTGCTCTGCGTGCTCCGGGTTCGTGTCTACGGACTGATTCAGTTTCGTTCTCAGTGCGTTGGTCCTGCTCTGCGTGCTCCGGGTTCGTGTTTATGGACTGATTCAGTTTCGTTCTCAGTGCTGTGGTCCTGCTCTGCGTGCTCCGGGTTCGTGTCTACGGACTGATTCAGTTTCGTTCTCAGTGCTGTGGTCCTGCTCTGCGTGCTCCGGGTTCGTGTCTGTGGACTGATTCAGTTTCGTTCTCAGTGCTGTGGTCCTGCTCTGCGTGCTCCGGGTTCGTGTCTATGGACTGATTCAGTTTCGTTCTCAGTGCTGTGTTCCTGCTCTGCGTGCTCTGGGTTCGTGTCTACGGACTGATTCAGTTTCGTTCTCAGTGCTGTGGCCCTGCTCTGCGTGCTCTGGGTTCGTGTCTACGGACTGATTCAGTTTCGTTCTTAGTGCTGTGGTCCTGCTCTGCGTGCTCCGGGTCCGTGTCTATGGACTGATTCAGTTTCGTTCTCAGTGCCGTGTTCCTGCTCTGCGTGCTCCGGGTCCGTGTCTACGGACTGATTCAGTTTCGTTCTCAGTGCTGTGGTCCTGCTCTGCGTGCTCCTGGTCCGTGTTTACGGACTGATTCAGTTTCGTTCTCAGTGCTGTGGTCCTGCTCTGCGTGCTCCGGGTTCTTTTCTGTGGACTGACTCCGTTTCGTTCTCAGTGCTGTGGTCCTGCTCTGCGTGGTCCGGGTCCGTGTCTATGGACTGATTCAGTTTCATTCTCATTGCTGTGGTCCTGCTCTGCGTGCTCCGGGTTCGTGTCTGTGGACTGATTCAGTTTCGTTCTCAGTGCTGTGGTCCTGCTCTGCGTGCTCCGGGTTCGTGTCTGTGGACTGATTCAGTTTCGTTCTCAGTGCTGTGGTCCTGCTCTGCGTGCTCCGGGTTCGTGTCTCTGGACTGATTCAGTTTCATTCTCAGTGTGTTGGTCCTGCTCTGCGTGCTCCGGGTCCGTGTCTATGGACTGATTCAGTTTCATTCTCAGTGCTGTGGTCCTGCTCTGCGTGCTCCGGGTCCGTGTCTACGGACTGATTCAGTTTCGTTCTCAGTGCTGTGGTCCTGCTCTGCGTGCTCCGGGTCCGTGTCTACAGACTGACTCAGTTTCGTTCTCAGTGCGTTGGTCCTGCGCTGCGTGCTCTGGGTTCGTGTCTACGGACTGATTCAGTTTCGTTCTCAGTGCTGTGGTCCTGCTCTGCGTGCTCCGGGTTCGTGTCTACGGACTGATTCAGTTTCGTTCTCAGTGCTGTGGTCCTGCTCTGCGTGCTCCTGGTTCGTGTCTATGGACTGATTCAGTTTCGTTCTCAGTGCTGTGGTCCTGCTCTGCGTGCTCCGGGTTCGTGTCTACGGACTGATTCAGTTTCGTTCTCAGTGCTGTGGTCCTGCTCTGCGTGCTCCGGGTTTGTGTCTACGGACTGATTCAGTTTCGTTCTCAGTGCTGTGTTCCTGCTCTGCGTGCTCCGGGTCCATGTCTAGGGACTGATTCAGTTTCGTTCTCAGTGCTGTGGTCCTGCTCTGCGTGCTCCGGGTTCGTGTCTACGGACTGATTCAGTTTCGTTCTCAGTGCTGTGGTCCTGCTCTGCGTGCTCTGGGTTCGTGTCTACAGACTGATTCAGTTTCGTTCTCAGTGCTGTGGCCCTGCTCTGCGTGCTCCGGGTTCGTGTCTACGGACTGATTCAGTTTCGTTCTTAGTGCTGTGGTCCTGCTCTGCGTGCTCCAGGTCTGTGTCTATGGACTGATTCAGTTTCGTTCTCAGTGCCGTGTTCCTGCTCTGCGTGCTCCTGGTCCGTGTCTACGGACTGATTCAGTTTCGTTCTCAGTGCTGTGGTCCTGCTCTGCGTGCTCCGGGTTCGTGTCTACGGACTGACTCAGTTTCGTTCTCAGTGCTGTGGTCCTGCTCTGCGTGCTCCGGGTTCATGTCTATGGACTGATTCAGTTTTGTTCTCAGTGCGTTGGTCCTGCTCTGCGTGCTCCGGGTTCGTGTTTACGGACTGATTCAGTTTCGTTCTCAGTGCAGTGGTCCTGCTCTGCGTGCTCCGGTTTCTTGTCTGTGGACTGACTCCGTTTCGTTCTCAGTGCTGTGGTCCTGCTCTGCGTGGTCCGGGTCCGTGTCTATGGACGGATTCAGTTTCATTCTCATTGCTGTGGTCCTGCTCTGCGTGCTCCGGGTTCGTGTCTGTGGACTGATTCAGTTTCGTTCTCAGTGCTGTGGTCCTGCTCTGCGTGCTCCGGGTCCGTGTCTGTGGACTGATTCAGTTTCGTTCTCAGTGCTGTGGTCCTGCTCTGCGTGCTCCGGGTTCGTGTCTGTGGACTGATTCAGTTTCGTTCTCAGTGCTGCGGTCCTGCTCTGCGTGCTCCGGGTCCGTGTCTATGGACTGATTCAGTTTCATTCTCAGTGCTGTGGTCCTGCTCTGCGTGCTCCGGGTCCGTGTCTATGGACTGATTTAGTTTCGTTCTCAGTGCTGTGGTCCTGCTCTGCGTGCTCCGGGTCCGTGTCTACGGACTGATTCAGTTTCGTTCTCAGTGCCGTGTTCCTGCTCTGCGTGCTCCGGGTCCGTGTCTACGGACTGACTCAGTTTCGATCTCAGTGCCGTGGTCCTGCTCTGCGTGCTCCGGGTCCGTGTCTATGGACTGATTCAGTTTCGTTCTCAGTGCCGTGTTCCTGCTCTGCGTGCTCCGGGTTCGTGTCTACGGACTGACTCAGTTTCGTTCTCAGTGCTGTGGTCCTGCTCTGCGTGCTCCGGGTTCGTGTCTACGGACTGATTCAGTTTCGTTCTCAGTGCGTTGGTCCTGCTCTGCGTGCTCCGGGTTCGTGTTTATGGACTGATTCAGTTTCGTTCTCAGTGCTGTGGTCCTGCTCTGCGTGCTCCGGGTTCGTGTCTACGGACTGATTCAGTTTCGTTCTCAGTGCTGTGGTCCTGCTCTGCGTGCTCCGGGTTCGTGTCTGTGGACTGATTCAGTTTCGTTCTCAGTGCTGTGGTCCTGCTCTGCGTGCTCCGGGTTCGTGTCTATGGACTGATTCAGTTTCGTTCTCAGTGCTGTGGTCCTGCTCTGCGTGCTCTGGGTCCGTGTCTACGGACTGATTCAGTTTCGTTCTCAGTGCTGTGGTCCTGCTCTGCGTGCTCCGGGTTCGTGTTTACGGACTGATTCAGTTTCGTTCTCAGTGCAGTGGTCCTGCTCTGCGTGCTCCGGGTTCTTGTCTGTGGACTGACTCCGTTTCGTTCTCAGTGCTGTGGTCCTGCTCTGCGTGGTCCGGGTCCGTGTCTATGGACTGATTCAGTTTCATTCTCATTGCTGTGGTCCTGCTCTGCGTGCTCCGGGTTCGTGTCTGTGGACTGATTCAGTTTCGTTCTCAGTGCTGTGGTCCTGCTCAGCGTGCTCCGGGTTCGTGTCTGTGGACTGATTCAGTTTCGTTCTCAGTGCTGTGGTCCTGCTCTGCGTGCTCCGGGTTCGTGTCTATGGACTGATTCAGTTTCATTCTCAGTGTGTTGGTCCTGCTCTGCGTGCTCCGGGTCCGTGTCTATGGACTGATTCAGTTTCATTCTCAGTGCTGTGGTCCTGCTCTGCGTGCTCCGGGTCCGTGTCTATGGACTGATTTAGTTTCGTTCTCAGTGCTGTGGTCCTGCTCTGCGTGCTCTGGGTCTGTGTCTACGGACTGATTCAGTTTCGTTCTCAGTGCTGTGGTCCTGCTCTGCGTGCTCCGGGTCCGTGTCTACGGACTGATTCAGTTTCGTTCTCAGTGCTGTTTTCCTGCTCTGCGTGCTCCTGGTTCGTGTCTATGGACTGATTCAGTTTCGTTCTCAGTGCTGTGGTCCTGCTCTGCGTGCTCCGGGTTCGTGTCTACGGACTGATTCAGTTTCGTTCTCAGTGCCGTGTTCCTGCTCTGCGTGCTCCGGGTCCGTGTCTACGGACTGATTCAGTTTCGTTCTCAGTGCCGTGTTCCTGCTCTGCGTGCTCCGGGTCCGTGTCTACGGACTGACTCAGTTTCGATCTCAGTGCCGTGGTCCTGCTCTGCGTGCTCCGGGTCCGTGTCTATGGACTGATTCAGTTTCGTTCTCAGTGCCGTGTTCCTGCTCTGCGTGCTCCTGGTCCGTGTCTACGGACTGATTCAGTTTCGTTCTCAGTGCCGTGTTCCTGCTCTGCGTGCTCCGGGTCCGTGTCTACGGACTGATTCAGTTTCGTTCTCAGTGCCGTGTTCCTGCTCTGCGTGCTCCGGGTCCGTGTCTACCGACTGACTCAGTTTCGATCTCAGTGCCGTGGTCCTGCTCTGCGTGCTCCGGGTCCGTGTCTATGGACTGATTCAGTTTCGTTCTCAGTGCCGTGTTCCTGCTCTGCGTGCTCCGGGTTCGTGTCTACGGACTGACTCAGTTTCGTTCTCAGTGCTGTGGTCCTGCTCTGCGTGCTCCGGGTTCGTGTCTACGGACTGATTCAGTTTCGTTCTCAGTGCGTTGGTCCTGCTCTGCGTGCTCCGGGTTCGTGTTTATGGACTGATTCAGTTTCGTTCTCAGTGCTGTGGTCCTGCTCTGCGTGCTCCGGGTTCGTGTCTACGGACTGATTCAGTTTCGTTCTCAGTGCTGTGGTCCTGCTCTGCGTGCTCCGGGTTCGTGTCTGTGGACTGATTCAGTTTCGTTCTCAGTGCTGTGGTCCTGCTCTGCGTGCTCCGGGTTCGTGTCTATGGACTGATTCAGTTTCGTTCTCAGTGCTGTGGTCCTGCTCTGCGTGCTCTGGGTCCGTGTCTACGGACTGATTCAGTTTCGTTCTCAGTGCTGTGGTCCTGCTCTGCGTGCTATGGGTTCGTGTCTACGGACTGATTCAGTTTCGTTCTCAGTGCTGTGGTCCTGCTCTGCGTGTTCCTGGTTCGTGTCTACGGACTGATTCAGTTTCGTTCTCAGTGCTGTGGTCCTGCTCTGCGTGCTCCGGGTTCGTGTCGACGGACTGATTCAGTTTCGTTCTCAGTGCTGTGGTACTGCTCTGCGTGCTCCGGGTTTGTGTCTACGGACTGTTTCAGTTTCGTTCTCAGTGCTGTGTTCCTGCTCTGCGTGCTCTGGGTTCGTGTCTACGGACTGATTCAGTTTCGTTCTCAGTGCTGTGGCCCTGCTCTGCGTGCTCCGGGTTCGTGTCTACGGACTGATTCAGTTTCGTTCTTAGTGCTGTGGTCCTGCTCTGCGTGCTCCGGGTCCGTGTCTATGGACTGATTCAGTTTCGTTCTCAGTGCCGTGTTCCTGCTCTGCGTGCTCCGGGTCCGTGTCTACGGACTGATTCAGTTTCGTTCTCAGTGCTGTGGTCCTGCTCTGCGTGCTCCTGGTCCGTGTTTACGGACTGATTCAGTTTCGTTCTCAGTGCTGTGGTCCTGCTCTGCGTGCTCCGGGTTCTTGTCTGTGGACTGACTCCGTTTCGTTCTCAGTGCTGTGGTCCTGCTCTGCGTGGTCCGGGTCCGTGTCTATGGACTGATTCAGTTTCATTCTCATTGCTGTGGTCCTGCTCTGCGTGCTCCGGGTTCGTGTCTGTGGACTGATTCAGTTTCGTTCTCAGTGCTGTGGTCCTGCTCTGCGTGCTCCGGGTTCGTGTCTGTGGACTGATTCAGTTTCGTTCTCAGTGCTGTGGTCCTGCTCTGCGTGCTCCGGGTTCGTGTCTCTGGACTGATTCAGTTTCATTCTCAGTGTGTTGGTCCTGCTCTGCGTGCTCCGGGTCCGTGTCTATGGACTGATTCAGTTTCATTCCCAGTGCTGTGGTCCTGCTCTGCGTGCTCCGGGTCCGTGTCTACGGACTGATTCAGTTTCGTTCTCAGTGCTGTGGTCCTGCTCTGCGTGCTCCGGGTCCGTGTCTACAGACTGACTCAGTTTCGTTCTCAGTGCGTTGGTCCTGCGCTGCGTGCTCTGGGTTCGTGTCTACGGACTGATTCAGTTTCGTTCTCAGTGCTGTGGTCCTGCTCTGCGTGCTCCGGGTTCGTGTCTACGGACTGATTCAGTTTCGTTCTCAGTGCTGTGGTCCTGCTCTGCGTGCTCCTGGTTCGTGTCTATGGACTGATTCAGTTTCGTTCTCAGTGCTGTGGTCCTGCTCTGCGTGCTCCGGGTTCGTGTCTACGGACTGATTCAGTTTCGTTCTCAGTGCTGTGGTCCTGCTCTGCGTGCTCCGGGTTTGTGTCTACGGACTGATTCAGTTTCGTTCTCAGTGCTGTGTTCCTGCTCTGCGTGCTCCGGGTCCATGTCTAGGGACTGATTCAGTTTCGTTCTCAGTGCTGTGGTCCTGCTCTGCGTGCTCCGGGTTCGTGTCTACGGACTGATTCAGTTTCGTTCTCAGTGCTGTGGTCCTGCTCTGCGTGCTCTGGGTTCGTGTCTACAGACTGATTCAGTTTCGTTCTCAGTGCTGTGGCCCTGCTCTGCGTGCTCCGGGTTCGTGTCTACGGACTGATTCAGTTTCGTTCTTAGTGCTGTGGTCCTGCTCTGCGTGCTCCAGGTCTGTGTCTATGGACTGATTCAGTTTCGTTCTCAGTGCCGTGTTCCTGCTCTGCGTGCTCCTGGTCCGTGTCTACGGACTGATTCAGTTTCGTTCTCAGTGCTGTGGTCCTGCTCTGCGTGCTCCGGGTTCGTGTCTACGGACTGACTCAGTTTCGTTCTCAGTGCTGTGGTCCTGCTCTGCGTGCTCCGGGTTCGTGTCTATGGACTGATTCAGTTTCGTTCTCAGTGCGTTGGTCCTGCTCTGCGTGCTCCGGGTTCGTGTTTACGGACTGATTCAGTTTCGTTCTCAGAGCGTTGGTCCTTCTCTGCGTGCTCCGGGTTCGTGTCTACGGACTGATTCAGTTTCGTTCTCAGTGCTGTGGTCCTGCTCTGCGTGCTCCGGGTTCGTGTCTACGGACTGATTCAGTTTCGTTCTCAGTGCTGTGGCCCTGCTCTGCGTGCTCCGGGTCCGTGTCTACGGACTGACTCAGTTTCGTTCTCAGTGCTGTGGTCCTGCTCTGCGTGCTCCTGGTCCGTGTCTACGGACTGATTCAGTTTCGTTCTCAGTGCTGTGGTCCTGCTCTGTGTGCTCCGGGTTCGTGTCTACGGACTGACTCAGTTTCGTTCTCAGTGCTGTGGTCCTGCTCTGCGTGCTCCGGGTTCGTGTCTACGGACTGATTCAGTTTCGTTCTCAGTGCGTTGGTCCTGCTCTGCGTGCTCCGGGTTCGTGTTTATGGACTGATTCAGTTTCGTTCTCAGTGCTGTGGTCCTGCTCTGCGTGCTCCGGGTTCGTGTCTACGGACTGATTCAGTTTCGTTCTCAGTGCTGTGGTCCTGCTCTGCGTGCTCCGGGTTCGTGTCTGTGGACTGATTCAGTTTCGTTCTCAGTGCTGTGGTCCTGCTCTGCGTGCTCCGGGTTCGTGTCTATGGACTGATTCAGTTTCGTTCTCAGTGCTGTGTTCCTGCTCTGCGTGCTCTGGGTTCGTGTCTACGGACTGATTCAGTTTCGTTCTCAGTGCTGTGGCCCTGCTCTGCGTGCTCTGGGTTCGTGTCTACGGACTGATTCAGTTTCGTTCTTAGTGCTGTGGTCCTGCTCTGCGTGCTCCGGGTCCGTGTCTATGGACTGATTCAGTTTCGTTCTCAGTGCCGTGTTCCTGCTCTGCGTGCTCCGGGTCCGTGTCTACGGACTGATTCAGTTTCGTTCTCAGTGCTGTGGTCCTGCTCTGCGTGCTCCTGGTCCGTGTTTACGGACTGATTCAGTTTCGTTCTCAGTGCTGTGGTCCTGCTCTGCGTGCTCCGGGTTCTTTTCTGTGGACTGACTCCGTTTCGTTCTCAGTGCTGTGGTCCTGCTCTGCGTGGTCCGGGTCCGTGTCTATGGACTGATTCAGTTTCATTCTCATTGCTGTGGTCCTGCTCTGCGTGCTCCGGGTTCGTGTCTGTGGACTGATTCAGTTTCGTTCTCAGTGCTGTGGTCCTGCTCTGCGTGCTCCGGGTTCGTGTCTGTGGACTGATTCAGTTTCGTTCTCAGTGCTGTGGTCCTGCTCTGCGTGCTCCGGGTTCGTGTCTCTGGACTGATTCAGTTTCATTCTCAGTGTGTTGGTCCTGCTCTGCGTGCTCCGGGTCCGTGTCTATGGACTGATTCAGTTTCATTCTCAGTGCTGTGGTCCTGCTCTGCGTGCTCCGGGTCCGTGTCTACGGACTGATTCAGTTTCGTTCTCAGTGCTGTGGTCCTGCTCTGCGTGCTCCGGGTCCGTGTCTACAGACTGACTCAGTTTCGTTCTCAGTGCGTTGGTCCTGCGCTGCGTGCTCTGGGTTCGTGTCTACGGACTGATTCAGTTTCGTTCTCAGTGCTGTGGTCCTGCTCTGCGTGCTCCGGGTTCGTGTCTACGGACTGATTCAGTTTCGTTCTCAGTGCTGTGGTCCTGCTCTGCGTGCTCCTGGTTCGTGTCTATGGACTGATTCAGTTTCGTTCTCAGTGCTGTGGTCCTGCTCTGCGTGCTCCGGGTTCGTGTCTACGGACTGATTCAGTTTCGTTCTCAGTGCTGTGGTCCTGCTCTGCGTGCTCCGGGTTTGTGTCTACGGACTGATTCAGTTTCGTTCTCAGTGCTGTGTTCCTGCTCTGCGTGCTCCGGGTCCATGTCTAGGGACTGATTCAGTTTCGTTCTCAGTGCTGTGGTCCTGCTCTGCGTGCTCCGGGTTCGTGTCTACGGACTGATTCAGTTTCGTTCTCAGTGCTGTGGTCCTGCTCTGCGTGCTCTGGGTTCGTGTCTACAGACTGATTCAGTTTCGTTCTCAGTGCTGTGGCCCTGCTCTGCGTGCTCCGGGTTCGTGTCTACGGACTGATTCAGTTTCGTTCTTAGTGCTGTGGTCCTGCTCTGCGTGCTCCAGGTCTGTGTCTATGGACTGATTCAGTTTCGTTCTCGGTGCCGTGTTCCTGCTCTGCGTGCTCCTGGTCCGTGTCTACGGACTGATTCAGTTTCGTTCTCAGTGCTGTGGTCCTGCTCTGCGTGCTCCGGGTTCGTGTCTACGGACTGACTCAGTTTCGTTCTCAGTGCTGTGGTCCTGCTCTGCGTGCTCCGGGTTCATGTCTATGGACTGATTCAGTTTTGTTCTCAGTGCGTTGGTCCTGCTCTGCGTGCTCCGGGTTCGTGTTTACGGACTGATTCAGTTTCGTTCTCAGTGCAGTGGTCCTGCTCTGCGTGCTCCGGGTTCTTGTCTGTGGACTGACTCCGTTTCGTTCTCAGTGCTGTGGTCCTGCTCTGCGTGGTCCGGGTCCGTGTCTATGGACGGATTCAGTTTCATTCTCATTGCTGTGGTCCTGCTCTGCGTGCTCCGGGTTCGTGTCTGTGGACTGATTCAGTTTCGTTCTCAGTGCTGTGGTCCTGCTCTGCGTGCTCCGGGTCCGTGTCTGTGGACTGATTCAGTTTCGTTCTCAGTGCTGTGGTCCTGCTCTGCGTGCTCCGGGTTCGTGTCTGTGGACTGATTCAGTTTCGTTCTCAGTGCTGTGGTCCTGCTCTGCGTGCTCCGGGTCCGTGTCTATGGACTGATTCAGTTTCATTCTCAGTGCTGTGGTCCTGCTCTGCGTGCTCCGGGTCCGTGTCTATGGACTGATTTAGTTTCGTTCTCAGTGCTGTGGTCCTGCTCTGCGTGCTCTGGGTCTGTGTCTGTGGACTGATTCAGTTTCGTTCTCAGTGCTGTGGTCCTGCTCTGCGTGCTCCGGGTTCGTGTCTGTGGACTGATTCAGTTTCGTTCTCAGTGCTGTGGTCCTGCTCTGCGTGCTCCGGGTTCGTGTCTGTGGACTGATTCAGTTTCGTTCTCAGTGCTGTGGTCCTGCTCTGCGTGCTCCGGGTCCGTGTCTACGGACTGATTCAGTTTCGTTCTCAGTGCTGTGGTCCTGCTCTGCGTGCTCCGGGTCCGTGTCTACAG
Source organism: Hemitrygon akajei (assembly GCF_048418815.1). Taxonomy (NCBI): domain Eukaryota; kingdom Metazoa; phylum Chordata; class Chondrichthyes; order Myliobatiformes; family Dasyatidae; genus Hemitrygon; species Hemitrygon akajei. The sequence continues at coordinate 8,813,448 of NC_133143.1, read as the reverse complement.
ACTGACTCAGTTTCGTTCTCAGTGCGTTGGTCCTGCGCTGCGTGCTCTGGGTTCGTGTCTACGGACTGATTCAGTTTCGTTCTCAGTGCTGTGGTCCTGCTCTGCGTGTTCCGGGTTCGTGTCTACGGACTGATTCAGTTTCGTTCTCAGTGCTGTGGTCCTGCTCTGCGTGCTCCTGGTTCGTGTCTACGGACTGATTCAGTTTCGTTCTCAGTGCTGTGGTCCTGCTCTGCGTGCTCCGGGTTCGTGTCTACGGACTGATTCAGTTTCGTTCTCAGTGCTGTGGTCCTGCTCTGCGTGCTCCGGGTTTGTGTCTACGGACTGATTCAGTTTCGTTCTCAGTGCTGTGTTCCTGCTCTGCGTGCTCCGGGTCCATGTCTAGGGACTGATTCAGTTTCGTTCTCAGTGCTGTGGTCCTGCTCTGCGTGCTCCGGGTTCGTGTCTACGGACTGATTCAGTTTCGTTCTCAGTGCTGTGGTCCTGCTCTGCGTGCTCTGGGTTCGTGTCTACGGACTGATTCAGTTTCGTTCTCAGTGCTGTGGCCCTGCTCTGCGTGCTCCGGGTTCGTGTCTACGGACTGATTCAGTTTCGTTCTTAGTGCTGTGGTCCTGCTCTGCGTGCTCCAGGTCTGTGTCTATGGACTGATTCAGTTTCGTTCTCAGTGCCGTGTTCCTGCTCTGCGTGCTCCTGGTCCGTGTCTACGGACTGATTCAGTTTCGTTCTCAGTGCTGTGGTCCTGCTCTGCGTGCTCCGGGTTCGTGTCTACGGACTGACTCAGTTTCGTTCTCAGTGCTGTGGTCCTGCTCTGCGTGCTCCGGGTTCTTGTCTGTGGACTGACTCCGTTTCGTTCTCAGTGCTGTGGTCCTGCTCTGCGTGGTCCGGGTCCGTGTCTATGGACTGATTCAGTTTCATTCTCATTGCTGTGGTCCTGCTCTGCGTGCTCCGGGTTCGTGTCTGTGGACTGATTCAGTTTCGTTCTCAGTGCTGTGGTCCTGCTCTGCGTGCTCCGGGTTCGTGTCTGTGGACTGATTCAGTTTCGTTCTCAGTGCTGTGGTCCTGCTCTGCGTGCTCCGGGTTCGTGTCTATGGACTGATTCAGTTTCATTCTCAGTGTGTTGGTCCTGCTCTGCGTGCTCCGGGTCCGTGTCTATGGACTGATTCAGTTTCATTCTCAGTGCTGTGGTCCTGCTCTGCGTGCTCCGGGTCCGTGTCTATGGACTGATTTAGTTTCGTTCTCAGTGCTGTGGTCCTGCTCTGCGTGCTCTGGGTCTGTGTCTACGGACTGATTCAGTTTCGTTCTCAGTGCTGTGGTCCTGCTCTGCGTGCTCCGGGTCCGTGTCTACGGACTGATTCAGTTTCGTTCTCAGTGCTGTTTTCCTGCTCTGCGTGCTCCTGGTTCGTGTCTATGGACTGATTCAGTTTCGTTCTCAGTGCTGTGGTCCTGCTCTGCGTGCTCCGGGTTCGTGTCTACGGACTGATTCAGTTTCGTTCTCAGTGCCGTGTTCCTGCTCTGCGTGCTCCGGGTCCGTGTCTACGGACTGATTCAGTTTCGTTCTCAGTGCCGTGTTCCTGCTCTGCGTGCTCCGGGTCCGTGTCTACGGACTGACTCAGTTTCGATCTCAGTGCCGTGGTCCTGCTCTGCGTGCTCCGGGTCCGTGTCTACGGACTGATTCAGTTTCGTTCTCAGTGCCGTGGTCCTGCTCTGCGTTCTCCGGGTTCGTGTCTATGGACTGATTCAGTTTCGTTCTCAGTGCCGTGGTCCTGCTCTGCGTGCTCCGGGTTCGTGTTTACGGACTGATTCAGTTTCGTTCTCAGTGCTGTGGTCCTGCTCTACGTGCTCCGGGTTCGTGTCTACGGACTGATTCAGTTTCGTTCTCAGTGCTGTGGTCCTGCTCTGCGTGCTCCGGGTTCTTTTCTACGGACTGATTCAGTTTCATTCTCAGTGCTGTGGTCCTGCTCTGTGTGCTCCGGGTCCGTGTCTACGGACTGATTCAGTTTCGTTCTCAGTGCTGTGGTCCTGCTCTGCGTGCTCCGGGTCCGTGTCTACGGACTGATTCAGTTTCGTTCTCAGTGCGTTGGTCCTGCTCTGCGTGCTCCGGGTCCGTGTCTACGGACTGATTCAGTTTCGATCTCAGTGCTACTGCTTGCTTATATTGGTTGCATTATTGACTGTTTTTATTTCACTCTCTTCAATTTGGATTTTGGTCTTTTATTTTAAATTGTTTTCTTTCAGGTTTGTTGCTTTGTGGCTGTCTGTCTGCAGCCAAATCTCAAGGTTGTATGATTTATATATACTTTGATAATAAGTGAACTTTGAACTCTGAGAGGTGGTGCAAGCTGCAAAATAAAGAATCGTTTTTGCCTTTGACCTTATCCCACCCTCCATTCCGGTGATACCGGATTGCCCTGATTAGGAACATCTCAGCCCCTTTCCATCCTTGTAATTGCCAAGTGCTGGGTCCCAGATGCTGATTCCAGGATTATCCCAGAATGTGTTTCACTTTGGGAAATCAGACCAGGGCCCTGAGGAGAGTTATGGAACAGAGGATCCGAGGAGACCAAATACATTATTCACTGAATTGTCACCTCAGGTAGATAGGGTACTGAAGAAGATATTTGGCATGTTGGCTTTCTTTGGTCAGGGCAATGAGTATCAGAACGTGGGAGTTATGCTGCAGTTATATAAGTGGTGAGGTCTTACTTGTTTAATACATTGGAAAGAGTGTGGCAGATGGAGTTCAACCCAGGTAAGTGTGAGGTGGTTCATTTTGGTAGGTCAAATATGATGGCAGAATATAGTATTGATGGTAAGACTCTTGGCAGTGTGGAAGATCAGAGGGATCTTGGGGTCCAAGTCCATAGGATGCTCAAAGCAGCTGCGCAGGTTGACTCTGTGGTTAAGAAGACATACGGTGTATTGGCCTTCATCAATCGTGGGATTCAGTTTAAGAGCCAAGAGGTAATGTTGCAGCTGTATAGGACCCTGGTCAGACCCCACTTGGAGTACTGTGCTCAGTTCTGGTCGCCTCACTACAGGAAGGATGTGGAAACCATAGAAAGGGTGCAGAGGAGATTTACAAGGACGTTGCCTGGATTGGGGAGCATGCCCTTTGAGAACAGGTTGAGTGAACTTGGCCTTTTCTCCTTGGGGCGATGGAGGATGAGAGGTAACCTGGTAGAGGTGTATAAGATAATGAGAAGCATTGATCATGTGGATAGTCAGAGGCTTTTTCCCAGGGCTGAAATGTTTGCCACAAGAGGGCACAGGTTTAAGGTGCTAGGGAGTAGGTAGAGAGGAGATGTCAGGGGTAAGTTTTTTACTCAGAGAGTGGTGAGTGCGTGGAATGGGCTGCCGGCGACGGTGGTGGAGGCGGATACGATAGGGTCTTTTAGGAGGCTCCTGGATGGCTACATGGAACTTAGAAAAATAGAGGGCTATGGGTAAAACCTAGGTAGTTCTAAGATAGGGACATGTTCAGCACAGCTTTGTGGGCTGAAGGGCCTGTATTGTGCAGTAGGTTTTCTATGTTTCTGTCTATGTTTAAAAAGCTTCCAAGGATATTATCTGAACTTGGGGGCCTGGGTTAGAATGAGAGTTAGTATAGACTAGAACTTTATTTCTTGGAACTTGCAAGGTTGTGCGATAACCTGTATATAAGATCCTGAGGGACATAGACATCATGAAAGCACATTGTCTTTTGCTCAGGGAAGAGGTATTAAAAACAAAAGGGTCAAATGCAAGATATTTAAGAGGGAGATTGGGGGAAGTTTCTTCATGTCCAGGGTAAAGCGTGTTTGGAATGAGCTGCCAGAAATAGTGGTTGAGACTGATACATTAGTAACATTTAAAAGCCAATAATGTAGGATAGGATAGGAGAGGTTCGGAGGGTTGTGGGCCAAAGACAGACAAATGGGACTCTCACTAGACAACACTATTGGCATGCATGAGTTGGACCAAAGGGCCTGTTTCTACACAGTAAAGCTCTATTACTCTTTGTGGAATCAATTAGATACTCTCTGGCCAAAATTTATGTTCCCATAAATCACTTTCTAACGTAGTCATTGGCTTGGAAAATTTTCCACCTTCAGTTCTAATTTAGAGGGAGTTTTACTTTGAAATAGACATTGTGTTATACCTGCAGCTGTGCCCTTGAATATAACTCCAGGTTTCTTTTAAGAAGTAGCGAGGGATGCCAGTTGGGGTTGAAGAAACAGAGAAGGTGAATCCACACAGGTCCTCTTTCACTGAGCAGAATTATAACTGATTTCTCAGTCTTGTATGTGGGGACATGTCAAACAATTTGGCATGTTCCGGAAGCAGAGTTGAATGAAGAATTTATGAATATTAAAATAAAAATATTTGGATTTCTGCAATGCACTTCACCCTCTCAGGATGTCCCAAAGCATTTGAACATAGAACATAGAAATCTACAGCACATTACAGGCCCTTCAACCCACAATGTTGTGCCGACCATGTAACCTGCTCTAGAAACTGCCTAGAATTTCCCTAGTGCATAGCCCTCTACTCTTCTGAGCTCCGTGTACTGAGCTGAGGCTCTTAAAAGACCCTATCGTATCCGCTTCCACCACTCCTGCCAGCAGTGCATTCCACGCACCCACCACTCTGTGTGTGAAAAACTTACCCCGACATCCCCTCAGTACCTATTTCCAAGCACCTTAAAACTATGCCCCCTCATGTTGGCCACTTCAGCCCTGGGAAAAAAGCTATCCACACAATCAATGCCTCTCATCATCTTATACACCTCTATCAGATCACCTCTCATCCTCCATCGCTCCAAGGAGAAAAGGCCGAGTTCTCTCAACCTATTCTCATGAGGCATGCTCCCCAATCCAGGCAACATCCTTGTAAATCTCCTCTGCACCCTTTCTATGGTTTCCACATCCTTCCTGTAGTGAGGCAACCAGAACTAAGCACAGAACTCCTAGTGGGGTCTGACCAAGGTCTTATATAGCCGCAATGTTACCTCATGGTTCTTGAACTCAATCCCATGGTTGATGAATGCCAAGGTACCATACGCCTTCTTCACAACACTGTCAACCTGCGCAGCAGCTTTGAGTGTCCTATCAACATGGACCCCGAGATCTCTCAGATCCTCCACACTGTCAAGAATCTTATCATTTATATTATATTCTGCCTTCAAATTGGTTCAAAGGTTGAAATTTAATGTCAGAGAAATGTATACAATATACATCCTGAAATGCTTTTTCTTCATAAACATCCACGAAAACAGAGAAGTGCCCCAAAGAATGAACAACAGTTAAACGTGAGAACCCCCAAGTCCCCCCCAGCTCCCCCCTCCCATGCATAAGCGGCAGCAAGCAACGATCCTCCCTCCCCCCCAGCAAAAATAAACGCACATTGGTACGATTACTGAGCCCAAGTGTGCGCTAAGCAATAGCAAAGACACAGACCAAAGTTACCCCAAAGGCTTTGCATTTCATCTGAAATTCGACAACCCACAGGTTCTTTCTCTCCCTGGCAACAGAGAGGGAGGTGTCCCCCATTTTCACAGCCAGCAGAGACATAACAACAACCTGCTGGTTTACTATCTTAAAAGTCCGTATCGTTGCTTTTTTTGAGCTCTGTGTCCAAGATTGCAAAGACCTCGGGTCTTCAGTCCCAGAGCAAAAGATTTTGCAGCCTCCCCGATGACACATGAGTCTACGGCCCTGACAGCGATCCTCGATTCATTCTTCTCCAGAGCCCCGAGATGTCAGGCTTCTGAACACAATCGAGACTCTCAGGCCAAACCCTTGGCGTGTCGAGTAGCGGCCAGTCATGGAACCCCAAGAACGGGTCCCATTACCGCAAAGAACCGAAGCCTGAGTGTAACTCCAGGTCAGGGTCTTCAAAAGGACCTACCAATTTGAACCACTTCACACTTATCTGGGTTGAACTCCATCTGCCACTTCTCAGCCCAGTTCTGCATCCTATCGCTGTCCCACTGTAACCTCTGACAGCCCTCCATACTATCCACAACACCTCCAACCTTTGTGTCATCAGCAAACTTACTAACCCATCCCTCTACTTCTTCATCCAAGTCATTGATAAAAATCACAAAGTTTCAGTAGTCAGTGTGCGCAAAAATCCTATGTTGTGTAAATGTTTTTCCTGTGACAGAAGTATGTGTGCACTGAATGCACACATGGCACAGTTTATGTAGGTTTACAAAATATTTGACATAAAACTGCACAGAATAACAAAATAACATACATATTTAAGTCACTCAGTTATTTTTTCTCTCTCCTGTCTTTGGCATTTACCCATTCTTTGTAAACTCTATCTGGAAGTTCCACCCAATTGATAGCTTTTGATTCTCATTAACATATCCAAATGACATTCACCTAAACGGTTTCTCAGCTTGTTTCTGAGTTGATTCATTAGGCTAAAACCTCACTCACAGTCCACAATAGATGCAAGAAAGGTTCCCCCAATGTCCATCAACTGTGCAAGGTCTCAAAACTGTTAATTTTGAAGTACAAATGCTACCATTTGAGCAAAGTTTGATATCAGTTCAGATTTAAATTTATCTTGCATGGAAAATTTGAACTCATTAAACTGTTAAACTATTACAGTATTTTCAGCCAGAAAATCATGATATTTTAGACATTTTAGACTTTGATCTCCTCTGATTTTGATTGTTTTCGCTCTTGCTCATCTGCACTCAATCGTAACATGCATAGCACTCCTGTAACGGGTAATGACGGGTTCTGTTGCCTGAGCTTTTGTACACCGTGCAAATGCGATTTACTTGCCAAATGACGCTTCAAAAGTCAAGTTTCCAAATATCATCCCACTTCTTTCCACTTGCAAATTCTGCAGCAACTTTCACATCATGACAATACAGATAACTCCAGTTTCTGAATCATACATAAATATTTCTCGTAGCTGAACATTTATGACCTCATGAGCTTTTGGTGTAGCAGTTTCTACTATTTTGTTAAGGCATTCAACTTTAAACAAATTTGCAGTTCTTTTACGCTTCATGCTCTTCACTTCTTTTGAAATCAACATAGTGAATCAATATCTTTCAATAAAAACTTAGTAATCTATCTACAGGACTTGAAACAGATCTTTGTAAACTTTATGATATGAACTCTGTCCGCCAAAGATGGCTGCCGCCGTGATGCAGCTGTACAAACCGGAACAGGAAAGGTGAGGTGACGTAAATCAGTGACGAGCATTGTGGTATTTGAAAAACTGACTAACTAGTTAACAGAAATATTTAGCTAAAAGATTATTTTCAATAAGTATAATTATTAATTACTACATTATTTAAAGTAATCAACCACTTGTGCGCACATTAATTTCCTTTGTGCGCTGGTTGAAAAACATGTGTGCGTGCACACACGCGCAGCTTAGAGGGAATGTAGGAGAGGAGGGGTCCCAGAACAGATCCATGCAGAACACCACTGGTCACCCCTATGCAGAGTATGAACCATCTACAACCAACCTTTGTCTTCTGTGGGCAACCAATTCTGGATCCACAAAGCAAGGTCTCCTTGGATCCCATGCCTCCTTACATTCTGAAGGAGCCTTGCATGCAGAACCTTATCATATGCCTTGCTGAAATCCATATACACTGCATCCACTGCTCTACCTTCATCAATGTGTTTCGTTACATCCTCAAAGAATTTAATCAAGCTCGTGAGGCACAACCTGCCCTTGACAAAGCTATGTTGACTATCCCTAATCAGATTATGTATCTCCAAATGCTCATAAATCCTGCCTCTCAGGATCTTCTCTAACAACTTGCTCACCACTGAAGTCAGACTTTGGTCTAAAGTTTGCTGGGTTATCTCTAGTCCCTTTCTTGAACCTACATAAACATTTGCAAACCTCCAATCCTCCAGTACTTCTTCCATTCCTATTGATGAAGCAAAGATCTTCACAAGAGGCTCAGCAATCTCCTCCATCACTTCCAACAGTAGCCTGGGGTATATCTCATCCAGTCCCAATGACTTATCTAACTTAATGCTTTACAAAAGCTCCAGCACATCCTCTTTCTTAATGTCTATATGCTCAAATGTTTCAGTCCACTGTAAGTCAACCCCACAATTGTGAAGGTCTTTTTCCTTGGTGAATACTGAAGCAAATTATTTATTAAGTACCCCTGCTACCTCCTCTGACTCCATGCATACCTTATTGGTCCTATTCTCACAGGGCTCATCCTCTTGCTCTTCACATACTTGTAGAATGCCTTGGGGATTTCCTTAATCCTGCTCACCAAGGCCTTCTCATGGCCCCTTCTGGTTCTCCTAACTAGATTTTCTACATTATTTGTACGCCATTGTTCTTTACCTCTACCATCCTTTCACTCCCTCGATGGAACATACCTATGCAGAACTCCATGGAAATGTTCCCTGAACATTTGCCACTTTTCTGCTGTGCATTTCCCTGAGAACATCTGTTCCCAATTTATGCTTCCAAGTTCTTCCTTAATAGCATCATATTTCCCTCGACCCCAAATAAATGTTTTCCCAACGTGTCTGCTCCTATCCGTCTCCAGCGCTATGGTGAAGGAGACAGAGTTATGGTCACTACCTCCGAAATCCTCTCCCACCAACAGATCTGATACCTGACCAGGACCAGACAAGTACAGCCTCTCCTCTAGTTGGCTAATCTACATATTGTGTCAGGAAACCTTCCTGAACACACCTGACAAAGTCCACCCCAATTAATCCCCTTGCGCTAAAGAGATGCCAATCAGTATTAGGAAAGTTAAAATCTCCCATCACAACAACCCTATTATTATTGCACCATGCCAGAATCTGCCTCCCTATCTACTCCTCAATATCTCTGTTACTATTGGGGGGGGTCTATAAAAAACACCCAGTAGAGTTATTTCCCTTTTCCTGTTTTGACTTCCACTCACAATGACTCAGTAGACAATGACTTCCTCTTTTCTGCAGCTGTGCCACTGATGCCATGCCCCCACCTCTTTTGCCTTCCTCTCTGTTTTAAAAAGAACAGAGAGGAACATCTAAGGCCTGGCACACTCAGCAGCCATTCCTACCTCTGAGACATCCAAGTCTCTGTAATGGCCACAATGTCACAGTTCCACGTATTGATCCACGCTCTAAGTTCATCCGCCTTGTGTATGATACTCCAATAGATTTTATTGCAGCCAATAAAATCTTCTGCTGTTCTGATGTAAAAAATACAGCAGCCAGTGTTTGCTCACTAACTGCACTGTGGCTGTATGCTTGTGTCGTTAATGAGCCTAGTTCCTGCCCAACCTGGTGAGTTGCATTGTTTGCACCAGATGAAACACTGATAGAACTTCATTCATCCTTGGTGCTCAGCTTGAGTAGCTGAAGTAATGAGAACATAGACCAGCACTGCTGTCCGTGGTGTCTGTGCTGATCATGATGCCAAGCTACCAACACATGGTCTATATCCCTCCTTTTGCTTCTGTTCATGCACCTGCCTAACCGTCTCCTAAACATTGTTGTTGTACCAGCTTCCACCTCTTCCCGTAGCCTGTCCCATCCCAGGCACTCATCACTCTCTCTATAAATTACTTGCCTTGGAAATCTCCTATAATCCTAGGCTTGTCATTTCTACACTGGGAAAAAGAGTCTATCTCCCCAATCTACGCCTCACATGATTTTATAAATGTCTAGCAGGCTATTGCTTCCTATAAGGCATAAATGGCTGTGGTGATTTACTCTTCAATGAGCTGAATGCCTTACATGCAAACTTTGAAAGGGAGAATAAAAGTATACCTGTGTAAATCCCTGCGGCATCTGTTGACCCTGTGATATCTGACACACAAGCCAACGTTAGGACTCTTTCAAGAGTGTGAATCCTCACAAGGGTATGGGCCTCAATGGTATACCTGGCAGGGCTCTGAAAAGCTGAGGCAACTAACTAGCAGGAGTGTTCAGTGACATCTTCCTGCTCCAGTCGAAGGTTCAAAGGGGCATCAATCATACCAGTGTCCAAGAAGAGCAGGGTGAGCTGTCTCAATGAATATTGCCCAGTTGCATTCATATGTACTGTGATGAAGTACTTTGAGAGTTTGGTCATGGCCTGAATCAACCCCTGCCTCAGCAAGGGTCTGGACCTGCTGCTGTTGCCTTCAGCCATGTAGGACACACAATCTCACGCTCTGCACTTGGCCTTGGACCACTTGGACAGCAGCAAAAATTATGTTAGACTGCAGTTTATTGATTACAACTCAGCGTTCTACCCCAACATCCCCTCAGAATTAATCAACCTGGGCCCCTCTGCAACAGTCAGTGCGGATCAGAGGTAGCATGGCCTACTCACTGACAATCGACACAGATGCACCTCAGGGTTGCTCGACTCTCTCTGCACTCGTGGATAGGCACAGCTCAAACACCATCACTGATGACACAGCTGTTGTCAGCAGAATGTCAGAGGGTAATGAGGTGTACAGGAGTGAGATAAATCAACTGGGTGAGTGGGGTCACAGCAACAACACTGCACCTCAACTTCAATAAGGCCAAGGAATTGATTGTGGACTTCAGAAAGAGGAAATCAGAAGAACGCATATTAGTCCTCATCGAAGGATCAGCAGTGGAAAGGGTGAGCAGCTTCCGGTTCCTGGGTGTCAGCATCTCTGAAGAGTTATCCTGGGCCCAACGTACTGATGCAGTTACAAAGAAAGCACATCATCAGCTATATCACATTAGTAGTTTGAGAACTGGTATGTCACCAAAAACTCTAGCAAATTTCTACAGGGTACTAGAGAGGACATTCTGCATTACCATCTGGTATGGAGGCACCAATGGTCAGGATTTGAAAAAGCTGCAGAGGGTTGTACACTTAGCCAGTTCCATCATGGGCACTCCCCATTATCAAAGACGTCTTCAATGCTTCCACTTATCGACCTAGACTCCCATGTCCTGGGGAAAAAACTTTGAATATCTATCTACCCTTCATAACTTTATTGTCACTGGAACATATGGTAACCGCCTCAGACTCCTATGTTCAGTGAGAATAAACACAGCCTATTTGGTCTCTCCGGTTAACTGCAGTTCTCCATTTCTGGCTATATCCTGGTAATGCCCTTCCATCTTTCCGGTAGTGTTATGACCAGAACTATACATAAAACTCCAAATAGTCTAACCAATATTTTGTACTGTTGCAGCATGACATCTTAGCACTTATACACAATATGCTGCCAATGAAATCAAACATCACAAATGCCCTTACGTTTCCTTTTCCCCTCGGTTGCCACTTCCTGTGAACTATGTACCCTCTGTACATCAACTCTCCAAATGCCCCTGTCATTTACTATCTATAGTATCTACAAAATTCACAGAAATATAGCTTAATACCTTAGCACAGAACTGTATATTGGTTTAAATAGGAAAACAGAAATAAGAATACTTAGCAAGTGGAACAAGTGCTACACCTTCCCCTACTTCTCCTCCCTCACCACCATTCAGGGCCCCAAACAGTCCTTCCAGATGAGGCAACACCTCACCCGTGAGTCTGTTGGGTCATATACTGTGTCCGGTGCTCCTGATGTGGCCTCCTGTATATTGGTGAGATCCGACAAAGATTGGAAGACCGCTTCGCCGAGCACCTATGCTCCATCCACTGAGAGGTCTCGTCCTGAAGTGCCGACTATACATTTCACAGGTCTCGCGTTCCTGTTTCATCTGCCACCATTCTGTCCAACATTCCAGCTGATCAATGCTCTGCTGTGGCCGTAGACAACCTGCCTCCGTTATCTGAGACCATCAAGTTTTGTGTTGTTTTCCTCTAGTCACTCATCTATAGATTACAAATATCCCTTTGGAACACCACCTGTTAGAGTTGGGCCTGCAAGAAGATCACTCATCTGCCTCCTATCACTCACCCAGTTTTGGTTCCAGTTTGCCAACATCCCTCTGATCATAATTTTCCAGGGTCTTTGGTTTTCTCCCACGTTATAAGGCTAGAAGGAAGGAGCTTAAGAATGAAATTAGGAGAGCCAGAAGGGGCCGTGAGAAGGCTTTTGCGGACAGGATTAAGGAAAACCCCAAGGCATTCTACAAGTATGTGAAGAGCAAGACGATAAGACATGAGAGAATAGGACCAATACAGTATGACAGTGGAAGAGTGTGTATAGAACCGGAGGAGATAGCAAAGGTACTTAATTAATACTTTGCTTCAGTATTCACTATGGAAAAGGATCTTGGTGATTGTAGGGATGACTTACAGCAAACTGAAAAGCTTGAGCATTTAGATATTAAGGAAGAGGATGTGCTGGAGATTTTGGAAAGCATCAAGTTGGATAAGTCACTGGGACTGGACAAGATGTTCCCTAGGCTACTGTGGGAGGTGAGGGAGACAATTGCTGAGCCTCTGGCAATGATCTTTGTATCATCAATAGGGGCAGGAGAGGTTCCAGAGGATTGGAGGGTTGTGGATGTTATTCCATTACTCAAGAAAGGGAGTAGAGATAACCCAGAAAATTATAGACCAGTGAGTCTTACTTCTGTGGTTGGTAAGTTGATGGAAAAGATCCTGAGAGGCAGGATTTATGAACATTTGGAGAGGCATAATATGATTAGGAATAGTCAGCATGGCTTTGTCAAAGGCAGGTCGTGCCTTACGAGCCTGATTGAATTTTTTGAGGATGTGACTAAACACATTGATGAAGGTAGAACAGTATATGTAGTGTATATGGATTTCACCAAGGCATATGATAAGGTACCCCATGCAAGACTTATTGAGAAAGTAAGGAGGCATGGGATCCAAGGGGACATTGCTTTGTGGATCCAGAACTGGCTTGCCCACAGAAGGCAAAGAGTGGTTGTAGACGGGTCATGTTCTGTATGGAGGTTGGTGACCAGTGCTGTGCTTCAGGAATCTGTTCTGGGACCCCTATTCTTCATGAATTCACAAATGACCTGGATGAGGAAGTGGAGGGATGGGTTAGTAAATTTGCTAATGAGGGTGTTGTGGATAGTGTGGAGGGCTGTCAGAGGTTACAACAGGACATTGATAGGTTGCAAAACTGGGCTGAGAAGTGGCAGATGAAGTTCAACCCAGATAAGCATGGTGGTTAATTTTTGTAGGTTAAATATGATAGCTTATTTACCAAATATGGTAAGACTCTTGGCAGTGTGGAGGATCAGAAGTATTTTGGGGTCTGAGTCCATAGGACACTCAAAGCTGTTGCACAGGTTGACTCTGTGGTTAAGAACTCATATGGTGCATTGGTCTTCATTAATCGTTCAATTGAGTTTAAGAGCCGAGAGGTAATGTTGCAGCTATATAGGACCCTGGTCAGACCCCACTTGGAGTACTGTGCTCAGTTCTGGTCGCCTCACTACAGGAAGGATGTGGAAACCATAGAAAAGGTGCAGAGGAGATTTACAAGATGTTGCCTGGTTTGGGGAGCATGCCTTATGAGAATAGATTAAGTGAACTTGGCCTTTTCTCCTTAGAGCGACAGACCATGAGAGGTGACCTGATAGAGGCATATGTTGATGAGAGGCATTGATTGCGAGGATAGTCAGATGCTTTTTCCCAGGGCTGAAATGGCTAACACAAGAGGGCACAGTTTTAAGGTGCTTGGAAGGAGGTACAGAGGAGATGTCAGGGGTAAGTTTCTACACAGAGAGTGGTGAGTGTGTGGAATGGCCTGCCGGTGGCGGTGTTGGAGGCGGAAATTATAGGATCTTTTAAGAGGCTCCTGGACAGGTACCTGGAGCTTAGAAAAATAGGGGGCCATGGGTAACCCTTGGTAGTTTCTAAAGTAAGGACATGTTCAGTACAGCTTTGTGGGCCAAAGGGCCTGTATTGTGCTGTATGTTTTCTGTGTTTCTATGTTTCTATCCCAAGGGTGTTCAGGTTGGTAGGATAATTGGTCACTGTAAATTACCCCGGCTTAGGCAAATAGACTTAGTGGAAATGTATATGGGTGGTGGAGTGGAGATACATCTCTATTAAATGAGGTGAAAGGCACTACTTCCCTCTACTAGCCTGCAGGTCATCCTTGGGCAAGGTGTATCACATACTTAGCCCCCTCCCCACTTCACGTGAAGCCATGGGAGCAAGAGATGGATGGTCACCTGAGCATCTGGTGCATATCACAGGTCCTGGTGATGTGACCACTGACACCAGGCAGACTATCTCTGAAGAGTATTGGTAATGGCTGAAAGTCACCTGTCTTGGAAAGACACTGCCCAGAAGAAGGCAAAGGCAACCACTTCTGTAGAACAAATTGCCAAGAACGATCATGGTTGTGGATGGAGCAACAGTGTGAATGTGACTCACTTGCTAGTCCGATTAAAGACAAAGGGATGACCATGATCACTCACGTCATACAGAACAGCACATAATGATGATAATGGGAATGTACAAAGAATCGAATAGAATTAGTGCTTGATCGTTGGTGAAGATTTGGTGAGTGGGCCAAAGCACCTGCATCTGTTCAGTACAACCCTGTACTTCTACCCTTGCTTGATAAATACCCTTTTCCTAAACTGAGGCGAGATCTTTTGCCAACCCATTCAGTCAATCCCAGCCTGTTCTTACATTTTTCGCAAAGTCTCTATATTCTAGATCTAGCCAGGCTTTACAAACAATCTTATAATATAATTGATATAAACTGTATCTGCTTGTTTACAAGCTCCCTCAAAAAGTTCCAGTGGATTTGTTAAACATGAGTTCTACTTCTAAAAGCATTATGAATCCTCTAGGGAAACTTTAATGTCATTGGAAAAGTTCCAAGAGAATTCCCAGAAGTATTTCCTGAGCTACAGATGATCCATTGCAGGATGCCCAGAATGGGGATGCTGGCAGCATTAAGGCACATTATCAATGTTTCCACCATTTCCCTAACATTCCCAATGTTTGTGGGTGTTGGCTGCGCAGAAGTTCTCTGCTAAATTTCACATTTTGCCACTGTGACTACACATATTCCGTTGTCTGCAAACTACACCAAGGCATCTTCCAAGAGAATGCATTCAACTCCAGTTGCCCTTTTGCAGGAATGTTGCAAAGGCTTTGGAGAGGGTGCAGAAGACAGTTACTAGGCTGCAGTCTGAAACAGGAAGCATAGGAGAATTTGGACAAATAGGGCTGTTTTTTCTGGAGTGGCAGAGGCTGAGGGGAAAGCTGACAAAAGTTTGAAAATCACGAGAGAGTAGGAAGCCAATGTCTCAACTTGTCTAATACTAGAGGGTATGCATTTAAGATGACAAAAATAAGTTCAAATATGTGCAAGGCAAGTTTGTTTTTATACAGAGTGTGGTGGATGGCTGGAATGTGCTGCCAGAAGTGGTAATGGGTGCAAATATGATAAAGAGGCTTTTGCATCGTGTATGAATCTACAGAGAAGAGAGGGAAATTGATGTTATGTATACAGAAGAAACGAGTTTAGTTCAGCTTTTAAAAACCAGTTGAATTATTTTAGCAGAACGTCATAGCCTGGAGAGTCTGTTTCCCTGTTAAAGCATTCTCTGTTCCATGTTCTGTCTGAGATAGGCATGTGAAATAGCAAATTTTCTTCGTTGGTTGTTGGTCGGGGATTCTGTACTTGCAGGAGAGAGAGAGAGAGAGAGAGCACTTGCACTTTAAAGAAATAAGTTTCTCAGTTCACCTTTGTCACCAGCAGTTGTGTATTTAGTTGTGGTAGAGTTCCCTGCCTGTTTTCCAATGGACATACAGTTTCTGAAGGATGTAAGCTGGTCAACCATTTCTCCCCTGATAAGCACCTACTGTCATGCTTCATCAAGACATTGGACATTGACCAAAATTGTTGGATAAATTTAGTCCCTTTCCACATATATCGTTCGTCTGATAAAGCTGCTCCTTTACAGCAGCAGCTCTGTGGGTTCAATCCTGACCTTGGGTACTGTATGTGCACATTCTCCCTGTGATAGTTTGGGTGTCTCCAGGTACTCTGGTCTCCTTCCACATGCCACAGATGTGGGAGTTGGTGCATTAATTGGCTGCTGTCAGTTATCCTTAGTATGTTGTTGATGGGATTCTGGAGACAATTTTTGAAAATGGGATTTTTCCCTCCATTTCCCCTTTCCCTTCACAGATGCTGCCTGACATCTGCAGTCTCCCGTGTCTGCAGGCTCTGCTCTTCTCTATCTGCTCTGGATTTCCCAAATACATATCTAGTCAAAAGGAAAAGAAAAGCTAACAAATGGTACAAAAAACTAGGTAATGATAGAGATCTAGAAAATTATAAGGCTAGCAGGAAAGAGTTTAGGAATGAAATTAGGAGAGCCAGAAGGGGCCATGAGAAGGCCTTGGCGGACAGGATTAAGGAAAACCCCAAGGAATTCTACAAGTATGTCAAGAGCAAGAGGATAAGACATGAAAGAATACGACGAATCAAGTGTGACAGTGGAAAAGTGTGTGTGGAACCGGAGGAGATAGCAGAGGTACTTAATGAATACTTTGCTTCAGTATTCACTACAGAAAAGGATCTTGGCAATTGTAGGGATGACTTACAGCGGACTGAAAAGGTTGAGCACATAGACATTGAAAAACAGGATTTGTTGGAGCTTTTGGAAAGCATCAAGTTGGCTAAGTCACCGGGACCAGACAAGATGTACCCCAGGCTACTGTGGGAGGTGAGGGAGGAGATTGCTGAGCCTCTGGCGATGATCTTTGCATCATCAATGGGGACAGGAGAGGTTCCGGAGGATTAGGGGGTTGCAGATGTTGTTCCCTTGTTCAAGAAAGGGAGTAGAGATAGCCCAGAAAATTATAGACCAGTGAGTCTTACTTCAGTGGTTGGTAAGTTGATGGAGAAGATCCTGAGAGGCAGCATTTATGAACATTTGGAGAAGCATAATATAATTAGGAATAGTCAGCCTTATGAGTCTGATTGAATTTTTTTGAGGATGTGACCGAACACATTGATGCAGAGGAGATTTACAAGGATGCTGCCTAGATTGGGGAGCATGCCTTGTGAGAATAGATTGAGTGAACTTGGCCTTTTTTCCTTGGAGTGACGGAGGATGAGAGGTGACCTGCTAGAGGCGTATAAGATGATGAGAGGCATTGATTGTGTGAATAATCGAAGGCTTTTCCCCAGGGATGAAATGGCTAGCCCGAGAGGGCGCAATTTTAAGGTGCTTGGAAGTAGGTACAGAGGCGATGTCAGGGGTAAGTTTTTTACGCAAAGAGTGGTGAGTGCGTGGAATGGGCTGCCGGCAATGGTGGTGGAGGCAGATACAATAAGAGACTCCTGGATAGATACAAGGAGGTTAGAAAAATAGAGGGCTACGGGTAACCCTAGGTAATTCTGTTTTTTTTGTAATTTATTTTTATTGAAGTTCATCATCAAACAAACATTTCCATAAGATGTATTTCAGAGATTGTACATATATATCATATAGTCATATATGTCACAAATCTCCACGAAGTATTTATCTGAGGTATACACTTATAGAAAAGAGAGGAAAGAAAGAACAAATGAAAGGAGAAAACTATGTACAAGTAGAGAGTGTTTTTTTTTACAACGTATTGATTGATTTGTGAGGATAAAATCAGGCCTATGAGGTGTTATGTAGTTAAACCATTTTTCCCAGTATGAATCAAATTGTTCCAACTTATGATTAACAGATGCTGTTGTCTTCTCCATTTTGTAAATGTCCATTGTAATTTCCATCCATGCATTTAAGGTTGGGCTCTCCTGTGATAACCATTTCCTAGTAAGAGTCTTTTTACCAGCCCCCAGCAGTATATTCACTAAATATTTATCTCTTTTCAACCATTCTTGAGGCATATATCCAAAACATATGGTCTTACTTTCTAAGGGTATTTCACATTTAAAGATGTCTTGTAGGGCATTATGTATCCCCCTCCAATAGTCTTTGATAACGGGGCATTCCCAGAAAATACGATAATGGTTCGCATTTTGATTTCCACAATTTCTCCAGCAAACACGGAGGTTACTATCATAATGGGATTTCTGGGAGGGTGTA
The DNA here is from genome assembly GCF_048418815.1 of Hemitrygon akajei. NCBI lineage: Eukaryota > Metazoa > Chordata > Chondrichthyes > Myliobatiformes > Dasyatidae > Hemitrygon > Hemitrygon akajei. The sequence goes on along the minus strand of NC_133143.1, from coordinate 8,795,509 downwards.
ATAAAATATCTTATCAAGTTTTTCCATCTGAACTCCCTCCATTTCTGTAAACTGGTACACTTCCATTGATATCTCCATATTGTTGTCCATTCTTCCTCAGATATAATTATCCCTCCTTCCTTCTCCCATTTTGTTTTAATGAATGAAGTCAAATGTGTTTTAAGATTTGACCAACCTTTATACACGCTTGAAATGATTCTACTACCGTTATCTGAATTATATGCTTTTCTAAATAGTTCTATCAAACATGTACTTGCCTTGGTTACATTTTAAACCCTCCTATTAACATACTGTCGCATCTGTAAATACCGATAAAAGTCCTGTTTTTCTAGTAAGAGTTTCTCTTTAAGCATTTCAAAACTGAACGGTGTTTCTTCTTTCATTATGTTGCAAAGAACTGTTATTCCTTTAGCTGTCCAGTCCTTAACTCTAGCATCCAGTTTATTCAGCATAAAATCTGAGTCATATGCACACCATTTAAGAATTGCAATACCTCCCTTTAGTTTATATTCTTTTATAATAGTTTTCCATACTTTAAGAGTCAATTTCACCCATGGGTTATCAATAGTATTTATGTACCTTTGCAGGTTGTTATCAGCCAAAATTGCTTGTATGGGGATGGGAAGTACCCGCTCCTCAATGTTTTTCCATTGAGCGTCATATGATGGGTTGCACCAACATATCACAGCTCTCAACTGTGCTGCAAAATAATAATCTCTAAGAGAAGGTAGGCCCCATCCCCCCTTTTCCTTGGCTAACTGTGAAGTTTTGAGACGAACTCTAGGCCTTTTGTCTTGCCAAATATATTTTGATAACATCAAATATATTTTGATAACATTTTGTTCCATTCATTGAATTGATTTTGATTATCTAGGTAATTTCTGAAGTTAGTCAGTCACATGTCCGGCACGGCATTGTGAGCCGAAAGGCCTGTGTTGTGCTGTCGGTTTTCTCTGTTTCTGTGTTAATCCAGGGATGGCAAACTGGCAGACATTGCTAATGAAGGAGGGGCAAAGCAGGATGTCAAAGGTTGTGTTTTAGTCAGTACAAGTTGGAAATTAAGGCCAGAGAAAGGAAACAAAACAGTTTGGCAGGACTTCATTGGATGTATAGGGTGGGAAAGAGGCTGAGGGAACAAAAGCTTTGCAGAAGCACAGTGTAAAGGGATGGCCTGGGGACAGCTGGACATCTCTGGCTGCAGAATGTAGACAGTTGACAGTGGGGCCGGGGTTTAGCAAAGGAAGAGACAGCAGTATTGGTTTCAGAAACAATTACAGCTGATAGGAGTGAAACTAAAAAACTGAACCACAAAATTGGAGCTGAGGAACACAAATAGTAAATAAAGGTTGGAGAGAGTACAGACTCACAATCTGTCAGCCAGAGAAAGGAAAATGTGGACATGTTTTTGAGAAGTGAAAAGATAATAACGGAAGAAGAATTGCACAGTTCAAATTTCTGGTATCAACTGATACAACAGAAACAACAAAGAGCACAATCTCTGGGAAACATTCCAAGAAGTTTTGAATTCATTGAAACATAGAAAACTTACAGCACAATACAGGCTCTTTGACCCAAAATGCTGGCCGAACATGTACTTACTTTAGAAATTACCAAGGTTATCCATAGCCCTCTATCTTTCTAAGTTCGATGTACCTTTCCAGGAGTCTCTTAAAAGACCCTATCGTATCCGCCTCCGTCACTGTCGCCAGCAGCCCATTCCACGCACTCACCATTCTCTGTGTAAAAAAAACTTACCCCTGATATCTCCTCTGTACCTACATCCAAGCACCTTAAAACTGTGCCCTCTTGTGCTGGCCATTTCAGCCCTGAGAAAAAGCCTCTGACTATCCACACAATCAATGCCTCTCATCATCTTATACACCTCTGTCAGGTCACCTCTCATTCTCGGCCGCTCCAAGGAAAAAAGGCCAAGTTCACTCAACCTATTCTCATAAGGCATGCTCCCCAATCCAGGCAACATCCTTGTAAATCTCCTCTGCACCCTTTCTACAGTTTCCACTTCCTTCCTATACTGAGGCCACCAGAACTAAGCACAGTACTCCAAGTGGGGTCTGACCAGGGTCCTATATAGCTGTAACATTACCTCTCAGCTCTTAAAGTCAATCTCACGGTTGATGAAGGCCAATGTACTGTATGGCTTCTTAACCACAGAGTCAACCTGTGCAGCAGCTTTGAGTGTCCTATGGACTCAGACCCCAAGATCCCTCTGATCCTCCACACTGCCAAGAGTCTTACCATCAATGCTATTTTCTGCCATCATATTTGACCTACCAAAATGAACCACCTCACACTTATCCGGGTTAAACTCCATCTGCCACTTCTCAGCCCAGTTTCACATTCTATCCATGTCACATTGTAACCTCTGACAGCCCTCCACACTATCCACAACCTTTGTGCATCAGCACATAAACTAACCCATCCCGCCACTCCTCATCCAGGTTATTTATAAAAATCACAAAGAGAAGGGGTCCCAGAACAGATCCCTGAGGCACTCCACTGGTGACTGACCTCCATGCAGAATATTACCTATCTACAACTACTCTTTGCCTTCTGTGGGCAAGGCAGTTCTGGATCCACAAAGTAATGTCCCCTTGGATCTCATGCCTCCTTACTTTCTCAATAAGCCTTGCATGGGGTACCTTATCAAATGCCTTGCTGAAATCCATATACACTACATCTACTGTTCTACCTTCATCAATGTGTTTAGTCACATCCTAAAAAAATTCAATCAGGCTTGTAAGCCATGACTTGCCTTTGACAAAGCCATGCTGACTATTCCTAGTTGTATTATGCCTCTCCAAATGTTCATAAATCCTGCCTCCTGGAATCTTTTCCATCAACTTACCAACCACTGAAATAAGATTCACTGGTCTATAAATTCCTGGTCTATCTCCATCCCCTTTCTTGAATAAGGGAACAATATCTGCAGCCCTCCAATCCTCTGGAACCTCTCCTGTCCCCATTGATGATGCAAAGATCATCACCAGAGGCTCAGTAATCTCCTCCCTCACCTCCCACAGTAGCCTGGGGTACATCTCATCCGGTCCCAGCGACTTATCCAACTTGATGCTTTCCAAAAGCTCCAGCACATCCTCTTCCTTAATATCTACATGCTCAAGCTTTTCGATCCCCTGTAAGTCATCCCTACAATGGCCAAGATCCTTTTCCGTAGTGAATACTGAACCAATGTACTCATTACATATCTCTGCCATCTCCTCCGGTTCCATACACACTTTTCCCATGTCACACTTGATTGGTCCTATTTTCTCACGTCTTATCCTCTTGCTCTTCATATACTTGTAGAATGCCTTGGGGTTTTTTTTTTAAATCCTGTCTGCCAAGGCCTTCTCATGGCCCCTTCTGGCTCTCCTAATTTCATTCTTAAGCTCCTTCATGCTATCCTTATAATCTTCTAGATTTATATCATTACCTAGTTTTTGAACCTTTCCTAAGCTCTTCTTTTCTTCTTGACTAGATTTACAAGCCTTTGTACACCACGGTTCCTGTACCCTACCATCCTTTCCCTGTCTCATTGGAATGTACCTACTCAGAACCCCACGCAAATACCCCCTGAACATTTGCCACATTTCTTCGGTACATCTCCCTGAGAACATCTGTTTCCAATTTATGCTTCCAAGTTCCTGCCTGATAGCCTCATAGTTCCCCTTATTCCTATTAAACGTTTCCCTAACTTGTCTGTTCCTATCCCTCTCCAATGCTATTGCAGAGGAGATAGAATTGTGATCACTATCTCCAAAATGCTCTCCCACTGAGAGATCTGACACCTGACCAGGTTCATTTTCCAGTACCAGATCAAGTACAGCCTCTCCTCTTGTAGGCTTATCTACATATTGTGTCAAGAAACCTTCTTGAACACACCTAACAAACTCCACCCCGTCTAAACCCCTCACTCTAGGGAGATGCCAATCAGTATTTGGGAAATTAAAATCTCCCACCACAACAACCCTGTTATTATTACTCCTTTCTAGAATCTTGTCTCCCTAGCTGCTCCTCGATGTCCCTGTTACTATTGGGTGGTCTCTAAAAAACACCCAGTCGAATTATTGACCCCTTCCCGTTTCTAACTTCCACCCACAGAGACTCAGTAGACAATCCCTCCATGTCTTCCTCTTTTTCTGCAGCCATGACACTATCTCTGATCAACAGTGCCACGCCCCACCTCTTTTGCCTCCCTCCCTGTCCTTTCTGAAACATCTAAAGCCTGGCACTCTAAGTAACCATTCCTGCCCCTGAGCCATCCAAGTCTCTGTAATGGCCACAACATCACAGCTCCAAGTACTGATCTACACTCTAAGCTCATCCGTTTTGTTCATAATACTCCTTGCATTAAAATAGACACATTTCAAACTATCAGTCTGAGCGTGTCCCTTCTCTATCACCTGCCTATCCTCCCTCTCTCACTGCCTACAAGCTTTCTCTATTTGTGAGCCTACCTCCTCTTCCCCAGTCTCTTCAGTTCCGTTCCCACCCCCCAGCAATTCTAGTTTAAACACTCCCCAGTAGCCTTTACAAACCTCCCCGCCAGGATATTGGTCCTCCTCGGATTCAAGTGCAACCCATCCTTTTTGTACAGGTCACACCTGCTCCAGAAGAGTGCCCAATGATCCAGAAATCTGAATCCCTGCCCTCAGCTCCAAGCCCTCAGCCACACATTTATCCTCCACCTCACTCTGTTCCTGTACTTACTGTCGTGTGGCACAGGCAGTAATCCCGAGATTCCTACCTTTGAGGATTGAGCTGGGTAACCTTGCCTGGTAAACTGACAAACCCCCCAGCAAGCGTCTAGAGGAGGCATTGCTACAGGAAGGCGGCATCTGTCATCAAAGATGCAGACCATCTGAGTCATTCCATCTTCTCACTTCCATCTTTGGGCAGGAAGTACAGAAGTCTGAAGTCCCACACAACCAGGTTCAGGAATAGCTATTCCCTTACAACTATCAGGTCCTAGAACTGACCTGCACAGCCCAAATCCCACCCCAGCAACAGAACATCATAGACCATCTCTTGTACTACCATGAATTTCACATCAATTGTGTTTTAATTTTGCACTATTTGTTATGCACAGTCGTTGTCTGGTATAATTTACGTTCTGTGTGTTGTCTGTACCAACATGCCAGTGCTGCTGCTGAAAGCAAGTATTTTGTTGCACCTACTTCATGCACATGAGAATAAATTCAACTAAATTCCAACCCCTGTTGAGGTGAAACCTCTCCCAGAACATGTTTTATTCCATTGGGGAATACGGGCTTCACAGAACAAGCCGACATTTACATGCCTACGCTCGTTGCCCTTGAGAAGGTGGTGGTGAGCTGCTTTCTTGAATTGCTGAAATTCTTGAGGTATGGGTTTACCCATAAGCTGTTAGAGAGGGTGATCCAGTTGAAGTGAAGTACAGTAGGCAACAAATGATTTCAAAAGCGTTGCTTCCTCAGAATTTTTTTCATATGAAGCTGGACACAGATATAATTTCATACTACTTGTATCAGGTAGGAATTTGGAAAATCAAGAGGTTAATTGAATGGCTTGTCATATGAAGAGTATTTGACGCCTGTGGGCCTATATCCATTGGAACTCAGAATAAGGGATGACCCTATCAAATGGTGAAAAGCCTTGATAGAGTGGATGTGGAAAAGATGTTTCCTATGGTGGTAGAGGCTAAAACTGGAGGATACAGCCTCAGAATAGAGGGGTGCCCTCTTAAAACAGAGATGAGGAGATGAGGAGGAATTTCTTAAGCCAGTGTGTGGTGAATCTGTGGAATTCTGTGCCACAGGCAGCTGTGGAGGCCCAGGTCTTTATGTATATTTAAGGCAGAGGTTGATAGATTCTGGATTGGTCAGGGCATGAGGGGATATGGGAGGAAGGCAGAAGATTGCGGCTGAGAGGAAAATTTAATCAGCTATGATGAAATGGCGGAACAGAAATGATGGGCCAAATGGCCCAATTCTGCTCCTATATCTTATGGTCTTAGGAGCTAAATTAACTTCTATTGAATTTAATGTGTTTGATTGGATTATGGTGGTAATACTATGCAAATATTCAACTAAGCTAAAAATATTTTGTTCATGATCTTCATTTGTACTCAGTGTCCGAGGCTTCTCGCTTAAGTGTCCAACAATAATCAGCCAGATTGATGGATTCCAGTTGCCCTGATACCATTTCTCCATGACCACAATGTCCTGGTGAAACCTTTTCACCATGCACATCACTGACAGCACCAAGATTTGCAGGGAAGAAGAAGTGCAGAAAATGTATCTTCAGTGATGTGGAGCACTTTATGGTTTTGTATGCTTGAAGCATGTTGTCAACCAGCTACATGTGGTTTGGTGCTCTGTAGTTGTCAAGAAAATTTTCGACAAAATTCTTGAATGTCTTCCATGTGATTTTCTCCAGTCCCACTAGAAGTTCTTCAAATTGCGTGTCATTGATGACCTGCTTGAGTTGTGGACCAACAAGAATGCCTTCCTTAATCTTGACATGTTATTCTGACCTTGAATTATGAATTGAAATTTTAAAAAAGGCTATTTTCAAAAAAAGGTGCATGATACAGAAATTTATAAGGTGATTTTCATGATCAGCAGCTCAAAATCCATAAAATTACACCCAATAGTAATCAGAATGAAAGTCTTTGTTGTCCAGTAATATCAGCAATGAGTGGATAGCGGGTGGCCTGGAGGATAGTGTTGAACCCATGCTTCAGTTGCTCTTGTCCTTCTAGCTGTAGTGGTGGTGGGTTTGGAAGTCTTGGTGAGTTGGTGCAGGGCACCCTCAGTTGGTACAAGTTGCTGCTAATGTGTGTCAGTGGTGGAGTGAGTGAATGCCCATGGGTAAGGTGTGCATCACCTTGTTGGCTACGTCCTATGCGGTGTTGAACTGGTCCCAATGCATGCACTCTGTGGCACCCAGGATTCTGACGCTGCAGGGGTAACGTACCATCCTGGAGACACACATCTACCTTCTAATTATTAGATCCCTATCCCAAACTCAAACATTTGAAGGGCCTGGCTTGTGGAATTTTATTGTATGTAACTTGCCCACTGCATTTCCTACAATACACCATAAAAGAGCTTATTGTAAAGCATTTCAGGTGTGCTGACATCATCCAGGTGCTTGAGGAATCCGCCTCTTTCTTTTCAATAAAACTAGCAAGCAATGTGGTCAGACCTGGACACATAGTCTCAGGAAGGCAAGGAGAGAGTGAGATGCTTCAACAGTTAGGGTTTCATTGATTCAACAGCAACACCAAACAGTAGAGCATGGGACAGGCCATTCAGCCCATGATATTCAGCCAATCTTGTTGCCAATTTATGCTAAGTGTCCTCTACCCCTCCATCCCCTTCATATTTATGTGTCCATCCTGAGCCCTCTTGAATGCACCAAGCTGCCTGCCTCAACCATTGCCCATGGTAACCTTCTCCAAGTATCTACCCGTCTCCGTATATTCAAAAAAATTGCCCCTCATGTCACTTTTAAACTTTTCCCTCTAACCATAAAAATATGTCCTCTGATGTTTGACGTTTCTACCCTGGAGGAAAGACTCTGACTGTCTACCTTGTCTATGCCTCTCATCCTTTTAAACACCTCTGTCAGGCCTCCTGTTAGCCCCTGTGCTCTAGGGAAGTTTGTCCAGACCTTCTGAACAACCCACAGCCACACACTACTGGAGGGAGTATTCCATTTTCCCTTGTGTCTCTCTGACTAGCCCCTCTCTCCATTTTTAATATTAGATCAGGTTCTGATTCTGGAATAAGAAGGACGTGAAGATCCCACACTCTCAGGATAATGACCAGCTTTATAGTGTTGTGTAAGGTGAGCTGCCTTCGGGAGGGGCTTGCTCCAGTCCCGTTGGTGAAGATGCTGCCACAGTGCACGCACCCTGTGATGAGGAGTGTATGGAGAGATGGTGTATGACTTGCAGAGGTCATTGTGTTCGTTTTTTACCATGGGTGTATGTGCCCAGGATGTCAATGCTATGAGAATAAGCATTCTGCTGCTGCAGTAGTTCAATACATTACAAACATAGCAAACAGAAATTGCATAAACTTAAATTATACAGAACATACATGACAGAATAAATGATATTAGTGCAAATTGAGGGAAATATAGTCTGAGGGAAAATTAAGGCTTTTCAGGTCATTTCAGGAACCAGTGAGGAAGAGGCTGATGGAAATTGAGGTGAGGGTCTTCAGGTCCTGTACCTCCATCGGCATTGAAAAGAGGGGATGGCCTGGATGGTGGGGCCTCAATGATGGATGTCACCTTCCTGAACACCTCTTCTTATAGGTGTCCTTGATGGAGAGAGAGCTGTACCTGTGATGGACCACTTGACCCTTCAGTTACATCCCACCACTCCACAGACTCTTCGTGATACCACTTTCCTGACTTCTCTCCATATCCCTTCATTTCAAAACACCTATTGAGAAGGGGTGGAATTTTCACATGTTCACTAGCTTCTGCATGAAGAACATCCGCTGAACTTAGACTTAAAAGTTGGCCCCTTATCCTGTTTGAGATGCTACACCTCTGAGCATCTCCTGTCAGAATGCACAATATGTTCCAGTGTGGTATCATACATGCATTAGGAGCAAGGATAGGCCTTTCACCTCTTCAAACCTGCACCATTTAGCAATACCATGGCTGATACTGACACCCATAGTCTGCACTCCATCCTACCATTGGTAGCCATTCTTTATCAGGAATCTGTTTATCCTTATTCAAACACCCTGCTTCCACAACCCTTTAAGAATGAGAGTTCCAAATTCTCCCAATCTTCTCAGAGAAAATGCATACTATTTCTGTCTTAAATGGACTTTTATAATGAAACACAAATAAAGTAGTGGAGGGAAATGAAAAGGAGCCAGAGGAACTGGATAGCTCAGGCAGGACCTATGGAGGAAATTGGACAGTCGACATTTCAGCTTAAGAACCTCCATCAGGAGGGGAAGGGAGAAGAGAATGTAAAGAGGTAGGGGAGGGGATGGGGAAAGAGTTGGTAGAAGATAGGAGGATCCAGGAAAGGTGAGAAAGGATGGAGAGTAGAAATGACATAAGAAGCCGAGAGGAGATTTCAGCCCTTTATCACTTCCACTTATCACCCATTCCGCAAGTGGTAACGGTGCCTTTTACACCAGATGGTACGAACCCTACAAATGTGTATACCTGGTAAGTCTAATATACTGGTCACCACCACAAATAAAAGCCATACACTTTTGTTTTGTGTCTCTTGTATTACTTGTTTATATCTTTTACAAAAAAAGAGGTTTGAAATAAAAGAGAAATGGTTGAGAGGGATGTGGGCCAAACACAGCTCAGATAGCTGTCTTGGCCAGCATAGACGAGTTGGGTCAAAGGGCTTCTTTCTCCACTTTATGACTCTGGAGCAGTGAAGGGAGGCTTGAGATCAGGAAC